>NC_140220.1:24632844-25942844 GCF_951802725.1 Rutilus rutilus | reverse complement strand
TAAAATAATGTTATGATGATCAAGCCTAAAAAAACTAATCATGGGTCTTGTAATTTTCATTAAAAAATTAAGGTGATAATTAAAAATAGTGTGTATATTTTATTAATAAAATGTCAGTGTTGTTGTAGGAAGGCAAGGCAAGTTTATGTATAGCACATTTCATACACTACGGCAATTCAAAGTGCTTTACACAGAAAGGAATTAAAATAATCACAAATTAAAAGCAAGGAAAGTTAAAACAGTAAAAGGAATTAAAAGAGATATGGTACAGTTATAAAAGTTGTAGGCTATAGAAAACATCGAGAACACTTTACTTATAAAACCAAGAGATACGTTTTCCCAAAAATTTTAAGGAAACATAAACAGTTTTGAGTCTTGAATTGAGGAACCGGTTAAGCTGATAAAATGATGTAAAAAATAATAAAAATAATAATAATAATAAAAAAAATATATATATATATCTTTAAAATTGTACAACATAACTCAGTCAAATTCAAACAGGTCGTTTCCATGCACTCTAAATCACACACTTTTGAGAGTTAACTTTAAATAAAAAAGCACATTTCACTAAAAATATTAAATGCATTGTGTCCTAGACTAAATAATGTATGATATTTTACATATTCAGGTAGATTATATCAATAATCAAGCCTTAAAATCTATACTAAAAAATATAATGTGTATTGTTACCATAATTTTTTAATAGCAAATACATTTTTTTGCAGTGTACAGGCCTAACAAGTGCATAAATAAGCATAACGCTCATAGTCGGGAACAGGAACAATTGAACAAGAATTGTGAATATGACAAGCAAAATCATTGGAAAACCTCAGAGACAGATATCAGACATATAGTTGATGCATGGCCATTGAACATTTATAGAACATTTACTTATAAAGAAGAATGTTGTTTTTGGTGTAACTTTTTTAGCTTGGTCCTGTGCGCGAAATAAAATAATAATAATAATAGTAGCCTACTCATTATAAGCTATATAATATATGTTTAAATATAGGCTAGACTATATTAATAATAAGTAGGCTATTATAGTTATTACAGAAAATAATTTGAAATAGTTTTAGATGGAGAATAGCATTTCACACCAGGCAATGACTTACCAAAATATTTAATGTCTCATAGCACAACACAGACCAAAAGGAAAGTCACACAAATGATCCATGCCCTATTTGATGATTTTTTTTTAAATGTAATCCTTCGGGAAGATTTAAAATTTAATTTATTCCATTAATAAATATATTTTTTTATCTTATCTTATCGATTGTATTTAGTTGTATATATTATTATTCAATGCATAGCCCTCCTTTTAAAAAACAAACAAATTTAAATCAATATTTATTTCATTATAGGCTATTGAATCTTGATCATCTCGGAAGTCATGATGGCACAGAGGAGGAGGATGTGAATGGCAGCAAAGCCTATATGTGATTGTGTTCTTCCAACTGATGATGAGGAGCAAATTTCCACATGAGCGTGGATCTCTTCTGATAGCCTTTTTGAAAGGGTTAAACAACATGAGCGGCGAGCTCACCACTGCATTACATCATTCAGCAACCACAGTCCTGGACTGTTGAATCAAGCACTAGGTGGCATCCTCGATGAGTAAGCATCCGCGTCTCTCTCTCTCTCTCTCTCCCTCTCTCTCTCTCTCTCTCTCTCTCTCTCTCTCTCTCTCTCTCTTCAGTCCAGACATCCAGTCAGTGGCGTCGGGTGTCTCAGGGAAGAGTCCCTCGCTCGCTCGCTCCCTGTGCGGGGATGCTGCGAGCACAATGTGCAGGTGACAAGAACCCGATTCCAGGAGTTCGTCTCTGACCTGTGCCGGTTCGAGGACTAGTTCAGCGCTGACTTCACCGTCCGGAGCGCCGCAGGAGGAGGATGCTCTGCCTCTCTGGCGTCACCGTCACCCCACAACTCCATGGCTACCTCATTAGGGGTACTCTGGAGAAACAGGTGTCGGGGAAGTGACGTCAAGAGCCTCGGAAACCGGAGGTGTGCGCTTTGGAGAGCAAGATGGCAGCGAAATCCGACGGTCGGGGGGTCGTCACCGGTTTCGCCCAGCTGCACAACCTGGACGAGACGGTGGGAAGCTGCGAGGACGACCCGCGGCAGAACAGCTCCTTCCACATCTGCCACTGCTGCAACACCTCGTCGTGCTACTGGGGCTGCCGGAGCGCCTGTCTGCATTACCTCCTGGGCAAGGGGAGAGACGTCAGGCGGCCACCTCACGAGAAGGAGCGCCTGTGGTTGGACTGCCTGTGGATCGTTCTCGCGCTGCTCGTCTTCTTCTGGGACGTGGGCACTGACTTATGGCTCGCGCTCGACTACTACGCCAAGCAGGACTACCTCTGGTGCGGACTCACACTGTTCTTCGTGCTGGTGCCGTCGGTGCTGGTCCAGATCCTGAGCTTCAGGTGGTTCGTGCAGGATTACACGGGGGGCGGCTTGGGCTCCGTGGAGGGTCTCAGCAGCAGCCGAAGGGCCACGTCGGGCACGAGCGCAGGGGTGTACGGCAGGGCCAGATGCTGTCGCGTCTCAGTGTGGGTCTGGCAGACGCTCATACACATCCTTCAGATGGGACAAGTGTGGAGGTAAGCGTCCCGCGTTCACCTGGTATAACCCGTGCAGACAGAGTGGATCACTCGAAGCATGTGCTTTTCTGTGAATGAACATCATGCTCGGGTAAAATATGTGGCATTAGTATGTGCGAAAGTGCAGTGCGTTACTGAGGTGAGTCTCAGTGCATCTGAGGATTCATTCTCCCTCCCTGACTGCTCAACTCTCTCAGACCACTTGGCGAGACGGCCATCGGGGTTTTTACAGGCTCCCTCAGGAACGACATCCCTCCTTCCTACGCTCGATACCATCGACACGATTTGCGTTCCTTGATCCTTAATAGTGCATCTCACTGAATCATCATCATCATCATCATCATCATCATAGGTGCAGTGCATTATAATGCCAGTCAGTAGCCTACAGTGTGTGTGTCTCGAGTGAGGAATAGTTCTGGCGCGTGCGGGGAATATCGCCCGTGACATATTGTACTTAATGTCTGATCCACTATAAAATGATGCGACAGTTTTCCCGCAGCAGACAGACGCAGTGGCCGCACTCACGCGTATGTGGAGGCGTTCAGTTTAGCCAGGCGATTTAGCTTGATTTCGATGCCATTCATTATTCATGTTTGCTCGTGTTCGTGCTTTCTGCTCTTTACGACGTGATTATTGCTGAAAGATGAAGTCCTGTGATCAGTGTCTGACAATTGTCATGATGTCATCGCTTTTAAGGTGCTACAGCATCTCACGCGCGCTCTCTCTCCCTCTGCGTGTGTGTACAAAATAAATTCCTTCTCATCTTTCATATAGGCCTAGTCACAAAACGGACGTTTGATGTATTTTCTAAGATAAATGTAGTTAAATCTTGATTGAAAGCCTAATGAAACGCTCATTTTATACAGTACAAGTTAAAAAAATACTCTGCTCCAAATGTAAGTTTTTATGTGGATTTATATTTGATATATGTTTATATATATGTTGTTTTATCGATCATTCGTGTTACACTGGAATCTAGAACTGACCCCGTAGATTTCCGCCTGCTCACGTTGATTTTCTGAGGTTGCTATGCAACCAGTTGTACATAATAGGCTACCAGAAAAGCGTTTTTTGCTCGCGCGTCCGTTCTTCCTTTCTATAGTTTATATAGGCCTTTTATTTATATAGATGTAGTAGGATATGTAAAAAGCAGTATTTTAATAATGTCAGATGTTAGAATACTCAGTGTCGAACAACACCGGAGTGATTTGCTGAGATTGTGAAGTATAGACCATGAAGTATCCCATAATGCCACAGGTGCAAGTCATTTTCATAAAGTTGAAAAATAAAAAAGGCAGAGAACAGTGAGCTGTGCAGCTCTTTTCTTGAAGTGCTATAGGTGCTAAGGCAGTTGTCCCACAGATAGCATTAACTTTTAGTAGGGATATGAACATTTTGACCGATAATTCTTTATATTTAAAAGCCGATAACCGATATATTGGCCAATAAATCTAAATTCATTTTTTTATATAATTTGTGTGAGCCTGATTACAAAAACAAAAGTCTCTCCATTAAAAGCCATGTCCCAAAGCACACAATAATATGTTCTCAATCTCATTATAATTTTATGTAGCCTATATGACAGACTTGCACATGTTGCACTAAACTGTATTTTCCTTTTTTTCAGTGATTCTAATCATATTTCAAGCAATTCAAAACCATTATGGTGAACAGTGCACATCTGAAGTGTCTCAGCTGGAGTCAATAGTCCATTATTTATCGGCTTTAATATATCGGCCACATTTTCTTATTGGGCTGATAACGATAACATAAAAAATGAACATATATCAGCCGATACTGATATGGTGGCCGATATATCGTGCGTTCCTAACTTTCAGGCCAAATGTGGAAGATAGCTGTCACATCTGGCCTGGATATGGCTTGGCTAAGCACACGTGGGCCAACTTTTCACCATATATGTTTTGCTATGCTTAAGAATTGGAGGGAGTTTTCTTTTGGATCACCATTTGTATTTAGGTATATGGCCCAGATGACAGTACGCAACTGAGGATCATAAGTGGCTTGGCTATGTTAACATATGGTTTACACTTGGAAAAAACATATAACTTGCTAAAGTCATGTACATTTTTAGGTTATGACAGTCCACACCTCAACCTATTCAACAATGCTATTTATGACAGTCCACACCTCAACCTATTCAACAATGCTATTTATGACAGTCCACACCTCAACCTATTCAACAACGCTATTGGTTGCTTTGCATCTTACATTGAAGTCCTATTGGTGGATTACAAATGTGACTTGCAGCTATTTAAATAAAGTTATTTCCGTTATTTCCTTTTCTTCTCTCTCTTCACATCAACAGCCTTTGCCCAAAACAATCTCTTATTAGCTTCAGGTAAGTGCTGTTTTTGGTGTTTTAAACGTATTTTTTATTATTATTAATATTAAGTAGATAGTATTAAGTATTATGTCTAAAAATAGCCAGTTACTAGAGTAGCCTTAGTTTTGAATGGTATGAAAGCAATTTATCTAATGTTTTCTTCATTAAAACTGGCTGCACAGCTGCACTCATGCTACTGTATAGCCTAGTTGCGTCCCAATTCATATACTTTTTACACCAAAAAATAACTTTCACTGTTGTTAGTTTAACTCCTTGTTCACATTACTTAAAAACTCATGTAACTACATGAACTTAATTTAACTGAGTTGTTTCTGCTAAAAATTAGTATTGTCAGCTTTACTTGATAAGTGTTTGTTCAGTCAATTTAAAATAGCAAATTAATGAAACAACATTGCACACGTAGCCGCCTACGCTGAAGAAGTGTGTTCACATTGAAAAGTCCACATAGAAAAAGTAAATTTTAAATACCCGGATGATGCACTTAATTAACGGAAAAGTAAGTGTGGACTGTTGGACACTTCTTGCACTCAACTGCCACAGCTTTAATTACGTAGTGGAGGGGGTTGGGGCATCAGACTCCAATGGTGAAAGGCAAAATAACTATAAAATTCATGCACTACATGGATGAGCACATTGTGCATATATAAAGTGCAGAGGGTATAGTGCATCATTTGGGACACAACTTATGTCTTGGGTGGTAGAAACACAGAATGTGATAGTGTTGATTTACAATGATTAGTAATAGGCCTCTGCTGTGCTTGTTTTACAATTCAAAAACACTATCTGTATGATAGAAATGATATGTTATACTAATGTAATTATTTTTTATCTTCCTTTTCCTGACAGATCGTGAGTGAGAAAGATTGGTGAGACATACTAAAAGAAGCAATTGTAAATGTATTCACACATTCGACACTTCCAACATTACTACCAACATTAGCACACTTCTGTTATGTTTAAGATGCTATATTTAATAAAAATAAAAATGTGTAAGTCAATTTTTGTGTTTAAGATTATTTGATTTACTGTGGGTTTTAAATAAACAAGAAAAAAGGTGTGGTAAATATGATTAAACAATGGCTTTTGGTCTGTCAGCCACATGTGGGCCACGTGAGGGCCGTCAGCCCTTTACAGAACTCAACCATATAAGAATTACATGTCAGGTTCACAAATGGGCCACATTTGTTTTTATTATTTGGCTCACTGTGGATGGAATTATGGCACTGTTTTGGTTTAGCTCTGGCTAAAAAAAAAGTGGACCAGATTTGGCTGGTAAACACAATCTAATCTGGGCCATACCGCAGCTTTTTATTTGTGCCAAATCTATTAACGGTTAAAGTGTACTTGTTTGGTTCATCATAGGGCAAAGTATGTAGTATGGAAGGTATTACACACCTGCATACCACCTTCAATGGTGAAGAATTTAGATCTTCTGTACTAAAAGTATGAGAATTTGGATACAGCTAAAGTAAGGAAATGTTTAGCTATGTCTTGCTAGCTACCTCAATGAAAGACTTGCTGTATCTTTTGGCTGTTCAAATATCTTTAGCCTATTTTAAAGATGTGACTCAAGCACTCAGGGTAATACAAAACAGTTACTGCTTCATTGTGCAATAAACGCAAAACCCAAATAAAGGCAGTCAGGTAGAATGCTCAGCCGTGTCAACATCAAAGAAGTGTATTTTTCTCCTTTTAAGACTGTGAATAAGGTGTCCATATTTAGATTCATATAGAGACATATAAACCAAATAAGTAAGAAGATACTGCTTCTTGCTTCACTGTTCTTATGTTTGTCGATCTTGAACTGTGTTTTGTTTATGGAATTGCATTGCAACTGTGTGCATTTTCATATTTTCAATGCACATATTATTGCTTTCAAAATATTTCAAATGTTATTACTTTCAAATATCTTGCACATATTATTACTTTCTACCAATAAACTTCTGAGGCCACACTGTCATCACCTTTTTACTTTTAACAAACTGAACCGATAATGTTCTCAGGTCACAGCAAACATTAGCAAGCAAAAAAAAAAAAAAATCTATAAAGTGGAATTACACAAATCTGTCTTTGCTAAAGCCCCTGACTACTAGACAAATCTTTCTGCCAAAGACTTTAGAAAATGTGCATTTTAAGAAAGTGCATGAGAAAAAAATTCAATTGGATGTTTTTTTATTCATGCTTGGCATGACAGCCCGGCAATGTCTTTGTTAGCTTCGGTAACTAGTCTGATGCAGCAGCTCCGCTGCCAAGACCTCAAGCCTTTCCAAATCGTCTTGACTTGAGAGTCAGTCAGCGCAAGTGTCTTGAGAGATAAATGGGAAATAATGCTCGATTAAGCAGCCTGGGCACTGGTTGTATAATTTGTTAGCTCTTGGCATAAAAATTGCTGTTTGTCTAGTTCGGGCAACTTTTTGAAACCGACTACAGCTCAGGATTCTCATACCCAGCATGTCTGATATGCCCTGTGTAACACTAATATATATATATATATATATACAGGAGTTACAATCGCAGGAAACATTTTTTTTTGTTCATTCAACAATGTGCGTTATGTGCATAAAACTATTTTTATGAATGCAATTAAAAAATGTAATTCTATCTGCATATCAACTTGACAAATAAAAGAGATTAAAGAAGTATTGAAGAAGAAATAGATATTGAAATGAATGCAGATTACCACTTTTTCCAGTGTAAGTTTTAGTGTGCCATCCTATAGGATTTTTACTGTCCCCCTTTTGCCACCCCATTAAAAATTCCTTGGAGGCACTGAGTGCAATGAATGCGGAATGATTTTGAGTATAATACTGTATGAGTTAAGATGAACATATATTGCTGGTTTGCTGTTGATGAAGGGGTCGTTCTTACTGATGGTGCTGTTGGAGTATCTAAGACAAAAATGGTTGGGAAGCACTGCTGTAATCCACGCCTTCCCTACTGTTTTAAGGCTCTTCCTCTGCCTCATTCCTTTTCAGTGCTGTCTAGGTAAAATCATTGCTTTGCTGCTCTGTCCTCCCCATCCACTAGTTAAAGTCATAATATGCACTTTCCTCTTCTCTCCCTCGCTACCTGTTTTCCCTTTTACATAAATCTCCACTTGACCTCCATTCCTGTCGAGGAAACTGGAGCATCTGTCTGCCTTCCCATTATTAGAGACTTTTCCCCCATATGCGTGAAGTTTAAAGCACACTCCAGCCCCCCCTCCATACTCTTATCACCTCTAGGAAACTCACTGTCCCCGTTCTCTCCTGTTTGCCCTCTCGGTGTCACACCTCTCACAGGGGCTCAACTATAATGGCTGTTTGAGAGTTATATAGTGTTTGTTTGAGAGCGAGTGCTTGGAATGGCAGTTTATATTGGGTAAAGTGCACAGACAATTTGTGTATGTACTCATGTCATAAACGCAAAAATTTCAGGGTGGTACAACTGTAAAATTCTTTTTATCTTGAAAAGTATATTTCAAAACGTTTAAAGATGTGTACATTTACATTTATTCAAAAATGGGTTGCACTTTATTTTACAGTACATGCATTTTCAATGTACTTACAGTGTACTTACCCACAAAAGTACGGCCTACTTTCGTCTGGCTCCAAAGCGTGAGGCTCCACTGCCTGCGTGCGCACCTCCCCAAACGGACGAGGCATTTATACTTGACGTGCTCGCTGTTGTACTATTCTTTGAAACGGCAGGGGGCGACTCAAGTAATTGTCCTCTAAACCATCAGGAATCAGCGGTGAGAAGAAGAAAGTGACACACGTGACAATGTTTATTTTAGTACACCACCACCAATACCACACTACAAAAAGAATCATGTAAAACCCAGTAAACCCTGAGACTTGTGACATTAGAACAAAATATATGGATATGTTACAACTAAATTAACGATCTCTTAAAGGTGCTCTAAGCAATGTCACACGTTTTTTAGGCCAACACATTTTTTGTCACATACAGCAAACATCTCCTCCTCACTATCTGCTAGCTGCCTGTCCCCTGAACACACTTTAAGAAAACGCGTTCTCTGTAGACAGCCCAGGCTCCACAAACTGCAAGAAAAACAAACTGGCCCAGCCTGGACCACGAATCATAACAAACAGTGTTCCAGCCAATAACCGGGGGGGGTGTGGGGAGTGGAGGAGAGAGAAGCATGAAGAGGGATGTTAGCTAGAGGAGAGATGTCCTAGACAACGACAACGACTAACGTTAAAAATGTATATTCTTGAGAATTTTGATATGGCTGACACACGACCAAAGAGACGACGTTCCGATGAACAAATAACAAAGAAGAGGGAAAAGGAGAAGGAACGCGCTAAGTCCCGAATTTACATCGGAAAAGCGTTCGAGCACAGAGTGTACACGTTACAAAGTGGCGAGCACTCCGCTGGCAGAAGGGCTTCCAATCCGAAATTCAGGTGGCTCTGTTTTTGCTGGACAGGTGGGTAAATCCAGTGTGTTTTTCCTAAATGGTTCATGACTGTTTCAGGTAGCACGGAAGGCAGGGGGAGGGGATGGGATGAGGAGGAGGGAGGGTCGAGCTAGCCTCCATTTTGTTCGACAATACTTTGAACATCAACAAGAAGTGACTTCACCCAACATCGCTTGGAGCTCCTTTAAATATTTTTCACTAAACATTTCATTAAGTTTCGTTAACATTTTTATAAAACATGGACCTTTATGTTCATTAAAAAGGCTTATTATGCTATTGTATGCTCATTTTGTAAATTTAGACGTGCAAACTGGGTGCCGGTGTGATGAGACGTACGTGCTCGGCTAGATTCGCCTTGAAGTCGTTCATCTTCGGATGCGCGGCCACGCGCGCTGTTACAAAATCTGCCATGCACACCAGCAAGCGAAATGGGGCCTTGCGCACCCAACGTGCACGACCACCCACACCGCGATTACGTCATTTTTGCCATGCACATTTTTGCGGACACGGCGAGTATAAACTACATGGATTAAGTTAAGGTTTATGAATGTAACGTTAACACGAGACAATGAACAGAGGAGAACTGAAAGCTTAAATACACTGGAGGAAGACAATCAATGAAACAGGGAACAGGTGAGAACTAACGAGAAACCATGACAACTAATGATTCAGTGTCCCAATAGTGAGCCAGGGTCCTTTCTGTCCTTACCAGTGCCCAAATTCATGTACACAATATACTGATTCACGACCTAGGAAGCTAGTGAACAGATTGAGACGCATCCATGAACTCAGACAAATGGTCACAATGAAACCTATGACTAGAAACTAAACACGACAGAGAAGCTAAACATGACCGTGACAAAAACGTTTTTGTTTTTTTCCTCTTTTTGTTATCCTGGGCACTCACACTGTCGTTGACCCACAAATACTAAAACAGATACAAATAACTTGGGTCTCTAGAGCTTTTTAAGCACCTCTTAAGGTGCTACTTTATTGTTCATCTGCCTCCTCAAGAGTTTTATACGAGTAAACAGCCTTCCTTACAGTTTAGTAAGTACTGAAGACCCAGCAGTGAGTGGGCTAATCAATGCGTTACACTGCTGACATGTCCTCAGATGTGCTTACAGTAAATACTACTCGCCTGTTATTCACAGCGACCTTGCAAGCATTGTAGAACAGTCTCAGTGAGAGTCTGGGCCTCCTCAAAGACCAGCCACACTCCATGAATTAATTTACACACATAAAGGGTTTCAACACAGACTTGCCAGAATATACGATCATATCATAGAGATCTGCTGTGGAGTATGCATACATATGTGTGTAATATATGTTGTGTAAGCCATGTGAATATGATCAATTGTCACAGCGTGTGTGCTAAAGGACATGGGGGGTGGAGAGATTGACATGATGCAGACATGCTGAAATCAGTCCAGCTGACAAAAGCCAAATGCACAATGTAATGTTATGACTAATTGGTGAGTGTTTTCGTTTGTTAGTGTGTTGGTGTGAAGACCAAACTGGGTAATTCATGTGTGCTTCTATCATCTTGGCAGTAAACTGTAATGACTAATTTGTGAGTGTGTTTACAGATTGGACCACAGAGTGCTGTGAATAATCTAAATGTGTTTGATCAAACCAGCTGGGTTTACAAATACGATTATGACCGTATGTAGAATGGAGTAGCCTATTTATATGTGTGTTTCTTTAAAAATGTACATCACCGTCCCTCATGTTTATGCTTTGTCTTGTTGTGTTTAGCTCGTTTTAGGTATGCGACTGGTAAAGACCCCTCAAAGTAGTACGTGCATAGGCTAAGTTTCTGTGTCAAACCGAGGGGAATTAGAATGTATTTTATATTACGTGATAATTAAGATGAATATTGCAGGGATGCACGATATATCGGCCACCATATTGCTATCGGCCACTATATTTTCATTTTTAATGTTATCGTTATCGGCCCAATAAGAAAATGTGGCCGATATATTAAAGCCGATAAATAATGGATTATTTCCTTCAGCTGAGACATTTCAGATGTGCACCTTTCACCATAATGGTTTTAAATTGCTTGAAATATGATTAGAATCACTTCGAAAAAGGAAAATACAGTTAAGTGCAACATGTGCAGCGCAAGGCTGTCATATAGGCTACATAAAATTATAATGAGAACATATAATTGTGTGCTTGGGACATGACTTTTAATGCTGAGACTTTAGTTTTTGTAATCAGGCTCTCAAAAATTTTATACAAATTTTTATTTAGATTTATCGGCCAATATATCGGTTATTGGCTTCCAAATATAAATAATTATATAAAGAAATGGGGTGGGGTAGAGACTGGTTTAATGGTATGGTTATGGGTGGGTTGTAAAGGCAGTAATCTGTAGGCTCAAACTATGGGAGGCCGAATGGGGCGAAACACATTGAAACACTTGTGCTACACACTGAAACACTTGCACTACACACTGAAACGCTTGCGCTACACACTGAAACGCTTGCGCTACACACTGAAACGCTTGCGCTACACACTGAAACGCTTGCGCTACACACTGAAACGCTTGCGCACACTGAAACGCTTGCGCTACACACTGAAACGCTTGCGCTACACACTGAAACACTTGCGCTACACACTGAAACACTTGCGCTACACACTGAAACACTTGCGATATTGCGATACTAAACAAAAGAAACAAATGCTTTGAAGGCAAGCTTCTATTCCATTCTAAAACCTTGAGTGTTTTGGATTCCAAAGTCCATGTTGTTTTTGAAATCCTCTAACTTGGACTGTGAACAGCTTGTTTTCTCTGTCATTAATATATCTGACAAAAGTAAGAATAGCAGATGTTGTCCGTTTTGTTGATAGTTTTCAGGGAGCTGTGACAAGATTGAAATTGGACAAAGGTTACAAATTATTCTTGACCTTTTCTTACATAAAAAAAAACAAAGTTTGATTCATTTAAATGGCATGACACTTGATGACTAAGCTCACACTTTCTATAGCTAAACAAAATAAATAAATACATTGAAATGATGTCTGATTGTGGGCTATGTTTGAAATCTAGTGGCTTTTGTTAAAATTTCATGTTATTAAGTGTTAGTTTGTCCCGGAGATTGCAGCAATATTCCACTAGTGACTAGATGTTTCTATCATGAATGAAACTAAGAATTGTACATCTTTACAGTGATAAATAAACCGTGCTTCTGTTTCCAAATGAACCAAACTTCCAGTTGCAATGAAACGACTTCCAGACACACTGAAAATGATTGTGCTCTCTCACACGCGCGAATGTTACAACAGTACGTGGGCCATTACAGGATATATGCAAAGAGTTTCTATGTAACCATATGTCTTTCATAAATATGCACATATATATAGTGTTTCACATGTACGCGCAAGTGTTTCAGTGTGTAGCACAAGCGTTTCAGTGTGTAGCGTAAGCGTTTCAGTGTGTAGCACAAGCGTTTCAGTGTGTATCGCAAGCGTTTCAGTGTGTAGCGCAAGCGTTTCAGTGTGTAGCGCAAGCGTTTCAGTGTGTAGCGCAAGCGTTTCAGTGTGTATCGCAAGCGTTTCAGTGTGTAGCGCAAGCGTTTCAGTGTGTAGCGCAAGCGTTTCAGTGTGTAGCGCAAGTGTTTCAGTGTGTAGCGCAAGTTTTCAATGTGTTTCGTCCCATACGGCCTCCCATATCAAACCTCACGTTTGACTTGTGCGAGATGGGAACACATTTGCCGAGTAAATTCTGACGTAGCATTAAACCCTCAGACTAATCGGCTGTTTCCGCTGATGGTGTTTTATTTACTGTTGGTTACTAGGTTACCAATACCACCGTCATCCGATCGAACAGCTTGATGGAAACGCACCTAATTCGCATTTGTTTTTTTATTTTGAACTTTGAAAAGATTCGCTTCACGTTTGGATGGAAACCCAGCTATTGGTAGCTTGTCTCTCTTATCTTATCACTCAGTGCATGTGATGACAGACGAATGAGTCCCCTGAGGCCCGAGAGAGAGACAACCATCAGCTTGCACACCCACTAGTCAGCCATTAACCATTAGACATCACACCATGACCCACAGCTGCCCCTTCTCTCTCTCAAACACACACACACACACACACACACACACACACACAGGTGTACATGTACAGGTATGTAGACAGATTTGTTCACTGTACTACTTTTTCAGGAATCCGTAATCCAGGAATAAAACCTCAAGGTTCCATCATCAGAGATTCTATTTCTTCAACGCAGCCTTCATGCCCTTATATAAATTATTTGCCCCATGTCTGTAAGAATCAGTGGGACAGATGACGTCCTCGTGGAGCTAAAAGAGACATAAATCGCTTGTTTGCTATGAGACTGTTAAAATTAGAACAAACAAAACAAGATTTGAACTGTGAGCGGCTTACAGAATATTAAATCTTATATAGGCGGCTGAGAGTGAGCAGTTTTACATGTTTTACGTGTCTAATATGAGCATCTGGCATTGAATCATAAAGGAAAAATATTACATATTTTTATAGCAATCCTGTTATTCAGAGAATCATATCAATGACTGCTGGTCTGTCTTTATGCAAAGAACAAAGAAAAGACCTCACTCTCTTTGTGACCTGACTGAGATGAGGATCTGTTTGTGAAATGCACTTGATGAAGTGTGTTAAAAATCTGATTTGTTTAGCCATGATGAAAGTGTGCTATTTATACAGTCATGACAAAAGAATCTCTGATTATAATTCAGAGGATAAGAAGTTGGCTGCAGGCTGTCAAGATAAAGCGAGCATCTCTATTGCTGTGGTGTTAATGCAGGCTTTGCTTTGGTCTGGAACTTAAATAGACATGATGAAGAACTAAATAATGAACAGCTGTGATGATTAAATAAATATCCATTGTGACTGTTCGGAAAAGGAGAACAAATGAACACAGGAAAACAGGCGACTAAACAGACAGAAAACGAAACCAAAACTGAGCATAACTTTGACAGCCAGGTAGTGGCGTTTCATTCCTAATCTGAATCTGTGTTTTGAACAAATCATTTGTGACCCTGGACCACAAAACCAGTCACATGGGTAATTTTTGTGAAATTGAGATCTATATATCACATGAAAACTGAACAAATAAGCTTTTCATTTATGTATGGTTTGTTAGGATAGGACAATATTTGGCCGAGATACAACTCTTTGAAAATCTGGAATCTGAGGGTGCAGAAAATCGCAACATTGAGAAAATCGCCTTTAAAGTTGTGTGCGATTGTGCTGCATTCACTCACTAAAATAAATGTTTTATATATTTACGGTAGGAAATTTTCAAAATATCTTCATGGAACTTGATCTTTACTTAATATAGCCTACTAATGATTTTTGGCATAAAAGAAAAAGCGATAATTTTGACCCTTACAATGAATTGTTGGCTATTGCCACAAATATACCTGTGCAACTTATGACATTTGAGAGAGCGATTCAGTGACTCAGTGACTCGCCACCACCTGCGCAAGGATGTAACATGCAGAAAGAGTTGCTGAAAAATCCCCACCAGTAATGCACAGACAATACTGATTACTGTATTTCTTTTCTCGTTATGTATTTTTTCCCTAACAATACAACACAAATTGAAAGCAATATACTTTACTCTAAACAGTTTCTACTGTAAGACATTGTTGAAGATTTTAATTTAAGATGCCACGTAAGCGTACAGTGAGGTCAACAAATTTGACTTTGTTGTTGTGCCTATTTGCAAAATAATGTGGTCTTTTGAACATACAAGGCATGCTGTAGGTGATAATGATTGTAGATAAAGCATTAGAAGCTGGCTTTAAAGTCACCATGAAATCAAAATTGATAATTATAAAAAAAATGTACAGATTGTTACCACAACAGTTTATTATAAATGATTTATCCATGCACATACACTCACCTAAAGGATTATTAGGAACACCTGTTCAATTTCTCATTAATGCAATTATCTAATCAACCAATCACATGGCAGTTGCTTCAATGCATTTAGGGGTGTGGTCCTGGTCAAGACAATCTCTTGAACTCCAAACTGAATGTCAGAATGGGAAAGAAAGGTGATTTAAGCAATTTTGAGCGTGGCATGGTTGTTGGTGCCAGACGGGCCGGTCTGAGTATTTCACAATCTGCTCAGTTACTGGGATTTTCACGCACAACCATTTCTAGGGTTTACAAAGAATGGTGTGAAAAGGGAAAAACATCCAGTATGCGGCAGTCCTGTGGGCGAAAATGCCTTGTTGATGCTAGAGGTCAGAGGAGAATGGGCCGACTGATTCAAGCTGATAGAAGAGCAACTTTGACTGAAATAACCACTCGTTACAACCGAGGTATGCAGCAAAGCATTTGTGAAGCCACAACACGCACAACCTTGAGGCGGATGGGCTACAACAGCAGAAGACCCCACCGGGTACCACTCATCTCCACTACAAATAGGAAAAAGAGGCTACAATTTGCACGAGCTCACCAAAATTGGACAGTTGAAGACTGGAAAAATGTTGCCTGGTCTGATGAGTCTCGATTTCTGTTGAGACATTCAGATGGTAGAGTCAGAATTTGGCGTAAACAGAATGAGAACATGGATCCATCATGCCTTGTTACCACTGTGCAGGCTGGTGGTGGTGGTGTAATGGTGTGGGGGATGTTTTCTTGGCACACTTTAGGCCCCTTAGTGCCAATTGGGCATCCTGTAAATGCCACGGCCTACCTGAGCATTGTTTCTGACCATGTCCATCCCTTTATGACCACCATGTACCCATCCTCTGATGGCTACTTCCAGCAGGATAATGCACCATGTCACAAAGCTCGAATCATTTCAAATTGGTTTCTTGAACATGACAATGAGTTCACTGTACTAAAATGGCCCCCACAGTCACCAGATCTCAACCCAATAGAGCATCTTTGGGATGTGGTGGAACAGGAGCTTCGTGCCCTGGATGTGCATCCCACAAATCTCCATCAACTGCAAGATGCTATCCTATCAATATGGGCCAACATTTCTAAAGAACGCTTTCAGCACCTTGTTGAATCAATGCCACGTAGAATTAAGGCAGTTCTGAAGGCGAAAGGGGGTCAAACACAGTATTAGTATGGTGTTCCTAATAATCCTTTAGGTGAGTGTATATATATATATATATAATTTTTTTTATTATTCATGTGCACTCGCAATCTTTAATCAAAAACATTAACCTCCCCTCCCCCTCCAAACGATGTCTGTTCTCTCACGTGTCTCGGCAGAGGGTAGGGCTAAATATACACCAAAACTGACTGCAAACTGGCATTTAGATCTGCCTCCATTTACTTAGCAATGCCCAACAATCAATTCCGGATGGACAAAATTCAGTCCTGCCCTACATTTTTCTTTTATTCCACAAAACTTTTCACTTGGACGCGCGTCACAATAGGGACGTTAAAGTTGGCATGAAATGAAAATTCTCATTTTCTAAACGCATGTTACCGATCTTATTGTAAACGATTCATCCATGTGTATGTTTCATTTTTTTTATTGTTTTGAAAAATGTTACATTTTTTAACAAAATGTCAACTGTATCTTCCAGTGAAATGGCAGACTTCTCTCTGGTGACATATGCTGGACTTCTCCAATCATTTAATAATTTAAACCCCGTCCCTTTGTTCAGATCCGCCACCATCCAATATACAACTGATGGACAAAACCAATTCCCACCCTATATATATATATGACTTCTGTGTGGCCTCATCTGTGTTCGAAACACTTTCCTTCCCTCTGCAATGGAGAGGAGGACAAACCCTTTTTCGATAGCGCATTAAGTCTGGACGGATCGCCTCACAAGCAATGCCCCAATGCTAAAACTGACCTAGTTTTAATGGAGAGCATTGCAGTGACTATTCAAGCTGATAGTGCTTAAATGTAATGCCCTACAACCATACTCACTGCTCTCCACTCATGTGTGTTAACTCATGCCAGGAGCATCCACTTCCTCTCTTTCTTTTCTTGCCCAGCTCTCACTGGATCACACTTTCTTTTTCGATGCATCTCTTTTGCGGCCTCTTTTTCTGTCTCTCTCTTCCACTCTGTGAATGTGTTGACTCTGTTGAGGGACTCAAGGCTTTCCCACAGTTTTTTTATTTACTTATTTGAAGTTGAATGTAATCCCATGCATCCCCAGATGTTGAGACAATGCTGACTCTTGCAGTCAAGGCTGCAGGAGGAAAGACTTCCTCACATACCAATGTGTCAGGGTTTAGTTCCATGCTAAATCTGTATGCACTGTAAAGCTTTAAAGGGATAGTTCACCCAAAATGACAGTTCTGTTATCATTTACTTTATCTCATGTTTTTCCAAACCTGTATGACCTTTTATCTCCTGTGAAACAAAAAAAGTAGAAGATTTGCAGAATGTCTGAGCTTCATTTTCCTTAAAATGCAAGTGGATGGGGTTCTCAGCCTGGCAAGCCAGACCTACATCAAGATGTTAGGTCTGGCAACTCACCATAGACACGGCTCAATCCGAGGGGCGGGATAAACGGTGGTCTTTCAAATTCCCTCGGCAGGATGGAGCTAACGTTAGTTGATAGATTCAACTTTTGCCATATCTGGCCGGCAAACCTATGAACACATCTTCCTTTTTTAAGAATGACTTAAGTGCTGTTCTTTGCTCTTTTCTCAAAGAAAAAGTTAACTCCAAGTCCTCCAGAGTCGCGGCCAAAGCTGATTCGAAAGACCGTTCGTCATCAGCCATTCTTTGTTTTCAAGTAGCAGGGAATTCACACAGAACTGTCACAACTCTGTCGTCATTATGTTAAGCCCGCCCACTGACTCTATACACGGGGCCCTATTTTAACGATCTGAAACGCAAGTGTCAAAGTGCAAAGCGCAAGTAACTTTGTGGGCGGGTCTTGGCGCTGTTGCTATTTTCCCGGCGGGATAAATGACTCTTGCGCCTGGCGCAAATCTAAAAGGGGTTGGTCTGAAGTAGCTTCATTATTCATAGGTGTGGTTTGGGCGTAACGTGAAATAAACCAATCAGAGCGACATCTCACATTCCCTTTAAGAGCAGGCGCGCTTGTTCTAAAGCGGATTCCTATTATAACGACGGATTTGCCAGGCGCACGTGAGGAGCGGATCACAGCCGAGGAGACCGACGTTCCCGTCAGGGACGTTGGGGATGGAGAAACACACCCAAATTAATTCGGTTAAACAGGCGTATGATAATTTGGGTAAATGTGTAAGCTAGATGTATGCTTTTATAATAAAATGTCTATCTATCTATCTATCTATCTATCTATCTATCTATCTATCTATCTATCTATCTATCTATCTATCTATCTATCTATCTATCTATCTATCTATCTATCTATCTATCTATCTATCTATCTATCTATCGGAATAATGTATGATTTGCAAAAATGATAACTGCTGCGTCTGTGTGTAGATGAGAGAATCAAAGTATACATTGATTAAGGCCAAGCATGCGCCCTTAAAATAGCATATGAATAACATGCGCAACGCGCCACTGACTTTAAACAGTTTTTTTTTTCGGTCAGTGGCACAATTGTTTTCTAAACCTGTAAAATAGCACGAGGGAACGTTTGCGCCGGAACACGCCTCCTCTTTGCGCTGAACCGCCCCGGGGAGCGCAAGTGTATTTCTTAGTTAACCGACGTGCGTCTGTGGAGGGAAAAGTCCGCTTTGCGCGGGTGCAAAATAGGAATGATACATGCGTCGGTGTACAACGTCAGTTGCGCTGGGTGCAAGATAGGGCCCACGATGTGATTGGCCTGACCTGAGTTTGGTTTTTCCAGCTCGAAAAGTCAACGGAGAGTTGCTAGACTACTCTGGAAGCAAAATAAATGTTGCTGCCGCTAGGGTGCGTCTAGATTTCTAGGCTAGTTCTCATGCTTCAAAAAGGATAAAAAACAAACAAACATAAAGGCATTATCTTCCAAGTCTTATGAAGCTGTTATTAGATGTGTTTCTAGAGGGAACAGACTGAAATGAAACAGTTATTCATTTGTTTGACAGCTGACAAAAAGCAGCTTGAAAATCTACTATAAATCATTTGTTTTTGTTCCAGTGAAGAAAGAAAACCATTTAGTAACAAAATTACAAAAACTTACAAATAAATTAAAGCTAAAGAGAATAAACTAAAACCAAATAATAAATAAAAACTAATAAAAATGACAAAAGCACATAACAAAACTACTAAAACTTAAAATATAAAAATAAAAGCTAATTCAAAATATGAATAAATACTTGAATAATATCTAAATAATACAAAAATAACATTGTAGAGGTTTCAAAAGACTAAATAATGACAGAATTATCTTTTTTGTGTGTGTGTGTGTGTGTGTGTGTGGGGTGGGGGGGGGGGGGGGGGGGGGTGTAAACTGTACCATTATGTAATTATCTTCATAAAATCTCATTTATACTTCACTTTTCACACAGTACAGATTAGAAACCACCCATGAGAACCAATATTACCATCAGAAGACTACAGACCTTAATGCTTGCTGCTATGACACCTCCTGCACTTGTCTTTCTTTCTTTCTCCTTTTTTCCTTTCCCGTCAGAGGAACATGCAGACGCTTACACATACAAACTCTCATCGCGTGCTTTATCCCTCACTGCCTTCACTTTCTCTCTCTCCCCCCTCCCTGTGCTTGTTTCTAGTGGGTGCTGTGAGGCGATGACAGTTGTATTAGCAGTCGATTGCGAGGTCACTCTCGCTCAGCTCCTCTGAGACAAAGCAGTACAGCAGAGGAGCAAAGCAGAAACAAGAGCAACAAATAGAAAGAATGAGATATCCAGTCACAGATAGCTGAATTTTCTCGTTGAATTTTCAACATCTCTAACATTGTTTTTCCTTTACACGTGATATGAGGGAACGTTACTTCTTGATGACCAATCCAAGTAAGATTTAGTTAGACAGCTGGGTCAGTGACATAAAAAAAATATATTATTATTTTTTTGTCTCAGTGATTAATTTATTCAAAAATAAATTGAAAATGCAATTCGCACACGCAATGATTGGAATATACTTATTCCAGATTAGTATTACATTTTTGAATAAAAAATTATTTTGTTATTTTTTGGAGTGAAGTAAAGTGAAGTAAAGTCAAAAGTGTCTGGCTGTTCTGATATCATAATGATATAGTAATGAATAAAAAAAAAATAGCATAATTCAATTAATAAAATTCTTAAAATTCTTGGCATAATCTTCTTTTATTATTTCCTATGGGGAAAAATATTCAGAAAAACATAAAACAGGAAATTATGTCATAGAGGGGACCCCCTCAGACCCTCATGACTGTGTGCCACTGTCAGTAAATCTCTTAAAATATCAGGGAAATTTGACCTCTTTATGACAAATCAAGGTTAGTTTAGGTTGTAAAATGTCATGTGGTACAACTCCCCAAAAACGTTTATGAATTAATAATTCATGATATTTGTAAGAATAAACAAAACAAAACAACAACAACACCAACATGATATTGATATTGATTGACTGAATACATGATATTTGCAAATAAATTATTATTAATATATTTTTGGTAATACTGGTTAAGATGTGTAAACGCACATGTATTAAAGGAAAATATGCAATTACTTTTTTACTTTATGGTTATGTCACATGACATTTTTCATTAAATTTAAACTTTTCTTTAAAAAGTTTTTCAAAGTCATAAACTAACAAACATGCATTGTGCATTTACAGTTCAAAAGTTCATCTGCTGCTATCTGACCTGCTGCTATTTGTAGGTCAGTGGATAAATGCATAGATCAGGAATACTGAACCTGATGTTTGTGTAGTGGAGAGATTTTTTTGGTTCGAAGTACGAAGGGATCCGGCTTCCGGCTCGAATACAACTTTTATTTTAATAAACTAAACTGCAGATGGAGATGCACAGTATATAATTCCCTTGCTGCAAGCTATTTCATAAAATGATGGGGACAAAATCAGATGTGAGGAAGTCCCTACCATACAGTAAATGACAGTTATGGCAGCTGAACATCTGGGAGGTCTCTTGCCATATCTTTTGGGAATCCTGTATCTTTGGCTGAAGAAACGACATGAGCAGTAAATGAAAGTGATATGGCATTTTAAGAAGACTGACCTATCCGTGATGCCCCATATAAGGAAAGCCATGTTAGGGATTCCCCTCATCACTAATGCAGGTCTCTGTTCAATGTGACTCGCATCGAGGTGCCAATCACGGCATCAGAGACAGCGAGGCACCCAGAGCTGGCTGTGCGTCTCCCGACAGAGAAGGACACAGTCTGTTACTCCTACACTATGAATAGACTGATGAGAAGCCTCCTTTGGGAATGCTGGATTCTTTGGGGAAAAAATGTGGGCCTGAGTTTATGGGCTGTTGAATGTTTGCTATACAGATTCGACAGATGGTGCAGTTGGGTTGACAGTGGGGCACCTCGTCCTAGTTGAAAATTTAAAATCCCTCAAGAACGGTAAAAACTGCTGTTCTAATTCACAATGGCTCTTTTACGGGTGTATTCACATCCATATTACCTTTATACTATGTTTTCCTCCTTGACAGGACATTATTTATGCACACATGTATTCTATGAGAGGCAGGGCATCATACAGCAGTTGTACTGAGGCAAATCTGGATTACTTGGTGCTCCAGTTTAGATAAGACACGACTTAAGGGGGAAAAGTATTTTAAACTCATTTTTAACTCATTATAAATTATATTTTAATGTATAAGATTAGTTAGTTAGTCTAGTGTTAAAGTTTTTGTTTATATGCAATGCAACCTGGCTCATGTCCTGACAATAATTACATTTAAATATAATTTTAATTAAATGTAATTAAAATATAGATATTATATTACATAATAAATTTTTCCTGTGAACACTGTGGTGTAATGAATACAATTGTGCTTGGTTCGTTAAAATGTGCTGTAAACTATGTGTATATGGAATATATATCTGCAACTCCTTCGGCACCTGTGGAAGTGTCTGAGGGTGATCTGGCGCAGGGGAAGAGTTGCCAAGCAGTTGAGATAAGCAGAAGGTGTATGGATCCCTAAGGAAGAGAAGCAAGATATTCTTCATTATTCGACAACTAACTGAGTTCCTCCTGAAGAACAACTATATTGACACCTCTGATCAGAAGGGTGGAATCCCGGGAGTGCCTGGCTGTTTGGAACACACTAGAGTCATCACACAACTCATCAGGGAGGCTTGTGAAGTAAAAAAAGACCTCTCTGTGTTATTGGACTTTGCTAATGCATATCGTTCCATACCTCACAACCACACAATTGTGCTTTCCCTCCAGCGACATCATGCTCCCAGCAAAATCACAAACCTTATCCTGGACTATTACAGCAAGTTTAGACCAAGAGCCACCACTGGGTCAAGTAATCAGACTGGTATCAGCTAAAGAAAGGCATAATTACAGATTGCACCATCTCAGTCCTTCTCTTCGCCCTTGCCATAAACATGATTGCGAAGTCGGCAGAGGTAGAGTGCAGAGGCCCTTTGATGAGATCTGGAGTGCGATAGCCCCCAAGATCATGGGAATTACCTGACTGTCACAACCACATTCGTCCCGCGCAGCAGGTGGATTCTCCAAGGACTAGATCAACTGGGCAACTGGGCAAGGATGAGCTTTAAACCAGCAAAATCAAGGTCGCTAGTGCTCAAGAGGGGAAAAGTAGTGGACAGGTTCAAATTTTCACTGGATGGGGTCATCATTCTGTCCATTACTGTACAGCCAGTCAAGAGCCTCTGTAATCTCTTTGACTGCAGTCTCAACGATTCTGCCTCCATCCAGAAAACCAGCAAAGACCTTGAGTTGTGGCTTAGCAAGGTAGACAAATCCAGTGGCGGCTGGTGCTAAAAAAATTTGGGGGGGCGCAACAAACTGAATTATTAATCCAGGACTGAATGTAGGCTAATTGTTAAATAACAATTTAACAGTGATAATGTAGCTATCATTAGCCTAAAGTTTAGCTAAAACTTCAGCCGGTAGGGTTGGGAAATAGCCAATTGGCAAATAAATCTGAAATTTTGGGCTAAATGGCGATGTATGGTATAATCTGAGTATTTAATTATTATTTTTCTATTTGAATAAAAACAAACTGTATTTAATTTTTTTTTATATATTTAATATCCAGATCAATATTGTCCTACAAACAATGTTCATATTGAAGGTTATAAAAACAAACCTTGCTGTCTATCTGCAGTCTATCCAAAAAAGGGGTCAAATCACATTACATTCTAACATTGCAACATTACAATCTAAAAACAAAATAATGCTTTTTAAAGAAGTAGTTAAATTTACAAAAAAAAAAAAAAAAAAAAAACCTACTATCATAAAAATACACATGTAGGTTTGAAATTTTCTAGCACATTTATGTTCACCAACAACAACAAATATTCAACAACAAATATTTTAGCTAAATATATTTATAATTTAGTGCTAATGTATATTTTAGTCAGAATAATTGCGCTCCTATTCTATTGCGCTCCGTCTGTTTCGGCGCGCATGCACACGGCGGCGCTCGTTCACGGAAGTTTAGCTCATGACAACAAGCTGGAAATATTGACTTTCTAACATTTACAGATGGAGAATATGTCCGTGAAATGTAAGTTATGCACTGTGGAAATTATTGGATGTCACTTCAGCTTATGGCTAAATATTATTAGAGGTATATTTGTTTCAACCAATCAAATGCACAAGTGAAGTTTACGTGTGATGACGAAAGCACGTTAGTGCGAGCCCTCCCGGAAGCCATAGAGAATGCATTGCAGTGCCTGCAGTTCGAAAAAAAAAATCTTTGAATGTAAGTCTATGGGAACACGCTGGGCGATTCTCAGCCAGAGTGAAATCGCCCAAAAAGAGGCGGTACTCCACAGAACGTGACTTGGCGCTGATTGGACTATATCCAGAGGCAGAACAAGTGACTGCTAGTGTAACTCTGTGGTTGAATGAGATTGTGATTGAAAAAGTCCCTTTCACACTTTGGTGGTGCGTCGCCCAATCGCCCTAATGAAGAAACCGCCGCTGGACAAATCAGGTCTTCTTGGGAAATTTAAGGCCTGGATTTACCAGCATTCTATACCGCCCTGAATCTTGTGGCCCCTGTTGGTGTACGAAGTGCCCATAACAACTGTCCAGGCCCTGGAGAGAAAGATCAGCAGCTATCTGCGAAGATGGCTTGGTTTACCTCGCAGCCTGAGCAGTGCTGCTTTGTGCGGCACCAACAATGACATGCAACTCCCAATCAGCAGCCTTGCTGAAGAGTTCATGGTGTCAATAACACGGGAAGCATGGTAGTATAGAGAATCCAGGGATCCAAAGATGGCCGCAGCTGGCATAATTACAAACAGGCAGGAAAGGGAGTGCAGAAAAAATTGTTGGAGGTGGCTAAGTCACGGCTGAGGTACAGGGCGCTGGTGGGGCCCATAGCAACAGGGCGTGCAGGCTTTGGCTACTTCCTGGTAACTAGAGTTGACAATGCTCACGTTAAAGAGCATCAACATCGTGTTCAGGAGGAAGTGCAGGCAAGCGTGGTGGAAGTAAGAGCTAGCAGGATGGTGGGAATGGGTCAGCAAGGAGCTTGGACTAAATGAGAAAATGTTAGGCAACGTAAGATCACCTGGGCCGACATCTGGAAAGTAGACTTCCATCGTGTCAGGTTCTTAGTTCAATCAGTCTACGACATCCTACCAAATAAAGCAAACATCCACGTCTGGGGCAAAAGCGAGACGCCTTCCTGTCACATTTGTTCAGGAAGGGGATCCCTAGAACACCTCCTTAGCAGCTGTCTAAAAATCCCTTAGAGATGGGCGCTATTGCTGGCGTCATGACCAGGTCCTTAAGGCAGTTGCTGAGAGTATAGCCACAGCCATCAATTCCATCAAAGGCAACCACAAACCAAGAACCACCAAATTTCTCAGAGCTGGAGAGAATGCCCATTTACAACCAAGAGCAAAATCTGTCCTCTTCACTACCACCAATGACTGGCAACTGGAGGTGAATCTTGGCAAATGGCTGAAGATCCCAACCAGAATGATATCTACTCAGCTTCCTCCAGACATGATCATTGTCTCAGTCTCTACCAAGCATTTGATCTTGATGGGGCTTACTGTGCCTTGGGAAGAGTGCATGGAGGAGGCCAATGAGACGAAGCGTGCCAAGTACCAGGAGCTAGTGGAAGAGTGTAGGAGGCAAGTCTGGCAAACTCGTTGTGAGCCTCTAGAGGTTTTGCTGGGCGATCACTCTGCAAAGTGTTTACACTAATAGGCATCACCAGAGAGACAAAGAGAAAGGTGATCAGATCCGCAACTGAAGCTGCAGAGAAAGGCACTAGGTGGCTTTGGATTAAGAGGGCAGAACCGTGGACAAATACTGCTGGGGCACAGGCCAGGGTCTGATCCACTCCAGCCGGGTCGCCTGGGCGAGGGTGTCTGATGTTGAAAGACCCAAAACACCTTATGATCCCAGGATACATCACTGATGATGTGTCACAGTGCATCTGCATGATGTATCTTTTATCTATTTATATATATCTTTATATTCTGTGATGCCACTCAATTGCATCGAATGGACTGTGGGGAGTTTCATTGACTAAGCTCTACTCATCAGTGGCTGAGCATTTACTGTGGGAATTGTGGAGAAGGAATGCTGCACTCATGCAGTATCTACGGCAGAGTTTTCAGCCAACATGGCCACCACACCAGAGTCCACACCTGCCCATAAGCCCACTCCAGAGTCCACTCCTGCCCATGAACCCACTCCAGCTCCAGAGTTCAGTCATGAGCTCCAGCAACCTGCAGGAACCTGCTCCAGCCCATGAGTTTACACCAGAGACCACTCCAGCCCCAGAGCTTGGTCAGGAGGCCGCTCAAGCTCCAGAGCTAAGCCCAGAAAAAGCTACAGCCATTTTATGTGTGTTAGTGGCACACACCTCTGTAGCTCCTATGGCCTCCACCTGCCCTGCCAGCTCCGCCCTGGCCACCTGCTATGTCTGCTCCACCCTGGTCACACGCTTGGCCAACTCCGCCTCACTGGCCTGGCCCTCCATCCCTCCCCCTGTTCCACCTCCGCTCCACCTTCCCCGTGGACTTATGTGTCTGTTTGTTGAGGAGTGTCTTGAATCCGGCCTGTTATAGTCTTAGAATTATAGTCATGTGTTTCCCTGGTTTTGTGTGAACTTGTGTTATTTCCTGTTTTGCACCATGTTTTGTAGTCCGTTGCAGTTTTTCTTGTTGATTAGTTCCTGATTGTTCCCAGGTGCGTCTTGTTTGCCTATCACCCCTTGTGTATAAATACCTCATTGTTTCTCATGTTCTTTGCCTGGTGTTGTCAAGTCAAGTCAAGTCAAGTCACCTTCATTTATATAGCGCTTTTAACAATATGGATTGTTTCAAAGCAGCTTTACAGAGATAATAGGAAATTACCGTAACAGATTGTTTAGGCTTTACAACAGCTCTAGGACAAAGTTATTGTCCAGCTAAAGTTAGTTTTGATTGATTGATTCACTTCCGTTGCGAAGATCATTAGTTATTAACTTAGGGGCCGCTAACACAACACCGTTCTAACAGGAAAATCGTTAACGTGCTCCGGCCGCCCATCCGCACAAAACAGTGCCTGGTGTCTCGATAACGCACTCCCTGAAATAGGTTCGAAGGTGCAAATGTGGAAGTTATGTGCGCTCTGTTTATTTCTGTTAATCTCATGGTTGGAATCTTCGGTTTGTTGCCTGTATTTACTTTTGTTGTTTTGTTTTAATAAAATAGTCACTGCATTTGGATCCTCCTCTCTGTCATTTCTTAACTGCCTCATGACGGGTAGATATGTTTTATTTGTATTTATTTTTATCAAATGTTATTTTTGTATTTTGTGTTTTCACTTTAGTTTTAGTTAAAAATAATAATCCATATTACCTATCAGACATATAAACATACAGTACAAATTATTGCATTGTATCTGTCGATAATATTACAAAAATATTATATAAATAAAATCTCTACTAAAGATTTGACTTGATAGGACTGACCAAATTTAGACAATTGACAACTCTCAGGAGACACATGCGTTGTAAATGCTCCACCTCTGCACTGAGAAGAGAGAAAAAAGCATGAAATCAGCATCTCCCAGTGGGAATACTCTGGAACTGTGCTCATCATGGTTACTATACTTTGACACCAGGCCCCGTGAGGCTGTCGCAGGCTGTTTGTATGGCCCCAGGCTGTGCAGGGAGCTGCTATATCTCTAAAAACATCACACTCTGCACTCTGATGTAGACATACAGGGAGATAGAGAGCGAGAGGGAGGGGAAAAAGGGGGGCGAGGAGAGAATCGGGGAGTCTACTGTAATGGAATTGAATTAAATTGAGGGCAATACCAAATTAAATTGAGATACAATAAACTGAATCGAGGCATAAACATGCACAAACATGAAAGAAACAAAAAAAGAAGAAACTGCTTGTTTTCCTCTCTGATTCATCTTTTGTTGAATGTTCTTTTTTGATGTTATTCTGTCATCAAATGTTTGTTCAAAAGTTACTCACCAGTTTATTTCAAATCTACATGATGTATAATATGCTAAATCACTCATTATAAAGCTGAATAAAATCAGTGCAACAGCATGCCATCTGTTCAAACAAACAGACTAACCAACCTTAGTCATCTGTCAAAACTGTCTTGTAATTCATAAAATGTTTTAACAATTTTCTAAGTTCAATTATATATTCATTTATTTATTTATTTACTTACTTCTCATATTGGTTAATTTTGTAAATGTAAGTGTGCATGCTCATTTTCTTTATTTTTACATTTAGATTGTCTTTGTCTTATACTCACTTAAAGTTAATCAATAAAAACAAATGATTTATATAATAATTAACTCATCTCAAAATGAATATACATTTTTCATACTGTAAAATGTTGTGATGAATACACTTGTAGCATTTAAAATGATTGATTTATTTTTTTTTGTGTTTTAATTTATTTTGATTAAATAGTGTATAATTTGAAAGCCATAATGTGAAAATTATTGTTGGCTTATGGTATTGGGCGGAATTTTAAAATCAGTGCATCCCTAATCTAGTTCCATGAGTGTTGCATTTTTAAGACAGCTTGTCACGTTACAAAGAGTCCTTTCTGTTTTTGCCATTTTCTAGCCATTCTTTCGTACTTAGGCTTACTAGTTGAGCAAGCATACTTGTGTCCATCTGTTTCACAGCTAACAATGTAACACTGAGCATTGTCAGTTTCTGCAAGCATCTGTGATGAAGATCTCTCTCTCTCTCTCTCTCCCATTGTTTTTTCTCTCTCTCCTCATCTTGAATGGTTTGTGAATCTTATACTGATAGAAATGGAGGGCTTCAGTTCACATAGAGGGTCACTGCACAACATCTCAGGCCTTCTGCTAATGACTTATTGACTGTGCATGCTTCATGGATGTGTTGTGATGCTTTCATCAGTGAAGGGAAAATGGGCACTTTAAAACCCTGCACATCATATGGGAACATGTGCATGCAAATTCACTGACACACACCATATACAGAGTGGGAACAGAAAAAATAGTGAGACTGAGGGTACGTTTACATGACAACGATATGCTTAAAATGGAGAGGTTTTTCCTTCGAGTTTTCCGCATACAGACGACACCATTGTCGAAACGATCCCCATCCGCGAAACCAAATACAAACGCTGTATTCTGCTGCCAGGCCATTAGATAGCGATGAAACACTATAGACTGAACGCGTAATACACATGTGCATGACGTCATCGTCTTCAGAGATTCGCGTTTTTGTTGTTTATACGGAGAAACTTTGTCAAAAGTTAGCGTTTTCAGCCAGCCAAAACACTGTTTAAAAGTTAAGGAATCTTACACGGGTTCAAACTAGGCTACTGTATTGTATATGTTTGATTTATGTTGAAGTGTTTGTGACAATGTCCTGCTGAGTGTTTGTGTAATGGCGAGCCTTTTGTTTATGTATACAGGCTATCAAAAAGTATATCAAAATTTGAATTTAGATTTATCTGCCAATATATCGGTTATCGGCTTTCAAATGTATTTGTAAGGAATTATCGGTTATCGGTATCATCCAAAATGTTCATATCGGTGCATCCCTAATATAAATATTATATAATAATTACATATAGATAATAATAAATATATAAATTTCTTTCTGCTTAGTGTAAGACTTTTGGACTGTACTTTCCCACAGTTTGGAGCATTTCATGGTTTGCGATCATGACTGACCATGTCCTTCTATGTTTTAAACGGTGAGATAAAATCATCTATGATGATAGCTAAGCAGCTATTTATGATAATTTACAGTAAGCAGACTTATTAAAGCAGTTGTTTCCTGTAGCTTACAGCGTTAAAGGAAAAAAAATGTGAAGAAATGTTTTATCCACATTCTGTGTTCTGTGCATTTCATTCACCCCGCCAGCTGCCTGCTGTGGAGGTGACAACAAAACTTTGATCAGGGAAAAATTTCTGTTTCTCACATGCACTGCAAGCTATGGAGCTTCGAGTTCTTTCCCCCTCTCCCCTGCCCCAGAAAGGTCTCAATCCAGGTGTCCAGCAGAGATACCCCTCAGAAAGTGTTTGAGGGTGATTGTCAGGGATAAGTGCTTAAGCCTGTGTGGAGGGGTGGAAGAGGAAAGCGTGAACTGTATTTTCTGCCCACTGTTGGCGTCAGCGACTTTGTCCTGCTCAAAGCTGAGGCGCTGATTTTCCAGGACTTGTCTTCTTCAATTTGTTCTCAATGTGTCACTCTGACATGTTTTTTTCTCTCCTTTTTTCTGAAGTAGAAAGCGTCAGGGGCTCGCCTGTTTTCCGGAATGTGGAGTGCTTGAAGTCGGTTAAGAACGATAGCAGTCTAACGGTTCCATCGAGGATATCTTTGTTTGAGAAAAGGGAGGAAACCTTCCAGTTTAGACTGTGACTCATTCAGTGTTCCTGGAGTGATAACACATCCCGATTTAATTAAAAAAACATGGATAATTGTATTTTCTGATCAATCTAGGCTTTCCGGAAGAGGGTCTGTGTGTGAGAGGCAGTTTGCCTGATTTGATTGACATTTGAGGTTTTAGTATTGAGTTTTGTACTTTTCCACAGATATCTGTCCTAGTTTCCCTCTTTGTTTATCTCTTACACCATTCTCTTCTCCATTCCAGTGTCGTCTCTATAAAAATTAGGGCTGTCAATCGATTGAAGATTGTAATCGAATTAATTATGTGAAATGGCAATTAATTAGTCAAATTAATCACACATTGGAATATTTGCAGAGAAAAGCTCCCAAATGAAGATAAAGACGTTTCATTATTGTTAATAGACAAAAAGTAGCTCAATATCTAAAAAAAAATATCTTGAACATATGTTTATCACTGGCCTACAGCGTACATAATTTTACTCAATGTGTCTGATGTTGACTTCATGCATCTGTCGACTTCACTCTTTCATTATTGGACATGTTTTATTCAATCTAATGTTTTTCAGTGTCTCATGCCATGAGGGTATTGTTTTTTATTAAGACTATGTGTCAAGTTTAATGCTGGTTAAACTTTTACAAATGTTTTGTCTTCTGTTGCATTCTGTCCAGCTGTTTTTGAGCATAAGAACACGTTCAGTGTGAACACGTCCAGTGTAAATACGTCCAGTGTAAATACGTCCAGTGTGAACACATCCAGTGTAAATACGTCCAGTGTAAATACGTCTAGTGTAAATACGTCCAGTGTGAACACATCCAGTGTAAATACGTCCAGTGTTCACAATTCCAGTGTGAACACGTCCAGTGTGAACACATCCAGTGTAAATACGTCCAGTGCAGTGTAAATAAGTCTAGTGTGAACATGTCTAGTGTAAATACGTCCAGTGTGAACGCTACCAGTGTAAATATGTCCAGGGTGAACACATCCAGTGTAAATAAGTCCAGTGTGAACACGTCCAGGGTGAACACATCCAGTGTAAATACGTCCAGTGTGAACACATCCAGTGTGAACATGTCTCGACTCTCGACACAATGCGAACCAGCATTGTGAACCTTACAGCTGTGCCGCTGCTTTGCTTCCATGCTGCTTATGTGTGAAACGGGGCTTATTGAGCATTTAGTGCCTCGCTGTAGCAGAAGGAAAGAAAAGAATAATGTGTTTCATACCTTGTGCCTGTCTTTCCGTCTTCGGCGTTGATTCCATTAGTCCTCACGGATGGCTCGCGTAAGGCAGCGGTCTGCAGATCGAGGAAAGTGACGGTGTCACATGCGTGTGCAGACAGGAAGGCTGTCATTAAAAATAATAATAACCCCGGCTTAGACCCCTTTGACGTGGAGTTTTTGCCCCATTTTGAAATTGCCTTTTATATTTAAGATGCTGTAAAAAATTGTGTATGCACAGCTTTATAATGAGGAATACAATTTTAGATAAATTCCAGTCAGGTTTTAGAGTGTGCCATAGTACAGAGTCTGCTCTTCTGAAGGTCTCTAATGACATGCTATGAGGCATTGATATTGGAAGCTGTTATTCTACTTTTATTAGATCTTACCGTGGCATTTGATACAGTTGATCATAATATTCTCATTGATCATCTTAGGGATCACGTTGGTATTCAGGGCTTAGCCCTGAAATGGTTCTCTTCCTATTTGAAAGATAGGACTTTTTCAGTCAGTTTAGGGTATTATTCTTCTACTGTTGCCCCTCTTGTGTGTGGGGTTCCACAGGGTTCTATCCTGGGACCAATTTTATTTCTCGTTAGATCTCGTTTAAAAATGTAAAGGTGATCGGGCATTCTCTGTTGCAGCTCCTAGGCTCTGGAATGACATTTCTCTGTCTGTTAACACTGTCCTTAGTATTTAAAGATGCTTTGTAAGCTGTGTATGTCTCATGTTTGCATTGTTTTCATGTTTTTGTTTTAATTTTCTCAAATATCTTAGATATTAGAGATAGATTATCTTTTTCTGTCCAGCACTTTGGTTCCACTTGTGGCGTTGAAAGTGCTCTATAGATCAAGTAGAGTTTAGTTGAGAGTTGAGAGTTCTTGGAACTCTCAACTATGTTGCAATTGGCATGGAACATGTGCCAATATTTATATATTATACCCACTTGAGTTAGTGGGTTAGTCTGACCCCAGCATGAGAAAACTTATTTCCAAACCAGACACACAATGGTGTAAACACCAGGCTGATAACAGATAAACTGTGTTAAACAGTTAACATACTCAGACAGATATGTATTTGTTTGTGTAGTGAGCTGAAATTGACTATCAGTACATGTTCAGAAAGGCACACGCACACACACCGACGCAAAGCTGCTGATGTGACTCACTGTGAATCATAGGCCACCATGTAGGTGGATGAGCCAGCAGGAAATTATAATGTAATCCACCTCAAAATACTGGGAGGTGGCCCACAACCTGCAGTATATATGATGTGATGACCTGTTATAGACCTTCATGCTGCCATTGCTATCCTTTCTCTAGGGAAAACTAGAAAATCCTCTGCAAATCTTTGTATGAACACCTGGCCCGTAACGTCTGTGTTCCAGTATTAGTAAGTGTAGCTGATATAATACATATGTCTGCGTGACTCACAGTAAACACTTAGATGGCAAGTCTGTGAGAGTGGCATCATAATGTTTTGACAGGGGGCATGTTTGGCGCACGCTTGCTTATTTTATCCAGGAACAGAACGTGGTTGACTAACGCAATTGGACGTGGGTGATTGATGATCCAGCAGGCTTTGTCACCGGTATTCACTTGACCTTTTCCTCCTTCTCTCTTTACTACTTTACTTTATTTTCTCTTTCTTCTCCTATCTGCATTTATGTTCATTAAACTGTGTTTTCTAGTCACTAGCCCTTCAGCCTATGACCTCTCTTTTTTCGTTTTATGTCTTCTTCCTCCCTCTCATTATTTATTCCTTTCTGCCTGTCTCACTTGCTTTATCTTTGTAGTGACTCCAGAGCCTGTTTATAGCTGTGTTAAAGGTGACATGAAATCAAAACTGTTTTGATTTTGTGGCATTAAGTTGCATGTGTGTATGCCAATCTACTCCTAAAAGTTGACAAAATCATCCAATATACCAATTAAGTTACTGACCGAAATTATTGATAGCTCATCCTTAAACAACCTAGGTTTTAAACAACCAAGGCTCATTGGAAAAACATGCCTATGGTGACATTTCCACAAAATTATATTATAGTACGTTGCTTCGATCTTGCACGTTTTGTGACACTTTCAAAGTAAATATCCAGTGAGTGGCGCTAAAAGCGTGTTCAGTTTTATCGAAGCAGATGAACGTGAATCTGGCAATGTTTTATTACGTTGTTTGTTTTCCGTATGATGGAAGTATCATGACTCACGTTTCACAGGACAAGTGCTGTGCATCGCAAGTGCAATGCTATATCAGGTGAGCTACCCAGCAAGTTTATTACATCAGAAAAGCCATACATATGTAGTGGTTATTAGTTTACAAATCATACATCATGGCAAAAGTGTTATTGTGATAAAATACATCTTGATTAATTGTAATCTTCCCCTGTAGTTGTTGGTGTTTTACTGGCACTAGTGCTCATTTTAGCTGACAACTGCAGTGAATTGTATGTTTTTTGCAAAAATGCAGGTAAAGGCACTTTTCTTTTTCAATATTTTCATTTTAAAACCGGCTTATTAAAAAGTCCAGGCACATACAATACACACACTTCATGTAAATATTTGCATTTCTGTCATAAACATAAAAACGCTTCTTTTATTTTTCCTACCCTTTATAAATATTCAGTAACACAGTGGCATAGTGAGGGATGTATGTTTCACCAAAATCTGATTTTAAAACCGGGTGTAAACAGGGCCTAAAAGAACAACAAAGGATCAGGTTAGTGCTTGCAGAAGTAGAGTAAAAGGGAATCCAGTTTATTCATGTCTATTTCTTTAAGTATCTATTTCTGTCTGTCTCTGTAAGTATCTATAAATATCTATTATAAGTATCTCGGTCTGCATGAGTGTTGAAGGACTAAGATCTTTTTTTTGTGAATGAAATGAAAACTCTGAGGCACATTCATTCTACAGTCCTTGAATCACAGTCATTCAGATGTGTGTGAGAGAGAGAGCTTATGTGTGAATGTGTCACATTAATAGTGAGATATTGTCAGATTATTTGTTTTTCGCGGGATGCAACATTGCAGGGGGTTTGTTTTACTTTCCAAATGGCTCAAAACACTATGTAGCCCCATCCACTGTGAATCAAATTTTCATTTGGCCAGAGATGTGTAGCCGAACAACAGTTTATGAGTTTAGCTAGATAATGAATAAGCTAGATGCCAACTCTTACATGTAAACGCAAACGATACATCCAGCTTAGACTGTTTGGTGTATTTTAGCCTACAACATGCGATATGGTTTATAACTGGGCCAAAACACAGCTACCAGCTAAATGTAGGTGTATTGTTTGTGTATGTGTTTGCATAGATCTACATTCTTAAAACTCATATAAACTTTTAGGTTCATATAAACTAAACAGCTGTGTTGCTGCACATCCTTGCCATTTCAAAAATTTGTTAGAGCATCCCAAGTGAAAATGAATATACCAAAATGTATTTGAAATACGTTTATTTTATGCTAAGTATACTACAGATACATTTACATATTTATGTACAAAATATAAATACCCTGCAATTGTACTTTTGGTATACTAAATTGGTATACTTAAAGTCTGCTAAATTGGAACAACTAATTTTGTGCACAAAATGCAAAATGCACTTTAGTTATCCAGAAATTGTGCTGAGGTCCAACTAAAGATATACTTAAGTATATATGATTGTGCAAGATTGCAAGTATACTTTAGGTACACTTTAACACTTTTTATCTTGCATTTAAAGACTGATATTATACAGAGATCATACTATCCTTACTAATAGTAAGTGTAATAGTAATAGTAATAGTAATCCTTTCCCACATATTTTTTGAATCATTGAAGATAATAAGCTCAACCAGAGGTTAACGATTCTTACACGTTTTGTTCATCATGATTATCTTCACAAATGAACACAACTTCTATGAATTTAGAATTTATTTATTTATTATTTTGAATACTTTTAATCTCGATTTAAATGTTTTATTTAAAATCTAAAAATTGTCCAACTTAGAGTAGTCTGCAAGAGTGTGACTATAAATACAACGTCTGTTAAAGCAGACTAACGATATGAGTTTTCTGTGTTTTCGACAAACTCTGTAGTCCCATTTAACCACTTGTTAGCAATCACCTTTTTCAAGACACATAAAAGCTTTAAAAATTCATGAGTGGGCATTGTGATGTATCTTGAGCTTGTGTTACAGACCTTATTTCAGGCATTTAACCAAAAACGCATTAAAAAAACCCATTGACTTGTAGTACAAGTACAAGTACAAAACTTGTTTATGGGTTTATTATGCAGCACTCTATTATATTCCCATACTAATTTCAACTAACTACATTATTTGAGATCTAAAGCTTTGATACTTGAATAATACGCAAATTATGAAGCAAGCTTTTTATTCTTAGTACAGCTCTGAAAATGGCGTGACACAAGGTCCTGGTATCCAGCAGCACTGCAAGCTGATGAGTTGTCTGTCACCGTCTGTCGTCATGATCAGACTGACTCATAAGACATACGCTCAGTGTCAGGAGACACCTTGCGGTGGGTCAGCCACCTCTGAGTTCGCAGTGTGACCGTACTAACCCAACCAACTAAAAGCATCTACCCCGGACCCAACAACAGGGCCAGGAAAGTGTGTATTTTGATAGATGATTTGAGACACGGTGATGGCGGGAAACCCCTCTCAAAGGCTCAGGAAATCAAACATTCACACGAACAACTGCAGCGTCTTTATTTGCAAGCAATATTTTGGTGAGGCGTAACTGATTCATGCTTCCCCAGGCGTCCTCCCCATGGGAAGCTATTCAAAACAGCACATTTGTTCCCCTTATTATCTCCCAGCTAAGCATGTCGGAATTGGGACACGAGGCATTTCCATCCTGATTTGTGTGTTTTTGACAGAATAAACCTTTGAACGTTTGCATGAAAGCACTGTAGATGTTCTTGACGCAAACATCTGTCATCATCATAAAGGCAGCGCTAAGCTGTGAGGTGTCGGGGGAGAGAGGAACATGATCAACGCACCCTCAAACGTTACAGATGCACTATCAAACACTCTTTACGCACTCCCTCCTGAGAGACCTGCGCAGAGCAAAGCAGCTGCCGTTCTTTTTTTGCGCAATGCCTTTTCTGCTGCTTAAACAAAGTCTACAATTATCCCCATAGCGCACAAATCTTCTCGTGTTCCTCCCAGCATCCTGTTCTCCTTCTGATTTACCTCTCCCATTTCTCCACTCCCAAACTCCCCTATGCGGGAAGGCGGAGTGGATGTGTCCCAGGGTTTGTCAGGGGGAGAGGGTGGTTGTGAAATGGTATAGTCTGATAGATGGAGTGGGCATGAGACTGCGTGTGTGAGCGGAATAGTAAAGGAGCCCTGGAGACGGGGAGGATGGAGGCACAGAGCCAGAAAATTGCATTGCATATTTGGTGATTAGTTTACCTCATGGGTTTCTTTCTTCCCATCGCTCTCTTTAGTCTTCCTCGTCTTCTTTTTCCTCATATTCATCCTGGTCATTAGTCTATTGTGTATACTGTATCATCCATGTTGCTCACATTGCCTGTATCACAAGCAATTTCTGTATTGCCCATATCACCATTTTCATGACTTTTCTAAGACCTGTTTGTGATGTATTGGCTAAGGATTAAAAAAATCATCCACATTAAATTGTTAAAATCATGAGAATTCAGGCTGATTTCGATAATCATTTAGACACATTTTGTGAACTCTCCTGAGAACAAATATCTTGGTTATATATTTGATGAATCTCTATCTTCTAAATTTCATGTAAATCAATTAAGGACTAAACTCAAGCTAGGGTTTTATTTTAGAAACAAAGCCTGTTTTTCATTTGAGGCAAAAGAGAGATTAGTTTCTGTCACCTTCATGCCAGTTCTTTTGATTGATATGTAGGCTAGATGTTTTGCTGAGGTGTTCCTTAGACACTCTTTAATCATGCTCTCAAAACAAATTGTAATTTCAGAACTCATCATTGTGAGCTGTATATGTTGGTCTCACTATCAATACGCAGACTTAAACACTGGTACCTGTTTATTTTGGGTCTGTTGCCTTCTTATCTTTGTTCCTTAACAGAACATTTTTGGGGTATATTCTTTGTTCACTGAACTTACCCTCCCTTCCAGTTCCATCTGTACAAACTGAAATAGGAAAACAAGCTTTCCGGTGTGCCGTACCCAGTTATTGGAACTCTTAACAAAATGATTTGAAGATGCAGACTTTTAAATCTTTGTTCTGTGAGCTGTTGAAGGAAAAATCTAATTGTAAATGTTTTTAGATTTGTATTGATATTGTGGTGTTTTGTAACTGTGAAATTGTGAGACATTCTGTGGCTGCTCATCTTGGCCAGGTCACTTCTGAAAAAAGATTTTGGTAACAGTATTGATGGTCCCTTTTGAACGTACCCACGGTGGCCGAGAGAGCTCAACGCGCTACAACTGAAGAAAACACATGCAAATAGAAAAACACCTGCAAATTAAGAAAACATCTTTTACAACACATCAGTTTTACAACACGTGTGCTCCAAATACTCACAACACAACCAAATACAGAAACGCGCTGCAAATAGCACAGAACACAACGGAAATGTTTCCAGGGGACCCCAATAAGTGACGAACCCGGCTGGGACGTGCTTATAGACAGAGCCCGTCTACGGAGAGCCTTGGCACTTCCTATTAGCCCCATTGTATCGATCTTGGTTGCAGTTCCATTAGAATTCCACTGGAGGTGATCGCGGGCGAGTGCAGAATGAATGGGAGTCTATGGGGCTAGACGACTAAATGTGTCTCTTTCACCCGATTGCCGTTGAGAAATCTCAGATTTGATTGTAGGTTTTGCAAGTTCAACATGGGTTATAGGTCGAAAGTTGAATGAACGAGTACTTATGTCCTTTCGATTTCTTACAGGTTGAGTTGTTGTTGCCCATAACACGCTAGCATTCTGCTAATGACGTCAGCATTCTGACGTCATTGACATTTTAAAAGACTTTTTAAACCAAATAAGAGACTCTAAAAAATCTAACACCCAGCAATGTGTAATTTCTTTGCATCTCCTTTCGAATACAACATTCAAATTACTAGACAAAAAATTATATCCTGAGAAAAGTGGATTTTGAGGGTTTTTCGCCATAGACCTCCATTCATTCTGCACTCGCCTGCGAGCGCCCCCGCATGGACAGAGACGTGTTACTGCAGCCAGTCCAGAAACCGGAAGTAAGCAGAGAGTGCCAATTCTCTTCCTATTAGACATTCTCTGTTATAGATCAAAGTCTACTTTTTTTTTTTTTTTTTTTTGCAAAACATACAGAGATGACATGTTTATGACATATAACTTTGTATAGCCTACAATATGTTCAATGTCATCAGAATACAAATGAGAAAAGAAGAGTTAACAATGAGCTGAAGAAAAAAAGAACATGAAGGTAAGATTTTAATCTATACATCAGTTACACAAATTTTGTCATGCTATGTTTAAATAAGTTTCATAAGAAATGTTAGGTAATGCAGGGTCCAAAGATGAGAGGATACGTTTTAAAGTTGAGACACTCACACACAGATATATAACGCATATTTTAAAATCTTTTTTGTATAAAATGTATATTTATTTGCAACAGTTATGTTAACAGTAATAATAAGAAATTTCTGTCGTAAAAACAGCTATTCAGCTGATGGACACCGTGCTGCGTTTTCATGGGAACATCCCAGGTGAAAATGATGAGGAAATTACATTGTCTTTCGTTGCTCCCTTCACCAAGTGCGTTCCAAACGGCTACATAATGCCACACAAGTGCCCTGCTCACTCCAAAGTCTCCACTTCAAGGGCTCTACCCTTCGAAGGGAGTAGGGCATAGGGATGCTCACGAGCAATAAGCGTGTCCCAGCCGGGTTCGTCACTTATTGGGGTCTATTATTATTTATAAATGATAAATATACACTCACCTAAAGGATTATTAGGAACACCATACTAATACTGTGTTTGACCCCCTTTCGCCTTCAGAACTGCCTTAATTCTACGTGGCATTGATTCAACAAGGCGCCAAATTCTGACTCTACCATCTGAATGTCTCAACAGAAATCGAGACTCATCAGACCAGGCAACATTTTTCCAGTCTTCAACTGTCCAATTTTGGTGAGCTCGTGCAAATTGTAGCCTCTTTTTCCTATTTGTAGTAGAAATGAGTGGTACCCGGTGGGGTCTTCTGCTGTTGTAGCCCATCCGCCTCAAGGTTGTGCGTGTTGTGGCTTCACAAATGCTTTTCTGCATACCTCGGTTGTAACGAGTGGTTATTTCAGTCAAAGTTGCTCTTCTATCAGCTTGAATCAGTCGGCCCATTCTCCTCTGACCTCTAGCATCAACAAGGCATTTTCGCCCACAGGACTGCCGCATACTGGATGTTTTTCCCTTTTCACACCATTCTTTGTAAACCTTAGAAATGGTTGTGCGTGAAAATCCCAGTAACTGAGCAGATTGTGAAATACTCAGACCGGCCCGTCTGGCACCAACAACCATGCCACGCTCAAAATTGCTTAAATCACCTTTCTTTCCCATTCTGACATTCAGTTTGGAGTTCAGGAGATTGTCTTGACCAGGACCACACCCCTAAATGCATTAAAGCAACTGCCATGTGATTGGTTGATTAGATAATTGCATTAATGAGAAATTGAACAGGTGTTCCTAATAATCCTTTAGGTGAGTGTATATATTAATTATCTTAATAATCTTTTGAATTTCATTATTTTAATGAAGATTTCCCCCCTCAGGACAGTTCTATCAATCTGACATTTTTGACAGTTTCTCATTTTTTTCCCACATGTAATTTTTTTTTTTAATTCAGCTATTATTTTGTCTTGATGTATAACAATATTTTGTTGTTAAGTAAACATCTGTTATGTAAAATATCTTATTTAGGGCAGTACTACATTTTTTACATTTTCTAATAATATTTTGAAGATTCTGCAAGGTATATATACAGAATTTATTATAGGAAGCACCTTGTTCACTGTTCTTTTAACAAACATATGAGTTCTTAGCACAGTCCTCAAAACTTTTTTAAAGATAAGTATAGGCAAATTTCAGTATTCCCACTGCTGAGAACAAATTTCAGTACACAGCTCCCAAGTCAGCAATTCTTTGAGGGAAAAATGTCCTTTTTGAGACTTTTTTTGCTCAGCCTTTGTGCAAAACAACACACTGAGACCATACTATTAAGAATGACAAATTGCCTGCTTATAAATGCAGACACTAGCAAATGCGTGTAAGTTAGTGTGCTCAGCTAGTGTGCTTCCACAGACTGCAAACTAGTAGGCAGAAATCTAAGACCTCCAGGAAATTATATTGATAATTGATTTCAATTGCTCTGCTGTCGCGAGGGTTCTCCGAAACGGTAAGCCACTTGCCGTAATTACAGTCTCAAACAGGATAAACCTGCACGACGTGCTTTTCAATGACCGAAAGGGAAAGACAGGCAGCCGCAGCGTTCTCATAAAAAGCAAGTAGGTCAAGCGCTTTCTTTTAATCCTGGCTTAGTCAGGGCCCATGTCTGGTTGATGGGAGCTCTCAAAGCTCCAAAGAAGGCAGAGAAAATCCCATTCTCTTCTATACTGCCAAAAATTGTCCATATTCCCTTTGTTTAGATTCAAAGGATGCTCAGCTGTCAGTAACTCCTGCATTCTCTTTGGACTCGGATCTCTTTGAAACTCAGATGTTGTTTTTTGTTGTATTTGCACACGCCTGATGTTTGTTTAGTTATGAAACTACACAGGAAAGCATCAGAGATGAAATCGATGAAAGTCTCAGCATGAAATCTTTTACAGCTTTCATAAGGCCTAATAATCATCCAATAAGCCAGCCAACAAAAATTAACTAAAAACTGCTCTGATTAGCTCACCGTTATTGCTTATTCGCAGCGATGGAGATGCATCGCCGTGGGCAGGAAAATACATTTATATTCGAGTGAAGAATCAGAACATCCCTGGCAAAGTCACGGTGGCCTCTGATTGGCTGGGAAGCCGACTCAAAAGGCCACGCTTTCTACACATTTAGCTGCTCTCTGGGGCTCCAGAGCAGAAACAAGCAATGCGTTTATACTCTGACTGACATGACGGACCAGTATGCAGTATGCACTTCTGTAACAGGATTTCTGCCGTGAAAGTGGAACACAGTGGCACAGTGTGCATAGACAAGAGGCATGAGATGTGTAAAACAGCAGTGGTGGATAAAGGTCTGGTCTACTGCTACATGCAGTTTATGTTAACATGCACATGCACTTTCTGGAATATAATAAAAAATACTGTATGTGCTTTCATACTGTCAAAATGCATAATTGGCAAGAAATCAGATCTCATTTAGGATCTTCTTTGCGTGCGTCCACAGCTTAATTCTGCTTGTTTTTTACAATGCCATCATTTTCGCCTTCGCCTTGTTTTCCAGTGAAAATATCTAAACAAATAAATAAACATGTATTTACTCGAGAAGCAAAATTGTGTAACATACTGAGCTTTGTTTTCAGAGATAATATGTGACCCTGGATCACAAAACCAGTCACATGTAGCACGGGTATATTTGTGGCAAAAGCCAACCAAACATTGTATGGGTCAAAATTATCGATTTTTCTTTTATGCCAAAAATCATTAGGATATTAATGGGGTCATATAATGCCATTTTTGTACAAGCTTATATGATTCTTTAGGGTCTAAATTAAAAGTTTGTAATATACTTTAATTAAAAATTCTCATTAGTAATTTAAGAAAACACTCATTTTACCTGGTCAAAAACAGCTCTGTTTTCAGCACGCTGTTTAAGTGCATGTGTCTTTAAATGATAATGAGCTTTACTCACCCGCCCCTCTTTTCTGTGCGTACACAATAACGCAATAACACAATAACCATAGCGCGTTGTTCATTAGAAACGTGGGATTATGAATTATATTGAGAACGTCGTACATAGAAAACATGCCATAATGTACCCTGAGTGTAAACAGCCGCATTCATCGTGAAGCGTGCAAGCAAGCGATTTGCGAAGATTAATATAAATATTAATATAAAGGTTAATAAAACGTTACACTCACTTCTTCTTCTGGAGGTGCAGCAGGAACACGAATAGTTGGTACCGATCCTTTTTTCAGGAGCAGCTTCTTAGCAAAACCAGCTTTATAACGTTACTGACCCTCGTTTGTAAAGCAGTCTGGTGTGTGAAATGATTCGCGCAAACATGAAAGCATTGACGTTGATCGTGGGGAATATTCCCTTCGAAAACAAACTCAGCCACTGCGTCTTCAGCGGTTCGGATTCAAAATGACTGCTGTGTTCCTTATTACACCCAAGAACAGAACACCACAATCGCTTAAGACGCCATTCTGCTCATAGACAGTGCTCCAGCGTATCAACAATGACGCGCCGGTCCGCGCGGACTATGATTGACATTATTGGTCTGTGTTGAAACGCTGCTGTCAATCAACAATCGTGGTAGGGGCGTCGATTTTGCACCCTCAGATTCCAGATTTTCAGTTAGTTGTATCTCAGCCAAATCCTATCTCTCGGTCCCTATCCTAACAAACCATACATCAATGGAAAGCTTTTTTTATTCAGCTTTCATATGATGTATAAATCTCAATTTTGAAAAATTTACCCATGTGACTGGTTTTGTGGTCCAGGGTCACATATGTATATTTACAATATATATAGGCTACACACTCTGCCATTCAAAGTCTGACTTCCTTCAAAAACATAAAAAAATCGTACCAATCCCAAACTTTTGAATGGTACATATATTGAACTGTGTATAAAAATAAATAATTGATTGGATAATTGAATAGTTGATTTGAATATTTATCAACATTCTGTTGTAGCCTACATGTAAGCTCACTCATTGATTTCTGCCCGCTTCCGATTTCATCATGATCCCCAGACACTGCAAGTAAATATCACAAATTGACTATTTACCACAGACAGTAGATGATGATTTCCTCAGCCCCTCGTTTTGACAGACTGAGGTACGAATCTCTTTTTGCAGTGACCACATCCTCTTCCTCCTCCCTCTCCTAAACATGAACTCATGTGATCCAGACTCTCGCTGTGATATGAGCAGGCAGTTGCTAATAGTGACAAAAGAGCGTGAAGAGAATCAGAGCGTGAGGGACTCACAGCTCCATTGACTATGAGCCGTGAGGCAGTGGGAGACAAACACACATAAACACACTAAAACAAATAACAAATGTTCTTTTTATTTTTTTTGCTCTCTCTAAAGGTAGTTTCTATTCATGAATGCTACTGAAGTTGTAATTTAGTGCAAAATGATTAGAACTGACAGCCAAATCAGCGTAGTGAAATTCTTTTCGTTGTGACACTGAAGACTGGAGTAATAGCTGCTGAAAATTCAGCTTTGCCATCAAAGGAATAAATTAAATGTAAAAAAAAATTAAAGCAGAAAGCAGTTATTTTAAATTGTAATATTTCACAATATTACTGTTTAATCAAATAATTGCAGATAAATCAAATAAATGCAAATAAATCTAATATATTTACTATATAATACAGTATGTAGCCTAAATATTAGCAGTTAGTCATTTTTGTTTATATTGCAGTGGCTGGCAGTAATACATTCAGAAATCTATCCATTTACCCGAACATTCGAGAGCAAGTTGACTGAGCGTCTGCAAGCGTAGTTAGACGCGTGTATGAATATCTATCTGCAATAGACTTCAGCAGATGATTTTGCTAAACAAAACGACAATACAACAAGACGAAGGCGTCAGCTAACACGACATTAAAAAGGTACAAAAGTAAAAGTAAAAACATTAAAGGTACAGTGTGTAATTTTGACAGTAAGTGGTTGAAATGGGTACTGCAGTCCAATTTCAAAATATTCAATATTATATTCCTGCAGTACGGAGGGTAGAGTTTCAGTGGACGGGATCACACAGACCAAAACAAGACATGTAACACACACATTTCAAAGTAAAAAATCAAAACTGTCTGTATTGTTTTTAGAGAAACAAGTATGTGAACTTAACATGTTTCCTAAAAATCAGCAAACATATTATAGTATTTTATGCTTTAGTACAGTCAAAAAATTACATACACCACCATGAAATAGTAGTTTAAACCTGTAATATTGAGTTATTGTATATAAAAACACAAAGCAACACATTCTCACCTGTGAAAGGTTATCCCATTTCTCAGGGATAAATCTTAGCGGTTTCAAAACCAAAAGCTGCCCAGTGTTGTGGCCTAACCCTTTCTGTGTGTTACAACACGCTGACCGTTCCAATATGGCGGGACGCCGACATGTCTGGAGTGGTCGAATGCAGAATGCTAATCAGACGTTGGCTTTTGCAGTCTTTTTGGACTTATAGTGACACCTAGTGGCATGGATGCAGCATTACTCAAATGTTTTCCGTTACTGACCTTGCATCCTCCTAGTGTGCATACTATCCATCCTTAATAATATGTGATATTAGAATAAGCATGTCCCAAAGCATAGTCTGTTGAAAAGTCCAAAAAAGTCCCCAGATGTGTTTACTGGCGTGAGGGTGGGACAACCTCACTCACATGAAAGCACAGCAATAGCAAACCACAACAAACCAATCAATTTTCGATTGACTAAATCAAGTCCCGCCCTACATTTCCTGTTCCTGTTTCAAAATAGGGAAGAAAAGACAACTTCTGTTTCATGCCAACTTAAAGCCTTCTCTGGGTCTGTGATTTATTGTATACTCTGTCTTAAAAGTGTTGTGTGCTACTTTGATAAATGGAAATGTTTCTGTACCCACTGGGAAGCATTTATGCCCTCACTGTTGCCATCATAGTGATGTAATGGAAGGTACTTTCTTGCTTTTCTCCAGAGACAACCAGTCGGCTCTAAATCTGGCCCTGTCACACTTTCATAAAAGCCAAATTTAATTTGTAGCCATTTGTGTGTTTCTCCCTCACAGTGAATAGGACTGTGGCTATAAATACCTGAGTTGCACATGGGGACAGAGATGCTGCGCATAATCAAAGAGAACCTCAGCAGAGACAAATAATCAGGAGAGAGGGAGAGCAAAAGAGCGAGCGGAGAGCGGAGAGCGGTAAATAATGATTAGAACCAGGAATAGAGGGAAAATGGAAGCATAAATAAACAGGGAACAGATAGTAAAGGGAAGAAAGGGATGCTGGGAAACTGGAGGAGCGTTCAGCAAGGTGATATGGAGGACCTGAAGAAAGTGTTTCCTCTCTCACCTCAGCTCAATGACTCATTTAGTGAGTCATCGCTGTCCTGTCACACACACATCTGCTGCCCACACACACCTCTCCAACCAATTAGGCGTATGTACTTCAATAGGCTACAGAAATATGCAAAACAGCCAAAATGGTGGCCGTCTTAGCACACAGTAAAATTTAAAAGTAACGACAGTGCTTTGTTAATACTTGAAGGGCATGAAATGGGTCATTTCCAAGGACGTCTATAATAGTGACTGTCATGTGAGGTGTGACGTGCAAGGCAGCAGGCCAGGAAAATATAAGCTTTATGCTTCTCCAAAAAATTGGTCACTTCTACTATATTGAAATATTCGCTACTTTAGGGTGTTTCTCCAAGTTTTAGCTCAGTGGTTCTCAACCTTTTTGACTTCAAGGACCCCATTTGTCCAAGACAATATTCGAAGGCCCTCCTATCTAACTACCTCTACTTCTGTGTCACTTTAATGTCACTTTATTTGTCAAAAATGTCACTTTAATGATGTACATTTTTATTTTAGGGTTTTAGCATTTTAATTATGGTAATATGACTACATAGAAATCATTTTAAGACTTCCCCCTGGAAGTTTGGTTGAGAAGTTAACCACGAGATTAATATGAATAGATTTAGTTTATTTTTGTTATGTGAAGGTCACATTAAAATATGGTAATGTCTGGGAAACTTTTTACTATGCCTTTTATGTATACATTTAATTGTTTTGCCCTTGCCCCAGACCCATACATGTGATGTGTGGTGAAAACTAAGAGAAATCAATGTAAATATTACTTATTTTTTCCCGCAAAATCAGAATATTTCATTGTGCATTGTGCATTTTGTCAAATTATGGAAACATGTAAAAAATAGTGATGCATAAATATAGTGTATAATATACATACAATGTTAAAAATTTAATTATTCAAGACATTAAATCATTTTAATGCCATTTTATTAAAAACATGTTAGATATGTAATTTCCACTGTCATTCCTATCACGGAATGTTACACTGTAAAAAATGTCTAACCTCCCCAACTCAACATTTTCTAGTGACTGGTCACATCTAAATTTTTCAATTGGCGCAAGTGAAAATCTGTAAATTATCAAATTAAATTTACAGAATTTCACTTGGGCCAATTGAAAAATGTTGAAAATTTTGAAAATTTTGAGTTGGGAAGATTAGACATTTTTTACAGTGTATTAAATAGCCAGTTCAACCCCCCGTTAATTGGTTCAGTTCTCTCCCTGTTTATCACTATGGTTTCTAATTGATTGTTAGTTCTGTTCAGGTGTTTCTTGTTAATTAGCTCCTCCGTTGCTGTCTATTTAAGCCCTGTGTTTGCATCAGTTCTTTTCTTTGTCAGTTTTACGTCATTTTATGTTGGTTGTTCTGTTCCTGGTATTCCTGTTCTCGAGTGTGATTTAAAGATTTGAGTTTGTTTCTGAATAAAGACTGCTGCACCTAGATCCTGCTTCCTCTCTGCTGCAACCAACCGTGACAATATAGGATAAATAAAATGCAACACGTGTGCAGCAGGAAATGGTCTGTATCTTTGGTGCGGATGGACAGATGGCTTGGACATGACCTGGAACAGGAGGCCAAGCGCAGGCTAACTAACGAGGCGTGAGCAAGCTCAATGATCTCAGGCCGAATAATTCAAGGGGAGCCAGGTTTCAGATAACAGGTCTAAAAGGTCTCAGCGTGAAGGGCTTCAAATGCAGCATATGCTGAAATTGTGTAAAAGGAAAAGACTACGATTGAAGAGGATTTCTGTGTGAATGAAAGTCAAACAAAGTTTACGTAAACTCTTAAATAAGTCAGTTGAAAAGTGCAGCTTTCTTTTATATATAAAGGGCCCTTTGATGTGTCCCACCCCAGCTTCCCGTTTCAATAAGAAATACTTCAACTCAGGAAAGAAAGCTGCACTTTTCAAGTGATTTATTTGAGTTTACGTAAACCTTTGCTTGACTTTCACTCACACAGGAATCCTCTTCAATCATAGTCTTTTCCTTTTACACAATTTCAGCATATGCTGTGTTTTATTGGACAATAATTTTATGAGTGCGAATGATATTAAGACTTACATAAAGTTGGTTCATTCTCTTAGAAGAGAAAGAATATACATTTCAAATGTGTATCTGCTGGATGAATTCATAAAATTTGGGAGTACATTCAGGGTGAATTTTAGTTGTCACACCTGGCGATGGGAGTGAAATGAGAAAAATCATGTATATTTCTCTCCAGCACAAGACCGTGTTTTGAATAATTAGTATAGAAATAGTTTTTTGATAGTCAATTTGGATGCTTACTGTGAAGAGGAAGTTTGAAGACTGTTGTTCTTACAGTTTGAGTTGAACTATAGCTGATTTTGGAAGCACATACTAGCATTCTACATGGCTTTATATGTGTTAGGTTGCAGTTCCTAATGGGCAAGCCATTCGGTGTGTCAGAAATCACATACTGTCTGAGTAGGTACTACATTTGAATTTACTTCAGGACCATTAAAAAAACGAATGTTCTATATAGTATGAATGAATTTCGGACGTATACATCCGCCATGTTGTTAGTCATGTGACCTACCAGCGTCAGTTACGTCACCTTACTGCCATTCATCAATTCTCTCCCGTGGCCTTATGGGACAGTAAAGTGTCCATCGCATACATATATATATATATATATATATATATATATATATATATATATATATATATTGCATCTCATGTTCAAAGAATAATGTACAAGTTAGATTGAACGCATTCGCCACCAATCTGACAAAACATTAAATAGTTATGAATTGTCATGTTAGCACACACTCAATAATACAATTTTGTTATTTTTTATCCACAAGAATAGTGCGATCTTAATTTTGTATTAACTTTGAACTTAAAGCTAATTTTGATTTCCATGGGGTCATTAGAAGCATTTTAATACAGGGTTACACGTTTTTTTCTTACACTGAACTCATCATTTGCTCCGCCCATTGGAGTCAGGAATCAGGATATGGAGCGCAGTCCAACAGCACACGAGTGGACTGGTTCTGGATCACACTGCTCCAACATTTGAGGAGCATGTGAGTGTGGGGGGCAAAGAGCATACTGGTGGGTTTGTTTGTTAGCACCCCCTGACATTTACCAGACTTACAGAAAATGTCAGTGAATGCCAGATGTTAGCTCTGGTTATGATGCAGCTCTTGAAAAGCCTGAGCTATTGATCCATAGCCTCCCTCCCCTCTCCCAATTCACGTCTCCTCTCACCCTGCCCCTTCACTTGTCTTTTCTCTCTCTCCTCCTCTCCCTCTCTTCTCCTGCCCTGTGCGGAGCAACCGACACCTGTCAAAGCTCAGAAGTCAAAGGTCTGAATAATGGATCTTATGCACATTCTGGCTGAAACTGTCAACATTTACATTTATTCCTGAGTTGCATCTAGCCATGTTCATGCTTGAGAAGAACAGCCCTGTCTTACATGAGTGGGCTATTGAATGTACGAGATGAATTATGTATGTTAAGGACAAATGCTTTGTCCTTTTTTTTTTTTTTTTTTTAGCCCCACCTGAATCAGACAAGCCTCTGATGGAAAATCGGAGCTGACCTTCCCAGCTTTGACACACCATCTCACATTTCTTCACCCCCAGAGGGAAGTTTTATAGCTCAGAGGTTGCTCTTTCGTAGGTTAGGAGACTTAATGGACTTGTGTTTCTTTTATGTGTCAACTTTGCCTCTAGCAAATTCCTATTTTTAATTGAAATCTGATGTGATTGCTGACCCTCGTGGATCAATGATGTGACAATACATTTTAAATACATTAAAAATGCTATTCATACCTACAATGATGAATACACCTTTACGCCACATATTTATAAATTAATAATTCATTATATTTATAAACTTTAAAAACCTTTAAATAATTAAGATGTGTACATTCATATGTATTCAAATTATTCAAAAAGATTATTTTTCTTGATGGTTACACATGACAATTTTAGAGTTATTACATTTTTGTTTTGTTTTTATTTATCCTATATGTCATATATTCTGGTTTCTAGACAAATCTGAGCATGATCTGAGACATTGACTTTAAAGCGGACACGTGAAATTAGTAGGTCTTTTTATCAGGAGAATCAAGAGAAAAGTCTCCATTTGCTCTTAATGTTATCTATAAACTGCAGAAACAATTGAGATCTCATTTGTGATTTTTCTTTCCTGCGGACAGGCTCCTTCCCTGGAACATTTTGTGTCACCTTCAGTCAGCTGACTATATGATTGAGCGGTGAAATGGAGCTGAAGCACTAGCTGCACGGTTTGAGATCCTCTCCTTGTTGAGGAAAAACCTGGCAAGTTACCTCGTTCATTCTGTTGGCATTGTGACAGGTGAAACTCCAGTTCACGTTGCATTTTTCAGATGCATGTGCTGTTTTGCCATTTGTCCTCAGAAATCTGATTCATGCAGTGAAGTGGTAAATGGGCTCCATGCATGATGCATTTAGAGTGACAGTTTCATTTCTTAACATGTAGTTATATTATATTACATTTATTTCTTAACGTAGTTATTTGTAGGTTTGTCTTTTTTATTTTGCTATTTCACTGTGTCGTGTTCATTGGATCCTCATCTTTAGACACAACTGGTTTTACTTACTCATTGGTTACTGTTGGTGGTGGTCAGGCTGTTTTAGTAATGGATTGTTGTTGATTAGTCTTATTTACTCATTGGTTGTTCTTGGTCAGTCTTGCTTAGTCAGACTGTTGTTTAGCTTTATTTACTCATTGGTTGTTCTTGGTCATTCTTGTTTAGTCAGATTGTTGTTGGTTAGTCTTATTTACTCATTGGATGTTGTTGGTCAGTCTTTTTTGTAATGGATTGTTGTTGATGAGTTTTATTTAGTCTTGTATACTCATTGGTTGTTCTTGGTCAGTCTTGTTTAGTCAGACTGTTGTTGTTTAGCTTTATTTACTCATTGGTTGTTCTTGGTCAGTCTTGCTTAGTCAGATTGTTGTTGGTTAGTCTTATTTACTCTTTGGTTGTTGTTGGTTAGTTATATTTACTCATTGTTTTTTTTTTTTGTTGGTCAGGCATTTTTATTTTGTAATGGATTGTTGTTGATTATTCTTGTATCTTTGGTGGTTGTTGTTGGTCAGTCAGTCTTGTTTAGTCAGATTGTTGTTGATTAGTCTTCTTTACTCATTTGTTGTTGTTGGTCAGTTTTGTTTAGTCATAGATTAGTTTTGTGTAGTCCTTGGTTGTTGTTGGTTAGTCATGTCTAGTCATTGGTTGTTGTTTATTAGTCTTGTTTAGTCATTGGTTACTATTCATTTAGTCTTGTTATACAGTATTTTTGACCCCTACGTATGTACATAAGTTACCCCTCATGTTACCTTTGTCCCTTGTGTATTAAATGTCCTTTTGGTCCTTTTTTGTGAGTCTTGTACATGTCTGGTTTATGTTTAGAGCCCTTTCTCAAGCTTCATCTATCTCAGGGGTCGGCAACCTTTTTGTCATAAAGTGCCATTTTTAAGTTTCCGAGTTCATCACTGTGCCACAACACACACATAGTCTATATATATATATATATATATATATATATATACATACATACATATATACATATATACATATACATATACACACACACACTCATATAAATAGGCTACACAAACATTTTACATTTTCATAATGGCTTACACAGAAATAGTAGGCCTACAGAAATGTAAATATTTCTCTTGAAATTTGTTTTAGATTATATATATATATATATATATATATATATATATATATATATATATATATATATATATATACACATATATATATATATATATATATTTTATATAAAATATCATATCCTTTGTTTTACCCAAACTGAATAATAAAAACAAGTTTAAATGGGTTGATTTTATATAAATATTTTTGAGTCTTCATTTTCTTTTCTGACATAACCTAATCCAGTTCTTGTTAAACACACTAGACATGCACATTCTGTGCATTTTAGGCACTTTTGTTTGAAATCATATTTATTTTGTCCATCAAATGTGTGCTTTCACTTTAATTGAGCGTGAGCAGCGCAGACAAAATAGACTAGGCGGCGAATTCCTCGCTTCACTGCTGCTCACGCGACGCTCCTGAATGCACTCATTGATTAACATGCACGCCGAAAAAAATATGCGTGAAACGGCCGTAATTCACGAGGTTTCCTACATGTGCGTTCCGTGTGCACATGTGATGCTGGTGTTGCGCGATGTTAATCATGGGGAGCCCGAGACCAAGTGCATTTGACCGGCATAAAATCGGCATATGTCAGACTGACCGGCCAGTCGCCGGTTATGGCCGATCACGTGAAAATCGGCTGATTTCGGCCACCAGCGGATCAATCGGTGCATCTCTAACTTAATAAAATAAGCTTTTTTTTACTATGAGGAATTATTACATCAAAATGTAGATCTGTGTGCAGGTAGACTACTTTATCTGAATGAAATACATACACTTCTCTCGCATTTGCTTGCGTGTCAGCGATTAACCCTCCGCGTGCCAGTGTTGGCACGCGTGCCTTAGGTTGCTGACGTCTGAATTCTATCTTGTCAAGTCCTGCTTTATTATGGTTTTTGTTTGCTACTTTCCTATAATAACAATGTACTAGGTCTTCAGTTTCATCATAATGTCAGTTTGTTACACAAACACTGATGTTTGGACATATAGCTTAAAGGGGCTTTAGAGACATAAAATCCTCAGATAACATTAAATAAAATAGAGTGAATAACTTGCTTCTGTAACATTGTATGCAGAGATGTGTTATAGTCCAGGCTGTTGTGGAGAATTAACTCTCACAAAGAAACATGATGTGCTTTGCCGGTGTGCACAATAATGTCTTTTTGTTGCTGTTGTTAGTGATGTTTGCCACCAAATGTTCCTCCTACTTTTACATAATTACCGGCTCTTGTTAAAGCCATTAAGCTTTGCAACGAATGCAAAGATGATTATAGTTGTAATTAGCTTCATGAGAGCAGTGAGCGGCAGAAAGAGATTACGCTCCATCCAAAACACATTCTGGTGAACGATGCTAAAGGCACACTCACTTTTCAGAAAAGCATGTGATTCCCAAGAGTCACTGAGACAAGCTGCCCTTTTCTGAAAGACCTGCAAATGTGCAAGAAACATTAGATACAGTATGCAGTCCTCATAAAACAATTAGGCTATTGGGGAAAGCTTGATGGACAGTCTCGACAGGATGTTGAATTCAAAGAAAAACATTTTTTTAATTGTTTTTCATCAGATTTTTTTTTATTTTGGATTAAATGTTCACAGTATGACTTTACATATATATATATATAAATATCGAAAATGACGGGTTTTTTTGGTAAAGAAAAGTGTTTTGTCTTCACAATCTTTCATCAGAATGTAAAAACTATTTTTTTTTTCTCTGAAAGAACCTTCCTTTTCCACAGACATCACAAATGGGCAACTTCATAATGTTTACCAACAGCCAAATATCTATTGTGGCTGTAGTTTAGAATGTTCACCAACAGCTATTTAGGCTACTTCGTAATGTTTACCAATGCCAAATAGCTATTGTGGCTAGTTTATAATGTTATTTAATAGACTGGCTAGTATTTAGGCTACTTTGTAATGTTTACAATTGCCCAAATAGCTATTTAAGCTAGTTTAAAATGTTCACCAATAGCCAAATAGCCATAATGGATCATTTATATTGTTCATTAATAGCTTAGCCTACTTTGAAATGTTTACAATTAGCCAAATAGCTATTGTGGCTAGTTCATAATGTTCACTAATAGCCAATTAGCAATACAGTTTATATTGTTGACCAATAGCTATATATGGGCTACTAAATAAGGTTTACCGGTTAGCCAAACTGCTAATGTGTCTTGTTTTGTTCATCAATAGCAAAATAGCTTATTGTTATTTGGTAAACTTTAAGCTCTGTCTAACCTAAGCTCTATGTAATTCTAAACTCTTCTCTTGTTGACTATTCTGTCTACTCGGAAATGCATTAAACAAAATGAAATGTGTTGCAAACAGCAATTCACATTGACTTCCGATACCATGGCATAATAACAGTATTTTTGTCAGAAGGGTAAACACAGCATTGGAAATAGAGTTTTTCAAACCAGTTTAGGTTTTCGGGAACAGACATCATCTGTGTGTGTGACTGTATAGCAGCTGTAGCGAGGTTCTGTACTTAATGTGTACATTAAATGCGAGAGCAGCTGTAGCGGTGTTCACTAGGTGTGTAAACAGAGTGGGTGAGCCGCTCTCAGTGTAAAAGTAGCTCAGAGCAGATGGCACGGTTATGGCAGCCAGAGAAGTGAAGTCACAGCAACTTCAAGCAGCAGCTGCCCCTTTCATGCTGAAATATGACCTGCTGCTAAGTTTTTACATTCAGAATCCATGCCTGATGCAGTAAAAATAAGACTTCATAGATTTCAGTGTAATGAACAGGGCATTCAAAGCTTGGTGGTCCAGAGAGAAGAGGGAGCGGGGTGCACTTACAGACGGTGTGGATGAGTAAACCATGAAGAACATATTGTATGAACAGAATGGCAAACGCAGACATGAAAGAAACATAGAGCTGAGATAGCTGGAGATTATGCTCGTCAACATTGTTGTGGACTGGAGCCAAGGAGGTGGGGTGGCATCTGTGACTAACTTTGAAGTTCGTGTATAAATATGTGTGTGTTTCCCACCAGTTCCTTTGATGTACTGTGTATTACACTGTTTTCTGTGTAACAAAGGGCGTTTCCTCCGAGGTGGCAAGAGAGGCAGTGCCTCCTCAAAAAAACTAGATGAGAAAATAATCCACAGTAAAAATAAAACAATGCAGATATTACAAAATATTATACACTATTACAAAATTTGAGCATAAATCACTATTTTTCTAAAGTGACACTGTCCAACAGCGACACCAGTGACTATTAAAAAGAGCAGCCGAACATTAGTTAACAAATAAAATATATTTGTTATTATTTTGGAATAAATGTAAAAATATATTGAGAAAACTTGATGATAACTATACTTTGTTTTAATAAATAGATCAATAATTACATTGTAAATGTAAAAATGCGTCAAGATTAAGTGTAACTGGTACATTAATCAAAAAATCTTTCTTTATTTCCCATCTCATAAGAAAATGTAGCTATTTTACTAGTTGCTCATTTTGAATGAAATTAATACAAAAATGCACACACATGAATACATAAATTATTTATTTATTTATTAGTAGCTGTTTACATAGACTAGAACCATCACAGAGGCAGGTGTGATTTGTCAGGGAAGCAATTTTGAATGATATCTTTATGGTAATAGGGACATTTTATGTGTAGAATTCAGAAAAATTGCTTCAAGCACTTTTAAGTAACAGAATCATGCTGTTTTTACAGATTATGTTGGGCAAAGCCTGTTTTACACAACAGTAACGTGTACCCTCTAGTGGTGTAGTCGTATCATTACACTCTTTTTGGAGGCAGTTTCATTTTCTCAGATACTGGACCTGTGAGTCCCATTTACCTCCTGTTGACCTCATAGCGTCAGTCCTGTTATTATGGCTGTATGTAATCTGCTCCTCTCACAACATTTTTATGTTCTTTATGTATCTTAGCTTCACTCATTAAACACATCATAATTGAGCTTCAGTTAAGAAATGAGATTGTGCCTCCCGATGTTTAAACATTGTGTGGCTACATGGTGTTGAGCTCTAGAAGATCATCTAAGCTCAATAATCAATCTCTGACAGTCGCTGACACAGAACACCCTGTCTCCATCCCTGCCTAGACAGGCGCCCGTCAGCCACTGTCCTCACTGGTATAGTGGTGTCTTTTAACACAGGATGAGAAAAGATAGGCAAGATGTTTGCTGGAATAATTATCTGCTTCCAGTTATTGCACACTACTGATTTCCCCTGACTCTCAACTGAACCACATCAAATATCACAGTCTTTTTAAAGACTGAAAAATAAGCCCTAATGAATATGTTATTTAATATTAGATGTTTGGGAGCAAAAGGAGTATTTATGTGGAATAATAAATTTGTCCCGTATATAAATGTGAAATAATGCTATTTGTCCTGTATTTTACATACACATAATTGAATAAACACATAAGGACGTTGCAATGTCATTGTCACTGACAGCATCTAACTTAGTTTGTATATTTAAGTAATATTCACAAGACCACAATTCACAACTTTCAACGACAATGCAAATGTACTGGTGTGTGTATTACTGGACTGCTTGATATTAGCACCCCAATGGTAGAAGTCAAAGCAAAGCTTATGTCTCGATGCTTCTCAGAGGCGGACAGAGTACACAGCTTCATTACTTGAGTAAAAGTACAGATACCCCTTGGTAAATTTTACTCAAGTACAAGTAAAAGTACTACAGTCAGATGTCTACTTAAGTAAAAGTACTAAAGTACTTGTTTTTAAAAGTACTTGAGTATCAAGAGTACAAGAGTACATTTTCTAAATATTGCATTACTACTGCCACAGTGCTTACATTGGTAAACACAGCAAACACTTGAAGCGAAACCTATCATTAACTTGTTCAGAAAATTGAAATAGTCTGGCGAGTTGGGGCCATGGGTTGGCACATTCCCGGGATGGACCTGCTGCGTCTTCATCCATTGTTTCGTCCATGGTTTCGTCTCTTATCTAAATCTGACCATGGAGTTGACTTTGGCGGAAAGCTGAAGGTGATTGCTGATAGGCTGTCCCAATCAGTGGCGCCTGCACAATCCAATCACGTTTGAGAGGGAAACAACAAATTGAGGGTTTCCGAGATTTTTCTTTTTTTTAGAAGTAGTAACGGGTACTCACGGTTATGGATAGAAATGTAGCGGAGTAAAGAGTACAATAAAATGCCTCCCAAATGTACTTGAGTAAAGTCATGAGTACTCCCCAAAAATGATACTCGAGGTAAAGTACAGATCCCTCAAAATTGTACTTAAGTACTGTACTCAAGTAAATGTACTCCGTTACTGTCCGGCTCTGATGCTTCTACACTATTTTTAGTACCTCCTCAACACAACACTGGTTTGAAGGATACAAATAATGCACAAGGTCATAATTGCACAGAGAATGTACATATGTCCATAATGGATACAAGATATCAGTCTGGTCAACTGATCCCTTCCCTTGTTTTCTCTTTCTCTGTTTCCCCCCATTGTTTACTGTCGTTTTATACATCTGAAATATAATCTATATAATTTCATCTCTGTATATTCCAGTTTCATACTATCTCTGCTTTCCTTTGTTTCTGCATCTGCCCCTCTGCAGGTACATCAGAACAATGTATCTCGGCATCCAGAGCCGCAGGCAAAAGGAGAACCAACGACGCTTCTACTGGGCCATGATGTACGAGTATGCTGATGTCAACATGCTCCGTCTACTGGAGACATTTCTGGAAAGCGCTCCACAGCTGGTTCTCCAGCTCTGCATCATGATCCAGAAGAACCGGGCAGAAACACTGCAGTGTAAGGAGTGCCTCAAGGCTCTGTACTGAGACTGCTGACATTTCGTACAGTATTGCTTTTATAGTGAATGTTCTTTGCATGTGTGCATTTTACTGGGATCATTTTTAAATCTTGACAAGAAGATAATGAGATAGATATATTTATTTTATAATTTCAGTAGCGAGAGTGTCAAATTGACTTAATTTGCTTTGCAGTAGTGTTGGACATTTTTCACATGCATTGCACGCTCAATCAACATTTCTTGATTAGAAATGTTGCTGGAAATGCATCTTTAATTTTTTATGAGTGTAACTCAAGACTCTGTAACAACATGATGTATGGCTAAAATTCGCAGTTAGGTTTGTGACAACAAAATATGATCTACTGGATCTCACAGCTTTGTGTTATATTAATACATCAACAAGTCCAGCAACCATCTAGAATGGGTAGCAACCATCTTAATCTTTCAGAAAACCAAGCAAATCATGACAAATCTATACAGTGCATCAGGAAAAAAGGCTGACTTGTGGACGAATCTGACAATCTGAGCCCTCCCTGGCTAAGCCCTTTTAAATGATCAATTGTGTTTGTGGGGAACATGTTTTTTTTTTTCCTGCCGTGCAGCTGATAATGTGAGATGTGAGACCATTTCTTACTTGTGAGGTGACAGCACTGCCAGCAGTGTAGATGATTTTATGAACATGAAGTCTGAGCTCAGCAGGATGAATGGTAAACATCTTAGAAAAAAGATACATAGAATAAGCAAGAGGTATGTTTTGGAGAATATAGCTCCATAAATGGTAGGCAGGTGTTATAGAAATGATAAGACAATGAATGATGCTGTTGTACTGTTTGTGTTAGGGTGCTTTTCATTAGCATTCCTGGATACAGATAAAGTCATTTATCACAGTACACACACATTGGGTTTGATTTTGTTCTTTTCCCCCCACAATTTACCAAGATTGTAGAATGCGTGAATAACAGACAGATTAATGTAGATTATTTGTAACGTGGGAAATTTGGAAACTGGAATTCAGAGCACGCTTTCATGCAGTTTTATTGTGGTTCTGGATGTTTCTCTATTTATCATGTAAAAATACATTCATTCATGAAGAGTTCAGATGCAAAAGCCTCTAAGTGCCGTCTGAAATTTTCTTCTAGAATAATAATTGTTATCAACCTCGTATATTTAAGTTCAGTAATTTCACTTAAATGGCAATGAAGATTACGTATTAATTGTCATTTAAGTGAAATTACTGAACCTAAATATACGAGGTTGATAAAAATGATAATTCTAGAAGAAAATTTCAGATGGCACTTAGAGGCTTTTGCATCTGAACTCTTCATATGTAAATTACCATTCAAAGGTTTGGGGTCGGTAATGTTTTTAAAAGAAGTTTCTTATGCTCACCAAGGCTGCATTTATTTGATTGTTCTATTGTTTCTAATTTAACATTTATAATGATTGTTTTTTTGTTTATTTAATAATGATTTAATACTATTTTTTTAATTTTTTTATATAATTATAATAATTACAAATTTTAATAAGCAGTGATAGTATAGGAACAGCAATAGTATAGCAATGATACTTTGTATATCTTCTAATAATAATAATAATAAAAATTGTATTTCTCTCTGTTGTCCAGGTGTGTCAGCGATCGCGTCTCTTCTCTCGCTTTCCTGGGTTCTGGCCTCATACCACAAGCTTCTGCGTGATTCCCGCGACGACCAAAAGAGTATGAGCTACCGGGGAGCGTTGGTGCATCTTCTGTGGCGTTTCTTCACCATTTCTTCTCGGGCGCTATCTTTTGCCCTTTTTGCCTCGGTTTTCCACCTATACTTTGGCATTTTTGTGGTGCTTCACTGGTGTGCCATGGCCTTCTGGGTAATCCACGGAGGCACCGACTTCTGTATGTCCAAGTGGGAGGAGGTGCTATTCAACATGGTGGTCGGCGTAGTCTACGTCTTCTGCTGGTTTAATGTCAAGGAGGGAAGGACCCGATTCCGCATGGTGGTTTATTATTCACTGGTGCTGGTGGAAAATACCATCCTTACCGCTCTGTGGTACACCTACAGAGACCCGGTTGCTACCGACTCCTACGCTGCATCCGCCCTCTGCGGCGTCTTCCTGTGCTTTGCCTCCGGAGTGGCCTGCATGGTCTTCTACTACGGGGTGCTGCATCCCATGGGACCCGGGCTGAGGGTGCTGGCCAGTTCCTGCTGTGCTGAGCTGCTCTGGGGTCTCCCGTTACCACCTGAGGCCGAGCCCATGGCTCCCACTCCGGGGCCTCGGGGCTCCCAAGCCACTCCGACCAGGGCTATGGCTTCAGGGGACTACAGCGAGCCGGAGGAGGCTGCCACAGACACATGCCTGCCGGTGTTCCAGGTGAGATCCACAGAGCCCACCGATGCGGCGGGCCGGCCCATTCAGCCCGAGGGGCCCCTAATCAAGATTGACATGCCCAGGAAGCGCTATCCGGCTTGGGATGCTCACTTTGTGGACCGACGTTTGCGGCGGACCATAAACATCCTCCAGTACATCAGCCCCAATGCAGTGGGCATCAGGTACAGGGATGGACCCCTCCTCTACGAGCTGCTCCAGTATGAGTCCTCCCTATAAAGGCGCACAATGCCGCTTCTTCTCTACTCTCATGCCCTCTCTGGTTCTCCACTTCCCTTGGTGCTTTTTTCTTCAGAGTTTTTATTTAGTTGTACTCTTGAGCTATAAGAGTGCATCTAAGGTCTAAAAGAGTCTAAACAGAGAATATTCAACATATATTTTGACTAACACAGTGTAGAGTTGCAGAACAAAGAGTCCGAAATACAACATTCCCTTGTTGGGGTTACTATGGTGTGAATGTTCGACTAATGTGTTTGTTTGATGGTGTTTGTGGCCCTGTCACCTCTGACATGTGCATGATGGGAATGATGGAGGAACATAGTCTTTTAGCATCCTCATTCTGATTTTGGCTTTTACCATTTTGTGCCTAGGTTTTATCCAAACAGTTGTGATGACAACTGATCTTAAAAGACGGCAAACAAGTTAATATCTAATATCTAGACTCTAAGAAAGCACATTTGATTGTCAGAAAAAGCACACAATGCCCCATTCCATTTCTCTTGTGATTAAGGGGGAAGAGACTTGATTGTTGTCAAATTGCTTTAAAAAATGAACAATCGCTTTTTCGAGTAAAATACAATGATGTCATGTAAAATTTTTGGTGTTGGCCTACCATATAGCACTGCCACTGCTATTTTGATCTTCAAGGGCCTTAATATTTATCTTAACATGTCTTTTCCTATTGAAACTCACTAGTGATGAGATATACAACTTTGTAATCTAATGAAGTTGAATATATTATTATTATTATTATTATTTACATATGGCCCACTGTTATATTTTTCAACCCATCTATGAAAGCTAGATTTAATAAATGGGACATATTTCTTTGTATTTATATACACTATTGTTTAAAAGTTTGGGGCCAGTAAGATGTAAAGAGGTTTAAATTGTCACAAAAGATGTATCATGGTTTTCACAAAAATATTAAGCAGCACAAGTAACTGTTTTCAACATTGATAATAATGTTTCTTAAGCACCAAATCAGCATATTTGAATGGTTTTTGTGACACTGAAGACTGGCGTAGTGATGCTGAAAAAATATATACAAAATATATTACAATAGACAACAGATATTTTCAATTGCAAGAATATTTCACAATATTACTGTTTTAATGTATATGTATTTTTGTATTAAATATCAAATAAATGCAGCTTTGGTGCGCATATGAGAGAATCTTACCGACCACAAACTTTTGAACGGTAGCACATTTTTTTTCTTTTTACATATGGCCCACTGTTATATTTTTTTAAACCCATATATAGTACATGAGAGTGCACTTGTTGAAAGCTAAAAAGACATATTCCCTTATATAAGTCCTTCCATACATATACAGATATAAAGACAAAATAATAAGACTCTGTTAAACATTTTGTTATATAACTTAACTAAAAAAAGAGTGATTTACCATGCAATGTACCTGTAAATGAATTGGTTTTGTGCAATGAAAAAATATCAATTCATATGACAAAACTAACCTCAAAGAAATGATTTTTGAGGGTTAGATCATGTAAAAACTGACATTTAAGGTAACAACTGCAGGTTACTATTTTTACAGTGTTTTAATGAAATGTTTGCAGTGTGTGGTGCTTAATGCTAACCTTTAGTACTCCTCCATCATTCCCTGTACAAAATTGCATTTGTCTGTCCACTTAAACCTTTTCCTCAGAAAAAGGCTAATGGTTTCTTAAAGGGTCAAGAACCTTGACACATTGACATGTGTAAATGGTATACCATTTGCATTCAAAATGTACTATACTCATTTTTTCAATAGAAATCCTTTATTTGAAGTGTGCAATATTTCTGAAGATGTACTATGAAATGATTGGAGAAAAAGGTTGCTTTTGCCTGAATTAAGTTTATACGCCACCATCGAATGCATGCCGAAGTTGCACATATTGAGGATTGACTGGGTTGCCAGGTGCCAACCAATGAATGAGGCTTTCTAAAGTGCAAGATAATTAAATTAAACGTCACATTTTTTCTTTATTTTTTTTCATTATCCTATATACGGTGCACTCAGAACAAACCTGAGGGTTATCTCTAGAAAAAGCCACTTGTTTACCTCCAATCCTGAGGTAATTTTCCCCCAGATTTCATTGATTCAATTGAGAATGAATGAATTGCTCTGAGTGGGCTGAGGTAATTTTTGTTGTTCCGACACTTAGCATCCAGGCAAGATAAGTGCAGGCATTAACATGGGATGCCAAGTTTCACCGCATGAGCCGCTACAAACCTCATTTGTGCCTGCTGAAATTTTCCCAGCAGACTTCAGATCGGTTGTAACGGACGAGGTGGAGGTTTTTTTATTTATTTTATTTTTATTTAATTTTTTTTTGCCAGGGATGGAAAAGAACATGAGGATGGACAATAGCTATCAGTGAGAATGTGCATTCGTGTGTATGTGTGTGTGTGGTTTGTAGGTCTTACCTCTTCAGCTCCATCCTTGGTTGCTGCTCAGACTCCTCCACCCCTCTCATGCGAGTGTTATCTGGGATACTCGAATGCAAAAATTAGGGAAAGATTGCTTTCAAGATAACAACTTAGATTTATAACCTGGCTAAAGGGAATCAGGGATGGGCAGGCGATTCCATGCAAGGAATTCTAATTCCTAAACATCAGAATTCAGTAATCCTCGCAATATCAGGTTTTCAGTTGAAACTATACGAAGCGTTTCCGTTCCCTGTTCCCTGTTCCCTTACAGTGCCTGTAACAGTCACCGATATTCCAATCCTGTAGGTGCTTGGCACATTGATGCACTGTTGTTTGCTGGGATATCACCAACCCTGTTATGTTATGATGTGTACGGCTACTTTAACTTGTTTTTACGGTTGTGTAACTTGGCTGCCTGGCATCCCATGATACGTTCATAGTCCAATTACAGAATCGGTTTCTACTAACGCACTTGAGGTAAGACAGACCAGGTGATATTTTCAACTACACTGTGATATTTCCTTCTATTATTCCACTTGCGCATTAGCATGATGTGTAGTGACCAACATTGCCACGTTTGAGCAGACATATAGGGAGGGATTTGAAACCAATCCAACCCCCGTACAGCACACGTATAATTCCGAATTGGTTCGTTTTAGATTACAGCCTTACTAGTCAAAGAAGTTACACATCAGATTAGTCGATGTTAAAGTCATGCCTCCACTTGTACATGTCTAGTGTGGGGTGGGTGAGTGGGACCAGTCTCTAATATCTAATTCTTTGTGGTGCCTTGTCTTTTTGGGTGCTTCTGTATAGCCATGGCAGCCAGTGCAGCAAACAACAATGCCAGTGTCTCTATCTCCATTCAAATTTCACTCAGTACTGTAATGAGACAGTCAATTTTGTCCCATACATGCGCAGGAAGTGCTGTCTGGGTAAATCTTTGCTAAACGAAATGATCTGCATATTAGGCGATGTCTGAAAGGCAATACTTAACATCTACTAATGTTGGGTTTTACACTTTTCCTGAAAAAGAGCGGTTCCATTCAATCATTTACAAGGGTTTTATGAGCAGATGCGAAAAAGGAATGAGGTTTGTTTGGGTACTAAATGACAGTTATGATGAAGTTAGCAATTTCTTTAATGATTGTTAATGTACTTCTGTCTATGCCTTCCTCTGTCTTGCAAAACGAATGAGCTGTAGTGCCAACAAGTTAATCTTTTCTCTCTGTCGTTTGTCTTGTGAACAAAAATGTCTAGCCAAATGGATTTATGCCTGCAAAAAAAAAAAAAGAAGAAAAAAAGAAGAAAAAAAGAACAAAATGTGTGTAGACCAATAAGAATAGAAAAAGTGGGGTACGTAAATATGGTGCTCACTGGATCGAATATTTCAACTTAAATCTGAGATGGCATTGGACACATTTTTAAAGGCCTCTAGTGGTGAACCATCTTCAGACTGCTTCTACATCCTTTGGATTTTTAGCATGTCCACAAAATGCATCCTATGGTGACCCCTCCAACACACTTGCATGTTTTCTTCAATGCAACGTCCCACCCATCGCTCCAGGGTTCTCAAAGAGCATCTATGGTCATCAAATCCAGTTCTGTACAGTGGTTCTGCAATGATTGGTATTGAAAAAGAGCCAAATGTTCTGATGACAAAACGACCACAAAACGGTGCATTTTTGTTTCTTGACCTGGTGCTTATCAACATATTCTTAAGGTGCTACCACACATGTGGACTGCAGGACCCCTGTTGTGGCTCACTAAGCAAGGCCACCGTCCGATAGACCTGCCTCTTTAAGCTCACGGACACTTTCCTCTCTGGAAGAACAAGCACCTCAACACAGTTTACAGCCAAACATCTCTCTTTGAAATATGGTGCCATGTATTATGTTTCAACCTGCACAAAGAAGCATTGGTGCAGCAAATATCTTAATTTTTTACTTCTTCCCCAAATTTCTGTTCATTTTTATGTATATTTGTTTTAAAAAATGTTTAGGTGTTTAAAATATGCACTAGGATTTCTCGTAAGTGAAAAAAAGATGAAAATGCATCATTTTGACATTCATCCAGGCCTAAAAGTACTTCTGATAAAAAGGGATCGCTAAACATATAAGGTGATTGCCGTGCTGTATATTCCTGTCATCTCTATGTCCTAAACCTATGTGTATTTCTTCTGTTATTGTAGAGTTGGCTGTATATTTTGTTGGAAAATAATCTTATGATTGATTATGGTTGTCAGATGAATTGCTGCTGATTTTTAGAGTCGTTATCCATGCTGTTGGAGACGGGTAAATCACCTGCCAAACAGATTGTGTTAGATCGTCATTGTATTTCTCACATGGGGGTATTAAAGAAATAAGGCACAACATTATAAGCAAATTCTTTGCTACTATCTGTAACGTTTCTTTTTTCTTAACTGACTGTACTCATTACTTATGTTGGAAAAAAAAAAAGAAGATTTATTTGATGTTGTCAAATACAAATGAAAGTAAATTGTTTTGTTTGATTGCCATTATTTGAGAACAAAACCTGATGTCTAGTAATGCATTAGACCTTATTTTTGGGGAACATATTACTAATACTGACAACATGGTGCTATGGTTGTTTTTGTAAACCTTAGTTTTTAGGTGAAAAAAGGGAATATATTGGGAAAAAAGAATATGTTGAGCCTTACTGTAGATCTATATATGAGACTGTTCATCACTGAAGACTGGAAACATAATTATAGTATTTGAAAGTTAGTACATATATACAAAATTGTATGCTTTACGTTCATGCACAATTTGCCCAATGACAGATAAAAGTGGTAATAAATATACTAATGTATATGTTCAGATGTGTATGTGAATGTATACTGATATGATAGAGATAGATTTCCCAGAGTAACAAATTGTTGTTTAATAAAGATATTACGTTATTATAATTCGTTTTTATCATCAAATTGCTTCAATTGAATTGAGTTATAAAGCCCTGTAATTCATTCGGAATACTCTTATTCATAACTCATTCATATATCTAAGCAGGTAACCACATGTTCAGGACTATGGGATGCGATTTAACAATAATAACAATATAGTAATGTTATTTTGGAGGTGGTATAATAGATGGAATATCAATAGACTAAAATAATTTGCTGTGGTGAATTTTGCATACGTCTATCAAAAAAAACATGCCACTTTATATATATTTAAAATAATCATTTTTAGCTGTTTTGGCATTTTAATTAAGTTATATTGTTTGAATTATATTATTTAAGTAATGTTGTGGCCCTTTAAGAAGTTTGCTGAGGCCCCCTAGTGGACCCCATTCCTCTCTGGCCCCAGAGCTACTGGACTAGATACAGAATTACTATTAGGTTGCAGTTGTAGTTAAAGACAAAGCACCACCTAAAACGCCATAAAATGGCCTAAACAATTTTTTAGGGTTAATGAATAATAACATAGGCATTTAGTTTGTAGTTGAATGTGTTGATGAGGTTTTCTGTTTGTCTCGCAAAGCACTGTGGGTAGACGCCCTACGCCCAAAATGGCGGCAGGATTGAAAAGTTTGCTGCTGTTTTTGTTTTATTTTATAATATTTGGTCGGTCTCTGTCCCATTTTGAATAAGTCCCTATTTTTACCAGGCTAAAGAAGGTTAGTCGTTTATTTCCTATCCCCGAGCACGTGATTTGGATCGTTGGTTTGTTTAGTTTAGATCGGTAAAGCGCCGCCGTTGACGTGTATGAGGCAGATGGCACTGAACTTGTGGACATCACTGCATCTAATACAGTTAAAATGAAGAGCATTTGTACATAGAGATGGAGGATGATGTAAAGAAAGTGAAAAAGGTAAGTTAACGTTGTAATGTTACGAGAGTTTACACGTGTATGACCAGCAAAACTGGACTAGTAGCTGAAAAGTGTTGACCTAACCACGGTTAAACAGCTGCAATAAAGCTCTTCAGCCTCTTAAAAACACTCGGAATTTTTTTAATACCTCTTCTGATATTAAGAAGTGTCTCTACCAGTTCTCTCGTGACCGGACTGGATTTGTATGTAAATTGCTGGTGGTTTAGGTTAGTCGTGGTACAAAGACGCGCCACTCAAGATAAACACAGACTGCGATTTCACTGCATTTGTGACAAAAATCTGTCATTCTTCTGAGTTTCTTCATGGCTTTCAGTATCGCACTCTTACCTCTGTCTGAGATTTACAGAGCCCCCCTATGGCCACGTAGAAAAATATTTGAGATGTGATTATCTGTACCCGTCATTTTCTAATCTGTAACGTACTCGGTTTATAAAAAAATTCTTTGTAATCTGTACAATCTGTTGCTACTCACGAGTTAATAAACTGCACCCACAGATTTGCAGCATGTTCATGTTGTTTAGAAACTGTCTCTACTGATTTCTTTAACGCATATGATCCTAAAATAATATGGATTTGCCTTGTAATATATAAAATAAACAAACTCCCCAGCATTCAGTACATATGTCACCAAAAATTACAAATAAGACACTAAAGTTCGACAAAAAATATTCTTAGGTCTTTGGCAAAATAATATAGATCTTAAGCCTAATATTGTAAATGTAGTATTACAAGAATATATATATATATATGTAGCCTGTGTGTGTGTATGCTGTCAAATTGTCAAAAGTTTTTGTTTACATAATATATATATATGTATGTATATGTATATATATATATATATATATATATATATATATATATATATATATACACACACAGATATATAAATATGATAATATACACACATAGGCCTACTATGTAAACTTTTGTTAGATGCGATTAATCGATTTGACAGCACTAATATGTGTTTGCATGTTTATATATATATATATATATATATATATATATATATATATATATATATATATATATATATATATAATTTATTTATTTATTTTTAACAAAATATTTTTCTTAATATTATGTATAGAATATTTTTTTATTAATTTTAACATCTAGCCTATGTTTAATTAACTATTCTTGTTTTATAATTCATCCCATATTAATTAGCCCTATTTAGTGAGCAGTTTTCTAAATTAAGGGAATGACTACAAATCTGTTTGTCAATCTCTGAGTACAAATCACAAAATCGAAGGTACAGTTTTTACAAATTTGAAAATGAGGAAACCATTTATAAACCGGGAGCACAGATTATTGGACCTGAAAAAATCTCTGGCTCTATTGGATCTCATCTATCCGATGATTAATTTAATAAGCCTACAGTAACGGCGTTATCTGATGTGAGGAATGGCAGGATCACAGACAGGGTTTTTTTCATGATGTGACCTTTCCTATCCTATCAGCGTTGTATGGTAGGGGAGGTGTTTCCAATCCATGCCGAGCTCAGACTTTCCTCCTCATACGCAGGGGAGAATGGAGGGCTGGGCTCTCCAAAGATTCAGACAGGATGCGACGCCCCCCTGTGTCTGCCTCTTAATCACCACTGTTTCTTCCCCTCAGTCAGAGAGGTCACACAACATCCAAATAAAGCAAATCATTTGACATCCACTAGAGTTACAGTCCGTTTTGGGATGGGATGTTGTGTGATCTTTCAGAGGTTTGGATTTTAGTACCTTATATTGAATGTTTTGGTTGACTGATTGAGCTGAGAGGATAAGTTCCCCCAAGTGGCCACAAGCTGGAGCCATTAAGGCATTTACTGTCAAAGTCAGTGTAAAAGAAAAACTATAGATGGGTCTGTTTGGCCAGTTTGTTTTCATTAATAGCCATTTGAAAACCTACTGCAGATCCACAATTAGAGTATGTAATAGTTGTATAATTGAAATGTTGGTTTGTAAACCAAGAAACATGCGTTTTATAATAGGCCTAAGTATTCATTTTTTTGTTACCAATTGCTAATGTAAACACAAGTACTGATACAAACCGTTTTTGTAAAACCTAAAATAGACAAACATCAAACTTCTATAGTATCATTCATGTTTGCATATGCACTACTGTTCAAAAGTTTGGAGTCTGTAAGATTTTTTTAATGTTTTTCAAAAAAGTATTATGCTAACCAAGGATGAAGTATTATTTAATCTATTTTAAAATATCATTTAATCCTGGTATGGCAAAGCTGAATTTTCAGTAGCCATAACTCTTCAGTGTCACATGATCCTCAAACATCTCTCACTAGCTATGTTGTTTACCGTATCGATGTTGAAATCAGTTGTTGCTTCATTTTTTTTGTGGAAACCATGAACCAGGATTTTTTTGTTGAATTGAAAATAAAAAAACAGCATTTATTTGAAAGAACTTATGTAGCATTATAAATGTCTTAGCCTACTCTTTAACTGTAACTTTGGATCATTTAGTCTGAACTTTTGAACAGCAGACAGTGTATGTCTTTTTAATCCAGGTGAGGATCACCTGTGCACCTTGTTTCCTGAAATTTCATCAGGACACAGACTCATGAAATGTTGATGTTCCTGTAGTGTCTCCTTCCTTGGCTGTTCAATAATTTAATAAGTGAGAGAATTAGGCTCGTCTCAAACAGAATATGTCTTGGATTTATTGATGAAAACAGACATGAGAATATTCCTGTCTACATGGGATGTTTTTGAATACCTTATATATAAGGGCTCCTCCACCTTGTTCAGGCCAAAGACCCCTTGGTGGATATTAAAATGGAGCCAGGGTCCCTGTTAAATACTGTATTTGCCTTGCCTGTTTAAAAATTCGTATGACCATATTATGTATTTGTATTTAAGACATTAAATCTTTATTTAGTGTCAAGACCCATATATTATTATTTTACAAAATTCATCATAATGTGAAATTTGGCTTTACCTTTAATAGACTTTTAGACTGTATTATTAGACTCTGAATGGCATAATTATTTTTGGCAGATCCTCTTTATTAGCCTACTTCCTACCCAGCCTAGTGTTTTGCACCTAAATAATTAAATTCCATATCCATGTTAATATCCATTTATGCCATAATTGGAGATCAACTTATTGCAGGGACGACAGTTTCACGTACCTTTTTAAAGTTTGTTTGAGTGTATCATCACAGGAAATGGCGGTTTCTGCTCTTCCTGATTGCATGAACTATAGCTTAAGTCAGAACGTGAGCGTTTGTGTGTGGGGACGCGCGTGTGTGTCGTGGGGTGTGGTTTCTCTCGCTTCTTTGAGGGAGTTGGCCCCGATCTCATTTGTCACTAGCCACATGCGACCTGTTTCGAAAGCAGCATGCAACAGTAGTCACCTGTTGTAGAAGACAGCTGTCGCACGTCGCCCGTTTCCATTGTGTCGTCGTAGTGGCTGGTCATGGAGACAGAGGTAGGGCTCGCAGAAATCATGTTACTTTTCTAAACGTAATTTCAATGTGCAGTTTACCATTACACATCCTCAGACTTTGAAAAACAATGTGGTTGCTTAAACATTCGGTCCGCCTCCAGTTTTCAGCCTTAACTACTTTCAAGAGACTTTTCTGTTGGATAGCAAGAAGCTGACATTAGTGGTTGGGTTTACCACAGATGAAATAGCAGTCTTTTTCCATGGATGTCGATGTCATTATGCTTTGCAAAGGTGTATGGTTTCATAAAAGCCCTCAAGCCAATGTAGTGCCGAGACTAGTTGGTTATGTTATTGTTGTTTGTTTTTTTAAGCCAATAGTGTATTTGATTTGGAAGGACAGCACGTCAATGCATATATTTCATTGATTATACTGAATGTTTTAATGTATAAGATACTTGTTGAGTCAGCACAACTTGGGATGGTTTTAGTAACAGTTGCCCCATCAGTCCAGATCACAGAATTCAAAGATGTTGTCAGTGGAATGTTACCGGGTGTATATGTTACCGGCAAAGTGTGTAATCTGGCATTCTAGGTAATGTATAGAATTAGGTAATGTATTTTTGCCAAAAACCATCAGGCATTCTATACAATACCGGGATTTCACACTTTGCCGGTAACATTCATTTCGGCATAGCAAGCCACTGACCAAACGCATAAAATTATGGTCACACTAAAAAAAGCTCTTGTGTTTTTGACTTCCTCTGGTCGTGGTGTGATTTCCTCTTTCTCTCTTTCTCTCTTTCTGCAGCCAGGTATTGTGTCTCCATTCAAGCGAGTGTTTCTGAAAGGAGAGAAGGGGAGAGATAAGAAGGCTCTAGAGAAGTCCACTGAGCGCAGGGCCCTCCACACCTTCTCCCTCTCTCTCCCGGACCACCGTATCGACCCAGACATTCTGCTCAATGATTACATTGAGAAGGAAGTTAAGGTATTACTCGCCTTCTAATTTAGGTTTTTCTGTTATGTGCTTATATTTTATTGTTTTGATTAGGGTAAAAAAAAGCTTCAAGTTAGAGAAGAACAACTCCTGAAACTGCATTCTTACCAGTACAGACAGCTAGAAAAATTCAATAAAATGGGAAATGCAAATAAATGCTGCTTAACAAATAGTCATGCATAGTTAACATATCAAATTGAAAAGGCGGAGAATACACCTGTCATATATCTTTTGTTGCTGATTTCAAATATGATTCGTCCAATCAAAATCAAGAGCATGAAAATGAACTCATCCCTCGGTTACCCTTAATATTCTTCTCCTGAATTCAAGCGCTTCATTTGACAGTAACTGCCACAATAGAGGGTATGCGCGTGACGTCACGGTCGGCCGGAGGGACTGCAGTTACGCCCACTGAGTGGCAGAAAGACTGAGCGGCTGCATTGGTTTTCTGCGTGAATGCTGCGAAAACATACAAAACACATCTAAAACGGGAAGGAGCTTTGTGACTATACAACTAGATTTGACATGAAATCTGAAGTATATTTTTACAGACTGCCGAAAGCTACAGAACAGATAAGCAAATGGATCGCTGGAATTCATAAACTACTGGACTACAGCCAGTGAAAGGTGGATTTGCAGTTATCATTTTGTGTCAATATGCTGAATTTAGGGGTAAAATCATACCCTATATATTATATTGTATTGTTATATATTGTATTGAGTACTCATCAATTAAATATTTACCGTCTTATATTCTGCATGGATGTTTTTAAATAAACACTGAAAAAACGATACTATAAGTTTTAGTGCTGGACGAAATGATGATATATAACACTGATATGAGTGATCACCCAGATATTGTATTTATATAAAGCGCTCACATGCAAATTTGCTTTATGTATTTCCCTGGTGTCGAAATCAGGGACATATAAAATGTCAGGAAACACGATTCCTGGCTGCATGTCAATATCCATGGATCACTGGATCTTTGGTAAGTTGTAAGGAACACTATATCGAGACCAACCTTTAGTTTAAACTGATAATCGTTTGTTTTACTCGCGTTTTCGCAGTTTCCCCTATTAAATCCAGTCACGCAGAAGCTCTTTTGCCACTCTAGTCCGGCTGAGGGGGTGTGTTCCGGCAGGAAAGTGACGTCAATGCATACCCTCTATATACTTCCTAAGTAATTGATATCACAACTCTGGATCACATCCTGCAGCATTTTGTTATTATTATCAAATCTCCACCTAGTCAACATGTGGCGTCTCCCAGGGTTGGGTTCTCGGCCCGCTTCTATTTGCTTTGTAAAGTGATCTTGTGTTCTAGAAAGGCTCTATACCATTATTGTTGTTATTACTGTTGTAGTATCTGGGACAGCTGACCTCAGTTCCTGGATATCTGAATCCCTCCAGTCGCACAGAAGTTCTGCAGCTTATTGACAATGCCAGGGTAAGCGTGACAGGCAGAGACTGTGCCTTATTTTGCAATTTAAAGAGATAAATTCCCATATTGCTTCTCTTATGTCTTTTTCAGAAGTCTCATCAGTTGGCAGGGCAGCTGACATCAGAGCAGGATGCTGTTGTCAGTCTGTCAGCATACAATGTGAAGCTCGTGTGGCGTGACGGAGAGGACATCATTCTTCGCGTACCCATCCACGACATTGCGGCTGTGTCCTACATCAGAGACGACTCACTCCACCTCGTGGTGCTAAAAACAGGTACACGGTCTTGTAGTCAACCAACAAGCATTACACAAAAACTAAACAAATCAGAACACAGAAATGATGACTATTGTTGGGCTCAGGATAATGTGTGAAAAATAAGCATGGTTTTTTCCTTACCGTTTTGTTTGCAGCTCAGGAGCCCGGTGGGTCCCCGTGTCATAGTACAGAGATGTCAAAGTCTCCCACTCTAAGCTCTCTGTCAGAGAGCGGGGCTGTGCTTGTGGAGGTGTGCTGTCTGCTTGTCCTGGCTGTTGACAACAAGGTTGGTTTTAATCATTTAAAGCTACAATATGTCATTTCTTTCGCCGCTAGTTGTCGCTAACCTCTTACAATAACAAAGGCGTAGGTTGATGACGCATTAGCGGAATTATGGTGTCATGATGGATCTAATAATGTTTATGGATGAGTGAATACATTGATGTTTTTAACATGACTGTTGTATGAAGCATGGCACGATTGCTAATGAAAGACAGATATCAGCGCCACACGTGACTCCCGCGGATATAAAGGAATAAGGACATTTCATTCTACCGAACTACCCGCAAGTGCTGAATAATACTCACACAGGTCAGTTTATTTGACGAATGAAACTTGTGAGGTAACGCAGCGCTGTTTCACTTGGTCTACACCATCACACTAAACTGCATTTGAGTGTGTTGAAAGTTGTAATGTTATTCTATGTGTTAGTTTGTCTGTATGAGACTAGCAGTAAACTAGATCAACATTAGAATAACATACTGATCATATTCTAACATTTCATCATGTTGAGCTATATAACATTGATTAGTTTTATGTACATTTGCTCACCTGTAAAATAAAGTACACGCAAGAGCGGGGTCTCTGTCAAGTGGAAGTTAGTCGTGGACGTGGAGCTCTCGGCATCTCGAAAACGCCACGCTGATATTGATCCTCGTTTTAGTTCTCCTTTTGTCCCAAAGTCTGCTTGTTGTGGTCCATAATGTTCGAACGAAACAACAACAGCGTGAGCGTACCGCTAGAAGTAACGCAGTTGTCCACGTCTGTGGCCATGGTTACTATGGCAGTACTTGCGGAAACCAGGGATAACGCGGATATTACGTCATTGACAGGCGACAATGACCAGGGATGAGCCATTATTTAAAATTGGAATTACTCTGAAATTACTGGGAACTTTTGGGATATTGTAAGTACACAACTGCAGGAAATATCACACTGTGCAAGTAATTTTTGATATTTTATTACAAAAATCTTACATATTGTACCTTTAAAGGACACCTATTATGCACCTATTGTTTTTTTATAGTTTTTTTTTACCTTACCTTTAGTGTGTAATATAGCTGTTTGTGCGTGTAAATGAGCTGCAAAGTTACAAAGCACAAAGTCCATGCCAAAAGGGAGTGAATCACTCCAATAGAAAGCACTTATCTGAAACACTCGGTTTTAGTCCTGCCATTATTTCCGTGATTTAGCTACGTCACCATGTTACACAGTTGTGGAATGTCCCACACAGTTGTGCGCCTACTGGCTGCTTTGCCCCACCCTCAAATGATTCTGCTATCTTGAGGCGATGCTGTTTTTATTTTCAGCTGCTTATGAAGCCTCAGCTTAAGCTGAAACCCGATTATGGTAAGGGGCATTACCATTTCCAGCACACACTCTAAGCAGTAGACTAATCACAACAGACTGGGCCAGATGACCAATCAAAGCAGACTGGGCTTTTTGGAAAGGCTGTTTTAAACAGACCAAAACTAAAACAAAGTGTTTCAGGCAGAGGGTGAAAAGAGGTGCTGCAGCAATGAGCAGTATGAGAATTTTTTTTTTTAACTTTAAATCATGTAAATGTAATCTAGACTAAATTATTAACATTTAAATAAGCATAACATGTGCACTTTAAAAGGGCCTTATTTTTATTTGAGAACAAAGTGCTTAAAGGGATAGCTCACCCAAAAATGAAAATGCTGTCATCTTTTACTCACCCTCAAATTGTGTTTCTTTCTTCTGCTGACACAAAAAAAGATATTTTGAAGAGTGTGGGTAACCAAATAGTTGATGAATCCCATTGACTTCCACAGTATTTTATTCCATACTATGGAAGTCAGTGGGGTCCCATCAACTGTTTGGTTACCGGAATTCTTCAAAATATCATCTTTTCTTCATGAGGAAAATAATTTTATGACAGAATTTTCAGCTTTAACATCTGGTTTAACTTGCTTTGATAAACCATACAGAATTTAGTTTTTGTTTAAACAGTATCTTTCAAGGCAGTTTATCGCATAAACTACAGATTTTCTGAAGGTTGTTTTCTATATGTTACCTCAGATAAAAAAACAACAGCAGTGGTCTGATTATCATGAGCTCTGGTTTTGCAGGCTGCAGCAGAGGAGCTCTGTCTTCTACTCAGTCAAGTCTTCCAGATCGTCTACACAGAGTCTACCATTGACTTCCTGGACAGGGCCATCTTTGATGGAGCCACAACACCCACCAGGCATCTCTCAATCTACAGCGGTGAGTGTACAACAGCTTCATCATTTTGGGATTTTCCAGTAAATTTGTTCTTGCCCAAAACCACAGACCACAGTCAGTTTCACATCACTATTATTTCATCTGGGCCATATTTATGTTTCCTGGAGCTTAGTCTGTGAAATATTGACCTTGTAGCAAAATGAAATAATTCTAAATATTTCCTATGTTTTGTCCAATAAAAGAGGACTCCTCGAGCAAAGTAGATGTCAAAGAAGCGTTTGAGACGGAGGCAAGCACATTGTGAGTATTGCTTCAACTGTTCTCTGCGGTCATGTGCTACTTTTTCTGTTGAATTGAGCAATCATGTTTTTGTCCAATCTCAGTTCGTTCCAGAGTTCTCTAGAGGCGGGGCACTCCTCTAGCCCCTCCCCCTCCTCCACCCCGGCCTCACCACAAACCAAAACAGCCAGTGAGAGTGAACTGAGCACAACAGCTGCTGAACTGCTACAAGACTACATGACCACAGTGAGTGTATAAAAGTACACCTGGATGTCTGTTGTTAGTTTCTCTATCTTCAGAGTTCTCGCATATTACATGTTTAGTTTTTACACTGTTGTTTTCCTGTCATCCTCTGCAACAGTTGAGGACGAAGCTGTCGTCTCAGGAGATCCAGCAGTTTGCCACACTGTTACACGAGTACAGAAACGGAGCCTCCATCCATGAGTTCTGTATCAACCTGCGTCAGCTTTATGGAGACAGCAGGAAGTTCCTCCTCCTTGGTTAGTTACATGCTGGGCTGTTCAATTGGTCTTTTAGTGTTTTTTTATTTTATTTGTTTTTAAATGAAAATTAGAAGTGTTGCTTTGGCAGTAAATTTAAGTTTAAAGCTATGTTGAAAAATACAAATAAATTAATGCTAAATAGAAATATTTAAAACAAAAAATTAACTTAATAAAACGTTCAAATTAAAATAACTGAAAATATGAATCAGAAGCTTAATTCAAAATAATAAATTAATAAATGCTATAATCAAACTGAAAAAAATACTATATTTAGTATATACACTCACCTAAAGGATTATTAGGAACACCTGTTCAATTTCTCATTAATGCAATTATCTAATCAACCAATCACATGGCAGTTGCTTCAATGCATTTAGGGGTGTGGTCCTGGTCAAGACAATCTCCTGAACTTCAAACTGAATGTCAGAATGGGAAAGAAAGGTGATTTAAGCAATTTTGAGCGTGGCATGGTTGTTGGTGCCAGACGGGCCGGTCTGAGTATTTCACAATCTGCTCAGTTACTGGGATTTCGCACAACCATTTCTAGGGTTTACAAAGAATGGTGTGAAAAGGGAAAAACATCCAGTATGCGGCAGTCCTGTGGGCGAAAATGCCTTGTTGATGCTAGAGGTCAGAGGAGAATGGGCCAACTGATTCAAGCTGATAGAAGAGCAACTTTGACTGAAATAACCACTCGTTACAACCGAGGTATGCAGCAAAGCATTTGTGAAGCCACAACACACACAACCTTGAGGCGGATAGGCTACAACAGCAGAAGACCCCACCGGGTACCACTCATCTCCACTACAAATAGGAAAAAGAGGCTACAATTTGCACGAGCTCACCAAAATTGGACAGTTGAAGACTGGAAAAATGTTGCCTGGTCTGATGAGTCTCGATTTCTGTTGAGACATTCAGATGGTAGAGTCAGAATTTGGCGTAAACAGAATGAGAACATGGATCCATCATGCCTTGTTACCACTGTGCAGGCTGGTGGTGGTGGTGTAATGGTGTGGGGGATGTTTTCTTGGCACACTTTAGGCCCCTTAGTGCCAATTGGGCATCGTTTAAATGCCACGGCCTACCTGAGCATTGTTTCTGACCATGTCCATCCCTTTATGACCACCATGTTCCCATCCTCTGATGGCTACTTCCAGCAGGATAATGCACCATGTCACAAAGCTCGAATCATTTCAAATTGGTTTCTTGAACATGACAATGAGTTCACTGTACTAAAATGGCCCCCACAGTCACCAGATCTCAACCCAATAGAGCATCTTTGGGATGTGGTGGAACGGGAGCTTCGTGCCCTGGATGTGCATCCCACAAATCTCCATCAACTGCAAGATGCTATCCTATCAATATGGGCCAACATTTCTAAAGAATGCTTTCAGCACCTTGTTGAATCAATGCCACGTAGAATTAAGGCAGTTCTGAAGGCGAAAGGGGGTCAAACACAGTATGGTGTTCCTAATAATACTTTAGGTGAGTGTGTATATATATATATATATATATATATATATATATATATATATATATATATATATATATATATATATATATATAAATAATCCTAAAATAACACTGGTTAAAAGGACACTTGCTGCTTCCTCATAGTAGGTATAGACGACTAGCGTTTTATTTAAAGTGAAATCAAAGTAGTCAATTCATATTATTCATCTTTAAAAAAAAATTCTCTGAGGTTCGCTTATAAGAATATATATTTTAATTGTATTTAAAAAAAAAAAGTAATATAAAATGTCACAATTTGGATTTTCCACCCTCTCGCTGACACTTACACCGTGTCCTAACTACACGTGACGCGCGATAAAAGTTATCTTTTCCATGTTAACCAGAGTTTTTGTCCTAACCACGACACGCGACGATTCTATTTTAGAAACGATTTCTATTTTTCTGCAACGTCGCGGCTGGAACAACAAACACAAAGTGTGGCAATGATAATCTCAGGTACTGTTTATGTGCTTTATTTAATGTTAAAAGCATCTAATGTGACTTTGAATATCATTTAGTGCTCCAGCCTGAATACTGGATAATTCACCTCAGATCTTGAAATTAGTAGTAATTTAGTAACTCAGTAGCCTATGTATTTGAATAATGTTTAAATGTTGTAATATTTGTGAATTTGATTATGTAGCCTACTTATCCATTTTCTTGCGATTGCCGTCAAGATTACTCTGGTGATGTGCACTTGACGCGAGAGCCCGCCCACACGCTGTTCTGATTGGCTGTGGGTTTTGATTGATTTTTACTAGTGTGGACAGACAAATTATTTGTCACGTGAATCTTATCGCATCGCATCTGGTTAGGACACGGTATTAGAATTACATTTTTTTTGCTGCTGTATCTTTAAGACTTATATGTGAGCGTTACATTTATATATAAAATGAATAACAACCAATAGTTTGTGAGTTTGCTGTCATGTCCAATTTTGTTGCCGCTTCTTCATCCTTCAATAACGGCTTCTTTCAGGTTCAAATGATTCATGCTGAAATTTACATCACAAATTAAGATCAGACTGTCATTTACTTCCCAGAAAATAAACAGCTTCTTGTACAGTTCTGAAACTTACAGAATGTCTAAATAGTACAAGCTCCCATCAAAACTTGCATTTGTTCTTACGCACCGGTGTTGTAGAATCTCTTCATTTGTCAAATCTATTCCTCTTTTCTTTACTCCAGGATTGCGGCCTTTCATTCCTGAGAAGGACAGCCAGCACTTTGAGAACTTTTTGGAAACCATCGGCGTGAAGGACGGCCGCGGCATCATAACGGACAGTTTTGGCCGCTACAAACGCACAACGAGTTCTGCGTCAGACTCCACCACCAATGGAAACGGAGCTGCAGGCGGTTCAGATGAGGGAACGGCGACCTCTGAGGGTGACGAATGGGACCGTATGATTTCAGATATAAGCAATGACATTGAAGCGCTAGGAAGCAGCATGGACCAGGACGGTGTGTCGTCTTGATGTCACGGCACTCGGTCAGTGTGCTTTAGCCAATCACCACTTGAGAGAATCACATGGGCCGTTGGTCCGTATTGCTGTCCATCAAATCTGACAATGCTGGAGTTTGGATACTGTATGGATACTACTTCCTGGCTATCATTCTTATTTTTATATTTTGTGCCATATTAACACAATTGTGATTTTCAAGACCTGTGATAGAAGGATCGTCTTTTGCTGTGGACAGCAGTTTCGTTCCTCTGGGATGTTTATTGGCAGTATCTGCTACCACTAATGAGAAACCTTGTTGCTGGTAGATGTTGCTCTTTCACACTGATCTGAGACCAGTTTGTTAGTATCTCATTTAATAGTAAGGTGACTTCTGATCAGTGTGAAGAGGTTCATTCTACCTGGAGTGTGGAGCATTGCCTAGTGGCCTTCCTAAACCGTGTTCTGGATTGCCTTATAAGGTGTGTCGTAACCTGATGGAAGTGAAGTGCAGTATATTTCCTCCTGCACTGAAGTGCTAATCAAAACTTGACCCTTTTACACCTTTATATTATCTGGTCGATGTTTGTTTTTCCTCTAACATATATTTTTCACTTCTTTATATTTTCTTTCAGCCAGGATTGGTTTTAATTACCCAGTTATTATCATGTGGGTTTCTTCAGGTAGGAAATGTAGCACTATATATGTTTGGTTTTGATTGAAAACCTGGAAAAATTTGGTTATTAGACAAAGCCAGTTTTCTGGCTGATTGCAATATTCAGTACCCTGCATTACATTCACGTCCCGTCATTCATTGTATCCTCCTCAGTTTTCGGTAATCTAACATTGTGCCTTGCAGGATCACTGATTGTATCATCCAACAGGGATGCAAGTACTATTCTGTAATCTGTACAGAATGTGACTGAAGTATGAATTAATTAAAAAGTGCAACACTTACGTAATCATTTATTGCTTTTTGTCTCATTTGAGCAACTACCAGAGGGGTTATTTTACTCCAGGATTGCGGCCTTTCATTCCTGAGAAGGACAGCCAGCACTTTGAGAACTTTTTGGAAACCATCGGCGATCATAACGGACAGCGTTGGCCTAGCCTACCAACTACCAGAAGGGGTATTTCACACAAACGAATGGATTTACCTGCTTACCATAACATTTTACAGTTTTTGTTGGGCTTCTTTTGGAACCTATATACTGTGCATTCTCAATTAGGCTTCTTTTAATCTGTTTTTTAACTATTGGTTGAGCAACATCACTGATTTGTTATTATGAAGTGTTGCTTTAGAACAGCTTCTTTTTTATGTTTAATGTGGAGTAGGAAATCATTTCCACTAAATCAAGAGTTTTGATTGCTGGTGGCTGTGTAACATTGTTGCCAGAAGGGGGCACTCAACATACTGTTAGAAATCCAGATTGCCCCTCATTAGCCTTCTGCAAAATTAATAATTTGCTCAGGGAGTTATAAATGTCTATTGAATAGATAGATAGATAGATAGATAGCTTAAAATACTCACATTTCAAACTAATGACCAATGAAAACCTTGACAGAAATAGACATTTAAGTAGAATCCCTGACATAAGCATAAGCCTGCTCGATTTATCCAAGTGTGTTAGTTATCACGCAACGATAAGGAGGATTAAAAGTGCAACAGTGTACTCTCTCTCTCATTAGTGCACTTTTACCTCTGAAACAAGAGGCCATTGCCCTGTAATGACTTTTTGGAGGTTACCTAGTGGGTTAAATTTGAATGGGCTAAACCTGTGCTTTAAATCTGCCTTTTTAATTATTTTGTGCTGGAGTCCTTGCCATAAAAGCAAGAACGACTGGCATTATCACATGGCTCCAGATCAAGCTTTGACACCCGGTCATAAAATCATATTATTGTTCCTCCCATCTCTCATTGGTGGTCCTTAAAACGACTGTACCAAAAGTTTATTCGAGCAGAAACCGTTAGCTTTATTTACAATATGCCTCTTGAATATGAACATGGCTGTTTTTAACATAACTTTGCTCACACAGCACATACTCGTAATTCCAGGGTGCAGGCATCCGTAAGACCCTCATTCCTCGCTGTAGCCAAAAAGAGCTGCTGTAGGGGCACACAAAAGGGTGTCAAAGGTCAGTATCCTGATCCGGAGATAACAAGGAGCTGGGAGCATATGTCATGTTAGATGTCATTACAGCAAGATCGCTGCATTGGAGACAATAGCACAGAGAGACTCGATCTCTCATTTGGGCTAACATTGTTTGGCGAATGGTGGAAGAGAATAGCTCTAAAACGGCTGCTGTCTTGTTAGTTTATGAAGGCTGAACAGAACTCTGTCCGCCTACTTTTTCAGCGGCCTTGTTTCTGGAAGGATTTTTCGAAAAGGATTTTTTAAAAGTCTTTGATAAACATTTATACATCATGAAGCAAAACAAACAGCTGCAAGTTGAATCACAAATTTGAATCAGACAAAGGTACAAGACTGTACATAACGGCCTTAATGAAGGAGAGAACTACAATCCCATGAAGCATTGCGAATTATATAACCGAATTAAAAAGTCTACATTTTTACATTTAAAGTGATTATATTTTATTTTATTTTATTTTATTTTATTATACTTGTGCTTTATTGGAGTGGATGGGCGCTAAAGAGTGTTTGATTCTCGGATTGGTGGAAATTGTTCCTGCGGAATTATGGGTAATGTAGTTTTGCTCTTAAACATGATTAATTAAAAAAATAAGTTGAAATAGTGCGAGTTGATGGCTTTAAAAAAAGCATTTACCATCGTTATCATTATAAATAAATTCCCCTGTGGAGAAAATGAATGGAATTTTTACTTCCGCAACTCGACTGTTGCATTCTGTGGCTTTGCACAAAAGATGCAATTTTCCAGTACAAACAGTGAAAAGTCTCCGTGCTGTTTGAATTTGAATGCCAGGCGCTCTCGATTAATCAAATTTGAGGTCTTTAGCTACTAACTTGTGTTATAATAATATTTAGCTATAATACTGGCAGTATTGCAACTTCTAATTGTGAAACAGTGTTGAATGTACTGTACTACTGGACGTGGGGCTGAATTTCAACTATCCAGAATGCTTAGAGAGTTTATCATTAATCAAGGCTTGTTTGGCCGTACACAAAAAGCCAGTCATTGAGAAGGGATGTGAAACACTACCTTCCTGAAAGAGGAGGTTGGCTTGAAACACACCCTTTCAGCTTTTGTTCAGAGCAGGTTTCACTCCATCTTTTGAAGAAACGTGAATAAGAAGGCCAAGATATTTTCTCTGAGGTAGACCTATTGTTCCCGCTGAGAGCAGCACAATATTCACATTCATTAAAAAAAAGCACTGTAAATGTTCAAGATTAACAAGAAAATCAATTGAACCAAACTTTCGCAGTGTTCAAACAAACAGGAAGATAAATGAGCCTTGTAATGGCACTTATTATCATGACCTTTGAACATATGCTGGAGTTTTTGTTTATGAAAACATGCCATTTGAATGATGGAGATCTACTGAGACGCTCTTCCCAAATTGGGCAAAACGGAACCACTTAAGAGTAATTGCTACATACCGTACTTAGAGATTGGCATCAGCTCAATGAACTGAGAGCGGTACAGTGGTGACCCTTCTTGCTTCCTTTTATGCTGACATATTTACCTAGCAACAATGTACTGTAAAACATTTATTCCTGTATTATATGGATGAATTATTAGAAACTTTCTGTGAAAAAAAAAAAAAACTTGCATGCTTCCCACAGATGCTCTATAGACTGGGATAGTATTACACTGTACATAGCAAATGATATCTTTACTGTACATTCCAAGCATAATAATATACCAGGTAAGCTTTATTGTATCTAACCACAACCAAGCCATGTTTATAAGATATTGGTGCATTTTGCCATATAAAATAGAAATGTATAATGCTTAATGTATAATGTATGTAAATGCTTGAGGCATTTTTGTAATATATATATAAGCAAAACTGAATTAAGGCAGTAGCTCTATTCCAAAACGTGATCTGCCTCACTACGGCCTAGATTGCAATCATCATGAAACCTCATATAAGTGAACGATTTGGAGTGCTCTACATAGGCAGCAAGTCTGTGTGCTTTCCACATGGGAGACTCGATTCATTTTAAGTGCAACAGTCGGGTTCCTGAAATAAAAATACCACTCGTTTTCCCCACAGGGGAATTGATTTTTAAAAATAACTTGTAACACATTACTACGGGGCTGTTGAATGCTTGAAACTGATTGGTTTACGAACGTTCTGAGGTGTGCAATTATTTTCAGGGAAAAATCTTTCTTGACCGCATTACAGTTCCATATCACTTTGTGTGATAAGTGATTTCAGTTATTCCACAGATCCTTACTGCCTACAAGAGCAAAAGAACCAAAACCCACAACGACACTGACCAAGCAAATTAATATAGTAAACAATAGGATAAAAACGACAAATTATTTCCATGTTTTTTGCCACTTTTGTCTCTCTTCCACTCAAACGCACACACATACAGTATGGACACACACTCGCACAGAAACGTGTTGTCAGGCTGCTCTGAAGATTTGATCAGTAAAATAGTTTAACAACTTAAAAGCTACATGACATTTCTCACTAGCGAGGTAATAACAGTGCCATTCTTGGAGCAGATAAACTATACAGTTTTGCTATTAGTAGACGCAGCTGCCTAAAACGGTTGAGAAACGCACAGACTCAGGTAATTCACACACGCTTAATCTCTCTCTCTCTCTCTCTCTAATAACTGCATTACTCTCGGTGGCTCAAACCTCCATTACTAGCTCTAAAATTACGTTTTGGAATTAGCAACGGAGGTTTGGGATTATTGACTCCAGGCCACTGAATTATTGAAAAATAATGCATTCAAATTCTAATAATTCAACGGCCCGTCGTCAAATATTCCGTATTTAAAGACAACGAGTCTGTTTTATCAATAAAATGTCCCCAAATGAACCAAGAAATTATGTGGAATCATTTTTATCATGTATCAAAATTAATTTTTATCATTTTGAGATCTACTGTGATCTCAAAATTCTGGCCAGTTGACAATACCTAGAATATCAAAATCAACTGCTGGTGGTAGATCCTTCTCCTATTTAGCACCTAAACTTTGGAACAGTCTCCCTAACATTGTCCGGGAAGCAGACACACTCTTGTCAGTTTAAGTCTAGACTAAAAACGCATCTCTTTTACCTGCCATTCATACAGAACATTACATTTCTATTATTCAAATCAGTTAAATGATTATTAGGCTGCATAGATTAGGTCAGCCAGAACCGGGGACACTTCTTATAACACCTGATGTACTCGTTACATCATAAAAAGAATGGCATCTACGCTAATGTTAGTCTTTCTGTTTATTAAGAGGTTTACTGAAGTCAGCCGGATCCCAGCCGTATCCAGATCAGATGGTGGCCCTGCGCCTGGACCCATCCATGATGCATCCCTGAAGTGCCAGCCTCATCAGCCCTGTGAAGTCCTCATCGACACGACAGCCATCTGCACTGATCCTCACAAACTCATCTCCATACTGGCGTGATGACTCCGACTTCCAGCCAGATGGAACTGGATAATATTCGGAATGTTCTGATCCAATCTGACTTCTGACCTGGAATGCTGCCTAAATCATAATCATACACTGTTCGCTCGTTGGCCAGAGGAGAACTGGCCCCCACTGAGCCTGGGTTCTCCCAAGGTTTTTTTCTCCATTCTGTCACCTTGATGGAGTTTTGGTTCCTTGCCACTGTTGCCTTGGCTTTTGGCTTGCTTAGTTGGGGAGATTTAATATTCAACAATATTATTGATCTGCCTTACTTAAAGGATTAGTTCACCCCAAAATGAAAATTTCCTAATAATTTACTCACCCCAATGCCATCCAAGATATCCATGTCTTTCTTTCCTCAGTGGGAGAGAAATTATGTTTTTTGAGGAAAACATTTCTGGATCTTTCTTCTAACAATGGACTTCATTGGTTACCATTGTTTTTAAGTCCAAATCAATGCAGTTTCAAAAGTCTTTGAAGTGTTTAAACGGGCTGTACGCGATCACAGCTGAAGAAGAGGTTGTTATCTAGCAAAACGATAGGTCTTTTTTTTTTTTTTTTTTTATTTATAGACTTTTTAGCTTCAATAGTTCGGATTGAGCTGATCAACAAACGGACAGGGAACTACGTCATCACGTTGAAAGGTCACGCCCGGCGCTGGCAATACTATTTGAACTACTATTCATATTCATCAGAACGTTATTCATATAGGCTACTATTCATATTCATATTCACTGAATACTGCTCCTATATATATAATAGCAAACAATACTATATGAACTATCCTCCTATGTACGGTCGCATTGTAAACAGTGGGGCGGTACTTCCGCCGGCGCCGGCGTGACCTTTCAACGTGATGACGTAGTTCCCTGTCCGTTTGTTGATCAGCTCAAGCCGAACTATTGAAGCTAAAAAGTCTATAAATTATTTTATTTTTTGAAAATGACCTATCGTTTCGCTAGATAACAACCTCTTCTTCAGCTGTGATCGCGTACAGCCCGTTTAAACACTTCAAAGACTTTTGAAACTGCATTGATTTGGACTTTAAAACGATGGTAACCAATGAAGTCCATTGTTAGAAGAAAGATCCAGAAATGTTTTCCTCAAAAAACATAATTTCTCTCCCACGGAGGAAAGAAAGACATGGATTTCTTGGGTGGAATTGGGGTGAGTAAATTATTAGGAAATTTTCATTTTGGGGTGAACTAATCCTTTAAGGTGGACGATGATGCAATTTTCTTCTAGAAACCAACTTTGTTGTATTATTTTCATGTTATCACTGTGAAGCTGCTTTGATACAATCTGTATTATAAAAAGCGCTATATAAAGGTGACTTGACTTGACATGTACCATCAAAATGTGTGCAGTACAGGGTTAAATACCACATTTAAATTACATTAATCAATACTTTTCACTGTTGATTCATAGTTTATTCATAATCAACGCCCCATCCACAATCTTGTATGTATTGCTTTACTAAGTTTATCGCATTGCATTATGGGGTTGCTTTCACCATGAATACTGCCTTAGAATTGGGCTAAAACAAGGTATCTTAAAGGCACTAGATTTATAGTACCTCCTGTTTTGGAACAGCCTTTCATGTCAAAGGGTGCACAAATGATTTGGAACTGAGCATTTGTGTGGTAAGAAACAGTTGTTGATATCTCATGACCACAAGAATTGCATGCAAGGCATAGAGCCATGGCTAACAGGTCAGACATTTTTTAGAAGTCATGGTCTCATTCGATTAATTCAAATGATTTCACTGGCACAAGTACGTAGACCAAGAGGCACAGGATGTTCTGTGACAACAGTTCTCATGGGTTTCAAAACAGTTGTCGAAGATTATTCATTTCACTTTTTGAGTCACTTGTTCTCTTTATTGCTGTATGGTCACTCAGAAAATTTCTAGCAAAGAGAGAAACGTCTGGAGTTGATGTTCATCTTTGTGACACCAATGAGGCGCAGTGGTGAAGAGAGGCCAAACCCCGGAGTGACGGGTCCATCACACAAAAGATCCGAAAGCTCGTCACGCTCCTCCAGGCCAAAGGTGGCGTCATTGAGCATTCGGCGGTGCAGGTGACATGTCTGCTCCACTTTGAGTTTATTGATGTCACCGCGTAGTCGCATGAGCTGGCGTGCCAGTTGCTGGTCCTGGATGCGCATCTCCATCTATGAATAAATAAAATTTAGGAGAAACTCGATAAGGTTTATTATGAGAACTATCTGACTCTATGCCTACTCAAATTTCATAGTAAATATTATTAAACATACACCTTTACTTAGTCATTATGAAACAATATTGGCTTATTTTACTCAGAATAAGGTTTAGATGCACAACGAACTACACAATAATAAATGAACAATTAAAGTCACCATGAAATCTTTATGGAATATTTCAGTATTTTTTATATATATATATATATATATATAAATGATTTATGCATAAAAAAAAAAAAAAAAAATTACAATTCATGTTCCCTCATAATCTTTAATCAAAATAACTTCGCCTCCCTCTTGCAAGGACATCTCTTCTCTTCTCTGATGTGTTTACTGGCGCGAGGGGAGGACAACCTGTCAAAATAAAAGTCCCGTCCTACATTTTTCTCTTGTTTGTGAAGCCGTTTAATTTGGATATACTTCACAATAGGGAAGAGAAGACTATCGCAATTAACTTCTGTTTCATGCCGACTTTAACTAATGTTGCTGTTCATTGTTTTGCTATTGCTTTGGCAAAGTTGTGTTTGTTGCCCCTTAAAGTTTTTGTGTCTCAGTGTTACTGTCATAGTGGAGTTTATGTACCAAATCAAAATGTGTCAGACTTAAGGTATGTTTACACGACAACAATGTACTAAAAACAGAATCGTTTTTCCGTACAGACAACAACGTTGGTCAAATTATCCCTGTTCACACGGATCCATGAAAACGATAAAAAAATGCTGTATTATTCATGCCAGGCCAGTAGTTGGCGATGTGACTTTATAAAAGGAAAAAATCACACGCCTATAGACTGAACACGTAATATGCATGCTCATGATGCATTTCTTTCTCTAGTTTACAGGTTTACAAAAAGACGATAATGCTATATTTTTGTGTTTTCAGGCCCCCGAAATGCCACTGTCGTGTGAATGAACAGCCAAATCGCATAAAAAGTTTTCAGTTTTTAATCGAAAAACGGTGTTGTGTAAACGGCGCCTCAGTGCTCTATTGATAGCCAGAAAATGACATAAATTAAAAGGAGAATATACCACTGATAGGCCAAAAATCTGAATTGTGCTGCTTAATATTGTAGTGGAAACCTTGATATTGTTTTTCAGGATTCTTTTTTTAATGAATAGAAAGTTCAAATAAACAGCATTCATTTGAAATAGAAATCTTTTGTAACATTATAAATGTCTTTACTGTCGCTTTTGATACATTTTAATGCATCCTAGCTGAATGAAGAAAAATCTTCCTGACTTTTAAATGGTAGTGTTCAGACCTTACAAACTCATGGCAAAATGCCTGGTGTGAACCTACTGCTTCTTAATTGCTTAATCGCTTCAAACCATTTAAATAAACATGGACATGTAGATCCATCTTTGTTAGCAAACATGCTTTTGTCCATTTCACATAATAAGGGGCTCAAAATTGGGAGAGGTGGTATGGATCGTCAGAAGTCCCCTTGTACCTCAACTCGCTCTGTTTATTTGTTTTTGAGTCCAATTTCCTTTGCGCAAATGTTTGTGGACACACACGGGGCAAAGGCAGTAGAAGAAAGGCTTCTGATGTGGTGAAAGGAGCCTCATTGCGTGCAGCGGCTATAATAGACTGTGCATACAAGTATGCCATGAACCACATGGCTCAGTGGAAGAGAAGTGATTACACTTACAGGAACAGAGAGCGAGGAAACAGACCGATCGCCTCTCATGCTCATCTGCTCACCATCCTTTCCACTCACTTTAACATGAATGGCAATCTCACGCAGTGAAGAGGTCATGGAGGCCTGCGCATTCACTCCATTGTTTCATGCAAATTAGCTAACTAATGGGGATGCTTTTTGTTTTCTTCCCTTACAAAAAGATGATTGCAAAGCAGCAGCAATTATTTTGAAAAAATCGGATTTATTTGTGAGAACCTGATAATGACAAATAAGAGTGTATAGGATAAAGATAAATCTTTTAAGAATCTAGTTTAAAACTTTTTTTTTCTTTTTACCATTTTCAAGAAAGAAAACAAACTATATTTTCCATACACCTTGAATGAACGAGTGTTCACAATCATTATTTCACATTTTTTAAATGCATTTTTCCAGGTAATTTTTAAGGTAAAATATCATGAATTATTAATATATCATTTTTGGGGGAGTAGCACCACTTGACATTTTACCTGAAACTGAATTAATATTTATAATAAAAGTTTTTTTTCTGATATTTTATGAGACTTTGTCATACAATCATGAGGATTTTCAGGGGTCCCGTATAATTTCCTATTGTTTTATTTGTTTGTTTTTGCATGTCGGTTACACTATATGACTATTTGACGGACAAAAGAAATTAGTCCACTCCTCTTATGGACTTTTGCTGCCTTCACATATTATCGGAAATTTCCTACTTCCCACTTCTAAAGTCGTGATTATGAGCTCATCACATTCAAGTGCTTTGTTGTCGGAAGAACAGGAATAACCAGGTTTAATCCAGCCTATTTATTTGGAAAATCTTATTAAAGCCAAAATGATATTTAGTGTCATTTTCATTGACAACCATAAACATTCACAGCGCTATCTAGATAGTCAGCTTGCTGAAGACTCTGGAATTTCAGTCAAATACAGGCTATTGTCGTATAAAAAAAACAATATGCTTCAGATTATTATATGTCAATATGCACTACGACAAGGCGATGTAGCTGTTGTAATAAAAACAAATAAAGAAATCCAGTCAGCAGTCGTTCTCCCCTCTGCCATGTTTAAAGGTTATGGCATGCCCAACTCTAGTACTTGGGTCTCAAATAATCCATGTGAAGCCAGCATCAATATTCAGCTGTATTATTGATCTGACTGTACTGATACAATTGGATGAGAACTGAACTGAGCTGAACGATGACATCACTGTTTTCTACAGAGCTGCTTTATAGTTTAATTGAACTCATTTCATGTTTTATGATCTTCACACTGTTATTGAACAACTGACCTAACACTATTTTATAGATGTTTTCCATCAGAATTAAACTTTGTTTGCATCAATGAATCTTTCCTGTTTATCCTTGTAAAGTTGTTTAGTGTATAAAACGTAATATAAATAAAGGGGACTTGACTTAAGCATATAAATAATAATAAATGCATGTTTTAGCTGTTTTAACTGAAAGCAACTTGCACTATGTCAGTGCCTCTGTTTTGTCTCAAGATGCACACCAGTAATGTTTTTATCTAAGGCATGTTTATAAAAGCTACTTAAATGCCCTAATTGAACTAAAGCCTTATCCTGGCTTAATCTAAGTCCTGTCTGTAAATCCAGGCCTATACTATGCCGATCTAATTAAGATTTTCTTTCAAGAATTTAATCCATTTCAATATCAAGTTTTATCACCCTAATGGTTTTTTACTTTATGCTGTTGAAAAAATATTAACATTAATTACTGTATATGTCATTTTAATTCAGAAATAATGCCACTTAAAGGTACACTACCTATTAACTTAAAGGTACACTATGTAACTTTTCTGCTCAAAATTGACAAAAGATAATGAGCGAGTGCATCATAAATCCATCTTCCAAACCTTGTTGTTGTCTTATCCGGAATCACTACGGCCTGTAATAAGTGTTTATATTCGGACTATTTTAGACAGAGCGGGACCTGTGTGTAGTAGCCCAGTACCTGTGTGACTCGTCATAGAAAAGAGAGTAGCTCCGGCTACAATGTTCTTCTAGCCTGGTTAAAACCAGACCATTCTCAGTAGTAACTGAGTTATGGTCTGGCAAAGCTTCATTAATAACTCATTTCCAAAGGGGCGTCACCAACGGACGTCGCTCAAATGCCTCTGGGCGCAATTGGATAGACCTAAAACCAATCAGAGCAATCGTCATCGTGTAAAGCCATATGCTGCATCCCAATTCGCCTAAGTTACACTACGCCATAAAAGTATGTACTCTTTTTGTGAAGAAAAGGTATTTACTTTTGAATGTGTAGCAAAAAAGTAGGCAAGCTTTGGGACATACTACTTCGTCATCTTTATCGGACGGATCTGTCGCGTGCATCCTGTCACTTAAACTGCTCTGTCAATCATCTTGTCACAGTTAAAATCCTCTATTAAATCTAATTTAATTTCCTACCGTTTCGGAGAGAAATGTAGTAGCACGTTCATCTGCCAGTGGGTCTTTCATAGCCTGGTAATACCAAACTCTGCTACTTCGCTTTGCTTCGTAGACAGAGTCTGGAATGGCATAATAGAGAAGTTTTTTCTCTCTCGCGGGGGGCGCTTGTCTGAAGTTTAAAATCATTGGTTACCCGTAAGCCAATCACATAACGTTTGGTTATGGCGTGTGTTATGCGCATGCTCAGCCGCATCTAACTTCCACTGTAAACACATGTATGATGCGAAAACAAAACCATCGAGCGAAATACCGGAGTGAACATGGCTGTGCGCGACTTTTGCAGATTATGTAAAGTAAAAATCAACGCATCCACGGTACAATCAGCGTCTACGTCACGGCTCTCAGCCCGCCCTCTGTTCGTTGATTGGCCGGCTGTTTTCAGGCCGGAGGCAAACGGAAAGCTATTACGCTGTATCAGACTGACTACAGAAGCGAAATGAAATTGAGCGGAAGTAAGAAGTCTGACGTAGTCAGGCTAGGTCTTTCATGGAGAGATATTGGATTTGAATATAATAATGCATTTTAAAGTTGGTGCGCTTCACCAACGGACGTCGCTCAAATGCCTCTGGGCGCAATTGGATAGACCTAAAACCAATCAGAGCGATCGTCATCGTGTAAAGCCCGCCTCAACGTTTCTGATTGGTGCCTTGATTTGGACGGATTAGAAATCGGCTTGAATGGGCTCTTTGCCAGACTACTTGCAGAGCAAATCTAAATTTGCCGGAAGTTTGTCTGGGTTTTCCCAGGGTAATGTTCTTCTGCAAAACGGATAGTTCTGTTTATTAACCGCCAGAGCGCCACAAAAGTCAGACATCAAGTCCTAATTAGGATACAAACTGGTTTTGAAACATTTTGACTTACCAGTTCTTTTCTAAGCCAAACCAGAGCTTCGTCAATATTATCGAACCCTCTAAGGCTTTTAGAAATCAGGCCGTTTCCTGCAGTCACTTGGGAATTCTCGATGTTCCTCTGAGGTGTTGCACTGGGCTTCAGTCCAGCACCTTTCTCCAGGTCTGATGAGCTCTCTGGCACGGCTAAGCTTTTGAAGCTCTGAGCTTCCACTCGTTCCTTCCACTCAAGATAGGACGGCCTTCTGGTTTCAAGTCTCAGCTTCTCAGTCAGTGCTTTCAAGTTTCTCAAGTGATCATCTGGGACAACCTCAACCTCAAGGCCATCATAGCCCTCTATATTAATCTGAGGTATAGAGCTCGCATCCATGGCCTTTAAGGAAGTGGTTAGTGTCGCCAAAAATAAACAGTGAAAATCTATTTAAGTGTCAGATGATCTCATCGCCTTGTTTGATCAATAAAAATACAGACCTTTGGATTTGCTTGTAGTTACCAGGATGGTTAGTCTGCGGGGCTATAAAATAAATCAGCAATGGAGATATTGACCTTCCATTTCTCCAGCAGTATCATCCCAGTAGTGTAGTCATCCAAACATATCTTGCTTCTTGATCCTTTCCTTCAATCGAAACAAATTTGGTTACCTTTTTATCATTTAAATGTTTAGGCCTAATATTAAATATTTATGTGCATCAATTACATATAAATTCACCATCCTTTTCAATTTGACATTGATAATGACTGCTACAGTAGTTGACATGTAGTTGCAAAGTTACTTATAGTTAGCAGAACGTCTAAAGTGGACTATCAAAATAAAGTGTTATCAATGAAACTAGTAAGAATGAGATTTATTTAAAAGTACCAATAAACTGAATGTGTTTTAAAATACACAATAACTCATATATTTATCATCGAATCCATTTTATTAAATCAGTCTTTTAACTAATTACTCAAACTGAAACTAAATCTCGCTTGTTCCACAGTTAACCCAATAAACCATGTGGTAAGTCGTTCAATGTAAAGGCATAGATCACCCAAAAATTTTAATTCTGTCATAATTTACTAATTCCAAACCTGATTGAGTTTCTTTCTTCTGTTGAACACAAAAGAAGATATATTGAAGAATGTTAGTAGTAATCAAACCGTTGACGGTATAGCCATTGACTTTCATAGTTTACCACGATTTGATTACTAACATTCTTCAAAATATCTTCTTTTGTGTTCAACAGAAGAAAAGAAACTCATACAGGTTTGGAACAAATTGAGGGTTAGTAAATTATGACAGAATTTTCATTTTTAAATCATCCCTTAAATTGATTTTATATGATTATAAGTCATTTAAATTAATACACATTGAATATATGATTATTTAAATTAAATCAAATACATGCAAATATCTAATACCAAATAATGCCTTTTTTGGAGTGAAAGTAGAAGGGAAAGAGAATTTGATTCTATTATGTGGTTTTAATTCTGTAAAATCAGAAGTTATTCTACCTCCTAATCCAGATCTTCTGGAGTAAATCATGGGTTAAACGGGCAGTTTACTGATCACATGGACACTTTCCATCCATGCCTTATATCACAGGCTCAATCTTACAAAGCTGGTGGTTTCCATAGCAACTAAACCCAGCCTATGAGTCAGCAGCACTGAAGACTGTCTGCTCTGAAGAGCTAAATGTCACTACCAGCCAGACCTGCATGTGACAATGAGCAAAGAATATAATGCTGCTCAATTACAGTCTTTCATTACTCTAATACAGATGAGCAAAACTACTGACATAATCGTATGAAGTAACTGGCAATAAATGGGCATTGTGCTTATAATGTAATTGGTCTCAGGACCACCCACATTTTTAATGCTTTCCCACAAAGCTGTCTGTCTATTGTAGGTGTGATATAGTGTTTGGCATTTTGCCTTGATGTATTTCATCATCACAGCTGCTCTAGGAATGTGTCCTTCCCATAGGAGGAGTGGATGTTGGAGTATGTTGGTTCTTAATTGGCCTCACTTTGACCTCCACACGGCTCCAGGACTAATCAAACTCGGCTCATTTAGCGCTTTGCTCTGTGTGTGGCAGCAGTGGCGTCACTCATCTCACAGGGGGATCCATTCATCCCAGACCACTCTCACTTTAGACTAAAAATATGTGATTCTTAAAAGCCTTAGTGACTTTAAAATATGAGACTAACTAACGTTAACTCATGGTCAAAAAAGTGCAGAGTCTCTACAAAGAGAATGAAAATACTGTATGGAATGTGAGAAACTGATGAATATTCACATTCTGTTTACATAAGCATGAATATGTAAATGCCTGTAGTGTGATATTTATCAACAGACTAAATGAGCTCTGAAAGTTATATAATTTGAAAGTTAACAATATAATATAATTAGTGCTGTCAAATCAATTAATCGCGATTAATCGCATCTAATAAAAGTTTGTAAATATATATATAGATGTCATGTGATTAATCACGAATAATCGATTTGACAGCACTTAATAGAATAGAATAAAGTAGAATATATTTTTTCTTAAAAAAAAAAAAATCTCTTTTCGTGAGTCATAATAATGGTTTTGAGTGCTGTATCTTTCCACACACTCTAAAGTTTTATGTTTAGAATGCAGATCTCAAGGGGAAAATTCTCCTTTTTTCCAGACATATTAAATGTTCTCGGTCCAAACAGACAGTTTAGAACACTAGTCATGACTGAATTTATCCATGTCTAATTAGATGTGGTGAACATAACTGTCATATCGCTGCAGTGCAAATCTGTTTTTCCTCAGCATAAAATGATAGTCCTATTTGGAGTGAAAATGGACTGTTCCAGCCAGAGTTGCGCTTCATGACCAATGTGATCATAAATAATGTATTTTCCTAAATGACTAATCATTTTCCGTTTTAGCTGTTCAGTTGTCTTTTACATCTCGTGTCATAACAACATTTCTTTGATTATTACCAAAGAGTTTATTCATTACACATGTCACATAGCAATGATTAACTCAGCCTAACTGATACAAACTAAATACAAACTTGTCAGGGTGTTGAATAACCTATGTCTAGACAGATCAGGAACATTAAATTGGTATTATAATGTCATAGGCTATATTATTTTAAAATGCACCGCAGCTCGCCTAATCATGGTCAGTGAACGCAGCTGATTAAAATGTAAAGTTCATTTAAGATTATCCCCAGTAACCTAAGTGAAGTAGATCCTGATAAAAATCTGATTGAAAGTCATAAAAAAAAAAAAACTTCCAGAGCACAGCTCAGTGACTCTTAATGAAGATTTAAATACTTTTATTTAAAAAAAAAAAAAAAATAATCGAAAATATCCAGTTCATATGGGGTTTAGAGAGTCATGAACTCTACCTTCGTACGGATAGTATTAAAGAAAAGATGAGTCTTACCTTCATAGCCAAGTTTATCAGGCACTTGAAGACAGTCTTCGCGTCCCGCTCTACTGGAGAGCTCAACAACACTGCTTTTACTCCACACTTGTGTCTTGAATGAGATGAGAGGCTTGAATGGAGGAGGGGCGTAAGTTGCGTCAGGTTGTGGTCGTCGTGGAGACGGTAAAGAATCTGCTCAAAGCCGCGAGTCCAGCAGCATCCCCGGATCTCACAGCAAGGAGAGGCCAGCATTAGTAGACTTCTCTAAAACACAGGCTATAGATGGCCGTTGTCCACTTGTGCATCCATCCATCCATACACAACAGGAATCCTGTGGAAATATCATAATAAGGTATCAAACATTTTAAAAGCCCAATTTTACATCTAATTCAGCATTTTAATCATAAATATTTGTATAGAATTTCACAGAGTTGGCCTCTGTGCAAATGCGCGTTGTTTTGTGTAGCTATTTCAGTTCTTAAAAAAGGTAGAAAACAGAAAAGTAGACCATTATTATCCAAGAAGACCATGAATACAATATTGGGTAGGCAATTGGGCTAGTATAGGCTACCTATTGATGACTTGATTTATTATGTTTGTGTGACCTCTGGTGGAGAATGTTAATAATGAAACATACAGTATAGGCCTATTCGTTTTTTGCGTAGCCTGACTATGTAACGTTACTTTTACAGCCTCGTTAAAACACATTAGCCAGAATGTGATGGTAAACCCTCGATCGCGAACAGAAATTGTTCTTAGGAGGAGCTAACCATCATTTATAACGTCTACTCTAAGCGCTTTTGTTCACATTTGACAAAACATAAATACTTTATTAATATTATATCACAAACAGGTAGGCTTAGCTCTGCGGCGACTACAAGGTCTGTTATAGAAAATTCGCCTAAAAATTCGTATTTTAAACTTAATCCCCCCTGAAGAAGTCCTGGTTAAAAATAGTACCTGCACACAAAAAAGCAATTCGGAATAACAGCAGATGTTTTATTACTGGCATTTACGGCTGCCATTTAGGGTTGCCATATAGCCTATATACACACTACTTGTAAATGAAAATAAAATAAATAGTGTTGTTAGAGTTTATTGCTAATGATTTTTCCGATCGTCTCTAATGAGATGGAGAGCGAAAAATAGGCGGAGCTTCCTGTGATCGACGCTGTGACTGTGACTGTGTTTATTTTTTTGCAGTGCCAAATATTCCCCACACACACGGTAAGCTGAACGGTTGCTTGCACGACCTCAGGTTATATATATCCGTTTAATTGTAAATTTACTGGTTGTAACTGTGAAGATGCATGATATCGGAGACATTTTCGCGATGTAACGTAATGACATAAAGAGTTGTCATAGAGAATGCACTGCGCTAACTTGAGCTACGGTTTCCCGTTCGCTAACAGCAGCTGCCGTTTAATGGAGAAGCACACTGGTCAGTTAAGGTTGATGTAAAAAAGAACCCAACAAGGTAGATTGTAGATTTTTTTTAAAGGATGAGAGTGAATCGAGCGAGCAGCATTACAGGCGGCTGAAATGCGCTGCATTGTGTATGATGTCATGATGTTCCATTTCTAGTGACGCACTATTCAATTGAATTATTTCGGTAGGCTATATTTGACATCCGTTTTGACCTGTTAGAGCGTTTATATACCGAAATGTTTCCATTTAGTTGTTACATTATGTATAAGGGAAATGCACCTGTTAACTGAGCAGGCGCTCTGAAAGTAGGCTGCACTTTCATGACCGAATATGACATGCATAACCGTACATACATGCAGTGCCATTCATGACACAGTGCGCGACCGATTGCATTGTTTTGAAGACATAGTCGTCTAAAGGGATTTTTAAAATTTCAACAATGTGTCAGTTGTTGATTGGTTATATATATATATAATTTTGTTTTCTCTGTAACGATATTTTAAGATTTCCATTATGATCTTTCACAAAGCTGCATTCCCCTTTTACAGCTATATATATATATATATATATATATATATATATATATATATTATATATCAGAAATGGTTGACATTATTTTTAGTGCCATAATCAGATTACGATTAAGTCAATATTCTGGTAAGTAAACATCTTGGTCAGAATATCCACCATAACCTAACATTAATTCATATATTTGCATGTCCAAACAAAGATAGTTCTGGGTGATATTAGATACTGATATTTCTGAAAAGTGAAGATGTTGAAAAAAACATTTGACATTTTATAGCCAACATGTTGTAAAATATCTGGCTCTTGTAAGTTATTGTTAAGGACATCAATGTGATTATTTAAATTGATTATGTTGTTCTTCTATGTTCTATGTTATTCTTTTAGCATAGTAAATGGCAAGAGCATCTTCCAAGCAATTTCCAGAAATTAATGCACATGTCTTATTAGCAATATGCTGATGTATGTATGCCAGTGTTCTTCAACCTTACTCCTGAAGGACCCCCAACACTGCACGTTTTCTTTGTCTCCCTAATCAAACACACCTGATTCAATTCATCAGCTCATTATCACATGGGTTAATGAGCTGATGAGTTGAATCAGGTGTGTTTGATTAGGGACACAAAGAAAAACGTGCAGTGTTGGGGGTCCTTCAGGAGCAGGGTTGAAGAACACTGATGTATGCAATAGGAATTCCAATAACTGATACATGTTTAACCAGAATATTGACCTTTATCAGAATGATCATTTGAATGTTGTTAATGGTCCAAACTTTCTTTCATTCCCCATTCATGTCTATATAATGAATTTGTTTTTCTAGGTCTCCCTTTCATAGAAAAACTTGCATCATGCCATACCAGAGCTGCTTCCTTAGTTGCTTATTAGTACTGCTACAGACATCAAGCTCCCAGCAAGAGGAGCAAAGCCAGCTGCTACTGGTGTCCTTTGATGGCTTCCGCTGGGACTATGTGAACCGAGTACCCACGCCCAATTTTCGTGCCCTGATGGATGAGGGTGTGCAGGTGGAGAAAGTGGAGAACACCTACATCACCAAGACCTACCCGAACCACTACACCTTAGTGACAGGGTTACACGCCGAATCCCACGGCATCATTGCTAACGAAATGTACGACCCCATTCACAACCAGTCGTTTTCCATGGAGGGACCTTCAGTGTACGATGCATGGTGGTGGGAGGAGGCCGTGCCGTTGTGGGTGACCAATCAAAAGGCTGGCAGGAAGAGCGGAGCTGCCATGTGGCCTGGATCAGATGTAGCAATTGGTGGAACGTACCCAACACATTACTTGAGTTATAATGCGTCAGTACCCTTTGGGACCAGAGTCGAGAAACTCATTGATTGGTTCTCAGGGCCGAATGCCATCAATTTTGGTGTCTTATACTGGGAGGAGCCAGACGAGAGCGGGCATAGCTTGGGGCCGGAGAGTTCACAAATGGATGCAGTCATAGCGGACATCGATGAGAAGTTGGGATTCCTCAGGAACAAGCTCAAAGCCGCTGACCTTTATGATAAAGTCAATCTCATTGTTACAAGTGATCATGGAATGACTCAGTTATCACACGATAAGATCATTGAGCTGGACACCTACGTCAGCCGAGATCTTTACACATGGATAGATAAGAGTCCTGTAGTTGGTATTTTGCCGAAAGAAGGTAAGAATGAAAACAAAGCATTTGTTATTGTTTTTTTGCACTATTAATGCAATCAGGTGTTTCTTCCACTTTAGGCTCTTTCTTTGTCTATGGTTTGTATTCAAACTAATAGATTTCATATTTTTTTCCTTTTGTAATATGAAGACCACATCCTGGTCAAAAGCAGGACAAATATAATTTGTGAGCAAAATATTTTTTTACAATTTCCAATAAGAATGAACAAAAATGCAAATAGTATTATTGCGTATTTAGGATACAGCAAAACCTAACTATGAAATTAACCGTGGCATGACAAAAGACATTTTCAAAAATGTTCATTTCCATCACCGTCCTTTTCACCAAAGAATGCTGTTAAACACAACACATCATTTGAGATTTGGTGGAAAAGTTCATGACTTTCAGAAACAAGACAATCACCTCATGATTTATACACTATAAGATATTATTAGTGGACAAATTATTAATGAGTGCGTGAAAAGTGTTTTAAGAGATTTTATTAAATTGTCAAAAGTGCCTGAAACACCCAATCATCAATGAAATATGTTGCTATAATTGGTGACACAAAAACGTGTTTTTGCTGTTAAAAACGTGAGACGGAGGTCAGAGGAGTGAAAAGAAATGCAAGGTCTGGAAAAACATTAAACTTGTTTTAACTTTAGCACCACATTTTTAGAAAAGCGCGTCATACACGAGATGCTGCAGAAGATGCGAGCGCAACGGTTAAATAGCTCGCAATGACAAACGCATTCTGTGTGAACAGTATTTGAGTGGTATCCTCCTCTTAACCCAGGCAAACTCGAAGAGGTCTACAGCTCGTTGAAGAACGCCAACCCTAACATGGCTGTGTATAAAAAGGAGGAGATTCCAGATCATTACCACTACAGACACAATGCCAGGATCATGCCTCTGATCATAGAGGTCAAAGAGGGATGGACGGTCATGCAGAACAGAAATGGATCTCTTATGTGTGCGTATTGTTATTTACACATAATTAAAGCACAACGAACACATGCGATAACACATTAATGTCGCCGATGTGCTTGATTATCAATACCTTGAGATACCTTTGCAGTTATTTAATGATCATGTGTTTGATTTGCAGTGGGAAACCATGGTTACAACAACAGCCTTCCCAGCATGCAACCTGTGTTCGTCGCCCGCGGACCCGCTTTCCTCCGTGACTACACCAAGGCGTCCATGCGCTCCGTCGACCTCTATCCTCTCATGTGCAGCATTCTTGGTCTCAAGCCCTTGCCCAACAATGGCTCTTTGTCAAGCGTGCAGGATCTCTTAGTGGAGACGTCAACCCCAAAACCAGTGGTGCCGCCCGTGCCCAGAGAGACTTCCTACGCCTGGGCTGTGGGATCCATCTTCGGCACCGCACTCGTGATCGGGTTTCTCTTTATCTTTGTGCAGCAGGTGACACAAAGGCAGCTACCGCCACTGCATCTGTCCAATAGTGAGATAACACAACCCTTACTGTAGGCTCATACTCGTCACTTTTCTCATGTGAGCTTCTTAAAGTATGCAGCACTGAATTTTTCATCCAGTGCCACAGATCTCATTTCAGTCTAAAATAATTCTGATTACACTTTTTAAGTCAGCATGGTCGCTCGAATTCAAAAGCGATCAACATTCACGGTACCATGCCAAAGCCAAATATACCAAAAGCAATATGGGGAACGATGCTACGGTGGAAAAAGGTGGTGACAAAAATAGTGCCCTCTTCTGGTGAAGCTGTCAGTGATGCCTTTAATGTTGTCATCTAAAATCTAGTATATGAAGAAAAATGGCTAGCATCCCCATGCTTTTCCTTTCAATTTGAAGCTGATATTTATTTAATAAGAGAGAGATTTGCCCTATTCTCTTGAATTTGCATTAAATGTATATTCCGGGTTCAGTGTGGGTTTAAATCGATAGCTTTTGTGGCATAATGGTGATTATTACAGAAATTAATTTCAACTTTTTCCTCCTTTTCTTAAAAATAAAATAAAAAAAGCAATCTGGGACACAGTGAGGTACTTAGAATGGAAGTAAACCAATCTGTAAACATTAAAATACTCACTATTTCAATAGTATAGACCATTTAAATTACTGTTAAAAACATTTAAACAGCTTCACAGCTCAAATAATATGCACATTTTATCAGAAGACAAATTTTAAGTGATTTTATAAACTATAATGCTTCTACATCCTCCAAAAATTCACCAATTTTTTTTAAGGATTTTTTGATGAATAGAAAGTTCAGAAGAACTAAATTTATTTGAAATAGAAATGCTTTGTAGCAGTCTTTACTGACACTTTTGAATATAACATTTATTTTAAAGCGCCCCTATTATGCTATTTTAAAGGTTTGGATGCTTTTCTACAAAAGGTTTACATGCATCCAAGGTTTTCTCATAATAACATTGCAGCATCTCCTCACTTTTTTTTAAGTCTAAAAACGGTCTCAACTGTCTCAAATAAGCCCTCCTTTCCATGAGTCTACTCTGCACTGATTGATCAGGTGGCCGAGTCCGTTGTGATTGGTCTACGGCTTACAGTGTGTGTCGGAAACGAAGCGGCCATTACCATATTTGAAATTCAGCTCCTGAAAGCCCTTGATACACAGTGAAATGTACAGTATCGATGCCGTTGGGTTTTTCCGGAACAACTCCAGCTTGATTCCTTGGAAGTGCATGCAAAGTGGATTTTTGGATTTCACAGCGCTGAAAACAGCATCTTCCCGACATGTCGACAACACAAACCAAACTCTTCCATGCCTCAGCTGCTACTACTACTGTGTTTGAGGGTCAAACTAGACTTTGTTCGCGGGCAGCCAATGGAGCTGTAGCCTGTAACCATAGCCTGCCATTGTGCAAATTTGTTACAAACCTATTGGAATTGCTGACAACTCGTTTCGGCAGTTCAGAATTTCTTTTGTTTTTTAGAAGAGAACTTATTTGTCGTGCACTTTGATCTTTCAAACTTTGCAGACTTTTTACATTCACAAACAGCTATATTACACATGAAAAAACATAAGAAAACAAGTTCAACGTTTACCTGTTAATCAACATTATGCCACAAATGCTGTCGTTTGAGTTTAACTTGTATTGAACATGGAATATTCCTTTAACGGAATGTTATGGATAGTTACAATTTTGAAGAAAAAAAATTAAGGGACATTAGTAGCAGTTGCTTTTTGAATTTTTTTGTTTATTCTCACACCCATTGTAGTTTTGTTTGTTAATTTGTTAAATGCAGTTGTTTAATTTGGCAGGTTAATGTGTTAAAAGAAGCCGGTAGTTGTCAAACTACCTCCGTGTTGCACTAAGATCAATGTAAGCTAATCAGGATAGAGAGATGAAATATTAGACTAGTGGAAAGTTTTAGCTTATCTGCGTTTTGCACAATGTAATACCATCCAAAATTTATATAAAAAGGGGTAGGGGTTTCGGTGCCAAAATCCTTCTGATTGACATAGTAATTATATAGTTCCTGTGTTAATGTATTTTGTACTTTTTGAAAATAGCATTTAACAGAAAGCCCTGTGTGGGGTAAAACACTGTGATTGTCTTCTACTGGTGTAAAGATTAAAGGGAAATTAAGTATTTATGCTCTTTGAAATATATGTTGCTGAACTAGTCGTAGTTAGCTGCTTGCAGAATGTTAGGATTGTTTCTATCGAGGAAATTATTACTTTCTATATGGATGTGTGCAGAAATTGTGTTTTGTGTCAAGCATTTCTATGATTTCCTGGATTTGTCTTTTATGGCCTACTGTCTGACTTGATTTGGACCCGTCAAAAGTCCCATAACAAAAACATGACTTTAAATGTGCAACAATAAAGGTAAATTAATGCCTCATTTGGAAACTCCTGAGTTCTTATTAGCCGTCTCAACCCACAGTGATTATCTTTATAACTTTTTCACATTGTGAAAGACCAGTGCGCAACAAAGTGATGGCTCAATTGTGGTTGTTTAATGTTATTCAGTGACCCGTTTTTATCTAAGCCAGTAGCTTCTGGCCAGAAAAGGCTGCAGTAGACTCTACCCATGATCAAAAATTGAGCTCTTTAAGACCGTCACCTTAAATTCAGAAACATACCCAGACAGATTTGTTGTTTTTTAAAAGAAAAGAATTAAGCTGCTCACAAAGACTGCATTTATTTGATCAAAAATACAATATTAGTTTAAAATAACCTTAATATTGTTTAAAATGTGTAAGTTATTTCAGTGATGACAAAGCTGAATTTTCAGCATCATTCTGAAAATCCTTCAGAAATCACTCTAATATGCCGATTTTATGCTCAATCATTTATTTTTGTGGAAACAAATAGAAAGTTCAAAAGAACAGCCTTTATTTGTAATAGAAATCTTTTGTATCACCAGAAATTGTCACGGTTACTTTTGATCAATTAAAATGTCCTTGCAGCATAAGTATTTCTTGTGACTTCTAAACTATTGAATGGGATATATAATTATGAATTTAAAAATATGAATATTAGTAGTGTCAAAAACAACTAGAAACATGGTGGAATTCACAGGCAAATCTTTAATAGTTGCAAAAATACAAGGGGAACTCGAGTGCATTTTATGCTCTAGAATCTAAGAAACTCATGCATACAAACAAAAGCAACAATTCATCAGTAGAGCTGGTGAGAAGACTAAAATAAGTGGCTTTCAGCAGATCGCTAACCTAGGCCTGGAGCTGAAGAAAAGGCCAAAGGAGGTGAAAAGGCATGCGTCTGACAAAAAGAAGCTGAGCAATATGGAAGAGGCAAATTAAGCTTTTTGGTTATTTCTTTAAATGGCATCAATATCAATGTCCTCCTCCTCATGTTCTGACTTCTCAGGTTTTTTAGTCTCCATTTTTAGCTCACGGGCAGAGGAGGAATACACCACCTAGGGAAAAGGGAAATTTGAGCAAATTCTGTGCTATCCAACAATGTTAAGCGAGTAACTGACAAGCATCAATATATAAAAATAATCTGAAAACCCTGGTTATGAAAGTTGGTGTGATAATGTGGCTTTTTTTTACCTCAACGTTGTCCTCATCATCATCTTCCTCCTCCTCACTGCCCTCACTCTCCTCCTCTGCCTCTTTGAGCCATTTAACGAAGGGCTCTGCCTTGGCATGAATCTCTTTAGCCAACTCTTTAGAGACATACTTCTTAGACACCTACAGCAAAACATCACAAACAGGTTTAAACTCATGAATACTGGTAGGTAGGGTTGGGTACCGAGACCCGGTACTAATATGGAACCGGACCGAATCAAAACGCAGATTTCGGTGCCACTTAAATGCCTCAGATGTTGGTTCAAATATTTGCCCTCTGGTTCTCCAAAACAGACGCAAGAAGCATCATCACCACCAGGGGCACGGGTAGATATTTTAGGTTGGGGGTGCTGTTTTTTTTAACGTTTTCACCACTTTTGAATAAGAAACAATAGAGTCTATAAAACTCGTCAAAACTCGAATCACAAGCGTATCGGTGAGAACACTCATTTATACAGAATACACACACAAGAACTTGACTGCACATCACATTTTTGACATTGATACTGCTTTCAATCGTAATGCAACGGACCGGCCTACAGAACATAAATTAAGCCTTTAAATAAAGGGTTATTGGGCTGTTTACACTGTCATGTACAATAAAAGAGCATGAACAGCAACAGGAAATAGAAGTGCGTTATAGATCAACTAACATGAATCATAATCATTATAAAGGTTTCTTAAATGACAAAACACATTCATTTACATGTATTGAATAAAAAAAATATCAGCCAAGGACTGACTGACATATGACGCGGAACAAAACGATTTGTTGCGTTACATTTAGTAACGGACCGGCGTACATCTAATAAATTATTCATTGAAGAACGTTGTGCAAGTTTACTGCAACAATAGAGCCGCGAATTTCATTAAAGCTACACTGTGTAATTTTTTTTGTTGATTCTTAGCAAAAAACACAGTTCTTTCAAAAATATATGTGCTCATTAATGTATATTTACTTCTTTCAAGTAATAAAGTATTCTCGTAAGTTTATAATCTGCCATTGAAAGTACATACGGGTGAGGGGTTCGAATGCCGGTCGCCATGTTGCCCCTCCATCTTGAAACTACATTAGCCAAAGAGGGACATACCTGTAAATTCAAGCTTCGCCTTTCGCGCTTTACACTCAATGACTCAGAGATTACTCGCGACTGCCGGCAGATTTGAAAGATTGCTGATGGAGGATCACGCCTATTTGAGGACATGTAGCAGAGTCGCCAAGGAAGCGAAAGAGAATTAAAACGTCAACGCGACAGGCAAATCAGCAAGACCAAAGTGAATACTGGAGTAACTTTTCCCAGATGGAAAGAGCTCATGAGGAGCAAAGATTTTAAAACGAAGTTGCCTGCTTTCTTCTCGACAGGTAATTCAGCCTAAGTTTTATAGTTGCTTGTCTAACCATAGCATGGTTGTGCATAACGCCAGAACGGCCTCTAGTATAACTTGCGTTACTTTTCCTCACGTCAATGGTGAAAAAGTATTGTTTACCTTGTAAAATAAATCTGTGCTGCGACGGATCACAGGTGATAGTTTTAAAGGCGCAATTGGACGAAGTCGAACTGGAAGCCATGTTAATCTTGGAATAATACGGCCACCGTAGGAGTTAAAACGCCCTCGAAATTGAAAGGAACAGCAACTAATATTAACTGGGTAGTCATATACAATTTCACCGCTAGATGGGGGAAAATATCACACAGTGTAGCTTTAAAGAGCAATGTGCAGGTTGAATTTATAACTGAATTAATACTCGATATTGTCTGAAGAGGTTTTTTAAAAAAAATGTAATTTGATGTAGAAGTTGATGAAAATGTGCTAGGCTCTGGAATACGCCTTTCCCGCTATAGCAACGCGTCATATGACGTAGGGTGAGGTAAATAAGAGCTCGCGTTCAGCTCTCTCATTGTGGATGTAGATGTAGTTAGAGCAGTAGTGAGAGACAGAGAAAGTTTTAAATCCGAGTTTTAGAGAAGCCATAATGGTAAATTATTGTGTTTGTGCTGGTTGCACAAATTCCAGCCTGTCAGGACATCGTGTCCATCATTTTCCTTCTAGGAAAAACAAGGCTTTTCGTTCTTGGGTGCGTTTTGTGCAGGTTAAGAGAGCAGGCTTCACTGCCGCGTCTGCAACACACTCGGTCGTTTGTGGCGCACATTTCACTCCGGAGAACTATCGACCTGGAGATTTGTTGGAGTCTAGGATGGGATTAACTTGCATTAACTCACCAAGTCACTTGCCCTATTCGCCACTGGTTTTCTTGACACCACAACTCTACTTCTCTCCTCTGGCCATTGTTCCTTCCCCTGATCTCCCCCTAATCTCCTCCTGGCCTCTATCTCGCCTAGGAGGCTCATAATTATAGGCCTGTGGGCCATCATAGGCATGCTCGTCGACATCAGAGAACTTGGTTTCTTCATTCACATCCATTGTAACTTGAGCTTGAACTTGACCAGACTCCCTCGCCCATCATCACTTCCGGTTAGTGCTTTATAGATGCGGAAGTTATTTTATCACAATTTATCTCAAAATATCATTAATGGCATAGTTATATATTGCTCCAGTTATGAAAATCTAGTTTTATCATCAACATACACTATGCTATATAGGGGTGTCCAACCTGCATGTTGCTCTTTAAGGTGATGCGCTATAAAATAACGACCTTGTGCAGAACACGCAATAATGGCGCTTTTCCTCAGTACTCAGACTCAGTACGGCACGGTTCGGCTCGGTTGCTTTTCCACTGCAGTTAGTACCATTTAAAGCGAGCCGAAGCGAGCCGTACCGTACCGTACCATGCAGTGGAAATGCACCATAAATGAGCCGTACCAAACCAAACCGAGCCGTACCATACCATGCAGTGGAAAAGCACCAAAGCGAGCTGTACCGTACCATGCAGTTGAAAAGCGCCATAAGTCAGGAGAGGTGTCATATTTTGCCAGAGAAGGTAAAAAAATGTGGCCATATTTCTAATCTTTCATAATTTAAAGCTGGTTTGTAGCATAACAAGAATACAGACTACTTTGCTGTTATTAGTACTTTAACTTACTTAAATTAGTAAAATGATTGTAGTTGGGTTAGGTGGCTTAGGTTTTAATGTGAATTTATGTAAATCTGTTGTGTTTTGTATTTATGTATTGTATTTACTTATATATTTTTTTTAAGTATATATATATATATATATATATATATATATATATATATATATATATATATATATATATATATATATATAAATAAAATGTTCAATTTAAAGAATTCAAAAAAACAAAACAAAAAAATTAATTCACCATTGTATTGAGGCTCTTTTTTAAAGTATCAGTTCAGGCACCGGTACCATTTTAAAAGTATTGATTTGGCACCGGTATCCAAAAAAAAAAGAAAAAAAAAAGGGGTGCTCCGATAGATCACAATTGGAGATCTCTCAATTTGCCGATCTCATACTGACCGATCTAAAAGACGTACTCCTGACGTAAGAGGTATGCAGCAACGCAGTCTCAATCTCTGTCCGGTGTGGGTAAAATTATTATGCTGAAGGTGAGGTACAATTCATATTTCTCAAACTGCGTGAGTGAATCACCACGCACTCTCCCTTTCACTGTTAAAATGCACAAATGGCTTCAAGTCACCATATCTGCACGCTGCAGAGTTGACACAGGAATTGTCATGCAGTGGCAAATGAGGCAGTGTCACGTCGTCACTGAAGTTTATAGTCTGCATTTCTTTAGAGACGGAGCGCTCATGCACTCACACATAAGGCTGCCTCACAAAAAGCTTGAGTACCAAATTGCACTAAATGGTCAAATAGTAGGCACGTAAACAGTCGGTTTTGTCTTACGTGAATGTAAACAGTTCAGAAAGAAAATGCATGTGTATCAGTATATTGGATCCGTGCATTCGGTCTTAAAGTGACAGCAAACTAACAACCTCCTGCGGTCTCTGATTTTGTCTTTTGTTGTTTGATTGACACTCGCTGCTCTTGAATGAATAACTTTAATTTTAAAGATTAATCTATTTAATTTATTCAGGGAAGACCATCCAGTATTATATTTCATTTGATTCCTTATTCAATTTCTACTACTGTTAGACCTACCTGAAAACCTTAAAGCACTGTTGATTTCCTTTGTATCTTTATTCTATTTAATTTATTTGTGATATTGCTTGTAAATAGTTCAGTTCTTATTTAACAAACTGTTTACTTGTCTATTTTGTGAATTCAACTCGTGAAATCAGGCTCGTGCTGTGCAAGTTATTGTGCAACAAAATTGCCCCATTGTAAAAAAAAAAAAAAAAGCACTGCATGATCAAACATTTAGGTGAGAATTTTTTTTTTGAAAAATGCTTCGTGATCGACAATCGGTTTCAAAAATCCAATCTGAACACCCTTAAACACTGGACTAGTCAAGTATGATTGCTGTTATCAAGCATGCAGGTCACAGACGTTACCATATTACAACCCCCTCAGACATTCAGGCTAAAATGACAGATCCTTCAAGGGTTGCCTGGCAACTGACCACATCATCCTTCTGTCTATGGCTACATTTACATTTGGTTTCATGCATGTAAACAGCTGAGATCGATGTTTGGCATCTGATCATGACAGATTCTAGAATGTCAAGTGTTTTGATGGCAGGTTACCTTTTCAGCCCATGCAAGTATGACATCTTCCTCCAGCAGGTCTGCATCATACAGGTCTTTGAGTATAATGGGGACTCTGGGTAAGAGCTGAGTCTGATGCAGCTTCACAAGGCACTCAAACCCACCCAGCAGATACTTCTGAGCTTTCTTATTGTTGTGGCAGAACTGTGGGTAGAAATGTAAACTTCTTATATTTACTATAGTTCATCAACAAGTCAGTATGACTTATTTAACAAAAGAAATATGGAAAGACTTGTTGATGTGCAACTTATAGCATTTGAGAGATTAAGAAAATAAAAATCCAGATAATTCACTCCGTTTTTAATCACAACAACCAGAGTTTTCCATTATCTTGGACTACATGGCTATATTAGGTAGCCAATTTTTAAATTATGCAGGCAACAAATGTACACTTCAGATGAAGCTGTTCACTGCTGGATTTGACAAAGTCAGAATGGTTTGTGTAAAGCAATGTTTATTAGATGGTCAAAGATTTCCGAACGCTGACGGTAAATGACAACGTATTATATAGTGTTTGTTTTTATATTACTAATAATATAAAAGCAAATGCTATACTATTTGGTATACCATTTACTTTAACCCCCTGAGGTCGGCGGTATCGCCGGCGATACCAGCTCGCTTTTTTTTATCAGTGTAAAAGAAACTCAGAAATACTCTGTTGACTTTGATTTTCCATAGGAGTTTCATACATCAATCGATTCTGTTAAATGTGTATTATTTTTGTGTATACTCACAATAAAAACAAAGTGTGGTGCTTTTTGCCAAATAAAGAAAAATAAACACGAAGCTAGGTTCTGCCTTCTCTCTGTCCGTGTAGTCCATTCTGAAACGCGTCCGAAAATGAATCATAACTCAGCGAATACTTCTCACACAGGCATGTGAGTTATGTCTTTATGAAGCTTGAAATCTCTTCTTTTAAATGAAGTAATTTATATAAAACACAAATGTTTTCAACTCATGTAATCCGCTTGAAAGCAAGGAGAGGTACCGTTTTTCCTTCTCCCTTCATTATCTCTAAATGAGCTGCGGCCGCCCCGCCCCCGGCGCGATTCACATGTAAATAGTTTAGGTGATCTATTATGCATCGCATACGCCCCCCGATCAATGCCATAAAAACACCGTTTCTTCATCAGACTCACTGATAGTTCATCGCGTTTTGAGTATGGCACGCTTCTCCGGTAATAAAGACGCCCTTCAGATGATTCTGGACAGCGCCGGGTTGTTTCCTCAGAGGAAGATTGTAACAGACGACGAACGGCAGCATATTGAAGAGCGAATTCCGCCGAGGACACAATTTCGGAGTAAGTTTTACTTTAAAGTCTTTTGTCTTTTATTTTTCGTGTTCGCATTTATGAGGAAAAAAACAATATTACGTGACAGTTCTCCATTATGGACGCGAGCGCTCTAAGCACTAAAAGACTTTCAAACATTCACAGAGACCTCAAAACAGAAAGTACAAATCCTTTCTTTAAAACGAATTTCGTTTTGTATCAATTGTATCAATACTGCCACATCAAATAAGCTTTTGTTTAGCAATTTCTATATATAAAATAGCCTACTATTTTTGTCAAAAATAAAGTCATCAACTAAGATGTTAGCTGTTCCAATGTTGGCTATATTCAAAGTAATGAATACATAGATAAAATGTAGGCCTATAATCTTTTTTTTTTACAAAGAAAGAGTACACTTGAAATATTGTTGAAATTGTAATTATTGTTGTTGTAACCTTTTTAACTTTGAAATATGTATGATAAAATGTATACTTTAGTTTTTACAAAGAAAGATTACACTTGAATTGTTGTTGTAATTGTAACCTTTTTAATAAAAAAATATATTTACAAGGTAGATGTAAACAAACTATTAAAAGGTAAATATAAGCCTTTTCTTTAAATAATTTTTATTGTGTTTTATTAGTGACAAATTTGGGGAGAGGATAAATATTCCAAAACTGAAAATACAGTATGAGAATTAACTGCACAATTACTAGACATGTTTTCCTTGGCTATTATAGGCCAAATTGCAAGCACAATATGTGGAAAAATAAAAAAGAATTGAGATGCTTCCAACTGTTGCTCTTGCATTCTTGTGGCTCAGTGACTCACCTGAATGAATGGCTAATTAAGTATGCAGGCCCCATTGTCTCCTGAGGTGTGAACCACTACATATGCATTATCTGTGACGCCCACTCCGCATATGGCCTTTCCAAACAGAAAGTGCTTTGCAAAATTCAAATCAATGTATTGTGTTATGTGAATGATTAGGCAGGGTGATTTTCACATCATTTTGAAGAAAAAACACTAGGCAATGACATCTATTAGACAAAAGTCTTATTGGCACATATTTAGTATGTGTTTTATGGCCTTATTTCAGAAACTTTAGTTTTTAGTTTTTTCAATAACCACGCATAAACATTATTCTCTCAAAAATGCAGACATGTACATTCTTGTTGCTCACATATTATGGTAGCCCTGTTTGTGCTAAATAGTGTGTAATTTTTTTTTGCCATTAATATGTTTATAAGCAACTGAAAAAAGCACAAATGTCAGGGCATGTCAGAACATCTCAAGGACCCCAAAAACACCTCAGACCCCAGAGGGTTAATAACGTTAAACAGAGATCATAAACTAATGATAACGAAGAATGGGAGCGGTGTGTGGCGCTCTTTAGCACTGTCAATATAAAAGTCCCGCTTCTGACACATTGGACAAACAGAAAAACGTATCGGTCGATGCAGATATTAAAAAAAAATGCAAAGGCCGATATATCGGTCGACCACAAATTTTATTAAATTGAGTGCCATTTTTTTTAAACATGTAAATTAATTGGTTAAAAGTGTGACCCCTGGAACTTAATGTACAGTGTTGGGTTTTCAAATATTGTGGACAGTGAGGGGCCTTGGAATCAAAGATTTGAGAACCATTGTTCTAAATGTTAAAAATGCTAATAGATGTCAGGACGTACCCTGAGGAAGTGACGCTTGTACTTCTTGATCTGGTCACGGATGTTCTCATCAAAGAGCAGCTCGCTCAGAATCAGAGGACCCATGGCCTTTACATCAAGCCTTTCAGCCTCAGCCAAGACCTCTTTATCTGCAGTGTCAATCGCTCCACTGTCCTTCTTTTCCTGAAGAGCAGAAGCAAAAAGATTGGAGCTGAATAAGACCGTGTCTATATATAAATAGTATCTTTCTTTAAAAAAAAATGTCAATAAGATTTTAAGACAAACACCTTTACAAAGTTGTAAAATATGTTGACCCTCTCCTCCAGGGATTTTTCCAAGTCTTCAGTGAGCGTGAGACCCTTGGCGTGCTCGCTGATCTCCTCCATCCTGCGGCGCTGGGCCTCCTCTGTGGTCTCCTCAGCCCAGTCTTCATCATCATCATCCCCATCCTGCCATGATCAAAATCACATTCAACACCAGCATTTCTCATTTCCTCCACTGGTTAGGCTGAAAGTGGTTTCTCAAAGCAGCATTTACCACAGCATCAGGGGCATCTATGTCATTATGGTTCCCAGCCTCTCCACCACTTGAGCCATTCTCTTTGTCTTTCTTTCGGTTTTTCTTTTCCTTCTCTTTTTTCACAGATCCACTCTCATTCTCTGCCACAAGACCAGAGAGAAACAACAGTTCAGTTTATGCACAGAATCAACATGCAATGGGTCTGAATTTTCTGACCACCATTACAGCAGATACTAAGGACTGAAACACATCAGGTTAACCCAAATACTCAGAAACTGAAAAGGCCTTCTTTTGGTTTCATGTGAAAATGAAAGCAGGAACAATTTAAAGGTGAAGATAATCAACACATTTACCACTGGGGATTCAAAACCTCAATTCACCATCTCTTTATAAGCTGTATTTACCAGGTGGATTCTTGAGAATGAAGGTGCAGAGCTTGTGTCTAGTGTCCAACATGCCTCGGTACCCACAAGCCTTGCAGGAGTTTCCAATGGTCTGCTTCTTGGGATTAATGTGCTACAATGACAAGAACATTTGAAGCAACTTTAAGGTACACTGATAAATAATCTGTACAACAATGAATCCAGCGAGAAATCTCTGGGGCAAATAACTCACAACTTCTAAACAAAGCTTCATGTACTTGAAACCTGCAAAGATTGCTTTGTTGCCATAAAAATGTACGCTTTTCCCTGTATACAGGTGTGTATCGATATAGGGATTTATCCTGTGTCGTGTCTTATGACCTTACAGTCAGTTTATAAGGCAGACTGCCGCATGAAACAGAAACCAGGCCAGCTGAGACTATGCAAAATCTCAGGAAGTCAAACAGTACTGCACTGCAGAGGAAAAATCAGTAGAGCAAAGTAGAAGTATTTTGCTCTCAACTGAATATTTCATCTCATAATCAAACTTGTCATTTGCGCAGTATTATGTCACTCCAAACCCATAAGACTTTAAAACAAAAATGAAGAATTTTGAAATAAAACAAGAATTTCTGTCCCTCCAGACAAAGTCCTTGCAACCAAAACATTGATGCTTCAAAAAGGTCATTGACATTGTATAAATAATGAGGAACAGATTTAATTTAGGCTTTTAATCATAAATATACACTGATCAACACACATACATGTAGCACATTGAATATGGTAAACAGAAGCTCAACTGTACTTGCTTGATGTGCAAAAACAAACCTCATTGGTTCGTGCAGAAAATTAAATGTGCTTGTTGTAACAAAAAAACATCATGGTGGCTCAAGCAAGCTTAAGCTTCCGTTTACCATATTTGATGTGCACTATGTAGGCATGAGAGGTATATGGACTTTGTATAGGTATATTGATATGTGGGATAAGATTATATGCTGATATACATTAGTTTGATGTTGTGAGCAAAAAAACAAATTATGAGGACACAGTGAGCTGCTGCAGGGAAATGGCACAATCCAAGTGGTCCTAAACATGAAACATGCACTTCAAACAAACAAATAAGCATATAGTTAATGCAACTTGCACTGTCAGATGTTCTTGACAGATCTGTGCACTAACAGATTGTGCATTCTTTGAACGAAAGTCTTATGGGTTGGAACAGTATGAGGGTCGAGTAAATTTCAGAACTAACCCTTTAAGACAAAACCCCTGCTGTCAATGGCTGGTAGTAGGGCTTTCCGATTAATTTGAATTTAATGGTTACAATTAGACATGTTGACAATTCAGCAATGATAACAGTTAAGTGAAAAATTATCCAACCACATGGAGCATCTGATTAACCGCTCACGTTGTTTTGCATTTACACCATGTTGATCACTTCAGGTGTGGTGCACTTGGAATATAACTTTAACTAGATGGTTAATAGAGATAATGTTACTTGAATTATATATTAGTTAGCCTACATTAAGTTGACTAAACAAATAAAATTGTGCATCGGGATTTTATTTTTTTGCCATATCACCCTGGTAAGTTTTGGCAATTGAAAACAAGAGACTGAATAAATGTAACAATGAGAGACTGAAGTTAGCCTGTATACAGCTAATGACACAGCTACTTTCCTCTGTACACCTGCAAAACAATATCAACACATAAAAGCCAGATGTGTGAACCCCATAGACCCTACATACTCAGCAACATCCATACAAACATAAAGGGCATCCAGTTCAACTGGGCATCAAGGGCACACATTTTTGTCTAGAATTCACCTTTTCATCAATAGTCTCACTGACCATGACTCATCTATGCATCTTTATTACCTATAAAAGTCTAAATGTACATGGCAAAAAATGGAGAATGTATTTACCAAATCAGTTTCAGGATTGTCGCATTCAGGACACAGCACAAACTTGCGAATGAATCCATCTAGCATGTCTTGCAGTTTGTTTGCCTCATGAGATCCATTGACGATGTAGCGGTCATTCTTGGAATCGAACTGGGTTTGGGCTCCCAACTCACAACCAAAGAATTTGGTGGGATCTAAAAGAGGTTACAATTTAATGTTATATGAAAAAAAACTACTTTTATAAAAAATTAAGAAAAACAGCTTTTAAATTCAATGCTCACATGTCGGAGGCCTATTCAGAGCTTTGGCAACATCAACCATGTTGACTATGACTGTTTTAATTCCATTCCCCTTGCCTTCCACCTGTGAGAAATAGAAACAGTTTAGATGATGATATATAATATAGATAGATAGATAGATATATATATATATTATATATATATATATATATATATATATAGATAGATAGATAGATAGATAGATATAATTAATTGTGTGTATGTGTATAAAATATATAACAAATATATATAAATATAGTTAAAAATAAATAAACATCCTTTAACACCCACCTTTGCAATGATACGGGGCATTTTATAGCGGTAGAACTGGTCCGACACGCTGCGGTTGACATTGATGGACATTTTGGCTTCCCGTATGGTTTATCAGCAAGACGAGAAGATCTTGAATTGGCAATTATTAGTATCTTCTGTTTGGAGAGGAGGGGATGACATAAACGACTGCACGAGTACTTCGTCTCTGACATGAAAAGGGTACGGCCACTGAGGCTCCAGGCTTGGAGCTCGTTGACTAAGTTCCCCCCAAACAGGTTCCGTCAGCTGCACTATAGCACTGCGAAAGGGAAACAAAACCGAGAATGAGGATTAAGAGCAGAAAACACTAAGCGTCACACAGTTTAGCAACATTACCCCCCCCCCGGTATCAAACACAACAGACATATGAATCGAGGTGTGCCCATTCTCTATAAGACTGACTAGTTATCTACTAGGACCACCTGTCAAAGTGATATTGGGGTATGTATGTCCTGTGTAACTATTTAGAAACAACTCTAGGCTGAAATAAGTTGCTATTTAGTATAGTAAACAGTGGCAGTGTGAGGCCAAGTACAGAGCCTGACATTCTAGACAAATTCGGTGCAGCATTTAGTTTCTTATGGGATAAAACACCAAACAGGCCTCTGCTGAGCAAACCCATGCTGCAGAGTGCGTCACACCATAGAAGGACGCCATTTTATTCGGTGCAGTATGCAACACATTAACTGATGCGCACACATAGATCTGATTAAACAAACCAACTATCGCGAGAGTGTTCGCGTAAGTTACACATGAGAGGAAAAAACACTAGAAATAACGAAAATCCACATACCTTTCCCATCCGTAGCTCCTGTCGTCCAGGTACTCACCGTTTTCGCAAAACAAAGACATAAACACACCGCTGGTCGCCCTGAAAAGAGGTGAACTACTGGTTTGAGTTTGTCAGTTTAGTTGGAAACGCTAGTTAGTGGACGGCACGGCGGTGCCTGACTGGGTTACACCTTGCGAAGCAGAGTGATAAACCCTGGAGAGAAATCTCACGACGCCCTCAATACAGGGGATCTGAAATAAAACAGCACTCATGAGCAAAATTATTCAACCAAAAACGCAATAATGCCGTTGCGTACTAACATGACTGACGTTACGTATAAGAGCTAACGTTAGTCAGCTAACATATGGCAGCATAACCTGAAAACCTAACACGCAGTAACGTTAGCTCCTCAAGTCAGAGTCCGAATATATGTATAAAATGTGCCAAAATCAGAATAATTTCTTATTCAAAAGAATTCCTTGTTGAAAAGGCCAATATGTTTTCGTGAAGTTTTACTCACCTCTCGCACGCTTTCGCCCGTATGCTAAACCACAATGAGCACATAAACCCTCGTGACTCGTGACTTAACTCGGCCAAAAACTAGCCCCGCCCCATCACTTAAACGGCTGTTTTGATTGGCTTGTGCCTCACTGGATTCTATTTGATTTGTCAAATTTTGCTATCAATCATATTGGGCAGTTACTTGCTGATTGGGGAAGATCTCTTTTGTGGTAGGCCATATAACTTATTACTTTAGACATTTTTTTATACATAAATGCAGCTTAATGGTATTTACAGATGCCTGTTTTTTTATAGTAATAATGGTACAAAAAAACTTGCTAATTGGGCAATTCCTGTTATGCATTACATTATTATCCCCCATCACATATGTCTGGATATAGCCTACTGGATAAAATATTTTTTTTAAAGATGGAAATCATATTAGTTTGTTTTTTGTTATTACAATAAAGGGGAATGATGGAATTTTTGCCAAGCAATTTCTAACATGAAAACAATATATTTTTAACAAAATGATTTTATATATTAATTCTTTCCAAGAAAAATGAAGAATTATATTTTTTTTAACGATTTGCCTTTCCTTCTACATATTCTGCTTTCAGAAGCAACACAAATTATATCCTGGGACAGTGGATGACACACAGAGTGAATTCTCTGGATGTGTTTACAAACTACTGGAACAAAAGATTCCTGGCTGAGCACATCATGATGTAGGCCAATGGAGAGGAATGCAGAGGACAAACAGCCAGTGTGGGTGCACAGGATTACCTGTGGCATTTTTATGGAAGCAGATTAGTCTCAAATATAATTCACGCAAAAAACATGATTCACAAATGCTTAGACAATTTCACATGCATGAAACCTAATTCACGTGCACACAAAAAAAATCCACGTGCGTGAAAAAAAAAATATATTCACAAAAAGCAATTCACATGCGCAAAATAAAATTATATACTCATAAAATACATTTCACAAATGCAAAACACAATTTGTAGATATACACCTGTGCACAAAAACCTTTGAATGTTTAAAATGTACGAGTGTATTCTTGCATTTGAATGTGCAAATCGTCATTCACGTACGAATCGCCTTAGATATGTGTGTGTGTGTGTGTGTGTGTGTGTGTGTGTGTGTGTTTTTGAGACTTTGCTGGCAGCATAACACTCGTAACACAGAGCAGTCGTACTCTTTAGCCAATCAGATTTAAGCTTATCAATCGACCAATCAGTATCACGTGAGGGCGGGCCTACCTACATGTTACGTCATCAGCTTTCGACCGGTTCATGGCTGAGCAGTGAGCAGAGGTAAATGCAGTTAATTGTTCATTTCTGTGTTAACTGAAGTTAATGAAGTTTGAGATCAGTTGAAGCAATAGTTTATGAACTATTAACTGATGTAAGCAAGTGTTGTTGTAATCAGATGTCCCATATCGTGTCAAAAATGAAGAAGAATGAATGATGCTTGTTTTGTTGTATTTTAGCTGAAGGTACAGACAGCTCTCACAGCTACAATCACGCTAATGATTGCAAAACAATCATCTGTGGCCAATACCCATCGAGATTGTTCTTTAAATAGTGAATAGACCTATTTTAATGAGCACCCAGTGTTTTTTGCCATTTGTGTATGATGTTAAATTATTATTAACACTTGTTTCCCTGCATTTTATCAGGATTACTCACCTTTGGTGTGACATCTGGATAGCAGTCACGAACATCTTAATTCATGTTGTTTCTTTATTCTCTTTTATACTTTTTTTTGTATTTATGTCTTAATTGGTAACACTTTATTAAAACGTTTCATTAGTTAACATGAACTAATAATGAACTGCACGTGAACAGCCTTTATTATTTTTTGTTAATGTTAACATTTACTAATACTTCATTAAAATCTTGTTAACATTAGTAAATGCACTGTAAACTAACAATGAACAGCTGTATTTTTAACTAACGTTAATAAAGATTAACAAACACAGCAACAAATGTATTGCTCATGGTTATTTAATACATGAACTAATGTTAACTAAGTTATTGTACCTTATTGTAGAGTGTTCAACATGCATTTCCTTATGTTTTGTGCTGTATTGTCATCGCAAGGTTTTTAAATAAGGTTTTTTGGACAATATTGTGTCTAAGGACAATATTGTGAAGCATTAATTTTACTTTGCCTAGTAAAATAGGCAAATCTGATTTTATGCTGATAAGACAAAGGTACTTAATATCATAGAGAGGCAATTAAGATTATGCGACTAAGATTACTCAGTAAACTCTATTCAAATACCATCACTTAATTTCCCACGTCCTCTGTCTGCACCTCTTGTACTATAGGGTTTTAGTACTTTAAATATCAGGACAAAATCTTATATGTCCTAACAGAGAGGTCTACTGATGACCGGACTGAACACAATTCATTTTTTAACTTTTCACTTAATGTATTGCACTTATTTATATACTCTAAAAGCAAAGTACACTCTGACTGGATCTCACAACTCCTGAAGAGACGTATATTTCTCTGTACTGAATATTGTGCTTCACAGTTTAGACTCAGTTCATGATCTTCATATGTAACAGGAACATTAATCATGATCAAGTCATCAAAACTGCGTGAATCTTTTAATTCTTACAAGAACATTTAATAATGCATGCATAGCAAGGCTTTATTCCTAAAGCGTGTACATATAGTCCGCAGGAGACAAATGAATACAGTAACAATGCATCACTTTCAACCACTTGTTGAAACAACTGTCAAAATGGATGGCTTGCAACATGACTGTTTTCAAAGAATTGCAGTAGAAATGGTAAGATCACAGTACTGGTTGTCTGCAACTTCATACATCATCTGTCTTGGAAATCTGAAACAATAAAACTACATAATATATGCAGATCAAAACATGTCTCCTATATATGCACGTCATTACATATCATCAGTTGAATGTGTGGTGGACAGGACATGAAAATCCATCAATACTAAAAATAAATGTTTATATTCACATGTGGACTAAACAGCAGTTAATAAACTATTGCTTCAACTGATCTCTAACTTCTAAACACAGAAATGAACGATTAACTGCACTTACCTCTGCTCAGCCATGAACTGGTCGAAAGCTGATGACGTAACATGTAGGTAGGCCCGCCCTCACGTGATACTGATTGGTCGATTGATAAGCTTAAATCTGATTGGCTAAAGAGTACGACTGCTCTGTGTTATGAGTGTTATGCTGCCAGGAAAGTCTCAAAAACACACACACACATATCTAAGGCGATTCGTACGAGAATGACGATTTGCACATTCAAATGCAAGGATACACTCGTACATTTTAAACATTCAAAGGTTTTTTTGCACAGTTGTATATCTACGAATTATGTTTTGCATTTGTGAAATGTACATTATGAGTATATAATTTTATTTTGCGCATGTGAATTGTTTTTTGTGAATATATATATTTTTTCACGCACGTGGATTTTTTTTGTGTGTACGTGAATTAGGTTTCATGCATGTGAAATTGTCTACGCATTTGTGAATCATGTTTTTTGCGTGAATTATATTTGAGACTAATCTGCCTCCATACATTTTCAGGGTTCAAAGGGTTTACTGTTGTAAGGGACAGTGACAAAGGCTTTAATCTTTTTTGCACAAAGGAAAATATCCTATATTTCTATCAAAAACATTTCTCAGCCTACATTAGATAAGTGAATGTCTGGTTTTAGCACTAATTATGACCTAAAAGATCATAATGTTGTTGTGTTTTTTACAGTAAGAGTAGGCTATAGCAAATCAATTTGGCTTTTTTTTTTAAGTGAAAACATAAATGTGATTCCTCTGTTAGGTGAATTCAACTGAATGGGCAACATTTATGAATTTGCCAGATGCTTTAATCCAACATACATTTAAACAATACACTTATTAGTACATGCACTCATTCAAACCATTGGCATTAGCACCACACCCTTGTTGAAACACAGGAACTCTTTATACCCACAAATTAAAATTCTGTCATCATTTACTCACCTTCATGTCGTTCCAAACCAGTATGCATTTCGCATTTCCCCAATTTACCAATAAACGCACATTAATGTGTGGTGGTATAAATGTTAAAAATAAAGTAAGAGTTCTGTTTTTAAAAAGAGAGTTAAATAAGTAATATAGTAGTTTGTAAAAAATAAAATAAAATAATATAGTTTGTAAAATAAATAAATAATAAGAATAAAAAAAAATATATATATATATTATTATTAATTTTAATTAATTGTATTATTATTATAATAAAAAAAGTATATATATATATATATATATATATATATATATATATGTATGTATTACACAAACCACTTTGTTTTAACAACCTAAATTGGTATGATATAAATGTGTTTTAAAAGGTAAGTCATCTAAACCATTAACATACTTCAATAAACTTCAGATTAACAGTTTGTCATGTCAAATTTCACTACAATGAATGTTCTCTCTTTAATAACAAATATATATAAATTTTTCTCTAAGAATGTTTTGCTAACATTCCCATTAAGGTATATATTATGTATTAGTTATACATTATTTTCCTGAACATTCAGCTTTATAAATGTTTCATTTATTATTATTTTTATTTGGTTATATAAACGTTAATGGAACATTGTTACCTTGGAATTTTCTCTGAACAATCTGAAACAAGAAGGAACATTTAAAAATGTTAGAAAAACGTCTAAAATGTTTCAGAAAAACATTATATGATTGCAGGCCTGTTAGACCCTATGTAGCTCCACCCCTTTTCAGCTCTGCTCTAGTTGTGTTCTGTCTTCTGGTTCGTATTTCCACAGCATGAGGGTAAGATCTTACAGATTACTTGCAAAATAAGGTGGATAGTCGAGGTTAAAGGTGCATTGAAGAGTTTAGTGGTCATTTAAAAAGTTGTATACATTAAGAAATGAATTGTGTTTTTGTGAAGAGTCCTTTGAAAGGTGTACAACCAAAAGAGATGATGACTGTACTAAAATAGTTTTCTTTAAAATGTATTTAAATTAGCCTATTGGAGTAGATCGCTCCCTCAATGTAGGCTATTCCGCATGTATTTTCCGCGATGTTTCACTAAGCGTCGAAGAGAACTTTCTCGCTATTTCACTAGCGGCTAATGAATCGGAAGTCTCGCACATTCATAGAAAGTAGCTTACTTCCGCATTGAAAAATAAGGTGGATTGCCAAAACTTTTCAAATTTTCTATATTGCGTGTCATTAATAATAAAAATCTTCTGACATAGCAAGCATCGCTGTTCCTGCATGGTCTTTGCGCTGCATTGTGGGATTTTTCAGGAAATTAAAGTTCCAGTGAACTGGAATTCCCTGACTAGTGAACTAGGGAGATGATTGAGACGGACCCTTAAATTATTGTGCTTTACCAGCGGAGACAACGTGAGAACCAGGGGTGCTTCTCAATATCCCTCCTCGTTTCCTCGCTCCTCCGTCCTCCATCCTATGACCCGGAAACCGATTGAGCTCAGCCATCTTGAAGGACATCTTGATTCTCTAACTGCACCTGGATCGAGGAGTGAGGAGGCTTCCTGAGGAGTCATAAGCGAGTATACACAGGTGTATCCTTTGCGGAAGTGTTTTATCGACTAAACGTGACGGACTTACATTCTCCTCCCCCTTCACATCGGTCACAATCATTTGAATTTATACTTTACCTTTGCAGTTTAAATAAACCACACATCTCACATATTTCAATAGGGTATCTTGCTTTATTATTATTTATTATGAATTTCTTAAATAACCAAACTAAAACAACATAAGGGCAGATCCTTTGAACGCTACAATGACGCTGTGAAGTGACACTCGAGTGATCAAGTATTTCAATAAGCTTTCCTTCGATTCCTCCGTCCTCCTTTTCTTTCCTTGCAGCCTTCCTTCGCATCCTACAGGGGGAGGAGCTGAGACGTGAGGAAAGGAAACTAGGGCTGTGTTCCAGTCCACTTTTAGAGACACTTGCGAACCTCCCTAAGCACTTCCCCTCCGGGGAATCCCTGCCGCCATTTTGAAGTGTGTTCCACTTCTTGAAGTGGATGAGGTAAGTTTATATGGACACACCCTCACTCCCTTGATTTTGACAGAGGGAGCGAGTCTACTTCATATGTACACTTCAGGCACCTATATGTCCCGCCACAATGCAGTACGATTGTGACGTCACCACAGATCTCGCCTAATCACCGCCACAACAAACAACTCTATGATATATTAATTATATATTTTTTTATTTGAAACAACCCAAACACACAGATATACATTTGGATGCTGCATTAAACAAATTCTTAAAGGGAAACATTTTTTAAATAATACATCAACTCCATAGCTGATTCCAAGTGATCAAGGGTAGGACGTTTCAATTCAGCCCATTGCAGTTTCCGCCAGTAGTGGGCACTCGTGCAACGTAAGCAATGACATACATCCGAGTGAACGAGACGGAGGGAAGATAGCAAGTGAAGGGCATGACAATTTTGGACTGGAACGCAGCCGAGGAAAGGAAACGAGGATGCAAATATAAGAATTGAGAAGCACCCCAGCACTTGCACAGCAAACAGAAAACAGAAAAGCTCCTTCAAGGGGACTTTGTCTGAAGTCAGAACTGAAAGATCGACAAAAAACAAAAACGAGCGTAAAAAATTTGGTACGACATAGGCACAATATGGAAGGATCTGATGACGGAGAAAAAACTAATTGTGTAGTAATAGTTAAAATTAACTAAACTCCTCTCTACAACTCACTAGTATAATCATTGTTATATAAAACTCAAAGACGATCATGTTGCACAATTAGCAGCGTGTCAGAGTGCGAATTACCCCACCATAATTGGGGGGTAGCCTACTGCCCCTTTACTTCTTCTATGACCATCATGATCCACTACTATATCAATCCCCACCGTGATCGCCAAGTGCAACATGTGTTGTGCAACACACATACAAGGTCTAAACATGCGACAAACTGAAAATCAGTAGGCTACAGAATATCTCATTGTTATTATATATCCAAAAGAGAACTGTTTTGATCAACTCTCAAAAGTTAGAAGTGCACTGAAATACCATTCTAATTACTAGTAAAAGTAATACCTTTACAAGAAGCCTATTGCCTATTTCAGGGTTTTCCCTGGCTCAAAATGAGGCGGAGGTGGTCAAATCATAATAATGTATTTTAATAATAAAATAATAAAATGTGTATTTTTTTTGTAGATCATTATAGCCTAATGTGTTTCCCACATTTTTTTGTTGGTGGAGCTTGGTATCTCTAGGGGGGTCCGGGGGCCCCCCCGTAAGAAAATTTTGTACATTTTAAAGATAAATTCATTAATCTGGTGCACTTTGAGTCACCCGAACCTATAAAAAATAAATAATCCACCTGCAAACCACCTATATTCTTTGATTTAGATATCTGAATCTGATCATCACATTATAATTATTCAAATTCTTAGTGTTAAGCATGATAATATGGTAACATATCACACTGAAGTAGGCTGATTTAAAATGAACATTTATTTAAAATAAAAGTTCTTCTTTTGGCGAAATTACATTTCCTTAATAGCCTAAACAGAGGCTTTACTCCCTTCAAGCTTAAATTGTCAATGTTTCATTACATCACTGTTTGAAAACACTCAGAATAATTTTTTGTACCTTTATAAAGGGCATTTTCCCCTAATTTTATTAAATGTATGCTCCATCTTTCATTTCAAATTCTTAAATTTGATAAATATATTCAATTAAAATAATTAGACAATAGGCTGTTACCAATAAAATTAAATAATTTACATTGAAAAATTATAACTGTATTAAATTAGATTATTTTATTTTAAATATTTTTGAATATACAAATAAGGAATGTTGAAAAGAATGATACTTTATGAAACTAGCGTTTTGTCATTTAACGTTGACACTTGCTTGAGAAGTTGAAGTCGTTCTCTATCTCCATTGCTTCTAGCCACGGTGGTTAAAAATGGTACGGTCCACAATAGGGGTGTCTGAAATCGCTTTACATTAAAATGTTCCTATAGTGAATACAGGAGTTGACTTGTATTGTAACTGTAATTATATTTTTTCACAATATAAGAAAAATTATCTGACCCCCCCAAAACTGATATTTCTGTCCCTTTGGGGGGTACTGGGTCTTCATTGGGGGGTATAGTACCCCACAATACCCCCTGTAATTCGAACTATGCAGCGTGTCAACTATAGGCTGCAGGTGGCAGTATAGCATCTGTAAACGGACCTGGCCAAAACACTCACTGAACACTTCAGCCCTCATTGTCAGGGAAACCCCCCAAAAGACCAGAGGAGGTCAGAGCCCACTCTGAATGACGGATTTTTTCCATTCAGCTGGAATTGAAACTAAGAATAAAAGTGAAAATGAAACGCTTTTTTCCCGCTTTTGTTATGTGGTTTTCCACAAGCCTTGCCAGTGAATCAAGTAGATCAGTAAAGCACCTCAAACCACAGGGAAGAAATGGAGCATCATATGCCAAGTAAACAAATGGCAGCATTTTTTTAAACTTGATTTCTTGTATTCTTAAACTTTTTTACTTTTTTTTGTATTCTTCTTTTTTTTAAAACTGTTTTAACAACCAGTTGTTAAGATTTAGACTTATTTAGATTTCTTATTTAAATAAAAACGTTGCCATGCAATGAAATAGGCTACACAACCAGTCAAATTACTGGACAAACTTGACAGAATTTAAGTTTATGATGATGAACTTAAAAAGCCGTTTTTATTAAAACAAGATTATTACAGACAAATGTAAATTGTGCCTATATGAGTTTTACACAAAACTGAACTTTTAATGATTTTTTAATGAGTGAGCCCAACAAGTGGCCAACATTCATTGATAAGAAATCTTCCAATACTGTAATGTAAAGGCAGCCACAGAATATAAAAAGCTTAGGTTTGTTTAGAATTTTTTTTAACACTATATAATCCCCATTCTTCCATTTGGGTTTTATCATAGTTTCGATGACTTTACTTTTGTTCTATAATAAATAAATACATAAAAAAATATGTGTGCAGATGTTTTTTTTTTTTACTGTACACAAAATAAAGGTTCCAAAAGTAGCTTAAAAGCAAAGACCATAGAACTATTTTTGGTTCTTCAAAGAAACTTTCAGTGAACAGATCTTAAAATAACCTTTTTTTATTTTTTCCAATTTATGTAAATCATTTTATATAATCTCTTGATCCACTTAAAAGAGCCTTTAGTGGATTGGAAAGGTTCCATGGATGTTAAAGGTTCTTCATGGAACCAAATAAAAAACCTTTATTTTTTAAGAATGTCATTTCAAACAAAGTAAAACAGCTTCAGTCAATTTGATTGTATCTGTCTTAAGGCAACAAAAAATCAACTGCTGGCAAATTATGAAGCACAACAACACAGACTCAGGATTACACTTCCTATTATAATTAAAGATTGCTTTCAGAGATACAGTCCATGTTGAGGGAGGCAGGGTCAAGTCACTGTAAAAAAACATTCAAGATAATGTTGTTTAGAACAATTAGAGTGGAAGAATGTTATCGAGGCTGTTGAAACTGCTTATGAAGGACTGACAGGGGCAGGGAGGATGAGGAAAGACTGACTCATTACATAACACCACATTTCAAGCACAGCCACCAAGATGATGTTTTGCTGTAATGCATGTCTGATACATCGGAGAAAAGAGGTTTTGTTTAGGTCTTATTTATCTATTTTGAAAATACAATATCTTTCTGTTTGAGACCCCACTCTGTGTACAAAAGATTCATTATTGCCTCACATGTATTTGTTCTTATCCTTTAGCTGGCAGAGGGTCGGTGCCATGAGGGGGCTCGGGGAATGAACATTAGTGTATATGCAAAACATTTATATACCAACTAGTACCAGTTACAAACAAGAGTAAATACTGATTGAAGGATTTTAATAATGTAATGTATAGTTTGAAATGAGACCTACAGGGGTTAGACAATGAAACTGAAACACTGGCCAATAGAGTTGGAGGTTGGTGGCCAATCTTCACTGATTTTACATTCCATCAGTAAGAGCAGAGTGTGAAGGTTAAATAAGCAGAGCAATAGCACAGCTGTACACAAAATACTGCAATCCACACACAACATACGTAATGGGAGACATCAGAGTTGTTGGTGCACATCTCACTGGCTCATCTGTGTCCAAGACACCAAGTCTTTGTGGTGTATTGAGAGCTATGGCATATGGGATGTCCAGGTACTAACCCGGTATTGTATCCAAAAACATAAAACCGCAGCTGCCCCTTAAATGTGCACCACGCCTTTCCTGTTTCCACAAAAACTGTTTGTTGTGAGCTCCACAGAGTCAATATTCATGGTTTGGCTGCTATAGCCAAACCTTTGGTCCCTCGAGCCAATGCCACCAGTTGGTTTCAAACAGGCCAACACTGCAAATCTTGCTGTGGACAATGTGAAACATGTATTGTTCTCTGATGTCTTTCCCTTTTCCGTGGGAGTTATGGTGTGGAGAAGCCCAAAAGAGTCTTAACACCTGGACTGTAAGTTGCTGCCCAGAGTGAATGCACTCAGGTGGATCAGTGATGGTTGGGCTGCAATATCATGGCATTCCCTACTGTGCTTGATGGGCACATCACTGCGAAGGACTACCGAACCATTCTGGAGGACCATCTGCACCTAATTCTGAAGAGGGTGCCATGTCTCAGCATGATAATGCACCAATACACACAGCAAGACTTGTGACAGAATGGTTTGATGGACATGAAAGTGGAGTTAAACATCTCCCATGGCCTGCACAGTCACCAATATTTGTATTTTGGAGGAGCAAAACATTTCTTCCTCCACCAGCAGCACATAGTGACCTGGCCACTGTTCTAGAAGAGGAATGGCTCGAAATATCTCTGTGAAAGACTTTTATCTGTCATTCCCAAGACAAATTGATGCTGTATTGGCCACAAAATGAGGCCCTGGCCTAGACCATGCTAATAAATTATTGTGTTGCTAGTAAATTTTTTGTTAGCTGCATAAAGACACCTGTCCACCCCATACAATCAGTAAGAATCCAACTACTAACATGGCCAAGACCAAAGAGCTGTCCAAAGACACTAGAGACAAAATTGTACTCCTCCACAAGGCTGGAAAGGGCTACGGGGAAATTGCCAAGCAGCTTGGTGAAAAAAGGTCCACTGTTGGAGCAATCATTAGAAAATGGAAGAAGCTAAACATGACTGTCAATCTCCCTCGGACTGGGGCTCCATGCAAGATCTCACCTCGTGGGGTCTCAATGATCCTAAGAAAGGTGAGAAATCAGCCCAGAACTACACGGGAGGAGCTGGTCAATGACCTGAAAAGAGCTGGGACCACCGTTTCCAAGGTTACTGTTGGTAATACACTAAGACGTCATGGTTTGAAATCATGCATGGCACGGAAGGTTCCCCTGCTTAAACCAGCACATGTCAAGGCTGTCTTAAGTTTGCCAATGACCATTTTGATGATCCAGAGGAGTCATGGGAGAAAGTCATGTGGTCAGATGAGACCAAAATAGAACTTTTTGGTCATAATTCCACTAAACGTGTTTGGAGGAAGAAGAATGATGAGTACCATCCCAAGAACACCATCCCTACTGTGAAGCATGGGGGTGGTAGTATCATGCTTTGGGGGTGTTTTTCTGCACATGGGACAGGGCGACTGCACTGTATTAAGGAGAGGATGACCGGGGCCATGTATTGCAAGATTTTGGGGAACAACCTCCTTCCCTCAGTTAGAGCATTGAAGATGGGTCGAGGCTGGGTCTTCCAACATGACAATGACCCGAAGCACACAGCCAGGATAACCAAGGAGTGGCTCTGTAAGAAGCATATCAAGGTTCTGGCGTGGCCTAGCCAGTCTCCAGACCTAAACCCAATAGAGAATCTTTGGAGGGAGCTCAAACTCCGTGTTTCTCAGCGACAGCCCAGAAACCTGACTGATCTAGAGAAGATCTGTGTGGAGGAGTGGGCCAAAATCCCTCCTGCAGTGTGTGCAAACCTGGTGAAAAACTACAGGAAACGTTTGACCTCTGTAATTGCAAAAAAAGGCTACTGTACCAAATATTAACATTGATTTTCTCAGGTGTTCAAATACTTCTTTGCAGCTGTATCATACAAATAAATAGTTAAAAAATCATACATTGTGATTCCTGTATTTTTTTTTTTTTTGATTATGTCTCTCACAGTGGACATGCACCTACGATGACAATTTCAGACTTGATTTCTAAGTGGGAGAACTTGCAAAATAGCAGGGTGTTCAAATACTTATTTTCCTCACTGTATACAAAAATGTGAAAAAAAAAAATATATATATAAAATATGTAAAGAAAAGTATAAAAATGTATATAAAGTGTATACAAATGTCACCGATTATTTACAGTTTCTGTATGTCCATGTACCTTGTAATGTGTTCTAGACTTGGGGTGAGACATTGAGGTGTCTGTGAATGTCCATATAACCAAACATTTTTGTGGCCATAACTCAAAGATAGCTGCTGTGATTAAGCAAAATAAAAATTAAAAAGTAGTGGTTTTGCAATACCAATTACCAATACCAAACCCCCCCCCCCCCCCCTGATCAAATCTGAGCTTGAAAGGTTGGTCTTCAGGTTCAGGGGCCGTATTCACAAAGAATTTTAAGGCTAAAAGTAGCTCCTAACTGGCGAATTTAGGAGCAACTCCTAAAAATAATGGGCGTGTCTCTCGTAACTTTAGGACTCCTAATTTTTTTGACTAAGAGTAATTCACGAAGCATTTTAGCCCTAAAAGTAGCACCTAAGCCTGGGACAGCTTAAAAGAAGTCGAGAGGACTCCTAACTCACTAAGACCTATTCACAAACCGCTTTTTGTGGCATTTCACGTTGCGATGTTTTGAAATGCGTATGCGACGGCTACAGGAGCTTCCAATCGCGAGGGAATAATTTTGCATTGTAGGCATAACTAGGGCTGCAATAACGCCACCAACAACAAGCAAAACTAGGCTACTCATTCATTGCATGTAAACTAATTGTAACGTTTGATTGTGAATCAAATTAAAATGTTCTTCTCTTTGCAAACGTAGGCAGAGGCATATAGTGACAGATTAATTCAATAATGTTGCAAAGATATTGCATCAATCCATATGTTTCATTAGGCTACTAGGCTATTTGTTTTGCCTTACTCTTTATTCATTTAGGCTATTTATTCAGTTATTCATCATCTTCCGTCCTTCGCACTACTTGTGTAGCGCACGCATTCTCAGACCTGTCACCTGTCAATCATCATCGTAGGGGAGGGGTTTGGAATCATTCCCGCGTTACAATCATCAGCCAATCAAGGTGGTCACTTCAGTCAAGCTCGTGCATGAGTAATGACGTCATCCATAGCAACAAAGACTCACTCTTAGTTTAGGAGTTGTCATTTTTCTTTACTAAGAGTAGGTCTGAAAGGCGTTGTGAATAACTTTTAAGAGAAAACTCCTAGCTAAAATCTTTTAGTGCGATTTAGGAGTACTCCTAGTGGTAAGATAAAATGCTTTGTGAATACGGCCCCAGGACAGCAAGAACATGCTGCTCACTAGTGGAGAGTGACAACAAAGATCATTGATGAAACAATACAAACACTATGGTTCTCTAAACTCTAAATTCAAAAATATTGTTCATTCTGCTAAAGCCATCTAATACAAATGTCAAAAATATTGATTTTATAAAATATTATTATTTGAGAAATTATTTGTATAAAGAAAACAAGATATTTGAAAATAGATTATTCTGATAAAAATGATCATTTTGGCCGGTCAGGTCAGAGAGTGAAACATCATGTAATGGTTTTGGCTGTGGCCTAGTATTTGCCTCTCAAGTAAAATAACTGAATCTTGCTCGCTCACATCTATCAGACTAATGTCAGGATAGTCTCTTGCCAGTGTTGCAATCTCAAGTTGCAAACTCCCAAGATCCTGCAGTCTCAGAATCTCTGATAATTTGGTCAATATTTGACAGAGCCATTCCTCTTTCGATCCCTAGAGAAGAGAATGGTATACTTCACTTAGAAAACTAATTATTATGTATATTTGCAGTGATATGATCTTTACGCAAACTCTTTCTGCATTCACACAATTTATTATGCTCTTTTAAACAAAGAGAACAATGTAAAAAGAAAACATTAAATGGGTCCATATTTTGTCTGGGGCTCAATGTCATATTGTGTCTAAAACAATACAGTGGATATAAAAAGTCTACACAGCCCTATTAAAAAAGCCGGTGTTTGTGATGTAAATGCCACTGAAAACCAAAGTGACAGATTTCAGAGAAGAAAATAAAAAAATAAAAAAACTTGGAATACTATCTGCAAGTGTGCACACCCCTGAACTAGGTCAAGCACCCTTTGTTTTTACTACAACACTCAGTTTGAATAGGAGTCTATCAGCTTGGCACATATTGACTTGGGAATATTTTCCCAGTCTTCTTTGCAAAATTGTTCCAGATCTGTGAAATTGCTAGTAGGGCATTTCTTCTCTTGTGAATGGCCCTCCTCAGGTCCTTCTATAGATTCAGATCTTGTCTCCATCTGGGCCATTCCAAAACATTCATATTTCTTTGCTGAAGCCATTATTTTGTTTATTTACATGTGTGTTTCGGATCATTGTCATGCTGAAAGGTGAAAGTTCTCTTCATTTTTTAGCTTTCTAGCAGACGCCAGAAGGTTCTGTGCCAAAATTGTCTGGTACTTGGAGCTAGTAAGGATTCCTTCCACCTTCACCAAAGCAGTTCCAGCTGAAAAAAGCAGCCCCAAAGCATACTTTTTTTTTTTTTCACGATTTTGTCCAGAAAGGTCAATCTTGGTCTCATCAGACCATATTTTTTTCCCCACATGCTTTTCCGACACTGAATATATTTTAGGAAAGTTTAGCTGGGCTTGGAATTTTATTTTATTTTTTAGTTGAAAAAGCCCATAGCCCAGACAGATATATGAAAATACGGGAGATAATTGTCAAATGTAAAGAAGCAACCAGAAGTTGCCAGAAAGAACTGCAACTCTTTTAATGTTGCTGTAGGCCTCTTGAAAGCCTCCATGACCATTTTTTCTCTTTGTCTTCTCATTCATTTTGGAGGGATGCCCTGTTCTTGATAATGTCGCTGTTATGCTATACTTTCTCCACTTATTGATGACTGTCTTCACTGTACCATGGTAAATCTAATGATTTTTTTTTTTATGTAGCCCTCACGAGTTTCAACAATGAGATCCTGTTGATGCATCATACGCTCTTTGTGGCCTATATGGCTCTTGTAGTAGTATGCAACCAAGAAGACCCTGGTGGAAAAAAAAAATGCTAAGTACACTTGCAGCCAGACTAATTTAGTATACTTCAAGTGTGTCAATGATTAGTTAACTTAAAGTGTGCTATTTTGAAGCAACTAATTTTGTAATGCTGTCAGTTAAACACGTTATTAACGGTGTTAACACAAACCCATTTTAACGGCGTCAATTTTTTTATCGCGAGATTAACGTTCTTTTTGGCCTAGCAAACTTTGTTTTTTCACATGCTGTTGCAACAACTAGTAATGTTAGAAAAACTACAACACCACACCGGATCTAGCTAGACCGGAAACAAAACAACAGGCACACACTTGGTTGGGCTTGCGAGCCGGCCAAAGAGTAGTAGGCTAACGTTACGTTTTGAGTGGATGGCGAGCACGGGACGCTGAAATGGATGCCAATAGATTCTGAATGGACCCTCTTTTTTGTTTAGGAGAGAGGGCCCGAAAGGGCTGCCTTCAACCGGAAAGTGACCATAAATGGATTTGTCTCATTTTCTATAAGAATATAATGTATATTCTCATTGCTTGGCTGTTACACCCCCCGAACCCTGTATAAATGCTGATGTTTGCAAATAAAAGCAGAGAAGGTCGGTGAACACCAATTGGCTTCATGTTCCTGACTCTCCCAGGCCTGTAATTCTTTTCAATCCATGAAAAAGGAACAAGTCAGTCACTTTCGGTAAAGACGGGTGTGTACTATTTCACATGAGATTGATTAGTTAATTCTGAACATAGCCACATCCCCAATTACAAAGGGTGAGCACATGCAGTAAGTTTATGTCTTATGTGTCTCTGAAATGTGTCACTTTGGTTTGCAGTGGCATTGCACAAGTTGTTGTTTTTACATTTAGGGTACAACATTTCTGACATTAATTATTTTTGTTACATTTTTTACATGACAAAAAACAGCTGTTTTAATAGCCCTTACAAAAAAAATTTTTTAAATCTTATTTTTTTTTTATATACATTATTTAGTAAGTTTAGTAATATCAATGTACTAGTAGTATACTTGAAAGTGTATTATTTCAATACTACTCGGGACTAAATAGTGAATAAAAGTATACTTTGTGTGTAACAGTAGTAAACTTGGAGTTATTACATGAAGTACAGGCGGAAGCAATTGCAAGTAAAAAGACTCTTTATTGAACAAAGTTCACTCAGGAAGAAACTCAAGAGAATCAAAGTTCACTCAGGAAGAAACTCAAGAGAATCAAAGTTCACTCAGGAAGAAGTTCAGGAAAACGTGGAACATCAGTTGGTGAACAGCTGATCGCACGCAGCAGACAGCAGGAGAGCAGGGACTGAGATGGGTGATCCTCGGAGAGTGATGAACTAGTGGTGAGATTGTGACGGAGGCACAGGCACAGGCACAGGCACAGGCACAGGCACAGGCACAGGCACAGGCACAGGCACAGGCACAGGCACAGGCACAGGCACAGGCACAGGCACAGGCACAGGCACAGGCACAGGCACAGGCACAGGCACAGGCACAGGCACAGGCACAGGCACAGGCACAGGCACAGGCACAGGCACAGGCACAGGCACAGGCACAGGCACAGGCACAGGCACAGGCACAGGCACAGGCACAGGCACAGGCACAGGCACAGGCACAGGCACAGGCACAGGCACAGGCACAGGCACAGGCACAGGCACAGGCACAGGCACAGGCACAGGCACAGGCACAGGCACAGGCACAGGCACAGGCACAGGCACAGGCACAGGCACAGGCACAGGCACAGGCACAGGCACAGGCACAGGCACAGGCACAGGCACAGGCACAGGCACAGGCACAGGCACAGGCACAGGCAGCTTCAACAACGATCTAACAAACGCAAAACGAAAGACGCATTAAGTAGGCTGGCTAGATGGGATGCAGCTGGCACTGATCAGCGGTAACGCCCACATGAAACAATCAGCGTAAACGAGACACACACTGACACAAGACAGGGTAAGACAACGGATCTAACAACCGTGACAGGAGTACACATTTGTTTACAAATACTTTTTTAGTTATAATAATGTTTATACTGCAACTATACTACAAGTGTACTTATACTGATAGTTTACTTTATACTTATAGCACATTTTATAGTTTATGAAAGTAAACTTTGAAGTATCTCAGTAGTTTAATAGTTTTATACTGAAAGTATACTTGTAAGGTTTCTCTAAGTGAATTTAATCATACTTATAGTTTACTTTATTATTTTCCACTTTACGTATACTACTATGTTCCTATTTACAGTAGATATAAATTTTTATACTTAAAATATACCTTTAACTCTACTTCAAGTAGATTCCTATGTACAATACCAGTGGACCACGCAAAAATTCACATACTCAGAATTAGAAACATATCTGTTTTCTTTATAAATAAATATTTTCAAACAAATATTATATTTGTATATATTTCCAAATGTATTGGATGCCAAAACATGTACGTTTATAAGACAGTATGTAAAACTATGTGAAAAAGTATTTAATAGCTACTCAATGAAAAGAGTAAACAAGCAAATAATACTTAGAATACTTCATTATACTTTTAAGTATATCAAAAGATTGAGTACAAGTATAGGCAAAATATACTTATTTCAGTATAAGTCAAGTATACTTAAGTGCAACTTTAAGTATATTTCTGAGAAATACATAACAAGTAGACTGCAAGTATACAGCATTTCAAGCACCCACAAATTTGAACCAATTAACACAAGAGCCAGATTTATTTAACAGCCTGAGAGGGAAAAACCAGCAAATGCATACAGTCAGCAACAAAACTGGAGGTTTCTGAGAATCCAAAACATAATGACACCAACATGTCTTACTACACAATTCAGGAATTCCTGTGGTTTCCCTGAATGTTCCAGAAATAAATAAGTTGGATTGTGTTTGCAAGCAAGATCCCGTAGGAAATACTATGATTTATATTTGTGTGCTCTATTCGAACACAAATGAAAATGTAGTGCATTTTTCTGTCACATTGTCACATGTTTATTCATACATGCAAGAATGTGTGGGTCTGGAAGAGATCTTACCACTTTGGCAAACACAGAGCAGATTTGATTATTGTCGTGGCCAATTTTCTCTTCATCATTCGTCTCACATACTCAACCATTACTTCTACATGCAGCTCGGCCAGCAGTTCCTATACACACATACAGACACACAATCTTCAAATATATATCTATAACTGTATCTTAATCGCCACATAAGTGACCAATGTAAGATTATATGTCTATTTACATCATGTTATAGGACTGTCAGAAACAATATTTTCTGTAAAAGTGATTCTGACAGGCTTTAGCTCTTTGAATTGATCTATGTTATTCTCCAGCGCCTTCGTCAGCTCCTCCACAACCTCACAATGTCCAGCAAACCAGGCTTGAGTCCACAGCTTACAGTACAGCAGCTGTACAGATAAACAAGATTTAATTTAAAGGGGTCATATAATGGTACATGCACTTTTACAAGTTAATTGTACTGAAATGTGTGTTGGCAGTGCCTGAACACAACCATCATAAAATGATAAAAATCCATCCAGTGTTTTTTTTTTTTATCTCCTTATATGTTTTCCCCCCTCTCAAATCAAGCCGTTCGACCTAGTGACGTCAAACGGTCGGACGCCCCTCCCACGATTGTTGATTGACAGCAGCGTTTCAACACAGACCCGCCCCCGCTCGTGAGCTCAGACTATGTCTGTCATCATAGTCCGCGCCTCATTGTTGATACTGGAGCACTGTCTATGAGCAGAATGGCGTCTAAGCGATTGTGGTGTTCTGTTCTTGGGTGTTGTTGACTTAAAAATCTTGCTTTCCCCTGTTGTTTGATTTCATGGAAACAGACACCAGTGATTTTGCCAAGAGATCTCTTATTTATTTGGTTTATAAAACATAGGAGGAAGAGACAATGGACCAAGCGAAGGTCTAATTCAGCTTCTCAGTCATCTTCTCTACATTTCCATCTCTTCCTGATTTTCGGACAAAAGGGCTTGATTTTTATACCACTGACCAAGGAAAAAACTACATCACCATAGGAACACGTACATTCAGCAGAAGAACATATGGTTTCCATTAACGTTGGAATGTATTCCCCTTATGCTATGCTTGGTGAAACACTGCATACAGTATACATTTCAGTCCAGCACACATTCAAAGTCCCCCAAAGTCTCTCTCCCCCCACATCTTCACAAATACAATGGGTACAAATAATTATGAATGTATATAAAAAGTATAAAAGAGATACATAATTCCACTGATTATGAATATTAATAAAAAGTAATAATAATACTAAAAACATTAAATGATGAAATTTGAGTCTTCAGGTGTAATAAGGAACACAGCAGTCATTTTGAAGATGACTAAATCCGAACCGCTGAAGACGCAGTGGCTGAGTTTTGTTTTCGAAGGGAATATTCTCCACGATCAACGTCAATGCTTTCATGTTTGCGTGAATCATTTCACACACCAGACTGCTCGGTATACTGCTGTCAGTATAAACCTGGTTTTGCTAAGAAGCTGCTCCTAAAAAAAGGATCGGTATCAACTATTCGTGTTCCTGCTGCACCTCCAGAAGAAGAAGTGAGTGTAACGTTTTATTAACCTTTATATTCATATTTAAATTAATCTTTGCAAATCGCTAGCACACTTCACGATGAATGCGGCTATTTTTACACTCAGGGTACATTACGGCACATTTTCTATGTACGACGTTCTCGATATAAATCATAATCCCATGTTAATAATGAACAATGCGTTATGGTTATTGTGTTATTATTAAAAACGGTGTACGCACAGAACAGAGGGGCGGGGTGAGCAAAGCTCATTATCATTCAAAGACACATGCACTTAAACGGCGTGCTGAAAACAGAGCTGTTCTCTTACGAGAGGTCTCTCGTACTGCGTAAGAGTATCTTACGCTAGGGGAAAATCCTTTTTCCGCGAGATATTGAAGCCAAAAATTATCCTTAATTTTGAATAATGCAAAACGCGTTGCGGCAGCATACAGACATAGGCAAGACGGCTCGCGCGCCTATTGGCTGTTCTGCGGCAACTGCAGCAGCCTATCGAGCGAGGCCTAGCGTGACGTCAGACCCAATGAGGGTGCTTCGCGCCCGCTGCGTCACGTCCCGCCGAAACGGGCGTGGCCTAGGCCTATAAATACGGCTCGCAGGCAGCTGATATCTGATTTTTTCATCCTTCAAGCGTAGCATCGCTGGATCCGGAGTGAAGCCACGCCGTCTGAGGAAGCCTTTTCAGCGGGACGAGTCGTCACTGAAGTCGCTGGCCGCGCCGCCTTCAATCGCCTTCCCGCTGCGCTATCCGGCGCTCATATCCTTTACACTCTGTGCTGTGTGTGTGTTCGCCGCTGCGACACACACTTACTAAAAGAGCTTGCGTCTTTTTAAAGATGCCTTCCTGCGGCTCGTGTAGAGCCACACTCAGCGACGGGGACCGCCACGTGATCTGCGTTTCCTGCCTGGGTGAGGATCATGCAGCTCTCGCGCTCGCTGATGGCGGCTGCCCTCATTGCGAGCTATTGCCTATGGCGACTCTGCGGACTCGCCTGGCATTTTTCGCCGAGACTGCACCCCCACCTGCCGTGGCACCGCACCGTAAAAAGCGCCGTGCTCAGCGGGTTCCGGAACCTTCTCCCAGCCGCCAAAGCTCGCCGGTTCGCCCGCCTGCTTCACCGGCTTCTTCAGCTTCTCTTCCTGACGGACAGCGGCCGCGGTCTGCCACCGCTTCCGTCGACGAAGCTGTCGAAGAAGTCCCGCCGGGAGAAGATGATTCCTGCTCTATCCTGGCGTCAGGCAGTGAGGATTGGGCGAGCTCTGAGGATCTCGCGCCCCCTGCCTGCGCTGCGTCAGGTAAAAGAGCTAGCATTGAGACAGAGCTCATGCGCGTACTCGCACAGGCTGCGGCGAGCCTCGGCCTCGAGTGGTCTACGCCTGAGCAGCCTGCTCACAAACCGGCTGGATGGGTACTTTCTGCCCGGGGAGCGCGTTTCGCCTGCGTCCAGACCAGCGCCTTTTCTTCCTGAGCTTCACGAAGAACTCGCTAAGTCCTGGAACGCCCCCTACTCAGCTAGAATGCGTCCTTCTGTTTCTTTGGCATTCTCCGCCGTTGACGATGCCAAGAACAGAGGTTACCATTTGCTGCCGCCGGTCGAAGAGGCGATAGCGGCCCACTTATGCCCGCCCTCCGCTGGACGGCGCGCTAAGCTGGCGCTACCCTCTAAAGCTTGCCGCACGACGTCATCCCTGCTCCGCTGCGCTTTCTCCGCCGCCGGGCAGGCTGCGTCAGCGCTGCACACCATGGCCATGCTGCAGATTTTCCAGGCCGATCTCCTCCGAAACCTGGAGTCTGCTGCACAGGCCATAGGACGGAGCATGGCCTCTCTCACCGTGACTGAGAGACATCTGTGGCTAAAGCTCTCCGAGATGTCTGAGTCAGAGCGCGCCGCGTTCCTCGACGCTCCGCTTTCTCCCGCTGGCCTCTTTGGATCTCCCTTCAACGATTTCGCGGAAAGATTCGCCGAGGTGCAGAAAGCGTCACAGGCCATGAAGCACTTCTTACCGAAGCGCTCCAGTTCTGCAGCAGGCCGTGCGAAACCGTCTGCTCAGAGCTCACAGCCTCAGCCTCCGCCCACCGCCGCCACTTCGCAGCGCCGACAGGCCCGAAGCGCGAGACCGCGCTCTCGCTCATCCAGCCACCGCCCCGCTCCGCGTGGTCCACGGCCTAGGATTACAGTGAAGCCCGAGGCTCCGAAGTCGTCCTAGCACGCCTAGGAAAACGACGGTGTTCAAGTCCCGCTGCGGCCGGACCTCCACCAAAGTTCATCGCTCGTCCAGTTCCAGAAAATGCGACTGGTCCAGTGTATTTTGCAGTCAACAAGCCGTTTTCACGGCTACCGAGATAAATCCCAAAAAGAGTGTATTTTCTGGTGTTTAACGCATTAAACGTAGAAAATGTGCCCACTACCCAGTGCCCACAAACACTACGTTCTACATGTCCCAAGGTTTCTGTAAAAACGAAACCAAAATGCATTCGCTCTGCTCAGGCGGACAATGCTCTCAGTGTTGCAAATGTGCCCGCTATCCCGCGCCCACATCCACGCACAGACATGTCAGTTCCTACGGGAATCGCCCAGCCCTCCCCCTCTCGGTTGACGGCCGCAGAAGGGTTGAGCGCGGGCTATCTGCCCGCTGTCATCAGCGCGCCCCCTGCCTCAAATGTCATGAGCGCGATGCTTATGTTACTGCACACCGAAGCCCCTCTGTCGCTGACCGAACAGAGCGCACTTCGCATTCAACCCCTAGCTATCCATGCAGATGCATGGGCAAAGCTGCCCGGGGTTTCGAAGTGGGTGCTAGACATTATAGAAAGAGGCATTCGCTACAGTTTCGCCGACGCCCTCGCCGCTACACGGCGCGCATCAAACCACGGTAAAAACAGAAGTAGCACATCACCTTCGAGCCGAAAATGTGAAACTATTGAGCAAAGGGGCCATAGAGCCCCTTTCTCAAGCTCAAAGCGAAGGAGGGCTATACAGCAGATACTTCCTGGTACCGAAAAAAGACGGGGGTCTCAGACCCATACTAGATCTAAGGCAACTGAACAAAGTGCTTGCAAAGCGACAGTTCAGAATGCTCACGACCAGAAAAATCCTCGCGCAAATTCGCCGAGGAGATTGGTTTGTGTCAATAGATCTGAAAGACGCATATTTTCAAATACAGATAGCGTCACGTCACAGGCGATTTTTGAGATTCGCCTTCGAGGGCCAGGCATATCAGTACACAGTCCTGCCATTCGGCTTATCCCTAGCACCCCGTACATTTACGATGTGCATGGATGCAGCGCTCGCACCCCTCAGACTACAGGGCATGCGAGTACTGAACTACTTGGACGATTGGCTGATTTTAGCTCAATCTCACTCGGAGCTCATAGAGCACAGGACCATTTTACTCGATCACCTCGAGAATCTGGGTCTCAGAGTCAATTGGGCAAAAAGCTCTCTGTCCCCCAGGCAGATAATATCTTTTCTGGGCACAGAGCTGGACTCGCTGTCTATGATAGCACGCCTATCACCACAGCGTACACTGGACATTCAGCGCGCAGCGAGCTCTTTCCGCTGCGGCGCATCTGTCCCGCTCAAGAAGTTTCAGAGGATGCTGGGTCTCATGGCCTCAGCATCATCAATGCTTCAGCTGGGCTTGCTTCGAATGCGCCCACTGCAGTTCTGGCTGAAAACGAGAGTGCCACGCGGGGCGTGGACCTCCGGTCTGCTTCGTCTCAAGGTAAATCAGCGCTGCATCACAGCTCTGAAACCTTGGAAAGCAAAAGACTGGTACCAATCAGGTGTAAGCCTGGGGACTTCCTCGAGGGTGAGGGTGGTGTCTACGGACGCATCCACCTCGGGATGGGGAGCGCTGCTCGAGGGCAGACCGTTCTTCGGCCAATGGTCAGAACGGGAGAAGCTTGTGCACATAAACTGCCTCGAAATGTTGGCAGTGGACAACGCGCTGACGCGTTTTTGTCCCCAAATACGAGGACACCACGTCCTGGTCCGATCGGACAACATATCAGTGGTGTCCTACATAAATCGCCAGGGCAGCCTCAGGTCACGAAACCTGTACAGGCTAACAGAACGCCTCCTGGTGTGGGCTCAGCGCAACCTGCGCTCGCTGAGAGCGGCGCATGTGCCAGGGCTCCTAAACATAGGACCAGACAGACTGTCCAGGAACAATGTTCCGGCAGGCGAGTGGTCTCTACACCCACAGACAGTCCAACTGCTGTGGAAGAAATTCGGCAGAGCGGAAGTAGACCTGTTTGCGTCTCAAGAAAACGCTCACTGTCTGGAATTTTTCTCCAAGAGCAGGGACGCGCTGGCTCATGTATGGCCCCGCCGCCCGCTCTATGCTTTTCCCCCTGTCTCTCTCCTGCCGCAGGTGATAGAGCGAATCAGGGAAGAAGGATGCTCAGTACTGCTCGTAGCGCCGTTCTGGAAAAACCAACCTTGGTTCCCAGTTATGATGCAGCTAGCGAGCACTGCCCCGTGGCCAGTGCCGGTGAGGAGAGATCTCCTCTCTCAGGCTTACGGCTCGATTTGGCATCCTCACCCAGAGCTGTGGTCCCTTCACGTTTGGGCCATCAACGGGTACCCGCTGACCTCCCAAGGGGAGTGTTAAACACGATCACGCAGGCTAGAGCTCCGTCTACTAGGGATGGGGAAATGAAGCCTCATGAATCACTGAGGCTTTCCCCTGACTGTTCCGGGAAAAGATTCAAAGCTTCGAGAGTTTCGAGAACTGGTCGAGAACAGCGCCATCTGGTGCTTATTTAAAATAAAGCAGCCAGAAGCCTGTTTTAGAAGCTCTGGCAGATGAAGCAACTACAACACACTCCATAGTTTCAATGTTATGTGAACTTACATGTTTGTGTTTGATTTGTTCATTAAATAAATTCATTTTCCCATTAAAGTGTGACAATAAAATATAATATAAGCTTATATGATTCAACAAGATTTAATGTAGGCCTACTCTCTCTCTCTCTCTCTCTCTCTCTCTCTCTCTCTCTCTCTCCACACACACACAAAATGAATAAGGACATTGTCTAATAGGATCATCTGTTATTAAATGTGCTTATGACACTTGTTACTGATAGTGCTTAACTGTAGGAATGACAGAAAGGTGATACAGTTTTTAATTATATTTATTATTTTTGGCTGTTGCCATTGTTCTAAATATAAACCCTTCACCAAACATCAACAACCTATCCCTTCCCCCCCTAATCCCACCCTAAACCCAAATACCAACACCAAATTACCTAAAATCACCAAAAAGTGCAAAGATTTTACAAAAACAAAAAGACACAAAAACAACAAAAAATAATAGCCTAAGTAGTGAAAAATAAATGTTGGTTATTTAAATGTAATATATTGATTAACTTTCAAAGTACAGCACTCTCCTAACAAACACATCAACCAGACTGAGCCAACAATGACTCGTTAAATAAGATCTGGAGTTCGAGCCTTCTGACACCCAAAGCGAAACGCGCACGTGATTTGACAGAAAGTGAGGCTTCGTTTGTCATCGGTCACGTGACTCTAGTAAACCGACACACGCCCCGATACGGGGCTTCACTAGAAATTGTGTCGCTTGTGTGATACGCGCATCGAAGCTTCAGTGTCATACGTAACATCACTACCGTCTACGCGACGCCTCCTCGAAATGGTCAGTGTTTTCCAGCTGGTGCGCAGCTCGGGGAGTGTCACCCCTAGACTGCGGGGTGGCGGAGGTACTCTCCTTCCTACAAGAGCTGTTGGATAAGGGCAGGACCCCTTCCACGCTCAAAGTCTATGTGGTGGCTATAGCAGCTTTCTCAAGAACAACGCTTGGTCAGTCAATAGGAAGGAACGATTTAGTTATCCGCTTCCTCAGAGGAGCTAAGAGACTGAATCCTTCCAGACCTCCCTCAGTCCCCGTATGGGACCTTTCTACGGTGCTGGAAGCCATGAAAGGTGGCCCATTCGAGCCTTTGGAGACGATTGATCTTAAACACCTGTCTTTCAAGACGGCGTTTCTCCTGGCTATCGCTTCAGTGAAGCACATAGGGGACTTACACGCGCTCTCGGTGAGCGCGACGTGCATGGAATTTGGGCCTAATGACTCAAGAGTTATACTCAAACCTAGGCATGGCTATGTTCCAAAATCCCTCAACACACCGTTTAGGGCGCAGGTCATTTCCCTGTCAGCCCTACCGGTCCCTGATGAGGAGGCAGACGCGAGCTTCCTTTGCCCAGTCAGGGCATTAAGAGCTTATGTGTCTCGCTCGTCTGTTTTCAGGCAGACAGAGCAGCTCTTTGTTTCGTTCAGCGGGCGCTCTAAGGGACTAGCCGCATCGAAACAAAGCCTATCCAGATGGATAGTTGACGCTATTGCACTAGCATACGCTTCCAAGGGCATGCAATGCCCGTTGGGTGTCAGAGCGCACTCCACGAGAAGCATGGCTTCATCATGGGCCTGGTCAAGTGGGATTGCCTTGCAAGATATTTGTATGGCGACAGGCTGGGCCTCCCCGTCTACATTTATTAGGTTTTACAACCTAGAGGTTCCCGCCTTGCAGGCCAGGCTGCTGTCGGTCTAAACGACCAGTAATGCCTGCCCTGATGCTATCAGGTTCAGAATACTGCGTCCACTGAGCACAGCTCACTAAGCGACCATGCATAATACATAATATGGGCAAAGTATATAAGACCCTTTTTTCCCATCAGTTCAGGCCGTACCCCGCCCTGTCTGTATGACGTATTCCGCGTCTAAGTGACGCAGCTATATGTGAGAGAGTGTGGTCCCCCCCCCCCATAATTTTTGGCTTCAATATCTCGCGGAAAAAGGATTTTCCCCTACCGAGGTTACGTGAGTAACCGAGTACGTTTTTGACCAGGTAAAATTAGTGTTTTCTTACAATACTAATGAGAATTTTTAATTGACGTATATTACAAACTTTTAATTTAGACCCTAAAGAATCATATTAGCTTGTACAAAAATGGCATTATATGACTCCTTTAAGATATTAGTAAAGAAGCATAAAGAAGTGCTTTCCTTTACATGAATCTTGATACTTGGATAAATCAAAGTTAATTTGTTAACCTTTTCATACTGAATTAACTTTGCTAAACACTTCCTTGTTGGTAATCTTACAAATAAAACGAGGTAGGAAAGGTTCAGGACAGTATAAAATTAAATACATTACTGTTGTTTACTAACCTTCATTTCAAAAGGTCAGGTCAATAAAAATAAATAATGACAAGAGTAACCCGTGACACATACAGTGAGGAAAATAAGTATTTGAACACCCTGCTATTTTGCAAGTTCTCCCACTTGGAAATCATGGAGGGGTCTGAAATTGTCATCGTAGGTGCATGTCCACTGTGAGAGACATAATCTAAAAAAAAAAAAAAATCCAGAAATCACAATATATTATTTTTTAACTATTTATTTGTATGATACAGCTGCAAATAAGTATTTGAACACCTGTCTATCAGCTAGAATTCTGACCCTCAAAGACCTGTTAGTCTGCCTTTAAAATGTCCACCTCCACTCCATTTATTATCCTAAATTAGATGCACCTGTTTGAGGTCGTTAGCTGCATAAAGACACCTGTCCACCCCATACAATCAGTAAGAATCCAACTACTAACATGGCCAAGACCAAAGAGCTGTCCAAAGACACTAGAGACAAAATTGTACACCTCCACAAGGCTGGAAAGGGCTACGGGGAAATTGCCAAGCAGCTTGGTGAAAAAAGGTCCACTGTTGGAGCAATCATTAGAAAATGGAAGAAGCTAAACATGACTGTCAATCTCCCTCGGACTGGGGCTCCATGCAAGATTTCACCTCGTGGGGTCTCAATGATCCTAAGAAAGGGGAGAAATCAGCCCAGAACTACACGGGAGGAGCTGGTCAATGACCTGAAAAGAGCTGGGACCACCGTTTCCAAGGTTACTGTTGGTAATACACTAAGACGTCATGGTTTGAAATCATGCATGGCACGGAAGGTTCCCCTGCTTAAACCAGCACATGTCAAGGCCCGTCTTAAGTTTGCCAATGACCATTTGGATGATCCAGAGGAGTCATGGGAGAAAGTCATGTGGTCAGATGAGACCAAAATAGAACTTTTTGGTCATAATTCCACTAAACGTGTTTGGAGGAAGAAGAATGATGAGTACCATCCCAAGAACACCATCCCTACTGTGAAGCATGGGGGTGGTAGCATCATGCTTTGGGAGTGTTTTTCTGCACATGGGACAGGGCGACTGCACTGTATTAAGGAGAGGATGACCGGGGCCATGTATTGCGAGATTTTGGGGAACAACCTCCTTCCCTCAGTTAGAGCATTGAAGATGGGTCGAGGCTGGGACTTCCAACATGACAATGACCCGAAGCACACAGCCAGGATAACCAAGGAGTGGCTCTGTAAGAAGCATATCAAGGTTCTGGCGTGGCCTAGCCAGTCTCCAGACCTAAACCCAATAGAGAATCTTTGGAGGGAGCTCAAACTCCGTGTTTCTCAGCGACAGCCCAGAAACCTGACTGATCTAGAGAAGATCTGTGTGGAGGAGTGGGCCAAAATCCCTCCTGCAGTGTGTGCAAACCTGGTGAAAAACTACAGGAAACGTTTGACCTCTGTAATTGCAAACAAAGGCTACTGTACCAAATATTAACATTGATTTTCTCAGGTGTTCAAATACTTATTTGCAGCTGTATCATACAAATAAATAGTTAAAAAATCATACATTGTGATTTCTGGATTTTTTTTTTTAGATTATGTCTCTCACAGTGGACATGCACCTACAATGACAATTTCAGACCCCTCCATGATTTCTAAGTCGGAGAACTTGCAAAATAGCAGGGTGTTCAAATACTTATTTACGACTTACTGCCAGTATGAAGCCTGGAAGAGCCAGGGCATTTTTTAATATAACTCATATTGTATTCGTCTGAAAGAAGAATGTCATGTAAGGAGGACTTGAGGGTGAGTAAATCATGGGTACATTTTTTTGGCACCCTCAGATTCCAGATGTTCAAATAGTTGTATCCCAGCCAAATATTGTCCTATCCTAACAAACCATACATCAATGGTTAGCTTATTTATTCCGCTTTCACATGATGTATAAATCTCAATTTCAAAATTGTGACCCATGTGACTGGTCTTGTGGTCCATCCTTTCTTTATTAGACTCAATTAAACTGCCATTCTATGTACTATTTCTAACCCATTGAGACTCATTTAAACTCATTTTTGACCATTTTCGTCAAAACGATCCCCATTCACACGGATCCGAAAAGGACTAAAAACGCTGTATTCTGCGGCCAGGCCATTAGATGGCGATGAAAAATTATAGACTGAACATGTAATGCATGTGCATGACATCATCGTCTTCAGAGATTCGCGTTTTTGTTGTTTACACGGAGACCGTTTTCAAAAACGTTCACTATGAAACACTTTCAAAAGTTTGCGTTTTCAGGCACCCAAAATGCCGTTGTCGTGTAAATGAATGACCAAAACGCATAAAAAGTTTAAAGTCTTTAGTTGAAAATGGTGTTGTGTAAACAGCCCCTAGATACACAGAGATAACAAACTAGATGAGCAGCTGTGGTGGAGGATTAGTGTCCCGTCACTCATCAGTAAAGATAGAATTAAATCTTCAGTAAAGATAAGAATTACAGATAAAATAGAAAAAAGGAAATGTCACTGAAGACAAACAAACTAAAAGTCCATGAAGGTGACACTAACTGAACAAAAACGTGACAACTCTATGGGAAGCAGAAAGTGTCTGCCTTGATGGCGTTTTCAACTCATCTTGACTGCAAGTGGAAAAATCGTGCCAATTGGCAAGTCCATTCGCAGTTGAATTGTCGAACACATAATAAGGAGTGGACTTATAGGAGCCCTAAGCAATTCCATGTATTGGTCCCCAACACACAAATGTGCACCCTTTTGCTGTTGCAACCTTTATTTCGCTGTCTCTTTCTCAAAACATTCAACCTTTTTTCTACATTTGTTAAATAAAACGTATGTCAAGTCTTAATGTAATGGTAATGTAATTTACAACAAATGAACTTGCCCGATCCTAAAAAGCTCACAGTGCTCTTTATCTGACAGGTGTTTTGAACAGAAAGCAGGGTTGTCATTCATTAATACTGACTGTAAGCTGTTTGCATCTGTGTTGTGTTGTTCATGGGCAACATTCACAATGTGGCAAGAGTCACAGGTGCGGAAAGAGGCTTTACTGTCACTGCTGCCTGTTCCACGAAAGCCGCTGGGCAGTTTGTACCACCACTGTTCATTTTTCCAAGAAAACGAATGAATGAGCGCCTGCTGTGTGGTGCCCCAGCAGGATCGATTGGTGGAGTGACTGACTCAGGGTGGATGGACAGTACACTGTTTCTCCAGTGGCTGAGACATTTTTGTGACACCATTGGATGCACTCCTCAGAGGCCTCACTTTCTGATATTGGATGGCCACCACTCGCATAAGACCCTCGAGGCTGTGTTGCTTGCGAGAGAGCGTGGGGTGACAATGATTACCATCCCACCCCACTGCAGCCACAAGATGCAGCCATTAGACCACACCTTTTTCAGGTATGTTAAATCAAAATACAACACAGCTGCAGATAACTGGATGACCTCTCACCCAGGACAACAAATTGATATTTATGCTGTGTGTGGGCTTTTCGATAAAGCCTACTCAGCTTCAGCGTGTGTGGGGAAGGGCCAAAAGGGTTTAAAGGCCTGTGGGATATGGCCTGTTGACAAGACAGTCTACAAAGATGAAGACTTTAAAGGAGCCGAAGTAACTGAGGAGCCAGATCCAACCCTCGAGGACAGCAGGGAGATTAAGGAGGAGATAAGTGCTGGTAAACAATTACAACTACTATTACTATAAGGCTAGTGTCATCATCATCATCATCTTCATCATCACTAAATTGTGTGTGTGTGTGTGTTCTCTTGACAGGCGGATCACCCGTGGTCCCCAGCACTAGCGCCCACTCCCAACCACAACCTGGGACTCCAGAGTCTCCAGAGGCCAGCTGAACATGGTAAGAAAAACTATGTATTATAAAGAGCTTAATTAACCTTCCAGTCACTTGAAGACACAATCCAGCTGGTAATTTAATTTGTATTACAACCTCTATACTGTTAGGCTACTGTCATCATCATCTTCATCATCACTAAATGATTCATCATCACTAAGAAGCCCCAGTGGGTTTCTGTATTCTAATGTATTTTTTATTCCTTTTTAAAGGACCGAGACAGTCACCCTCCTCGATTCTAGAAGAGCTGTCTCCTAGGCCAAGAATAAAAAACAAGAGGCCACGAAAGAGGGCATGTGAATCTTCAGCTGTGCTGACCTCCTCGCCACATAAAAAAGAGGACAAGATAGCTGCACGAAACAGAGGCAAAAAAAAAAAAAAGTTAAACGCAAAAGCGCAGCTGAAGTGAAGAATAAGAAGAAAGAAGATGATACAGAATGCCTCTACTGTGGGGAGTTATTTTCAATTAGTGGGGGGGACTGGATAAGGTGTGAGGGGTGCCAAAAGTGAGCACATGTAGATTGTTCCAATGAGATTCGAGGGGAATTCATCTGCGAAATGTGCATGGATGAACAGTGAATGGCTAATGAATTAATGTTTATTTATTTATTTATTACAACATATTTGTTTGCATGGCTTAGTTCTCAATCTGAGACACTTAAAATGATACCAAACATGAAAAGGAAAAACAATAGATTCACAAGATACATCATATGTGATATATAGACAATCTCAGTGAACTTTTAGTGACTTGACTCAGGCGGAGAGGAAGGGTGGAGGGAGAAGGGGATGCAGAGATAAGGAAGGAGAAAAGTTTAGACAGGACAATGTCCTGTGCTCTGTCTTTGCTATCTTCGTTCACCCTTCGCTCCCACCCTTTGACCAAATACAGGAAATGGGACGTCATGTAGGCTAAGAAGACAAGTGGTCAGGTGTAAAGGACACATACTGGGACTGTATCCAAAATTACCCCTATAATTCACTATTCCCTATACACTAATATGGTCCACTAAATAAGTGAATGACAACCAGAATGACAACCTTTTCAGCTGTAAAGCATTTGAACCCCTCACAGTTTTTTCAGGGGCGCCAAAAGGGGGGTGGGGTAGTAAAACTGTGCTGTGCGGAGCCCCACAACGACAGCAGCACAATACATCTTTCATATCAGCGAATATTAATCCAAACAACAGAAATAACGTATCAATCAAACACTATACACTTCTGCAGCTCGTTCGCTTCATTGCAATGAACTGTATTGTACTGTATTATGAGTACAATCTAGCATAGCCTAAGTCCTAATTTTTTGTCGAAATCAATAACATTGAAAAACACAATAGCAAACTTTCAATATAGCCAGAATAGCAGAATGGTAATAATTTATTAATAGAATTAGGAAAATGTTTACTTGCTGTTCAAAAGTAGTTTTAACGTTACTGAATCTAGTTATCCTAGTTCCGGTTATAGTGATTCAGTTTCTAGTTATAGCCTAGCTATAATGGATGCTTCTCTATACATAAAGTCACTATGAAATCAAAATTGACAATTCTTATTTTCATGGAATATTGCAGTATTTTATTATAAATTCTTATACCCAACACACACTCACTCACACACACACACACACATATATATATATATATATATATTAATTAATGTGCCCTTCTATTTAATAGGGGACAAAGGACCATCAAAGCTTTCGTTCCATGACAAATTTTATTTAGCTATAGGAGAAAGACATACAGTAACAGCAAAGATAAAAAAAAAGTCAAACAACATTCAGTCTACTGACAGTGGGATTTCTTTATATGTACCATTTTGTATTGATGGCTTATGATAAACAGTTTGTTATTGTGAAGCAAGGCCTTAGCTGGATTATAATACATATAGGCCTACATGCATTTTACCAGAACATTTAAATAATTGTCTTTATTTTCAGAGCTTTCAAATAGTAATATGACACTGTATATTGAGTCTGTTGTGAAAACAGTCTCAGCTAGAACGCTAATTTCACCCACCATGTATTCCCACAAGCCACATTGTTTTTCTCTTGCTGTCTAAATATCTTCTTACAGCTGCTTCCCCGCTGCATTCAATTCAGTCACTCCAAACTAACATTCGAATAAAACTAAAACACAGTACATAGAGATAAATATATACACCTTTTGACATTTTATTTTACCATTATGATTTTAGAACTTCGGAGGTTTTCTCAACTGACAAACTCTCAAATCATCAACACATCCATATGAACACCTTGTGTTGTTTCAACGTATTGTAAAATAAAATACGGCTGATTAAATACATATTTTATTCTACATAAATATTTTATTCTTGACCTTAGTGATCAGAAACTAACAGAATAACATCACTGAGCTCTTAATAAATATTAAATAACATAATACTGATTATGTATCACAAGCGTGCATATTTTGTGTGTGCCTCAATGTCATTGTCATGATTCTGCCTTCTAGTCTTTGATTTTCCCTGGACTTGAGGCAGGATCATGACAGACCCGTGTTTTATGTTCACACACATGGCCTTTTGCTGGGCCATGTGCTTGTGTTGTCTCGTTCCTTGCCCCGCCCCCTTGTTATCCTCGTTTAGTCATCATTGCTTTACCCTTGTCACCTGTTTCCCTCATTAGTTTCTCCCTATTTAATCCCCTTGTGTTTGCTGTCCTATGCTGGTTCATTGTCATTCGTTGTGTGATTTACCTGTTGAAAGTCTTGTCTAGAAAGAAGAGTTTGATCCTGTCTTTGCTGGTAGTTTATTGTCTAGTTTTTTTTGTCTGAGTCTTAGTCTAGTTTTGTTAGTCTATCCTGTCTTGGTTTGCTCCCTCGTGGGTTTTGTTTTCTGTTTTTGTCATTAATAAACTTTGTGTGAAGTATTTACTGTCTGCGATTGGGTTCATCTCTGCATCACCATAATGGTCATATTGTGTCTAAAACAATGGTGCCAGACTTCTGTATGTTACTGTTAGTGTGTCATGCACACAAATGTTTTAAATATTTCAAATAATTTGAACAAATTAACCCTACAACACTCTAAAGCCTCTGGGGCTTTAATTATTATTTTATTGTTTCCAATGCAATGTTGATTAACATTAGCTATGGATGTAACACATGGCATTCAGATGATTTTTCGCTTGACAAGTACTTTAGAGAAGAAGGAAGGGGAGGGCTCAGTGTCCTGTGTGCCTCTGTTATCACTCAAACACCTTTTTATCCTACGCACATCTGAGCTTGAAAGGTTGGTCTTCAGGTTCAGGACAGCAAGAACATGCTGCTCACTAGTGGAGAGTGACAACAAAGATAACTGATAAAAAAGACAAACACTGGAAGATTGATTGTTCATCTTTCATTTTGCTAATGACATTATTACTAATATGTATGTTGTAAATAGTTATTTGTGTAAAGAATGAGACATGTGAAAATAAGATATCTTGCTGGTTTCTTTCCCATTCAGGTTAAATAACTGCATCTTGCCTGCTCACATCTGTCAGACTCACCTAATGTCAGGATAGTCTCTTGCCAGTGTTGCAATCTCAAGTTGCAAACTCCCAAGATCCTGCAGTCTCAGAATCTCTGATAATTTGGGCAATATTTGACAGAGCCATTCCTCTTCGGATCCCTAGAGAAGAGAATGGTGCTTCACTTAGAAAACTAATTCTATTGTTAGATAAAAATGTCCCACTTCTTTCCCACAATTCATGCTCTTTCAAACAAAGGGAATAATGTAAAGAGAATACACTGAAAAGGTCCATATTTTGTATGTGCCTCAATGTCATATTGTGTCTAAAACAATGGTGCCAGACGTCTGTATGTTACTGTTAGTATGTCATGCACATTTAATTATTATTTTATTGTTTCCAATGCAAAAGGAAACTGTGATAAAAACACACAAAACTCAATTAACTCTAAATTATTTGCACATTTCTCTGCTATATTCACCACCAAAACTAACATTGTAGTTTAATCTGTTTTAATCCTTTTTGAAATGTTAATGTACTCATATAATGGCTTATATATACATATATATACACTCACCTAAAGGATTATTAGGAACACCATACTAATACTGTGTTTGACCCCCTTTCGCCTTCAGAACTGCCTTAATTATACGTGGCATTGATTCAACAAGGTGCTGAAAGCATTCTTTAGAAATGTTGGCCCATATTGATAGGACAGCATCTTGCAGTTGATGGAGATTTGTGGGATGCACATCCAGGACACGAAGCTCCCGTTCCACCACATCCCAAAGATGCTCTATTGGGTTGAGATCTGGTGACTGTGGGGGCCATTTTAGTACAGTGAACTCATTGTCATGTTCAAGAAACCAATTTGAAATGATTCGAGCTTTGTGACATGGTGCATTATCCTGCTGGAAGTAGCCATCAGAGGATGGGTACATGGTGGTCATAAAGGGATGGACATGGTCAGAAACAATGCTCAGGTAGGCCGTGGCATTTAAACGATGCCCAATTGGCACTAAGGGGCCTAAAGTGTGCCAAGAAAACATCCCCCACACCATTACACCACCACCACCAGCCTGCACGATGGATCCATGTTCTCATTCTGTTTACGCCAAATTCTGACTCTACCATCTGAATGTCTCAACAGAAATCGAGACTCATCAGACCAGGCAACATTTTTCCAGTCTTCAACTGTCCAATTTTGGTGAGCTCGTGCAAATTGTAGCCTCTTTTTCCTATTTGTAGTGGAGATGAGTGGTACCCGGTGGGGTCTTCTGCTGTTGTAGCCCATCCACCTCAAGGCTGTGCGTGTTGTGGCTTCACAAATGCTTTGCTGCATACCTCGGTTGTAACGAGTGGTTATTTCAGTCAAAGTTGCTCTTCTATCAGCTTGAATCAGTCGGCCCATTCTCCTCTGACCTCTAGCATCAACAAGGCATTTTCGCCCACAGGACTGCCGCATACTGGATGTTTTTCCCTTTTCACACCATTCTTTGTAAACCCTAGAAATGGTTGTGCGTGAAAATCCCAGTAACTGAGCAGATTGTGAAATACTCAGACCGGCCCATCTGGCACCAACAACCATGCCACGCTCAAAATTGCTTAAATCACCTTTCTTTCCCATTCTGACATTCAGTTTGGAGTTCAGGAGATTGTCTTGACTAGGACCACACCCCTAAATGCATTGAAGCAACTGCCATGTGATTGGTTGATTAGATAATTGCATTAATGAGAAATTGAACAGGTGTTCCTAATAATCCTTTAGGTGAGTGTATGTGTGTGTGTTACTTTTAACATCCACTACACTATTGATTTACAATTCAGAGAACAGAAATGTAAAGGAGAGAAATTAGAGAATAATAATAAAAAAAAAATAGTGAAAACCACGTGTCACTATGAGCCAGGAATTCCAGCGTTTTCATAAATGGCTCCAGAATAAAGAAGGCGTTGGATTGTGTTTGCAAGTAAGAGTCAAAAGTTCATTTTTTTCTAAATTTTGATTTGTAATTTGAGCTTGCTATATTTGAATGTGGATGATAATCCTGATTGCGCATGCTTTGGATGCATGTGTGTATGTTTATTACATGCAGCGTCTGGAAGAGATCTTACCACTTTGGCAAACACAGAGCAGATTTGACTGTTGTCATGGACGATGAACTCAGCAGCTGCATCTTGCTGTTCTTTGTCCTTCAGTTTTAGTTTTCTCTTCATCATTCGTCTCACATACTCAACCATTACTTCTACATGCAGCTCGGCCAGCAGTTCCTATACACACATACAGACACACAATCTTCAAATATATATCTATAACTGTATCTTAATCACCACATTAGTGAACAATGTAAGATTATATGCCCATTTACATCATGTTATAGGACTGTCAGAAACAATATTTTCTGTAAAAGTGATTCTGACCTCTCGGCAGACAGGCTTTAGCTCTTTGAATTGATCTATGTTATTCTCCAGCGCCTTCATCAGCTCCTCCACAACCTCACAATGTCCAGCAAACCAGGCTTGAGTCCACAGCTTACGGTACATCGGCTGTACAGATAAACAAGTCTGGTTATTTCCAAAATGTAAGATTTAATTTAAGATATGAATTGTAAAGAAGCATCACAAACATGGAAGAAAAGCTCAATGCTATTTTCCCAGTAAGGACATGTAAAAATAAAAAATGATCAGGGCAGTATCTCCAGGTAAAAAAGTACTCTCGTGATTTTTTCCTTCTTTACTAACCTTCAGTTCTGCGTGAATCTGACTGAGGAAGTATTTGTGACAGATGTTTTTGAGGTCTGCTAATGTGGACAGACAAGCCTTTCTAGTGTCTTCTGAGAAAAGATGCTCTGGTCTTTGTACATAATTCCTGAGGATATAGAGAAATAATGGTTGCTATAATTTAATTTAATTAAATTTTTTACATTTAATTTAATTTAAATACTGATAGTAGACTGCATGTTTCTGGTTAAAAGAGAACTGTAGTTTACATAAAGTTTAATATAAAAATTATATAAAAATTCAAAAATGAGTAATATAAGACGTTATACTATTGTCAATTAAAGGAGCAGTAAGCAATTTGAAACACAGGGTGCTACTCGGGGCTACTCAAATTGATGCTTCCTCATTTCCTCGCTCCTACGTCCACCAGCCCGTGACTCAGAAACCGATCGAACTCAGTCATCTTTCAAGGACTTTTCAATTCTCTAATTGCACCACGATGAGGCGAGGAATGAGGAGAGAGGAAGCTTCGGAGTCATGAGCGAGGATACACAGGTGTATCCTTCCCTCACATCCTAAAGGGGTGGAGCTAAGACACGAGGAAAGGAAGTGAGGGAAGGAAATGCACAAATAAGAAGTGAGAAGCACCTAACATGATATTTTGCTCTCTGGGAAGTCGTGTTTACGATTACGATCACGGTTACTTTTGTTGGAGCAAGATGGCGGTTAACCTTCTTTTAATTACACTACACAAAAATACAGAACATTTTTTAACTCTTCTTCTAGAAAATAAAGTACAAAAATTGCTTTTATATATTGCTTGTAAACTTTATCATATTGTTTTATTACAATCATGTACAAGCTATCATATTTTGAGCAGGCAAGTTTATTTTGTTGACAATGTCACTGCTCGTTCAGATCGGGCCTCCCACTGGTATTAACAACTTTTTGGTGGCGTTCATGTACGTTCAACTTGTAAATGTGATATTTTCCGACATGACGATAATGCACCATTTGAAATTGACACCCAAACAAACACACCCCTACCCAAAAGAAACACCCCCCAGCCCCTCATTGATCCACCCCCAATATAACAAACACAAAATGCACTAACAGCTTCCAAATCAGACAGTTCGCACAAGTATGGATGAATCAACTGTGATTTAACAACAACAGAATATCTTCAGTGAAACAGCAAAAAACCATTGTTGCTGAAGTATCAAGCGGAAACAAAGCAACTCTCCAACTCTGAAAAGCTTTTCCAGTATTAAAGCAGGTTCTACCTCTAGCCTGATCGGAACCCTTCTCCTTGCAATTATATTCTTCTGACCTTTTTCTCTTTGGTAATATCTCAGCCATCTCTCTTCCTATAGTCTTTCTACAAATGTCCCGCTTGCTCACTTTCTCTCCTCCCCCATCTTTATTTTTTCTCCTATTTACACAGCCAGCAATACGTTCAAACACTATTTTATTTTTCAGCACATATACAGAACAGACATCTAGAAAATGTTTAGATGTTGGTTTAAATTTTCAACAGCGTTTCTCAGAAATCGTTTACTGCACCTTTAAAAAATATACATATTTTACTGCAGTAAGGTAGAAAAATTATCATTTAAACTCACCTAAACAGGTAAATATCGTTGAGACTAGCACTGAGAGTTTTAGAAACATTTTCTTGTTTTCTTTTGAGAAGTTCCTCTAGACTTGCCATATAGCTGCCATTGAAAAAAAGGAGAGAGCATGTCAGTCTTATTTTAATGCATGAAAATGTGACAAAGATAGTTACTAATTATCTACCTCAGAAGAAAGCTGTCCAGCTGGCATAGAAGACTCCAGGCTTTACTTTCACAGCTCAAAATTGTGTTGACCTCTCTCACAGTCGCATCAACAAGCTATGAAACAAAAATGGTTACACTTCAATGGCTAACCACATAAAGCCAAAAAAATGTTTGCTTTTTTTGTTTTTTTTTGATGATACCAACATGCATAACTAAATTAAGATGATGGTTAGAGAGTGAGTAGAGCCTATAACCTACTTGTAAGACATCTACAGCAAGGTTACTGAAGTAGTATCCATCCATGATCTCTGGATCGAAGCCATCACTCCACTTTTTCACTTCTTTCTCAAGAACGTTGGATAGCCACGTTCTGATCTCGTTCTAATGAGAGAAAATAAGCAACAGGAATTAGGCTATAAACTAAAGCTCTAAATGATATGAGAGTAATAAGAACATTAACTAATACCATATATCTACACCAGATGTGAGCTGTTCGTTCGGTCAAAAGCAAATAGAACACATTATAATCATTCAAGTTGCCTAAATTGGATGCTCCACATTGCATATAGTGGTGATTCGCCTACAGTAAATGGATGCCTTGTTCTTTCTGATGTACCACATGCAGTTGTGCTACTCCTGACAACGGGATGAATGGATTTGGTAGGCAGTCTCAAGTCATTGTGGTGTGGTGCATTGCATCAATGGACGCACCGAGGGCAAACATGGTACAACCCCAATTCAAGAAAAGTTGGGATATTTTGTAAAATGCAATATATAATACCAAGAATCTGTGATGTGTTCATTCTCTCGAACCTTTATTCAGTTGACAAAAGTACAAATAAAAAAATGTCCAATGTTTTCATTGGCCAAATTAATTGTATTTTGTAAATATATATATTTTTGGATGGCTGCAACACACTCCAAAAAATTAAAATGAAAAAATGACAGAATATCCAAGTTAAACTGTTTTGAAACAGTCCACAGTTAGCAGGTGAATTGGTAATATGTGCAGCATCGTGATTGGGTATAAAAGGAACATTCAACATAGGCAGCGGTAAAGGTGTTGTGAAACAGTGGTAAAAGTTAATGTGACAATTCTGTTGCAGTGTGTTACAGCCATCAAAAATCTAAATTTGTTTATATTTACAAAATACAATTGAGTTGGTCAGTGAAACCATTGAAAAATCTATTCTTTGCACTTTTGTCAGTTGAATAAAGGTTAAAGAGAATTTACAAATCACAGATTCTTGATTTGATGTTATTTTACAAAATATCCCAACCTTTCTGGAAATGTGGTCCTATACGAATCTGTTAGATTTTGCAATTGTGTTATTCTGAAATAAGTTTACTATTGATTTAACCATTTTCTAATAACATTAGTCATGTACTGAATTACCTCTTTGTACGAGAAGTACTGTTCCTCTAATCTCTTAAGATCTTCTTCAGGTAACAAAGGTCCAATCGATGAATTGCTGATGTGCTCCTCTAGTTCTTTGTGCTTCAATACATCTCTAAGAAAAAACATATTCAAGAATATTAACATTTCTGAAACTGTGTCTGAAAATGTTGAATAATTTATAATATAATTTAGGAAGTAATAGGTCATGATTTTGAAAATGCTAATTGGCACTTACTTTGGGTAGTAATTGACAATCCAACTCAATATATAGAGGCAATCCTCAAAATCAATACTGGATCTGGCGAGCTCTTGGAGTCTGATGGAGAAGGTTTGATGGTAGATTTGAGCATACGTTCTGCAGATGTCAAAGTCTGGTGGATAACATTCTCTCAGATTTCGGACCACTCTAAGCAGGTCTTTTTGTACTTGTTTGCCCATTTGACACACCACTGTCTTCAAGGAGGTAGACAGCTTGTCTACTTTATTCTCCTGTCCATTTGCAGTCTTCATTCGTACCTCCACGACCGTCTGGAGTAGACTGTCATGCATCTTTCTGCACTCTGTGGGCCTCCATATTGGACGCTGATCCACAGCCACTTCCGCCCAGCGTCTGTCTTGTTCCTCCTCTTGAAGTATTGAAGTCAAAGCACTCTTGAGTGTCTCCTGATTGTCCTCAGTGAAAGAATCATGGATGGCCATCCTCAGTCGCGAATTAAAGATCTCATAGTCTCTCTGCAGCTTGTCCTCCATTTCCTCTATCCTGGCCACTTCATTTGAACCGAAGAGACGTTCCTCAGCTTTCACAAGCTGCTGCTGTGCTTTAGCCAGATGGTTCTGTTCAAGGTTTCCATTAAAATCCAGTTCCGGTTCCACTGCAGTATGTGAGAAGACAATTCTGTTATATTCACTTAACTTTTTTTCTGAAAAATAACCCTCTGTTGCGAGCAGGCCGCTCTCTCACGGCCCTCGGCCTCGTCGTGTCACTCATCAGTAATCAAGCCATCGGCCTCGTGCCGCTCTCTCACGGCCCTCGGCCTCGTCCTGCTCGCCACATCCTCATTTCTGATTAAATATTTGTTATATATGTTTAAACAGATGTTTATGAAAATATACAGCTGCTAAATATATTTTAGTAGGGGTCATATTAAAGAGTCCTTGGCATCAAAGAGAAAACCCCAGCTATACCACACACAAGGGAATAAATGTATAATGTAGAGGATAAAATGTATAAATGGGCATTTAGATTTTTTTTTAATATATATATACAGTATATATATATATATTGTTGGGTTTCTATAACCCAGTTTTAAAACCCCTGTAAAATAGTTCCTGTAATTTTGAATTCATGAAAAGATTGTCTGTTACCTGATGGAGTTTCGTGGGATTTTGAATTCTTCTGCCGTTTCATGAAGTCAGGAATTTTCATTTTCATTTTGATCCCATGTTTCGGTCTTTCCTCTTCGGGATCACCGGGGGAACTTGCTATGCCTTCATAGGCATCAAGGTCCACAACTAAAGTATAAATCAGAAATTAACAGATAAGAAACATGCTTAATTTTCTCTAAATTACATGCTCTAATTAAAACTCTAGTTAATGGACTCTTTAATAGACTTCACTTCAGCTTGCCGAAGTTGCTCTGCTAAAGCATATCACTGGCACCCCAACCCTCCTGTTAGCGCTACATAGCTGCTGAACAGCACGAAAGAGGTACCATGACAGTGCAATATTAGCAGCATTTTATGATGCTTATGTAAAGCTAATGAGCAATATGCTGGTGTACTGCTAGGTATTTCTGTTCAAATCATCAGAATAGGGTGTTTATATAGTGCTAATGATCTGTAAATGAAAATCCAAACTGAGCTTCACTGACTTATAATTTCATAAATGGAACATGTAGCAATGTAGACAACAAGATGACACATAAAAACAAAACAAACCAACCAGAACATGAACAACACAATCTGCTATTTTACCTAAAATTGCTCCGGGGCTGAGAGCATCTTCAGATTGGGAATTCTTCTGGAGTTTCGTAAAGTTATTCGGTTGAATATTTTTTGGTTTTTTGAGTTTGTGCTGTTTTTTCTGACATTGTGCGTTGGGATCTTTATCAGCTATGCCATCATCGCTTCTGATTTCTTCACAGATTTCAAGGTCTTCTTCTGAAAGCAGAAAGTACACAACAGTGAATGTACTAATTAAAACATTAATCTTGTAAATTCTTCAAATAAATAAATCCCTTTGTTTGAATATTAGGGCGTAAGTGTCCCAATGGTGGTTAATCTGTCAGGATGTGCTACCATGCTATTCTAAAAATGTCATAATTACCGTAATGATTCTGAACTGTAAAAAGCCTTCAAGAGCTTGTAGAACTTGTAATTACAACGTGTAAATTACGTGCAAATCTTGGCGCTGAGAGCTACCAAGCATACTGCCTGGGCAATAGTCAGGTCCATGGCGGGCATGGTGTCAGTACAGCGCCATCTTTGGCTTCCTCTTACTGACATCAAAGAAAAGGATAAAACTGTTGCATGTCTAAGACTATTTGGAGAGTCTGTTACTGGTGTGGTGGAGAAGTTTCAGGCAGTGAAACAGCAGTCTGCTGTTTTTCGCCAGCTCATCCCACGCAGGTCTAGGGAGGCCGAGCTGCAACTGCCTTCAGCTTGTTCACACTCGTCTTCTCTATAGTGCCCCCGTGAGGTGCAATGAAGTGAGCCATCGCCTATGGAACCCCCTCGCAGAGACTGGGGTCCTAGGACTCGTCCAACGGTTCGCTCGGGGCAATGCAAACGGATAGACCTGAGTTTGACGGCCAAGGCCTCTCATTTTCAGGTTCCCAGCAGCAGTTCCTGATTCCTTCACTCGTCCTTGGATGCCAGGCCCTCCATTGGAGAGTTTGGACGAACCGCGCAAGTGTATTTGCCTCTCTCATCGTGGCCTCCTGGCTCTGGTCTTAACTGTCCCACCGCAGACTGCACCTGGGTCGGTTTTTGGCAGAGCCCTCTCGACGAGCAATGACTCAGATTCTCCGTGCGTTCCAGCCTTCAGAGTTTGTGGAAAAGCCCTAGGGTCATGTGCGCATGTCATGTGCTGTCGATGTGGCGGCCCAACCCTGATCGGGCGATTGGGCAGCTTCCTGTTTTAAAGGTTCTCACCACTCATGTGCCTCGGGGCCATATGCAAGGAGCTCAGTCTATAACAATAAGATCATTAAATGTGGTCTCTCCACATGTGCTACCTGTTTTCGCAGATGCCAGAGGCTCTCTTCAATCAGAGGATGTATTGGTACCTGTGGTTTGGCAGGTTCCAAAAATGGAATGATTAAGGCCCCTGGTGGATTAATTGGCCACGTGGCAACGCCTGCCCAAGATCTCGCAGTGAGTGTTACGTACCGTTCGTCACGGCTACAGCATCCAATTCTGGAAAGGCCAGCCTCCTTTCAGAGGGATTCTTCCTATGACGGTGCATCCTTGGGAGATGCAAGCTTTGATTTAGGAGATTTTGTTACTCTTAGAAAAAGGGGCTATAGAAGAAATACCCCCCGCTCAGATGGAATCAGACTTCTACAGCCATTATTTTGTTGTGCCCAAAAAGGATGGTGGTTTGAGTCCAATTTTGGACTAATGTTGCCTAAATCTTGTGCTCAGGGTAAGTAAATTCAAGATGCTGTCCATTTTGTCTCATATCCAAACCGGAGATTGGTTTGTGACCGTCGATCTAAAGGATGCGTACTTCCACATCCAGATCGTCAAGAGACACAGGAAGATCCTCAGGTTCGCTTCCGAGGGCAAAGCTTACCAATACCGTGTTCTTCCGTTCGGACAGGCTCTGGCTCCTTGAACGTTCATAAAGTGTTCGTTAGGCTGATATTAGCTCAATTACAGGATTTGGCAGTAGCTCATCGTGACTTGGTGCTTGATTATTTGAGACCTTAGGACTACGCATATGATATGAAGCATATGTGATATGAAGAAGCATATGTGACATTCTCGGGGCAGGATGAAGCGCTACTGGCCAATGAAATGGAATGATGATAAGGGTTTCAGACATTAGTCACACCGAAGGTGTTCCCAGCTTTGCAGCGTCTCATTCCCTATTCAGGGAACCAAGGTTACATACGTAACCGAGATGTTTTTTGGATTGTTCTGCTGACGAAACACTAAATATATCTTTCCAAGAAATTTCAGTAGACAAAAAACTTCAGACAACATGGACTTTAGCAAATTATAAGTGATCTAGGAGCTTTATACATTTTTTTACAGAAGATGCCATTGAAAACACCTCACAGCTCAGGGGCCTCATTTATAACCATTATTGCGTACGCACAAAACAGGGCCTGAAAGAGGCGTATGCCACTTCCGAGAATAGTGTGATTTATAAAAACAAACTTGACGGGAGAATTTGCGCACCTGGCGCAAACTCTGACCCATGCGTAGGCTACGAACGTTTTGGAGATGGAGCAGTTTGGCGAAACCGATGGTGAGCTGGAGTTAAATGTATTTTTGGTCACTTTTAGACAGAAAATCTAAAGGAAATAATACATACAGAAAGATAATACAAATATAATTTCACTCACCAATCCTATCACTTGAAGCAAATATCCATCCCTTCTTAAATGTCCGCGCCATCGAGCGCTTTGGGCCGTTTAGTGAAACTGACGCAAATTTATCTGAAACTGACGCAGATAAAGTACCGTGAGTCTTCATCACAGGCCCGGTTCTAGACATTAGGAGGCCCTAGGCAAAATTCATGTTGGAGGCCCCCCACCCCCAATAAAAAACACTTGAAACAAATATGATTCCTAACCTTTATATTTACCTTATAACATTTAATTTTAAATGTAGTATATTTTTACTTATACAGTACATATGTTTGGACAAATTACTATTTTTAATGTTTTTGAAAGAATTCTCTTATGCTCATCAAGCCTGGATTTATTTGATCAAAAATACAGAAAAATAATATAGTGAAATATTATTAAATAATGATTTTCTATTTTACTATACTTTAAAATATATTTCTGTGATGCAAAGCTGAATTTAGTGTCACGTGATCCTTCAGAAAACTTTAATATTCTGATTTATTATCAAATGTTAGAAATTGTGCTTAATATTTATTTTATAACCTGTGATACTTTTTTTCAGGATCTTTTTATTTTTAAAAAGTCTTCACTATCACTTTTTATATATTTAACACATCCTTGCTGAATATTGCTGTTTTTTTTTTTTTTTTTTTTTTTTTTTTTGATCAAATAAATGCAGGCTTGTAGAGCATAATATGAAACTTTAAACATTATATATGTGAAGTATATATGAAGTTCATCATGAGTCCTAATCATAAATACAGAGCATGTTCACAATAACAGTTTAAATAAATAAAATAATGATTTTAACTTTGTTTTACTTCTGATATAGGCTAAACGTTTAGATTAAATATGCCATTCTCATTAATGGAGTTAAACACTTAAACTACATGAAATCATTACTGAGAAGTCACAACATTTTTTATATTCAATAAATATAAATATTTGTTCCTCTGGCATGCTGTGTTTTAATGTTCTTTAAACATTAAATGTTTAAACATTTAAACTTAATGTTCTTTTAACTACAGAGATAATTGCTTATCATGATAATAGCAGATTGTCTGAGAAAATAGTTTCGTGCAAATATAGCCTACACAACAAGGTCTATCTGTTTCCATTACAAATATAAATCAATTAAAAATACAATTTGGCTAGTGGAAAAGATTTGTGTGACGGCACACGTCATTCATATTTTCCTAATGTCTTCTACCGTTAAATGTTATCGCGTGGATGAATAATCATATGCAAATGATATGCAGATGAGGATATGTAGTCAAATAAAAGTAGGCGTTGTATTTCGGGGAGGAGACGCATGTGCGCACAATCTCCCGCTGACTGGGATTTATAAAGTTAATTCTGCGTATGTTCTGGCGTACGAACGGTTTTATACGTCTGAATATTTTTTGGCTTTCAGGCGCACGTACACTTTTAGTAAGGATCCTGCGCACAGTTTTATAAATGAGATGCCTCACAGCCTCGCTTTTTTCATTCCTGTCATGGCGCTGCGCTGAATGTCATGGCTGTTTTGATGATAATGCATTTTATTAAGGACAACGTCATAACGCACACATTTTCATCGTTAAAATGAATGGAAAAAGGCTGGAGATGCCATTTTTTTAACGCAAAATGTAGATGGAAACTATTGTGTGTGAGTTTGTGCTCGCTGCTAGAGAGAGAGAGAGAGAGAGAGAGGGAGAGAGAGAGAGAGAGAGAGAGAGAGAGAGAGAGAGATAAAAGCTGCAAATTTAATATAAGTAATAAATAATGCTAAAATCAGTTCGTTTTCTGGTGTAAAAAGAGATATAGCGAGATATAGCCTAAATTCTGACAAAACTGGTCAAAACCACATTTGTGACTTGAGATTCGGAAAACCTATTGAGTCTGAATTGTCATTTCACTACGTGACATTCAACGTCTAAATAATAGCCTACAAGCCTGTCACTTGTTTTTTCGTGCGCCACAGTTCAGCAGCACCACAGACATATGCGGATCAAAATGCTGCAGTTTACAGTCTGTTGTGCAGATGGACAGCTTGTAGAAATCTTTTAAGAATTTTGTCGACGCCTATAGTGCTAATGTAGGCTATAGTATATGTATAAACTACCCAGACCTCAAGAAAATATTTAATTCATGCCCACTTGCATTCAAAAATGAAACATTTCAGAATAGGATGATGTCATGCATGCTATAGATCTGTCTTACCTTTCCTCACTCTTCTAAGCATCATTATCCAGTATTTAATGCAGCTGAAAGCAGCCCCAAGTGTGTTCAGCTTTCAGCTTTCAGCTTGCTGTGTCACTTAACCCCCTCAGCTTGCTGTGTGTTTGAGCGCCCACAGCTCTTTTTATAGGCTGCTGATCTCCATGTGACCTAGTGGAAAGACTCCCAGAGAAAGACTGCTGATGCTTTTGACTCTGTTTTGCTAAACATTGTCGTTTAAATCTTGATTGCTATAGCCAGCTTCCTGGACTTCAAATATAATGAATACAAATAATATTATCCTAATTATATTCCTGATTACTCACGAATGAGTCTAACAATGCCATTTACATGTTCTTGTTTTTTCCTCTCTCTTAATTTTAACTTAAAACAAGCGTTAATAACAAGCGTCCCTTTTTGACCAGCACTGGGTTCCCAAAATTACCCAAATTTGGTTGTTTTTAATAGGGCTGATTATATGCGATTAATCGCATCCAAAATAAAAGTTTGTGTTTACATAATATATGTGTGTGTACGGTGTATAATTATTTTGTATATATCAATACACACACATGCTTGTATATATTTAAGAAAAATGTGTAATTTATATATAAAAAAATTATATTTATATATAATATAAATTATATATAAATATATACAGTATATGCAAATATTTCTTAAATATATACATGCATGTGTGTGTATTGATATATACAAAATAATTATACACAGTACACACACATATATTATGTAAACACAAACTTTTATTTTGGATGCGATTAATCGCGATTAATCTTTTGACAGCCCTAGTTTTTAATGCAGAATTTTTATTTTACAGATTGGACACTGGATTTTGGTCAGTCTTTAGAAATGGCCTTTGAGTTGTTGTATTGTGGGTAGCATTACTATTGCGCTGTAAATGTAGGCTATTGAGAGTTTGTGCTGCAATCTGATTTAGACATTTTTTTAACAGCATTAACAATGAAAAACACAATAGCAAACTTTAAAGGGATAGTTCACCCAAATATATATATTTGTCATCATTTACTCACCCTCATGTTTTTCTAAACCAAACCTGTATGAGTTTCTTTCTATTGTTGAACACAGAAGAAGATATTTTAAAGAATGCTGGTAACCAGACAGTAGATAGCCTTTGACTTCCTTTTTTTTTTTTTTTTTTTTTTTATGGAAGTAAATGGCTACAGTCAACTATCATTCTTTAAAATATCTACTTTTGTGTTCAACAGTAGAAATAAACTCATAGAGGTTTGGAACAACATTAGGGTGATGAGTAAATGATGACCATTTTCATTTATGGGTGAACTATCCCTTTAAACAGCCAGAGAAGAAGGATAATTTAATGAGATTCAAGTTTTTTTGCTTAGCTGTTTGACTGAATCTATATAGTTAATTTACTAGTATTTTAGTTTTGGTTATAGTGATACAATGTAATCTGTAGTTGCAATAAATTGCATCTCATTTTATTTAGCTGAGCAGCCCTCATTTTCTTCGGTTTAAAATTGAATGTCTACTCTGACATTAGGATTTATTTATTATAAATATTTACCCATTTGTATTCATGGCTTACAATAATAGACTCATAATAAGACAACAAGAAAATGAAGGATGAGCAAGGCCTGCTGCATAATGAAACATAAGTGCTTTATGTCAGAACATTTAAATAAATGTCTTTGTTTTCAGAGATTGGCAACCTAGATCTGTTATGCAAGCAAACCGCTAACAACTTCACACAAGCCACGTGATTTCTCTCTTGCACTCTGCATTACAGCTGCTTCCAAATAGGCCAGTGGGCTATAATTGTCACAAAACAAAATAGCAGCTTAATATAAAAACTTACCCTTTTTTTCCTAAAGCTTGCATATGCTTTAGTGTATAGTCGTAGTGTGTGTTGCTACCTGAATAAGCCACAACGTTTTTTATGTTTTGTGATTGACTGTTGTTCATGAGCCCCTTGTCCGTCCTGAGCAGTACTGCCCTCTGTTTTTTTTTTTTTTACAGCATGTTCTGCAATATCTGAACCTGTATGCAGCTAAATGAAACTATCAAAAATGATTTTCCTAGATTCCCCCCTTTTTCTGTTTCATCAGAATTGGTCACAGCCATTACAGTTTCTCAAAAACCGCGTGGTTTCTCTGGAAATGCCCTCACTGCTGCCTCCAGTGGTGTCCCAAGTGGATGGACATTCCAATGTGGGAAACGCTTACATTCTGTAGTATGGGGGTTTATGTTAATGAAACGAATGATTACTCCCAATATAGAATAATCTAATGACAGCTGATAACTGATATTTTGGTAAATACATTTAAATAAATAAAAAATCCAGACTATACATTTGATATTTAATTAATTTGATGAACATCAAAACTGTCATTCATCCTGGACAAGTCAGTATTATTTCAGGGCAGCTTTGGACTGCATTTAGAAATGTAAATAAATTAGATGAGAACAATGGCCAATTGTTGACTGCAGTCTACTATGTATGGCATCAGTTGGACAGTGACATCTAGTGGATTTAAAGTGTTCATTGTAATGCATGAGGTCAGTAGTTCTCTTTAAAACGTGCAATTATTCAAATTAACGGAGGCAAAAAAAAAAAAAAAAAAAAACCATTTAAGTTTTATAGGTACAAAGTTAAGTGTTCTGTGCAGTTAAAATAGCAATTATTATCAGTCTAACTACAAATATAAAGGATGCTTGTGTAGTGGGTCACGATAGCTACGCTGTTCCACAGAGCATTGATTCCTCCTTCAAGCAGGGCTCTTAAAAAGGTGAGCTGAATTCATTCCAAACATATGATATTATTTTTATTAAATCAAATTTACAAATGTTTTTTTTTCTGATTCATGGTAACGAACAACTCTAACTGCCTGCATGGTGTCATACTGGTATTTAGCTTGCCTTATATTTAGCTCAAAATGAATTACAAAATGTAAAACCGCAACAAAACAATCAGAAACAATGAGCAAATTTTATTTAGACATTTGTTTTTATTCTTTTTAGAGACCATTTTCTTTTTATCTGTCTGTCTGTCTGTCTGTGTCTTTTTTTTTTTTTTTTGAAGAGTCAAATACAAGTTTAAGTGCATCTTTGCAGTGCTGTTTGACCTTTATTGTGATGTTTTGATGTCTTGTATCTCTGAGCATCATGTGACCTGACTAAAACTACAAATTTGAGTGATTGTAAAACTATGTTCAGTATGGACTTTACACTTTTTAGAAGCCTAAAGATTTATATTTTTTTGGTCCTCTTTGAACGAATTGATTGTTTACTGCTAAATATGATATTTTTTTCATCATTTGTAAGCCACTCATAATATGGCAAGCCGTTTTAACATTTAATCCTTAAAACCTATTAGTCTCTATTTTGATGCTACTAGTACTTATTTTTTAGACACTAGTATCTATTCCATTAAGTACTAGTGCTTATTCATTAGCTACTAGTGCTAACTATTTTTTTGACTAGTAACAAATTAATTTTTTTGCCATTGACTTCTATGGGGATCTGTCATTCAGATATCAACTATTCAGTTCTGACTAGTGTATATTCGAATTGTGACTAGTACATATATATTAGATAATAGTAGTTATTCATTAGGTACTATTACTTATTTTTTAGATTCTAGTACCTATTACTAGATACTAGTAATAATATGGCAAGCCGTTTTAACATTTAATCATTTAAACCGACTAGTCTCTATTTTCATGCTACTAGTACTTATTTTATAGATACTATTATCTATTCCATTAAGTACTAGTACTTATTAATTAGCTACTAGTGCTTATTCTTTAGGTACTAGTGCCTATTATTTAGATACTAGTGCTTATTCTTTAGGTACTAGTACTTATTCAATAGATACTAGTACTTATTCATTAGATACTAGTACCTATTAAATAGATACTAGTACTTATTCATTAGATACTAGTACTTATTCATTAGATACTAGTACCTATTAAATAGATACTAGTATTTATTCAATAGATACTAATACTTATTCATTAGATACTAGTTCTTATTTATTAGATACTAATACTTATTCATTAGTTACTAGTACTTATTATTAGATACTAGTACTTATTCATTAGATACTAGTACCTATTAAATAGATACTAGTATTTATTCATTAGATACTAGTACTTATTCCAATAGTGACTAGTAACTATTCTTTTGTTACTAGTAACAATTTTTGTTTTTTTGCCATTGACTTCTATGGGGATCTGTCATTCAGATATCAACTATTCAGTTCTGACTATGTATTCCAATTGTGACTAGTACATATATATTAGATACTAGTAGTTATTTATTAGGTACTAGTACTTATTTTTTAGATACTAGTACCTATTACTACATACTAGTATGTATTCAATAAATACTAGTACTAAGTCATTAGATACTAGTAGGCTACCTATTAAATAGATACTAGTACTTATTCATTAGATACTAGTACTTATTCAATAGATACTAGTATGTATTCTTTAGATACTAGTACTTATTCTTTAGATACTAGTACCTATTAATTAGATACTAGTACTTATAAATTAGCTACTAGTACTTATTCAATAGATACTAGTACCTATTTATTAGATACTAGTATTTATTCCAAATGTTACTAGTACGATTTTTTATTTTACTAGTAAGATTTTTAATTGAACTCTCCAGTGGCCGTTCTGACTAGTCATAACATAAGACGAGTAAAAAAGCAGTTGTGACTAGTAAAATAAAAAATCTTACTAGTAACATTCGGAATAAATACTAGTATCTAATAATAAGTACTAGTAACTAATGAATAAGTGTCATGATCCTGCCATCTAGTCTTTAATTTTCCCTGGTCTTGAGGCAGGATCATGGCAGACCCATGTTTTATGTGTAAGCACATGGCCATTTGTTTGGGCTGTGTGCTTGCGTTGTCTCGTTCTCTGCCCCGTCCCCCTTGTTATCCTTGTTTAGTCATTATTGCTTCCCCTGTGTCACCTGTTTCCCTCATTAGTTTCTCCCTATTTAATCCCGTTGTGTTTGCTGTCCTGTGCCGGTTCATTGCCAATCTTTATGTGAAGATTCATTCGTGAGTAACCTGTTGAGAAGTCTTGTGAAGTGTTTGATCCTGTCTTAGCTGTTAGTTTATTGTTCAGTTTTCTGTCAGTCTTAGTCTAGTCTTGTTAGTCAATACTGTCTTGTTTTGCCCCCTCGTGGGTTTTGTTTTCCCTGTTTTTCTGTAATAAACCCTTGAGATGTCTGCAAATGGTCTGCGATTGGGTTCTCTCCTTCTAAACCATAACAGAATGAACCGGCCAATATTGAACCCAGCAGACAGTATGTCCTTTCCTGCCAAGCGACAATCTTTTGAAGGGACCCGGTTGGTCGTGTTTCGCGGGATCCGTGGAGGCCGCAGTAGAGGAGGTGATCGAGAGGGTTCTACAAGGTCTTCTCCCGCTTCACTTCCTGTGATCCCTGAGGGTCGTCTGCTAGCCGTCGCTACACATGGGGACCAACCCAGTCCCTCTGCGACTCCTGAGACACCTTCCACGTCCATCAGTCTTCATGGTAAGCGTGGAAGGCACCCGTCGTGGGAGTCAGCATCGGAGTCTTCCTGCCCGGAGTCCTCCTCGCCTGCGCTGAGCTCCCCAGTTCCTGTAACGGTTCCTGCTTCACCTCCCTCTCCTGTCACCAGTCCGTCCATGGCATCAGCTCCGCGGCCAAGGAGAAAGAAGAGGAGAAAGGGAGCCTCTCGTTCTTCATCTCAGGCTGTCCCAGAGCCCGCTACTGCAAGCGCTGTCCCAGAGCCCGCTACTGCAAGCGCTGTCCCAGAGCCCGCTACTGCAAGCGCTGTCCCAGAGCCCGCTACTGCAAGCGCTGTCCCAGAGCCCGCTACTGCAAGCGCTGTCCCAGAGCCCGCTACTGCAAGCGCTGTCCCAGAGCCCGCTACTGCAAGCGCTGTCCCAGAGCCCGCTACTGCAAGCGCTGTCCCAGAGCCCGCTACTGCAAGCGCCGTCCCAGATCCCGCTACTGCAAGCGCTGTCCCAGAGCCCGCTACTGCAAGCGCTGTCCCAGATCCCGCTACTGCAAGCGCCGTCCCAGGCGCTGTTCCGGAGTCCGCTACTTCAAGCGCTGTCCCAGGCGCTGTCCCAGAGCCCGCTACTGCAAGCGCTGTTTCCCAGTCGGCGTTGGGGAGATCCATTCCAGAGACTTGTACTGTGAATGTCGTCTCTGAGTCTTCAGTCATGTCTGCTGAAGAGAAAGCAGCGGCCGATTCCGCTGCAAAGGCCGTGATAGAGTCTGTATCAGCTCGCCAGGAGATGCCAGTCATCGTTGCCAAAACCCTGTCTGAATATTTATCCCGTCTTGTCAGAATTCTTGATGTCCCAGTCCTGTCTTGTCCCCAGTCCCTGTTCCTGATGCTCCGGAGAGCACCGATCTCAAGTCTACTGCAGAGAGTCATGATCACAGTTCAGCTGCTGTGAGCGCCGTACCCCAGTCAGCTGCTGTGAGCGCCGTACCCCAGTCTGCTGCCTTCGACGCCTCAACTGAATTTGAAGTGAGACGCGTCGATTCCGGATCGTCTTCCGAGATCTCTGTCCCTGTTCCAGCTCCATTATCGTTTGTTTCACCCCCTGTCTTGTGTCCTGCGCCTTCGCCTTCGCCTGCCTTGTCCCCCGTCAAGAGTCCTGTTTCGTCTTCCTCTGTTTCCTCTGTGCCTGAGTCTGTTGCTGCTGCCACTAATGCAGTATTCCAGACTGTTTCCCCGGTCACCCCTGTCTCCACTAAACCCCGGACTGTTTCCCCTAAGACTTTTCCTCATGTGTCCCCATCCAAGTCTGCCTGGACCCCTCGCCATCAGCCATCGTCCTGTCAACCCAAGACCCCTAGTCCACCTGTTCACCCTGGACTGCCCCCTAAGAACTTTGTTTCCTCCACCTCCCTTGCCTTGTTTATTGTATTTGATATGTCACCCCAACCCTGTTATTGTTTTTTCATGTCTGCCTTTATTGTTATTTGTCATGTTTTGTTGGTTTGTGTCCTTGTCTCAGTCCGTCATGTCCCGTGTTTAGTGTCCCCTTGGGGAGCGTCTGGAAGCCGCTCCTTAAGGTGGGGGTTCTGTCATGATCCTGCCATCTAGTCTTTAATTTTCCCTGGTCTTGAGGCAGGATCATGGCAGACCCATGTTTTATGTGTAAGCACATGGCCATTTGTTTGGGCTGTGTGCTTGCGTTGTCTCGTTCTCTGCCCCGTCCCCCTTGTTATCCTTGTTTAGTCATTATTGCTTCCCCTGTGTCACCTGTTTCCCTCATTAGTTTCTCCCTATTTAATCCCGTTGTGTTTGCTGTCCTGTGCCGGTTCATTGCCAATCTTTATGTGAAGATTCATTCGTGAGTAACCTGTTGAGAAGTCTTGTGAAGTGTTTGATCCTGTCTTAGCTGTTAGTTTATTGTTCAGTTTTCTGTCAGTCTTAGTCTAGTCTTGTTAGTCAATCCTGTCTTGTTTTGCCCCCTCGTCGGTTTTGTTTTCCCTGTTTTTCTGTAATAAACCCTTGAGATGTCTGCAAATGGTCTGCGATTGGGTTCTCTCCTTCTAAACCATAACAATATGTACTAGTATCTAATAAATAAGAACTAGTATCTAATGAATAAGTACTAGTATCTAATGAATAAATACTAGTATCTATTTACAGTTTTTCTCAGTCGCTTTGATGCATTTCTCACATCACTATTTACATTTGCACAACAGTTAATGCAGTTCTCAAAACAAATAGTACAAACTGCAAAACCTTGTTGATAACCTGCAAAAGCGTGTCACTTGCTCAAAATGGATAGCTCATTCCTCAAAAGCAAGTATTCATGTCAATGAAAGTGTCGGTGTCATCAAGATGAAAAGTCCTGACACCATTGTTTATGAACAAGGTAGTCAAATGGCTTTGTCATGTTTTCATTATGACAGTTTACTCTGTAAATGTTTTCCAATGCAAAAAAAGTCAGATCTTGGTGACACTACCTGAAAATGCTCAAGACAGCACTATATACTATTTGCACAGCCATTTGAAAAATACAGTAAAGTTACAGTATTGTCTTGTATTACTGTATTTAGTGAGGTGACTGAGTACAAGACACTGAATATGTATGTTTCACATTTTTACTGCATATGCTCTTTGCAATTCTAATTTGTTCACAGCATTGTGCAAAAGAACAAATACACCCTTATTTACAACAAACATAAACTCCCTTTGGGTAGAGCTGTGCACAACTGTAAACAATATTGCAGTACATATTGGAACTGAACATACAACATACATAGTACTGTAATCATTCATGCACATCCAGACGTTCCTCTCTGTCTGGCCACATAATTTCATCTACATCACAGCGAATATCATCTATTGCTCAATTGCAAATTGTTCAATTTAGGAGACATTTTCAGGAAAAAAAAGATTTAAAAAAATGTGTAAAATTTGCTTGACAGATTTTGAAAACTAGTTCAACATTTTTGTATGTAATGACTCAAGCAATGAAATGAGGACTATTAGTTTTATATGGAATGACTATTCAGCATTCACAAGTATAGTTAATTTTGACTGACATGACATAAGCAAATGATAATGTTATAAAACAGCAGAGAGTTGTATGAAAGCAATTGATGCATGTCCAAAAGCATTTGCAGTTTGTTGGAAGGAATGAGAAACTGCTACTATGATGTGCACAAATGACTAAATGTTGTGGAGGTTGAACTAACTGTTGTGCAAATGTAAATAGTGATGTGAGAAATGCACCAAAGCGACTGAGAAAAACTGTAATAGGTACTAGTATCTAATGAATAAGTACTAGTACCTAAATAATAAGCACTAGTAGCTAATTAATAAGTACTAGTACTTAATGGAATAGATACTAGTATCTAAAAAATTAGTACTAGTAGCATGAAAATAGAGACTAGTCGGTTTAAAAGAGTAAATGTTAAACCGGCTTGCCATAGTACTTATTGATTAGCTACTAGTACTTATTCATTAGATACTAGTACCTATTAATTAGATACTAGTACTTATTGATTAGCTAGTACTTATTCAATAAATACTAGTACCTATTTATTAGATACTAGTACTTATTGATTAGCTACTAGTACTTATTCATTAGATACTAGTTCTTATTTATTAGATAGATACTTATCTTTAAAAAGGTACTAGTACCAAAAGAAAAAGCACTATCTAACAAATAGGCACTAGTACCTAAAGAATAAGCACTAGTAGCTAATGAATAAGTACTAGTACTTAATGGAAAAGATACTAGTATCTAAAAAATAAGTACTAGTAGCATGAAAATAGAGACTAGTAGGTTTTAAGGATTAAATGTTAAAACGGCTTGCCATAGGCTACTGAGAAATAATGTTAGACCCAGTTAGACAGTGACATCTAGTGGATAAAACGTGCTGGCCTATTTTTTTTTTTTTTTTTTTTTTGACATACCGCATGAGGTCACTAGTTCACTTTAAAATAACTTCATCAAGGTGAACATGTAATTAAAATCAAATAAAGCCACAGAAATAAGGTTTTATGAAGTGTGTTGGAGTGCTTTGGCAAACCAACAAATAATGAAAAGCATACTATAGCCTACGTATAGTTTACACTATTGCATAGATTTCAAAGGCTCTTTATGTGGTTATCTTATGTCTGAAAAAAGACACTCTACACTGATAAACTGTAACATTATATTTAGGCCTATGTTAAACTGTTCCCTTCTAGACCTTATTGAAAGGGGGTGCCTGGGGAGTCCGTTATGAGCAAATATGACACGTGCATTTCACCTTCATGTGAATCGCCCTGTTTACAGTCATCCTCAGACCTCCTTCACAACCGATGACAAATTGTTTTGGCCGCTTGAAGACTGCGGCACATATTAGCTAGCGGGGGCTAATCTGCATTTGTTCTCATCATCTGCTCATTCACATTCACCAGCAAACACGCCAGTTAGTGACTTTACAGAATAAAACCACATATTTAAGGGCACCTGCTGCCACAGCAAATAGTGGGCGCTTGATGAATAAAATGAATGTTGTAACTACTGTTCGGAGGATGATGCTGATCTAGTCATATTCAACATGGTTACAGTTTAGTCCACCCTTGTGTAAAAGACTCACACTTTTAGCATACTTAAAAAATAAATAAAAAAAATAGTAGCCTACTTATTAGGCTATTTTAAAAGAATATAGGCTACTTAACCGAATGTAATGTTTTCAGACCCCTAATTGCCTGTTGCAATTTAATCAAAATTGATTATAGTTTAGCTGAAATTTAGAGTGATTTTTTGACCCACTTATAGGACTTAAGTACATCTTTATGTAACTTCATCCTTATATTGTCTTTGAAATAAAGTTTAGGCCTATTGCTGAAAATATAACTGGCATTTCTTTTGAAACGTATACCAAGTGTTTAAAAATATAGCCCATGTAATTACACATAATGATCAATGCTCAGTTTAGTACATTTAAAATATATTAACTTTAAATGTAATATTAAATAGGCCAACCCACTGCGGTTAAAATAATAAAGTACTTTACATGTGATTTACTATGTTAGATCACTCATCAAAATGTGTACTTCTTTAAAGCACAGCAACATACTTTTTAAAAGTGTATACTTGACTTTGTGTTATGGTGCATTTCATTAATATTATCTGCAAGTACAGTATGCGTATATATATATACATATACATACACACACACACACACACACACATTCTGGTCAAACTTTATATAGGTGTCTTTACACTTTTACACTGTACTTACGTCAAAAACAATTTTTTACAGTACTTATTTTGTTCATGTTGAATTGCAAACCACTTTTTCTGCTATTGAGGTTGATTACAGGTAGGCAGGTTTATGGTTAGGTTTAAGGGTGGGTTAAGGGGTAAGGGAAGTAGTGTAATCATACATTACTGAAATGAATAATTACAGAAATTAGTTATACAGCTGTAATTACATGTGCACTTTTAAATTTAAGTACAATGTTAAAACATGTACACAATAAGTGCATTGTATTAAAGCACACTCTTTCATAAGGGCAGTGCAACTTAATAAACATAAACCTACAATTAAGCCTGCTTCAGTGAACTGCAGTTAATCAGCACATAATAAACATTTAGCCATGATACCCACATGATAAAAGCTCCTCACATGAGAGGTCACAATGTTTACGATGCATGATGGTCATTGATAATGCCTGTGCACAATGCCTCTCTTTCTATCCGAGTGGAGGATGGTGGTGTCAGCTCAGAGCTGATGACACACAGGAAGTTAGTTGATGCTCTGATGAGAGTCGTTTCGGTCTTGGATAAATGTTAGAGTTCAAGATTTGGTCCTTTACCATAAGGTTCATCCCAGTCTTTCTTTGTGCTGCAGAAGAAAATTAGGGCTGTTTTAATGCCGTATGTGCAAGTTGAATTATATGGAAACCTAATTATATATAAGGAAAAAATATATGATTTGGTAAATCATAATTATGAGATAAAAACCACAACTTATGGGATACTTAGTCCTTATTATGAGGTAGAACATTTTAATTAAGAAAAAAATTAATAATTTTTTTATTTTATAAAAATTAAAAATTGTAATTATTACTTTTTAAATAATTGTATGTCATAATTACGACTTTTTGAGCCATAATTATGATTTACCAAAGCATTCTTTTTTCTTATGTGATAGACATGGTCACATGTTGGCTTCCAAAACTATATGCTATCCAGATGCTTACAATGTTAACAATAAATTACCCAAAATGCAGGCACTTACTAAGACAGGTAACACTGAAAACACATGATATAGTAGGTCAAAATTCCCCTCAAAAATTCTAGAACAATTATATTGATCATCTAATGTCATCATTAAATGCAAGTGCTTCAAACTGTGAGTCATTTTGTGAAGTAATTAGTCCAACTAATCCAAAGTACAGAAAGCTTAATTTTGCATGTCATTAAGGAAAAGCTATTTTATTCTATTATGATTCCCTCATCACTTAATGATACTGAATTTATAAACAAAAAAATCAACTTTTGTTGCAAAATAAATTAACCTGGCAATTCTTAAACTTTTTATTTTGCGTTATGCTGCATCCACACCCATCGGGACCAGTAACAATCACCACTCTTCCTTATTATTGCTGTTGTTGTTGCTACAAACCATGCTGAGGATATTAAAAATTTGCTGTGTAATATTATTATTTTTGTGTTTAGTCAACAGCATGGATCACAGACTACACTAACATTCATAAATTGAGTCAGGAACATTTTTTTAATTGTTTTTGAAGGTCTCTTAAGGCTGCATTTATTTGATCATTTGAAAATACCATAAAAACAATAATATAAAATAGTATTACAAAAGTTTCAGCAAGAGTACTCTAGTTTTCAGTGTCACATGATCCTTCAGAAGTATTTCTGATATGATGATTTGATGCTCAAGAACATTTCTTATTATTAATGTGGAAAACAGTTGTGCTGCTTAACATTTACATGGAAACCATGACACTATGTTCCATGTTTCTATGATGAATAGAAACTTTAAAATTGATATGAAATAGATTTTTTGATAACATTATCAATTACTTTGTCACTTTTGGTCAATTTAATAAATCCTTGCTGAAGATAGATAGATAGATAGATAGATAGTGAGCATGAGCTCTTGAAGCTCCGCCCTCTGTGCCGGAAGCAGCAGCTCATTTGCATTTAAAGGGACACGCACTTAAGGACAAGTTTTTACGGACCCTCAAAAAGGGACAATTTTTAACATGCTGTAAAAAATTATCTGGGGGGGTATTTTGAGCTAAAAGTTCACATACACACTCTGGGGACAACAGAGCCTTATTTTACATATTGTAAAAAGGGTCATTATACCACCTCTTTAAATAGTGACTCAAACAAGATGATTAATAGAACACAGCTGAACCAAACAAATTCATAATGACGTGACCATGGAAACAAAGGGAAAATCAAACAAAGGAACACATGAGAATGAATGAAAACAAACTAAATTTCCATGATAACTAAGACAAACTGAACATAACTGTGACAGGTAGAGTGTTTCTTTTTTTTTTTCTTTTTTTTTCATATTTGTTTTCGGAGGCTCTTAAAAGCATGAAATGGGAATACTGCACCAACAGGAACTTTCCCGAAATGAATAGGAATGATAATTGATATCCAGGTTCAGTATTATAGACCTCCTTACTAGTCTGTGTCACGGTTAAAGTCCAAGGATGAAGAAGAAGGTACAAATAACAGCAGTTTGTACTAAACAAAAGCCAACAACAACAACAAGTGTGCCATGCACAAAACAAAACCAGACCAAGAATGAGTGAAGGTGAGGAACTAAAATAATGAACCGCCATGAATATCCATGGTGACTGATTATGGTGGGTAAAGGAGAAAAAAGGAACACAAAAAGGTGATTAAACAGACAGATAGAAAACAAAACCAAAACTAAGCATTACTGGGACAATCAATGGGTCTCTTAGGACTTTTAGATGCATTCAGGTCACTGTATGTCTCCTAAGCTGTTATTGCCCCATGACTTTTGTCTCTATGCAGATCACTTGACTCTTCCAAGAGAACGCAGGAGTCTGTAGTTGGAAATCCTGCGACTCAATTAGAATAATAATCACCTTGGTAACCAGAGGGCAATTCCTAATCTGGCTCCCCGAGGAACATCTGCAAGCCTGTAATGTAAATGTGCTCGTTATCCCTCCTCAGTTACCTCCAGTCATTCCCTCTGTCCAAATGCCACAACAATATTAAGCAAAGTTTTTTTCTCAAGGTCTTGTTTTAACTACTCAGTGTGTGTGTGTGTGTGTGTGTGTGTGTGTGTGTGTGTGTGTGTGTGTGTGTGTGTGTGTGTTTTAAAACGTGCTATAATTACGTGTGATCATAAACTCTATCATATGATGCTAAACTCAAATTTTCTAATAATAGAATGTCAAGAGTTAAAGAAATGGTTGACTTTTGTTGCTTCTTAATTTAAACAACAAATGATCACTTAAAAAAAAAAAAAAAAAAAAAATAGAGAAAATGAGAGAGATTCACCACAATTATACCAGGCTAATGTATGATGGAAGTGAAATGAAAGTCTGATACAGGTTATTTGGAAGAAGAAATTGAGGTCACTGTGACTTCTCAATATTCCATCTGAAGGAAATTAAAGTTAACAGGAAGCAACCCCTATGGAAATGAACTACTCACAATCTTGATTATTTGAATGAACATCAAGATCATTTAGAGGAAAATTATTCCTCTGACATGTTGTAATTGCAAATTACAAAAAGCAGATTAGATTAGAAAAGCAGATTAGTTCAACTTTAGCATATGATGAGTTTTCTAAAATGGTTCACTTGTGTTGTTGATGTTGTTGTGTGAGAAATTATTTCATAGACTTTCATTGAAGGAGAAACCTAAGGCTGTCTGTCTATATCGAGCGCAGCGTTAGTTCAGACAGGCCACGTAGGCATAGGCCGCGTCAGGGGGGGGGGTGGGGGGTGGGGGGGGGGATGGGGGGGGCTAATGCTAAAGCTCAGTATGTCATTAATTATGGAGCAAGAACCCCCATAAGGAACCATACCGCCAAAGATAAATTGTGTTAAACCCAAGTAAGGGTCTCGTCTCTATCTATCTATCTATCTATCTATCTATCTATCTATCTATCTATCTATCTATCTATCTATCTATCTATCTATCTATCTATCTATCTATCTATCTATCTATCTATCTATCTATCTCAATCAAAAGAAATGCTCCTGACCAGTAATGGCACAAGAGTTTTAAAAATATTGTTTTTCCAGGTTGACACTATATCCTCTTGTAATAGGGAGCATTTGTGTTGTGTGTTAGTTACATTTTGTTGTGTTGTGGTTTAGATTCATTGTTTTAAACTTTTATTTGCTTTGTAAATTTTGTCTTGTGTTACCACAATGGATATCTTCCTCAGAGACATCTTTTGAAGAAACTATTTGTGTTAAAGTTCAGTTCATAATGTTCATATTATACCTCTGATATAAAAACAAAGCTCTTGTGGATCACTCTGTAATGTGGTGGAATAAAGTAACAGCATTAACGTAATATGCATTGCTCATGTGGTATGAATTTAATCAGCTATAGTCAAGAGATATGAATGTGTAATATTGTTCATGTGAGGCCTCGTTCATACAGTAGGTGGAGCATTGCTGAATCCATTATTTGCTATGAACGTTAGCAGGGCAAGGTGGTAGTGTGTGTGTGGGGGGGGGGGGGGGGGGGAGATGGGGGAGCTGACAAGGTTAAATTTAGCGGCTGATTAGACTGTATGAATTTTAATCTGCCTCTGACAAAGGCTCAAGAGCACCCTCCGCTCACCAAATCTCATTCTTCCTCATCCTGTCTTTTCCCCCTCTTGTCCCCTCTCTCCCACTACATCTCTCTCTCTCCCGCTCCCCTCCACTAACTGGATTCCTCGTTCTCTCTCTATCTGTCTGTACATATGTGCCTGGGGTTATAATGATAAGAGGGGATAGAGCTGATTTGAATGTGACTCAGGTGGGGGGGCTCGACTCTCTTCTTCTCTCTCTTCCTTGATGAGATTGTAATGGATGAGGATGATTGTGAATGCATATTCATCGACCATAGATGGCGGTTCAGAAGCGTGACCCAGAGGTTGCGATGAGTTTATTTTCCTCCCCAGTTAACAGGTGGGCTTCTCTGGAAACTCATGTTCAATCACTGCACACCTCCACAAGATTTAAGTTGTCACCTAAAAGATTTAAACTGTCACAAATCGTTTCAGGACATCCGTGGGTTTTGGGTATCCATCTCTGCTCCATGTTACATCATGGAGGATAAATACTAATGTATTAAATCTGAAAACACTGTGGAAATTAAAGGTGAAATTTTTCATTTGTGAGTTACTAGCAGCAGTGGTATAGTTGTGATTGAAGATATGGGGATACTGGGTAGAGGTCTGCTACCCGACCCGAGCCCGACGGGTCCCGAAAAATGTGCGGGTTTCGGGTCGGGTTCGGGTTAATGTTTATTGAACAGCCTCGGGTTCGGGTCGGGCTCGGGTTTGTAACTAAGAAAAACTATATAAGCTATATATAGCCTAGTTTGCGTGCCGTGTGCTTTGCCTGCTTGCTGTATTGTGGTGACCGGCACGCGAGAGAGAGATCCGGCGACTCAAAACTGAGGTTGGAGGTAACGGAACAAAAAAAAAAAAAAAAAAAAATTAATTACACTGCCTACGTAGCTTCTCTGCAGGGACAGCGCCAGAGAATTTTTAACGCATGTGCTGAGTGGGTGGGTGCAAGATCATTGACGGGGAGCAGCGCAAAACTTGGCCACAAAATATTTAATATTCAGTTTAGTTATGTTAATGATCAGAATTAATGCTTTAATTTTATTAAATTGAACAAGCGCAACATTCAGCATTCAATTAAATATTCTAAAAGATATAGGCTATTATTAATAATGTTATTTCAACACAATATCTCGTTATTTCGAAATAATATGTGTGTGTGCATCTGTAAATCCGGTGACGCGTGTATTGATTTTTATTAATAAACAAGTGTTTTCTCTAAAAGTGTCGACTCGGCTGCAAAGATGAAGTTGACGATCGCCATCTCCGTGTGAACGCGCTTATAGAGAGAAATGCACATAAATAAGCCTAATGGATTACATAATCAGAGAGTAGCCTTTTTCGTTTTTCGTTTTGAATGATTTCGTTTAAAGACATTTCAAGCTTTGTGTATTTGTCATGTCTGTGTGAGGCATACACTGAGTTTCGTTAAGTTAGGATGTGCTAGTTCACGTGCAATGCAAGTGAGCGCGCGGGCGCCTCCGTTATATTTGTTTCGTAGCCTATTCATTAAATACAGGCAATTGGTTGATGAAAAATTTATTAAAATTAAGATACAATTTATACAAAACGAAATTCACTTTAAAGAAAGGCTTTCTACAAAACAACTTCAACTTCAACGGTCAAAATCATGTCTGACCCGCTGCATGTCTCATATTGCGCATCCTATCTTACTCGCTCGTGCTGTTCACTTTTCATAAATCAACATAAATGAAAAAAAATAACATTATAATATTTTAACAAATATGAAACTAAATGCGCTTTACAACAGTAGGCCTACATACTCTCTATTTGTACAAATTTCTGCGCATTAATTTAATTCTGAATTTTGCACACACAAGTTGAAAGGCATTTGTTCAAATCAAGTTCACGGAAAATTGTGCGTGCATTTATTAATCATTATGATACTAAAATCCTAACAAATAGGCTATGCTATGTACAAAAAATCAGATGAGCCAATAATATGAACGCATTTACACGTTAAGCATTTTCCTCCTATAGAAAACCATTATAAGAAAGCTTAATGTGGCTTAATGCAGATTAGAATGTCCCCTTATTTTGTTGAAATAACGAGATATTATGTCGATACTAGGCTACTGTGTCCACCGTGGTCTCCTTTTTGATCAGCGGAAACGATTTTTGCTTGTTTGGGATCTGACTGTCCAGCGTATTTTAAAAAGTTAAGCAAACTTTCCTGTCTTTTTGACATTTTTCCCCTGAGTGAAACGATCGAGGCTAACAGCAATCTCAACTCGTACAAGCGCGCAAGTCATGAGTCACAAACATTGAACACTACACAAACAGTAATTTTATTTTATTTTATTTCATTTAGGCAATTCATTTTAGTGACACAGGAGGTGCCGGATCCAATAAAAAAGGTTCCGGATCTAATGTCGGAGGTGGGGCTCAAATTAAGCCCTGGTTGTTGTTCATTTAATTTGTTTTAAAATTCACATTTCATCCAGAGCGGTTTCTTCTCGCTTTGCAATGTTTTCGCTTTCTTCTCGATGTGCAATGTATGCATAGGCTACACAGACCACAGACACACAGGCTCTCTCTCTCAAAAATGGTATTTATTTGCTGTGAGAAATAGAGTGGACCTCGGGTTCGGGTCGGGTTCGGGCTTAACATGTAAATTTAATTGTCGGGTCGGGTCGGGTCGGGTTAAATGATCGCGGGTACGGGCCGGGTTCGGGCTTCAGTTTAAAGCCCGTGCAGACCTCTAATACTGGGACGCATCTGTAGTAGCCTAAAAGGTTTTCTATTTCATCTCATGAAACAGAAAGAATTTTTTGATATCTGGACTAGAAACAAGAATACTAATTAAGAAAACAATTTATTTTTGCAGTGGGGTGAGTAAATTATGACTTTCTTTTGATTTTAGGGTAAAACTACTCCTTTAATGTTTACATACCAAGAAATATAAGGCGTAGACTCCATGGCAAATGAAGAGATTGCTGGACATCAAATGGAGTTGAAAGATAAATGAGATTTGTTGAATAATCTTAAATTACATCTCCTTGAAGGAAAACACCATCTAATTTCTCTTTGAAGTGTGCAAGAGTAGTTGTAGGACCATGGCATCCACATCATTTTCACCTCTGGAGAGTATACTCCGAATGTCATCATTGGTTGGTTTGCTTTTGAAAAACTCAATCATGATTTGTCCACACTCCTGAATAGACAATTCCAAAAATCGGAGTACTTTTTTGTCAGTGAGCTCTTCAAAATGGCCATATATATGCCTCTGTGTGAAGAGATATGGCTATTTGGTTTTTATATCTGCAATTGTAGGGGATGGGGTTGCATTGACCATGTGACGCTGAAGCCAATGAGCTTGCAGGTGTCTCCTCTGTCTGCTCCAGAGATTCCTTCATGAAGGTGTATCTCCTCCATCTTCTGACGTTTCACTTCAAGACTTACTGTTATAACTTTCACCGGGTGGAAGAGCAGGCTGCCATCTTGTACAACCATACGAGTCAGTGGAACTTCATTTTCTAGTAGTTCCAGTGTCACTTCTTTGGATCCTATGATGACTTGTGTACTTATTCGATTCAGATGCTGTATGCATACTTTCAGCTGTGAAAGAACAGATTCATATCCCATATCCCCAACCTGTCAGCAAAAGACTTTGGATACTGGCTCACTATTTTGCGAGTAACAGTAAGACACTGTGATCTGGTGGGGTTTGTGTCATGTTTTTTCATTTCGTCAGCAAGGATTCTAATCATTTGTCTTCGGTCAGAAGGAGAAGGTCTCTGTCCATTCTCAACAGAACTCTTTATACCGACTGGCACTAAGTTCCAGGGAACTTTGAAATTTTTAGGCCATGAATGTGACGCACTGGTTGATGCTAGACTGCTTGATGTTGGCCCTGAGGAGCTTGATGGAGGTGAACCAAGAGTAGCGTTTGTTTCGGCGGGGAACCAAGGGGAGAACCTCAGCAGGTTGCAGTACCACTGTGCAGTTTTGATGTTCTGAGTACATATATATATAAATAATCAGTTATTGCCTCATGAATTACACCATAAACAGTACTGAAATGCATTGTAACACAGTTAAAAGGGATAGTTCACCCAAATATTAACATTAATTACTCACCCGTCATTTCAAACCAGTAAGACTTTTGTTCAATTTTGGTACACAAATGAAGATCTTTTTAAAAAAATCCAAGAGACTTCTGTCCCTCTATAGTATTATGCAACTTGCACTTTCAGTATAGTAATCCATATGACTCCAGTGGTTTAATCTTAATTTTATGAGGCAATGCAAGTGCTTTGTTTACCCCCAAAAACAAAAAAACATAATGTATCACATTTTTTTACAAAATAAAAATCACCAATGTGCGTTCACACAACAGTGTCTGCTCTCATGTCAACACAGCACGCATGCATCGTGGTGCTTTAGTGAACATGTCTTGGAGATTCATATTGTGTAAATAAAGAATTTTTTTCTTTACCTTGATTTTTCCAGGAACTAAGAAGTTTTCTGCATTGGATAGGTCGTATGAACTCCAAAATGTCATCTTCTTTTTCATAAACCAAATCATCCAAACCCTCGACACCTTGGTCCATGAGCTTCTCAACCAGCTGGTTGGTTACATCTGGAGATAGGCTTGGCAACACCGACAATACAGCATCTTTCAGGACTTCTTTCATTCCAGACATTATTCTAGAATTGGGAAGGAGTGATGGAGAACAATTACTGACAAGCCACACAATAAGTATTCAGGCAGAGGATAGTAATCCAGTAGGCTGTCTTGATTTATGCACAGGTAGCCTTGATCTTGTGATGTCAAGCAATGAACTCCCTGGTTTATACGACAAAAAAGACTGACTTTTCTTTGTGACAAAATGCACATTGCAATTGTCATGTACAAGAAATAACTGAATGTTCCCAAATACAATTCCCTCATCATTCTTCTGCAAAACAACATGCATGTTTTCCCTTTACAGTCACTTTATTAGATGCTACTGTATTCCCTGGCTGAAAGTTAAGACAGGTAACAGATCCTCGAATGTCATCATTGTAGTCATTAACATGAAACTCTATTCCCCTCTTTGCCACAACATTTTCAGGGAAAGGGCTTCCTGCATTTAGGTAAGCCTGCAGAAGTTGATGTCTTTCTCCCAATGTAGCACGCAGGTTCTTGAAATTGTGCAATTTTCTCACACACTGTTTAAAGCATAAATGCTTACTTTCAAAGTGTAGTGTCCATAGGCGAATAAGTGGACCAAAACGATCAGTGAGCTCAGGATGACACAAGTCGTGGTGCTTTGGCTTAAGTGGATGATTTGGAAAAGCCACCTTTTGAGTCTCAATAATACTCCTCTATTAGCACTGATAAATATGTTATCTGACCAATATTAATGGAAGGAGCACAGCTGAGCTCTGCTATCTGTCTAAGTTGAAGTACTAACTACCATACCTCATTTTCAGTTGGACTGACAATCTTTTCCCCTACCAAAAGAGGTAAAAGCCAGAGAAGGCAGCAATTCTGAACTGCATGTACGCTTAATTTCCCAGTACCAGGAGTCACCTCAACTGGTTTATCACGCGCATCATTCCCAAGATACTTTAACTGGTTAATGTGACGATTCAGTTCAGTGTATGTGAACTGTTTCTCCTGATTCACAAGATGATCGATATACAAAGTAAGGTCAAATGACACAACACCTTCAAAAAGATTGTGTCCAAGACAAGGAGGTAATCCTGGCTGGCAAACGTGAAAATATTTCAGGTTATTAAAGGGTGTAACATTTGACACCAATTGCAATTTCAGTTTGACCAGCATCCAAATCCTTAAGATTTTGCTCATACGACTCCACAGTTCTTGTTACAGCCTTTGTTAGGGGAGCTGTGATAAATGTCTGGCGGTAAATTTCACAATATCTGCAAAAGTTTTTACTTTTACTGAAATTTTCAACAAAACCACCAATGTAATGCGATCCAAGCTCCAGCTATGGCACAAAATGTACCTTTGTGCACCTTTCCATCAGCTAATTCAACACCATTTTCCTCCTTTAAGGTCTTTTAACAGAGTAGCAAAGACCAAATCTTGTCCAAAAAATCGAAAATCTTGTTCCCTACACAGCAGAACTAGTATATGGTCAATGACTGACCTACAATGAGGGAACAGGTTTGCAAGTGTCATGTAAACGGCAAGAATTTTGTGCTTTTTCTTACCAGACCCAAGTGGATTGGCAACTTCAAAAGCATCTTCATATAATATTAAAGCTAATGAATCTTTATCAGTTTTAAACAGGATATGTTCATCAATATTTTTGCCATCCCATACATCAGAAAGGATCTTTTGCTCTGACTTCAGATCGTGAATTCTTATGTTGTTCTATCGCTGATTTACAGTAGAACAGTGCTTCTAAGCTTTTCTTAATAGGAATATATTGAGCAATGCTTTGCTTGCCAGATTAATTTTAACCAAGACAGACTGGGACAGAATCCACAAACTTAAAATTGTCTTAATAAAAAGACTTTCTCCTCTTATCAGTGCTAAGTATGTTAATATTAGACCTCCAAAAAAGATCATCAGTTTGCAAGGCATCAACAACGCTCTTTATATAATTTCCAGAAATACCAAGCGCAGTCAAGTTTTCACTTAGCTTGAGTAGCAATTGAGACAGGCTAATATCATGGATGTCCTGCAGCCCATCAATTACCGACTGAATCACAGATGAGGAGAGAATATGCTTTTCCTGTAACTTGAGATAAAACAGAGCCATGTTTTTCATAATCTGCATTATCTGGCAATAGTGTATTATCCAACTGCTCTATGCCATCACCACAATCAAATAATTCAGACTGTGGATGTGAGTCTTCAGCCATGTTAGATACCTCACCATGCGGCCTCTGTACTGAAATATTTGACTGCAGTATATTATGAAGCAACCTTTCTGCTGAAGAGTTTCGATGATTCCTGGATAAATGTGAAGTCAATGTAGATGCTACAGAAAGCAGTGAACTTTTTAAATGTTCTGGAGCAATCAGGAATACCACATTTGAAAACATGAATATGGATTTTCATGTGCTGGCAAAATGCTGACAACACAATCACAGAACTGACACCATGGCATTTTTGTGAACACATGGACTATAACTGTAACACTACTAAAGCACTTATGTTAGCACTGGACGGTCATCAGATTACAAAACCTGAAACGAAAAAAAAAAAAATACATATAATAAAAAGCAGGTAATGCAAATGACATGGTCAATGTTGCCTATGTGAAATATCTAAGTTACTTGGTATATTTTTTTCGCGGTAACAAACCGATAGAGAATTAAATAGAATTGGCAACAAATAGATTGGCTTACCATATCACTCAGTTGAATAATTTTCCATCTTCTCAAGCTCTAAACTCCACTTATGGTCACAGGCACAAGTTAGATTATTCAGATGACAGATTCTTCCTCCCGTCTTCATGTGACGTTAACATCCTCCATTTTCTGCTGCGTCACAGGCAACTTATGTTTGAAAGAAGCTCACAAAAGCTTACACGAACTGAAGCTCACACGAACCAAAGCTCACAAAAGCTTAAAAATTGCTAATAATGGAATAATGATTCTGTTCAGTTGAGTCCTGCTGACTCAAGTTTGCCTGTAGTAGCTACTGTCTGTTCGCGTCACATATGATCTGAATTGAGTGCGAAAGTAATCAATCCCACAATGCAATGCCTTTACAGTATGATACTGTATTACGAATTTATCGGGATGAAAACAGAAATGTGCTGTATATTTAAAGCTGTAAAAGATACAGCCTAATACTGTATTATGTAAATACAGTACAATTCTGTGATTACCTGAAGCCCAACAGCACCATATGTCAGGGTGCTTACCACAAGGCTATAAGCAACATCTAGCTCTCAACTGTTTTGTAAAATATTAGAACCTCAATCTGTAAGAAACAACTGGGGGGAACAGAATCCGATGGCAAAAAATACAGCTGTCGGAATCCGTTCCCACAACCCCATGATGAGAAAAGTTGATGTAGTGGCTTAAAAGATGCTACTTATATTATCTGTGTGGATGGAGCTTAACCAGTACCAGTTTAAAGATTGATATTTTGGCGTTTTTGCCTTTTATCATGATAGGACAGTATCTAGGCAGAAAAAAAAGTTCACCAGCCGGGACTCGAACTCAGGTCACCTGAAGCACAACAGCACCATATGTCAGTGTGCTTACCACAAGGCTATCAGCGGGTTTGGAGAAATCTGTGAGCCAGGACTTATACACAGGTCACCCGAAGCGCAACGGTTCTATATGTCAATGTGCAGCACATGAGGCTATCGGCACCAACTAACCAGCTATCATATTCATACTTAAAGCCAAAAAACTTACATTTTGATTTCATGGGGACTTTAAACTGTTTTATTCTATCACATTAAAATGTGAGCACAAATGAGTTCAATTATTTGATTTATTATTTATATTGTATTTCTTTTTAATTATTTTATTTGTATTCTTTCTATTTTTTAAGTGTGTGTTAAAATATACACGTTATACATTAATGTTGGTATATCATTTGTGTGTGTGTGTGTGTGTGTGTGTGTAGTCCAATGATCTCCTGATATATGGACACCACAAACACATACTGCCATTTGTCTCCACACCCCACAGAGTGAAGTTGCGGAAAAGCTTATTTCCTTCCTGTCCTTCCTTAACATTTTGTTCCTTCTCCCCCCACTTCCTTCCCTGTACACATTCTTCTCTTCACTTAGAAAGATTATATAAAAATGATAATGTTCTATGTCAATATAAGTGAATTAACAGTCATGTTTGGTATCATTTAAAATGTCTCAGTGCGACTGGTACAATGGTCTCATCTTCTCAGAAGTAAACCAAATGGTAATAAGGGTTTAGAGTTACTTTGCTTATTGGGTGTGCACTTTTTCCCAGGGTCCTTCATCCAAACTACCTCCTGTTCCTCAACAAGGTGTGAACTCCCTGTGTCTATAACTCTAGTCAATGCAAATTCCTATTGTAAGTTCATTACCCACATTGGGGGATGTTTCATCTTGGTCTGAGTATATAAAGAAATGTCTCCAGAGGCTCGGGGCGATTTGTAGTCCAAACCTGCCCGTGATACTGAGTGTCGTCAAGAATTGGGGCACGCAAACTGAAGCCATAGATCTCCGCCTAACACATTGGCATTTATCAATGTATACTTATAGTGTGGAGGCTACTAATGGGTTTTCCGTTTAGAGCAACAGAATGTTGTTAGACCAATCTAAATTCGGGTGAGCCTCAACCTCTGATTATTGTAATATTATTCTAACTAAGTGTACGTGGGAAACCATGGCATTATTATACAAAGTTATCATTAGAAGAAGTTAAGTTGGTCAGCTTGTTTATGGTAATGGTCGTGTCCTCTGGTTAGATATGATTTTACCTTAGTTAAGTGTGTACAGATCTATGGGGACTACATAATATACTTTTAGGAATTAACAAGCATGGTGCAGTTATCTAAAAAGTAGTAGTCAATCGCCTCTGTTAATGACCAAGACTGACAAGCTTATGTTTAAGAGATCGTACCTGGCTGGTGCAAGCCAGCGTTATAGGAATCCGGATGAACAAATGTAATTTCAATTAAGAGTTAAATAGAATAATCAAACATTCACTGAAATTTAATGATTAACAAACATCAATTAAACCTTTTTCATTTTTGGAGTCAGATGAAACAAAGTAGTAATTAAATTACTTTGCCACGCTGAAAAGACAGTAACACGCAGTGATCCTTCACCAGCTTATCGGAAACTGTCGTTGGACCGATTGGGCAGGCCTTACAGTATACACTTTTCTTTTTTTAATCCACAACTCATACTCAAAATCCTTAGACAAAATATGTGCACATTTGTGTATGCAATCAATTAAAAAATGGAATCGAAAAATTTATTTTGAATAAATGTGTCTGTCTGCTCGCTTAGCATGACTGGTTGCTGAATATGGCCATGGTGGATGATGCCTGCAGACAGCCACTAATTGAGGCCAGTCTATCTATTCAGTCCATTTCATGGGTCAGACACCCAGGATGAAATTGTGTGAGAAGACCGACATCCTTAGAGAAGGGACTGAATATTTAACCATAACCAGCCATTCATCCACACGAGGGTCCTCTCACTGAACTAATGATATAAAGAAAATGACAATGGTTTGTATGCATGATCTGAAAATGATCCAAAGAACATCTGAACTATGTAAAAATACACTTTCAAAAGAATATTAAGTGCAAACTGAATGTAATGTTTTTGGACAAATAATTGCATGTTATTTATAATTAAATAACATGCTAAATTTGTATTAAATGCAACAAGCTGAACTTTAGAGTGCTTTTTGATCACCTTAAAGAGGACTTAAAACTTCAGTACATCCTGTCACATATATGTTCTGTTTTGGCTTAGTTTCTTTGTGTTTTAGTTCTATTCCTGTTTGCCTGTGTGCCCTGTAATTTGACCCAATTTATAGTGTGTTTCATTAATGATTCTGTCCACCTGTTGTTTTTTTAATTTTAATTTTAATTTTTTATTTTTATTGAAATCTTTCCATTACCATTTGAACATGACAGTTTAAGATGGCTTTCGGACAGAGTCAAACACAAAAGACGCTTAAGAGAAGCGAGAGAATTACAAGAGATAAAAAAAAAATTAATAATAATTAAATTTAATAAAAAAAAACGGGAGAGAGCTAGGGATTTTTTAGCATTTCGAGATCGTCTATCGTTGTACAGAGTTTCACAGCATTCTTTCCTTTCATGTGTTTCAGAGATGAAAAGTAACAGTACAATTCTTTGTGAAAAGCAAAAAATTTGGGAATGGAATTCATAAATCTGTTCTTATGTATGAAGAATTTTCCAAGTATTACTATGGAGTTGATCAACATATTGTGATAGTTATCTTTGACAATAAAACCAAATCTCGTCGTCCCTCGGCATCGTCTTGCTTCAATGGGGGGCAGATCATTCAGTGTTGTTGCGCCCAAAATGTGGAACTCTCTCCCCCGATCACTCTGCTCTGTTGACACTATCTCTGAATTCAAATCCATGCTCAAAACTCACCTATTTTCTGAATGTTATAATTCTTAATTAATTTTTTTTTTTTTTTTTTTTTTTTTTTTTTTCAAAGTTATATCTGTCTGTATTATGCTGATTGCCTCCCCATCTACCCATTTTTCACTTACTGTACTTGCACCCTCAACTGCCTACTGTTGTTCTGTCTGCTGTCTTTGTCAACTGCCTTTATTGTTGTTTGTCTATTGTAAAGTGTCCTTGAGCTCTGGAAAGGCGCTATATAAATAAAACTTATTATTATTATTATTATAACCATATAAAACATTTTCTTTCTTTAAAACAGGAACCGGCAGATATTTAGACAACCAATGGAATAAATCACTCCAGAGGGCAGTGATGTAAATACAATCATAGAACATGTGATCTGTGGTTTCTGCGTTATTGGTACAAAACACACAGTCCTTACAGTCAAAACCAAATCTATTAGAAAGAAACTCAGAAGATGGATAGATTCCATTTAGGACCTTGTAGTGCACTTCCTTAACTTTTGGCACAAGTGGAAATAAAAAAAAAAAGGATCTTAAACATTCAGCGTCTTTTTTGGAAAAAAATCTGGAGATTGAATTGTAAGATCTAGAGAACGGGTACAGTTCTTTGTTAAATATTTGTCTAATATCGAGGTTACTTATTTTACATTCGAACAGATTACTCCCTTGTACCAAAAGCGAAGGAAGCTTTGGATTCGAACAGTCTCGATGCCGGTGAGATATCATTAAAAGAACTTGCTTAGGTATTGCATTAAAAACTTTTTTATATTGCTGTTTGTCTATAATATTAAATTTAGCACAAAAATCCTCGAATGAGAGTAAGTTACCATTACCGTCCAGTAAATGAGAAACAGACCAAATGCCCTTATCTAACCAGTTTTGTATAAACAGAGACTTACGATTATGTAAAATATACCTGCAGTTCCATATTGGGATATTGTGGGGACTAAAATTATGTTTGTATATCATTTTCCAATAAAACAGAGTTTGATAATGAAATGAAGAGATTTTATAGGGAAGTTTCTTGAGGTCATAATCACAACTAAGGAGAAATTTGATGCCACCAAGTTTCATAAAGATATTGTTGGGAATGTGAAACCAAATTTGTGTTTTTTTTTATTTAGAAATTGTTTTAGCCAGTTGGTTTTGATTGTACCATCAACACATTCAAAATCAATTGCCTTAATCCCGCCTTCTTCATAGTTTCTAATCATTGTACTCTTTTTTATATAATGCGTTTTACCTTTCCAGATGTAGTTAAAGTTTGCTTGGTTTATTGCTTTGATTGCTTCCTTGGGAACTGACAATGATTGGGCTGGGTAGATGAAGCGAGAGATGGCCATGTTCAAGTTCAAAACGGTGCGCAACGTTTTGCTACGGTTTCCGGGTTGAACGTCATGTTTCCTGGAAACGGCGTGCACCGGTGTGCAACGGGGTTTGAGATACGTTTTCTCTTGTTTGGTGGGTGTGTCAGAACTGCAGTCCAATCAGCAGCAACATGTATATAAAGCACGTGGTATTAAAGTGAACTCGCACAATGGGTTCAAGGAAAGTAATTTACAAATGTGTTTGATGCAGCTCGGTATACGCAAAAACTGAGGATATTAGAAGACATGTTTGTCGAAAGTTTTATTGTAAAAAATATAGGATATCAACATAATGATGTAGTTGTTTATATTTTTAGCTTCATTGCAAGTGTATTGGTATAGAAATAAACAATGGTAATTAAGTGCTTTTCCTAAAAATGAGAAAGAAAATACAGGGTATTAAAACAGTATGATCTACAAATAAAGTCAGTATGTGAGGCTAAATAGATGTGTTTTAGTCTGAAATGTGTGCTTCCATTTCAGTTTCCACAAATCCCTTCACTCGATTGGGATGTTCTCTTTTGTTCTGGGCGGCAAGTGCAGTAACTGTAACATCGGACATATTTTGTAGTATTAAACACATATTTATTCCGACTTCATCAGGCTCAGAAAATTCTTCACAAAGAACACAAAGAATGGCCTTCTCAGCTGCCATAGTTGCAACTCTTGCGTCATCAGAACAGTGTGTTCAACGCATCACCGTTTCTGTTTAAAAAACGTTGTGCAACGTTTTGTCGGGGCTGAACGCAGCCCTGGTCTCATCTTTGTGAAGTGGATGCGCTGCCCTGTGTTTCTGTATTACTGAATTAAAAGACTATTTCCTTGCATTCCTCTATATACAGCCACCTCTGACACTTCTTTATATGCAATTTCATAATTACCTCTTTTGTCTTTGAAAAATGGTTAACACTGACAAGAATTTATGGTAAACTAAAATAAGTAAATATGGTAAAACACAGTAAACTTTAATTTAATATTGAATAACACACTACCATTGAAGGTATCAATAAATATCAAATAATTAAGTGCTTTATGTGTACTTTAAAGCATGACTCAATATTATTAACCATAATGATTTAAAATGTACTTTAAAGTAAAACATTTGATTTGACATTATTACAAAGTGCACTTTTTAAAAGTGTACTTAGGAATATTAAGAAACATAGTCATGAAAATGTATGTTAAGTACACTTAAGTAGACCTTTATTTCAGTATTATATCAGCAAGTACATTTTTAAAAATATATACTTTTACAATTTGAAGTAAACTTCAAGTGCACCATCAATACAATTAAGCACATGTCTTTTTTCACAACGGAAGAGTCACATGTTTAATGTGAAAAATATATTTTCATTTTGATTAATTGTTTTGTCTTTTCAGGCATAAATGAAAACCATTGTTTTTTTGTTTTTTTTTTTTGTTTTTTTTTTAAATCGATAACAGAATAGTGAGAACCAAGAAACTATTTAAAAATAGAAAATAGTTGTCAGATTGTATTGCTGATATATATGTTTTGGAGATCGTAGTCTTAATTCAAGCAAATAGGAGCTGTACTGGTATGCTTTCCCAGAACAAAAATATGTTTTAAAAACATTTTGCAAACATTCCCATTAAAATATGAAAAATTATATCTAAATGTTTTCTGAACATTCAAAAAAAGTTTTTAATGTTTTTGAAACGTTTTTTCTTGGTTATACAAACATTAAGGAAACATTCCATTTTATCATTTTGCAAACATTATGGGAGTTACTTTTAAAAAATTCTGAAACAAGCAGTAACATTTAAAAAATGTTAGACGGAAATCCAACAATAATGTTTCTGGAAAAAAACGTTCCATAAACGATGTATAAATAATGTTTTTGTGAAAATGTTTTGAGAACATTATTAAAGACCAGATAACATTATTAAAGACCAGATAACTTTTGAGCACACACTGTAACGGGTTTCTGTAATTTGAACAGTATTTTACTGTAATATGTGAAGAGTTCAGTTGCAAAAGCCTCTAAATGCCATCTGGATTTTTTTTCTAGAATGATCATTTTTATCAAGCTCGTATATTTAAGTTCAGTCATTTCACTTAAATGACAATTAATAGGTAATTTCCATTGCCATTTAAGTGAAATTACTGAACTTAAATATACGAGCTTGATAAAAATGATAATTCTAGAAGAAAATTTCAGATGGCACTTAGAGGCTTTTGCATCTGAACTCTTCATGTACAGTAAGATACTGTAAAATATGTATACACTATGTTACTGTAAACAGCAAAGGATTATGGGAAAATTTATGGTCACTACTGTAATCCTTTCCTACTGTAAATCAATTTACAGTAGTGAACTTGCCCACAAAAACTGACCAATGGCAAGAAAGATTTCTTTTCAAGTGTTTTTTTTTTTTTTTGACAGGTTGAAGTGGCAGTTAACGAACAAAATATCATGTAACTCACCAAAAAAGTTAGTATATTATTTCTATTTTATGTAAAACAAACATTTTCAAATGTTTTTACTTATGTTAATAGCAAACTAACATGATTTATCGTTTTGTTTTCGTCTGAATGACGAAAATAAACTAATCGAATATTCAAAAATCTTGACTCATCCCTGCATGTAATCCTTTGTTTTTTTCCCAAAATCTTCACTTACGTCTCGATTTTTGAAGGGGATTATAAATGTTTCTTCCTTGGTTCGCTTTTATAGGCCTATTATATTCACATTCTTTACTGTGGTAAAGTAGAAAAACTGCCACCGTCACAGCCCTATAACCTGAAAGTAAAACAGATAATTTTATAATTAAATATTGCAATACTTTGCGCTACTGTATCGATATAATTTCGTGCGCAAAATATCGCGATACTGAACAGAATCGATTTTTTCCCCCACCACTAGGTGGATTCAGAATCAGATGTAGTGCTTTTATTAACGTCAAAGTACATGCAGCATCAAGTTTAAGAGTTAGGGAAAATTCTGCCAACACCGGTCTGAAAAAATTCTATATTTTTCCCTGCTTGTGCTTGCAGGTTCATTCTGAGAATCAACCCTGATGGCACCAAACACCAAAGATGGAATCATCAGATGGAAATCTGGAAAGGTCCAAAGAAAAGCATCAGCCTGAAACCCTCATTGTTTCTCATAAGAGAGCTTGTCAACTTTGACTGGCAAAATTACTGAAATATAACAACACAAACTGACTTTGACTGTATTTTATTGTTTTAAGGCCTGTTTTGCTTTTCAGTGTGTGTACGTTTTTGCCATGCTACAGATACAAATGGTCCCCAGGAGATTAATTCTAAGGACTTTGGAGATGTTGCCTTTTTTTTCTTCAGCTAGTGGCTCCTAAAGGTCAAGATTTGTAATTTGTACTTCTAAAACAAAATGTTCAATGATTGAAAAGAATATTATAAGGACAAATGTTTGTGAGTTATTGTGATTTTTTGGGGGTTGGGGTAAAAAAACAAACAAACAAAAAAACTCAATACTAATACTGTAGATGAAAATACGGTAATAATACTGTAAATGCAAGTACAGTAAATGATACAGTATACTGTAAATTAAAATACAGTAATGATACTGTAAATGCAAGTACAGCAAATGGTACAGTAGGCTATACTGTAAGTGAAAATACAGTAATAATACTGTAAACATTTTACAGTAAATTACTGGTATCCAGCTGCCAGTAAGTTACTGTAAAATTTACAGCAACCTCTTTACAGTGCACATTCTATTAACAGTAGTGGATTGGTGTTTAGCCAGAATGTTCTGAGAACATTATAGTGGCACTTAGACCAACATATACAAACTGAGACATGTCAGTACAAGTGACTAAGCATGTCCTGGCCTTAACTTAAACCCACTCTGAACCAGCCCTTTATTTTAATCTCCTGAAAATGGCAGGCAGTTTTATTGTAAGAGGCAGGAATCTCAGGCTATTGGCACAAGGTCTAGTCCAAGAGAGCTGCTGAAGAGAGAATAAATGAAAGAAAAAGCGAGGCAGACAGGACGTGAGAGCAAAATGATTGTGACTAAAGGAGTGCTGCTGTTCAGTGGTAATTGGATTTGTAATACTCAAAGGAGACATTGCTCAGCACTGGACATCAATGTTTATTCATGGAAAGAGGTTTCATATCCTGCCAAGACACAGTTGACCACTCAGGTGTGAAGGATTAGGAAGTGATGAGAGCAAGTGTGTGTTTGTGTGTGTGTCTTCTTGTTTCTGAAATCTCCTTTGAGCATTTGTCCAGATTTGACTCTAGCCAAGCGTATAGCGATTTTGATGTAATGATAATTGATCCCATTAAGCACAGATGAATGTAACCATACAAATAATGAGGCAGTGGTTTAATTCACATGTTGCTCTGTAAGAAATTGTTACCATGGTTCTTTGGAGATGTATCATAATTGTATCATGAATTTATTCTTTCAAATGTAGTAAAAGACATTGAGCCATAGTAGCCTTTTATGACCAATACTGACAGAGATTATTATTTTAAGTTTTAGTTTAAGAACCTATTTTTAATTATTGTTTTATTTCTGCTTTTTGAAACAATAACTAAATTATCATTGAACTAGTACAACTAGTACAATAATGATAATAATACTTAATAATATATTTTATTAATTTTATTGTAGCATGACCTTTCCAGCGTGATTACATAGGCGAATGCCTGGCGCGTCGCAGACCAGAAATATACATTTTTATGTAAAAAATCCTGAAATGTTTTTCTCAAAAAACGTACTGAAGAAAGAAAGACATGAACATCTTGGATGGCATTGGGGTGAGTAAATTATCAGGAAATTTTCATTTTGAGGTGAACTAATCCTTTAAAATATAATATAAATGCACAATAAACTAGCCTATAGTAACATTTATTTACATCTCTTGACAGAAATGTTTTTGCAGGTTTTAATAAAATGTTATTTAATAAGTAGTCTTAATAAGCATAGGCTATTTCCAGTAGCTATGTGCGACAGGCTTGCATAGTATCGCCAACTCACTCATCAGATTCCTCGGTAATCCTCGGTAAACTTCGACAGCTGGTTGAACCGGCTCATTCGGTTCTTTTGAGTCGGACGTGCTACATCGGCTTGTTCGCCTTGCGTCATCAACCCGGAACGGTTACTTCCTATGAACCAGGGGGGCAATGTTTCGGAAAACAATGAAGCTTCCCTGGGCGCTGCAATTGATTAGCAGACCCCTACCTGCTGTTAGCATTCCATTGACTCCCATTCATTTTGGCGTCACTTTGACAGCAAATAACTTTACATCTGAGGCGTTTAAATACTCCATTTGTCCATTATTTATTTCTAAAGAAACACGAAAATGTATAAAAGGCTCCATTACCTTGTATCTTACGTTATGGCCCCGTAGAAGCAGTTTTTGTAAAAATAGGCTAACGATTGCATCATAACCACGCGACTCTCTGTCGCACAGTAGAGAAATTACCGTATGGACAGGAGGAGAAGCTCGCGGGCAATCGGGGGGACGTGGAGGCAAAATGACAAAATAATTAATCAGAATACTTAGCGAAAGTTTCTCCTGCTCCTAGCTCATGGACACCTCCTACTCACACTCTCCGTCTCTGCATGTTTCGGAAGGGAATGATTCAGATTTCTCTTGGCACAGCTACTAAGACTCACGTCACATCTACGTCGTCAAGCTCAGTTTGAGTCTGCACAGTACGCTCAGCCATCAGGAAGTGAGTGCTTCTAATTGACTTCACTTTTATCCCTTGAATCCAATGGGGTCGCTGTGTCCATTTATTTTACTGTCTATGCTATGAACCGGCTCAAAACAACGATTAATTCAAGAACCGAACATCACTATAGTGTTTATGTAGCAGAACCGTGACAGTTTGGACTCTACCAAATTTTTCACTTGATGTTAAATTACTTATTTAAAAAGTTGAATGTTTATTCAAACAATAGGCTGCATTAAATAATTTACCTGTGCGTGTACTTTATTGTTGTGATTTCTTTGCATTTTCTTATACACACTTGGGAACTGATGTCCTCTGAGCCTCTGTACCATTCAATAGTTTCACTTGGAAAGAAACTATTTGAATCACTGAGGAAAACTAGACTTTCATCTACTACATTGTGTGTGCTTTCATCTTATAGATATAGCCTTTAATTGAACAAATATGTCAATGCAATAGTGTACTTCAATATGCTTAAATTGACACTATATAATCCTAATTGTGTGCATGTGTGTAAGGAAACCAGCTAGAGCTCAGCTCAGCTGGATGAAACAACTGGGTTTGACATTTCCACCGCAAATATCAGCTGTTATTTTAGTGTGGCATCTGGGTGGCTGGCAGGTAGCAGGGTGAACTTTGACTCAGTGTGAGCGCTCTGATCCCAGCTGGGCTGCACACCACCGAGCACTGCAGTCCCATGGAGGAGAGGAACCGCCTGAGAACCCTCCACACCGAACCAGACTCACACATACCTGATGTCAAGATGGTTCTTACAGATATATTTTATTGTTGGCGTGGGTGTGAATATGAAATGTATTTTAGATTCATTGGCAACTGAATTGCTCTGACGTCTTCTCTCATTTTCTTATTGAACATCCACCGTCTGACCTCAGCAGAGAAATCAAGGAGCACTGCACAATAGGAGCTCGCTGGATTTACAATAGAAGATGGCACCGCACAAGAAGGAAAGATTTTGAAGTAATTTCACATGCTGACATTTCACCTGAGGCTATTTTTCTCTGGAGCTCAGCAGACAGAACAAAGAACATCATCAGTTCCCTTTTGATGTTTTTTAACCTTCTCTCGTCCAATCTCACCTCTCTCTCTTTCTCTATGGAAATCATGGTTTCACGGCTTGGCTTGTATATTTCCCCTTTAAATTACTCTTCAAATTTGCCCCTCTGTGCCATCAGTGGGTGCCGGATGGAAAATGAAAGATTTTATTACGCTGTCCAAATCACTAATAGTAAGATCGTTCATCAGACCGCAAACACTGGCCTCAGTGTTTTGCAAAATGCTCCATGGCAGATCAGTGGTGTGAGCATCTGCATTGAGCTTAATGCTGTCGACTGCTGGAAAACGTCTGGCTCACCTCCACACATGATACTTCTAGAGAAAATGTAACCTTAAATGAACCAAAATAACCTAAAGAACATGAATTTTCATGATGGTGAAAACTGGTTTATGCTGGTTAGGTGCTAGTAGCTCAGGGGGTTTCAAACAATGCCAAATGCATTGTACAAATTATTAATATATATTATATAGCACTTCACTTCAATTCTGATTGTTCCAAACCAATCTGACTTCTGACCTATAATGCTGCCTGAATCATAATCATACACTCTTCGCTTATTGGCCAGAGGAGAACTGCCCCCCCCCGACTGAGCCTGGGTTCTCCCAAGGTTTTTTTTCTCCATTCTGCCACCTGATGGAGTTTTGGATCCTTGCCACTGTCGCCTTTTTCCACCTTTGTTGCCATTGGCTTGGCTTACTTAGTTGGGGACATTAACCCCTGGTTTCACAGACAGGGCTTAAGACTAGTCCTAGACTAAAATGTAAGTCTGAGCTGTTTCCACTGAAATAAACTTGCACTGACTGATCTTAAAAATATATCAGTGCCTTTTTAGTTTTAAGATGCACATCGGTAATGTTTTTTTCTAAGCATGTTTATAAAAATGACTTAAAGGAGTCATAACCTAGTATTACATTGGATACCTACTGCTGTATTATAGTCTTTCAGGCCCTTCTAAAAAAGAAAAGTGGAAAAAAAAAAAAACACAGACCTACTTTTACCCTTATTTCTGAAGGCATTATTGTCTCGCGAGATCAATGCGATGTTTTGGCTGTCGTGGACGCTCTATATGGCTCTGCTATGGCTCTGCACGCCAGTTGAAAGGGTTGTTGGGACAGCGTCATTAAAAATGAATTTCATCCACTGGTCCCTGATAGTTTCGTCCGATTTTGGGAGATAAAACACATTTACATGTTTTTTATGGCAATCAACCACAGAGCAAGTCCGGTGTGCACTCGGTTTCTCCATCTTTCTCGACTGAACTGAATATGAGGGGGAGAGGGGAAGGCTTCCTGCTGCGGTGTCCATATATGGTATATCCTACTATCTCATGACGTCAAGAGGGAGCTGAAATCAAAATCTCGTATTTGAGTGCGCGTGCACGCGCGCTGGTTTATTTACCCTGAGGTAAACAAACGCTTCACTTTTAAATATCGGCTTCCCGGCCAGTGTATAATCGTTAGTCGATCATAACATACATTGATTCTCGTGGAAAAGTGAAAATTGCAGGTTATGACTCCTTTAAATGTCCTAATTGATCTATGGTCTAATCCTGGCTTAGTCTAAGCCCTGTCTGTGAAACCGGGCCTAAATGTAACATTTAATTTAATATTCAACCATAATATTGATCTGCCTGCATTGACACTATTATACAAGAGCTGAACTGAGCTGGACGATGACATCATGGTTTACTCCAGAGAGGCTATATATATATATATATATATATATATATAAATGAACTAAATTAATAACTTTTTAAAACAAAATAAAACATGACTAAACTTACTTAAGCTGGACTGTGACACTATTTTCTTCTGGAAACAAACTTTTTTTGCATTATTTTCCTGTTATCTCTGCAAAGCTGCTTTGAAACAATCTGTATTGTAAAAAGCGCTATATAAATACATGTGACTTGACTTGACTTGACTACCTTTAATAAGGTTTCATTGCTAACTGGAGTTTATTACATTAGTATTGAGCTAACAAAAAAAAAATACTTTAAAGCATTCATTAATCTCATGGTAAAACTTTATTTTACAGTGTCCTTGTTACATGTAGCCTACTTACTCCAGTAATTGTGCACAATTTATAGTAATTACTAGAGTAACTAATGTGTAACAAGGGCACTGTAAAAATAAAGTGCAACTAACCTTAACCACATCCTAATCCTAACGCTATAAGTACATGTAGTTAATTATTATTACTCAGTAGCCTACTTAAATATATTATACTGTAACAGACACTGTCAATATTTCTGTGGCGCCCAATAACAAAGAACTTGAACAAATTGAATTTCCATGCTGGACCAAGCTGGATTATTGCTTGTTTGGTGCCATAGCATATGCTTTTAAAACGCAGCCCAGCATAGATGAAGCTGGTTTACAAAGGGAGGTTTGGTTCAGCATCCAAAACACATCATATAAGATGGTCGCCATGCAGCAATGCAGGTCTTTAGGGTGGAAAGATTGTGACCTGAAGGATCGCCTACCTAAAGAAATATGCAAATGTACACGCGGGCGCACGTGAAAGCTGTTTCTGCATAACTTGATGCATAACGCCGCAGGTTCGGTCTGCATCAGGAGGCACGTTTAAGTAGCCTACACAAACACATTACAGTGAGTGCCACAAAAAGGCCGATCCAATATAAAAAAAAAGCCATCAAAGAAACATACTGTTTTCGCCTCCCTCTCTGCTCTGATTAATAGCGCCACTAGTAGCACAAAAAATGTATTATGATGAAGTCGACTCAAACGATGCGAGTGGGTCAGTGGGGAGGAGCGCTCAGCTGGAGAATGACATTACTCTGATGCCTGCTTGACAGAGTGGTTGCTATGGTAACACCACCGCTCAAAGTCCTAAAGGACGAGCACATCAAGAGCTCTCCAGCAGACGAGAGACAGAAAATGAGTGCGGAAGAGAGGGAGGGATGAAATGATAAATAAAAGAAGGATGGAAATGGAGGTGGGCGGTGTGGGAGTGAGTAATGGGGCAGGTGTGCAGCGCTCACTTTATAATAGGTAGATGCGTCTCGCTGCCGCCGATACATGCTTCACGTCCCGCTGTCGGCGTCAATTGACATATCATGAAGCAGAGCCACGGACCATAGCGGCGTACGTGGGCTTGAAACTCCTTTTTATCACTGAGTCAAAGGGGCTGTATCAATCTGAAAGATTGAGACCATGAAATACTAGGCTAATTTAAGAACTAATGGAGGCTAGAGGTAGCTACACTTTTTTTTTTTTAAATGCCTCGGATTCAAGAACTCTGAGAAATATGCCAGAAAGCTTTAGTCTTCAAAATAGCACGACATGTTTGGTCCACCTACGGTTCCAACCTTAATTATTCACAGAGGCACGGGAAAAAGCCTTTAAGAATGTTCAAGTGTGTTGGCTGCACTGTAGTTGTGTATTTCTGCGCGTGTGGGTGCATGAGCATGCGTAGGAACACTTATAAATCAGAGCCGACTCATACCTGCAGCTTCCGTAATATCTCTCACTCGAGCGAGCTTTAGTACTTTCGAGATCCTCTGAGAGTGACAAGTTTATTTTCGGAAACCTGCGACTCTAAACAAGGTCACTCTGCCAGCAGCATTGGCAGAAAATGAGTGAAAATCATCCCCGGCCTGTCAGGTCGCCGCTCTCGCTGGAGGTGGCTGAACTCTACAGTGGCTCATTTCTCAGGAGCCGCCTGACGATGAGCTTTTAGTGCTCTGTCCGGAGAGAGTCAGTCTCCACTGGAGAGCACAAACGCGACGTGACAGCTCTCTATGAACATGCATCCTCTGCTTCGTTTAGAGAGGAGATGGCGACATTGAGACTGGGAAAGGGTAGGATTGTGCATTCTGTGAAATGAATGAGCCAATCTTTGAATAGAGTAAAATTAATTTTAAACAGATCACTGTAACGCCATTTTAAAGGGACAGTTCATCTAAAAAATGAAGGCTCGAGGTCATGGTGCAAAGGACCCTAGGTTGATTTTACTCTGAACCATCCCTTTAAGGCCCGTTCACACCAAGGACGATACACATATTGATAATGATAAATAGTTGTAAAAATTGTCCACACCACTAAGTCACTATAGTAAGGGACATGCTGGTGGGAAAAAAAAATATGGAATGGGAGAAAAAACAAATTGCATTCCCACAAGAAACTTTGCTTTTGATTGCAAAATCTTTGCGTTCGCAGAGATCGCATCAAAAAAGCATCAAGATTGGAAGAATTTTTTTTAAACATATTTTCCTCTTATCTCGTGTTTTTTTTTTTACTTCACCATGTCCTTAAGGGGCTTTGTAAAACCGATTGGAATCACTATCACTACAATTTTTTTCCAGCTGATGAATGATAAAAACATTGACAGCCAATCAGAATCCATCCTGCTTTAAAGAGTTCGAGCATTTAAAGCTGCAGACTACATAACTGCAGCGTGTACTAATACTAAACAGAACGATGTTGTGTATTGGTGTGGACAATATAGTCATTGTTATAGTTTTCATTGGGGTGAACATGTCCTTCCAAATTTGTATGACTTTTTTTCTTCTATGGAATATAAAAAGATCTATCTATCTATCTCCATTAAATGTCAATGGGGTCCAATTTTATTTTGGACCCAACTGACATTCACTATACCCTTATATAATGTAATATTTGAGGCACACACATTTATGACTTTATGGATACTATAGAGTGCACTCAATCAATCTTGCACCTCATTAACAAGTGAACAACCGATGTACACTTAACAGCTAACCGCTAAAGAATACCTATGCACTGTGATCGATGTGTTAATTAAACTGCAGCGTGTCACCAAAAGATGTCGTACCCAGCACTTATGTCGTGCTCAGTGTCCAAATTCGCTGACTCATTTTCATTCTCTCATTCAATGAATTGGTAATTTAGAGAAAAGTGAATGAGGGAATCAAAGTGAATAAGGGTCCAACTAAAAATGCATCTCAACTGAAAAAAAAAATTAAAATTGTTGTGAACAATGGGGGGCCTTGGAGTCAAAAAGGTTATTTTTAAGGTAAAAGCATGTGGCCATTTTTAACTTGAATGTGCAAGGTTTCCTGTGGCAGCCACTTCCAGTAATTTTAGTCGTACAAAAACAGTCCATTGTGCTGCTTGTTGCAATTTGTTGTATTTGTTATCGCATTATTTTCATTTATTATTATAGTCACAAACACACTGGGTTGTAGCGCGAATAGTTTTGCCATTCGCTGCATTTTGTTATTCTTAGTTATTTGCCTATAGCAGCTAATGAATCGGAAGTCACGCACATTCACAGGAAATGGCTCACTTCCGCATTGATAGGAGCCTTCGAGCCTCAGCTTGTAATCCTTTCTGATCCTGCCTGCTCTTTAGTGTACTCAAATGACCCCAATAGGAAAATTTGTCAAGATGAACTTGTTTGAAAGTAAAAAAAAATAACGTTTTTTAACGGCATTCCTAAAATCAGATTGCTTACCGCATACACTGTTTTCTGCAAACTGTAAGAACGATCACATTATAACAGATTTAAAAATGTTCCAACAGTTAATCAAAAAAATATTTAGGAGGAATGAGATGAAAGACAAGGGGGCTCTAGCAGACTGCTCAGAGCTGTGGATGCTGTCGAGTTCTTATGTCAACACAGCATTCAACTGAACAAGCCTTTGGCTAGTGCTTGACATCCACCCACAAGAAATCAGTGTTGTGTCAAGGCTGGATCCTACATGTTCATTTAATGAATCAACAGAGCACAGATGTAGAAATAACTGCCTTTAATGCTTAAATTAAGTGATACTGTGCTGCATTCATTCCCATTCCCAGACAGATTATTTATATTTTATGACCAATACTTAAACATCAAAAGAAGAGCAGTAGATTTGTAATATAATACAGTGATGAACAGACTCTGAAGCACCAAAAGAGTTTCGCCTAAGGAAAGTAACAGATACATATAATGGGAAAAATAACGAGGGTCCAAACATATACATACAAACAGTAATGTCATTTAAATTATGACGTACTTGCAGTGTAAGTACAAATAAATGTCTAAGGCAAAGAAAGCTACATTTACAGCAGCTCTGACGAACACTTGTAAATAAGCAGCAGAGAATGGCAAAGAATTTGTGCAAATATGTATATCTGGAAAGCTTGTTAAAAAGGAAACCCTATTATATTGTGTGTATGTGTAAACACACTGAGATCTACTGCACATTGTGTAGGGTTTAAAATCTAGCCATTACGCACTCTAGGTCATTTATATATTATTTGAAATCCATTTTCACTTAAAGTATGCTGATATAGTACATCAAATAAGATCCTTTGTATAGGAAGGAATGAAAGACTTTGGTCCAAAGCAAATAAATACATAAATGAATGCTAATCTATAATTTAGCAGGGATACAGGGTAGGTGACTTCTAACGGGTATCATGGTGTTGTTATTGGAGATCATTTAAAACTCAATCACTGCAGCTGACTACCACTAGAGTTTGGCACATGAGCTAGTTCAGTTAAGAAGTCTCTCAGGCCTCGGCTCCACCTAGTGGAGTGGAGGTCAACAGGTGGGCGGCTCTAGTGTGGATGATAGGCAGACCTAACTGGTGGAGTCTCCCATTCACTCCTGTCCGTAATGAAGACATTCACAGTGATTGGCTGGAGTAGTGCCAACCATTGCCTCTTAGATTTCCGTCCCCGGTCCGACCTCTTTGCTGTCTTCTGTGAGCTTGTCACCTGAAATACAAACACAGTATACTCAAACATCCCTGCAAATGCATTCGTATCTGATGCTGCAACAGGGTGAAACACTTTATGAGCAATATCGAATTCCCACATTTTTGCATTTCAAAATGTGTCAAACTGCAATTGAAATGTAATAAAAAAAAATAAAAAAGTTTTAACTTGGACTGCTCTTTAAATGTTTGGGGTCAGTAAGATTTTTATTGAAGAAATTGATACTTTTATTCAGCCAAGAAATTAAATTGATCAAAAGTGTAAGTAACAGTGTAAGGATATTTTTTCTGCATAACAATAATTCAATCTTTGATGACTGAATAAGTGCAAATCACCTTTATTCCACAAGGTGGCAATGTCTGATACACAATGATCAAGCGACGTTTCGCTTGTAGTTACCGCAGACAGAAAACAAAAGAATAGGAAGGATCATCAGCAAAACTTGAAATGGCTCAGCGATTTACAGCAAAGCAAGCACTGAATGCAATCAAATAATAGTGTCACTTTCACGTGATGGTGGATCTGGTGAAGAAGCTGTCCGCAATCCAAAAAAAATTATTTTGAAGATGTTGAAAATGATGATTTTGAGAATATGTTTGAGATTGCGAACATGAGCCAGATGCTGAATGTACTGGAAAATGAGCTCTGATGAGGACAGTGTTTATGGTATAAAACACCTGCTCAAACTGAACCCTTCCAAGCTCCAAAAGGTAACAAAATATGCTTTATTTTATTCTTCTGTAATTGTTACTCTAATATCAGGAGAGTTTTATGTTATTGCAACAGGTAGAGATCCATCCGTGTTAGATTTAGATCCAGGTCGCTAAAAACTTGAATATGTAATTATGATTGGCAAAACATTCATGCATTTAAGGGTTAAAATAAAATAAAAATCTAAGATCAACATTACATGAATAAAGTTGTAAGGTTTTGAGAATAATAGGCAACTCAAAAGTCAAAGTTTTTAAAATAAAGAAAATATTGAAAAGAAATTGAGATTGAAGCTCAAGATAGAAAAAAAATATGATATTAAATTGTAGTATTATGAGAAAGTTGCAAGAGTAAACTAAATAAAATGTTCTTTTCATGCTTTATATGAGCTTACTTGCAGCCTGGGCCTGTTTGTCTCTAGGGTCGTCTGTAGGGCTCAGATCATCAGGAGGCCAGCGGAGTTCCCCGCTCTCTACCTCCCCGCTCTCAGTGGGCTCAACCACGATGGACGGCAAGCGTTTGGAAAGCTTGGGAAACCTTTCATGGGAGTCTGGGAAGATCTATATCATTGGGTCATAAGAAGCCGCATTACATGACAGTCTGTTAAAATGTATTTTAAAGTCTGAAAGCCCTCAAAATGACCTGAAAGTTTTCATGAAACAAGCACAATTTGATATTTACTTCTATTCAAAATCTGGGGACTTGACTTAAATTTGTGCTTAAAAGATATATACATTTTTTTTTAAATGGGTTTAAGAAAAATCTAATGTTACGCTTTATTTCAATAGTCCACTAATGTTTAATCCAGAAGGGAAGAGAGCACTGTATATTTGTGAGAGTGTGTCCAGTTATGTGCAAGAGAGAAGGAAATTTGCATGCGAGCACAGAGAATCGTGTGTTACAATAATGCTCTCTTGATATTTGTCATTAAAATAACGCCATATCCAACAGACATTCTATTGACTAGAAGTAACATAACATGTCAACTTATACTTACCGGAACCCTAAGACCTAACCCTAACAGTCTACTAAAGCTCTAATGAAAGTTAGTTGACATGTAGTTGCAAAGTTACTTATAGTTAGCAGAATATCTAAAGTGGGCCATCGAAATAAAGTGTTACTAAATTAAATAATTCATTATATTATCTAAACTTTTAGTAAATTTATTGTGTTTTATGTATGCTTAGAAATAGCATTTATCCTTGAAAGCATTCAGCATTAATGCCTACTTGAAGTTTTCAGTGCATTCCCATTATAAGCAGTCAGAGAGGAGAATGAAATCTGGTTTTAGTGGACAATCACTTATAATATGAGTAAATATATGGTTACAAAAGCTTCCCCCCAGCAGTTTCATAAAAAAATTCTATTAATGAAGGTGTTTGGCATTCACCTCATGCCTTGTGTGAGATATATTGCTATAGTGCAGCCTTGTTTAGAGTTCATGAGAGCATGCAGGATATGACTCATGTTGTGTAGATGCAGTGAAGTGTGAACAAGAGCATCTTGAGTGTGTATCTGTGCGTTTGCAACATGTCGGGTATTAAGACTAAAAGCATCTGTACCAACTGTGGAAAAGGGTGTGCACCGACCGCCATGTTGGCTTACACAGCACAGAAAGAGCTTACATGACAGAGTGAATGACAGATTCAGACAGGGTTCATTCAGCTAGCATATAATGCCACTGCTTATCCTGTGGTAAAGAACGAGTAATGATGATCGTTTCCTGAAAAGATTGTGACCTTTTGAGTCTCTCTTGAGTGTCTGAGAGGAATCTGAATTCATCCAGCATCAGGCTGTATGAACGAGCACGCATCCGATAGGCTTTTCGTAGTGATGTGAGCAAAATAAAAGGGACTTCAATCAGGCTGAAATGATGGAGCTCAAAATAGATCCACGGAGACCCGTCATCTATCCAGGAGCTAGAAAAACACTCAGCATGTATGTCTGCGTGACTATGACTTAAAATATAACCTATTATTTACCTGTCTCTATGGAATACTGGATTTTGATTTGACAATCATGGTATTTAAAGCTCAAATATTTCTGGGTCCACAACAAAAATAAAGGTTCTTTATTGGCATTAATGGTTCCAAGAAGTACCTTTAACATCCATGGAAACTTTCCATTGCACAAAAGGTTCTTTATAGTGGAAAAAGGTTATTTAGATTATTAGAATGTTCTATATTTTTAAAACACTAAAAAGGCTCGACACAACATGAAACTTTGCTCGAAGTATCACCAGGGGCTCTACACATGAACTCGAGCACTGAGAACATTGTTTGTGACATTGTTGCCGCCATTTTGTCAGTCAAAAATAGTCAACCTCCAAATGCGAATAAACTGACTCTGAATTTTAGTATTGTTTCTTATATGAGGATCCTTTTTCAGATACAAGGTCAATATTGATTTTCATTAACGACAAAACAACAAATTATCCATGAATTTATATGGAACTAAGCTTTAGGAGCTTTCCATCTTTACTCTCCTCCCTGTTACGTTGCATTCGGAGATCGACTATTTTTGACTGACAAAATGCCGGCGGACGGAAACAACAACGGCAACAGCAATCTTTCTTTTTAGTAAACTCTGTGTACACAAACAATGTTCTCAATGCTCGAGTTCATGTGTACAGCCCCTGGTGATACTTCGAGCAAAGTTTCATGTTGTGTCGAGCCTTCTTAGTGTTTTAAAAATAGCGATTTTTTTATGCTATCATAGAAGTGCCCCAAGCACTCCCATTCAAAAGGCAATTTGACCGAAAACGAAAATACGGTCAATCTTAAGTGGCGTTTCCATTCTGATTATGCTTTTAAATGAAAGTTTGCCTCGGGTAGATTAACAAAAAGACCCTAGGTTGCATTTTGGCGAGAGTTACACTTTAATTCATCTAAGAGGTCATGCCGTGACGTATCATTCTTCTATCGGTCACGCATTTTCAACTTACGCATGAGTAGCATATGCCTTTTTTTCATTCGCATATGAACTTATGTCAATGGAATGAAAAGTGTTGTGTGACCTTTACCGCCTTTACAATTATTGTTTTAGTTATCGTTCTTGGTGTAAACAGGCTTTAACTGTATATTTTCAGTATTTATATTTATGGAGAACGTAAACCTTCTGGAAGATGTCTAGAGAACTTTGGAGTCCCCAGTTAAAGCTAAAAAACAAAAACATCACTAAGCAAAGCTGGGAACAACGAATCAGAGATTTAAAGAGCCGTATGAGAGAGAACATAAAAGTAGTGTCTGTTTGCACTAAATGCAAATAGCCCTTCTTGTTTGCAAAAGCTATTGCATCTATTGCTATTTGCACTTAGTGTAAAAGATTAAGGGTCTGGCATCGAGTAATGAAAATCGCCCAACTCGAGGGGCGGCACCAAGCATGCGTTTGAAAATCTCACTGCACGCAATTGGATAACACTACGACCAATCACTGTCGTGACTGCGCTGTCGTCATCTGATTAGCTCGCCTCTGGCCCGCCTATATCAGATACACCGATGTGATTGGTGCAGCTCGGCTACAAGGGCATAGGTAATGAGCATCATTACTCAATGCCAGAGCAACTCACTGAGCAAATTCAAATTGTGCTCTCGCGAGAACTCTGGATTTCCAGGGTAGCATTTTACACCAAAAGTTAAATGAATAAAACTCTGGCTGAAGGAAGTGCAAATTCAAGTCTGTACATCAGAGGGCGCAGCTCAAATAAACTTTTCAGCTCTGCTGCCATTCTGGATTGTAAAAGAATATGATGCAGGAGAAGAAAGAACACTCTTACTTTAGCAATAAAAAAATTAAACACAAATGTGATCTTTAAAGTCATTTTGCTTATTCATATGGTTGAATCGGATTATCAAAGGTCAGCAGCAAAGACATTGGTTAATAAAGTGAGATTAAATACATAAAGTATATCTGTGATATTTAAAGGTGCTCTAAGTGATGTCACGCGTTTTTTAGGCCAAAACATTTTTTGTCACATCCAGCAAACATCTCCTCACTATCCGCTAGCTGCCTGTCCCCTGAACACACTGTAAAAAAACGCGGTCTCTGTAGACAGCCCAGGCTCCACAAACGACAACATAAACAAACTGGGCTCACCCGCACCACGAAACACAACAAACAGTGTTCCAACCAATAACTGGAGAGAAGTATTTGAGGGTGGGGTTTGGGGGGTTAGTGCGCGTACACATGAAGGGGGTGTGTGGAGGAGAGAGAAGCATGAAGAGGGAAGTTTGAATTACGGCCGACACACGACCAAAGAGACACGACACGACGTTCCGATAAACAAATTGCAAAGAAGAGGGACAAGGATAAGGAACGCGCGAAGTACCGAATTTACATCGGAAAAAACTTCGAAAGGTGACGAGAACTCTGGGGATTCCAATCCGACATTCAGTTGCTCTGTTTTTGCAGAACTGGTGGGTAAATCCCACCCTTAGTGTATTGACTACTGTGATATTGACTACTGTGATTATTTTATTTTATTTTGTTTTTTAAATTGGGTTATATTAAATTTTGCTTGCTTGGTCTGGTTTTCTGTGTATGTGGTATCATCTGTAAAGCACTTTGGTCAGCCTATTGGCTGTTGTATATGTGCTATACAAATAAAATGAACTTGAACTTGAACTAAATCCATTTTTCTTTCTAAATTGACGTTCATGTTCGCCAAACCAACACAAGGATGTAATTAGTTAGAACTATGCAGTCAGCGTTAACTTTGGTGAATACAACATATATGTTTCTAGCAGCTATACTTTGACTTTCCTTTAAGTCGGAAGGGAGGGGAGGAGGGAGGAGACGGGATGAGGAGGAGGGAGGGTCTAGCTAGCCTCCATTTTGTTTGACAACAATTCGAACGTCAACAAGAAGTAACGTCTCCCGGGATCGCTTAGACCACCTTTAAAATATTTAATTATTGCAGGTTTGCATAATATTCTGAGTTTGCATTTCAGTAAATGCCTTCTCACATTTAACGGTGGTTTCCAAACTCTTTATAGTGGCTTACCCCTGAGGCATTAAACATCCTTTTGCATACCCCCTTTCTTCGACTTTGACTGGATTTTTTTACCTTTATAAATACCTTTATAAATAAATAATGTTTTAAATAAAAGATGTTCAATAGAGAAATATGCAATGATGGTAAAAACTAAATAATACTTTTGAATATCAAACTAAAAACGCATGTAGGTGGCAGTAAGTTACTGTCTTAAGGAGTGAGTGAGTGAGTGAGTTATTCATTCATTCATTCATTCATTCATTCAGTAAGCAAGTGGCTATATTTATGAATGGGTCATTGAATCATTGACTCTCACGATTCGTTCAAAGATGCACAAAGACGTTTTTGTTCACAAAACACTGGTGTGTGTTGCAGTTCTTCTGTGGCTTTTGTTGAAACTATTATTTCGCTGCATAATAGAGCAAACAATACTGACAACGATACAGTTTAAAACATCACTTAATATTACCCTTTTGTTTGTTGAACTGTTGTATAAAATCTATGTCAAATGTGCAATCGTGGATATTTGGGAAAATGTTCATTCTTGCTCTTATAATATATTACCAATCAAGAACTCACACAGGGTATGTGTCTTTATATCATATGCACGCTGCTTGTGTGGATGCAGTCAGTTTTGGCTGTGAAAGATGAGGTAATTTGACTGGATGTCATGTATTTGACCTTTTACGGCATTTTGCCTGTTGGAAATACATACTTGGTTTTAAATGTGATTTTAAGGTAGGGTAGGATTAAATGAACTGCGAAATTCAGCATTTTGACCGCATTCCCCCTCTGTCACCTCACGTACCCCAGGGATATGCGTACCCCAGTTTGGAAACCACTGGTCGAGAACTACAATAACCATCAGGTTTACGCAGCGCACACAACACCTCTGCATCCAATTTCTTTCAACATGGGGACAGGAGAGATGTCAGTCAATAAATGGGAAAAAGTAACTTGCATTACTAATTTGAAAAAGTAACTAATTACCAATTACTTGAATATGTAATCTGATTATGTAACTCGCATTACTTGTAATTTGTTAACAACACTGATCAATATTTCATGTCCATCCATTTCCTTTTTCTTTCTTTTTTATTTTTTTTTGGCAAATAGCAATTTAATGTACTACCGCTATCGCAAAGTGCAGTTTTTTAGCCTTGTTCCTCTGACTTCAATAAAATAATTGATATGAATCTCAAGGGAGATCCAAAGGAGAGAAAGCCCACCTGTAAAGAGATGTTCTGTTCCTCAGATGCACCGCTCACATTGTAGTCTCCTACTGCAGAGTCACAGCTGTTCATCACATCCGTCATACTGCCCAGTGAGACACCTACAACAAGTCAGGAGGAAGCACATTTAGAATCTCATAGGCACAGTGTCGCTCGGTCCACTCATTTGCCTGTGAATGAGTGAGAGACTGATTCAGATGAGCCACCTGCAATAACCACAGCTGGGTTTTTTTTTTTCTCATCTATGAAAAGATCTTGCCAAAACCATCCAGCCAATCCATGTGCACCTATACCATGATTTTATGCAGAGCAAGTCTGTACATAGTTTGTTATTCAAATCAACTCTTCCACCATTTTCGAAGGAAATTACTTTCACGCTCATCAACTAAATTAAAGAGCAAGGATACATTCAGTGGGTAGAAGTAATATCAAGGCTGTTCTCCAATTCATTCTAAATGCAAAACTCATCTAGGAGATACAAATTGAATGGTGCTGAGCATCCAATTGTGAGAAGTGGGCTGTATGAAATTATTAAATTTTGGTCCCAAAATCTCAGATCAGCAGCTTTGTTTAAATGAAAAGAACCAATACATTTTTTATTCTTGAGGTGAACATCATAAACATCACTTTTCAAAACTTACTCTGTAAAACGTTTATTGGCAGTTATACTACATAAAATTACTTTTGTTTAATGTAACCTATAGTAGTCAGGTTGGTTCAGACATTATATAATATCTTTAACTTCAGTAAATCCATGTTAATAATGTAACCACATAAAGTACATTTTTAGGTTATCTACTATTATTAGGTTATGTGTATCTGATTGGTAGAGCAGCGTTCTGGACAGTGCTATTTTTTATACTTTTATATTAATTATTAATATTTTGAATTATTTTTATATTTTCAATTTATTTCAAATGTAGTCCTCCACTTTAAACTTATTTTATTTCAGCTAGTTGCTAAGGCAACATTTATAATTGTATTATATAAAATATATATATTTATATCATATATATTTATGATATAGGCTATATCATATTTATTTTATTTTTAAGAATAGCAACACTGGTTCCAGACAGACTGTGATCTGGACAGACACTCTTACACCAGTGTATGGCGACAAGTGACTGTGTACGTAATGTACGTATGAGTACGTAATTTATTATTCACTCAAATGATTCATTCAAAAACGCTGATTCAATCAAGAACAATGCAACTGGCTGTCTTTATGAACAAAAAAATTCATTGAATCATTCACTCGATTCATTCAGGAGCAAAACATCAGTGGGTGTTGCTCAAAAACAAGTAATGGCCTCGTTTGGAAACATTTCGTTGTAGCGGAGCATTCGTATTGCATCTAAAATACAAGGTACTGAGTTGTTTATTAAGAATTATTATGACAGTACTCTTGCTCGTGAGATACTGATTAAATAAATAATACACAGGACAGACTGGTCATATTTACACATGAGTACAGTTGGCTTGCTTAAGTCTGCCACACGATTTGATGGTCTGATGTAATGTGGAGCAGCTGGTGGTCCTCAGCCCTCCGCATGGCACATGTGCACACCGTCCTGTGTGAATGACGAAGGCAGGGTGACTAATATGGACATTTACCATGAAAACATGCATTAGCACAATCAACACATGGTATTTGTTTGCTAAAGAATGGGGTTTTATTCGTTAGTTCGTTGTATTTTACTCTCATAGTGTTTAAACAATTTATTCTGTCATGTAAACCTTTGCTTATTATACTGTAATATTTTATTATTATACTGCTTTAAAGGTGTGCATGTATACAATGTTGCTCGTTCACTATATTGCACATTCATCGTCCCCAAAAAAACCTGCTTTTTTAATCTGATGACACACATACTATCACCTCATCATTTGCATGGATAAAACCAGTATCCAGGCTTAGCTGATCTGAGATAAGGCTGTGAAGAGACCACAATGATACTTCTCGTGCTTTGATGTAATGAGAAAAATCCATGCTCTAAAGCCACACGGTTGACAGATGAAATAAGAGAGTCGTTTACTACAGATCAGCCACTTTAAAGATATTTTTGTTTTATCTGAGAAACCTCAAAAGAGACTAGAGAGGGTTATTATACTGTCACTCATTATCATTTTAGTTTACCCTTGATTCCATTTGGGAACTGGGTGACTCAACTGAATCAAAGGACAAAGGATGCTGTGGAAAAAGTGAGGGTGAACAGATAAAAGAAAGCAGCAATGAGCAGTACCATAAAAGAAAAGGGATTAAAGGACAGTGAAAATGAAACGATGAAGAAATAAACTGTTTGGACCAAAGAACGGCACCAGTATGCCTGATAAAACAGACCCTCAAGCTACAATCTTACACACTGAAGAGTGACCATGGCAAATCATCCAAAAATAATTAAATAAACTAAAAGCACCATTCAGATTAATTAGCACCACACAGATGCTGGATGGCAGACAGAAAAAGAAACTAAGCTGTTTATGTTCTCTGCCTTTAATGTTGGTTGAAAATGGACTGATTATTCATGCTGCTATTATGTTAATGGTGACCAGCACAAATACAGCTCGCTCCCCTGACCCTTGTTAGCATACAGGCTTTTTCATTGGTGAATGTGAACGGCAAAGACAAAAGGGACTTGAGTTAAGGGATCAAAGGGCTGTGCGTGCGCTTGGTGCCATTTATAGTGAGACAAAGCACTGTAGAAGACTGGCTTTGTAGGCGGCCGCACAAAGACTTCATATGATCATCAAAATATTTTCGGATGGGTGCAGGTGTTATTGTGGGTCATTGCACTATTGAGTTTCCGTTGTTTTAAAGAAAACCCCATGCTCAAAAAAAAAAAAAGTGCACGGTGACTTTTCTGCCAGTTAAAGGTGTCTCGCTGTGCGTCGCTCTGCGTTTCTGTGAAAAATAGAGATGGCATCTGAATAATTTAACATGACTGGGTGCAGCGACAGACCTCACCCCCTTCCTGGTGACATGGAAAATCGTACTCAAATCTAGGCAAATGACCGATACTGAACTGCAGTCAGCTTGGATCAATAGCAAAACTCTAGTTACCATCACAAACCACTCACACATGAATTAAACATGTAAAATATCACACTAGCTTTAACATAATTGACTGTTGAGCACATTACAAAATTCTGACATCATTTACCAGAAACAGAAAAAAACTGAGACAGACTAAATCCAGAAGAACTGCGGGAACATCTCCAAGATGCTTGAAGAAACCTTCCTGCAAAGCTACAGTACTGTGAAAAGTACTGGCACTTGTGTTAAAATGCTGTAAAGTGAGAATGCTATACGAATTCAAATCAATATTTGGTGTAACGACCCTTTGCGTTTAAAGCGGCTTTTGTCCAGGTACACTTGCACATTAAACGCAAAGGGTCGTTACACCAAATATTGATTTGAATTCGTTAATAGAAGTTAAATCATAAATCAATTTAATTTATGATTTTATTTTTGAAAGCATTCTCACTTTACAGCATTTTAACACAAGTGCCAGTACTTTTCACAGTACTGTAGCTTTGCAGGAAGGTTTCTTCAAGCATCTCGGAGACGTTCCCGCAGTTCTTCTGGATTTAGTCTTTCTGTTTCTTCATGTAATCACAGACGGACTCGATGATGGTGAGATCAGATCATACCGGCTGTTGTCAGACTCCTTGTGCATACAGAAATCTCACTGGATTATTACAATTAATGGCAAAAATAATGTTTGGAAATGTAAACTGATATTTCCTACTGACACACTACAGCAAAATATGTACATAACTAACTTAAAACCATTTTTTTGGGGTGGGGTGGGGATATTAACATGCCTAAGACTTTTGCACAGTACTGTATATCTCACAATTCTGAATTTATTTCTCATAATTCTGGCTTTATTTCTCACAACTGCGAAATCACCATTTTTATTTTTTATTCCGTGACAGAAAAACAAGCTTCCATACAATATAGCTGTCAGGTGTATGTTTTGTTGCATTGTGTTTGTTCCTGTCTTAGGGTACGTTTACACGACAACGATATCCTCAAAACGGATACGTTTTTCCATTGAGTTGTCCGCGTACATACGACACCATTGTCAAAACGATCCCCATTCACACAGATCCGTGAAAAGGACTAGAAACGCTGTATTCTGCTGCCAGACCATTAGATGGCGATGAAACACTATAGACTGAACACGTAATACGCATGTGCATGACGTCATCGTCTTTAGAGATTCGCGTTTTGTTGTTTACACTGCGACCGGTTTCAAAAACTTGCACTTTGAAACCCGTTTTCAAAAGCTTGCGTTTTCAGGCACCCAAAAAGTTTCTGTCGTATAAACGAATGGCCAAAACGCATAAAAAGTTTAATGTATTTAGTTGAAAACTGTGTCATGTAAACAGCCCCTTTACCTAGTTTCTAGTCTGTCACTTTCATTCAGTTCACCTGTTGCTCGTTAATTAACTCATTGGTTCCCTCATTTATTTCTGGTACAAGTACTCCCTGTTTTGTTCAGTTCTTGGTCCTGTCTCGTCTATGTTGAAGTGGTCGTTTTCTGAGTTTCCTGAGTGTTTGGATTAAAAGACTATTTCCTGGAATTCTCCTTTGTTGTGCGCTTCCTTGCAACAGCCACCTGTGACGATAGCCCAGGTGCCTTTTAAAATTCATAAAGATATTAATAACACAAATAAAAAAAAAACGTTGATTGTATTATTTGTATTGACCGTTTATGACTGAAATTACCATTCCAAATGACCAGCTCCCAAAATACCATTCCTCCACTAGAATATAGTCCCTTGCATAACAGAACATTGCTATGCAACAAATGAATGATCCAAGTATCAATATTCAAATAAATGTGATTTGAATTTAATTGAATGTGAATTGAATATCCTGGACAATTATTGACCAATAAGCATCCAGACCGGATCTCTCTGTTGTAGATAGACCACTTTATCCAACAAAGTATGAGATAAGACTAGCCTATAAAAAGGCAATTTAAAAAGATTATGGTACTGATTTGATTTCAGAGATACTTGTGTAATGTGTAATCAGTAACGTAACACCGTAAATGGAAGAAATAATACAGTACGGGTTTAGAATGGCATGAGTGTGAGTGAATGATGACAGAACATTCTTAACAATAAGGGTTCTTTATTGGCATCTGTGGTTCCAGGAAGAACCATGGAAACTTTCCATTGCACAAAAGGTTATTTAAAGTTAAAAAGGTTTATTAAAATGTTCTTTACACACACATAATTTTTTTTTTTAAGAACTATTCCCTGAAAGGTTATTTAGGGAACCTAAAATGCTGATTTTTTAGATAGCTATATAAAGTTAGGCTATTCCTTTAAAATCAGAAGGCATGCTAAAGCAGTTGCTGGTAATACTATAGCCTAATAAGATACTAAATCTGAATGCATAATGGTAATAGAAATAAAAGTAGTAGCCTATATTTGACAGTTATTTTCATTAGAACACACAATTGGTGACAGAATAGCACTGACATGAATTACAAGAATCAAGAACTGCGGGTTTTCGTTTCATTCTTTAAAATATTGCGTAAGCGTAACCTCAGAGACTTGCTTTCAATAGTAGGCAATATCAATTTGATCAATCGCACAAGGCAATGCATCTTTCTCAAAACACGAAAATATCTCACATATCACGCAGTAAACCTGGACCACTTATTGCTGATGAATCCTTTGAGTGTTCGTCAGACAGTTTCTGAGTTCAAGCTCAAGCGCACATTGTGCACGGCATTTGTACGGCTGATGTGTAAAGTGCTTACCTGTAGCCTTCAGAAGTGTTGTCCCTCCGTGTAAAGCTCGTGACTGTTCTTTCCAGTGGATGTGTGTGCTAGACTCACTCAAGTCAGATTCTCCCAGACTGAAGCGCTGCTTCTGTTACCTCAGAGCGCGCGACTGAGATAGCGACTGTAATTTCACGCGCACTCACCCAAGTCACAAGAGCACGTGTGTGTGTGTGTGTGTGTGTGTGTGTGTGTGTGCGCGCGCGCGCGCGGGAGAGAGAAACCTCTGTCAATTCACGATGGTTTTAACATGCAGAGAGTTTAGTGTAGGCTACATTACTATTAAACATTTGCCATAATTAGATGTTGGATATGGTCTTATTGCAATCTTTGTTAAAATATGTATAGCTATGCCTATGCATTAGAATTAAATATAATAATGGTTTATGAAATATTGAATCTCTCCTCGTGTCCGGCAGTTCTTTTAAAAGTAAATGGTCACATTTTCACATTTATCCTCTGAAAATCACGACTTAACATCACTAATTTAAATAACTGTTCTAAAAATATACACGAGAGCTAATTGTTTTTATTCAATATTAATACACAAACAAAATTAGTTTTAAGGATCAAGTAAAAAATAGTTTATTCTTGTAGTATTTTCTGGATTTTTACTTAATCGTTGTATTTTATTAGTTTATTATTACTGGATATTATAATTTGAACATTTGTACTTTTATTCTTAACATTTCTGAGGCATTTCTCCTCACCATTTTAGTCACCACAATATATAATTATAAATAGAGTTGTGGGTAAGTACAGTGTCTGATCAGATTACTTTTTTTCAAGTAAATGGTTGTCAGTGTTTCATCTTGTTTAGTTGTGTTGTTGTCTTGGTTTCATGCTTTACCCTTTCAGTTTAGTCTTTAGAGTGTTTTAGTTAGTCTCCTTGGTTACTGATTACGTTCACCTGTTTATCATTAAGTTCCCTTGCTAATTCTGTATACTCCCTGCCTGGTCTGTTCATTTCTTGCCGTGTGTTAAGTGGTGTTAGTGTATTTTTTGCCATGTTGTATACTCATTGGTTATTAGTATTGCCTGTGATTCCTCTGCATCATGCATTTTCTAAACACATACGTGACACTAGTAAAGTAATGCATTACTTTTTAAAATTAGCCTCTCTCCTGTCCCCACGTTGAGAGAAATACTGAGCGCTGTGTAAACATGATGCTTATTAATTCTAGACTAAATGTGAGCTTGCATTTACTCATCTCGCTTGCACAAAAACAGATTTAGGTCTGGTTTTACAGACAGGGGTTACATTAACCAAGGATTAAGCTTTAGTTCAATTATAGCATTTAAGTAGCTTTCCTAAACATGCCTTAAAAAACATTACTAGTGTGCATCTTGAGACAAAAAATGGCACTGACATAGTTTAAGATAATAGTGCAAATTAAGTTGATTTCAGTTAAAACAGCTCAAACATGCTGGGACTAGGTTTAGGCCTGGGTTTAAGACTTAGGTTTAAGCCCTTAATCCTCAGAATTTTACGCATACACTCTCAGAAAAAAAGGTATAAAAGCTATATTATGCAAACCTGCAATGATTAAATATGTTAAATTACACAAATATGTATTTAATGTATTTAATCTCACTTTATTAACACATTTCTTTGCTGTTGAAGCACATTACTTTCCATAAGAAGTATACTAAGTAGTGCAATTACTTTTTTAAACAACTTTATTCAGAAGTCTAACAACTATAAAACTAACTGCATGACCTTAACGCTTAACAATTTCAGGTAACATTGGATTATATAATCACAACATTGAGAAAATTCAAATTTGCATTAATGAAAACATTTATAAAATACAGCCAAAATTTTGTGAAACCTTTAAGTTTCACTAAAGTACATATTTGACTAGACTTTTGTTTTTGTACTTTTTACTGACCTTAATCACAGCTGCAACACCATATAACCTAAATCCAATCCATACCTTCTTATGGCATAGGGCACTTTGTTGCATTATCTTCTTAGTTATTATAGCTGGGTCCCAATTCAGAGGCTGCATCCTTCAAAGGATGCAAACTTCAAAGGCCACGCCTTCAAAGGCCACGAAGGTCGGACAGAGTGTTTTTAAATGGGACGGTCAAGCAGAGGATTGTTCTTGTCGCCAACTGTGACAGCTGCCATTGACGAGCGGCAGTAACATTTGTACTGGACTTATTTAAAAGTTATATTCAACTGTCTAAAAACAAAACAGGGTTCACAAACTGTCTAAATATGTTCACCATGGTCCATTTTTGTATATAATAAAGAGTATAAACTATATATAATCGCATCTTAGTAAGATATGTCAACATTTGAACTGCTTTAATTTTTTTTACTTTATTTACTTTTACTATGTGAAAGTGAACTATGAGTGAGTGGCTATTTAAACCAGTTAGCAAGAGATTGTATTTGTGATGTAAAAAGTCAAGACCTCTGGAGTTCACACACACACTGGTACCAAATGTGCTGGCATTTCTGTGTCAAATTACACAGCGTGATGGAAAACAGGGAGAGAAGTTAAATGTCAGAGGTTATAGCACCTCAAATTCCTATTGGCTCAACCCTGATAGTGTTGATGATGATGTCACAGTGAGTAGCGAGTGAAAGGAGATGCTGCTGTTCATATAGATGCTTTGGGCGATCATCTCACAGCTCAGGATCCAGTAAAACCCAGACCTCAGCCTCTTGGCAGGCAGATTTTTCCAGTGGCTCTGTAACTTGACAAGGAAAGGTATCCCTTTTGACACATATACCTCTGTGGATGTTAATTTTTAAACAGAAAGAGTCAGTGTCGGTTCAGCACAATGCTCATGTATTCCTGCACTAAAGATAAAAGAATTTTAGTTATGATCGCCAAAAAGCATTTGGATGCCTTTGTACACTCAAGTTACACTTAAAATTATAGGAATATTGTTGTGTTATAAAATGTATCAACAAATTGTCAGCTAAAAAGGACATTTTCTCTTTTCTGGGCTAGTTTTTGCAATGAAATTTAAGCGACTATAATGTCAATATCATCATTAGTCATTGAAGTATGAGGTTCTTAATAGCATTTAACAAATAGCAAATTTTAACAAGAAACGTGTTTTTTTTTTTTTTTTTTTTTTTTTTGCTTGAAATGTGCTTGTGCTATATCTCTCTTAAATAAATGCCACTTGTTTAATATTTTGTTACAAAGTGCAAAGACAATTCCACAATTAAGTATTCAAATACTTTTTGGGGCCACTGTATTGCTGACATTTATTTCTCATTAAAAAGACCAGAAAAGTTTCTCTAGTCTCACACCAAACACAATCTGAAATGCAATTTCTAAAACAAGTCAAGAGGTTCAGACTTGGGACAGTGAAACCAGCTTGCAGACTGTTCTAGAGTAATTGAAATGTAGCGCTTCTCCTCTCCTTTCCTCTTCACTCTTTTATACGACTGCTGTGTCTCTTTGAATGAAGAGCTAGCTCTGAACTCTGCGTATGTGGAGGAGTGTAATAGAGTGACCTTTCAGTAATTTTGCCATCTCGTATAAATTTACTTCAGGCCTGCTTTATGACATTCTCTATTCATTCAACCAATTAGCACTTCATGTATCTGCCTACTCTCCCTCAGCTTTTGTAGAAGTCTCAGATTGAAAGCACCTCTGAGGAAAATAAGTAATTAACTGAAATATCTTTCAATATCCTGATGTCCTCCGACTGAAGAGGAATCTCTAACATCAGATCGTAATGTTTGATTAAAGACTTAATATAAATCTTATTGGTGTGCTGAATGGCATCAAGTTATATAATTGGAATAATTATTCACATAATCGTATTCACCATAATACAGCATACTACAGCCTAATACTTTATATGCTTACAATCAACATTTCAAAGCACTTTACTGAGTTTCATATGGTGTTAAAGTAATAAATTGTGACATGAATTTCTTTATAAAACTAAAATTGATCTAATTCTTTTTTTAAAGAATGAGTTCAACTTGATAATGAAGCCAACAATCTAAATATTTAAAGTACTGTTTAAAAAGCATCTGTTGGTGAAAAAGTTTGGACAGGTGGAAACTGTCTACTATCTACTAGTTGTGAATATATATTTATAAATCCATTATCCAGACGTTTACAAAAAGTAAAGTCATTAGCATTCTTTTTATGGTGAAAGTTCAAAAGCAAATATGTGGAAAGATACAAAAAGGACTCTGGAAGACATTGCCAAAGGGATCAAACTTTTCCTCCTTTTATTATTGAAGTCCCCCTGTAGTCAATAATTGTATCCCTTAAAACTCATTTTTGATCACCAAAATTACATATTTAAACGTTTTTTCCTTAAAAAAATAAAATTCTTCATGCCTTAAAATAGCTTGAAAGTTGCTCTACACCCTTGCCTCATTCTATGAATATGCAAATGAGCCCCGCCTTCACTCATTCGCACCAGTTCAGAGATCCACTCGTTGACGATCACACGTTGACCTGATTGGTTACAAGGTAGTTTGTGACGTCAGAAACACCAGCGATTTCAAAGCGCGATTTTGAGACTGTCTTTGGTTCACTAGAGTTTTAAAGGTAGGGTAAGTAGGATTTTTCTAAAAAACTTTTTTTTCACATTTGTTTAAACTGTCTTTATATACCAATACATAATTAAAATGTAAGTGCTCTGAAAAAGAGAGTATAAAAATCGAGTGACTGTAGACCTTTTAATCTGCAATAAACTCAGCTCATTATTTCCATCCAGGACGAAACAATTGATTGGTTTGGGCGACTGTCACTCTCTCTCGCAACCATGGCTACCACCCCTGTTGCTACAAGATCTGCCCATATGCGCGCATTCCTCTGCTTCGCCCTCGACCCCGGACCTGTCATCGAACCGAGGATGCGGTACTTGTCTCCGGAGTGTATTCTTCATCAGAGTCAACAATGTTTTCATCATGGAAACTCTTACATGCAAAACACCATATATGTTATGAATCTTACACGAAATTCAACTTCATCACAGTGTAACTGATGGTAATGGAAAAACGTGTATCAATGCAACCTGTTTTTAGCTTTGCCTTATAAATATAGTTCGTTACCTATAAATATAGCTCGTTACCGAATCAAACAAAATATATTTTAAACTTTACCAGTCGATATGCTAGCTTGATAGTGAGTACTAAAAGCCATCTTATTTGTTTATATTCATAGTGATAAAGTTAGGTATTTTATTACATGTGATTCTGACATGATGTCACTACATGCACTGCGCTCCTTCCTCTCCACTCGTCTCAGGAAAATAAATGCGTCTTCCAGCTGAGCCTGATCGTTTGGCGTCGCGCGTTCATGCGTTTTGGGGGCGTGGCTTTGGAAGGAGCTCAGAAGGGAGGGGGTGGAGTTAATGGAAATAATTAGCAGTGTTTACAACAGTCGTGAGAGGTCTACAGACACTCGATTTTTATACTCTCTTTTTCAGAGTACTTACATTTTAATTATGTATTGATATATAAAGACAGTTTAAACAAATTTGGAATGTTTTTTTTTTAGAAAAATATACCTACCCTGCCTTTAAGGAGAAAATACTCAGCAATGGTGTGTCAACTTATGAATTTACACATGGTTTGTCTTAAAGCATATTAAAAACACCACATATACATATAAACAACATTAAAAGCTTGATTTTCACCACAGGGGGACTTTAAGACACAAGAATAATTGGATGTCATGAAGTTTAACTGGTAGATGGTGCTATTAACACTACAATCATTTATTTCCTAGTGAACACACATATTCATGAAATTTATGATGTAAGCCTATACTTTAGTAGCCTATGACAGGTGTCTGCCAAATGAAGAAAGACTATTAGACCACAATACCCTTAAACTGTTACAATAATCATGCATGCTTTTAAAGCATATCCACATCATGTTCATTTGCAAGACGTTGTTTAAGGAACTGATGGTAAAATTTTTTTTTTTTTTATGTTAAGGACAGTCAATATGGTCTTCTTCATTAAGGCCTTAACCAACTCATGTTTTTAAAGGCCAGTTTTAGCTTTGATGTATGAACGATGCCCAAGCTGTGTTGTGAGATGCACTCAGTGGCGGTGGGCAATCCCAAAACATGAATGAATGAATCCGTCACACTGCTTGTGCAGAGAGCAGATGCGAAGGCCTGGTGCTCCCTCTGCTGCACAATGAATGTAACAAAGATAAAAGAAAATGAGCATGTCTTACATGTTCAATGCAATAATGACAGAGTTTACAGTAATATTCTAAACATGAACTGCCATTTTTTTGCATAGGCCTAACCCCCGGACAGTTCCAGTGTGACACATAAAAACAACAGTAACTTACTTTGACTTTTTTATATATATGTGCTTCCCTCTATGAATCCTTATCACTTGGCAACAGAAGCTGTTAGGCTTCAGGGTGATAGAAGGAGAGGAATGCAAGCTAAAGCGTGACATTCAAGAATCAGTGAATGAGTGTAGCATGTGGTCCATTTCCCCCCACCTTCAATCAGTCAGAACGGATTGGGAGAACGACGGACCAGAAAGAGGGGAAAAGCAAAGACTTCAAATAATCTCAACAGGGTATCCTATTTTCCAAGCTTGTGTGTCCCCAAAAACACCCCAGGGCACCAAAATGTAGGCAAAAGGCAGAAATTACGCTTGAGGCAGTAAAAATAATCCGTCCTGACACTTACAAGCTCCCACAGAGATTTGAAGCCCTGTGCTTATAAAATATTAAACAGCCACTAACACAATTCTGTCTTCCAGAGCTGTCTGCAATTCATCTAAAAAAAAAAAAAACTCGATGGGAGGTGCAAAGACTGCAGAGAGTGATAAAAGGGCCACTCAGTCTCACCACCAGAGGTCAATGTTTTCAAAGAATTGATAGTAATCCTACTGTCGATTCTTTGAAAACATTTTGTGGCAGAACCTGATTTCACCAAGTGCAACATGTTCCTGGAACAATATCTTTGTTGATCCTGGAACAACATTCCAATCAGCCAATCAGATTTGTGGGACAAGTTTACAGTTAATATCAAGTTTACAACCGGTGCTTTTACATCAGTGTTATTCACCTATCATTGCCCTCTAAATATAGGGGTTATAGGGTTTTGATTAAATTTTCAGACAGGAATGTTGTTCCAGGATCAACAAAGTATGTTGACTCAGGAACGATATAACTCGCCGAGATCAGGATGTGACATTTCTATGCTACAGCTAGGTTTGAATGGCTAAATGAATATGTAGATATTATTTGCACGGCAACACTTTACATTAAGGTTCATTAGTTAACATTAGTTAATGTATTAACATGAACTAATGAGCAACACATTTGTTACAGTATTTATTAATCTTTGTTAATGTTAGTTAATAAAAATACAGCTGTTAATTGTTTTTTCATGTTAGTTCACAGTGCATTAAAGGGATAGTTCACTTTGAAATTAATTTTTGATATGTTTTAGCTTACCTCAAGGGCATCCAAGATGTAGGTGTCTTTGTTTCCGCAGTAGTTTCAATTTTGATATTTTTAGGTCAAACCGTTCTTGTCTGTCAGTCATATAATGCAGGTCTGTGGTCACTGTCTCAAAACACAAGCACAGAGTCCAAATTAAAACAATTCCCCATCGTCCAAATGAAACAATTCCCCATCATAAGTACACATTGATGGCCTAAGACACGAAACGAGCGGTTTGTGTGAGAAAACGAACAGTATTTATACAGTTTTTAGCTCTTGAAAACAGCACACGTCCAAATGGTCTGACGGCGCGGGCGAGTATAGATGTATACATAGATGTCGCCTTGGCTACGGTTTCGTTCCAATGAACTGCAGTAGCGAAGGCGACATCTAGTGTATACATCTATACCCGCATAGATATATACACTAGATGTCGCTTTGCTACGGTTTCGTTCCAATGAACTGGAGTAGCCAAGGCGACATCTATGTATACATCTATACTCGCCCGCGCCGTCAGACCATTTGGACGTGTGCTGTTTTCAAGAGCTAAAAACTATATAAATACTGTTCGTTTTCTCACACAAACCGCTCGTTTCGTGTCTTAGGCCATCAATGTGTACTTATGATGGGGAATTGTTTCATTTGGACGATGGGGAATTGTTTTAATTTGGACTCTGTGCTTGTGTTTTGAGACAGTGACCACAGACCTGCATTATATGACTGACAGACAAGAACGGTTTGACCTAAAAATATCAAAATTGAAACTACTGCGGCAACAAAGACACCTACATCTTGGATGCCCTTGAGGTAAGCTAAAACATATCAAAAATTAATTTCAAAGTGAACTATCCCTTTAACTAATGTTAACAAATACAACCTTTGATTTTAATAACGTATTGGTAAATGTTGAAATTAATATTAACTAGTGTAAGATTAATAAATGCTGAAGAAGTATTGTTCATTCTTAGTTCAATTAACTAAGGTATACAAATGTTAACTAATGCACCTTATTTGTTACCATTTGCACTAACCACTCAACAAATGAATAAATAACTATAATGGTATAATATTGATAATAAATAATGCTCTTGGATCATGAGAGCAGACTGCAGTGGCAGTGAAAAGGTCACTGACTAATGGCTTAGTGAATGACCAGGCAATAATCTGCGTTGAGTAAATGTTATTGCAATAAGAGGCTATCGAGAGGTCATAAGTGTGACTCTTACACTGCAGATGGCTTGGAACATTATTGTCAGCACATTTTTGTATCTTTTGACCACAGTACATTTCCATGACAAACTGATGTTTGAGTTAATCTATTCGTGTTGAGCTATAGCCTACTTGAAAACATGATTTGCAAATAAATCAGTGTGGGTGTGTATGTAAATGAGGTATTTTCAGAAAGCAGGTATTTAAAAATTATTCAGAAAAAGGTATTTTCATTATTGTCAAACGTCCCTCCATTAAAGGGGACTAATAGAAACTTCTGGAAATGAACTTTACTGATTGTCTTGTTGTGCAAAAGTTTGCTTTTTAAAATTTGAAACCCAAAAATGTAAAAAAAATATAGCACAATATTATTAATATTATCACAATGGCTAATAACCTGTACTGAAACCTGGAACCTGAACAATGGAAACCTGGACTGTGTGTAAAAAAACACACTTGAGCTTGTTTGTCACAAGTTTAGACAGGGGGCAACTATCTAGAAACTATCTCTCAAAAATACCTTTTTGTGAATATATTTATAATATTAACCAAAGTCATTTGCATTCTCAATATATACATTTAAAATAGTTGTGGTAATGTTATGTATCTGACTAATAAAACAGTAGCCTATATAATATTATTAATCATATTATATGGTACATTATTAATATTAATAAATTACATTAAAAAATATACATAGCATGATATTGAAAAAAAAATGGAATTGCAATTGAAATATAAAAGTAAAACACATAAGAACATGTAACTGCTGAAACTTGTAATCTCTAAATTCCCGTTAATTTCAATGAGAGGCTGATGAGGTCAGTGCTAGCTGCCTCCCGGTGTCAATCAAACAATGGCGTCATATATCCCCAGCGTTTCCGGTGCGATGGGCGGGGCTCCGCGATCCCGGTCTGGATTCTTCATTCGGGAGCGCTAGACAAGGCTGAACACGAATGCAGCCATATTCGGCTTCAGGGAGAAGCAGACCGGCTAGCGCCAACTTACACGCAAGGATTCGCCTACTTAGAAAAAGCACCCACTCCCAGTTTTTGGAGGGCGTATTTATGTAGGGTAAAGAAGTGTGTAGTTCTTCATTAGGGAATTTATTATTGAAGATATACAGCAGAGCGGAATGAGCGTCCAGTCATCCTGAGATTCGACGGGAGAAAAAGCCCCGACACATCCCGCAAAGTGGAAAGTACAGATTTGTCCGGATTAAGGCAAATGGAGCCGACAGGGCCTCGGGAGTGAGGAGGGGGGTGGAAACGCTGGAACCCAGCGGACAACAACGGGGTTAGGCGCATTAGGTCTTCGTTTATCTGAGCACAATGTTGGGCACATTTTGCTAGCTGGCTAGCTGGATGGCTGGCTAGCAGTTGGAGTCTGGGACTTCAGATCTCCACACATATCAGCCAGATAAATCCCACTTGTATATATTTATAGCGCTAATCCCTGTTATATTAATATCGACAAGTGTTATTTTATATTTTCTGGCTGTGGGAGTGGTAGCCAGGCCGCTAAATTGGTAGAAAATGTCTGCGAAGGTGCGCCTGAAGAAGTTGGAGCAGTTGCTGCTGGATGGCCATCAGAAGAACGAGAAGTCACTGAGTGTGGAGACACTGCTGGATATTCTCATATGTTTATACAACGAGTGCAGCAACTCGCCCTTAAAACGGGAAAAACACGTGACGGACTTTTTGGAATGGGGTAAGTTGATGAATTTGGGTGTACTGACTGCATTTGGGAATATAAATCAGTGCGTGGCCCTTTAAGAGCTGTTAATCTGTTATTACATTTGCCTTAATCACCCAGCTGACTTCAGGCTATTGTCAAAATTGCTGCAGTGACATTTGCTCTTGGAATTCCTGGCCTCGTTGTTTGAACAAATACTAGTTGAATAATCGTATCTCTGTATTTTTAATTGTGGGGGGAGAAGATATTTAATATAATGCAATACAATGATGATTGATAGGTGTTCAAATAAACCTTAATCAAAAGCCTAATGGACCATGATTAAAACTCATTCAGACGTGATTTTTCTAATAAATAATTTAAAAAATCAGTGTATGTGTGTGTATATATATATATATATATATATATATATATATGTGTGTATGTTCGTACACTCTTTATAAAAATCATATACTAAAAGGTCTACTTGTTAAACTATGGACTATTAGTCAGACTATGGAAGGCATAGAAAATTGGGTACAACAGGTTTTTCATCCAAGTTTTGGTTATGTTAATCATTTAGAGACCTTAGAAATCCATGGCATGTACTACATATAACACAATAAGCTTTGTAGGGTTAATCAGATATTGCTGATAAATGTAAATCTTGGACTTTGGTTTCAAGGGCAATGCAAATGTTTCCGTTTATAAAGTCTGGGGACATTGATTTCTGTTGATGTTCTTACATTTATGCTACATTTATTGTTGCTATTGCCATCACCATTTGCATAAGGGTGAAGCTGAGTCGAGTCTGACAGTATTGTTTTTATAGTCACCGTGGCTTCAGTCGCTTCCTAGTGGAGTTCAGTGTAAAGTGTAAACAGGACTGCAGTAGGTGGGGATGTCCCTTTTCGGGCTCTTGGTCCTGTTGGTTGCGGTTGGCCTTCACCGTGAGTAGATTCTCTGTCCTGGGTGTTGGGTTGACGTCAGTAATGAGATTACACCCCAGTGTGTCTGCTCCTGTAAAGACCGCCACTGTCCTCGTGCAACCAGTCACTAGCAGGTGCCACCTCACATCCCATCACTGTGACTGAGCCATAGTATGACCCAATTTCCAGGAATCATAAACTCCTCTGCTCTTGTCTTACTACAGCGCTGGTAGGCCACACGCTTTCTTATGGCGCCCTTGATTGTGGAGGTTAATGATTTACGCGGAGGATGTTATGCCTCTGCCGGTTAAACAAGCAATGCACTAATGCTACTCTAAAGTGCAGTATTGGCAGTGTGGTTGCTCTCAATACTTCCTTTCCATTTCATGTGTTTATGTATAAGTGTTCCTCATCTTAGAATGGCCGCTTGGAGTTCCTGGTTTACCTTTTGTGGTAAAAGAAATGTACCCTATCTTCTATTTACACATGGCTTTCTGGAAGTGACCTATAAACATCTTTGGTTGAATATAGTAAGAAAATAAGAGAAGCTCTAACAGTAGACTGTTGACTGACTTTGTTTCAGTGTTTGTCAATTTGACGACATTTGGATTTTCACGGTTTTTGTCTCCTGCCTCACATTCAAAATTGACAATCTCAATGTTGAAGTGTTTATTATCAATAATTTAGGGGTGTAACGGATTGTAGTTGATCCGTACGGACCAGGTCCCGTGGTTCAGCATGCATGTGATTCGCAGATTAGTTATCAAGTTCATCATTTGCATGTGTTTCTAAGACTTGGCTATTTAAATCTTCAAGCGATTTTAAACCATTCAAGTGCACGAACAGGTGAAAGAGAACTCAATTCTCCGAAAAGGGGAGGAGCTAATGGGGCTGTCAGTTTTGGGCCTGTTACTTTGATGTCACAATCTATAGCATTCCTGAATATTTTGAGACACTTTCTGATTTATGGGGAAATAAAGTTGATTTTTACCATAAGAGGGTTGTTGTGTAGCCTACACACTGCAGTGTGCGGACACATAATTATGTAAAAGTAATCAAACAACAAAACATATATATATATTTAATTTTTACAGTTAACACTGTGCAGTGTTATTACACATTACATTTATGTACCTGAAAACTATTGTTAGACCTTACTTTATTTGTAACTGTTATATATTGTATTTATCTTCGTAATTGATGTATTTGTTCTTATTTTATTATCAACTGTTCACTTGTCTTTAATAATGTTTGAAATGTGTTAGTTAGGCTAAGGCTTGTAGTTTTTGCTTTGGTATTGAAGTGCTTAGTGTTAGCTATTTAAGTAATGAATGGAAAGCAAAGTTACATTTGTTAGCAACCCTATCAAATCCTTATCTTCTTTAGTCAAATGCATAGCACATTTCTATTGACGTATTGGATTTTTTCGGTGAAGCGCCTAAATTGTCTTTATTTCAATGTTTTATGCCATTAGTGTATTGCAGTATATTAATTAGGGATGCACTGATATCGGTATCGGGCCCGAGGCTGCGCTCGGGTACTTGTTCTAATAAAAATGCTCCGATACCAACAAACGATACCAGGCAGCGTGAGACATGGAGTATAATGTGGATAAAAGAGAAGGCTTAGAAATCTAATTAGTGAAATATTAAACAAAATATATTTTTGCCTATAGCGGCACAGATGCGCAAGCTTGTTGAGCGCATCCCTCTTTCGCAGACATCAGTGGAAAGTTTGTAGTTCTGTCGGATATGTCAATGGCAAAGAAAGTAAAACGATTCATGTATTACTAAAGTTAACTGACGAGAGAGAAAGAGCGAGCGCTTCTGTTGTATGCTCTTGATTGCTGATCATTCACTCAGCACACTTGCGTGTAAGCAAAATATGAACTGTTACGTAATTTATAACGAGTGGTTCCCTACATTATTATTACAGGACGTTTGCAGGTCAAGAGGTTTCATGAACACAAACATCCGAAGTGCTTGCCCTGAAAGCTGCCTCAGACACACGCAAATTGAATTGAATTCTCTTTCACGTCTTGCGCTTGAACGGACAAATTCACAAAAAATTATGTAAAACGTCCGTCTTGGCGAGTTTCCTGGTAAATATAGTCAGTTATATCATAATGAACGTTAACAAAGAAAACGCATGTACAGTAGGGTTTACTACAAAGTAATCACTCACTGCTATTAACTGAATTACTTTTGTAAATTTATAAAGATTCATCTATATTTCATTTATACAGTGATGAAAATGCAGTATTTCACATTTGATTACTTTATTCATATTATGTGCCTAAAAACTGCTGTTAGACCTACACTGCCATTCAAATGTTTGGGATCAGTAAGATGTTTAATGTTTTTAAAAGAATTTTCTTATGCTCACCAAGGCTGCATTTATTTGATTCAAAATACAAAAACATTTTGTGAAATATTATTACAATTTAAAATAACTGTAATGTTTTAATGTAATTATAAATATAAAATATAAAATGTAATTTATTCCTGTGATGCAAAGCTGAATTTTCAGCATCATTGCTCCAGTCTTCAGTGATTGTTCAGAAATCATTCTAATAATGTTTTAATTTACATTAATTAGGCTACTAGTTTTTGATGTATACACTGTAAAAAGTGAACAGTTGGATCAACTTAAAAAAATTAAAGAATTTTATCGTGAAAAACGTGATAATTTAAGTTGAGAACTTAATTTCTTTAGGTGTTACCAATTGAAGTAATTTTTTTAAGTCGATCCAACTGTTCACTTTTTACAGCATCAAAATTGGAATAGAGAATTGTGAAATTTCTCTGATATCTTAAACATTTGAACCACCGACGCAATCCTTAGCACGGAGCCCTGCTGGAGCAGCTCTAAATATGTGCTGTGCAATTAAATTAAAGACAAAATATGATAGAGCAATAGAATGAACAGTGAGAGTAGCAGAAGCTCATTCAATACATTTTACAGGCATAAATAAGCAAGAAAATAACCTGGAGGAAATATATATTTACTAAACAAAGCCAACTAATATAATTCATATTCTTTTGGTTTCTTTACGCAATATAAGAAAAAATTACAAATGCAGTGAAAATACAGGAATCGGTATCGGCAAGCACCAAAAATGAAAGTATCGGACTCGTTCTGGAAAAAGTGGTATTGGTGCATCCCTAATATTAATATCGCACAACATTGTCAACATGAAATCAGTTTTTTCAGCATCCCAAAAAGTCACTTGTCGCCACCTACTGGTGTAATGATGTAATAGATACAATCTTAATTAGAAAAGTTATTTTCAAAACGTGATTTACTCTATTTTGTTTGAATTTAGATTGCAATCTTTTAATGATTAATCGTGCAGCTCTAAGTCTTTGTCAGTTAAAATTTTTGCAGCTTTGTCAATGGATATTTGAACAATTTAATGTTACACTTTTATTATAAGGTAACATTGTTACAGTGTAATTACACAAAGTACTGTAATAATTAACTTCAAGTACTTACTATAGGGGATATGTTTGGGTTTCTGTTTATTTTTTTGTTATTCTGTTTTCAGAATAAGTAACATGATTAAAAATGTCGCCATTCACAAACATTTTTGTGTCTGAGATCCCTACGGGATCTGCACCTCATTATCACTGACAGACATATTGACTGCGCCTCACATTCTGCTATTGACCGGATTTGTTAGTTCAGTCCATCTTGTCTCACTGGGGCAATTTTCCAAGAGAGGACGAGCTCTGACTGGAGAAATTCCTCTTCAGTGTTGCACAAGAAATGCTAATGAACCTGAATTAGTGCACATGAATCCATTTTGTTGTAAGAGCCTGACAGGAAGTCAAGCTTGGCTAGTCCATGAATTTATCGCATGCTCCTAATAACTGAGTTTATGATCGCGCTCTCTTGCCAAAGCAACAAGCAGAGCACATATTAATCATTGCAGTGTATTTCTCCTTTGCTTGATTTCTCAAACGCAGCTTGCCAAGGTCAGTGGTGACACAGAGAGAGAGAGCAGTATGCAGGTGTTTATGCCTGACTTCCTCTTCGACAGCAGACTGAAGGCTAATTAAAGGAGAAGATTAAGCAGAATGAACACTGACTATAGTATTTTCCCTCCTTGGCAGGTTTTGGTGTGAACTGTCAGTGTGGTTGCATTTGCTGGGATGTACAGGCTTGCACTGCTCCCTCTCGCACAATGTTGGTAGCATGCAATTTGATATATTGTATTTGCCATTGTTGTTAAATGAAAGGCATATGTGCTTGCACATAAATTGGACCAAATTCGGAATGGCACAGTTTTGAAATCTAATTTTCTCACCAAATATACAACAAAGAATGTTTTACATTTACACATTTTGGCATACTTTTATCCAAAGTTGAGATGCACAATATTAAAATTCTGTCTGATAACTGGCAGATAGTAAAATTCAGTACTTTATTAATTTGTAAAATGTAAACATATATATATATATATATATATATATATATATATATATATATATATATATATATATATATATATATAATTTTTTATTATTAAACAATTAAGTATTTAGATAAAATAAATAATTGTTAAATAATAAAATAAAAAAAAGTTTACATTTTACTAATTCATTTAGGCATCATGATAGTATGAAAAATTTATATTTTGAGTTTTTAAAAATATATTGGCACCCTATTGTTTAGCCGTTATCAGAGATTTTTTTAATTTGCTAATATTGTATATTTTGTTGTGCGTACTTGTTTCCTTTTACATTAGGATTCCTTCATCTATTGCTCACTTAAATTTAATCTTTTAGCAATTCTTACAATGAATATGTTTTTCGTACTGTACATTTATAATGTGATGCCTGAATGCATGAATAACCTCATTGAATGACAATTATCTCACCTAAATGTTTGCTCACTAAATGTATTTGTGTTTTTACTTTGGGGTAATTTTGGTAAAGCTTACAGACAGCATAAGGAAGGTTAATTACAAACTTTGAACTTTGAAAAAAAGACGTAAGGAGTCAGTAATAAAACAAGAACTAATAAATACAATAGAATAAAGATACAAATGAAATAAACAGCACTTTACGTTTTTCAGGTGGTGTAACAGTAGGATTTAGGTAAGAAATTCCACAAGACTCAAAACGACACGTGCAAATGATAAACTTCAGTGATGGTGCAACACTGGCCCAATTGGGCAAGTGAAAATTTCGTCCTGAAATTCCCGCACCGCAAGTTTAAATCTTATATCGCAGCTCACTTTGCAGTGCAGACGCAATGTGCTGATGTGAAGCCATTTGCGCATTTTGAGAGAGAGAAAACGCTTTACCTCTGAATCACTCAAACAGTTCGTAAAAAATATTACGTCTCGCAGAAAGTTTTCAAATCTGTTTTGCTCTGATAATCTTTTTGGATTAATTTACTCATTCAACCTACATGCAATAGTGCATAAATGTTGGCGCAGGAGTATCCCGCTTTCTAAACGCAAAACCTGTGGTAGGCCTTGTCATTGGCATAGGCATACCTATCAAAATGACATACAATTTTTCAGTATCTGTGCTTGCTGGGAATCGAACCTGTGACATTAGCGATGCCAGCCATGCTCTAGCTGTTGAGCTACAGGAGCACTCAGAACCCCTGTGTTTGTATACAGACAGCCCTTTGCCGTAGTGTTCACCTAACTGTCCTAATGAAGCTGTATGAAGTGGGGCTGGTAAACTCAACTGTACCTGACTTACCAGCTGGCTCTTGCCTCAAACATCATAGTTGCTTGTTGTCAAGCGTATGTGTGCCGGCAGGGGCTTTAAACAGTCGATACTCCCCTCATGAGCCTGCATTTCAAAAAGACGGGTCTTCGACATGTCACCTGGGCAAATCTTGATGGAGGAATCGTCTTGTTTGTTGCGGCGTACAGCAGACGCTGCACATGTCCTTATTCACAGCAGCTGCTGCCCCTTATTCCTACTGGTGGGAGATGCCTTCGACTAGCCTACTTTCACAACAAGCAGCAAATAACCTAATAAACCGCAGTGGCTGGAGAGACTGTTTGAAACTGCTAGTCTGAGAGAAGGTGAAAAGCTGTGCGCCCTGCCATGTAAGCTCAGATCGAGCTGTGTAAGCTTGGGTTTTGGCCGTGCTTTCTGTTTACAGGCACTCTTTGCAACTCTTTAAGTCTGCACCTGCTGAGATTTTCTCTCTGCCTCATTTTCATGACATTCCTGGTTGCCGTTCTGACACGCACACAGTTTTAAAGGCCTTGCCAAGCATTTTTTTTGTTGCTTTTATTATATGTTGAATATCATTATCATCCCTTTTGTGTATGTTCTGTAGTGTTTCCTAATTTAGACCCTCATAACGTTATACATTAAACCGCTACTCAACACAGCAAGATCAGCAATTATATGCTAATTAGGCAGACTAGTAAACTTTTCACGGTTTAAGATGGTTAATTTTATTGTTTACTCTCACAGATGTTCCCTGATGGTGAACTTGCACACTGTTTAAATCTTTTTCATCCTATTCAATATTTTATTAACCAGCATCTTCTTTGATGCAGTTGCAGTAGTGTTCAAAAGTTTGGGTTTGGTAAGATTTTTTTGGTGTTTTTAAAAGAAGCCTCTTTCAAAAATACAGCCAAAACAATAATATGAAATCGAATTAAATTTAAAATACATATTTTTTCTATTTAAATATATTTTAACATGTCATTTTTTTTCCTGTGGTGGCAAAGCTCAATCTTTAAATTTCATTTAAAAGGACAAAAACGCACTCAAACACAAAAGCAAAAGGTACAAAATATTCATGGTCCACTTTCATATTCTTTCTGTGACAAAAAAAAACAAAAAACTTCTAAATAAATTTCACCCCCTTTAAATTCTGAGAAGAGACAACCTCTTTAATTTGGCTGACCAGACAAGTCCAGCCCTGGTACGCGTCACTCTAAACAGGAGGAAATGAGCGAGCTGCAACTCCCATTACATTGGAAATGTCTGGTATGTCCAGAACGAGTTATTTTGCTGCCCGTGAACAGGCCAAATGGTCTATACCGTGTGAGGCATCTCTCTTTTCACAGCACAGGCCACCCTGAATCGTTGCATACCACTCTGACATGCACTCGGCGTGCTTTAGGTGCAGAGTCAGGACAGGGCTTGTGTCAGGAATGCCTTTCAAAACAAACGCTGTTCACTCCTGATCTTTACAGATGTATGGGCCGCGATGAATACTTTGTGATCCACCACTCACGGTTTGTGAGATGAATATATTAGAGGATTGCACGTTGAAAAGTCTGTGTCCCTCAGGACTTGGTCACCTGACCCAAAGCGGTGGCTGGACTAAAGTGAATTCCAGTCATTCCTGTTAATATCCTCCCCCAACACGAGGCATGTGTGGGTGATCTCCCCTCCCCCTTCCTTCCCCTCCTCCGCTTTCAGGCCTTCGGCCGCAAGCATGACACAGATTAGCCGCTCAGCTCTCCTGTAAAGCCTAGCCTATAGGCACGAGGCCTACGCGCCACGTTGTGACGTACGTTAACGTTAGACGTGTGCTAGGGCTGCACGGTGTATCAAAATAAAATCAATATGGCTTAGCGCAATTGTCAAATGATAAATGTATGTGCTACCAGTTTAGGAGTGAAGCGTGTCATTTGCACACATGTAGTTCATGACAGTGTTTCAGAGTGTCAAAACGGCTTGGTTCATTTACGTGAGTCAAGCCGTTCTGAGACATTGTGAGCTGCACACGTGTAAATGAACATACAGAGCCTTTACTCTGAAAACGGCAATGCATTTGTTTATTTCCTGGCAGCCCTTCAAAAAATTTTTTGGGATGGTATACCATTTGAATATGATCAAATGTTAGCATTGTAATTTAAGCCTACACTCAACATAACATGATGCAAAGATCTTGAGAAGATCTTACACGGAGTGACATGAAATGCTGCTTGGCTAAAGCTATAGGGCTTCTGGAATACAATCACATCACAATCATGACGCAGTGTTTTACAGTTCCTTTTGATCTTGGGTTATGGTGGGTGTTAGGGCTGTCACTTTACGTCCAAAAATCGATTGCACCAATCGATCGGACCAACCAACAATGGACCAACCAATGGCCTACATTTGGCGTTGAAAATGGAAACGTCTTTAGACTTGGAAAATCGATTTTACCATCGACTCAATGAACACTTCGATTAAATTTTTCCACAAAAGTGACAGCCGTAGTGGGTGTGTATGGTGGGTAGGGACAATGTGTCGAGACCAATCAGACACTGGTTTACAGCTGGAGCTTGGATAGGACTGATTGCTCAGATTCACAGGTCTTGATTTATTGACATTTTTCTCCTTTTTTTTAATTTTTTCTATGCAGATGCACTCCCCAACAAAATCACCCCAGTCAGTATATGATTAATTATTTCCAAATACAGCTATCCAAGTAATCTGGTGAAACTTCCTGTATCTTTTCATTTTGGAACATATATTGCAGAACAAACATGTCATTTTCCTCCAATATTGTGCACCCCAGTTTAAGCTTATTGCAGATGTACATTGTTTTGTTCTAGAAACTGTCACACATTGTTCTGGAACATCAACCAGTTCTTTTTCTTTTCACGATCTGATCGAGGGTGAAGGTGAACGGAGGGCACAGCCCACTATTTTCTAGATTTAGATCTGTCATGCCCATACAACTCCAATAAATTATTTTATTTATTTTTTCTTCTTCTCCTCCAAGCTCTTTCACTCACGCAGAGAGAAACTCTTCTGGGTTCTTTTTTTTAAAATTGTATCCCCAAAGTGTTTTCGCACTCCCTCTCCGAATTTCGCAATAATACGGCATGGACAGGATCCTCATTAGTCAAAGTGCCAACCCTCTAAGGGATGAATGTTCGTCCTTTTATTCCTGCTATTTCTGACATGTTGCAGATACACTGTTCCTGTCAACCCTTTTCTAAACATGCTTTGCGTTTCAGGAGAATAAAAGCCGCTCCATTCAAACTTGACCTCAAAATGATTCAATACAGTCATCTTGTCCTTATGCTCAGGTTTCCCCTCATCGTATGTGATCAGTTTTCAGTATAAACTGTGGGATCAGTTTTTACATTTGAGCTTTGTGAAAGACTAAAGATTTTTAGTCAATTTGAAAGTTACATGCGTGCACCATTTTGTCTGGGCAAGACTTTAAGCGACTCACCTAGTCTTGCTTGATGGATGTGATTTGCGTAAATGTCTGCCTTAACAGCTGAAGACACGAGTAATGAATGACACGGAGCCTCCGTCCCTGAGACACACTGCATTGTCTGTTTGGAAAGCCACTGACCCATTCATGCCAATGGTGGTGACTGTTACCATCAGTCCAATTGTGGTGGGAGGCCACATTCTTTCCCACTTGGCTTTATTTCTGTCTTCTACATCTTCATTATTGTGTAACACCAGCTGGATTCTGGTTTAAAGTCCATGTAAGGATTTTGGGGGCTATCGCTGGATCAGTTATGACAATAAATGTTGTAATCTTGATGTCAGTGTTGTTTTAACTTTTAGTAGTGCTAAAATAAATAAGTTTGCATCAAGTGATCTTAGTTGCAGCAGCTATTGTGGTTTTCTGCTGTTGGGAAATAAGGTTTGTGGCTATATTTGCCCTCAGTGCACACTGATTAAATCAAGAGCTGTATTGTGTTATCCTGACTAGTAGGTTTGTGATGTTTATCAGTTTGATAAGTCTGTGACTTGGTAATAGAATTAGTTTACTTGGCATTACTCTCTCTCACAGTGTCACGATTCTAGTGTCATCACTGCCACTGAAACCCTTTAAAAAGTAGTGATGATTGCATAATCGCCTGATTGTGAGGATTTAAGAGAAAGAATTTATTGTGCATTTGAATTTTTAATCACGTTTTGCCACCCAAAAGATGAATTTTAAAATACGTTGGGTTTTTCTCCCCAGTCCAGTCATGCATGATCTCAGACAGTCTGAGTGGAGATTCAACTCTTCTGACCCAATTATTTGAATGACAGTTAATCACCACGTAAAATCAAATGTCATAATCCTGAGAGCTCTAGTTGCAACTCACAAATATCTGGATAATAGATTATTCAATTGATTATTAATTTAATCAACTAATCAACTGTTCCTCACCCAGCCTTCTCCTTTAATGTGCATACTGAACACTATGCATGTAACGCATACAAAAGAAAATCACCACATATACATGCAATGCATTTAATTATATTATTATATATAATAAAACATAAAGAGAGCTGGTAAGGCCCCATTAATCGATAATGAAATGCACAGTTTTCATTGCTAATTGATTATATGTTACAGCCTTAGTTAAATGATGTTCAATTGTATTCTTTATTTTTTACTCATGCGACATTGACTTTAGGACCAAAGGGCTTAATTTTATTGCTACGATTCACACATCTGCAGCACTGCATAAATCTTTGTCCGTAATGTATATTCAATACACCCTAAAGTGACACCAATACATCTGGTTCAAGTTATTATTTTAGGTTTATGACTATGTAGTACATGCATCTGGCAGCTGCTCTGAGGAAGGATGATGGTAATCGTGTGGTAATATTGAGCTTTCACAGTGTCATATTATTAGCTTATTTTTTTTCCCACAGAAGGAGAAGTTGAGGACCGGGTCATGACGAGAGGAAGTTGTTTAGGCCTATTTAGTTTCTTCTACAAAAATCCGTGTTTAAGCAGTGTTAATGAGCTGAGTGGGTACCAGAGACAGCAGATGCTAAATGTGAATTTTGAATAGATTATAATAAGCTTAAAAAAATCTCCAACCTGTTACCACAAGAGTATAGATTTCACTTGGATTTACTGGAAGCAATGACAGATGAGGGTAATGGCTGGAAGATGTGGGTTGATAGACATGCAGTCTTAGTAAAAGGCTTCTGGGCATGTCTGTAACCTTGTGTCACTTGTGTGTTTAAAAGACAAGCCTAGTTAAGTCTATTTTTCTCTCTCTCTTAAATGAGGAAAGTTATTTGATTTCCACAAAGGAAGTCTTAAAGGTTAACATTGGTTGTAAACCCATGTTAGCCTCTCTGCCATCCAACTTGTCTCCGTATCCAGATAAGAAACATCACCTCAGAACTAGGTGAGCTGGAGTGATGATCCAGCACTGGTCTGTGCGTCAGTGAGTCTCTCAGCAGGAAGCTGCCAGTAAATGGCTGTTTTGGTGGGGGCTGGGAGTGTGTGGCAGCTGGTGCAGGATAATGGATTAACTCGGGGCAGGGCTCTGATGCTTTTACCTCCCGCGACCAGCCAAACCGTCCAGCAGCCATCAGTCCCTCCGCGGCTGTCTCAGGATGACTTCCTCATCAATGTTTAATAAGCCATTTAGTGGCGGTCAGGCCTGCTCACTGATTGAGCATATCAATATGGCTCTCTCTTCAGGATATTGACAACTGTTCTTTTGCACTGTCTATTCATCAAATAAGCCTGAAAAATGTATCACAGTTGCCAGAGATATTAAGCAGCACAACTGTTTTCAACATTGATAATGATTATAAGAAATGTTTCTTGAGCAGCAAATCAGCATATTAGAATGATTAGAAGGATCATGTGACATTGAAGGCTGGAGTAATGATGCTGAAAATTTAGCTTTGCCTCACAGGAATAATTGAATGGTTAAAAAGAAAAAGGAAATGGTTTTTAATTTGGAAATGGTAAAGAAAATTTTAATTTCAAAATATTACTTTGTGCATATTTGAGTATAAGAAACTACTTTCAAAAACACCCCCCCCCCCCAAAAAAAAACTTACCGACCCCAAGCCTTTGCATGGTAGTGTATGTCTTATAGCAATTCACTTGTGTTTATTTTAAATTATTTCTTTAGTTTTAAAGGGATCGTTCACCCAAAAATGAAAATACTGTCATTAATTACTCACCTCATGTCATTCCAAACCCAAAAGACTTTTTCATCTTTAGAACAGAAATTAAAATCTTTTTGGTTAAATCTGAGAGCTTTCTGAGTCTGACCCTCTGTTGACTGGTAGTTAAAGCAACTACCACTTTGATGCTTTAAAAAGTTCAGAAAGAGATCGTAATATATATATGTATGTATATGTATTAGGGCTGCACGATAATGGGAAAATATCCGATGTTGTATGTTGAGTATTGCGATAACGATATTTCTTGCGATATAACATTTCCCTACAAAAATGCTTTTTATTTTATTCATTTATATATGTAATAATCATACTAAAATAAACCGGTAACGTTAGGCTAATAGATATTCTTCTGATCTTCAGAAGAATATCTCAGTTTTTTCATAAGGAGTTAACGTTACACATGCAACACTTTGATTAATGGTTGTCTGTGAGACTCTGTTATTGTTACTTGGCATTTCGTTAGCAGTTTTGGTAGATTTGGGCTTACACTTTTTGAAGTCTTCATATAGCTCCCTGAGGTTGTGTTCCAGATGACTGTGGAGATTAGTTTTCTCTCGACGTCTTCTCTTTTTGCGCGTGCAAATTCGTTATTTCAAATGCTGCGCTCAAAATGAAAGCACATTTTTCCAGGCCCGCCTATGCCGCGACGAGATGAGAACATCTCAACTTTTCAGAATTCCGCGAGCTCACGCAGGTCATGGTTGCATGGCAACGACAGACGCAAGCGCTTTTGGAAAGATAACGGTGCGGCCGCGCTTTCCAATCGTTTTTAGATGCGAAATGTGACACAGTACCTGCATTTATGACACGTCTTCTCTATTGAAGCCAAAATATTGCCATATTTCAGACGTACAGTTCTTTTTAGGCACAGGTTCTTCGCTGTTGTCATTTTCCTCGCTTGTCTCTACTTCCGCCATTAGTTTTTATTTTCCACTCTCTGCTCACTAGGTTCCCCTTTGGACCCGATCTAGCCAATAGCATAATAGCAGCTACTGGGGAGGCGGGTATAAAGATAGTAAAGCCCCATTTGATTGGTCGAATTTGGATAAACAACCTATGCATGCATCCATCACACAAATGCTTGGCACATAAAATAAATGCAATTTATCGCACCTTTCTGCAATACGGATATCGCATATACTATTATCGCGATAACGATAATTTTTCGATATATTGTGCAGCCCTAATATGTATGCATGTGGGAATGGAAACTTTCAGACTTGTCCAGTGAAAGTTTACACTGGTACTACGATTGCTATAATGCCATTGCCAGAGCATGATACAGGAAAGGTATCAGGCTTCTGGCTTGCCCTTGGTCAAGTGGCTTGAGCAGAGGATTACTGTAAACGTATCTCATTCAGTCCAATTGATCAGGGTTAATAAAGTTCATAAAGGGAACCTACTTGAAAAATCACTGTTGTGCCAGTGGTTGTTCTTGCTTTCACGCTGCAATTGTGTCCCATTAAAGTCTAGTTTGGATTTTTAATGTGTCCCCTGTTGATTTTATGATCATTCCTAAGATGCACGTTCAAAGCTACGGCACAGACTTGCTCTTGCATTTTAAGTATTCGACCTAGTTTTTCTTTGAATGAAAGATGAGTTAGCAACGATCATCTGGAGTTGTGAAAGCTGGAGGGGCTGTGTTCTGAATCTTACTGTGTGCCTTGTGATAATAGCAGCCTCCATTTTCTGCTCGTGTCTGTGGTCTGGTCTCTGAGTGAGTTTGTTAGTTACTCACTGGATAACTGGAAGGTTCATCTTCAGCAGGAAACTGTAAGCCAAGCATGGCAGTGGCACAGAGGCTTGGGATTTCCATTTTCCACTGCTTTAAATCACTAGTCAATGTTATCCACCTGCTCAGAAATAACTGACCTGACATTTAGCAGGAATATTTAATAATGTTAATTAACACCAACATATGTTAGTCATACTTTGCATTCATTTTGAGAATCTTACATTTAACTTTTTTTTTTATATATGCTAATCTATGGCACACTTGATAAGATGCGCACAGAGTCAATTAATAAATAAAAGATGTGTTACTAGGGAGAATCAGTGATGTCTAGAGCAGCACTTTGAGCTCCAGAGCCGATCAGGGTCTCAAAGTCTGTCATTTTCAAGTGTCTGGCTCAATGAGTAGTGTGTGGATGTTGAAAACCAGGTAAATGACACACACGTGTAGTAAAAATAGACTGGAACCATGTCTTCCTTCACAAAGCAGTTATTATTTCATATTTATGAAAATCTTTCTTAAAGATAGTCCAACCAGAAATTAAAATTAATTTATCCTTATGTCGTCCCAAACACATGACTTTCTTTCTTTTGTGGAATATAAAATTATTAAATTTTCTTGGTGGGTTTTATAAAAAACAGAAACTTGGAAACTGAGCACTGTGTGTAATATCTGTGCTATTAGCATATTGCGTCTTCAGTGTCACATGATCCTTCAGAAATCATTCTTAATATGCTGATTTGCTGCTCAAGAAACATTTCTGATTATTATCAATGTCAAAAACAGTGCTGCTTAATATTTTTGTGGAAACAATTATTTAATTTTTTTCAGGATTCTTTGAATAGAAAGTTCAAATTTATTTGAAATTGAAAACAAATGTAATTATTGTCACTTTTGGTCAATGTAATGTTGTATCCTTGCATAAAGTATAAACATTTTTAAAGAAGGAAATAAAATCTTACTGACCTCAAACTTTTGAATTTTAGTTTACATTTATTATACTTTATTCTGTGTTATATTACCCTGACAACATACTATTTAATCAACACTGGTGCGAGGAGTTTACAAAATTACACTCTTCAGCTTTAATTTTGTTTTATGATGTAATGATATAATTCAGTTAAATTATAGGCTAACTCATTTTATTACATGATAAAATAATAATATTGGCCCAGGCCTACTTATATTATACCTACTAGGTCAAGTCTTCGTGAAATACGGCAACCATTATTGAATTATTGGTTATTAGAAATGTTTAATTCCAAGGGAATAAGCAGCATATCCGGTCAAAGGAAAAGGAAATAAAGACCTCTTTAGACCGTCTATAGATGGCAATTTGTTTTCATACAGATCATGTACAAATATCTCTTTCATTACATCTAAGAATACAATTTATTTCAGGCAACAAGCTCTTGATTCTTCCGTTCTCCCTTTCTTATGCTGCTACACATATTTTATTCGTGCCCTTAATCGTAGTGTGGCAACTCTAGCTCTGTGTTGTGACCTGGTGGGTATGGCCGAACAGTGTGGGTTGTGTTATCCAGACCCAGAGGAAAGCCTCACTATGAACAATAGTCTTCTTATCTCCTCCGTTGCAAAAAATCACTTAGATGAATGACTCAGTTAGTTGTGAATGTAAAACTAATATTGTCCTGTTCGTCATCTTTTCCGGGTGTTTCCGGGTGTACGCTCATATGCTTACAGAGACGTGCTGTTGGGAAAATTTCCATCCAGAGAGCCACAGTCATTCAAATCGCTGTTTGTTTGGAAGTGAATGGTTTTCTGTTTCTGCGGTACGCCAACATACAGTGGTCTGCTTCCTCTGATTGATGCAGTAAATCATCCCAACTCTAAATGAAGATCAATGTCCTTGGTGCTCCAAACATCTCTTTTTATGGAAAATATCCCTATTATTTGTGTGAAGGGGAAAGTGTGATGATAGGCTAATGACACAAAATCTACCTTTACAAATTGGAGTGGCATTAAACAAAATGGTAAAAAGGTTCCATTGGTCAACTTTAGTTAATCCATTAACTAAATGCATGAGCGAAACATGTCAAGCGAAACATGCTTGAGCTTCCGTTAACCTCAATAGATGCAAGTTGATGAATGTTTATAAGAGAATAAAAGCATCAATTCAGTCTGTTCATCATATAAAGCGATCGAGTCTCTTTAGAAAATTTTGCCTAAACTGCTCAATTCATATGAATTAGTTTTACGATCTCTTAATGAACAAATTTCTTACTGGTTTGGTACGACATGAGGGTGAGTAATTAATGACAGAATTTTCATTTTAGGGTGAACTATCCCTTAAAAAACTAATATTACTAAATGATTTAAAGGGGGTATATCATGGAAATCTGACTTTTTCCGTCTTTATGTGCTATAATCGTGTCCCGGATGCATCTACCAACCCAGAAAACGTGAAAAGTGAAAACCTAGTTACTTTGTTTTGGTAAGCTTTTCTCTGCAAACATGTCAAAAAATAAGCCGATCAGATTTCGTTCCCCTTCTGAAGTATGAAGGGGATCTTATTATAATATTACCGCCCCTCTGCACGTTTCCACCCACGGCGCCGCCATTTGTTTTTTTGCAGGTGACTTACAGTGTAACCAGTTCTAACGCAATGACAAAAGTTCGAGCAAAGCACGCAAACTGTTCTGTGGTTGGCTGCACAGACGAGCACAGAACACTATTTACAGCCCCAGCCTCAGATGAGACGAGAGCAGTGGATTCATTTTACTTTCAACGGACATCACCCAGAATCAATGTAACTCCACAACAACTACATAAATGTATCTAGTAACCATTCAGAAACGTCCAAGTGCGTCTAAATGTTGCAACCTCTTCCTGAGTCTCTCTGTAGGCTGCACTCCGCTACTGGTTATTCCTGAGATTTTGGATGAATGATTATTCACGTGTTTTGTTATTGTATCCGAAGCTTGTGTAAAGGATGGGCCGTCTTTTGCACGGGGCGGGGAGCAGCAGCTCATTTGCATTTAAAGGGACACACACAAACGGAGCGTTTTTGCTCACACCCAAAAAGGAGAAAATTTTACAAGCTATGATAAATGATCTGGGGGTATTTTGAGCTGAAATTCAACAGACACATTCTGGGGACACCATAGATTACATCTTGTGAAAAGGGAGAATATTATGTAACCTTTAAAAGCATTTTTAAATAATGTAGTGAACTATTGTTAACAAATGGAACCTTTTAGTAAAGTGGTAAAGCAACTAGACATAAAATAGGGAAGAGTATTTTTTAATTTGGCTTTAGTTGTGCTGTGACCCATCATCATTGTTAAATATTTAATTGTGTCATATTGATTGGAGACGCTCCGCTCTGACACACATGGGATCAAGCAGTCTATTTTAAACTCATAAAGCTGGAGCTTTTATATGTCAGGTCAAGCGTGTCCTTCATGAAAACATCGTAAGATGATGTGTGTGAAGATATTTTTAAGAATAGCAGTTACAGTGAGTGAAGTTTCTGTGTCTGTAGCATTGAGACAGGTTTAGAATGACGGTTCAGTGCTTCATCTAGCACAGTTTAGTCTTTGTACACAGTGCTCCAGTGTTCTGTCTAATGGAGCGTGCATGCTAACCGCAGTACCGCACAACTCTTCTGGATGCAGGAAGTGATACAGCGTGACAGCCAGAACCATTTAGACAAGAACTCTTGGGCTACGTTCACACTGCTAGCCTTAGTGCTCAATTCCGATTTATTGCTCAGATCATATTTTTTTGTATAGCTGTTCACATTGTTGTTTGCATGCGCAAAAGAACTCTAAAAGACGTCACGCATCACGCTGTCATACGGAAGTAAACACGGAGGACATCAGAGTAATCTATTATGTGTTTATTTATGGTGTGATCTGCCGTGGAATAGTCAATTTATGCAATATAAAAAAACAAAGACGAGGAAGTGGAAAAATAGTGCAGAATCTTTTGTAACTTTTTTTAACATTCTTAAAAAAAATTATAATAATTATCACAAATTTTCACATCTATTATTTATATATATATATATATATATATATATATATATATATATATATGTGTGTGTAATCTTTTTTTTTCCCCCTAAAAAAAAAAGTATTATTGACTCCAAACTTTTAATTTTAAGTGTGTGTGTTGGTGTGCATTTATATAAGTGAATTGTTAGTTTCACTTTTGCCTCCATGTTTTTGTTGGACGCCTGAACTTTTCTAACAGCTCGTTTTCATATTTTCAGTCCTGCAGCTGGTGTTTTGATGTTGCCATAATCATTTAGTATGTGAGTGATGAGAGTTTATTGTAATAGCGAATGCATGGACCTGGAGACTTGGAGAAATGCCTCATTATATTTGGGGGCTGGGAGGATTATCAGATTACATGTATGAAAAACAAAGCAAACAATTTTGAATATGAAAAGCTGTTTTGGTCCCCAAGGAGTGCTTTTAAAATTGTGTATGCGAGTGTACAGGTTTTTGTACTGAGGATTAACATTATTTGTAATGATTTACTTCTCAGCTAGTCTCGCGTAGCCAGACCTTCAGACTGACGGCTGACGGTCTGGACTCCATCACAGCTTTCATTATACGCCACGGCCCTCCCAAGAGGATGTCTGACTGACATGTAAAGCAACCAATCACAGTTCATTTTGTTCCGCATCGTTTAGGGCCATGAAAATGTGAAGTCCCTACAATAACAGACTTGCGTGCATCTCTATTATTCATTCAAGAGCGTTGGAGCCACAAATTTCACATACTTTTAAAAACTTTCTTTTTCGATGAGGGGTTTGGCGTCATGACGGCTTTGTTTCTAGGCAGACCGTTAAAGAACATGACACACATGACGACTTAACTCCTGAATTGTGGCACAGACGCCAGACCAGACTTTTATTTTGACTGCGCTAAGAACGCCGGCACCTGAGCACACACAGCGCTCCTTCACCGTCTTTATTAATCTACAGTCTCTGTTTAACAGTTCTTTCTAATATTAGATAAAACTGTTCAACAAAGTAAACCGTATAAGAAAAAAGTATTATAGTGTTTGCTTTTATCTTATTAGTAATTGAAAGGCAAACACTATATAATACTTCTTCATTTACCATCAGCATTCATTTGTAGCCTGCATGAACGTGTGTTACTCTGAGCGTGACCGTCGGTCGGTCCGTGTGAATTGAATGCAGACTCCTGAAGAGTTCAGCTTCACTGGAGACGCATGATCGACAAACTTTAAACCCTTGATTTCAAACTATTTCAAGCTATATCCAGTTGCCCACTATGTTATATTCATGTCATTTTCACTGTGTGCTGTATGTAAAATGTAGCTACCTTGTCTTTAGTTGAAAAAAATAAATAAAAATGCTTTATTGCGCACAATCTTACCAGATTATTGAGTGCCCTGTTGGTTACACTTTTTATTCATATATATATATATATTGTTTACATTTTTATTTTAGTTGCCATCTAAAGTCTGTTTATTTTACAGATTTATTTATTCATTATCAATTTATTTGATCTAAGTTATAAAATAAAAAGCAAAATGTCTAATTTCAAAAATGTAATATTGGTCTACTACTATTCAGATTTATCAACAGCGAAGAGTAGCTTGTGAATCGCATGCCTCATGCATACAGTCCAGTTCCTTAAGATGAGTACGAGTAGTTATACATCCTAATTCTCAGAAGATGACAACTTGCATCATATAATTCCATGTATGGCCCACAGCGTCTGAGGCTAAGAATAGGTTACAGGAAGAAACACTGCGTGGTCAATGGGTTGACGTAGTGGATCAGCACCAGTTCATGAGTCAACATTGTAAGTCCTGTTGTCAATGGTGCTGTTAGTAGCTTCCTAAATGAGCGATAATGTCAGACTTTTTTTTTTTCTGTTGTTGCTGTCTTGGGAGGGACATACCAGTGAGCTGGCCTCGTGCATTCTGGGCTATAAAGCTGTCAATAGATGCTGGGCCACTTTGAGGGATCTTCTCATTAAAAGCAGATGATGTTCTTTCCATGCAGCTTCGAGCGTGCGGTTCTGTCTGAACGGCTGAGGCGCAGGCCTGGCGTGTGTTTGGAGTTTAGAGCCCTTATGAGTGATAAATGCCTTTTGTAACTACATGTGACTCGGCGTATGTCCTCATATGGCGAGGCGTTCAAGCTGGTTTAGCGGTATCTTGGGTGCTCGCCAGGCCCCCAGCAGTGCCTCGTAAAGGCAAAAACTGGGACGACAGTAAGACAACATGAAATGTATCACACGCTGTTTAGGTTACATTGTCTCTGTTCAGATTGTGGTGACATTGAGATCAAACTCCATTTAGTAGCATATACACACACTTTATTTTATTTATTTATTTATTTATTTATATTGTATAGGGCAATATATTGGTATCATATCAGTTTTCTTTTTATTTATTTGTTTGTTTTTATTTATTTATTAAGAGTATTATGTATTACTTTATTATTTAGTATTCATGTAATATATATATATTTTATGTACATTTATGTTAATTTTATTGTGCATGCTCATTTCCAGTGCTGATAAGATGATATTTCAAAAATACTTATAATTTAATAGCACTGTTAAATCTTTAGGCAAAATGAATATTCGTTTATCATACTGTATATTATAATGCTTTAAATGCAGTTGTAGCTTTTTATGATTGTTTCAAGTGTGTGTGTGAGTTTTTTAAATAGTGGCCATAACAGAATAATTAGTTTATCTGTATGCCAGAATTTTAGTATTGGTGCATCTATATCAGTGGCTCAAATTTTGGCTGTTTGCTTTTGGTGTGTCAGCATCTTTCTCTATTGACGACCACTTAAAACTAGAGATCATAACTAACGATCTCTGTCTCTCTTTGCAGTGAAGCCGTTCACAACCACTGTGAAGGAGATGCGCCTTCATAGAGACGACTTTGAGATGCTCAAAGTGATCGGCCGGGGAGCCTTTGGGGAGGTAAGGAATTCAGTGAACCCTTGCTGCCTTTTTGGCATGTTTAAAAGTGCAGGGAAATCACCTCTGAATCTCTCCAGCCTTTGCCATATTTTGTGGTTTGTTTTCATGACCCATTTTGTGTGTCCAATGAAAACCCCAAACTATCAGTGAAGTATTCATGTCCCCCTCAAGAATCTTATCAGCAGCCACAAACCTAACCCATTCCTCTCCTCTGAGTTTCCCTTCTCTCCCCCCTGCCAATTCCCCAGGGATCTTGGCCTGGCGTTCGACTGCTATTCTTGGGCCGGCACAGATCTAGGCATTTTAGGCTAATCATTTGTTTTACAGGGGGAATGTGCTACTCGTTCCTGCACTATAACACTTGGACTATTCACTACACGCACGGTTCACTTTTCTTTTTCTTTGCCAATCTGCCTTCCATCACTGTTTCTCGCCTACATTTTCTTTTTTTTCTTTTTTCTCACCACAATTGAATTAGATTGAAGTTCGGGAACCGAACTACAAGTGCGAACAGACCCTTTGTTTTCAACCCCAACCCATTAGTTTTTTTGGAACCGAATCACAATAAATTTGCATCATCTATAAGTATTTTTACATGCACAGTTATAATCATGGTACAGTGCAACAGTTGGGTTCTCGAAGTAAAAATCGTATTAATTTTCTTCACAGGGAAATAGATTTTTAACGATAAAACGTTTTTTTTCCTCTGTTGTTTTTTATTTCATTCGCAGTGCTTCAGGGGATTGTAGTTATTTCCCTAATTAAAGCTGTTAAGTACACATACTTGTTAAGTATGAAGTCTTTTTGTCTGATTTTCAAATACTTTTTTTGCTTCAAAGCAAAAAAAAAAAAAACAGGTCTGTTAGGTCGACTTAACAAAAAAAAACGGACTGGTACGATTTCAGCAAACTGAAAATTCCCAGTTAATATTAACAATCATGTGGGGACAGATTATCAGATATTTCTGAATTAGGAGAAACATTTTGCTGTGTCACACCTCTCTGCTCTGTCATTACACCTCCCTCGTAAATGAATGTGTAATTGACTCATTTCCAAATTCGTACAATTCCGTATTTCTGTTCATCTGGAAAAAAAAAAGAAAAAAAAAAGCAGAAGTTAACTCTGCTTAAACAAAACAATTAGGGCGTCTCATCGCTTGATTCTGAAGCTGAATAAGACTTTATTTTGGGGAGAGATCTGTCCATAGTTCTCCTCCTTACTGTAGATTCCTGTCAGGAATGGCAGTGGTGGCACAGGAAGCAGGGCAGGACGGTGCAGCTGTCAGGAAAGGCTCCGGAAACCAGAACCGTCTCTAAGGAGTGACTTTCGTAAAAATAGTGTCTCACTCCGCATGTAATTTGTGCGGTTCATTGTCCCTTCTTCAGCCGCCGAGACCTCAATAACCCTTCCTTCTCAGTCGCTGGGCTTTTTGTCTGTGGATCTAATGATGACTCAGATCTTAGGGGGATTTTTGCAGTCTTTCTGTTATCATCAAGCCAGGCTATTGTTGCCTGTGCTGCTGCTTGTGTCGGTTTCAGAGCGTTCAGGCTCATGTGTGAACATGATGCTGCTGTTTTGTTCCCTTTTCCAGCCGTTTCCTGTGGCTCTAGCATTACAGGATGTACTTCCAGAAAAATCTCTTGCATTTCCTGTTTATGATTGATGTTGTGGTCTCAGCTGAAGGCCTGGAATTTGGGACTGCTTAAAAGAATAGTTCAGTCAAACACTTTTTCTAAGCTTCATTTTCTTTCTTGCTGAAACTTTCAGTCTTTTGCAAAAGCACCATCACGGTATCAAAAGAGTCCATACGACTCTTGATCTATATTCCAAGATTCTGAAGTCATAAAATTATCATTGATCTTATTGCAAACAATTTAGCCAAGCATATTTTTCTTTCTGTTTTTAATTTTTTAAATCTTGCAATCCTAATCAAAATAGTCATAACTCGATCATCTGGTAAATTTACATACTTCTCTCTGATGAAGGATAAAGGACTTATCTAATCATTTAGTCTTCTTAAAGTCAACAACCGATGGATAGAATCAAATCTGTTTTCGAAAATCTGTTTTACTCAGATATTTTCCTCCTTATTGTGACACATTCGTCACTTCTTCCATTTTTCATTGTCACTTTGAGTCATAGTTTTATATTGATTATCTTTCAAATCTCACTTTTGTAGGGATGTACCCAATGTTAAGTTTTTGAGCCAGAAATGTTCAGGTTAATGCCGATAACAGATTAATAGCTGATTTTGAAATTATGAAAAATGTGGTTTAAATAAAACATAAAATTAATAAACCATGAAAGCCTAAAATCATTTTTAGTGCTTAAAGTGAATCTTGAAAAAAATAAAATAATGGAACCTACCTTTTTCTAAATCTAAATATGAAATATTTACCGATACCAATAAATGATCACTTCCACAATTTGTGGAAGTAAGATTTGAGAACGTATGACTTCAGGAAATTTTGAATAGTCATATTAACTACTTTTTAATGGTGCTTTTGTGACACTTTTTTTTTTTTTTAAGCTTGACAATGTCCATCAGTGTCCAAAAAGAAAGTCATTAGTGTTTGTAACTACATGATTGTTTTTTTTTGACTGAGCTAACCCTTTGAAAGACTTAACTTTTTGCAGTAGAGTCTAGTGGTTGACGTACTTAAATGGCACTCCCTTTTGCCTCACCTGAGACTTGCTCAGAATAATTATTCTTTTGACTAGAATAAGAAAGAAAATATGGAACAGGGAGGGGAATCAAGGAGAACTAGATTGAAGCAGACATTTTTTACATAACGTCACTGTGAGTCACTACATAGCAAACAAAACAGCCTGTAATGACCACTACAGAGTCAGAACGCTCTATGTTGAGGTTGAGCGTTGATCTCTTTATCTGTTCAGTTGAGTGAATCACTCATGTAATGAATGGTTAGGTCAAAGTACGCGCAGACCCTGTCCTTCATATTGATTTAGTGAAGATGCCGGCTTCTGTTCTCTCAAGGTAAACTGACATAATTAAGATTGTTTGCCAACAACAAGCTGGAGACTGATTCACAGACCCACATGCTGGTTCTAGTGTGAGTCCTGGCAGAAGTCCAGTGTTTTATTTATTGCAGGGTTCCTGTTGTCCCCAAAGCATCTTGAATAGCATTATTATTTGGTGTTGACTTGTCCAATATCAAATCTGGTATAGAACAAAAAGAGGGCTGTAATTCATTTCAAAGAGCCTAGCAAAAAAAATAAAAAAATAAAAAAATGGAAGAAATTTTAATGGATTTAAAGATATGAAACTCTGTTTCCCAGCTGTTACAGGGCTCAATATTAAGGATGGTCCAATGATCCTGGACTGGTGTGACAGGATTTTGGGACAATTCACTGGACACTCTTGCCCTATTGGGTCAACATTTACATTCTTGTTTCAGTGATGTTGCATTCATTGGTTAAGTGTATTTAACATTTAACATTTGAGTTAGTTATTCACTTACTGACTGACTGACTTATTTAGAATTTTACCGATATTGAATTTTACATATACATGATGTACAGTCTGTATAAGTGAATGATTTAACGATTAAAATCGCAATATCGAATCGCAATACTTGTAAAATCGCAATTCTTACAAAAAATCGCAATACATATCGTATCGGCACCCAAGTATCGTGATAGTATCGAATTGGGAGATGGGTGTATCGTCCCAGCCCTAATATTCACCAAATATAGTAAGAAAACTTACAAACAATTAACAGGTTTTTACTGTAATATTTTCAGTCTTTTACTGTTAAAATCACAATCTTTATTTACAGCTTTTTTGTGAATTTACGCAAGTAGCTTATGACTGTCTTGGAAGTCTCTGGTAGAAGGGGCTGGAAATTGTAAACCAAATTTTTATTTTTTATTGGAATTTAAGTATTATTTTACTTATGATGTAGTCAAATACATTAAAATTACAGGAAAGCAGCAAAACTACAGAGAACTAATGTTGTTTTTTCTCTTCTTTTTTTGTTTTTCAATAATATATTGGGAGAAAGTGAAAATTTGGCAAGTTAAAATCTGAACTACTGATCCAACTGTACCAGTATCACAGATTTATAATGTTGAGCCCTGCATCACACTCTTAAGTTGTGCAATTTTACATTGCATATTCAGAATGAAGCAACCCCTTCCATATCCTCGGGTTTGCACGGTTGCTTAGCACCTGTCTCACTGTATAGATCTTTACATCAGAATTACTGTTTACGCTCTGACCTTTGACCTTCTGGCTTTACCTACATGATCTCTTATTTGGACTTGAGTGTGTTGGTGACAATCGCATCGCAGCGTCCACTTTGGTCACCCGCTTTCTCTCCTTCATGCACCTCCCTTGCCTTTTCAATCAGGTCAAGCTGCCTTTGTGGAAGTGTGTGTCTAAAAAAGGAGAGGGAAAGAGGACAGGAGGCACTGTGGGAGGAGGAATTGGGGGTTTCTGAGCACTCAGGGTTCAGTTTGTTTTTGTAATGAGGTCAGTTATCTTCTGCGGTTAGGAGCCTTACAGATAAGAAGCATGTGTGTGATTTAAGACTGTTTGAGTTTGTTACATGCACAAACACACTCTAGAGAACATCAAAGGGTCGAAAAAAGCGGAAAAACAGCAGCAGGGCTCCTAATTTGCCCTTACTATGCAAAGTTACAGTTTGTACTGTGTTCTTTGCTGAAGCAGCACATTGTGCTTTGGGCAGGTATGCGAGTCCACGTGAGGGGGACACTGTTCCTCCACTGAGGGTAAACACATCATGTGATGTGTCCCGAGCAGCGAGGCAAAGTACAGGGAAATTCATGACTCCACTTAACATTAGCCGACTAATCGGTCACACATAGCTAGTGGACAGAAGATATCAGAATAATAAAGGTCACGCATACATAAGTCATGGAGCAAACACTTGGATCTCACAGAGAGGTTTATAATATAGTTTTATGAATGGCTCCTGTCCGATTTAAAGGCGTATATTACACACACACACACAAAAAAAAAACTTGCTTATCCTCAAGTTGTTCCAAACTCATATAACTTCATTTCTTCAAAACATGTTTTGAGATGTTCGCAGCTCTTATCTATTTAGTGGGTCTCTAAAGGGGAAAAAAAGAAAATGTGGTCCATATGTAGGGTGACCAGATTTCTCATGGTGTAATACTGGACGGGATGGACATCTTCACGTCTGACTTGATCTCCTCCGCGTTCTCGAATATCCCGCCTTCACTAACTGCAAGTTAATCGATAACACATTGTGATTAGATGAAAATTTTGTACTAATGTCAGTCACCAATTTGACAGTCCCTCACTGCGTTATCACTGCATTAATACATCTCCTCCCTGCCTGGTGTGTCTTCCTGCCGGCAGAGTGTTTGCTCTCCCCACCCCACATGAATAACCTCCAACTGAACACTCCTCCAAACTGTTCCTTTCCTAATATTGAGTCACTTTCCTTAAAGGGAAGACCCCACACTCTTGTCATTTTTGGTGCACTGCAGACTTGTGGCCTAAATTAGCCAGTTCTTGTGTGCCGTCTCTCTTTTTAGGCAAAAAGTCAGCTGTCTCGAGTCTCAGCTTTTCCTTTTTTCTGATTTCAGAGGCATCAGAGATCAAAAGCATCTCATTCAGAGTTTCTTTCCCTGTGGGCTTTCGGTCTAAGTGGGCCACGAGTGCATACGATGAATAAATGAGGGAAATAAAAATGGTCAAATTCCCCACAGCCTCTGAATCATGCTGAGTTTTAATTTGTTTGTATGCATTGGCTAACTCCTCATCTCAACTGTCTAGGTTGCTGTGGTGAAGATGAAACACACCGAGCGTGTTTACGCCATGAAGATCCTAAACAAGTGGGAGATGCTGAAGAGGGCCGAGGTAAAGAGATTTCTGCTCATGGGTCTTTTTCATTTGTTAGATCTTTCAGGGCTTCAACTAAAATGTCAAAAAAAAAAAAAAGACTCTTATTAACACGTTCCTTTTAACACGTCAGTCAAAATGATTAACAAAGCTCAAACCTGCAAAGGAGTTAGCACTCAACCAGACTCACTCATTCAGTGAATCATTCAGATCTGTTATTGTGTCCTTCACTGAACCACTGTTTGTTTTGTGAACCAAATGAACCATGTACTTTAGGTTCGTCAGACTTAATATTAGTATTATTATTGACTGATTATGTATCTAACAATGTGCATTTAACTAAATTGCACTAAACATTTTGTCCCCCCCCCCAAAAAAAATACAATCCATCTGAGGCTGGGTGATATGGACAAATTTTATCGTAATTATTTGTTCATTTCAGTGATATAAATGTCAAATCTTGTTCTTTCAAGTTTCAAGGCCGATTTTTGCTCTTAAGTGAAAGCTGTAGAAACCAGACTGTTAATTGTGGTTTTAAACTACTTTGTCAGAGCATGTCAAACACTTCTCGTTTTGGAATATTGTACACTTTTCCTGTCATTTTTCCTTAGCAAAATAAATATCTTAATAGAAAAATGTATTTCTTAGTTTCTGCATGTTCTAACGGGTGATATTGTTTCAAATCATGAAATAGGTTTGTGTTGCCTGACTTTGACATGTATCTTTGGCACAGTTTGTATGCAATATATACATTTTTGTTTTGTCTCTTAGAAATGCACATTTGACTTTTTGTTGATTTGAGTAGCTTGAGTTGACAGTGGTAGTAGCTTGTGTTTGGATGCAGATGTAAATTTATGTCCATTTAACAATAACATCTGTAAAAATTGTAACAGCCAAACTTTTATATGGTAAAATTTCAATATTCTGACTGCTTGAGTTTTATTAAAAATAATTAATCAATGGTCTTCAATAGTAGCATCAATTTAGATCATAACCACAGTTAAAACCATGCATATAGCACCTCACTAACATGGGGACATTTTTACTATATGGTTTCTATGGTTTTTGTAAGAAAAACAAACAGTAGCCTAAATACATTTAGTATAAATGCACAAGCGCTATATCTTAATCACAAAAATACTGTTATTATATTCCATTACTCCTTAAATACATATAATACATATCTACATTAAAAATATTATACAATTCGATATGAATATCCCACATTTCTGCCACTATACCATGGTCCAGTTAGTGTGACTACAGTAAATCCATGGTAAATGGACAGACAGCAGCAGGATTATTAGGCTGCTGTCACTTTAAGAGCTTAAGCACGGATCCAATGTAATGTTACAAAACATGCGTTTTCTTTCTCAACTATGTCACAAACCCGACTGTATTTACCTGAATACTCTGCAAGACGGCACTTTGACACAATTTTGTATGCATTTGACCGTTTAAGCGCATTAAGCCACAAAAAAAAAAGTCAATTTGATACTCGCGAGCTGTTTGAGAGGCGACTGTATGTGAGCGCCACATGCTTTTGGTTTGAGCGCGAAACCTGTGGGAATAATTCAATCGGAGCGAATGAGACAAGTGAGGGTGTATCAATTCCTGTGGAATGAATTGAAAACGTTTGCACCGTGAAGTGATAGTAGGCGGGTGTGTGTGTCAATTTGCTGTCGGAGAGAAGATAGAGTGAATGCACAGCTGGCATCGGTGTATCTATACTGCAGAAAAGGAGTATTGGAACCGTTTCAGATATTTTAGTATCGATTCATATCGAAATATTGATATGTTTTGCAACACTATCTTCTAGTCAGTATCAAGCTTCTTCCTAATGGCTTATTGACTGCAATCAAACCTCTCTAGTGAAGTGTATAGAAGCGCAAGGTCATTTTCCTTTTCTACTCCTGCTCTTTCTTGCCCCAGTTTCAGCCCGATCAGTTCTGACAGTGCCCACGGGCCTCCCAGAGGCGTGTCAGGAGAACTCTGGTCTCTTCGGCTTGTCAGTAATCCTATTTGAGCTTCACTGGGCTCTCTTTATTCCTCCTCACATGTCCAGAGTCCCAGTTCAAACAGATAGCTGATCTTAACATCTGAAATGGGAAAGCCATGTACATCATCACTACACTGGATGTAGTTTAATTCATTGAATGAGTTACCCAATCTTTCTGTACCCCCTAAAAACTAGAGCTGCACAATTAATAAAATAAATGAGGGACATATTGAAATACACAAACTCTTTTCAGTATTAAACCATAAAAGAGGCCTTAAGGTTTTACTACAATTCCTAAAAATAACTCATGGTAACACAAATATATATATATATTTTTTATTTATAATAAAATTCATGATAATGATAATGATGATAATAATAATGATAATAATAATAATAATGATGTTAATATCTCATTAGATATTATTAACAAAATGTATTATTATTAATAAAGAATTTAATAAAGTTCTAATCTTCAGTGTTGTAGTAGTAGTAGTAGTAGAGGTACTGAAAGGTCGACCAAAATCTACTTACAAGTTCAGGTGCATTATGAAAGGAAATGGGCTGCTGTGCCAATTAGATTTTATAAGGTTTTCAAAGTTTTTTTGTTTTGTTTGTTTTTTAATATTTTGATTTAACAAGTCTCTTTGCAACTCATGTAGACGGCGTGTTTCCGAGAAGAGAGGAACGTCCTGGTGAATGGAGACTGCCAGTGGATCACCACCCTGCATTACGCTTTCCAGGATGACAACTACCTGGTGTGCATCTCTGTCCCTACATGCACTTATTCTCATAGCACGTAACTGAACTTTGGCCATCATTTATCACATTTTAAAACTTCAACTGTCATATTTTAAAACCTTAAGCAGTAGTTTTACTATTAATTGTATGCTTTTATAATATTTCTTAATATTTTAAATTAATACTAATTTTAGTTTGTGACATTTTGTCATATTTAATAGTTAAAAAAATAAAATAATGTAAAATATATATATTTATTTATTTATTTATTTATTTATTTACAACTTGGCTTTCATTTGATTTGATTTCAGTATAGTCATTTTAATACTCAAAACTTAAACCAAAATGCGAATTTTTGCCTTGCCAACTAACTGTAATAAAATAAGCTTAAGTTCATAACATATTATTATCTTAATTTATTTTTCAAATGAATAAAAAATGTTTTTTTTTTTTTTTTTTTTTTTTTTTAGTTTTATGTAAAAATAACAACACCTCTAATGCATAAATAACGTCCATTCTGGGTGTAATTAAAAGATAAGCTATCCAGAGAAAACCTGTAAGCATGTAGGCTATGAAATAAAGTCTTTTTATTAATAGAATTATTTAATTACTTTAATTACATTCATAAATAAAATGGCTTATATAATGTAATTAATATATAATTTTGTGATATTTAAATAATTGTCAAGGAAATTATGGAAAATAATTGACCACGATTAAAATGTCAAGTTTATCAGAGTGACTGATGATTATTTGTAACTCAACCTCTGATGCAATCCTCAGTTCAGCAAAAGTGCAATCCTCAAACACACTGATCCAGAGTTCTGCATGTTACGACTTGTGTGCTTGTGTGATAAATATATCCTACTAATAATGCTACTCATTGATGTCTTTTGGTTGATATTATGAAGTGCTGAGTCAGTGTTTGTGTAATTAAATGGTGTTGTGTGATAAGAGATGATAATGTCTCCTCCTACAGTACTTGGTGATGGATTATTATGTGGGCGGGGACCTGCTGACTTTGCTTAGTAAATTTGAAGACCGACTCCCAGAGGACATGTCCAAGTTCTACGTGGCGGAGATGGTGCTCGCCATCCACTCCATCCATCAGCAACGCTATGTACACAGGTGACATGACTGTGTGTTTGTGTGTGTAAAGAGGGAATTAAAGAACAAATGAGAATTAGACCCAGACTGGATTCTTACTTGGATTTTACCAGTAAGACTTAGTCAACCAGTTTACCACAAAGACCATGCTGGTAGACTGGCACAAAACCAGCATAAACCAGCCTGGACATATACATGTATGCATTTTAACGCTTTTATCCAAAGAGACTTACATTGCATTAATCAAACTCATGACCTAGGCGTTGCTAGCACAGTGTTCTGCTGTTTTAGCTATGATAAAACAATACCTGGGCATTTGTGCTGGTCTTTTCAGCATGGTTTTGATTTGTTCTATAAATTATATTTACCAGCCCCTAAAAGCTTTTCAAACCAAAACAACATTTCAATCAAGATCTGCACTTTTGTTTGAACATGTACTCACAATCAAGACAGAGTGGTTATTGCCTTTGTTTGAGTGATGGGCACACTGGAGATCAACAGCACCCCACCCACATGTCCACTCCCAAATGAAACATTTAATGAAATGACCGCAGTAGACTGTGGTGTTCTGGGCTGCAGATCTGTTCAGGTTCAGGGGCCTCTTCCTGGCTGCTTGTCCTGGGCTGCCATCCGGTCCAGCTGAGCCCCCTCTTCCTTCCTCCTATGGAAGCTTACGAGGGCTTCTCCTCTGAAACAGTAGCGACGTTAAAGGGGTAGTTTACTCACCCTCATGTGATTTTACAAACCCATATGACTGACCCACAAAAGTGACAGTAGCAACCATTATTATTTTTATTATTATTATTATTATTATTATTATTATTATTTGTAGTCATATAAATATATTTTATTCTCATATTGATGTGTAATCACAAAATTACAACAAACACAAAAGCCCAACAAACAAGCACAGCAAGCCTAGAGGTTTATTTTAACATTTATTATCACATTTTAAATTGGAATTGCATTTTTATTAGAACAATCTTATTAGGTTTTCCCCCAAATCATGCGGCCCTAGCAGAATGTTCACTCTGCTCTTTTCCCTACAATTGATATGAATGGGGAGTACTGCTGTCAACCAATATGTTTAGTAAATAACTAACACACAAAACTATCATATTGCTTCAGGAGACTTGGATTATAGTGGAAGTCATCCAAACTACTTCTATGGTGTGTTTTTTTTGTTTTTGTTATTTTTGGGTAACAGCTCCATTCCATTTTCATTGTATGGAAAAGAACTGCGTGAACATTCTTCAAAACATCTCCTTTTGTGTTTCACAAAAGAAAGTCATACAGGTTTGTAATGACATGAGTAAATTATGACTTTATTTGATTTTTATTTATATTGATGGATCAGCCCATCACAGCAGTCACAGCAGCCTTTTAAACTCATCCCGTTATTCTCACCGATAGTAACCACCCTGCCAGACCAAAGCGACTGACGAAATGAAAATAAAAGTGCTTGTATACATGTGTCTCCACGGTACAACCCTTCTTGCTTATACTGACACCCAGTGAGGTTGTGAATGGTGTGGTTTGTGTGTGCGCGATGAGTTTTGACACCATGTTTACTCTGTACCCGCTGTGCTCGCCATGGTGCCAGGGCTGTGAATCAGAGGGCACTGTGTGTGTGGCCCAGTCGTCGATAGACAGGGACTGAGTGTGTGTGAAAGGGGGATGTTGAACAAAGGCAGGCTGTTTACATGGAGAGCAGGGCATGGCTGGGCATGGAGAAACAGCCACCCTGGAGAGCTGCTGTCAGGGTGGGTTGCCCACTGGTGTAATAACACCTCACAGTGCAGGGCTGCGTCAGCTGTGTGATGAACGGCACAAAATGCCATGTTTGTGGTTCTCAACTGGTGGGTTGTGGCAGGTCTGTTCTGAATTCTGAATGCAAATAATATGCAACCTACCATATATAACACCTTTTGTTGTAGACATGAATGTGCATCCAATCAAGCTCCATGTTATTTTCAGCAGAAATGGAAAAAAACCAACCCCCAAATAAAAATAACTATTAATATTTATAATAAAACTTTATTTAAGCTTTCAGTGTAATAATTACACCAATGCCATCATATCTGATTATACTTTTGAATTATTGAAGCAATAGCATTATTAACGCTTTTACTGTCGCTATTCCAGAACATTGAGAATAGGGTGTTAAGCCTAAGTCCTACATTGATTCGGTCTTCCGCGTATTTTGTAGCTTATAGAAACAAACAAATTTAAAGCTTCTAAGCACTGACACCACAAGGCGTTTGACAGCACATTTTGTGAATCAGAGGCTGTTCTTTGAACGAAGTCCTTCAAACCTGGCGTCCTCCATTACCTAGCGTATGCTGCGTTCTGTCATTTTAACAGAGGGCTAGAAATTTGTATTTTGTACAATTTTGGACTGTCTCACCAATCAAAAACATATGCTTTAGAACACTGATCACGAGCGCTGAGCATCAGCCAAAGCGTAAATGCAGATTTGAATTTTGCAGTTGATCACATGTTGATTGCCCTTCAGAAGCTACAGAAGATACTTGCATGTTTCCCAGAAGACAAAATAAGTACAATTTACCCTGATTTTCAAATTAAAAAAATTTGAATTCTAAATGCATTGTTTCCGTTTGGAGCATCAGTGAATGTTTTCACCTTTTGTAATAGTTGCGTATAAGTCCCTCAGTTGTCCTCAGTGTGAAAAGATAAACTAGTGCTCAGGATAAATAAGGGACTCATGAACAACCATCACAAAAAAACCAGCCGTGGATCATCCAGGTAACGACACACAGTATTAAGATTCAAGTGTAGGCTATGTAAACATTTGAATGGGGTAGTTTTTATAAATTCAACTTTTATTTTGTCTTGTGGACTATGTTAACACTTTGTATGTAAAATATATTCTTCATGACAGTACTAAAAAAAAAAAAAACATGCATTTTTGTATGATCCCTCTTATTTTGTTGAAATAATTAACATTTTAACATTAACAATTAACTGCAAGGTGTGTGTAAACTTTTGACGACGACTGTATGTTATTTATTTATAATATATGTGTATATATATATATATATATATATATATATATATATATATCTCATTTATTAGTTTTTGTTAATGTCAGTTAAAATACAATTGTTCATTGTTCATTCATATCAGTTTACAGTACATTAAGTAATGTTAACAGAACTTAAATTTATTTTAAATGTATTAGAAAATAATTATCATTAAATAATTAAAATTAATAAATGCTGTAGCCATAGAAGTATTGATCATTGTTAGTTTAACCAATAGTTTATGTAGTTAAAGGTATAGCGGAGGATTTTCACGAATTTTAGAAAAGAACCGCCTTCATGCACATGCACAACACTCTACCTACTCCCGAAAGGTAACGCCTATTAAACGTTTGCACGAGCCTAGTTCTCCTCGTGCACGCTCTGTTTACAAGTTGCTGTTGGCATGGCTCATACAAGCCTACTTTCCTTTACCTCCATCCATCTTCTACCGCTTATCCGGGGCCGGGTCGCGGGGGCAGCAGTCTAAGCAGGGATGCCCAGACTTCCCTCTCCCTAGACACTTCCTCCAGCTCTTCCGGGGGGACACCGAGGCGTTCCCAGGCCAGCCGGGAGACACAGTCTCTCCAGCGTGTCCTAGGTCTTCCCCGGGGTCTCCTCCCGGTGGGACATGCCCGGAACGCCTTCCCGGGAAGGCGTCCAGGAGGCATCCGGAAAAGATGCCCGAGCCACCTCAACTGACCCCTCTCGATGTGGAGGAGCAGCGGCTCTACTCTGAGCTCCTCCCGAGTGACCGAGCTTCTCACCCTATCTCTAAGGGATCGCCCAGCCACCCTGCGGAGAAAGCTCATTTCGGCCGCTTGTATCCGGGATCTTGTCCTTTCGGTCATGACCCACAGCTCATGACCATAGGTGAGAGTAGGAACGTAGATTGACTGGTAAATCGAGAGCTTCGCCTTGTGGCTCAGCTCCTTCTTCACCACGACAGACCGGTACAGGGACCGCATTACTGCAGAAGCTGCACCGATCCGCCTGTCAATCTCCCGTTCCATCCTTCCCTCACTCGTGAACAAGACCCCAAGATACTTGAACTCCTCCACTTGAGGCAGGAGCTCTCCACCAACCTGAACCGGGCAAACCACCCTTTTCCGACTGAGAACCATGGCCTCGGATTTGGAGGTGCTGATTTTCATCCCAGCCGCTTCACACTCGGCTGCAAACCTTTCCTTTACCTGTCGAGTAGAAACTTCGCGACTGAGGCATCAGTGGGAAGCCCAACCTGTGCTTTTAGCGCACGCCAGCGTGTGAAATATTCTCCCAAAAACACTCTGGTCTTGTTTCTTTCTTCAGAGGCCTTTCTCTTCTTGTCATACAATTTGTAGACAATTTTTCTCTTGCGACCCTCAGACATTTTGAAAAAACCCGGTGAGAACGGGCGAGCTTCAATGAATGGCTGAAACCGTAGCTCACCACACACATACGGAAATGCGCATGCGCAGAAAGCGAAAACTACCTAGAGACGAGCACGTACGACAGCCTTACGTAAACATATCACCAGAATGATTCACAACTAGGAGGACCAATAGTCTTGATGATCCACCCGGAAAAAGAAAATCCTCTGCAATACCTTTAACCCATGTTAACAAATGAGACTATGAATGAACCATTATTTTGGAGCGGATTCATCTGCCAATCTAGACAAATAAGGCAAATATCGACCTGGACAGGTTGCGTGATATCCTCTCATCCTCAAAAACAAATCTGTGGTTAATGGTTTAAAAGAAAAATTATGCAACCCAGACTTTATTAAATACAAGTTAAGATGCAATGAGGATGAACACAGTTTGTGCTGACCCCACTGTGTTTGTGTAATTACTGAGAGCATGAAACCACTGAAATTCAAGAGACATTTTAGAAACCAAAATTGTAGATTGATTTATTTTCAGTCCGTGTCATGTTAGTACTTTTACATATTAGTGGGCTCATGCAGTTCATTTAATTATATTAATTCTAATAAATAATTCTAATTACCGATCTTTAATGACATTTTTGTGAGCTAAACATTTTGGTGCAGAGTTGGGTCATCACTTGATGTAAAGCTAAACTGGTTGAGAACCGCTGCTTTTTAAAGCTTTTCTTGAATTATGTGTTGTGTTTTCTGTTCCCACAGGGACATAAAACCAGATAACGTGCTACTGGACATGAACGGTCACATCCGTCTCGCTGACTTCGGCTCCTGTCTGAAGATGATGCAAGATGGCACGGTCAGTATGTGATGAAAGTCCCATCTTTGAACTCCAGTGTCAGTCTAAAACCAGAGCCTGTTTGTCATCCTTGCAGGGTGGTCTCCATCTGTTTGGTGAAAGCACTGCCCCTACCCTCTCCTCTCTCTGCTTCTGACATTAATAGAGCTGCTTTTGGCCCTTCTGGCCTTGAAGGGGAGGGCTAATTAGAAAGGCCCGTCACTGCCCACCCTTCTGGCTCACAGACTGATGAGTCACCATAGTGCACTGATAACAAGACCAAGGCCAAAACTGCTTTTATCTACTTGTGTGTGTGTGTGTGTGTGTGTGTGTGTCCTTTGTGCCAGCAGCATGTGGAAGGGCAGAACAGGGCTTTAGTTTTTCAGCTGTACATGTGCTGTGTTCCACCAACTGAGCAGATCCCTGTATATTTGTGGATGTTACTCTTTCATTTAGATATTGAGTAGAGATTGTAGGGCTGCACTATTAATCGAAAAATAAACCCAAATCGTGATATTTAGTGCAATTATCAAATCACAAAGGCTGCAATTGCAATTGACCTATCGGTAAGCCCCCCCACAACCCCCCCTTAGTTACTGTTGCTATCTCGGACAAACAAACGGAGTTGCTAATTATCTTACAATGACAGCTGTCAGAATGAAAACCTTGTCCCAAGATGTTTTTGATACATTTTGGACACAGAAGGACCACCTCTCGTCGAGGAGCATTCAATTGGGACTTAAATATACCATGGAGGGATATATAAAATATTTTAAAATAAATATGGTAGAAATGGGTTTAGAAATGGGCGAGGGGTTTACAGATCACCATGCAAGCGCGAGTAGCCTCATGTTACGGTCAGCACGATCGCAGATGGCTGTTTTTGAGCCATCGGGTGTTTTTGACCTACACTGTACATGACGTGAGAACAGTTAGCTATTTAGGTTTGTACGCATGGACTCACTAACTTTAATTGTAACTTAATGAGTATGACAACCAGAAAATTAATGTTTTTGCCTTCATTGGGATTGGGGTTGAATCCTTAGGGAACCAGGTTACTGCGCCCACATCATTGATGATATAACACACTTTTTTATATTATATCACACTTTTGAAACGCGCGCACAGTACGGTAATTCGATTCATGAATACCCATACCCATGCCCATCCCATTACAAGTACCCAGGCACATAATTTTACCATTTTTGTAGCATAAACACCATAAAACCAATGAGAGCTTTGGATCTTCCATTGTTTCTCTATAGCACTGAAACCTAAAGATTTAAAAATACACATTATAAAATGGTTATTAAATTATATTATAATAATAGTAATAATAATTATTAGTCATATTGGTATTGGTATATAATCACAACATGTTTACCCCAATTGTGCAGGCCTACAAATAAGCAGAGCAAACCAATTTAATAATTTCCCTAAATAGGGGATTGGGATCGTTATATATTGCTTAAAGGCAATAGAATTCTCTCAATATGTTGCAGTGTTATCATCAGCTGACAGTCTTTGTCTTCTCAGCAATTAAATATTACAAAAATAACCGTAAAAGTCAAGACGTGTTTTGAGTGCTTACATGTTTTATGAGTGAGATTGAGCAAGACTTGGCATGGTGAATTTGATGTGTCTAGATTTGTTCTTTATAGTATTGTTATTGTGCAATTTTCAAAGTTAATGTGTCTAACTCATTTGAGTACACTAGCATTCAAAAGTCTCATTAGTTTATTATGCTCACCAAGGCTGTGTTTATTTATTAAAAAATACAGTAAAAGTAGTAATACTGTGAAATACTGTAAAAATACCTTTTCTATTTTAATATGTTAAAATGTAATATGCTGATTTGCTGCTCAGAAACATTGTCAGTGTTGAAAACAGTTATGCTTAAGATTTTTGTAGAAACCACGATACTCAGTCTTTTGAATTCATCAAAGAATCCTGATAAAATGTTTATTTGAAATAGAAATCTTCATTATTAACATTATCATTTTAATGCATCTTTTTTTCAAAAACCAAATCTTACTGACACCAATCTTTTGAACGGTAGTGTCCCCTGCTCTAGTCGCATTTAATTGCAAATGAAGACCTATCCAGTCTCGTTTGTGATTTTGCTTCCTGTCATCCCCTGTGCAGGTCCAGTCGTCAGTGGCTGTGGGCACACCAGACTACATCTCTCCAGAGATCCTGCAGGCCATGGAGGATGGCATGGGGAAATACGGGCCGGAGTGTGACTGGTGGTCTCTAGGCGTCTGTATGTATGAGATGCTCTATGGCGAGACGCCCTTCTACGCCGAATCCTTGGTGGAGACCTACGGGAAGATCATGAACCACGAGGTGAGATGCTTCATCATTGTGTATTTTTGGTATTTGTCCAGTTTACATGTTCACCACCACTGACCCATATACAGTCACACATTTGCATCTTGGGGTTTTCTCATGATAGAAAAAGCATGAAACACAGTTAAAAATGTATTTATAGCCAATAAAAAAAATAAAGCTCAAGGTAATTATCATGACGAATAACATCCCGCCTGTAACTCCGTTGGGACATGTGAAATGGCTCATAAAATCAGGACTGTGCTAATTTTATCGGGACATCTGGTCACCCCTAAACCACTACTCAGAATAGTATTTTTCTTTTCATTGGTCTATGTTTTGGTTCCTTAACCAAAGTGGAAAATGTGGAAAAATTGATGTCGAATGTAAACTGGTCTAATTTGCACTATTTAGGAGCGTTTCCAGTTCCCGTCCCACATCACGGATGTGTCCGAGGAGGCTAAAGACCTGATCCAGCGGTTGATCTGCAGTAGAGAGCGTCGGCTGGGTCAGCAAGGCATCGAGGAGTTCAAGAAGCATCCCTTCTTTTCCGGCATCGACTGGGAGAACATCCGTAACACGGAGGCACCGTACATCCCTGACGTCAGCTCTCCCTCAGACACCTCCAACTTTGATGTAGACGATGATGTCCTGAAAAACCCGGTTGGTTTAACTCTGAAAGGCTTTTATCGTTGAAGGAAAAGTTATTTTGTTACATGCTACATCAAGAACAACCTGAAGCCTTGATTATACTCTTGCTCGCTTGTTCGTATTTGACCTTTGACTACTTTCCTTTCCACCTTGCAGGACATTGCACCCCCAGTATCTCACACGGGTTTCACCGGGCAGCACTTACCCTTCGTGGGCTTCACCTACACCACAGAGAGCTGTTTCTCGGACCGTGGCAGTGTGAGGAGGATTTCGCTGGTGGATGGAGGCGCCGGGGAGGATCTCCCGGATGGGGGTCTGCAGGTGGAAGCCTTTGAAAAGAGGATTCGCTGCCTGGAGCAGGAGAAACAGGAGCTCAACCGTAAACTGCAGGGTAATGAATAAGCCTGATATCTAAAGAAAGCATTCACTTAAAAGGTTTGTTCACCCAAAAATGAAAATTCTGTTATCAATTACTCACCATCACATCATTCTAAACCCAAAAGACATTTGTTTATCTTTAAAACACAAATGAAGATATTTTTACCTGAGAGAGATTTCTGTCCCTCCATTGAAAGGAAATGCCAACAAAACATTGATGGTTTAAAAAGTTAATATAGACATAGTAACAGTAATTTGAATTGAGTGGTTTCTCAAACGTGCTTGCTTGACGTGTGAGAACCACTGAGGTTTATCATGCAAGTACGTTTAAGCTTCCATTTACCATATTCGATTTGCTGTATGTATGTGCATTGATCAGTGTTTATATGTTAATAAAAGACTAAAATAAATCTGTTCCTTTTATAAAGTGATTATTTCTCTTCAGAACACCGCTCAATTCTTTTACAATGTCTTAACGAACTTCTTGAAGCGTCAGTGTTTTGGTGAATTGGACTTTCAATGGAGCGACAGGAATCTCTCAGATTTCATTTAAGTATCTTCATTTGTGTTTTGAAGATGATTGGAAGTCTTAAGTGTTTGGAAAATTATGATAATTATTATTTTTTTCATTGTTGGGTGAATTATGACCTTAAGCCCTTGTAATAACATCTAGTAGTTTCAGCAGTTCTGTTTCATTTTTGTAAATGCATCAGTAAATTGTATTCTGAGTATATAATGATTGATTGTTCCACATGTGATTTCCTAGAATCCACTCAGGCTGTTCAGTCCCTCCATGGCTCTGGGCGTGGGGCCGGCACATTAGGTCGTGATAAAGAGATTAAAAAACTTAATGAGGAAATCGATCGGCTCAAAAAGAAACTGGCAGGTAATGGGTCTCTCAATCATTGTCAGTGGATATATGATATGATAAAGTCTAGTAAGTTAACTTATGAGTCATGTCAAAGCACTAAACGCACGCCTACGTTATAGATTAACTATGGTCACTCATAGAAAAGTGCTTCGATAAGAATATTATTACGATTATGAGTCATTGCTGTCTCCACTTATCATAATTTGATTATTTGGCTGTTCATTTTGTGTCAGCTAATTAATCACATCCATCTAACTCTGACTTGTCCCGCCTCAGACTCTGATAGGCTGGAGCACCAACTTGAGGAGGCAGTGACTCTTCGACAGGACTTTGAAAGTTCCTCCTCCAAGTTAAAGGCCCTGGACAAGCAAGTCAAAGCCCTCAAGCTGGAGAAAGAGGATATCCATAAGGTATGATTGACTAGAGAGTTTAATTACCCGCCAAAATGTATGAGTGTAGGTATTACTGTGTGCAAGAACTACTTTCTCATTGTAAGAGAAATTATGCCCAGAAATTCAGCCCCCTAAACATTAGATCAAGTTCCTTTCTGGATGGGAAGATGGTAATCAAAAAGAAATGTAACATTTCTGCTTCCTCTTTACGATTCTAGTTCCCTAAAGCTTTTCCATTTAACAGTTATTTTTGTACTTCGAGGAAGAAATTTTTGGGTAAATAATGCAATTTCATTGGCAGGTGATGAGATGCAGTGAATATTTATTTATTTATTTATTTATTTATTGTTAACTATATTTTGTCAAATAAACAACCAGCCAGTAAATACACTGATTAAAGTCTTACATGCCTTAAAGTCTGCATGAGATTAAAGAGATTCACTGTATCTATTTTTAAAATCCATATTTATTGATCTTATTTGTCCCACCCTAGTACATTCTTTTTTTATAATCTATTACACTCGGATGTACATCACAATACGAAAGAAAAGATCTGCCACTACTTCAGTTCCAGGATGACTAAGTAACTTTGTGTGTTTGATTTATGCTCGAGAATCATTTTGACTACACTGGTCATTCTGTATAGTTTTGGTTCACAAAAATGTATTTTTTTCTTTTTTAAATACAGCTGTTCAGAAGAACAGATTCTCAGTTCTCAATCCTGCTGTACAGTGATACTGAGGTGTTAAAATCCTATGAACACCTTCAGAATGAGTGTTTTCATATACTTTAAATTTAAATCATTTTTTTTACAAAACGGCCATAGAATGGTTCTTCCTCCTCTCTCCTGTCCTCGTGCTGAAGATAACATGTCCTCTTCAGCCTTATTCAATCAGGAAGTTCATAAACACTGGGCTCGTTCATCAAGATTAATGTCATCACCCCCTCACATAAGGCAGGTCAAAATTCTCTCACTGTGCATCACATTTTTAGCTAATCGCATTTGTCGGGCCTTTCCACTTGACTGTTGACCCTGAGCCCCGATTGGCTATTACCCGCCGAAGCTCTGCAAGGCTGTTGTATGAGATCCATACGAGTCTGTTTTCAGTCGAAATACTTCCTGTAAAGTTTGTTCATTTCACTTGTGCCAGTTGATATCGTCCTTACGAGTGTGTGTCCCGTTCTCTTAGCTAGCGCATAACTCCCAATTCTCTTGATGATTTCTATTTCTCACTCAGCCTCTTTTTCAGTCCTTTCTCTCCAGGCGCGGCTGCTCTTTCTTTTTCTCTCCTTCCACTGCTCCTCTCTCACAGTTGTACCCGCGCATCTGTTTCCCTGCTATCGTTTTACGTTTTAATATCTTCAACCTCAATCCCTTCTCTTGCTCTCCCTTTCCAGCAACTGGTGGAGTCTCTGGATCGCCTGAAGTCTCAGACCAAGGAGCTGAAGGACGCCCACCAGCAGAGGAAGCTGGCCATGCAGGAGTTCTCCGAGGTGAACGAGCGCATGGCCGAGCTGCGCTCGCAGAAGCAGCGTCTGTCGCGGCAGCTGCGGGACAAGGAGGAGGAGATGGAGGTGGTGATGCAGAAGATCGAGTCCATGCGCCAGGACATCCGCAAAACCGAGAAGGCCCGCAAGGAGGTGAGTGGCATGATTGAAAAGGGGTCATGCACCCTCTCTTGTAATGTTATGACTGTTTTGGGTGTGTTTTCAAAGTAAATAGAGATGAATTGCCAGGGGCTTTCAATCAAGAAATCGTATCCACGCTGCATGTGTCATCCTGGGATTCCGAACCGGTGCTGTCCGGCTCCCACCGGGTGTTTATTACCCATCGTCATCATGTTAACACCCCGGGGCTGACTGAGGGCACAGATGAAAACAAGGCCTTGGAATGCGCCACATTTTTGAAGTTCATCAGTCACGCTCCAGAGAAAGGCAGGCTCGGCAGCCCCAGATCTCCCTAGACGACAGCAGGAATGTCTTCACACCCCTTCCCGCCCCCTCCTGTCCCTGCAGGCCAGCCTCACGGACCCCATGACCTCCTCTGGACCGCAGTGTCTAACTCGAGCCAGATGGGCGACACTGACCGCAGTGCAGGCCCACTGTTGACTGCAGCTGGATTCAGACCCTCCCCCTTTTTATACACTTTTTTTTTATGTTTTTTTTTTTATGTTTCTTTTCTGTCTCTTTTCTCTCTCTCTCCCATGCACTAGACTTTAGATGGACTCGTCTTGGGGAAAAAGAAGTTTTTTTTTTTTTTATGTGAAGTCTTCACATCAAGGAAGACTCAAAAGACATGCCTCAAAGACATTTCAGTGCTTGAATTTCACACGGGGCATGTGCGGTTGAAATTAGGTCAAGATTGAAGGGTTTATGAGAATGTCTATACGAGTCCTTGTTTTTTGTTTTTTTTCCTTATTGATTGTTTTTCGTGTGTGTGTGTGATAGCTGGAGTCTCAGCTGGAGGATGCGCGTGCCGAAGCCTCTAAGGAGCGTAAGCTCAGAGAGCACAGTGAAGTCTACTCTAAACAACTGGAGAGTGAACTGGAGACACTCAAGGTCAGAGTGCACTCATTCATACACTGCCTCTCTACTGACTTCAGCCAACTTGTGAATCTTTCAATGGGGAATCTCATGGTAACAAAATACTGTTAATAAAGAGTTAAAATGGTATAAATAAAAATAAATTGTGATTTAAAAAAATACCTTATTTATTGTAATGTTATTTATTATGTACTTCTTCATTTAAAAGTAAAATGTGTAGTTTCTGCATCACTGTGATCAGGGCATAGTTTTGCAAAAATAATGCATTTGTTGATACAGGTTTCCTGAACCTGTTACTGTGTGCCATTGGTCAGTACCCTGTCTGCCATTGGTCAGTTTACAGATAGTCCTGCCATAAATTATACTACTTTATCTAAAGAAGTGAGCGTAAGATGATAGCAAAGATAATCTAAATGTGAAAATAAAGGATTTATATTGACTGATACTGATCTTTAATATCGTCTAATAGCGCACAGGCCTATTGTACCAATATATTGTGCATGCTTAATTTTCAGCAAAATATGATATCTTATTCATTTCTTCAGATTTTTGGCTAAAATATGGCATGTTCTTGACAGCTTCTCTGAGATTCACTATTTTCCTCTTCCATTCGTCTGATCTTTATCTACCTCTCTAGTGCCTTTCACCCTGTTAACCTCAAACATCGCCTTACTTTGCCTCCCATCTTTCTTTTTTCCTCCTGCCTTGTGTAGGATATCCTGTGGGGTTATTTTTAGCAGGATGTTCCTGCTATGTTTTATGTTTTTTCCATCTGCTTGAAAGTCAAGCTCTCTCCTTTGCCTCCTTGCTCACTCCTCCTCTTCCTTTGCTTTCCATTGATATGCTTCTATTTATATATGGTATTAGGGTTTTAATTAATTATTAATTATTGTCCTGAATTGATTAAAGTCTCAGGATTTCATCTGATTTAGATTGTTTGATTCTTTTTCAGGTGAAGCAGGGAACAGGTCGTTCCTCAAGCCTCAGTTCTGAGACTCAGCAGGAGCTCACCAAGGTGAAGTCAGAGCTGGATAAGAAGGTGTTATTCTATGAGGAGGAGCTGGTGAGACGTGATGCCAGCCACTCTACAGAGCTGAAGAATCTGAGGAAGGAGCTTCATGACTCTGAGGGTCAACATCTGTCCCTGCACAAAGAGCTGCTGGTGCTCAAAGACAAACTGGAAAAGGCCAAGAGAGAACGGTAAGCTGTTCTGTCAACAGTCCGGGTTGTGATTCCAGCGACTGATATTGGCCAGGCTGATTATCTGACTGATATTTAACCTTTATGAGGTTATCAGCATTGGCCTAAATCTGAGAGAAACCCATGCACATTGTACTTTGAAGTTGACTCCACATTTTATGTACTTACCCTGCAAATTTACGCTACAGTTCAAACTTTTGAGGGTCGTTTTTTAAAAATAATAATTTTAAATAACTTTTCTGTTTTAATATATTTTAAAATGTAATTTATTCCTGTGATGTCAACTAAATTTTCAGCATTTTTGTAAAATCTGTGTAACTTGCCATCAGGATTCGTTGATGACTGAAAAGTATTTACTGATCAATTTTGATAAATTTAATGCACCCTTGCTGAATAAAAATCAATACAAATATTTTTTTACTTGCCCACAAACTTTTGAATGATATTATATTAATTATATTATAATATATTATACATTTTTGTTATACAACCATAATGAATGCTCATGCCTTTATTTTGGCATAAAACTAAGCAAAGATTTTGAGTTTGCATGGATAGTAGACATTAGCTTTTTAATAATATTCTCCTCATTTAACACATGGTCAAATGCTATTAACTCCACCCAGGATATAAACCTGGAGCTCTTCATTTTCTCAATGCATGCTGAAAGCACATCCAACATTGACTTAAATCGAACCAAGTCTGAGATGGGATTTGTGTGGAGCATTTACATGTTGCCCAGTGAAATGAACAATGTTCAAAAACACTGCACTCCCATTTTATGAATCATTGTGTGTTTGAAATATTTTACTGACAGAACTAAGCACCTCCCCATTCACTTTACATTTAATTCATGTTTTTAATTAGGTCAAAACTTTAATATAACAATTTAGTTTTAATGCAGCACTATCATCAGCCAAAAAAAACTATTCATATTGACCACTAATTCCAGCCCTATTTCTATGTCCACAGGCAAACCGAGATGGACGAGTCCATGGGTGCTCTGAAGGAGAAGTATGAACGTGAACGCAACCTCCTGAGTGATGAAAACCGTAAACTCACAGCAGAAACAGACAGGGTAGGACACCGTATTGCATGTATATCAGGAGTAATATTCACGACTTGACACTGATCGTGAAATCTCCTCCCCTGTAGCTCTGCACTTTTGTGGACAAGCTGACAGCTCAGAACAGGCAGCTGGAGGATGAGCTCCAGGATCTAGCATCAAAGAAAGAGAGTGTAGCACACTGGGAAGCACAGATCGCTGAGATTATCCAATGGTGAGATAATCTATAATCTGTATACAGTGTTATCTATATAACCATTTGTAGTCCGCAAAAAAAAAAAATCTTAAAATGGGATTTTTGGGGTGAACTTTGCACTAAAATGGAAATCTTGGTTTGGTTACGTTGCAGTCAAATGGCCGAATGTGAGACTGTGTGTGTTTTTGTAGGGTGAGCGATGAGAAAGATGCCCGTGGCTACCTTCAGGCTCTGGCCTCCAAGATGACGGAAGAGTTGGAGTCTCTGCGAAGCTCCAGTCTGGGATCCAGAACTCTGGTAAACAGTTAAAAAAGTTCAAATTAATAGAGGGGAGGTTACATTGTGATCTGAGGATAAAACCGATGATTGATTTGAGGAATCAGTGCCGATATCCAGCCTTACTTCCACAACTGCATAATCAGGCTTTCACCTCTGAACTTCGTTAAACAGCTGATCTGCTGTTATGCTCCATTTTTTAGTTTATAGGGATATATAGGGCATCGGTGATGATAGAGTGAGACTTCTAATTTTGTCAGTGAGTGGAAAGCTCTCTCTAACTCCTTTGAGCCGTAGCACAGTAACATTAGATTTGCTTTAAATAGCAAATCTAATGGAAATTGATTGAAGGGAAGTGACATGTTGTAGGTGATGGAGGTCACATTTGATTTAATATCCTTTTCTAAGGAGGTTAAGGACAGACTGTAGGACATTGACACGAGTGCCTCCCCCTCTTGTTATTGCCACAGTGGGATCTGCTGATGAGAACTATTGATTTGCAGCCCTGAAGGTTTGGGTTGAAGCCATCGTCCAAAGATGTGGTCAACGTCGCTTATTCTCAAATTGAACTAATTGGCTTAATTACAGGGTTGCTACAGGATATGGTACAAATAGAGTTTGGCAAATGCTGTATGCAAAGTATGCCATAAAATTCCTGTGTTTGGGTCATAGAGCTAAAAAAAAAAAAATCACAGATTGAATTCATTAAAATGCCATGTTGTGGTTTTTCTGATTTTAAATATAATTTCTGTAAACAAAATTGACATTTCTTGTTCAAATATGACAACATTACTTCATACCCGCTCAAATGTCTCTTAAGGAATGTAATTAATAGGCTGTTCAGTTTTATATATTATATATATAAAATACACTACCATTCAAAAGTGTGTGGTCAGTAATATATTTTTTAAAGAAATTAAATCTTTTATTCAGCATGGATGGATACATTAAATTGATCAAAAGTGACAGTAAAGACATTTACTAAAGACACTGTTCTTTTGAACTTCCTATTCATCAAAGAATCCTGAAAAAAATTTACGTTGATAATAAGAAGAAATGTTTCTTGAGCACCAAATTGTCATATTAGAATGATTTCTGGAGGATTATTTGACACTGAAGACTGGAGTAATGATGCTGAAAATTCAGCTTTGCATCACAGGAATAAATACATTTTTAAAATATATTTAAAAAGACAAGAACATTTTAAATTGAATAACAAATTTTACAATATTACTGTATTTTTTTAAATCAAATAAATTCAGCTTTGGTGAGCATAAGAGACTGAATTTACTGACCCCAAACTTTTGAATGTATGTATGAATGTATACAGTTAAATATTTGTCACTATTATATTAAAAATACATATTTATTATAAAACTTTATATATATAGATTTGTTGAGAATGTATTATATTTTTTTGTGTAAACTTTAATTGCTAAATCAGCAAGGCCCTGGAGTAAGCATCCCAACCCAGAGGTCAATGGTGGCACCTCGGGTCACCAAGCGGGTGAGTTTATCCATCAAACCTCCAATCAGTGTGGAGCAGCTCCAAAAAGAAGGCGGCGCACAAGATTGTTATCTTGGCTATTGGCCAATCAATCTGTCATTCATCTGTCTGCTTACTTAATTTGCAAAACTATCAGGGTTATGAATAGCAAACGTATTTACAGCTGAAGTTTCAGAGGGCAGATGAATGGAAATGCTTCATCAGCTCTCCTCATTACCGATCATAATTCACAAAACATGGAAAACATTTTGGATAGGCTTGCCTCCATTGTTCTCATGAGGTCAAGTATGTATACCCTTAACCTTCCGCTTGCACGCTATTGTATGACATCAAATCAGTTGCGCTGAGAAGTCACTAATTTGATAAGCTTAAACAAAAGTGTGAGTGCCACAGCATTATGCCTAATCGTGAGCGTTTTTGAGAGCCGGACTGGAAAATACCAGCCGCTCTAATGTAAAGCTGATGAGTTCGGTCAGGAACACTCCCATGAATGCCCTTCACTGCCTCAATTCTCATCAGCTGTGGGAGCTCGCACATGAGCCGCAGTCACTTCATCTGTTTAATCAATGAAATGGATGTAATCCTCTTCTTTCATTGCAAATATTCAGCTGTCGTGCAGCCGTTCACTGTCTCTTTTTTTGTAAACGACTGTCTAGTCACTACATAGGTCACGTAGACAAATGTTGTCTTGTAGCAACACGTGTAAATTGTGGAGCCTTGGTGACAGCTGAGATCAATAGCTATTAAACTGTTGGAGATCTAAGATAAGCCCTCGTGAGCCATCAGATTTATGGAAAATGCATCTTAAGGGATTTCATTCGTGTGCTAGAGAGGATTTACGGTATCTATGTCATGTGATGTAGTCTGTTGGGCATGCATTTTTTTCCATGCACGCTGCTTTCATTGTACTATTGTAGGAAAAGCATCTTGTTTTGTGATATTGAATAACTACTTCATTGCACTGCTTCTTGACACTGTAGAAACAATATTTTATGGTCCCTAGCTGTTATAGACAACCCACGAAAGTTCCTAAACAAACACAATATGATCTGTCTTTAAGTAATAACTACTTGAAATTAAAAACCCAGCAACCAATGTACCAAATTATGTTTTAAAGGCGACAACGTCATGATTCAGTGTACACATGGTCCTTTTTCTGGTTTCTTTTCAAAACTTGCATCTCCATTCCTTGGCAGGATCCTTTGTGGAAGGTGCGCCGCAGTCAAAAGTTGGACATGTCTGCCCGTTTGGAGCTGCAGTCGGCCTTGGAAGCTGAAATCCGTGCCAAGCAACTGGTTCAGGATGAGCTGCGCAAGGTTAAAGCTGCCAACATCTCTTTCGAGAGGTCAGTCTTTGATTCTGCGATAATAAGCAGCCTTTTCATTTATTTAGATGCATACATGCATAATAAACACGCTCGCTGTGTGTGTTGCATGGTATTGGTTCAGTCTTATGTGCATAATACAAATGAGTGCATGTTATTAGTAAAAATGATCTAGTTCAGGGATTGGCAACCTTTTTGCCATTTTAAGTGTCATTTTCAAGTTTCCGAGTTAATCACTGCCATACGCACAAACATATTTCAAATATTAATAATGACTAACATAGAAGCAGTGCGGAACCATAAATAATTCTGAAGCAATTTAGCATTTAAAAAAATAAATAAAAAAAGTATATATTGTTTTATAATTTTGTCAACATCCTTTAGTTTGTTGGCTTGCAGGTTTAAATTAGACTTTGAAGAACATATTTCCAATGGGCCAATTTACACCTGGTCATTCATGCGTTTTTGCTGATCGGATAGATATCCGTTTTGTTAAAACTGTTCCATTTACATTTGGCAAGATAACATACATGCCATAGTTTGCTGACCCCTTATGTAGCTTTTTGTGATAGCCTTACTTTTTTGACTCCCTCACCTACACACCTACAGCAAACTGAAAGACACAGATGCCAAGAACAGAGAGTTAGAGGAACAGCTTGAGAGCATGAAGAAAGAGATGGAGGAGAGCCGCTCACGATCAGACAAAGGTGAAAATGCTGATACACATGTTATTACTTCACCCTTAATAGACTTGAGTGTCCTTAAACCATGAGCATATTATGTCACCTTTTGAAGGAACATCTGAAGGGAACCTTTCATAAATGCTGCTGCTGATTGTTAAATGAATGGGTTCTTCTATTGTTTGAAACTAACAATTACTCTTAACAATGGATTCCTCTATTATTTGAAATGAACAATTACTCTTAACAATGGATTCTTCTATTATTTGAAACTAGAAATTACTCTTAACAAAATGTTTTTTTTTTTTACTGTAGGCCTGAAACTTCCAGACTTCCAGGACTCCATCTTTGAGTACTTCAATACCTCTCCCCTCGCCCATGACCTGACGTTCAGAGTGAGTGTTTCTGAAAGTATCTTGCCATCTGCTACTGCGTTACATGCCGTAACAAGCTTCCCATTGTTCATTTAATCAACCTTATGACCTCCAGCCTCAGAACATCAGAGACCTAATAGATTGTTTATCAAACGATGAGATGACGTCCATAGTAGCCAGACAGAAACACTGGAGTATACATGTTTATGAATGTCTAGCACATGGATACTGATTTTGACATCCCCGATTCACTCAATTGCCTTGTGAAATGCGTAAGACTGTAGATTCCCATACCTTGTCGCCATTAGGCAAAATTTGCCGTTCTGACAATGGAAATTTGTCATTTGTCATTGGTCATTCGCAGTAATGCATTACGATATTGTGTTACTCCCCAAAAAGTAACTAATTCCATTACTTAGTTACTTTTTAGGAAATGTAATGCATTTTGTTACTTATGCATTACTACTTATCACCTGGCTGGACTTACTTGTTTGTTTTTTAATACCCCCATCCACCCCCCCAAAAAAATAAAGTTATGTTTTTGGCAATTGTAAAGGCCCTTTCACACCTAAAGTGAAATGAATAAGTCTCAGGCTGAAGGAAATCCAAATTCACGCCTGTACAGTAGAGGGCGCAGCTCAAACAAACCTTTTAGCTGTGCTGCCAATCTGGATCACAGAAGAATAAGACGTAGAAGAAAGTTAGGTTTAACACTCTTACTTCAAAAAAAGAAGAAAGAAAGAAACACAAATGTGATGTTTATCTAAAGTCATTTTTGCTTATTGGTATGATTGAATTGGATCATCAAAGGCTAGTGGGAAAGACGTTGGTTAAAGTGAGATTAGTACATGGACATGGTTTGCGCAATATTCTGAGTTTGCATTTCACTGGTTTTATTCCTTTTGAGGAAAACTGTTTTTGTGAAAGTGAGATGAATAAAATGCAACTACAGTAACCATCATGTTTACAGAAGGCCTCTGTGCCTTACTCCCAATTTCTCTCTACATGGGGACAGGAAAAAGTTACTCAGATTTTGGTGTAAATTTAAAAGTAATGTGTTACTTTACTAGTTACTTAAAGTAATCTGATTGCAAAGCTTGAATTACTTGTAATGCGTAACCCTCCATGATTTTTTTGTTTGTAAAATGATTGTAGTCAGAGCCGATAGCCTCATGGGCAGCACTTCGACATAAGCACAACTGTGCCGATTCCTGGCTCAAGGTCCTTTGCCAATCTCGTTCCCCTCTCCTGATTGTCTTCAGAAAAGTTTTGATGGCATTTCCTTTTCATCCTACCTCTGTATAATGCCTAAAAAGTGGTGTTTATTAGCACAGGACTGCTTGATGTACAGAGGGAAACCAGTGTAGCCGCTGTATTTCTACTTTGGGCCAGATGTCCCATCATGCTTTGATTGCCTAAGTAGAGACAAAGGCAGCTGAGAGTTTTGCAAGACAGATGCCTATCTTTCAGTTAAACGAAACTGCTTCCATATTGAGGATCTGAGAGGAGCCCTATTGTGTCACTTTAAAGTAGGGACCAGGTCTACCGATGTAGCCAAGCTACACTTTTAACACTCATTGGATTGTAGGGAAAAGGCCTAAAGTGACAGTAAGTTTATAAAGACAAAAGCTGTTACTTGTCATCTTATTTTTGTCCCCCTCAAAAAAAGGACTCTGTCTCCTCCTCATCCGCATCTTCTCTGCTTGCATTTTGGGATGAAGTAAGTTTGTTAAACAAAGCTCCTCCCTCTGTGACCTTTAACCTCGGCAGGAGTGATCTGTCAGCAGACAAAGTATCTCAAAAGTTTGCATTATGGTCAAGAAGTTCATACTGTAGTTCCTCTTTTGCTTTGTCAAAATAAAACGGCACTTACTATACTTGCATTAACAATGCCTGACTCCCCATTAAAGGCCGGACATTGACTATACAACTTACATTTAGCCTAACCAGCATGCCCTTCGTCCATTTTGTCTGCTGACTGCATTCCTCTGTCGAATTGCAATCAGACCCTAGATCCAATTCAGCCTAATTGTAGGTGCTAAAGGTTAGAGACTCACAATTAGTATTAACCACCTCCCCATTGCCTTCTAACCTCTTAAACGGCTAATGTGAATAACGTCACTCTTCATTTGTCAAGTCTGCAAATGCACTAAGCCGTTAGTTAACTCTTGGAGTCTGCTAGGACAATAAACATCCATAATTTAGAATGACAACGGCAACCAGCCGTAAAATGAATCAGATGAAATAAAATGATGAAAGATGATTAAGTTGTGAGGATGCTTCACAATTATTCATAACTTACCAATATAGGAGGTGATGGTGAGTATGTGCTTGTAAGCTAATTGAATATGACAGTAATTCTCTGAGGAAAAAGTGTGATGTCATTTAATTGTTTTTTAATTACCCGCCATTCTTTTTGCATCCTAAAATTCTGCATCACCCTTGACACTGTTGTCTAAATGTTGCATAGATTAGACCATATCAGTAACTTTTGTTTTACAGTGCTTGGTAAGTATTGTTTTTGTGTCATTTTGGGGTTTAATTACAGATAATGTCAGTCAAGTATTGTGCTTTAGTGTTTACTAATGGATCTTAAGTTGAATTATAGGTGGCATTTATTAGTGGTGTTTGCTAAGCCTTATTGCTGATTGCTTACACATTAACAAACCCATTAGCATTATATATATTTATATAATGTAAACATTTGAAAGTTTGGGTTCAGTAAGATTTTTCTTACTGAACCCAGTAAAAAAGTAATACTTTTATTCAGCCAGTCAGACTTTTTCATTAAAAAAAAAAAAAAAAAAGCCTTTCTTTTGAACTTTTCTGTTCATCAAAGAATCCTGAAAAAAATTTCCACAAAAATATTTACAGAACAACTGTTTTCAAACTGTAAATTGTAATAATGAGTAAGCACATGACTGCTGTGTGATTATTAGTTATGACATAATACATTTCACAAATGTCATCAGTCACGTTGTGATAATGTTTGCGTGACTTAAATGTGTTAATGTAGCTTTTTGAGGAAATTAAAGGATGTTTTTAAAGCTTTTGACCTCATCTACTGACCATAAAGAAACCAAGTCAATGGAATAAAAATACCCCCCCACCAAATGATTCATACACATTTTGAGCGGTTTCACAAATGTGGTCTTTTCCCTCAGACAAGCTCCATCGGTGATGTGGACGCCACACCCCAGAAGACTGACATTCCCTCTTCCTCCCCATCAGTGGCTTCAGAACAGGATGTGAGTGTCCACCTAACACTTCCTATTACATTCTGCCGCTGTCAGACTTCCTGTCTGATACATTGGTCATTGATTGAGTCATTTCCTGAATAGTAATGGATAGGACGAAGCTTAAAAAAAAAATGTGTGACAATGTGACAAAATAATTTAGAATTATTATTTGTGGAATTGTTGTAATCCTTTAGGAACCAGTCAAGCCTCAAGCGACCACCCCTGCTACACCTTCTCCAATGTATCAGCCGACTCTCTGTGCGCCAAAGGTAAAACCGCCATAGGATGTGTCTGACTCATCATTAGCCTGTTCCTTTAGGTCTTTATGTTTGTCAGTGTATTCCTATTGGCTTCTCAGCCTTCAAGCATACGTTCATTGCTCTGATTGTTAATATTTGTTTGTGTCAACAGCCTAAAGCTCATCAGCTGAGCATCAAGACCTTCTCCAGCCCGACCCAGTGCACTCACTGTACCTCACTGATGGTGGGCCAGATCCGACAAGGCTACGCCTGCGAGGGTGAGCTAAGTGTTAGTGATAAAAAAAAGATCAGAGACAGTGTCTTTAAAATGGTGGCTTAGCGAGTTGATAAGGAGTTTTTGAACTAAGATGAAATATTTATATGCAAGCTTCACTTGTCAGTGTAAGAAAGTGATGTGAATGTTTAGTAATTCTCTCTTCCTCACTGCATCTCTTTTAGTATGCTCTTTCATCTGCCATGTGTCTTGTAAAGACAACGCACCCCAGGTTTGCCCTATTCCTCCAGAGCAGGCCAAGAGGCCTCTGGGTATTGATGTGCAAAGGGGCATTGGCACAGCCTACAAAGGCTTTGTCAGGGTGAGAATGACAATGTAGTAACATTTCTGGTCACTTATTATTGACTTTACCTGAACAATTGCATTGAACCCATATTTCGTACTAAATGCCATCCGGTAACTTAAATTGCGTTTACTGCTCTTTCAGATCCCGAAGCCCACTGGAGTGAAGAAGGGCTGGCAGAGGGCTTATGCTGTAGTGTGTGACTGTAAACTCTTCCTCTATGAGGTGCCAGAAGGGAAGTCCACTCAGCCTGTTGTGATGGCCAGTCAGGTCCTCGATTTGAGGTTAGGATTAGTCACATTCTCAAATGGCATGTACTCAACACACAGTCAATGAATAATGTAGTGGTCTGCTACACTACCATTCAAAAGACTACCATTCAAGTCTTATGATCACCAAGGCTGCATTTATTTGATCAAAACTAGAATAAAATTGCATAATATTATTGCCATTTAGTCAAGTCAAGTATATTTGTATAGCGCTTTTCACAATACAGATTGTATCAAAGCAGCTTCACAGTATTAAATTAAAATAATACAACAAGGTTTGTTTCTAGTGGAATTTATTGATAAAATCAAATTAGATATCCAGAATATCCCCAACTGAGCAAGCCAAAGGCAACAGTGGCAAGGAACCGAAAAACTCCATCAAGTGACCTACTGGTGTCCTAAAACTCCATCAGGTGACCCAATGGAGAAAAAAAAACCTTGGGAGAACCCAGGCTCAGTCGGGGGCCAGTTCTCCTCTGGCGTTTATTAACTAGAGGCCGGATTGTAATTTGGACTGTAAGATTAAAAATATTATATGAATGCCTGGCTGAAGAGATGCGACTTTAATCTAGTTTTAAACTGGGAGAGCGAGTCTGAGCAACGAACAGTATCAGGAAGGCTATTCCAGAGTTTTGGAGCTAAATGTGAAAATGCTCTCCCTCCTTTGGTGGTTCTGGATATCCTAGGTATGACCAAAAGCCTTGAATTTAGTGATCTTAAAGAGCGCGATGGATTATAGGGCGATAGAAGATCCGTTAAATAGACTGGAGCTAAGCCGTTTAGGGCTTTATAAGTCAGTAGCAATACCTTGTAATTAATACGGAACTTTATAGGTAACCAATGCAGTGATGATAAAATCGGTGTTATATGATCATATTTTCTTGATCTAGTAAGAACTCTAGCGGCGGCATTTTGGACTAACTGTAGCTTGTTAATTGAGGATGCAGGACAACCGGCTAATAAAGCATTACAGTAATCTAGTCTCGAGGTCATGAATGCATGAACTAACTTTTCTGCATCAGAAACTGATAGCATATTACGTAGCTTAGCAATGTTTCTAAGGTGGAAAAAGGCGGTTTTTGTAACATATGAAATATGATTTTTGAAAGACAGGTTGCAATCGAGTATAACACCCAGGTCTTTTACTGTAGAGGATAAAGTAACAGGACATCCTACTATATTAAAGTTGTATTGCGAGAGGTTTTGTGGGCGGTTTTTTGAACCGATAAGTAGTACCTCTGTTTTGTCTGGATTTAATAAAAGAAAATTACGCGTCATCCAATCTTTTATATCTTTAACACACTCTGTCAATTTGGATAATTTATTTAAAATAACAGTTTTCCATTTTAATATATTTTAAAATGGAATTTATTCCTGTGATGGTGAAGCTGAATTTTCAGAAGCTATTGGTCCAGTCTTCCAGAGTCACATTATCCAGAAGAAATTATTTTTGTGATACTTTTTGTTTCTCTTTAGGATTCTTTGATGAATAGAAAGTTCAAAAGAACAGCATTTATTTGAAATGGAAATCTTTTGTAACATTATAAATGCCTTAATGTCACTTTTGATCAATTTAAGACATTAAAAACGGTAAAAAAAACAAAACATTCTGACCCCAAACTTTTTAACAGTAGTGTAAGTAAAGAATACTTTCTGTCATTGTCACAAAATAAGCCCAGACAGTATTTTTTTTATTTGTGTGACATTTTCGTTCTTTTCCTCACAGAGACGAGGAGTTCTCCGTAAGCTCTGTTTTGGCATCTGATGTGATCCATGCTAGTCGTAAAGACATTCCCTGCATATTCCGGGTACGCTCTGAAATGTTTCCTGTTCTTTAAATACTCCATTGCTATGTCTGCCTAATCATACATCACGATAATTGTCAATATTTGCCCTGAACTGCGCAGGTATCATCTTCCACTCTGAACTCCCCGATCCGACCGGTGCCTCTGCTGGTGTTAGCTGAGAGTGAGGCAGAGAAGAGGAAGTGGGTGGGCATCCTAGAGGGCCTGCAGAACATCCTGGCCAAGAACCGCCTGAAGAACCGCGTGGTGCATGTCCTGCACGAGGCCTACGACAGCAGCCTGCCTGCCATCAAAACTACACTCTCTGCCGCCATCGTAGGCGAGTACAGTGTTTGGGAGGCGGGGATGTTAACCTCTGTGATTGCTACTTATTAGTTAGTCAAACAAATCAATATAATGTACCACTTTCACGCATTTTCTAAGAGAGGAATGAGCATTTCTGAATACTTGATCATTTTCACATATTTGAATTTGTAAATGTGAGACTGTTTATGCCGCTTTTTGTCCATTATCCCTATTTAGCTCAAAGTGATTTTAATCAGCACTTTTTTTGTGAAGTTAACATGAAATGCCTTTCAGAAGTTGTTCCTGTGACATGCTAGAATTTGACTGCCTTTCTAATTGTTGCATACCTATGGCACATTACTAATTAATTGAGAGACTACATGGGATATCTGTACTTTAAAATTAATTTGTCACACCAAAGGACCATTTAAAATAAACTAGAACAGGCAAAAAGAGAAAAGCTTCTCTTTTAAATGTAAACTTTTAAATTCATCATTGAATTCTTTTAAATGTAAAATTCATCATTGAATTCTCTTTTAAATGTAAACTTTTAAATTCAAATTCATCTCCGGTTGTGCAAATAAGCATAGAGTTTCATTATTGAATTTAGTTTTTTTTTTATTGTCATTTGTTTTTCTTTTCCTCTGAAAATATAGATATGTCTTCCATTTACATTTGTCCATTTGGACATGTTTTCTTGTAATAGTATTAATATTTTAATAGTAATATCTAGCATTAATATTTTCAGTAATTAAAAATGGCAATTCATAGCCAGAGACCGTTTTACCTGGGAGTAGCTTTATAAATTTGAGGAATGGACTTTTAATAGAGGGACAGATATCTCACAGGTTTCATTAAAAAAAAATCTTCATTTGTGTCTTGAATAAGAACAAAAGTCTTATGGGTTTAGATCAGCATGAGGATGAGTAAATGACAACATAATTTTCATTTTTGGGTGAAGAAACCCTTCTCAAATCTTATCTGTCCTGCTATTGTCTCTACAGATCGAGAACGAATTATTTTGGGGACAGAAGATGGCCTGTTTGTAGTCGAGCTCACCAGAGATAGTATGAGTATTCTGTATTACACAGATTTAGTTCTTATCTTAATTCTTTGCCATTGTTTTCACTTTAACTAATTTCCCATTATCCTTTTTCAGTCATTGTTCGTGCTGCCGACTGTAAAAGAGTCTGCCAGATTGAGCTCATCCCCAAAGAGAAGATGGTGGCCCTGCTTTCTGGCCGTAATCGGCATGTCCATTTATACGCTTGGGCGGCACTAGAGGGTGCAGAGGGTGGTTTCGATACCAAGCTGACCGAAACGAAAGGCTGCCAGGCGATGACTATAGGTACCCTACGCCCCGGTGGCCCGGCGTGTCTCCTAGCAGGCGTGAAGCGTCAGGTCATCTGCTATGAAATCACACGTGCAAAGCCCCATCACCGCAAGCTGTGGGAGGTGCAGGCGCCCGGTATCGCCCAGTGGCTGGGGATTATTCGTGATCGGCTGTGCGTGGGTTACCCATCAGGCTTTGCTCTGCTGGCCATGCAGGGGGAGTCGTCACCAGTGAGTCTGGTCGGCCCAGCAGATCCCTCGCTAGCCTTTTTGGCCCAGCAGCCACTGGACGCACTGCACGCCATGGAGGTGGGGGCAAATGAACTGCTGCTGTGCTTTAGTCAGCTGGGAGTGTACGTGGATGCGACAGGACGACGCTCTCGAACACAGGAGCTGATGTGGCCTTCCACACCACTTGCCTGCAGTAAGTGTTTTTAAAGTGCTTGTGTGGGAAGGAAGAAATAATTGTTGAAAGTTTCTAAGCAACGGTGTTTGTTTTCATGTTTTCAGCCCTCCTGAAATTCCAGTGTTTTTCATGTGTAGACTTGGAGGAAGGGAGGAGTAGGAAAGAACAGAGGAGAGACAGCAAAGCAGGGAGGAGGTAGAAAAGACAAAGAAGAGAATGTGTGGCTTAAAAGAGAAATAAATGAACAACCAGGAGCTGGTTTCATTATTAAAAAATATCAAATGGTTCTCAAATAGTTTATTTTAATAATAAGCTTATGAGTTAAATGACCGGTAGCAATCAAATTACTTTTGTCTATACCAATTTCATGTTATGACCAATAATTGACAGATATTAAAATTCGATATTAAAAAAGTAAATAAAAAAGCACTGTAACTAAAATCAATCATTTTTTGAAGTACATTTAGCCATCACTACATTATGTACAGTATGAAAATTCAAAAGTAGGCAAACGCTGACAATTCTCATTAAGGTAATTAGTGCAAAGAAGAAAGTACTTCTCGAGAACCTTGATATCATGTCGTAAAGTAAGAGGCGGCCATTGGAAAGCTGTCGCCAACTCCATTCAGGGATGTGAGTGGGCGGAAAATGGGCAGCAGTAAACGGAAAGAAGCAGAATGGTCAAGGGAGCAGATAAGGGCAATATTGTTATATGTACCTAGTATTATACAATGTTGCAACGCTTAGTATATAAAAATCCAATCAATCCATTAAAGTATGAGGTTATCCGGTTAACAGTTTACAATAAGGTTCATTAGTTAACATTATTTAACTACTTTATTTAACAATACTTCTTCAGCATTTATTAATCTTAGTTAATATTAATTTCAACATTTACTAATGTTATTAAAATCAAAGGTTGGTTGGTTTGGGGAAAATTGACACAGACGCTATCTATCTATCTATCTGTCACATAAATTGGTTGTCTGGGAGGGTAATGGTTTGTAAAAGTAAAAAAATGTTAACATAAGATATCTCTTTAAAAAAATAAATAAACATATTTAAATCTTTTTAAAATTGACTTTTGCAAATAACCTTTGTTAAATTTATAGAAGTATTTGTTAATATTAATGGACCAGAGCTTAAATAGTTTTATTTTTTAACTAACAACTAAAAAAAGATTTATAAATACTAACCAATATATATATAAATTTTAAATGGGCTTTTTTTATGAGAAGTTTTTATTTCTATGATGCATTTATTGGAGAGAATAATCCTGTCAGACGCACCACTGCTGTGAACGCGCCTTCACAGCGCGTTCACAACTGTATGTGACGCAAGTGTTTGTTTGTGTGTGAGTGTGCCCACTCATTGGGATAATTGTAAACACAGACAGAAAAGACATGCCATCGTGGAAATAAGATAAATAACATATTACTTAAGGGCCATTTAGGTTTTTTTTTTTTTTTATAAAATAACAAATTGTAATCTGTCGCTATAAAGAAAATCAAATCAAATTTACTTGACCTCCAAGGGGGGCGGGGGGAGCCGTTAGGAGGGCGGGGCGCCCCCCTTATATAATGGTAGGGGAAACACTGCACCGTGAACTAACATGAACAAACAATGAACAGCTGTATTGTTATTAACTAACATTTAACAAAGATGAATAAATACTGTAACAAATGTGTTGCTCATTGTTAGTTCATGTTAGTTAATACATTAACTAATGAACCTTATTGTGAAGTGTTACTGGTTATCCTTAAGTTATTTACAATTATTTTTTTCTTAGGAATGATGTTAAGTAAAAAAGATCAAATCATTAATAAATCTTTTAGACACTAGTTGCCCTTCCACTTTTTTCTGAAGTCAGACAATAAGAAGAAAATGGTACTTAAGAGTATTATGAGAATCAGGCCCCAGATGTTTCAGCCAGTATAGTGAGCCACAAAACTCTCCGGCCAATGACCCAGTTTCACTGCATGTCAGGCAATCCTTTGAGAATGGCATCATTAATGATTTGCCTAGGCATTCTTCTGACCATGTGCATGAGATCTCAAACCCATATTCATTATTTTCAGGCTCAAACTCGAACTACCTGACGGTGTACAGCGATTATGGTGTAGATGTGTTTGACGTCCACACCACAGAATGGGTCCAGACCATCTCATTAAGAAGGGTGAGTCGAGTATCCTAATTTTACGGTTTGTGAAAGCAGTGTTTAATGTAATTAATATTTATGAGATAAACTGATCTGACTTTAAAATATATGTCTAGATTCGGCCCCTGAATGTGGAGGGCAGTCTGAACCTGTTGGGCTCTGAGCAGCCCCACCTCATCTACTTCAGCAACAACTCCTCAGGTCTGATCCCACCGCACACACCCTTCATCATGTCAACACACACTGAACCTTGCGTCTGCTTCACTGCTGATGCCGAATTTCTTTCCCTGCTTAATGTAGCAAGAGTCGCTGATCACAATAGTCCACCTGTGAAGATATGAGTCCTCCACAGTGATGTCAATCACTCCCACCTACACAGACACAGACGCACGCGTATATAAATACTAGCAAGCCCACACACGCTTAGAGGACAGTAGTGGTGGAGATTTTGATTCATCTCAGTAACTTGAGTCTTTTGAATCGGTTCACTAGAATGATTTGTTCACTGTTTCGTTCAGTGGCCCTTTGAGTTGAACGTTATGAATCATTGAATGAGTGTTATGAGTCACTGAATTATTCACTGAACTGATTTTTTTAAAAGGGGTTTAAAACATCATAAGATGTCTTTCATTAGATGTCTTGTTCAATTCAGACTTGAAGCTTAGTAAGGGGACTTATTTGTTCAGTACAGTTAACCACTGAAACATTTCTTCACATCCCACTCTTGAACGCTCTTGGCTCTTTCAATAGTCATACTTTGAAATATCTTCTTTGCAAAGCACATGGTTTCCTGCCTTCAATGAAAAAGATTTTATTTTGTTCACTTACAAATTTGTTCAAAAACACTGAATGAGTGTATAAAAGTAAAGAGAATGATGTTCATTTACAAGATTTGTTTAAGAACCCTGATTATGAGTCACTACATTAAAGTGAAAGAAAACTGTTCACTTACAAGATTTGTTCAAAAACACGGATTATGAGTCACTACATTAAAGTGAAAGAAAACTGTTCACTTACAAGATTTGTTCAAAAACACGGATTATGAGTCACTACATAGAAGTGATTGGGAACGATTTGTTCATTTACAAGATTTGTTCAAAAACTGATTCGAAAGAAACACTGATCCATAAGAGCAGCCCAGGTAATAAAATGTACGGCTCCACCCTTTGTGGTGCCTTTACAATTCACTCCCTACCCACTCTGGCAGATTGCCCTCTTGATAAAGACGCTTTTGTTTGGTAAACTAAAATGACCTCATTTGTCACACCTCCTCTAGGCTCACTGCCAACAAGTTTCACAGTGCGTTGAGAAACAGTGGCACGGAGCTCAGAAACCCAGGACTGCAATATTTTAGCAACCATAACCATTTTTTAAAACCTCATTCACACTGTTTCCACAGATGGCTGTGACCTAGCCATCCCCGAGACCTCAGACAGCAGCAAGAAGCTGATGGTGAGGACACGCAGCAAGAGGAAGTTCCTTTTTAAAGTTCCTGAGGAGGAGCGGCTGCAACAGAGGAGGTACGGTGGCTTCAGGTGTACATTTCTCACGCTGCCGCACTCCTGAATTTCTCCTAATCCGTGTGACGCTGTTTTCTTTTCGTTTTATAGAGAGATGCTGAGGGATCCTGAAATGAGATCCAAGCTGATCTCAAACCCCACCAACTTCAACCATGTTGCTCACATGGGCCCAGGCGACGGCATGCAGGTCCTCATGGATCTGCCTCTGGTAATAAACATACCTGGTGCTAAAAGCTTAGGGAATTGCTCGGAAATACACAGATGCCATTGTCAAATCTGCATGGGGCGACCCATCAGCTGAAGAGTTTTTGAAATCTTCATCCTGCAAATACCAGAGTCAACAATGTGCCCTTGAGTTTCTACAAGGCAGTGTCTTTCTAAACTCTGCTGCCTGAGTGGTCCTCCCCACTCTTCAGGTGTTTCACTAATCTGACACATCTAATTCAGGTCATGGACCCAGTTATTTGAATCAGTTGTGTTAGCTAGAGGATTCAAAATGCGCAGCGCTATGGGGTCCCCAGGAGCAAAATTAAGAAACACTGTTCTAATTAGGGCAGGAGGAATCCAAGAACCACCTTTTATTTAGACCATTTTCATTTTTATTCATACCATGGAACAGAACATAATTTCACTTTTTTTTTTTTTTTTACTATTCAGTCGCAATAACACCGCTAATTAATCTACAGCACGCCACAAAACTTGCAGCACAGCCATTGCAGTCTGATCACTGATTCTGAACAAATTATTCTCACGAGTCGTTCTTGTTAGTGAATCAAAAACATGCAGTGTGTCCAGATTAGTCCAAACGATTCCCGAGCAAATGACTCTAATCAGACATTGTTACATTGAGACATGAATCAGTCTACTTACTAAGTGGTTGAGTTACAGTATGTAGATAAAGATATACATAATATTGTACTTTGTAGTTCAAATTGAATGTATCATTTATTATATTTAGTGTGTATATGTATAGATTTAACATTTAGTTATTGTATTATTAATTAAGGCCAATCAGTAGACCGCAATCATGCCACCTCTGAAATACTTGTATTCAAAATGATCTCAGCTTACGGTTTCCAGGAAAACTGATTATGCAGTTTATCCACTATAATTTATTTTTATTTTTTATTTTTTTATGGCCTCCTAAATGAGAGAACCAGGTAAAGTTTATTTAATAAATGAGTCTCTGCCAGTTAAATTGAGTCTTGAATGCTCTTCAGTGGTGGAGGTTTGTACAGTTGGGTTTGTGATAATTTACAGAAGTGCTATTTGGACACACCATTGACTTCTAGGGTTTTATTACTCATCCTAACATCCTTTTTCTTTCATTTTACTGCACAGCGCCAAAATCTTTCCCTTCTCTCTGCATGTTTCTTCAAAGCCAGCCAGCCCCACTCTTCCACCCTCACACCCTTTTCTCTGTCTCTCTTTCCTGTTCATGTCTCTCTTTCTGTTTTCGCTCTGGTCGTGGATTCGCTCTGTCCTCTGGTTGCCGTGGCAGCAGCAGAGCGAGACTCCCTCCCCCTCATCCTCTCGCCACCATGCCCTGATCTCCCCTCCGATCAACTTTGAGCACGTCTATCACATGAGTCCCGTATCTGCCGGGCTCTATCTGCAGAAAGAGCCTTCTTCCCAGCAGAGCCTACTTCAGTTCTCCTCTTCCTCCTCCTCTCCTTCCACATCCTCCCTAGGAAGGGTAGGCTAGCAACACCCCTCCCCACCCCACTTCCTCTTCCTCCCAATTCCCCATCCCTCCCCCACCACACCCTCCAGGCCCTGGACTTCCTTTCCTCCCTCTTCTCCTGTGTTATACCATCCCTGTCCTGCTGAACTCTGTTTTTTTTGGGTAGTGAAAATGTTTCAAATGAGCCATATCAGGAGGTTAATAAACCGTAATACTTCACGTTTATAATTTGACTACATATTTTCACACTGATTTTAAGTTAAAAAAATCTAAAATCGATCATTCTAATTATGTTTGTGTGTGCTATTAGCTTGTCAAACTTATTGATGTAAACTAGCGGATGCACTCTCAAGATGCACACCAGTAATGTTTTTTTCTAAGGCACGATTATAAAAGTCCTAATCCTGGCTTAATCTAAGCCCTGTCTGTGAAACCAGGCCTACGTCCAAGTAAAATTGTTTCCAAATTAGGGCTGTTAAAATATAAGATTTTCAGTACACGATTCTTGTGGGTAAAATAATTCACGGCAACAATATTATTGCGTCATTGACAAAACGTATATATTGCGACAGCCCATAATTCTGAATATTGCTAAAAAATGCCTTTGATTGAGGTTAACTTGTAATTAACACAATATTAATTTGAAGAAAGACAGAAGTTAAAGCACTTAAAATAGTCTTCTAGTTTAAAAGATAGAAAAAAGAGTGATTACATGCAGTAGCTCTTACTGTGGCCTACTCTGTCTGACTTCTTGTACCTCTGCTGCAGAGTGTGATGCCCTCTTCTCAGGACGACCTGTCTAAAGACAAGCCGCGGCCTCTGTCCAGCATCTCACGGCAACAGAGGAGTAAGACCCACATCACCCGCACTGCCTCAGGTGGGTGCCATTCCTTAAAAACACACTGACTAGCACAGGCAAGACGACACACACCGGCTTACCCTTCTAAATGCCCGAAATGTGTACTTTGTTTAAAGGAGGAGGAGATTTTGGAGGAGCAGGGTCATCTCGCAGTATTTCTGATCAAGATCAAGACTATGACAGAGAGGTACGAATTTAATGACTTCCCCAGTGATGTCAAATATGGATTTATTTCACTCGCTGCTTGAGGTGACATGATGGATGGTTAGAGGAACGAGTTTTCTTGTGTCCTAATTTTGTGGTCCGTAATAACTGCCCCAGTTTTCACAGTAATACATACTACAGCTGTAAACCAGTGTTATTTTAGTAGTATTTATGCACTATTTTCAATATTTTGAATGGGCTTTCATTTTTTTCTTCATTTCAATATAAGATTTAGTAAATTGGTTGTGCTTTTAGGGGTGTAACAATATAACGCAATACAAAAATGCAACAATATGTATCGTGGATAGTTCACCCAAAATAAAAATTACCGTGTGAGGGGGGGGGGAGTTTTCAGAGTTTTAGTGTCAGTACTACATTAAACTACTATATATAATGTTGAATATAATGTATAATAATGCAATAGGGGAATAATTGTGTAAAAAAACTTTATTTTAAATATATCTAGTCAGTGACAGAATGCAAGCATATGCGTCTAAAAAAATTCAGTATTTTCAGCTTCAGAATCATGAATATTTTTATTCCAATGTCAACATTGTCCTGTGCATTGGGTTACCAGCACCAAGTCCAAGCCTATTCATTTACACCCACAATGTAATATAACATTTAGCATTTTAATCAACAGTAAAAAAAAATTGTTAACCTTTTATCATATGTCTTGGAGTATCGCAATAATATCGTATCGTGAGTATTGTGATGTGTATCGAATTGTGACATGAAAGTATCGTTACACCCCTAACTTTGTTTTTTATTATTATTTAGCTTTAATTTATTTTATTTCAGTATTATTTTAGTAATCATAATACTTAATTCTGGTTTAAGATTTTTTCAAGTTTACTTTCAATTTAAAGTTTTTTTTACTTTTTTTTTTTTATCTTTATTCAATATTTTTTTTAGTTTTAGGTAACAATAGCAACACTTCTGTAATATCCCACCCAGGTATTTTATACTTTGCAAGAATTTGAAAACTAACTAGTTAACAAGAAACTGATCTGCTAATCTTGTTTTCTTCTTTATCCTTGTTGTAGCCCGACTCTGACTCGACCAAACATTCCACCCCCTCCAACAGCTCCAACCCCAGCAGCCCCCCGAGTCCCAACTCTCCCCACCGCAGTCAGCTCACTCTGGACAGCCTGGATCAATCACTGGACGGCTGAAAAAGGACAACTCCCTCTTTTTCACCCTGCACACCCCCCCAACCCTCCCCACTATCAATCCGCTCTGCTAGGACTCACTAAAAAGTGCCAAGACTCTTCCAAGTCACCTGCTCACTCAACACAAGGGCCAAAGGTTTACCCTAAATCCTGCTGCTGGGTAGACGCATCAATCGCCACAAGTGGAAGGTGTTGGGTTTGTGCTGGCAGGCTTAGACGAAACACCTGAGCGTGTCAGAGCCACCGAAAAAAGAAGAAAAAAAGATACAATATTAAAGCCTGCCCCCTGGTGGAAATGTCATGGTATTACACTAACTGGGTCAGATTAGCAGTATAATGGACTTTTATTTTATTTTAAATCTTAATTGCAATTTTTTACTTTAGTAAATGAACATGCATTACATCTGCTGTGTCAGAATTGCTTCTGGATTCGTAGCTTCCCTTCAGAAAGAGACTTCTTATGCTGTTTTTAAATGTATATTATCAGGAACACTCATCAAGGGGGCCGAAGAGAGGAGCGTATCAGGAAGAAAGGAACCGAGGATGATATAGGACTGTGACTTTCTTGTACAAACCAATTGGACCCGTAACATGATTCGCCACAGACCCGTGAAACGTCTCGCCTCATCTCATATGAGCAATAGATCAGTGACAGAGACTTTAGGGTTCAAAGCTAAACCAGAGGGCACTTTTACTGTCATATAATTCCTCTTTCTCTCTCTCTCTCTCTCTCTCCAGTTCTTCATTTAAACCAGCCTTTATAATATTCATGTTTTAACTTAGATGTTTCCCACAAAGATATCTAATTCAGCTTATCACCCGGAGAAAAAAGAAAGCAACAAAAATGAAGACTTTACATATAGATAAGTGTTTTAATAAGAATACAAAAGAGAACGGCACACAGCTTCAACTATTCATAGGATTTCAGTAGTTCATCTTAAGCTGCTACTGCTGCTTTGTGTGCTCTATTTAAAAATAAAAGTACAAAAATATATATGTGATAAGGTTATCTCACCATAGCCATGCTCTGATTCTGGTTTATGATGTTTGACACATGCGAGCAGCCATGTGGGACCGTCACTGTTAAAGACTCCTATCGGAACGCTGATATGAGTTTGTGTGTTGACATGCTTGAGATCCGCATGCATGGCCGGCATATCCATTATCACTCAAGTGTGCCTTCAGTGCCAACTTCCGTTTCAGTAATAAACTGTCTGCTAAAGCATTTTAGTGGTTTTGACGAGGCTGACGGTAATGTATTATGTTGTCCCCCACCCTTCTGAAATACTGTAAAACACTTGCACATTTTTTTTTTAGTCCAAGGAAATAATTTTGTGTGAATGGTTTTACCTGTACCTCCTTCCCCTCCCATACTTCACTTGTCCGCTTCATCAGATGGAAGTTTATCCTCAGAACACTACTGCTTTTACTTCAAAAAAAAAAGAAAAAAAAGAATCACAGGTTGAAATCTTTGTAATTATTGACTTGTTAGCCACATAAATTTGAACGAACAATAAAAGAGTACCTGTTGTGCTTTTTTTGTTGAATTTGAATCTTTCATATCTAGGATAAAATTACTCTTTGGTCATTATAAGTCAAAGTTACACAAAAAATATTACACTTAAGGGTAAAAATGCCAGTGTTTTTGAGATTTGACACTGTTTTATTTTATTTGCATCGAGTAAGCAGTTTGGACGGTGCTGACAACACATTTACCAGACAGCTTTTTGCATAACCAAGAAGTTCAAAACGTTTTTGAACAGTTTCTATTCTAAATTTAAGCAGTTTGTGTTAGATAATTAAGAGAATGATTGAGCAACTGATGAATCCACATAGGGAAATACATTTTTTTTTTGTCTTGATGGGTTCAAAACTGCTTGCTGCTGGCTGATTATTCTGTAACCAATATCACACTCTTATTGGTCAAGAACTGTAGTATGATAGTATCAACTATTTTATACATTATGTACATTAATTGCAGTTACAAAATCCTTAGGATGGCACTGGACTTCTATAGTAAATTAATGACATATACAATGCACTACTTTATTCTTTATTATTCTCCTTTTCTTTTGACTATACAAAAGAACATAGATAGTACAGATACAGACAGTAGGAATCGGTGCCAAGCATAATAAAGTATACACTATCTTTCTTTTTATTGGACAGCAATACATTGTCATGTTTGGCCACTTGACAAATATGTTTTCAGCTTGGTCTAGTGTAGATGTGTGCAAAGTTTAGTGAAGATCTGACTCGAGGCCTAGGAGGAGTTTGACAAAATATGGTTTTCAGGAAATTAAAATGGAGAATACATTTTACACATAAACATCAATATGAGATACACACTTGTTAGAGCTCAAGATTCAGTCAAGGATTCAGAAAAACAAAACAAAAAAACGCACTTGCTGCTTACATTATCGCCTCCTTGTGGCAGATTTCCACGATATTTGGTATACATTCATTTTCAGAAAATATATTGATTCAGATTTAATGTGGTTAGTGGCTGAAGTTTGATTGGCTCCTGGGCTGGCAGACCAGATTTTTCGAAGTAATACATTAGTAATTAGAAAATATGTTATGACGTCCCCAGAGAATGTCTAATAAGGCGCGAAGTTTCACTCAGTACACTTCCGGCTTCTGAACTGGTTGCAGTTCCACTCTTGTTCCATATGAGGGCGCTCACAAGGACGAGTGCAGAATGAATGGAGGTGTATGGCAGAGTATACCCATCAAAATCCACTTTTCTCAGGATATAATTTTTTGTCTAGTAATTTGAATATTGTATTTGAAAGGAGATGCAAAGAAATTACACATTGCTGGGTGTTATATTTTTTAGAGTCACTTATTTGCTTTAAAAAGTCTTTTAAAGTGTCAATGACATCATACACATCGTACGACCAGAGATACTGCTTTACGGCAATCCTTCAGTCACTTTGGTGCTTTCGCGCTCTGCACTTTCTTTTCTCTCGAGTCATCGACAACACAGCTGACACAGGTAAATACACGTGCTAGACGAGTTTTTGTTTTGTTTGTTTCTGGTCCCACTTCGGATGCCACGATGCCATCAAGCGTCTTGATACGGTCTCTGGCCGTAATCAGTCCTTCACTGACCAATCAGCGTTCATTAGCAGAATGCTAGCGTGTAATGGGCAACAACAACTCAACCTGTAAGAAATCGAAAGGACATAAGTACTCGTTCATTCAACTTTCGACCTATAACCCATGTTGAACTTGCAAAAACTACTATCGAATCTGAGATTTCTCAACGGCAATCGGGTGAAAGAGACAAATTTAGCCGTCTAGCCCCATAGACTCCCATTCATTCTGCACTCATGGGCGATCGCCCCCAGTGGAACTCTGGTGGAACTACAACCAAAATTCGGTACAATAGGACTTAATAGGGAGTGGGCAGGCTCTCCGTAGACGGGCTCTGACGTCCCCTAAGGAATATGCACATCCATTTTCAACTACCGATTATACAGATATTTTCTGCTGTAACGCCCCCTATAGGTGCAATTTTGATGCACACATCCTCAAAATGACTGCGAATAAGGGGTTTGCAACAAGGGAGAGTTGAGGCAGGATTTAGTTGCAGCAGTATCTTTTATTAACACAAAATCGAAAAACAAAACACGCAGGAGAAACAGGCAAACAATGAGAAGAAAGCAAACCACTGAGAAACCAACAAGAACAACTAAACCTGAGGCCTATAAATGTAAAGTGTAACTGAGGAGGAAAATAAGACACAGGTGTGGAATAATTTATTAAATAATGATGAGTAACATTGACGACAAATGAAAATCAGGAACATTTTAATTCATTTGACAACTTTTTGCCAGCACCTAGCTTCCCCTAGCTGCTGTGTACCTAATTTTGTGAAGGTTTTTCAGAAAATTCCATATATATTTTTTATGAAATGAAAATTAAATCGACTCAAAAAATTATTTCTAGCCCTCAAAGGTATGACCCAAAACGCAAATCACCTTATTATAGCGCCACCTAGTGTCAGATGTGTGTGTGCCTGAGCTTGATTGGGACCATCCTGCTAAATTTGGGGTCTCTACAATTTACGGCCTCTGACGCCTATACACTTTTAGGGCAGAAAAATAATGAAGAAGAAGAAAATCAGTACAAACACAATAGGGGTTCCATGACTTCAGTGCTTGGACCCCTAATAATACGCTGTATGCAGGGCTGGACTGGGACAAAAAATCGGCCTTAGCATTTTGGCCCAGACTGGCCCACTATATGATCATAAACAACAACCATCTTTGCACGCCCTTGAATATGTATGTTAAAACCACTAACGCCATGTAATGAGTGAGTAACGAGTGAGAGTTTACAGATTAAATAAGTTTATTTCATTTATTAATAAAATTGAACTATAGTCCACAGTGATGAATCCTAAAACAAGCTATAAGCTGCATTGGCATAGCAATACCAGTGTTTCTCATAGGATTTTTGGTAAAACTGTGGTGGGTGGACCTCTGTCCTTCAAGGGGGGTTCGGGGTTCGGGGGGCTTGCATACCCTCAGCAAATGTGCAGTTGCGCCCCTGATGTTGTGCAGTTCGCTCATCGAGGATCCATCCATGGAGCTCCATGAAATTAAACAAGTCCATGCAAGGTGTGGGCCATTCCATAACCATGATGTAGTGGTCTGCGTTGTCCTCCCAGTCCAGCAGTTTAATTATCTCAGGAACCCGGTGGCCCTTATTGGCCATCAATGTCAGGCCGATTTCAGTGGGGAGGCGTTTGGGATGACCAAAAAAAGAACCACCTTGGCCGTCTTAGCGAGTATAGCCCCAAACTATAAAGTTTGAACAAAGCTGTGTATAAATAATTTCTTACATCAGGTCAATGTGAGTCTGCTTAACAAACACGAAATAAATAAAACATAAAATACGAAATTTATAAAATATTGGTTTGCCTATGCTATGCCCTTGCTGCAGTGGGCATTAAAGAGACAGCAGCCGTAACTGCTGCTGTCTGTCTATGATGTTAATCAAACAACATAAGCAAATAAAAATAATTACTCACTGCTCTTGACTAAATAACTTTAGTATTTCTAATTAATACTGTGAAGGCTGTGTTTTTATATTCTATTATTCAACTTAGGCTACTACTATGGCTGCCCTTGCATCGTCCAAGTGGATTCTGCACTGGTGCTGGTGGTTGAGGAGAGACTCTGACATGATTGTAAAGCGCTTTGGGTGTACAGTAGTACAGGAAATGCGCTATATAATTACTTTATTCGTTCATTTATACATTGCTACACATACGCCTTTGACAGTTACAGATTTAAAAAACAAAAAGGCGGGAAATAAAGAACCCTTAAGAACCATTTCAGAATATGGTTCTTCAGGATGATACAGTTCTAAATAGAACTGTTACTACGTGTAAATAACCTTTAAAGAACCATCTTTTTTTAGAGAGTATGGGAGAGCGGGGCACAACCTAACACTTTTAGACTTTCTCAGTTTGTGTAAATCCACTTGGGGTTCTGGGAATTTCTTTTCCACATTAATTTCACACGTCTAGTACAATTATGTGGTTTTGTTTCTTTAATACAGTGTATACTTTTTTCTTGATTTAACCTGAAAAAATGGAAGTATGTGACAAGGAGGGGCACATTGTAACATGACCATATGACAGATTAAAATGATATGTGATCTAATAAAAAAATATATATACAAGACAAACTAAAATATTTAATCAATAAAATACAATTATTAACTTTTTCATATAAAATAATGGGATTTTTTACTAATAAAAAAACAATAATAATTAATCATTTCTGAACATTGACTTTCAGTCTTAATTCATCTATTTCCATCCATCATCAATAGATTTTATAACAGATATAATATTAAAATAATATCAGATTTATCGCATTTTAAATTAACACAAAAACAGAGATGAAAAATCAACTTCAGTGAGAAATTTACTTTTGCTATGGTTAAATAAATGTTCTGTGATATCTTAAAGATTAAAGGTAAAGACTTTTTAATTTTGAAAAAAACAACAACAACTATAGTGTTGATATGGCAACTAGTAAATACATCAAGTTTTGGCATGCAAGCATGTGTGTAAAGTTTTAAACCATGTGTGTTAGCTACAACTAGCTCCGCTCACCCCATGTATGAATGTGTGTATATGTAATCTGGATTTACTACATTAGCCATGTTTTTCATATAGTTGGATATAAAAATCTATGGAGTTGGTTAAACGTGCTTTAAACACCAACATTTTTTAATTTTAAATTAAATTCGACAACGAATCCACAAACTCTCTGATCAACCTAAACATAACAGTTGTAATGGGGAGAAAACATATCAGTGAATCTATAATAAAATAATGTTATTATGATCCTGCATTCCTTTGGTTCTGAACTAAATTTCTCCATTTCAGTCCCTTGTGAAGATTGCTGTTGATGTGAGGGAAGAACGTTTGTTACAATCTAAACCTGAAACATACTGAACATTATTATTTTGAATAGTGTTCAATTCTGTTTATGGCCATGTTTCTGAATTAATAAAAAAGGAAGACACAAAAAGACTTGGGGTTGTTTGTGTTTCAGGGAACTGATCTGTCATTTTGATATTTAAAACAAGCAATTATTTGGTTTAGCTACTAATAACTAGTGATGTTACGTCTGACACCGACGCTCCGAAGCTTGCTTCAAACTCGAACGGTCCTTGCAATGAACCACTGCTTCGGAGCTTGTATCATTACGTCACTAGTCACGTGAAAATGACTTCTGAAGCAAACACACTGGTTCACTCCTGTAGTGAACCACCTGACTGCTTTGACAGCCCAATCCAGTGTTGACAGGTTTGAAACCTGGCGGCTGTATTTCTTATAAAAGTGAAGGTAAAAAACAAACTATAGAAACCATTATAGAAATTATATTGGATTTAATGGTTTTCATGGGAATTTTATTGGTTGTAATGGGAATTATAGTGGTCTCTGTGGGTCTACTGATATGTGTTGGGTTGTATTGGTGGGGGCATTAAATCCTAATGGAATATGTCCCAAACACACTACAAAAAAGAATTCTGTAGTGGTTTAAATGGTAAAAGCCAATGGTTCCTATTTTAATATAAACCATTAGAATTTCTGTGATGGTTTCCAACTTTTTTTTAAGCTGGTCTGATCTTCTGTCCTTGTCTAAAGAAATAATTACACACACACATCATGCTTAATGTTTTATTAGCTAGGTGAACACATGAAATTCATCAGTATCTGTAAAATTCACCTACATAAATTAGTTTCACAGCACTAACACTGTTTCAGCTTTGATCGCCTCGGTAAACGTAATACACGGGGCGTTACTTGCATTTTATGGTTGTCAGCTTTGTTGCATTACATTTACTTCACCAGGAGATGGTGCTGCAATTTCTATCTGAATGAAGCTTCGAGTAATGAACCATTTTCGACACAATTGTATCAGAAATCAATAATGCTTCGAAACGCTTCATTTGGCCATCACTACTAATAACATGCCCTTATATGGTACTTCATTTAGAATCAATGACTTTCACCTGTGTTATATTGACTGAGTAAATTGGCAGGTGCAGAGAAAAATTATGCTTGTCACGAGAGAGGTGGAGCCATTCTGATTAACATCTGCATAAATTTGGATGGTAGCACCCTAATGTGTCATTGAAACAAGCTTGGCAATGATGGGGTTTTGGCAGGTTGGATTTGGATTGGTGTTTATTCTTGCACTTGGATTTTCTGAAGCACGATGGAGAGCAAGAGCAGCACATAATCGTAGTCCAAGTGCGTTTAAGCCTAGAACATTAGCTCAAGCTTCTCAACAGGCTGATTCCGGGATGTCTTTGGTTCCCAGTAACGCTGTATTTGCACCACAAATGTTTCCTGCTCAGTTTCCTGTCCAGACACCAGTCAGGACTGACTTTGGAAAGTCTTCTCAAGATCTTATGGGTGTTCAATTAAAAGAGCTGTTGCAGGGTCCAATGGCGAAACTGACGTGGAGCTTTCCAAGTCTACCAGAGGAACCACAGCAGCCAGATGTTCCTTTTGTGTTGCCTTATCCTGTCCCTGCCAACAGTGTAGCTGCTCAGTGTGGAGAGAATTCAATATATGTGGAAGTGATGAAGGACTTCTTTGGGACTGGGCACCCAGTGTTGTCCTCTGGTTTTACACTGGGAGGCTGTACTGCAACTGGAGAGGATTCTTCTGCTCAAGTGCTGATCTTTGAGTCTGAACTGCATGGATGTAGCGGCACATCAATGGTAAGGTTCTGTTGTGACAATCATAGGTATTCTGAACTGTCCTTGTGACTGTTATTCTATTAACCTTTCTGTTTAGATGACTGAGGATGAGCTTGTCTATAGGTTCAACATTATCTATACCCCACAAGAGGCTTCATATGGTGTTCCTATTGTCAGGAGCAGTGGTGCGGTGGTTGGTATCGAGTGTCACTATCCAAGGTGAGGATTCAATTAATTCAGGCTCACCGGATGTTCTAACCCTGCCGTTCATGGGCAAGAGATGACCGCTTGTTTAACTCCTACAGAACACATAATGTGAGCAGCGATGCCTTAATGCCCGCTTGGATCCCGTATGCCTCATCTAAGGTTGCAGAGGAAGTCTTTGTCTTCTCCCTCAAGCTCATGACGGGTTGGTGTAGGCCAAACAGATTTGTAGTATGCTTGTGAATCATCTGTGTTGAGACTTCTGTTTCTCTCTCTGCAGATGACTGGAGATTTGAGAGACCTTCTAACCAGTACTTCCTGGGTGACATGATAAATCTTGAAGCATCAGTGCGTTTGTACAGCCATGTTTTCGTCCGTGTGTTTGTGGACAGTTGTGTGGCTACTGCAGTCCCAGATGTTGCTTCTGTCCCCAGATACTCCTTTATTGAGAATAATGGGTAAGAGGTGCTACCTCATGTATCCCAGCTTCCAGAAGGGTTGTGTGATTTCTAACTGGGTTCTGTTCACAGGTGCCTGGTTGATGCCAAGCTCACAGGCTCCACATCTCACTTTATGTCCCGGACTCAAGGTGATAAGCTAGGGTTTCAGCTGGAGGCGTTCAGGTTCCAGCAAGCAGACAGTGGGCTGGTATGTATGTCTTGTAGTTGTGTAACTATTTGTATGATGTGCTGCCATGGTGTACAAACAACTGTCTCTGCAGGTCTACATCACATGCATTTTGAAGGTGGCTGCAGCAACCTCTCCAAGTTCTGAACAGAAAGCTTGTTCATTCTCTGCTAATGGGTATGTTGCATGCTAGATTAGTGTACAGGTGAATTAGTTGCTTTAACTTAATTGAGGGTTTGTTTTGTCAGGTGGGTGTCTGCAGATGGTTCTGACCAGGTGTGTGGCTGCTGTGACACTACTTGTAGCATCAGAAGTGGAAGTGATCAACTGCTTACAGGTTTGGACTAACTCTGATAACTTGTTATGCATGGCTTTAGTTCTTCTCACTAATCATTTGTTCCTCAGATCTGCGCTGGGAAAAAGCATCTGTCGGCCCCATCGAGGTTAAAGAATATGGCTATGGCCAAAGATAACTGAATGTCATGTGACTTCTTAATAAATTTTGTTAATATATTTGGTTTTGTTGTCTTTACTTGCACAAATACTACACCTAAACATATTTATTCAGTTGACATGGTTTCTGTTCAAATATGCACTATAAAAAGCCTATTTCTACTGGCCTATGTGGGGGCTAGGCCTATTACAACACTAAGGGCATTTCAATAGCATCATCTCCTTTCTGGTGCTTACTGGATGCTTTTGCTTTATTATTGGGGGTTCAAGTGTGTATGCTGAAACCCTATTGTAGTTGATAATTTCCAAGTAAGAACTTGAAACTTTGAGGGATGGTAGTATACCCACCCTGTCTGTCACCAAGGCTTACCCCAATTGACCTGATGGTGGTGCCACTGAGATACACAATAGGGTTCCATAAAAGAAACTAGTATGAAATTCAATTATATATATATATATATATAGTTTGTTTTATAAGCTATATATTTTATTTTTTTATAAAATGCATACATCATGAATCCATTTTCCAAACTGTGTTTTTGTCTGACTAAAAATTAAATGAAATCAAATTATATTTGATATTAATTATATAACTTGTGTCAGCTGTAAAATATAGTTTTCGACATGTTAAAGCGATAAAGAACCAATGACAGAGCGTGAACTGCTTGAAACCACAAAAAAGAACCACTTTGGCCATCTTAGCAAGTATAGCCCCAAACTATAAAGTTTGAACAAAGTATAAATCATTTCTTACATCAGGTCAATGTGAGTCTGCTTAACAAACATGAAATAAAACAAATACGATATTTATAAAATATTGGTTTGCTTATGCCCTTGCTGCAGTGGGTATTAAAGAGACAGCAGCCGTAACTGCTGCTGTCTGTCCTTGATGTTAATCAAACAACATAAGCAAATAAAAAAATGACTCATTGCTCTTGACTAAATAACTTTAGTATTTTTAATTAATACTGTGAAGGCTGTGTTTTTATATTCTATTATTCAACTTAGGCTACTGCTATGGCTGCCCTTGCATCGTCCAAGTGGATTCTGCACTGGTGCTGGTGGTTGAGGGGAGACTCTGACATGATTGTAAAGTGCTTTGGGTGTACAGTAGTACAGGAAATGCGCTATATAATTATTTTATTCGTTCATTCATACATAGACCAATACTCTTTTGACAGTTACAGATTTGAAAAAGAAAAAAGGCGGGAAATAAAGAACCCTTAAGAACCATTTCAGAATATGGTTCTTCAGGATGATACAGTTCTAAATAGAACTGTTACTATGTGTAAAGAACCTTTAAAGAACCATCTTTTTTTAGAGAGTAGGGGAGAGCGGGGCACAACCTAACACTTTTTTGACTTTCTCAGTTTGTGTAAATCCACTTGGGGTTCAGGGAATTTCTTTTCCACATTAATGTCACAAGTCTTGTACAATTATGTTGTTTTGTTTCTTTAATACAGTGTAGCCTATACTTTTTTCTTGATTTACCCTGAAAAAATGGAAGTAAAATGTGACAACTTACCCCACTGATAGAGCATGTTGTAACGTGAGGGGCACATTGTAACATGACCATATGACAGATTAAAATGTTATTTGATCTAATAAAAAAAAACAAGACAAACTAAAATATTTTATCAATAAAATACAATTATTCACTTTTTTATATAAAATAATGGGATTTTTTTAATAATAAAAAATAAACATATTTTTGAGTTTGACAACAAAAACACATCAAACAGCTATACAGAATGGTTCAAAACAATAATAATGAATCATTTCTGAACATTGACTTTCAGTCTTAATTCATCTATTTCCATCCATCATCAATAGATTTTATAAAAGTAAAGAATAGTATAGTTCTAATAGGGTTGTGCCCTACCTGCACAACTAATTTAAACCCTGCTAGTATCTTCTGCTGGTTAAATAACAGATATAAGATTAAAATAAAATAAGATTTTAAATTAACACAAAAACAGAGATGAAAAACCAACTTCAGTGAGAAATTTACTTTTGCTATGGTTAAATAAATGTTCAGTGATATCTTAAAGATTAAAGGTAAGGATTTGTGGTACTATACGGTTATCCGGACCACACCTGACCACACGTGACCACAACCGCTCTTGGTTGGTCGTAACCCCAGTGACGGGTAGGTTTAGGGGCGGGGTTGGGGTAGGTCATCACATGTGGTCCGGATAACCGTATAGTACCAGATTTTTTAATTTTGAAAAAAAACAAAAACAATAGTGTTAATATGGCAACTAGTAAATACACCGAGTTTTGGCATGCAAGCATGTGTGTAAAGTTTTAAACCATGTGTGTTACAACTAGCTCCGCTCATCCCATGTATGAATGTGTGTAGGCCTATGTAATCTGGATTTACTACATTCGCCATGTTTTTCATATAGTTGGATATAAAAATCTATGGAGTTTGTTAAATGTGCTTTAAAGGGGTCATATAATGGTACATGCACTTTTACAAGTTGACTGTACTGAAATGTGTGTTGGCAGTGCCTGTACACAACCATCATAAAATTATACAAATCCATCCAGTGTTTTTTTTTTTTTATCTCCTTATATGTTTTCCCCTCTCTCAAATCAAGCCGTTCGATTTTGTGACGTCACAAAATCGACGCCCCTCCCACGATTGTTGATTGACAGCAGCGTTTCAACACAGACCCGCCCTCGCTCGTGAGCTCGTCTGTCATCATAGTCCGCGCAACAGCAATGCTTTCATGTTTGCGCGAATCATTTCACCATACTGCTTTATAAAGAAGAACATTGAAAAAGGTATTAGCTCCTGTCTGAGTATGTGTTGTTTATGTGCCTAATGACTGTCATAGTCTCACAGACTGGTTATTTTTTAAACAGATCAGTAAAATGTTAGTGCTTCAGCCCTGACAGTTGTACCTAACACTGCATAGATAACGTTATGCATCACTGACAAGCCTACATTTACCGGAAAAAAGTTTTTCATGACCATTAGCTGTAACATCAATCTGTCAATGAACTAACATATACATCAGTAAACACATAGCGTTCGAATCTCACTACTCTACCCTGCCAGTACACACAAAGATAGATCAAAGTGACATTACGTTAACCAACCATTCAGAAACGTACTGTTTTCCAACTCTGGTTCAAATTGATACAGTTGCACAGTGTCCTCAGGGACTCCCGCTGCCATTCTTCAAAATATTACGTTACCCTCAACTGTTGTCAGGGCAACACTCCACATGTGTTGTTGTGGCAAAACGCCCACAGAACAGAGGGGCGGGGTGAGCAAATCTCATTATCATTTAAAGACACATGCACTTAAACGGTGTGCTGAAAACAGAGCTGTTTTTGACCAGGTAAAATTAGTGTTTTCTTACAATACTAATGAGAATTTTTAATTAAAGTATATTACGAACTTTTCATTTAGACCCTAAAGAATCATATTAGCTCGAACAAAAATGGCATTTTATGACCCCTTTAACCTCTAACACCAACATGTTTTAATTTTAAATTCAATTTTTGTAGTAGACTGTTCAGATTATAGTCTTTTGGTGCTGACCAGCATATAGTATAGTTCAAGAAAGAATGAAGTCTACAATGAATCCACAAACACTCTGATCAACCTAAACATAACAGTTGTAATGGGGAGAAAACATATCAGTGAATCTATAATAAAATAATGTTATGATCCTGCATTCCTTTGGTTCTGAACTAAATTTCTCCATTTCAGTCCCTTGTGAAGATTGCTGTTGATGTGAGGGAAGAACGTTTGTTACAATCTAAACCTGAAACAGCTTTATTATTTTGAATAGTGTTCAGTTCTGTTTATGGCCATGTTTCTGAATTAATAAAAAAAAGACACAAAAAAACTTGGGGTTGTTTGTGTTTCAGGGAATTGATCTGTCATTTTGATATTTAAAATGAGCATTCTTATTCTTCTTATTCTTCTTATTCTTCTTTTTCTTTCTTCTTCTTCCTTCTTCTCCTTCTTCTTCTTCTTCGGTTGGCAAACAACGAATGGTGTGCATTACCGCCACCTTCTGAAAAGGAGTGTGGATCTGGACTACTTACTCTCTATAAAAAATAAAATAAAAAAATAATAATAATAATTATATTCTCCTTAGTAGACCCGTTTCTCTTAAGAAAAGGAACAGATAGCTGTAGCATGTTTCTTCAGACTGTCTCTGTAATAACCCTCTAATCCTTAAGGGTATATGTTCAGCTTCAAGACACCTAAGTAACTTCTGCCTCTCATACTGGTACTTACTACAGGATTCTATCACATGCTCTATAGTTTCTTGAGTATTGCAATCACTACACGTGCCATCAGCATGTTTTTTCATTAAAACCAAGGTGCTGTTCAAACCTGTATGGCCTAGCCTCATCCTAGAGATCACATCTTCTTCCTGAGTATTCCTATGTACGTTTCTGCACCCTCCCACATTCTTTTGAATATTGTAAAAGTGTCTACCAGTTGGTTCACTGTCCCACAACTTCTGCCACTTTCCTCTCAGTTTATCCTTAACAATACTCTTAATTTCAGCCTTACTGTATTTAATTTCCATATCAATACTAGATCGCTCTGTAGCTTTCTTAGCATACTGATCTGCCTTCTTCTTCTTCTTCTTCTTCAAATTTATTAGCGGTTGGCATGCCAATTTGGTGCATTACCGCCACCAACTGTTTGGGGTGTGATTTGGTTTAGCTACTAATAACATGCCCTTATATGGTACTTCATTTAGAATCAATGACTTTCACCTGTGTTATATTGACTGAGTAAATTGGCAGGTGCAGAGGAAAATTATGCTTGTCACAAGAGAGGTGGAGCCATTCTGATTAACATCTGCATAAATTTGGATGGTAGCACCCTAATGTGTCATTGAAACAAGCTTGGCAATGATGGGGTTTTGGCAGGTTGGATTTGGATTGGTGTTTATTCTTACACTTGGATTTTCTGAAGCACGATGGAGAGCAAGAGCAGCACATAATCGTAGTCCAAGTGCGTTTAAGCCTAGAACATTAGCTCAAGCTTCTCGACAGGCTGATTCCGGGATGTCTTTGGTTCCCAGTAATGCTGTATTTGCACCACAAATGTTTCCTGCTCAGTTTCCTGTCCAGACACCAGTCAGGACTGACTTTGGAAAGTCTTCTCAAGATCTTATGGGTGTTCAATTAAAAGAGCTGTTGCAGGGTCCAATGGCGAAACTGACGTGGAGCTTTCCAAGTCTACCAGAGGAACCACAGCAGCCAGATGTTCCTTTTGTGTTGCCTTATCCTGTCCCTGCCAACAGTGTAGCTGCTCAGTGTGGAGAGAATTCAATATATGTGGAAGTGATGAAGGACTTCTTTGGGACTGGGCACCCAGTGTTGTCCTCTGGTTTTACACTGGGAGGCTGTACTGCAACTGGAGAGGATTCTTCTGCTCAAGTGCTGATCTTTGAGTCTGAACTCCATGGATGTAGCGGCACATCAATGGTAAGGTTCTGTTGTGACAATCATAGGTATTCTGAACTGTCCTTGTGACTGTTATTCTATTAACCTTTCTGTTTAGATGACTGAGGATGAGCTTGTCTATAGGTTCAACATTATCTATACCCCACAAGAGGCTTCATATGGTGTTCCTATTGTCAGGAGCAGTGGTGCGGTGGTTGGTATCGAGTGTCATTATCCAAGGTGAGGATTCAATTAATTCAGGCTCACCGGATGTTCTAACCCTGCCGTTCATGGGCAAGAGATGACCGCTTGTTTAACTCCTACAGAACACATAATGTGAGCAGCGATGCCTTAATGCCCGCTTGGATCCCGTATGCCTCAACTAAGGTTGCAGAGGAAGTCTTTGTCTTCTCCCTCAAGCTCATGACGGGTTGGTGTAGGCCAAACAGATTTGTAGTATGCTTGTGAATCATCTGTGTTAAGACTTCTTCTCTCTCTGCAGATGACTGGAGATTTGAGAGACCTTCTAACCAGTACTTCCTGGGTGACATGATAAATCTTGAAGCATCAGTGCGTTTGTACAGCCATGTTTTCGTCCGTGTGTTTGTGGACAGTTGCGTGGCTACTGCAGTCCCTGATGTTGCTTCTGTCCCTAGATACTCCTTTATTGAGAATAATGGGTAAGAGGTGCTACCTCATGTATCCCAGCTTCCAGAAGGGTTGTGTGATTTCTAACTGGGTTCTGTTCACAGGTGCCTGGTTGACGCCAAGCTCACAGGCTCCACATCTCACTTTATGTCCCGGACTCAAGGTGATAAGCTAGGGTTTCAGCTGGAGGCGTTCAGGTTCCAGCAAGCAGACAGTGGGCTGGTATGTATGTCTTGTAGTTGTGTAACTATTTGTATAATGTGCTGCCATGGTGTACAAACAACTGTCTCTGCAGGTCTACATCACATGCATTTTGAAGGTGGCTGCAGCAACCTCTCCAAGTTCTGAACAGAAAGCTTGTTCATTCTCTGCTAATGGGTATGTTGCATGCTAGATTAGTGTACAGGTGAATTAGTTGCTTTAACTTAATTGAGGGTTTGTTTTGTCAGGTGGGTGTCTGCAGATGGTTCTGACCAGGTGTGTGGCTGCTGTGACACTACTTGTAGCATCAGAAGTGGAAGTGATCAACTGCTTACAGGTTTGGACTAACTCTGATAACTTGTTATGTATGGCTTTAGTTCTTCTCACTAATCATTTGTTCCTCAGATCTGCGCTGGGAAAAAGCATCTGTCGGCCCCATCGAGGTTAAAGAATATGGCTATGGCCAAAGATAACTGAATGTCATGCGGCTTCTGGTGATCTTAATAAATTTTGTTAATATATTTGTTTTTGTTGTCTTTACTTGCACAAATACTACACCTAAACATTTATTCAGTTTACATGGTTTCTGTTCAAATATGCACTACAAAAAGCTTATTTCTACTGGCCTATGTGGGGGCTAGGCCTATTACAACACTAAGGGCATTTCAATAGCATCATCTCCTTTCTGGTGCTTACTGGATGCTTTTGCTTTATTATTGGGGGTTCAAGTGTGTATGCTGAAACCCTATTGTAATTGATAGAATTTCCAAGTAAGAACTTGAAACTTTGAGGGATGGTAGTATACCCACCCTGTCTGTCACCAAGGCTTACCCCAATTGACCTGATGGTGGTGCCACTGAGATAAACAAAAGGCTTCCATTTAAAAAAAAAAGTGTGAATTTCAATTGTTTTATAAGCTATATATATATTTTTTTTTTTATCTCAGATTTATTCTTACCCTTGACCAGGACATCCTGCTCTGGCTTTTCCTCAGCAGCAGGGAGGACTTTGGAAGTTGGAGCTATGTTAAATCAAACAAATTTACAAAATTGGAGTGATTCTTCATTTAGGGGCACTTTTGACTTGATTTCTTGAGTTAAACTTCTCTAAACAATGCAAATATATTTGCTTATGAATTTAAATTCTCACATACTGACTGGTTTTGTAACGGTGTCTAAACTACCCTCAAATCATGCCATGATCAAAATCTTTCATTTATTTTTTTAAATTGCAACTTTAAAGCTGTTGTCTATAATTTTTCTTTTTTGTTCCACATTTACAAGAATTATAAAATGAGCGAGTACATAATGAATCCACTTTCCAAACCATGTTTTTGTCTGACTAAAAATTAAATGATTGAATTCAAATCAAATTATATTTGATATTAATTATATAATTTGTGTCAGCGGTAAAATATAGTTTTCGACATGTTAAAGCGATAAAGAACCAATGACAGAGCGGGAACTGCTTGAAACCACAAAAAAGAACCACCTTTTAGCGAGTATAGCCCCAAACAAAGTTTGAACAAAGCTGTGTATAAATAATTTCATACATCAGGTCAATGTGAGTTTGCTTAACAAACACGAAATAAAACATAAAATACGAAATTGATAAAACATTGGTTTGCTTATGCCCTTGCTGCAGTGGGTATTAAAGAGACAGCAGCCGTAACTGCTGCTGTCTGATGTTAATCAAACAACATAAGCAAATAAAAAAATAACTCATTGCTCTTGACTAAATAACTTACCCTTAAGAACCATTTCAGAATATGGTTCTTCTGGATGATACAGTTCTAAATAGAACTGTTACTACGTGTAAAGAACCTTTAAAGAACCATCTTTTTTTAGAGAGTAGGGGAGAGCGGGGCACAACCTAACACTTTTTTGACTTTCTCAGTTTGTGTAAATCCACTTGGGGTTCTGGGAATTTCTTTTCCACATTAATGTCACACGTCTAGTACAATTATGTGGTTTTGTTTCTTTAATACAGTGTAGCCTATACTTTTTTCTTGATTTTACCCTGAAAAAATGGAAGTAAAATGTGACAACTTGCCCCACTGATAGATCATGTTGTAACATGTGAGGGGCACATTGTAACATGACCATATGACAGATTAAAATGTTATTTGATCTAATAAAAAAAAATACAAGTCAAACTAAAATATTTTATCAATAAAATACATTTATTAACGTTTTCATATAAAATAATGGGATTTAATAATTAAAAATAAACAGATTTTTCAGTTTGACAGTAAAACAAAGCTATACAGCATGGTTCAAAACAATAATAATTAATAATTTCTGAACATTGACTTTCAGTCTTAATTCACCTATTTCCATCCATCTTCAATAGATTTTATAACAGATATAAGATTAAAATAATATCAGATTTGTCGAATTTTAAATGAACACAAACACAGAGATGAAAAATCAACTTCAGTGAGAAATTTACTTTTGCTATGGTTAAATAAATGTTCTGTGATATCTTAAAGATTAAAGGTAAAGATTTTTTAATTTAAAAATAAATAAATAAATAAATAAATCTCTACATATTGCAACTAGTAAATACACCAAGTTTTGGCATGCAAGTATGTGTAAAGTTTTAAACCATGTGTGTTACAACTAGCTCTGCTCACCCCATGTATGAATGTGTGTATATGTAATCTGGATTTACTACATTCGCCATGTTTTTCAAATAGTTGGATATAAAAATCTACGGAGTTGGTTAAACATGCTTTAAACACCAAAAAAAATATATATATATTTTTTTTTTATTCCATTTTTGTAGTAGACTGTTCAGATTATAGTCTTTTGGTGCTGACCAGCATAGTATAGCTCAAGAAAGAATGAAGTCTACAATGAATCCACAAACTCTCTGATCAACCTAAACATAACAGTTGTAATGGGGAGAAAACATATCAGTGAATCTATAATAAAATAATGTTATGATCCTGCATTCCTTTGGTTCTGAACTAAATTTCTCAATTTCAGTCCCTTGTGAAGATTGCTGTTGATGTGAGGGAAGAACGTTTGTTACAATCTAAACCTGAAACATACTGAACTTTATTATTTTGAATAGTGTTCAGTTCTGTTTATGGCCATGTTTCTGAATTAATGAAAAAAAAGACATAAAAAGACTTGGGGTTGTTTGTGTTTCAGGGAATTGATTTGTCATTTTGATATTTAAAATAAGCAATTATTTGGTTTAGCTACTAATAACATGCCCTTATATGGTACTTCATTTAGAATCAATGACTTTCACCTGTGTTATATTGACTGAGTAAATTGGCAGGTGCAGGGAAAAATTATGCTTGTCACGAGAGAGGTGGAGCTATTCTGATTAACATCTGCATAAATTTGGATGGTAGCACCCTAATGTGTCATTGAAACAAGCTTGGCAATGATGGGGTTTTGGCAGGTTGGATTTGGATTGGTGTTTATTCTTGCACTTGGATTTTCTGAAGCACGATGGAGAGCAAGAGCAGCACATAATCGTAGTCCAAGTGCGTTTAAGCCTAGAACATTAGCTCAAGCTTCTCAACAGGCTGATTCCGGGGTGTCTTTGGTTCCCAGTAACGCTGTATTTGCACCACAAATGTTTCCCGCTCAGTTTCCTGTCCAGACACCAGTCAGGACTGACTTTGGAAGATCTTCTCAAGATCTTATGGGTGTTCAATTAAAAGAGCTGTTGCAGGGTCCAATGGCGAAACTGACGTGGAGCTTTCCAAGTCTACCAGAGGAACCACAGCAGCCAGATGTTCCTTTTGTGTTGCCTTATCCTGTCCCTGCCAACAGTGTAGCTGCTCAGTGTGGAGAGAATTCAATATATGTGGAAGTGATGAAGGACTTCTTTGGGACTGGGCACCCAGTGTTGTCCTCTGGTTTTACACTGGGAGGCTGTACTGCAACTGGAGAAGATTCTTCTGCTCAAGTGCTGATCTTTGAGTCTGAACTGCATGGATGTAGCGGCACATCAATGGTAAGGTTTTGTTGTGACAATCATAAGTATTCTGAACCGTCCTTGTGACTGTTATTCTATTAACCTTTCTGTTTAGATGACTGAGGATGAGCTTGTCTATAGGTTCAACATTATCTATACCCCACAAGAGGCTTCATATGGTGTTCCTATTGTCAGGAGCAGTGGTGCGGTGGTTGGTATCGAGTGTCATTATCCAAGGTGAGAATTCAATTAATTCAGGCTCACCGGATGTTCTAACCCTGCCGTTCATGGGCAAGAGATGACCGCTTGTTTAACTCCTACAGAACACATAATGTGAGCAGCGATGCCTTAATGCCCGCTTGGATCCCGTATGCCTCAACTAAGGTTGCAGAGGAAGTCTTTGTCTTCTCCCTCAAGCTCATGACGGGTTGGTGTAGGCCAAACAGATTTGTAGTATGCTTGTGAATCATCTGTGTTGAGACTTCTGTTTCTCTCTCTGCAGATGACTGGAGATTTGAGAGACCTTCTAACCAGTACTTCCTGGGTGACATGATAAATCTTGAAGCATCAGTGCGTTTGTACAGCCATGTTTTCGTCCGTGTGTTTGTGGACAGCTGCGTGGCTACTGCAGTCCCTGATGTTGCTTCTGTCCCCAGATACTCCTTTATTGAGAATAATGGGTAAGAGGTGCTACCTCATGTATCCCAGCTTCCAGAAGGGTTGTGTGATTTCTAACTGGGTTCTGTTCACAGGTGCCTGGTTGATGCCAAGCTCACAGGCTCCACATCTCACTTTATGTCCCGGACTCAAGGTGATAAGCTAGGGTTTCAGCTGGAGGCGTTCAGGTTCCAGCAAGCAGACAGTGGGCTGGTATGTATGTCTTGTAGTTGTGTAACTATTTGTATGATGTGCTGCCATGGTGTACAAACAACTGTCTCTGCAGGTCTACATCACATGCATTTTGAAGGTGGCTGCAGCAACCTCTCCAAGTTCTGAACAGAAAGCTTGTTCATTCTCTGCTAATGGGTATGTTGCATGCTAGATTAGTGTACAGGTGAATTAGTTGCTTTAACTTAATTGAGGGTTTGTTTTGTCAGGTGGGTGTCTGCAGATGGTTCTGACCAGGTGTGTGGCTGCTGTGACACTACTTGTAGCATCAGAAGTGGAAGTGATCAACTGCTTACAGGTTTGGACTAACTCTGATAACTTGTTATGCATGGCTTTAGTTCTTCTCACTAATCATTTGTTCCTCAGATCTGCGCTGGGAAAAAGCATCTGTCGGCCCCATCGAGGTTAAAGAATATGGCTATGGCCAAAGATAACTGAATGTCATGTGACTTCTTAATACATTTTGTTAATATATTTGGTTTTGTTGTCTTTACTTGCACAAATACTACACCTAAACATATTTATTCAGTTGACATGGTTTCTGTTCAAATATGCACTATAAAAAGCCTATTTCTACTGGCCTATGTGGGGGCTAGGCCTATTACAACACTAAGGGCATTTCAATAGCATCATCTCCTTTCTGGTGCTTACTGGATGCTTTTGCTTTATTATTGGGGGTTCAAGTGTGTATGCTGAAACCCTATTGTAGTTGATAATTTCCAAGTAAGAACTTGAAACTTTGAGGGATGGTAGTATACCCACCCTGTCTGTCACCAAGGCTTACCCCAATTGACCTGATGGTGGTGCCACTGAGATACACAATAGGGTTCCATAAAAGAAACTAGTATGAAATTCAATTATATATATATATATATATATATAGTTTGTTTTATAAGCTATATATATTTTATTTTTTTATAAAATGCATACATCATGAATCCATTTTCCAAACTGTGTTTTTGTCTGACTAAAAATTAAATGATTGAAATCAAATTATATTTGATATTAATTATATAACTTGTGTCAGCTGTAAAATATAGTTTTCGACATGTTAAAGCGATAAAGAACCAATGACAGAGCGTGAACTGCTTGAAACCACAAAAAAGAACCACTTTGGCCATCTTAGCAAGTATAGCCCCAAACTATAAAGTTTGAACAAAGTATAAATCATTTCTTACATCAGGTCAATGTGAGTCTGCTTAACAAACATGAAATAAAACATAAAATACGATATTTATAAAATATTGGTTTGCTTATGCCCTTGCTGCAGTGGGTATTAAAGAGACAGCAGCCGTAACTGCTGCTGTCTGTCCTTGATGTTAATCAAACAACATAAGCAAATAAAAAAATGACTCATTGCTCTTGACTAAATAACTTTAGTATTTTTAATTAATACTGTGAAGGCTGTGTTTTTATATTCTATTATTCAACTTAGGCTACTACTATGGCTGCCCTTGCATCGTCCAAGTGGATTCTGCACTGGTGCTGGTGGTTGAGGGGAGACTCTGACATGATTGTAAAGCACTTTGGGTGTACAGTAGTACAGGAAATGCGCTATATAATTATTTTATTCGTTCATTCATACATAGACCAATACTCTTTTGACAGTTACAGATTTGAAAAAGAAAAAAGGCGGGAAATAAAGAACCCTTAAGAACCATTTCAGAATGGTTCTTCAGGATGATACAGTTCTAAATAGAACTGTTACTATGTGTAAAGAACCTTTAAAGAACCATCTTTTTTTTAGAGAGTAGGGGAGAGCGGGGCACAACCTAACACTTTTTTGACTTTCTCAGTTTGTGTAAATCCACTTGGGGTTCTGGGAATTTCTTTTCCACATTAATTTCACACGTCTAGTACAATTATGTTGTTTTGTTTCTTTAATACAGTGTAGCCTATACTTTTTTCTTGATTTACCCTGAAAAAATGGAAGTAAAATGTGACAACTTACCCCACTGATAGAGCATGTTGTAACGTGAGGGGCACATTGTAACATGACCATATGACAGATTAAAATGTTATTTGATCTAATAAAAAAAAACAAGACAAACTAAAATATTTTATCAATAAAATACAATTATTCACTTTTTTATATAAAATAATGGGATTTTTTTAATAATAAAAAATAAACATATTTTTGAGTTTGACAACAAAAACACATCAAACAGCTATACAGCATGGTTCAAAACAATAATAATGAATCATTTCTGAACATTGACTTTCAGTCTTAATTCATCTATTTCCATCCATCATCAATAGATTTTATAAAAGTAAAGAATAGTATAGTTCTAATAGGGTTGTGCCCTACCTGCACAACTAATTTAAACCCTGCTAGTATCTTCTGCTGGTTAAATAACAGATATAAGATTAAAATAAAATAAGATTTTAAATTAACACAAAAACAGAGATGAAAAACCAACTTCAGTGAGAAATTTACTTTTGCTATGGTTAAATAAATGTTCAGTGATATCTTAAAGATTAAAGGTAAAGATTTTTGGTACTATACGGTTATCCGGACCACACCTGACCACACGTGACCACAACCGCTCTTGGTTGGTCGTAACCCCAGTGACGGGTAGGTTTAGGGGCGGGGTTGGGGTAGGTCATCACATGTGGTCCGGATAACCGTATAGTACCAGATTTTTTAATTTTGAAAAAAAACAAAAACAATAGTGTTAATATGGCAACTAGTAAATACACCAAGTTTTGGCATGCAAGCATGTGTGTAAAGTTTTAAACCATGTGTGTTACAACTAGCTCCGCTCATCCCATGTATGAATGTGTGTAGGCCTATGTAATCTGGATTTACTACATTCGCCATGTTTTTCATATAGTTGGATATAAAAATCTATGGAGTTTGTTAAATGTGCTTTAAAGGGGTCATATAATGGTACATGCACTTTTACAAGTTGATTGTACTGAAATGTGTGTTGGCAGTGCCTGTACACAACCATCATAAAATGATAAAAATCCATCCAGTGTTTTTTTTAATTTTTTATCTCCTTATATGTTTTCCCCTCTCTCAAATCAAGCCGTTCGATTTTGTGACGTCACAAAATCGACGCCCCTCCCACGATTGTTGATTGACAGCAGCGTTTCAACACAGACCCGCCCTCGCTCGTGAGCTCGTCTGTCATCACACACGTCTGTTGCACAGTGTCCTCAGAGACTCCTGCTGCCATTCTTCAAAATATTACGTTACCCTCAACTGTTGTCAGGGCAACACTCCACATGTGTTGTTGTGGCAAAACGCCCACAGAACAGAGGGGCGGGGTGAGCAAATCTCATTATCATTTAAAGACACATGCACTTAAACGGTGTGCTGAAAACAGAGCTGTTTTTGACCAGGTAAAATTAGTGTTTTCTTACAATACTAATGAGAATTTTTAATTAAAGTATATTACGAACTTTTCATTTAGACCCTAAAGAATCATATTAGCTTGAACAAAAATGGCATTTTATGACCCCTTTAACCTCTAACACCAACATGTTTTAATTTTAAATTCAATTTTTGTAGTAGACTGTTCAGATTATAGTCTTTTGGTGCTGACCAGCATATAGTATAGTTCAAGAAAGAATGAAGTCTACAATGAATCCACAAACACTCTGATCAACCTAAACATAACAGTTGTAATGGGGAGAAAACATATCAGTGAATCTATAATAAAATAATGTTATGATCCTGCATTCCTTTGGTTCTGAACTAAATTTCTCCATTTCAGTCCCTTGTGAAGATTGCTGTTGATGTGAGGGAAGAACGTTTGTTACAATCTAAACCTGAAACAGCTTTATTATTTTGAATAGTGTTCCGTTCTGTTTATGGCCATGTTTCTGAATTAATAAAAAAAAGACACAAAAAAACTTGGGGTTGTTTGTGTTTCAGGGAATTGATCTGTCATTTTGATATTTAAAATGAGCAATCTTTCTTCTTCTTCTTCTTCTTCTTCAAATTTATTAGCGGTTGGCATGCCAATTTGGTGCATTACCGCCACCAACTGTTTGGGGTGTGATTTGGTTTAGCTACTAATAACATGCCCTTATATGGTACTTCATTTAGAATCAATGACTTTCACCTGTGTTATATTGACTGAGTAAATTGGCAGGTGCAGAGGAAAATTATGCTTGTCACAAGAGAGGTGGAGCCATTCTGATTAACATCTGCATAAATTTGGATGGTAGCACCCTAATGTGTCATTGAAACAAGCTTGGCAATGATGGGGTTTTGGCAGGTTGGATTTGGATTGGTGTTTATTCTTGCACTTGGATTTTCTGAAGCACGATGGAGAGCAAGAGCAGCACATAATCGTAGTCCAAGTGCGTTTAAGCCTAGAACATTAGCTCAAGCTTCTCGACAGGCTGATTCCGGGATGTCTTTGGTTCCCAGTAATGCTGTATTTGCACCACAAATGTTTCCTGCTCAGTTTCCTGTCCAGACACCAGTCAGGACTGACTTTGGAAAGTCTTCTCAAGATCTTATGGGTGTTCAATTAAAAGAGCTGTTGCAGGGTCCAATGGCGAAACTGACGTGGAGCTTTCCAAGTCTACCAGAGGAACCACAGCAGCCAGATGTTCCTTTTGTGTTGCCTTATCCTGTCCCTGCCAACAGTGTAGCTGCTCAGTGTGGAGAGAATTCAATATATGTGGAAGTGATGAAGGACTTCTTTGGGACTGGGCACCCAGTGTTGTCCTCTGGTTTGACACTGGGAGGCTGTACTGCAACTGGAGAAGATTCTTCTGCTCAAGTGCTGATCTTTGAGTCTGAACTCCATGGATGTAGCGGCACATCAATGGTAAGGTTCTGTTGTGACAATCATAGGTATTCTGAACTGTCCTTGTGACTGTTATTCTATTAACCTTTCTGTTTAGATGACTGAGGATGAGCTTGTCTATAGGTTCAACATTATCTATACCCCACAAGAGGCTTCATATGGTGTTCCTATTGTCAGGAGCAGTGGTGCGGTGGTTGGTATCGAGTGTCATTATCCAAGGTGAGGATTCAATTAATTCAGGCTCACCGGATGTTCTAACCCTGCCGTTCATGGGCAAGAGATGACCGCTTGTTTAACTCCTACAGAACACATAATGTGAGCAGCGATGCCTTAATGCCCGCTTGGATCCCGTATGCCTCAACTAAGGTTGCAGAGGAAGTCTTTGTCTTCTCCCTCAAGCTCATGACGGGTTGGTGTAGGCCAAACAGATTTGTAGTATGCTTGTGAATCATCTGTGTTGAGACTTCTGTTTCTCTCTCTGCAGATGACTGGAGATTTGAGAGACCTTCTAACCAGTACTTCCTGGGTGACATGATAAATCTTGAAGCATCAGTGCGTTTGTACAGCCATGTTTTCGTCCGTGTGTTTGTGGACAGTTGCGTGGCTACTGCAGTCCCTGATGTTGCTTCTGTCCCCAGATACTCCTTTATTGAGAATAATGGGTAAGAGGTGCTACCTCATGTATCCCAGCTTCCAGAAGGGGTGTGATTTCTAACTGGGTTCTGTTCACAGGTGCCTGGTTGACGCCAAGCTCACAGGCTCCACATCTCACTTTATGCCCCGGACTCAAGGTGATAAGCTAGGGTTTCAGCTGGAGGCGTTCAGGTTCCAGCAAGCAGACAGTGGGCTGGTATGTATGTCTTGTAGTTATGTAACTATTTGTATAATGTGCTGCCATGGTGTACAAATAACTGTCTCTGCAGGTCTACATCACATGCATTTTGAAGGTGGCTGCAGCAACTTCTCCAAGTTCTGAACAGAAAGCTTGTTCATTCTCTGCTAATGGGTATGTTGCATGCTAGATTAGTGTACAGGTGAATTAGTTGCTTTAACTTAATTGAGGGTTTTTGTCAGGTGGGTGTCTGCAGATGGTTCTGACCAGGTGTGTGGCTGCTGTGACACTACTTGTAGCATCAGAAGTGGAAGTGATCAACTGCTTACAGGTTTGGACTAACTCTGATAACTTGTTATGCATGGCTTTAGTTCTTCTCACTAATCATTTGTTCCTCAGATCTGCGCTGGGAAAAAGCATCTGTCGGCCCCATCGAGGTTAAAGAATATGGCTATGGCCAAAGATAACTGAATGTCATGCGACTTCTGGTGATCTTAATAAATGTTGTTAATATATTTGATTTTGTTGTCTTTACTTGCACAAATACTACACTTAAACATATTTATTCACTTTACATGGTCTGTTTAAATATGCACTATAAAAAACCTATTTCTACTGGCCTATGTGGGGGCTAGGCCTATTACAACACTAAGGGCATTTCAATAGCATCATATCCTTTCTGGTGCTTACGGGATGCTTTTGCTTTATTATTGGGGGTTCAAGTGTGTATGCTGAAACCCTATTGTAGTTGATAATTTCCAAGTAAGAACTTGAAACTTTGAGGGATGGTAGTATACCCACCCTGTCTGTCACCAAGGCTTACCCCAATTGACCTGATGGTGGTGCCACTGAGATACACAATAGGGTTCCATAAAAGAAACTAGGATGAAATTCAATTATATATATATAGATATAGTTTGTTTTATAAGCTATATATTTTTTTTTCATTTTTTTTTTTTCAGATTCTTACTCTGGCTGTTCCTCAGCAGCAGAGATGACTTCGGAAGTTGGAGCTATGTTAAATCAAACAATTATGAACAAAATCAGAGTGGTTCTTCATTTAGGAGCCCCTTTGACTTGATTTCTTGAATTAAACTTCTCTAAACAATGCAAATCTATTTATTTCTGAATTTAAATTCTAACATACTGACTGGTTTTGTAATGGTGTCTAAACTACCCTCAAATCATGCTGTGATCAAAATCTTTCATTTAATTTTTAAATTTATCTTTAAAGCTGCTGTCTGTAACTTTGTTAAAAATTTACAAAAATTATAAAATGCGTACATGAATCCATTTTCCAAACCGTGTTTTTGTCTGACTAAAAATTAAATGATTGAATTCAAATCAAATTATATTTGATATTAATTATATAACTTGTGTCAGCTGTAAAATATAGTTTTCGACATGTTAAAGCGATAAAGAACCAATGACAGAGCGGGAACTGCTTGAAACCACAAAAAAGAACCACTTTGGCTGTCTTAGCAAGTATAGCCCCAAACTATAAGTTTGAACAAAGTATAAATAATTTCTTACATCAGGTCAATGTGAGTCTGCTTAACAAACATGAAATAAAACATAACATATGATATTTATAAAATATTGGTTTGCTTATGCCCTTGCTGCAGTGGGTATTAAAGAGACAGCAGCCGTAACTGCTGCTGTCTGTCCTTGATGTTAATCAAACAACATAAGCAAATAAAAAAATGACTCATTGCTCTTGACTAAATAACTTTAGTATTTCTAATTAATACTGTGAAGGCTGTGTTTTTATATTCTATTATTCAACTTAGGCTACTACTATGGCTGCCCTTGCATCGTCCAAGTGGATTCTGCTCTGGTGCTGGTGGTTGAGGAGAGACTCTGACATGATTGTAAAGTGCTTTGGGTGTACAGTAGTACAGGAAATGCGCTATATAATTATTTTATTCGTTCATTCATACATAGACCAATACTCTTTTGACAGTTACAGATTTGAAAAAGAAAAAAGGCGGGAAATAAAGAACCCATAAGAACCATTTCAGAATATGGTTCTTCAGGATGAGACAGTTCTAAATAGAACTGTTACTACGTGTAAAGAACCTTTAAAGAACCATCTTTTTTTAGAGAGTATGGGAGAGCGGGGCACAACCTAACACTTTTTTGACTTTCTCAGTTTGTGTAAATCCACTTGGGGTTCAGGGAATTTCTTTTCCACATTAATGTCACAAGTCTAGTACAATTATGTTGTTTTGTTTCTTTAATACAGTGTAGCCTATACTTTTTTCTTGATTTACCCTGAAAAAATGGAAGTAAAATGTGACAACTTACCCCACTGATAGAGCATGTTGTAACATGTGAGGGGCACATTGTAACATGACCATATGACAGATTAAAATGTTTTTTGATCTAATAAAAAAAAAAACAATAAAAAAAAAACAAGACAAACTAAAATATTTTATCAATAAAATACAATTATTCACTTTTTCATATCAAATAATGGGATTTTTTTAGTAATAAAAAATAAACACATTTTTGAGTTTGACAACAAAAACACATCAAACAGCTATACAGCATGGTTCAAAACAATAATAATGAATCATTTCTGAACATTGACTTTCAGTCTTAATTCATCTATTTCCATCCATCATCAATAGATTTTATAAAAGTAAAGAATAGTATAGTTCTAATAGGGTTGTGCCCTACCTGCACAACTAATTTAAACCCTGCTAGTGTCTTCTGCTGGTTAAATAACAGATATAAGATTAAAATAAAATAAGATTTTAAATTAACACAAAAACAGAGATGAAAAATCAACTTCAGTGAGAAATTTACTTTTGCTATGGTTAAATAAATGTTCAGTGATATCTTAAAGATTAAAGGTAAAGATTTTTGGTACTATACGGTTATCCGGACCACAGCTGACCACACGTGACCACAACCGCTCTTGGTTGGTCGTAACCCCAGTGACGGGTAGGTTTAGGGGCGGGGTTGGGGTAGGTCATCACATGTGGTCCGGATAACCGTATAGTACCAGATTTTTTTATTTAAAAAAAACAAAAAAAACAATAGTGTTAATATGGCAACTAGTAAATACACCAAGTTTTGGCATGCAAGCATGTGTGTAAAGTTTTAAACCATGTGTGTTACAACTAGCTCCGCTCATCCCATGTATGAATGTGTGTAGGTCTATGTAATCTGGATTTCTACATTCGCCATGTTTTTCATATAGTTGGATATAAAAATCTATGGAGTTTGTTAAACGTGCTTTAAAGGGGTCATATAATGGTACATGCACTTTTACAAGTTGACTGTACTGAAATGTGTGTTGGCAGTGCCTGTACACAACCATCATAAAATTATACAAATCCATCCAGTGTTTTTTTTTTTTTATCTCCTTATATGTTTTCCCCTCTCTCAAATCAAGCCGTTCGATTTTGTGACGTCACAAAATCGACGCCCCTCCCACGATTGTTGATTGACAGCAGCGTTTCAACACAGACCCGTCCTCGCTCGTGAGCTCGTCTGTCATCATAGTCCGCGCAACAGCAATGCTTTCATGTTTGCGCGAATCATTTCACCAGACTGCTTTATAAAGGAGAACATTGAAAAAGGTATTAGCTCCTGTCTGAGTATGTGTTGTTTATGTGCCTAATGACTGTCATAGTCTCACAGACTGGTTATTTTTTAAACAGATCAGTAAAATGTTAGTGCTTCAGCCCTGACAGTTGTACCTAACACTGCATAGATAACGTTATGCATCACTGACAAGCCTACATTTACCGGAAAAAAGTTTTTCATGACCATTAGCTGTAACATCAATCTGTCAATGAACTAACGTATACATCAGTAAACACATAGCGTTCGAATCTCACTACTCTACCCTGCCAGTACACACAAAGATAGATCAAAGTGACATTACGTTAACCAACCATTCAGAAACGTCCTGTTTTCCAACTCCGGTTCAAATTGATACAGTTGCACAGTGTCCTCAGGGACTCCCGCTGCCATTCTTCAAAATATAACGTTACCCTCAACTGTTGTCAGGGCAACACTCCACATGTGTTGTTGTGGCAAAACGCCCACAGAACAGAGGGGCGGGGTGAGCAAATCTCATTATCATTTAAAGACACATGCACTTAAACGGTGTGCTGAAAACAGAGCTGTTTTTGACCAGACAAAATGAGTGTTTTCTTACAATACTAATGAGAATTTTTAATTAAAGTATATTACAAACTTTTCATTTAGACCCTAAAGAATCATATTAGCTTGTACAAAAATGACATTATATGACCCCTTTAACACCAACATGTTTTAATTTTAAAATCAATTTTTGTAGTAGACTGTTCAGATTATAGTCTTTTGGTGCTGACCAGCATATAGTATAGTTCAAGAAAGAATGAAGTCTACAATGAATCCACAAACACTCTGATCAACCTAAACATAACAGTTGTAATGGGGAGAAAACATATCAGTGAATCTATAATAAAATAATGTTATGATCCTGCATTCCTTTGGTTCTGAACTAAATTTCTCCATTTCAGTCCCTTGTGAAGATTGCTGTTGATGTGAGGGAAGAACGTTTGTTACAATCTAAACCTGAAACAGCTTTATTATTTTGAATAGTGTTCAGTTCTGTTTATGGCCATGTTTCTGAATTAATAAAAAAAAAGACACAAAAAAACTTGGGGTTGTTTGTGTTTCAGGGAATTGATCTGTCATTTTGATATTTAAAATGAGCAATTATCTTCTTCTTCTTCTTCTTCTAATTTATTAGCGGTTGGCATGCCAATTTGGTGCATTACCGCCACCAACTGTTTGGGGTGTGATTTGGTTTAGCTACTAATAACATGCCCTTATATGGTACTTCATTTAGAATCAATGACTTTCACCTGTGTTATATTGACTGAGTAAATTGGCAGGTGCAGAGGAAAATTATGCTTGTCACGAGAGAGGTGGAGCCATTCTGATTAACATCTGCATAAATTTGGATGGTAGCACCCTAATGTGTCATTGAAACAAGCTTGGCAATGATGGGGTTTTGGCAGGTTGGATTTGGATTGGTGTTTAGTCTTGCACTTGGATTTTCTGAAGCACAATGGAGAGCAAGAGCAGCACATAATCGTAGTCCAAGTGCGTTTAAGCCTAGAACATTAGCTCAAGCTTCTCAACAGGCTGATTCCGGGATGTCTTTGGTTCCCAGTAACGCTGTATTTGCACCACAAATGTTTCCTGTCCAGACACCAGTCAGGACTGACTTTGGAAAGTCTTCTCAAGATCTTATGGGTGTTCAATTAAAAGAGCTGTTGCAGGGTCCAATGGCAAAACTGACGTGGAGCTTTCCAAGTCTACCAGAGGAACCACAGCAGCCAGATGTTCCTTTTGTGTTGCCTTATCCTGTTCCTGCCAACAGTGTAGCTGCTCAGTGTGGAGAGAATTCAATATATGTGGAAGTGATGAAGGATTTCTTTGGGACTGGGCACCCAGTGTTGTCCTCTGGTTTGACACTGGGAGGCTGTACTGCAACTGGAGAAGATTCTTCTGCTCAAGTGCTGATCTTTGAGTCTGAACTCCATGGATGTAGCGGCACATCAATGGTAAGGTTCTGTTGTGACAATCATAGGTATTCTGAACTGTCCTTGTGACTGTTATTCTGTTAACCTTTCTGTTTAGATGACTGAGGATGAGCTTGTCTATAGGTTCAACATTATCTATACCCCACAAGAGGCTTCATATGGTGTTCCTATTGTCAGGAGCAGTGGTGCGGTGGTTGGTATCGAGTGTCATTATCCAAGGTGAGGATTCAATTAATTCAGGCTCACCGGATGTTCTAACCCTGCCGTTCATAGGCAAGAGATGACTGCTTGTTTAACTCTTACAGAACACATAATGTGAGCAGCGATGCCTTAATGCCTGCTTGGATCCCATATGCCTCAACTAAGGTTGCAGAGGAAGTCTTTGTCTTTTCCCTCAAGCTCATGACGGGTTGGTGTAGGCCAAACAGATTTGTAGTATGCTTGTGAATCATCTGTGTCAAGACTATTTTCTCTGCCTCTCTGCCCAGATGACTGGAGATTTGAGAGACCTTCTAACCAGTACTTCCTGGGTGACATGATAAATCTTGAAGCATCAGTGCGTTTGTACAGCCATGTTTTCGTCCGTGTGTTTGTGGACAGCTGCGTGGCTACTGCAGTCCCTGATGTTGCTTCTGTCCCTAGATACTCCTTTATTGAGAATAATGGGTAAGAGGTGCTACCTCATGTATCCCAGCTTCCAGAAGGGTTGCGGGACTTCTAACTGGGTTCTGTTCACAGGTGCCTGGTTGATGCCAAGCTCACAGGCTCCACATCTCACTTTATGCCCCGGACTCAAGGTGATAAGCTAGGGTTTCAGCTGGAGGCGTTCAGGTTCCAGCAAGCAGACAGTGGGCTGGTATGTATGTCTTGTAGTTATGTAACTATTTGTATGATGTGCTGCCATGGTGTACAAACAACTGTCTCTGCAGGTCTACATCACATGCATTTTGAAGGTGGCTGCAGCAACCTCTCCAAGTTCTGAACAGAAAGCTTGTTCATTCTCTGCTAATGGGTATGTTGCATGCTAGATTAGTGTACAGGTGAATTAGTTGCTTTAACTTAATTGAGGGTTTGTTTTGTCAGGTGGGTGTCTGCAGATGGTTCTGACCAGGTGTGTGGCTGCTGTGACACTACTTGTAGCATCAGAAGTGGAAGTGATCAACTGCTTACAGGTTTGGACTAACTCTGATAACTTGTTGGCATGGCTTTAGTTCTTCTTACTAATCATTTGTTCCTTAGATCTGCGCTGGGAAAAAGCATCTGTCGGCCCCATCGAGGTTAAAGAATATGGCTATGGCCAAAGATAACTGTCATGCGGCTTCTGGTGATCTTAATAAATGTTGTTAATATATTTGATTTTGTTGTCTTTACTTGCACAAATACTACTGGGGGGTAGCATATTGCTCAAGTCATTTGTGGGGCTAGGCTTATTACAACACTAAGGGCATCTCAATAGCATCCTTTCTGGTGCTTACGGGATGCTTTTGCTTTATTATTGGGGGTTCAAGTGTGTATGCTGAAACCCTATTGTAATTGATAGAATTTCCAAGTAAGAACTTGAAACTTTGAGGGATGGTAGTATACCCACCCTGTCTGTCACCAAGGCTCACCCCAATTGACCTGATGGTGCCACTGATATACACAATAGGCTTCCATAAAAGAAACAATCATAGTATGAAATTCAATTATATATCTTTTATAAGCTATATATTTAAGTCTCATTGATTTATTTTTACCCTTGACCAGGACATCCTTCTCTGGCTGTTCCTCAGCAGCAGGGAGGACTTTGGAAGTTGGAGCTATGTTAAATCAAACTAAATGTACAAAATTGGAGTGGTTCTTCATTTAGGGGCACTTTTGACTTAATTTTTTTAAAATTAAACTTCTCTAAACAATGCAAATCTATTTGTTTCTGAATGTTTTGATTTTTTTTAAAATGTATCTTTAAAGCTGCTGTCCGTAACTTTTTTTTGTGTTAATTTACAAAAAATATAAAATGAGTGAGTACATGATGAATCCACTTTCCAAACTGTTTTTGTCTGACTAAACATTCAATGATTGAATTCAAATTATATTTGATATTAATTACATAATTTGTGTCAGCGGTAAAATATTATTTGACATGTTAAAGCAATAAAGAACCATTGACAGAGCGGGAACTGCTTGAGAGTTAATAAACCACAAAAAAGAACCACCTTGGCCGTCTTAGCGAGTATTGCCCCAATGAAGTTTGAACAAAGCTGAGTCTGCTTAACAAACATGAAATAAAACATATAATACGAAATTTATAAAATATTGGTAATCAAACAACATAAGCAAATAAAAAAATGACTCACTGCTCTTGACTAAATAACTTTAGTATTTCTAATTAATACTGTGAAGGCTGTTTTTATATTCTATTATTCAACTTAGGCTACTACTATGGCTGCCCTTGCATCGTCCAAGTGGATTCTGCACTGGTGCTGGTGGTTGAGGGGAGACTCTGACATGATTGTAAAGTGCTTTGGGTGTACAGTTGTACAGGAAATGCGCTATATAATTACTTTATTCGTTCATTCTTGCTACACATACGCCTTTGACAGTTACAGATTTAAAAAACAAAAAGGTGGGAAATAAAGAACCCTTAAGAACCATTTCAGAATATGGTTCTTCAGGATGATACAGTTCTAAATAGAACTGTTCCTACGTGTAAAGAACCTTTAAAGAACCATCTTTTTTTAGAGAGTATGGGAGATCGGGGCACAACCTAACACTTTTAGACTTGCTCAGTTTGTGTAAATCCACTTGGGGTTCTGGGAATTTCTTTTCCACATTAATTTCACACGTCTAGTACAATTATGTTGTTTTGTTTCTTTAATAAGTATACTTTTTCCTTGATTTACCCTGAAAGAATGGAAGTAAAATGTGACAACGAGGGGCACATTGTAACATGACCATATGACAGATTAAAATGTTATTTGATCTAATCAAAAATATATACAAGACTAAAATATAAATACTAAAATACTTTATCAATAGAATACAATTATTAACTTTTTCATATAAAATAATGGGATTTTTTAATAATTAAAAATAAACAAATGTTTGTGTTTGACAACAAAAACACAGCAAAACACAGCTATACAGCATGGTTCAAAACAATAATAATGAATCATTTCTGAACATTGACTTTCAGTCTTAATACGCTCTATGCATGAACACTGCTGACGTAATGAAGTGTCAAGTATACGTTCCAGATAGAAAATGGAACTCCACAAGGGAGTGTAATAAGTCCATTATTGTTTTCTATAATGATTAATGATGTTTTTAACCAAGTAGAACCAGATATTGGTAGGTCTCTGTTTGCAGATGACGGGGCTCTCTGGAAAAAGGGTAGAAATTTATTATTTATTAATAGGAAAATACAAGAGGCAATTAGGAAAGTTGAAGAATTGGGGTTTTAAATTCTCAGTGGAGAAAACTAAAACAATTATTTTTTCTAAGAAGAGGGTTGTTCCAGAAATGAGTTTGAAGATGTATGAGGAAACATTGGAAAGGGTAAAGGTGTTTAAGTTTTTAGGTATTTATTTTGATGTAAAACTTATATGGACTGAACATATTAATAAAATAGTTGAGAAATGTCAGAAGGTTTTAAATATCATGAGATGTATAAGTGGAGTGGAATGGGGGGCAAGTTTTTCTTCTTTAAAAACTATATATGTAGCAATGATTCGGTCTGTTTTTGATTATGGCTGTGTGGTATATGGTTCTGCCTCAAAAAACCTGTTAGGAAAACTTTGTAAAATCCAAGCTCAAGCAATGAGACAATGTTGTGGAGCAGTTAAGACTACACCTATATCAGCTTTACAAGTCCTGGTAGGAGAGATGCCACTAGAGATTAGAAGGAAACAATTAATGATTAATTACTGGGCTAAACTCCAGGGGCATAAAGATGAACACCCTACAAAAGTGGTTTTAAAGAATTGTTGGGAACAAAATGTAAGATGTGGAACAAGCTTTGGGTGGTGTCCCAGCTAGAAATTTTTTGTTCTAAAAATGTTCTAAGAACATTAGCATGTATTGTTCTATAAATGTTTTCAGCGGCTAGTTTTAGTTTTGTTCTCAGAATGTTCTTTTAAAAGTTTGGAGAACATTCTTAAAAAACATTATTAAAATGTTTAGTAGTAACATTCTTTTAACATTATTCTCTAACGTTCTTAGAAAGTTTTCAGCGGCTAGTTTTAGTTTTGTTCCCAGAATGTTCTTTTAAAAGTTTGGAGAACATTCTTTAAAAACATTATTAAAATGTTTAGTAGTAACATTCTTTTAACATTATTCTCTAACGTTCTTAGAAAGTTTTCAGCGGCTAGTTTTAGTTTTGTTCCCAGAATGTTCTTTTAAAAGTTTGGAGAACATTCTTTAAAAACATTATTAAAATGTTTAGTAGTAACATTCTTTTAACATTATTCTCTAATTTTCTCAGAACGTTTTCAGCGGCTAGTTTTATTTGTGTTCCCAGAATGTTTTTTTAAATGTTCAGAGAACATTTTCTAAAAACATTATTAAAATGTTTAGTAGTAACATTTTTATAACATTATTCTCTGACGTTCTTATAATGTTTTTAGCGTGTAGTTTTATTTTTGTTCCCAGAATGTTCTTATAAATGTTCGGATAACATTTTTTTAAAAACATTATTAAAATGTTTAGTAATAACGTTCTTATAACATTATTCTCTAATGTTCATAGAACGTTTTCAGCGGGTAGTTTTATTTTTGTTCCCAGAATGTTTTTTTAAATGTTTAGAGAACATTTTCTAAAAACATTATTAAAATGTTTAGTAATAACATTCTTATAACATTATTCTCTAACGTTCTTATAATGTTGTAAGCGGATAGTTTTATTTTTGTTCCCAGAATGTTCTTTTAAATGTTCGGATAACATTATTTAAAAACATTATTAAAATGTTTAGGTGTACCATTCTTACAACATTATTCTCTAACGTTCTTAGAAAGTTTTCAGGGGGTGTTTTTATTTTTGTTCCCAGAATGTTCTTTTAAAAGTTCAGATAACATTTTTTTTTACAACATTATAAAAATGTTTAATAATATTGTTAGAACATTATTTCTCCTAAAAGGTAGGATAACATTCTCTAAGAACACTCTAAAAATGTTTTGTGATGATGACCTTCTATAAATGTCTAATCATAACATTTTTAGAACATTATCCCTTTATTCTTATAAAGTTTTTAGCAGGAAGTTTTATTTTTATTCTTAGAACGTTCTTCTAAAAGTTAGGATAACATTCTCTAAAAATACTACTTAACATTCTTATAAATTTTTTAGTGGGAAGTTTTATTTTTGTTCCCAAAATGTTCTCTTAAACATAAAAAATGCTTAGCTATAACATTGTTAAAACATACAATTTTATTAATCTCTAAAATAAAACAAAAATCTAACAGGTTTATGAATGGCATTCACATAAATTATTAGAAGTTCTGCATACAGTAGATGCCCAACATTAAATTAAGAACTCAGTAAAGTCCAATGTGCAATCACACGTCTTGACTGCTGTTTGCTCAGAGCGCTCATCATCAGTCTTTGGTTGTCTTGGTTCTTGCAGAAAAAGAATAAAGTCATCTGCATTAATAGGTGTTCTACTGTTCTTCTCTTCTTCTTTTTCAGCTGCTATCCCAGTTAGCAGAATTGAGCTCCATTCTCTGTGTGCATGGTAGAGTTTTTCCTCATAGCCTATAAAAGAAGATCATGCAACAGTGTAAACAAAAATAATACAAATACATATTACATATTAAGATCACAAGCAATATTGACTTTGAAAACTTTCAAAATTAGCCAGCCTAATTATTAATCAGAAATTAATTAGATTAGTTTATTTAAAAGTATAAATATGATACCTTATGAGTATCTATTTTGTTTCTGTAATTTAAAACATATACTTAATCCATTATATACATGTTAAAGGGATACTCCACTTTTTTTGGAAATAGGCTCATTTTATAACTCCCCCAGAGTTAAACAGTTGAGTTTTACCATTTTCAAATCCATTCAGCCGAGTTTCTGATATTTAGAAGAATATCAGTAACCAGACAGTTTCTGGTCTCATTTACTTCCATAGTATATATTTTTTCCTACTATGGAAGTCAATGAGACCAGAAACTGTCTGGTTACTGATATTCTTCCAAATATCAGAAACTCGGCTGAATGGATTCGAAAACGGTAAAACTCAACTGTTTAACTCTGGGGGAGTTGTAAAATGAGCCTATTTCCAAAAAAAGTGGAGTATCCCTTTAATAACACAACTAGAGGCTAAATTATTTTAACAAACTACAAACTTGGCTTGAGAAGTGTGAACCTCGAACTCAGGTAGCCTTGAGCACAGCTGCAGCATGTCACAGCACTGCCCACGATGCTTTTGCTCTGATGTAACAGCTTATTTTCATCAGTTATATTGTCTATGGATTGTTACATTTCTTACAGATTTCTGCTTGTTTTAAATCAGATACAGATAAAGTAGTACTGCATTTGAGATAGAACAATTTCTAGTGTGATTTAATCATACCTGTGAATCGTCTCTTTGCTATTAGCTAAGCTGTAAGTTTTAGTTACTTCAAAAGCAGAAAGAAAAATATGCTATAACTTCTGTTTCTTATTGAGAAATCACAGGACAGTGTTGACACTAACTTTTTGTGCTCCAGTAGGTTTCTGTGTGCGCACAATCTGCATGTTAAATGTGAGCTACTGTCTGTGCATATGAAAGCTTGTTTCCGCCATGGAATACAATTTTTAAAAAAGGTAATTGCGAATCACAATTCAAACTTTTTTTTCTCAGAAGTGCGAGATATAAACTCGCAATTGGCCGTTTGAAAGTCAGAATCACAGGATAAATTAGTAAAACCTGAGAAAAAAAAAGCAATTCTGGCTTATTTTTTTTTTGCTGTCGTTTCTATATGAGAACATTAATGCACTTCATCAATACAGCTGCTCTGAGAGTCACTTCAGCAGCATTTTAGCTTCATTTGAGAAAAACTATCATCATATCATAAAACACAGAGAAACTCAAAGGTCTACACGGCAATCCGTCAAATAAAAGTTTGGTTTAACCTTTGAAGAACGTTTTGCTTAAATCATTACATTTTAAATAATTGGTTATAGCAATTTAATTAAACCATTCAAATGGAATCAAGAAAACAAAAAAAAAATTACTTTTGGGAGATGCGAGAGCGAAGTAGTCCAGTGATAATTAACAGGCAGCCATGGTTAATGCAATTTGCAAAGACCCGCCCCCTTTAGTTACTGTTGCTATGTCCAACAAGCCATGGCGCTCTCACGCCACACATCATGTTGTCACGCAATGAAAAATACATTGCGGATCACAGAAAAAACGCTGAAACGTTTAAACGCAGAGACAAGACAGAGCAGGTTACTTTTGATATGAAAGTTGAAACAAAGTCTCAACGTTTAATTTGTGTAATTTTTTTAGAAAAAAATATTTTTGGTAAAATAAAAATGTAAAAAATACCTGTCAATCAAACTCCCTCGAAGGGTGAATTCTGAGGGGAGTAAAAAAGACAGCTCACAATTCTGATATTTTCTTGCAATTGTGTCTTCTTGCCTCACAATTCTGAGAGAAAAAAAACAACTGTAATTTTACTGATGGAAACAGACAGTAAAAAAGTGGACTTCAAAGATTTCTTATTCTGTAGCTCCCTGTGGGATTTTTTTGACAAGTCCATAAAAATGCATCCATCCATGATAAAAGTACTCCACACGGCTCTGGCAGGTTAATAAAGGCGAAAGGTGAAGCGAAGTGATGCGTTTGTGTAAGAAACATATCCATATTTTATATTTTAGGGCTGGGAATCGATTAAAAAAAGTAACTGATTAATTACACAATTTGCTGTAATTAAATGCAATTAATTGCATTTCCCCCAAGCTTGTAATCATCAATATTTAAACTTAGATTAACCTAATTAAACAACAAAAAGGAAAAAAAGGAACAGAAAATAGCCCTGTATTAAAATAATATTAAACATCAATATATCAATATATTATTATTTTCAATAATCAATCAACATAATAAATTTAACAATTTATTATTATAATTTTTTTTTTCTAATTATCAAAATAAAACATAGTCCTACAAAGCTATTATTACAAGAGCATGTGATCAGAGCAGGTAATTTTACCATTGTTGTCAGCATGACTATACCAGCTCAGTAGGGCTATTTCACAGAAGTCTACTACTGAGAAATTTCACGTTATTTGACTTTGCTTTTCCAGTGCATGATCGGTACATGATTGGAGCGTTTGGGCCGTTAACGACAGAGCAGAACGCGCAGCGCAAACACGGAGCAGAACATTGAGCAAAGAGCTCAATGTTTGCTCAGTGTTGTGTGTGTGTGTCAGTGCGCCGACACACACACGGAATTGAGAGCGCGGAGCGGAAAAGACCCGGTCATGAAAGCTGCGCGAGAATAAAACCTGATCGCCAAACACGGAGGGGCGGGACGGCATATTTTGCAGCCTTTTCCGCAACAGGAAGGCAAAAAAAGTGCTGCGTTAATTGCATTTTTTTTATAAACTCGTTAAGCATCTCAAATTAATCGCGAAGATTAACGTGTTAATTCCCCCAGCCCTACCATATTTATAATTTTATCGACTTAAATAACTAGCTTCCAGCAGACAGCCATATGCAAGTCAAATTACGCCCAAAGAGTTAGTCAACGCATCGATACGCATATGCGCCTGCAAGGCTACGCATCACTACACTTCGGCCGCCATATGCGTCTATGAGTAGAAAAATGTGTCGTCCCAGTTTTTGATACGCGACGCACCGTTGTATGCAATACTATGCGTTGTTGGTGGGGGCAAAACTGCAAGTTGCTTGCGTCCGACGTGTTGACTATAAAAGGCTCTTGTCGGTGCATGACATAGGAGTAGCATAAGCTTTGACGGCTCTCGCGGTTCAAACAAACAGGGCTAGGCAATAAATTCAAGCTCCTCCCACATTTCTCTTTATATGATTCTCTTTAATGATAATTTTTCTAAAAATCTCTGTGGAAAGAAAGTCAGATATAAATCTGGGACAGATATAAATCTGGCACGAGGGAGAAAAAAATAGATCATTTTTATTTTGGAGTGCATTGAGCGTTTAAAATTGACTACGGTTTTATAAAATGCAGTGGATACTTACTAGTGATGGACTTGTTTCTCTGTTGGTGCCTGTTCTGCTCCGTAAACATTGGTCCAATGCTTGATCTTAAGAAAATGTAAAAAGTGTGTTAATGTGTGTTAACAGACTATTGATCTGTGTTAGGCTATATAAATCTGGAGAACCCTTACTAACATTAACCATGGTTTTGCAACACTAACTAAATGGTAATAAATTATTGTAATCAATCCACCATAAAAATATTGTTTCTACACTTTACTATAATAAAAACCATGGTTAATTTAGCAAAGGACCCTGGGAACATGTCCTAAAAAGAACAGCTCATCCAAAAAATAGACTCTCTCTCGTTATTTACCGGTACTCCATGTTGTTCCAAAACTGTATGAATTTATTTTGTATAACCTTAATTAAGATATCTTGAGAAATGACTTCACTGTTTTTTTTGTTTTTTTTTTCATAAAATGGGTTCCAATGTTGTTTAATTCCCAACATTCTTGTGTTTCAGAGAAGTAAGTCATACAGGTTTGAAAATAATTTCATTTTGAAAGGACATTTATGTTATGTATAAAGACACAATGTTCTCAGTTCCCTCATTGTAAAGCTCCTATGCTGAGGTTTATTTTATTTAATTTTTTCAAAATGTTGCAAGTAAAATGTTCTAATTGTGTTAACTTGTCACATTAGAAGAACGTTTTATAAAGAACATTCAACATCTCATCTCTCAATGATATCCTCAAAACATTTCCCTAACGTGACAGAGAGAATGTTCTTATTTTGTTATCATGAAACATTGGGACAATGTTATATTGAGATCATTGTACAACTTTAACTTTAGCAACATTCCCAAAATATGCTCAAAATGTTGCAAGTAGAATGTTCTTCTTTTGTTATCATGAAACATTGGGAACATTTGTTTCCATAAAATGGGTTCCAATGTTGTTTTATTCCCAACATTCTTGTGTTTCACAGAAGTCATACAGGTTTGAAAATAATTTCATTTTGAAAGGACATTTATGTTTGGGTCAGCTAGGCCCATAAAAACTCATATCAAGAAGACAGGTACAATTTTGACTGGAGGGTTTGGACCAGTGTGCCTTTGAGCAGAGTTTACATGTTCTGCCTCTATTTCACGTGTATTTTACTATGACAATACTCACCGCAACTGAAGATCATGTGGCTGGATAATTTATTCCCAAAATTCCTGGATGGGAAACACACACATACAGCAATATTATTAGCTATTTGTATTTACTTACTAAAAGAGACATAAAAAGCTTGTAAATTTTTAGTCACCAGCTCAAAAACATATTATGATGATGACTCATCATTTTGACGGTAACGTTAGGCCGATATCCCGCGATCATTCAAAAGCCTAGCTTTCATAGTGTGGTTCGAGTTCCTCTCTGTATAAAGACACAATGTTCTCAGTTCACTCATTGTAAAGCTCAGACTATGCTGAGGTTTATTTTTATTTATTTTTTATCAAAAACTAACTTAGCTGACAATATTTAGCCTAACGTTATGCAGACTGAAACATTGACATAATATCGATATTGCTCTAGTCGCATTTAAAATTAGCTTCTCAATTTAACACACTATATTTTGATGTAGCAGAATGTATTCTTATATAAAATAAAGTTATTTACCTTCCGCAGATTGCAATATGTCCGTTACACGTAGGCTACGTTGTTAAAATTCGTTGTCCATTTACATCCCGCAACTCGCTCAAAATAAAAATGTAACAGTACGATGCAAAATAATCCATGTTTTAAACAATGTAAAAGCCACAGAACCGAAGGAGGCTAGTACTGAAGATCCTCCCGGCTCCCGAGCAGCAGCAGCGCGCACACACACACACACACACTCTCACTCTAACAGACGAAATATTCAAACTTCAAACTTGACCAGTAAAAGGCGCGCATAGCTGCCATTGGCCAGATTCCTGGATGACAGTCTGAATAGCCAATCATGCTCAAAACAACTCGAAGAGACAGCCAATAGGGATGGCTAGTGTGACGTCACGACATCACTTCCGTGTCCAAGCCGCTGCGTCTAATGTAAACACAATGGCAGTAGCTAAGGAACCGGTCACTTTTTTTACGGTGACATCGTATTTTGCGGACACCCCAAAGTCCGTGAAAAAGGGTTTGAACTCGTACAACTCCAACAGAGTTGTAAATGTTAGTGTGCTGGCAGGTGGAAGTCTGAAAGGGAAAGTACAGGCTTCAATGAAAAGTAAAGTTTACGAGGTTGAGGTGAGGTCCCGACTCTTGAGTGACTCGTCAAATGGCACAAATTTCTATGACTTTTGTTGTTTTATATGAGCATAAAACAAATTGTTAATCAAACATTAAGCTGTCGCCCTTTACCATAAAAAGATTGTACATTTGTCACGGTTCAAACGTTACAAGTTTTTAGTAGCTACCGTTACCTCGCTAACATAAGGCTGTCGGCCACCAAGCTAACTTTACTGTACAAGTGTAACGTTAACTATTGTACTTAGCTATGTTAGAATAAGTACCTATGGTTTGTTGACAACTTAAAACTCTGGAAAAGTATTGCTCGCCCAATACAGATTAGACGTTACCTAACTAGTTGTTGGCTCCACCTAGTGCAACACAAAGATAAGAAAAACCTTTATTGATCTCACAATTCACTTGTTACATTCAGCTCTCAAGAAAACACTCAGGGTGTGCAGAATAGACAGGAAACGAACAATTAAATAGTAAATATAGGAGGTATCTTATACAGTGACTACCAGACTTCAGGGGGCAAAAAGTATAAACAATAAAAAAATAAACATACTATAATAAAAAAAAGTTAGCAGTGCAGGCTTACAGAGTGCACTACAAAGCTTTGCCTCTTAGCATTGTTAAGAGTTTTTTGTGAGGGTTAGCAAAGTTGATTTCACTCAGGTACACGTTGAGGGACAGGAAGTGAAGGCAAGTTCTTGCTCTTGTGCCATCGGGAGGTCCAAGTGCCACCATGTTGCAGCCCTCCTCATTTGGGCTGAGAAGAACTTCACCCGCACGGATGTCGAGTGTATGTGGAAGAGGCCCACGACACCCAAAACAGAGCAAATCACGGCCAAGAAAGTGTCTGTGATTGCACCTTCCACATCACAAGGTTAGTTCTTCGAGTAACTTGGAAATATCTGTCATGCTTTCTGTTTTGTTATCATTGGAAAAACAATGACCATATGTTTTCTTTTCATAGTAAAATCTAAGCCTGGGTTAGATAGCAGTTACCATCATATCCTTTATGCTATTTTTTCAGCTGGAATTAAACGCCCTGTCACCCCGGAGGACAGAGAATGGGCATCGTCATCTCTGGCACAGCTTGACCGTTTTACAGGTCTGGGTTGGATATTAGCTCCAGAACCTCCTGCACTGCCTCAGGTTTGACTTGTGTTTTGTTGTTTCATGTCCTGCTTTATCAGAAACTTCACATGTACACAACATTAAATCAGTTACAAAGATTGACGATATCCCTAGTAAGATGGTAAATTTAGTTTGACATATCCACAGATTTAAATTGCAAATCAGACATAAACCTGTTCAGACTTTAATTTTAACTTTATTCAAACCGCGCATTTCGTACACAAGGCAACTCAATATATGTATGTCTGTGAACAATGTTGACATGAAGGGATCTAATTGTTGTTATTCTGATTCAATGATATTTGTTGGGACAGACTTTTGACCCCTGCCATCACGTCAAAACTTTTGATGGGATATTGGCCAACTCCGGGTATTGTGAGGACAAAGCTCAACATCTCCTTTCATCCCTTGCTGTGAGCCCACAACAAAAGGAAGCCATCGAGAGGGCCACAGTTGGGCAAACTCAGAATGACTTATGGTAATAATACATACAAGGATCGATTGATTTCATGTGTACTAAAAGTCATTAGTGACTGTGAGGTTAACTGTTGTGTGTTTCTTTATAACAGGATGGCATATCGCAAGAAGAGAGTTACAGCCAGCAACTTTGGTCTTGTGTTGGCGGCAGTGAAGAGGAACTCTTACCCTCCTTCATTATTCAAAACGCTGCTTGGTCATTACAACTTCAAGCAAGGAGCTCATGTAAGTGATGGACACTGTTAATGAAAAATTCATTGTTCTTGTGTCCATTCATTTAAACTTGTTGATTTCAATTGAGTGTGTGTAAAAGCATCTGACCATATATATTTCTGTGAGGGTTTTCTAACAGCTGAAGAAGGGACAGGAAGACAGGGTGATAAAAACTTACACCTGAGCACGAGAAAGGATCCAGCCAGGAGAATACAGGGGTCGTTTAACAATAAACAAGGGGTCCCATGCCATCCCCTTAGGGGATAAAGAACAGCAGGAGGTCATCTAGATTGTAAATGAAGGCCTTTTGGCTTCTCAGGGATAAAGATTGTAAATAAAGGCCTTTTGGCTTCTCAGGGACAAAGAACAGCATAACCTGCCCAGGGGGGGGGGGGGGTAGAACCAGTCCATACTAGATGTCTTTAAGGAAATTTACAGAGACTAGGGAAAGGAGGAGTCAAGAATGTCAGAAACCTGTATAAAATGTCTCAGTTTTATTATGTCAGTAGGCTTTCTGTTTCACATCTGGGTGGCTGCGGTTGCGAAAAGATTCCTCAAAGAATAAAGCCTTTTCTTCTATATTACAATTTTGCCTTTTGAGTGTTCCTTAACCCTGTGATGCTGTTTTTCCCAGTGAGATAAAAAATTGCTTTTACAGCTGGTGTCAAGAAGAGGGATCCTGTGCGGACGCTTCTTCTCCTGGTCCTGAGAACGGATTTGACGGGAAAGTGCACAACCTCGGCAGCACTAGGCAGCCGTCTTATACCTCGACGGTTTGAGATAGAAACTCAACAGATTACGAGAGAGAGAGGCAAATACCCCACACTCAGGACCAGTGAAAGAAAAACTCCCACCAGGATTAAAAAAAATCCGCGACGATTGCGGGAAAAACAGAAAAGCATCTCTGGGTAAGAAACGGCAAAATTGTTTTATTGAAGTTGAGTGTAATTTGATAATTGTGAGTGAACGTGAACCATATTGGCTGAGTTTTGCTTTTGGTACGAGCGAAAAGGTGATTCAGATAATCACACATTTTTTGGGGAAGAAATTGATCTGACAGATTCGGATCGGTATCTACCACACTTAAGCTCGTTGGTGGACGGAAGTGCCACAGGTGATTCAGATAATCACAATTGCTGATTAATTAGTTTTACTCAAAAACTCTGTAACCTGAGGAAATCTCGTACAAGTGGACGGAAGAGCCACATCAAAATAATCGATTTATGTGGACGGAAGAGCCACGTCAAATCAGAATTAATCGAGCGCTGGAAAGTGCTTATAGGAAGTTTTTGAGTGAAACGTAATTACAAACCACCCGACCGATCTTGGGGTAAGGGAAAGATCGGGTCTGTTGAAGACGTTTGACAGATACTGTAAGACACGTGTCGAAATTGTGAAATCCAGAAGGGAGATTCAGCCAAAATGGGGTCATCTAACAGTAAAGTAGATCATTTTTATACACCAATTTTCTGTTAAAAGAGAAATAATGATGGTGGTAAATGTAAATGTATTTCCCCGAGGCGGGAACCTTGAGTAAGATAAGACTCAATGTTGTAAAAGAATCAATAGAAAAGAACGAGGGAAAACAGAATGGTTGTTGTGTGTGTGTTAAACGTGTGTAAAGGATCTTTATGTGTGGCTGATGAAACTTTGAGCAAAGCAATGACTGATAATTTGAGCAGTGTTGTGAATGATGAGCATATGAGATTGTACAAAGTAGTCTACAGGGTTTTCTGAAATGCTAACTTATCCGTTACTAGTCAGAAAGGGTTGTTGAAGTTTGTTCATGAGTGTAAAACTGTGAACGGACAGTGAATTGTTGGATGGGAAAGAAGCAGATAAAAGAGAACAGAGTCGATGCAGAAGGAACTGACATGTAGGGGAAGATAGGATGTTTTTCCTGATGGAAACAGTGAATCGTTGGATTGAGCACATGCAGAAGGAACTGACATGTAGGGAACGATAGAGTTCATGGAACTATTTATGAACGCCTGATTAAGTCAAATTAAGTTGAAATGGTACGAAAGGTGAGTTTTAGATGGAAATGGGGCGTTGAGTATGATTAACAGGGATTGGCATGATATAAGGATAAGGAATGTTTCATTAAGTAAAACGATTGTCTTTTGAACCTAAAGGGTCCAGCTATGCTGGGAGTACAGCAACAGCGCTTGCTTGTTCAAACCAGCTTCTGAATGTTAAATGTATACTTGTTTTGTATGTGTTGTTGATGATAATATCAAATTAGAAAATGTCCAGAGATTGGATATTTTGTTGATATTAAGCCATTTAAGGAAATATATTGTTTTATAAAGGAAATTATGGGTTGGAGATAATTTCCCCAGAAACGTGTGACTAAAGTTAATCAGAAACTTTGTGAAACCCGTTTAGAATATTTAGATTTTCCGTGTCGCTTATGAAAATTAATGCTCTGCCAATAATAATGATGTGAATGTGCTTTATTGTATTAATGTTATGAAAACAAGGGTATTTAAGAATAGATTGCCATATTTTTGTAACAAGAGTTGAAGGTGCAAGCATCTAGGATAGCTGTGTGTAATTTAGAGACCGAGAACAAGATTTAGGGAATCTTGTGATTTCTGTGGAACAGTAGAGATAAGTGGGACTGAATAATGATAATATTAAGTTGAATCTGCATACTAATCATTTGAATAAGCTATCAAACCAGTGTTAATGAAATTAATGACATGCTAAATTTCTTTATACTGTATGAAGAGTAACTGAATAGTCCTGATACAAAAGAGAGCAAATGCTGTAAGCAGTTTTGCTCACGCTCTGAAGAGAATTGCAGATGATGTTTAGTAAAAGTTTGATTGTAATTAGAAAGATAAATAGTAACTTGACTGGCTCCAAACAAAGAAAGTGCCAAACTAACACAAATGTAAAGAAAAGTCTGTGTTAATATGAGTTAGAAAGTAGATCAGTGTTAATATGATGAAGATTGTGATTCGGCTATTGTAATTGAATTTGCAGCTGGGACAGTGGGGGAAAATGCAGAGAACTTATCAGTGGCTCTGTTTGCATTTCCTGAATAGGAACGCTCTGCTTCAGGGGCGTAAAGTAGGGTGGAGATGTTAGAAAGATAAAAGGCAGAATAACAGAGAGTGTTTTATTGCAGTCAGCTGGGTCATTCAGTGACTGTAAATGCCCACTGTATGACTGTAAAAGTAAATGAAGGAGAAAAGAAAGTTGATAGATGGAACTTTTGAAAGTTGTTAAGAAGATTGAAAGATATTAAGTGTAAGGAATTCCTTTTGAAAGGAAAAGAACTATAAAAAGTACCGGTTGACGTAAAATTACAGATGAGCTAAATGAGTTGCAAAATATTTTAAAAGTACCGATCACTAAAAGGATGATTGTGTTTTGAATGAAACGCTTTGATAAGGTTTTAGATGATATAGAGAGACAAATCTAACGAATGATTTATAGTGATAATCATAAAATGTATGACAAGCAGAGAGCGCAGCCTCAAAAGTTAGTATGAACCATAGAAGCAGATTGATAAACTCCTAGAGAAAACATTGAAGTCGGGTATTAAATTATGGTAATTGAAAATAAAATTGAAATGAAATTTGAAACGTTATTAAGAACTAGAATAATTATTATTTCTTTAAGATAAAATAAACAGAAGCAGTGTTACAGGATTAACAGTTGCTAAATGTAAAATGTGTAAAAGGCATTTGATTAAAAAAAAAGGCTTGTTAATGTTGATTTTAAAAGATAAGAATGTGATTTGGCCAAAACAGGTTTGCTTATCTAAATCTGGCATGTGCTGTAACTGAAACTGCCACAGTTTCAGTGCAACAGAGACTCATTCGGAGTGTATATTTGTAATGTCTAAATTACAATACATGTAATTTATGGAAAAGATGCCTTAAGATGGGCTACAGTTAAAGAAAAGATGGCAGATAAAGTCTGAAGTTAAAGGTTTATGAGAATGCAGTGTACCAGTCCTGATGCCTCAAGAGTCTCTCTCTCATTCAATGTCAGCTGAGAGCTGTTTTCTGAGGCTGTGTAAAGCACAGTGTTTCAGTTGAACAGATTCATAGATGCGGAAAAGCTAAGGCAGTTCAGATTTGACAAATTTAGAGGACAATTTGTAAATGTTTTAGAAGTAAACCTGAATGACTTTAGAAGTCTTTACAATAACACTGTTTAGGACTTGCTTATTTTAGGACCAGAGACTTTTAGCTCTCATTTTAGCTTCCACCATAAAACAGGGTCGATGGCTCCGGCTACAGAAGTAACAGTACACTGAATGTACGATTGTGATCTAAATTCACTGACTATAATCAGGTTGCTACCTTTAAGATGATTAATGAATTTAAGTGATTAAATACTGTTGTTATTAACCTGTCTCCCTGTGAACACTATTAGGTCAGAATGGCTCTGATGACTCTTGAATGCGCCTTTTCCTAAGCTCCAGAAAACAACAGATTATGTTGAAGAAAACGGTCACAGATTCTGTGATGGGAAAAAGCGGTTACCAGTGTGTACGAGTGATTACTTCAACGACGGGTACGATCTTTTAGGCCAAAAAGACAACCTAAGACAGAAGGGTCACGCAAAAACACTGGGCATTTCCTGATGGAGGTGTTTTTTTTTATGTGAGAAAGGTATTAGAGTTGAGCGGTGACTGTGAGGCCAGCAGCATCAGCAAACCATTGAGAGGCGAGATGAGCTGTAAGAAGTTACGGCCGTCTGACCCAGAAAATGTGAGTTCCTCTATATACCACTCACCAGAAACCGCGTTGATTGAATGGCTTGTTTTTCTGACAAGTGTCTGCAACTATGCCAGGGGACAACACCCTGAAGAAAAGACAATTATAGATTAAGAGCTGATCTGAATGGGCATTCAGGAGCCAGCAGAGACCATTGAACTAGTGGTTATCTGTTGTGGAGACAGCTTAAAAAAAAAAAAAAAAAAAGTTGTAATGTTAGTTGCCTGATGAGCAAGGAAAACACAGAGATTTGTGTCGATGCTAAACTAATGTGTCAGTTCTGACTCCTGTAGATCATTTAGACATGACAAAGGACCACTATAAGACATGGTGGTGGCTAAAGATGACTCAAGAGAATTTTCTGGAAAACAAAGGTTAGGTAAATTGAGTATTTAAACTAAAGATAACCTTAGAAAAGATCATAGAACGATTGAATATGACTATGATTATTTTAGTTACAGTCCTAGGAGGCTGTTGAAAAGATTATTTGCTTATAATGAGAGAGAAAGAGACTGCTTGAGTGGAGGAAGAGGATGGTACTCTGTCTGTCTTTCTGTTATCAGTCAGCCAAAGAAAGCTGGAGCAAAATAAGATAATGCACCAAAACAATCCAGCTGACTTTTCTAAAATCAGATGGATAATGAACAGACATGCTTTGAAACTGGTTAAGAGGCCATAAAAACATTAGATAAAAGATACAGGAAAATGTAAGGTTAAAATGTCATTTAAAATTTGAATCCTTTTAGATAAAAGATATTAATAAGAAATATGAGCGGTTCATAGTCAGGGAAGAGTGTGAGTGTGAATTCATGTTTTGTAAAGTATGTGTTAGTTTAGGACAACTGTTCTGTCTGAATAGTGTGTATAAATTTGTCATTAACCTCTGGAAAGAGTGTTTTAGCATTATAGATGGGTTAAGGCGAATGACAAATTTGAAATTTTGAAATTGAAATTTCACAAAGCTGAGGATTGTGAGTCAATCTGATGAGAAGGCAACACAGAACAGGATGAGCTTTAAGTTGATTGATCATCGAGCTCTGTCTATTAATTATTATTTTGGTCATTCATGTTGTGCAGTAGATTTGAATTACTTTCTGGACAGGTTTAAGTATTGATAAATTAGAATTGTGAAGTCGTAGATAGCCGTCAGTCATGTGTTGAGAAAAAGTTATAAATTTGACAGCAACAAACACGTACAGTAGGCTAAGTAAATATCAGATTATCCAGAGAGCCCTTAACAGTTATGTATTGTAAAAAGGGGAAGATTGTTATTCGACTGACGTTGACGAAGTGTAGTGACGTTGACAAAGTGTACACGACCTGACCTGACCAATTGATGACCTGGAGAATGTTCGTAGATGACAGCTGATTAAGAGACCAAACAATAGGGTTTAGGGGCCATTGCCTTAAAACAATTTGATAAGAAGATGAAATTGTGGTTTTAAGTAATATTTTTATTTCAGAGGCAGAGAAAGATGTCTAAAAGAAATTTGGCTTAAGGACAACGTTTGGGTTAGCAAACTTTATCCAAACAAATGTTACCAAATAAATATGAACAAATATTGCAGTTTTCTATAGCTCAAACAGTAGAGCGTTAGCGCTTGTAACGCCAAAGTCATGGGTTCAATTTCCGAGGGAAAGCAAGAATTGATAAGAATGTAAATGTGTACCTTGAAATGTAAGTCGCTTTGGATAAAAGCGTCTGATAAAAGTAAGAGAATTTTATTATGTTAGATTTATGCACGAGATGGGTGTTGGGCATCAAGAGGAGGATGAATATGCTCATGGCGGGAACAAGAGAACGCACAGTAAAACAAGTGGTCAGATGAGTCTTTGAACTTTTTAGTATGGATAATTTGTATTCAGGCCACAAACAAAGACATTTCGGCCTCACAGGTGGGAAAACAGTAAATCCAGGGGGGGAGGGCTAAACCCATTGTCTTCACAGCAGGCTGAGAGGTTATCTAGCTTTGACCTCATCGGTATATGAGGACAGTAAAAGTCCAGGAGGGGTTTATTTGAAGAACTTTATTTGTATTAACCAGCTAGATCTGGTTTACTAAGGGGTTCACATTTGCTGAAAGCCATCGCACAGGTGGGAAGATAAATGTTGGGAGGACATTGGGTTTAATTGTGTGTATTGTTTGTATTTTAAGTGTGCTAATAACAAGAATTGTTTTGACAGGAAACGCCGGAGCAGAAGTGGCAGCACAGCAGACAAAAGAAAACTATGTGACAATAACCTCAACATTTGTTTTTCTTTACAGAAGATGCAGACTTTTGCGCATGGCATGAGCAAAGTGAAGAAACAGTGCCTCACCCTGTGTAATGCCTAACTTAAAATTTTCATTTTGCTGGATGTCAGGATGGATTGAACCAAACAGAACTGATTCTGTATTGTTTTGTTAACATGAACAACATGGGTTGAATGTTTTTTTCAGGGGAACAAGGACCCTGAGTGCTATTCAATGAGCAAAAATTATCTGGTGACAATAGTGTTTCAGGCTGTTGAATCCACAGGTCACACCAAAGGGACGACAAGACAAGCGGTCACTAACAAAATCACTTAAGGCCTCCATTCGCAGGTGACAGTAGACAGTAAATGACTCAAGGATATGCGCTAGAACATACCTCTCCTGCCAACGTTGGAAAAAGACCATTTCAACAGCACACAAAGTGTCATATTGGTGAAGATGGAACGTCCATGAGGCAACGAGATGATCAACATATCTGGAGAAAATGTTGACCAATTAATGGTTGAAGAAAAGTTTTGCGATTTTATTTGATTGAATCAAATTAGGGCTTAGTATTGATATACATGAAGGGTATAACTGTTCTTGAATTAAGACTTGAATTAATTCTATTCTTAAGGATTCAATAGTAAAATGGGTTTGATTGATTTTAGAAAATAGAAATGAATTTTTATTATTTTATTGGTTATCAGAGAATGATAAACAGGGGGGAGATGTTAATGAAAAATTCATTGTTCTTGTGTCCATTCATTTAAACTTGTTGATTTCAATTGAGTGTGTGTAAAAGCATCTGACCATATATATTTCTGTGAGGGTTTTCTAACAGCTGAAGAAGGGACAGGAAGACAGGGTGATAAAAACTTACACCTGAGCACGAGAAAGGATCCAGCCAGGAGAATACAGGGGTCGTTTAACAATAAACAAGGGGTCCCATGCCATCCCCTTAGGGGATAAAGAACAGCAGGAGGTCATCTAGATTGTAAATGAAGGCCTTTTGGCTTCTCAGGGATAAAGATTGTAAATAAAGGCCTTTTGGCTTCTCAGGGACAAAGAACAGCATAACCTGCCCAGGGGGGGGGGGGGGTAGAACCAGTCCATACTAGATGTCTTTAAGGAAATTTACAGAGACTAGGGAAAGGAGGAGTCAAGAATGTCAGAAACCTGTATAAAATGTCTCAGTTTTATTATGTCAGTAGGCTTTCTGTTTCACATCTGGGTGGCTGCGGTTGCGAAAAGATTCCTCAAAGAATAAAGCCTTTTCTTCTATATTACAATTTTGCCTTTTGAGTGTTCCTTAACCCTGTGATGCTGTTTTTCCCAGTGAGATAAAAAATTGCTTTTACAACACAAAGTTCTTTTAACCCTTGGGTACTGTAATAAAACATATCCTTTAGTTATATTTGTTATATGCTATCACACTCCTGGATCTTCCAAAGACTTGTGAAAACATCTGCTTTGGCACATTACTTTTTCTGCAGCATCAAATTTTAAGTAATACTCCCCAGCAACTCCCATTATAACCACAATTTTTCATTCAACCATGACACTGCAGTGAAATCACATATGAAAGGCATTCACAAGGTTAAAATCCATTATTTAAAAACAAAAAAATAATTGTTTTGATCAGGTCTGAGCTTGATGAATAGTGTTTGGGGAAAAAAGGTTGATCAAATTTTTTTATCAGAGGTTTTTTCAGCTGTAATGGTTGTGGCTTTTAAACAGCCAAAACTAGGTTTGAAAGGGTTGTAAATTTGCCCACAGTGTATTTTAGACCGTTTACATTATTTTTTATCACATATTCAAAATTTATGTACAATTAAGTTTCTTCACCAAAAATGTTTTTACTCTCAAATACAGTGAAGGTTATTGTCAATTAGTTCTACATATCACCCTTTGGTGGCAGAAAAAACCCACATAGAGACCCTAGGGTAATTTTTAAATCAAACAAGTGTAAACAAAGATTGTACTACAAGGGTTGGGCTGATATTTCTTTCCTTCTCTCCCTTTATAAAGCACCTTGTGATGCCATTGTGTATGAAATTCCCTTTCAACCCCCAGGCTTGTGATTGGGGAATCGTTCATGAGCCAAAGGCTAAAGAAGAGTACATGAAGCGCACTGGTGTGACCATCCAGGAGAGCGGAGTGTTTCTCTCTGACAGTGGCCTGCTTGGTGGCTCTCCAGATGGGACAGTATCTGCTGACTGCATCATTGAGGTGAAATGTCCTTATGCAGCCAGAAACAAGACCATAATTCAGGCAGCAGAGGCAAAGGACTTTTATCTCAAACTGGATGAAGTTACTGGCCTACTGAAAATGAAGCCGACTCACAACTACTGGCATCAAATTCAGGGCAACCTGTACCTTACGGGAGCTGGCACATGCCACCTGGTGGTATGGACTCCGCTGGATGTTGTAATTCTGTTCATCCATAAAGATCCAGCTTGGGCAAACAACATTAGTGTTTTAGAAACATTTTATAAGGACATTTTCCTGCCCCATATTCTCTCCGATATTAAATGATTAACCCTGCATTTGTTTACATGTTCTAAATAGGGATGTCAGGATTCAAATATATATAAAAAAGTAATATAATAAAAAGTAAACTTATAAATAGGCAGTAGAATATCATTATTATTATTATTATTATTATCATTATTAGCAATACCTATACCTACCTAGCTAGCTATAAGAAAGCAGATTTATGTGGATGTTTTTGAAAGATCTATGTCTTTCCATGTGCTTACACGGTTCATGTCCATTTTTACGTGACAAACGCGGCTGCACATGATCCTTTTTTTTTTTAACTCTTCCTTTGGCCGCTATGAAAATAAGATTTTCACATTTAACTTATGAACCTGCCATTGACTTCATGCGTTTGAGTGGATTTATGGACCGCGGTTATTGTAAAAATCAGTTAATCTTGACATTCCTAGTTCTAAAGCATTATTTTCAGTTTGAATGTTGTAGCCTCTCCCAATTTGTATATATCAATATCTGTGCATTTGTACCAGTTAAAATGATGTTTGTGTGTTTTGTTGTTTTATTTATTCTAAAAAAGAAAAAGAAAAGCAGTAACATGCAGTTCAAATAAATTGAGTGGGAGCAACATAATCAGTGTGAAGACTTTTTAATTGTCTTGTTCAGCTTCAGTTGCATCCAGGCTGTCAAACGGAACAAAATTATTCATTCAGCTTATGGAGGATCAAACACAGTTGTGTTGATAATATGTATAACAAACCTTTAAAAAAATATAACATTTAACATGTGAGTTTAGGAAAATTGATTAGCAAGTAAAAAACAACATTGATACAGTTCATATGGAATACAGTTAAAGAAAAATTCAATGCTGATGATGGCATTGTGGCAAACAGTGAGAGGAAATTCATGCTATTTCACGGAGGATGGGTGTCTGTAAATTTGTGAGAGAAACACACACTTTCAGTATCTTGTTTGCATGCTTTTTATACTGGTACGGAATGTATGACAAAATGTGAAATGTTTTCAGGCGCTGAATAGAACGCTCCACATGAACTCTTGCACTGGCAATAAGTCTGTTGTGGTTGATTTCCTCCATTGTGAACTGTCCGTTGACAAGGAATGTTGGGATGTTCAGTGAAACACCTGCAGGTAAAATGTCACGAATAGTGAAGCCCTTGTCAGCCATCACCATGTCACCTGCTTCTAGCTGTTGAAGTACTCCGCAGTCTGCTGTTATTGCTTTGTCCGATGTGCTTCCACCATACAGGTCACTGGCGAAGGTAATGAATCCATTAGGTGCCACACCAATCAGAGCCTTAAGCGTGGTACCTCCTTTGTAATGACTGTACAGATGACTTTGGGTGTCCAAACTTTCTGTGTTGGACACAGGTACTTCAGTACAGTCGAGCACAATCCGACAATTGGGAAATGGTTGGAAGCAATGTGGCAGGGAGGTTTGGTTCTTGAATCTGGAAGGAATTTTGTTTTCCATCATGCCGACATACAAAATGTCATACAGGGCACTGGAGATGGTGATAAAGATGTTGGTGACTGTGGCCCGGCAGCAGTTAAACCTCACAGAAAGGTCAACAAGACCACAATTCAGTCGGAGTTTCATCAAAGTCAAGAGCAGCTGATCGATTAAGGGCATTTTTTGGACGTTCCAATCAAAGTGATACTGGAGATCAAATTTGGAAAGAAGGGTCTCCAAAAATAAGACTGTGGCAGCATCTGGCAAGCCAGTGTAATAGTTGACTATGTCTGGGTGGGAGGATATTTGACTAAATGAAAATGTTTGTTTTTGTTTCTCCAATTCTTTCTTCAGTTTGTCATTTTCTTTTCTGAGCATCTTATTCTCAATTTCAAGCACCAAAACACTTGAACTACTTGGGGTCTTCTGAGCAGTGTCAAGGTGACTTGGGCCTGGTTCAGCTCCTCCTTCGTCCTCTACAGTCGCCGGGAGCATTTTCTTTTGCCGTTTGGTCGGCTGGCTGATGTGAGGAAAAGCCTTTCCCTCATTCCAGGCAAACCGTGTGGGCCCCGCTGCTTTGCCATGTGGAAAATGCCATCCACAGACCCTTGAGTTGTAGTTAGGTGTGAAATCTTTACGCCTGGATAAAAGAAAAAAACATTACATAAAGAACTCTGTGGCGATAAACAAAAAGAAGTAGGTTCTGCCAGTGCAGAACCCTTGTCCCTCTCACCCCTGTTCCACAAAAGCAACACAATTTGGCAACTGTATATACATAAATAGTGACTTTTATATTGTTAATGGCTTCATTCTCAAAAATGTAAATACTGACTTTATTCTGGTAAATTGTCACGTAAATCTAAAAAAAGGACTTGTAAACGACTTAATTCTGTAAAATATTACGTATATCTCGTAATTAATCTCGTTCATTCTTGTAAAATGTTTGTTTTTTGTAAAAAAGTTTAATATCTTACAATATGACTTTTCATAAATAACTAGCTAGTTGATTCTCATAAATAACGACTTTAAACTCAGTCACATTAAACTAGTAAATGGCAACTTTATTCCCGTAAATAATGACTTTAATCTCGATTATTTTATGTGGCCCCACTCCATCGTTAACAGCAACAGGTAACGTTATCTCGGCTAACGTTTAGCGCAAATACTGGCGCTAGCCCGCACTTAAATGTATTTTTCATGGTTAGATATCCAGCTTACCGTATCAGTTTAAGCCATCTCCTCTTCTCGTTGTCATCCAAAGGAAAGCGGTAGTAACTAATCGTTTTATTGACATCATTTCTGTTGTTACAACTTGGGACACAGCACTGCACCATTCTAGCCCAATTCGGTTTGGACACGGAAGTGACGTATTTGGCTACGATGACGTAGGCACTAGCCATCCCTATAATGTGGTAACATTGCAATTACAGGAAAAGATTACATGTTTTAAAAGAAAGAATATGAAAAAAATGTGCACGGCTATTTATTTAGTTGTATTTGTAAGCTGGCTGTTATATTTAATCAATTGGTTAAATGGTGTCTTCATTGCAGTGCATGAAAAAAAACAAAAAAAACTTACAATAACATATAAATAATAATAATAAATTACACAAATAATATAAACCATGTATAACAACATATATTTACCACTGCTCTGCCAAACAGCAGTTTAAAAGAGCAAACATATTATATATTAAACAGAGCAAACATTGCATATGTAGGCTATTCATATACAATTCTGTATACCTACATGAAAAACTAATGGATTGGTATCATGGTAACATTAGAGTTACATTCATGTGACCCATAATGATCCTTTTGCACTTTAACAAAATATTGACCTTTCCTTTAGAAACACTCTTATGCCTAATAATGTCAACTTGCTTTTCACCCTGTGTGGCACAGTTACACAACCTGTTGGTTTAGGGTAAATCCTCTGTCCAACACAACACTTTGGTAACATTGGCATAATTCTATACAAGTTGCAACATATACCCCGGGTTTCACAGGCAAGGTTTAAGCCTGTAGTCCCAGACTAAAATGCACGTTTGAGCTGTTTTACCTGAAAGCAACTTGCACTGACTTATCTTAAAATATGTCAGTGCCATTGTTTTGTCTCAAGATGCACACCAGTAATGTTTCTTTTTCTTTTTTCTAAGGCACATTTTTAAAAGCTAATTAAATGCACTAAGGCCTAATCCTGGCTTAATCTAAACTCTGTGAAACCGGGTCTGGGTTAGAAATTAAGGGTTAAGGTTAACCCTAACCCTAACCCTTGTCTACAGACTTTTATTTAACAGCATGGATACTCCAAGGTGTTGACTGCAGTGGTTAGGCCTTTAGCGTTGATACAGGACGAATAACTTCTTACTGTGACAGTCTGTAATGTATTTTAGCAAAGAGTGTTTGTATGGATTGTCCCTAATTAAGCTAGAGCTATTGCATTCAAGTCATGTCATAAAGATCGTATTTACAAGTTGAACGCCACCACAATGATGAGAATATGAGTAGGAAGCTCAGGATTTTCTTTAACCCTGATCTTGAAGAGTTAGGGGTGTGTCAGTGGGAAACATTGTGGGATACCACTATACTTAGGTATTTAGCAGTGACAATGAAGTAAGCTAATGCCTGCACAAAATATGATAGCATTAATATGTAACAGTATAATATGTGATGATAAAGTTTACAGTGGCTTCATTAATTTAAAACATTAAACAAAATTGTAAAACCTCATGAATACAAACTTCCCAGGAGGACTTAAATGCACCATATGTTCCATCGTGAACCCTGTTGGCCTGCTGTCTGGCCCGCAAGCTCAATTTAACAATAATTGTGTAGTTTGATTGCTAAATGTTACATTTAAAATGTTCTAGTTTTGTTAACACGTCACATTACAAGAATTTTTTTTAAAAACACTCATCATCTCAGGTCTCAGTGATATCCTCAAAACATTTTACGAACGTTGATTTGATAATGTTCCTCCTCTGTTATTATGGAACATTGTGCCAATGTTTTACTGAGAACATTATATAATCTGTTATCTCAACAACATCCTCAAAACATCCTTAAAATGTTGCAATTAAAATGTTCTAATTGTGTTAACACATAACATTACAAGAACGTTTTATAAAGAACATTCAACATCTCATCTCTCAATGATATCCTCAAAACATTTTCCTAATGTGACAGAGAGAATTGTTCTTCTTTTGGTTTTATGAAACATTGGGACAATGTTATATTGAGATCATTGTACAAACTTTAACTTTAATAACATTCCCAAAATATCCTCAAAATGTTGCAAGTAGAATGTTCTTCTTTTGTTATCATGAAACATTGGGACAATGTTATTTTAAGATCATTGTCCAAACTTTAACTTTAACAACATTCCCAAAATATGCTCAAAATGTTGCAAGTAAAATGTTCTAATTGTGTTAACTCGTCACATTAAAATAACGTTTTATAAAGAACATTCAACCTCTCATCTCTCAATGATATCCTCAAAACATTTTCCTAACTTGACAGAGAGAATGTTCTTATTTTGTTTTTATGAAACATTGGAACAATGTTATTTTGAGATCATTGTACAAACTTTAACTTTAACAACATTCCCCAAATATGCTCAAAATGTTGCAAGTGGAATGTTCTTCTTTTGTTATCATGAAACATTGGGACAATGTTATATTGAGATCATTGTACAAACTTTAACTTTAACAACATTCCCAAAATATGCTCAAAATGTTGCAGGTAAAATGTTCTAATTGTGTTAACTCGTCACATTAGAAGAACGTTTTATAAAGAACAATAAACATCTCATCTCTCAATGATATCCTCAAAACATTTTCCTAACGTGACAGAGAGAACGTTCTTCTTTTGTTATGACAAAACATTAAGACAACGTTATTTTGAGATCATTGTACAAACTTTAACTTTAACAACATTCCCAAAATATGCTCAAAATGTTGCAAATAAAATGTTATAATTTTGTTAACTCGTCACATTAAAATAACGTTTTATAAAGAACATTCAACATCTCATCTCTCAATGATATCCTCAAAACGTTTTCCTAACGTGACAGAGAGAACGTTCTTCTTTCGTTATAATGAAACATAGGGACAATGATATTTTGAGATCATAGTACAACTTGTTATTTCAGAAACATTCCCAAAACATCTTTTGAATGTTGCAGTTAAAATGTTATATCTTAGTTTTCATATAACGTTATAGGAACATTTTTTTAAATGAGAAAACATCCTTAAAATGTTCGGTAAACATTACATTCAAATGTTTTCTTTAGAACATTAACCAAACTTGTAGGGAATGTTAGCGAAAGTTCTGAGAACGTTCCCTGCTAGCTGGGGTAGTAAAATATATGCAGAAGAATTACAGGTAAATAATATCAAGATGAGTCCAACAGTTGAAATCCAGGATTATGAACCATGGGTTTATATAACACCTCATATAGATCTGCATCTGTTGGAGGTTAAAAGAACAGAAAGAGAAGTTGACTTTAGATATGCTTTCTCAGAATATATCAGAGCCCAATATCCTCGACATATTCAAGCATATACAGATGGATCAAAAGATCCAGAACATCAAACAACTGGGGCTGCTTTTTTAGTTAAAGTTACTAGTAATCAGTGGATTAGTGGAGTAAAGCGAACATCAAATCATTTGGCAGTTTATACTGTTGAATTGATAGGAATCCTTTTGGCGTTACAGTGGGTAGAGGAAATAAAACCTGACAATGTTTTAATTTGTACAGATTCAGTTTCAGTTTTAAAGAGCTTGAGATCTTTCAAATCTAATCACCAAGATATTCTTTTTAATATACTACATATGCATTCAAGAATTGTCCAAAATGGTATAGCAATCAGTTTTATGTGGATTCCAGCACACATAATAAGGGGAAATGAAGAAATAGATACATTAGCAAAACAAGCTTTACAGAAAGATATAATAGAGTTACAAGTTCCATTAAGTAAATCAGAGATGAAGGTTTTAATCTGGAGTAAATTGATAGAAGAATGGCAAGTAGAGTGGAACAATGGGACAAAGGGTAGATTCCTTTTCAGCTTATTAAACAAGGTAAATCAAAATATAACGTGTATAGGTAAGTCAAGGAAAGAAGAGATTATTTTCAGCAGAATATTATTAGGGCACTCAAATTTAAATAGCACACTTAAAATAATAGGGAAACACCCAAACGGGTTATGTGAAATCTGTAAGGTTGAAGAAACAGTAATTCATGTATTTCTTGATTGTAGAAGATATGAGCAAGAAAGAGGAACAATGATAGAAGAAATAAGAAAGAATGTAAAGCAGGAAATAAATTTTAAGGTTTTAATAAAATGGGCAAGTGAAATAAATAGTAAAGTCTTCTTCGATTTTATTAGAGAAACGGGTTTGGTGAATAGATTGTAAAACTCTGTTCCACACTCCGGAGCAGAAGGTGGCGGTAATGCACCTATTTAAGTTGGTTGCCAGCTGCCGTTAAAAATCAAAAAGAAGAAGAAGAAGAAGAACACTGCTGACGTATTTCCGGTGGAATCTCAGCCAGCGTCTTTACTTCCGCATTGCGCGTTCTATAGCGAAGTGTACTAGCGCCAAAACTTTCTTAAAATTCTTTTTCTCAGAAACGGAGACAACGATTTTAGAAACCGATTCGCTAGTCGGATTTCACATGATATGAGAGAATACTCACCCTCAAAGTTGTCGATGTAGCTCGAAATATATAATTTAAAGCCCTTCTCTTTCTTACTCTTAGGTGTGACAGCTAACTGCCTCACAATATTGTTAACATCATTCACGTTAAGTTCTTGTAAACAGCGGGTGTAATTTACCATTATCTCCTCCGAATGCAAAAACGTCTTCCAATGCAGCATCGGATGTAACTGGGCGGACTGAGACAAATCACGGAAGCGATCGTGCATAGAGCCTATTCATCTATTTCCATCCACCATCAATAGATTTTATAAAAGTAAAGAATAGCATAGGTCTTATAGGGTTGTGCCCTACCTGCGCAACTAATTTAAACCCTGCTAGTGTCTTCTGCTGGTTAAATAACAGATATAAGATTAAAATAATATCAGATTTGTCGATTTTTAAATTAACACAAAAACAGAGATGAAAAATCAACTTCAGTGAGAAATTTACTTTTGCTATGGTAAAATAAATGTTCAGTGATATCTTAAAGATTAAAGGTAAAGATGTTTTAATAATAAAAAAATAAAAAAAAACTCCATAGTGTTGATATGGCAACTAGTAAATACACCAAGTTTTGGCATGCAAGCATGCATAAAGTTTTAAACCATGTGTGTTACAACTAGCTCCGCTCACCCCATGTATGAATGTGTGTATATGTAATCTGGATTTACTACATTGGCCATGTTTTTCAAATAGTTGGATATTGAAATCTGGAGTTTGTTAAACATGCTTTAAACACCGATTTTTTTTATTTATTTTTTTATTAAATTTTTGTAGTAGACTGTTCAGATTACAGTCTTTTGGTGCTGACCAGCATAGTATAGTTCAAAAAAGAATGAAGTCTACAATGAATCCACAAACACTCTGATCAACCTAAACATAACAGTTGTAATGGGGAGAAAACATATCAGTGAATCTATAATAAAATAATGTTATGATCCTGCATTCCTTTGGTTCTGAACTAAATTTCTCCATTTCAGTCCCGTGTGAAGATTGCTGCTGATGTGAGGGAAGAACGTTTGTTACAACCTAAACCTGAAACATACTGAACTTTATTATTTTGAATAGTGTTCAGTTCTGTTTATGGCCATGTTTCTGAATTAATGAAAAAGGAAGACACAAAAAGACTTGGGGTTGTTTGTGTTTCAGGGAATTGATCTGTCATTTTGATATTTAAAATGAGCAATTATTTGGTTTAGCTACGAATAACATGCCTTTATATGGTACTTCATTTAGAATCAATGACTTTCACCTGTTTTATATTGACTGAGTAAATTGGCAGGTGCAGAGAAAAATTATGCTTGTCACGAGAGAGGTGGAGCCATTCTGATTAACATCTGCATAAATTTGGATGGTAGCACCCTAATGTGTCATTGAAACAAGCTTGGCAATGATGGGGTTTTGGCAGGTTGGATTTGGATTGGTGTTTATTCTTGCACTTGGATTTTCTGAAGCACGATGGAGAGCAAGAGCAGCACATAATCGTAGTCCAAGTGCGTTTAAGCCTAGAACATTAGCTCAAGCTTCTCAACAGGCTGATTCCGGGATGTCTTTGGTTCCCAGTAACGCTGTATTTGCACCACAAATGTTTCCTGCTCAGTTTCCTGTCCAGACACCAGTCAGGACTGACTTTGGAAAGTCTTCTCAAGATCTTATGGGTGTTCAATTAAAAGAGCTGTTGCAGGGTCCAATGGCGAAACTGACGTGGAGCTTTCCAAGTCTACCAGAGGAACCACAGCAGCCAGATGTTCCTTTTGTGTTGCCTTATCCTGTCCCTGCCAACAGTGTAGCTGCTCAGTGTGGAGAGAATTCAATATATGTGGAAGTGATGAAGGACTTCTTTGGGACTGGGCACCCAATGTTGTCCTCTGGTTTTACACTGGGAGGCTGTACTGCAACTGGAGAGGATTCTTCTGCTCAAGTGCTGATCTTTGAGTCTGAACTGCATGGATGTAGCGGCACATCAATGGTAAGGTTTTGTTGTGACCATAATCATAGGTATTCTGAACTGTCCTTGTGACTGTTATTCTATTAACCTTTCTGTTTAGATGACTGAGGATGAGCTTGTCTATAGGTTCAACATTATCTATACCCCACAAGAGGCTTCATATGGTGTTCCTATTGTCAGGAGCAGTGGTGCGGTGGTTGGTATCGAGTGTCATTATCCAAGGTGAGAATTCAATTAATTCAGGCTCACCGGATGTTCTAACCCTGCCGTTCATGGGCAAGAGATGACCGCTTGTTTAACTCCTACAGAACACATAATGTGAGCAGCGATGCCTTAATGCCCACTTGGATCCCGTATGCCTCATCTAAGGTTGCAGAGGAAGTCTTTGTCTTCTCCCTCAAGCTCATGACGGGTTGGTGTAGGCCAAACAGATTTGTAGTATGCTTGTGAATCATCTGTGTTAAGACTTCTTCTCTCTCTGCAGATGACTGGAGATTTGAGAGACCTTCTAACCAGTACTTCCTGGGTGACATGATAAATCTTGAAGCATCAGTGCGTTTGTACAGCCATGTTTTCGTCCGTGTGTTTGTGGACAGCTGCGTGGCTACTGCAGTCCCTGATGTTGCTTCTGTCCCTAGATACTCCTTTATTGAGAATAATGGGTAAGAGGTGCTGCCTCATGCATCCCAGCTTCCAGAAGGGTTGCGTGATTTCTAAATGGGTTCTGTTCACAGGTGCCTGGTTGATGCCAAGCTCACAGGCTCCACATCTCACTTTATGCCCCGGACTCAAGGTGATAAGCTAGGGTTTCAGCTGGAGGCGTTCAGGTTCCAGCAAGCAGACAGTGGGCTGGTATGTATGTCTTGTAGTTGCAACTATTTGTATGATGTGCTGCCATGGTGTACAAACAACTGTCTCTGCAGGTCTACATCACATGCACTTTGAAGGTGGCTGCAGCAACCTCTCCAAGTTCTGAACAGAAAGCTTGTTCATTCTCTGCTAATGGGTATGTTGCATGCTAGATTAGTGTACAGGTGAATTAGTCGCTTTAACTTAATTGAGGGTTTTTGTCAGGTGGGTGTCTGCAGATGGTTCTGACCAGGTGTGTGGCTGCTGTGACACTACTTGTAGCATCAGAAGTGGAAGTGATCAACTGCTTACAGGTTTGGACTAACTCTGATAACTTGTTATGCATGGCTTTAGTTCTTCTCACTAATCATTTGTTCCTCAGATCTGCGCTGGGAAAAAGCATCTGTCGGCCCCATCGAGGTTAAAGAATATGGCTATGGCCAAAGATAACTGAATGTCATGTGACTTCTGGTGATCTTAATAAATGTTGTTAATACATTTGGATTTGTTGTCTTTACTTGCAGAAATACTGTGTATTACTATACTGTGTATTATGTACTGTGTGTAATATTGCTCAAGTCATTTGTGGGGCTAGGACTATTACAACACTAAGGCATTTCAATAGCATCATATCTTTGCTTACTGGATGCTTTTGCTTTATTATTGGGGTTCAAGTGTGTATGCTGAAACGCTATTGTAACTGATAGAATTTCCAAGTAAGAACTTGAAATTTTGAGGGATGGTAGTATACCAAGGCATGTCTTGGTGACATGTCTGTCACCAAGGCTTACTGTACCTCAATCAACCTGATAGTGGTGCCACTGAGATCAAAAGTATGTAATGGCTCAGAACTCAAACCATTTGTCACAGGCTCAAGTGTCTTATATTATTGGAATGCTTGACAAAGCGTATTGGATTTGATGTCATCCTGTTTTTTTTTTTTTTTAAGAGCCTACTTTTGTGAGCTACTCATAGTGTGTTTTTTTTTTTTTTTTTTTTTTTTGCCTGATCTGAACCAAACCTGTTCAGAAAGATTCTCTGGAGTCTGGTTCAACTTTAATTCACTTTTGCAACAGGGTGCCAAAATGTTTGAAGTGGGTTTGGTCATTTCCTCTAAAATGGCTATCCCTCTTGTACACATGTATGGCCTCAGTCTGTGGTTGTGTGAAAAATGACATGCTATAAAATGACCAAAAAAATAATGAATATGGCTTTAGCTATGCAACAATCAGTCTGACTTGAACACTGGCATGTAGTGTCTTTGTTCAAGGTGCCGATATATTGTCTGAGGACATTCGCACATCTCGAAATACATGGCCGCCATCGGCAAATGAATATTGAGCTGTCAGACTTTGGCTGCGTCTGAAATTGCATACTCTGAGTAGGTAATTATTTGAATAAGTAATTACACTTCACAACCTCAAAAAAAGTACATTCTATACTGTTAATGCTGTATGTAATTTTTTGACTATTCTAAAGCATAAAAATACCTTGTTTCAGATATTTAGGAAACATGCTAAGTTTACATACCTGTTTCTCTGCTACAGCCAATTAATCTACTTTGAAATGTGCGTTTCGGGAATGTTTGTTTTTGTTTTCGTCTGTGTGATTCCGCCCACTGCCAATTTACCCAGTAGTATTTCAACACCCCAGGCTGCCAGTTGCCATAAAACACCGTCCTTGTGTCTCAATGTATATACTATCCATCCTAAACAGTATGTAAGATTAAAGTAAGTGTGTCCTAAAGCATAGTATGTTGAAAAGAGTATGCCAGAAGTCCCTGGATGGTCTACTATTTCCGTGCTCACTATAACAGCTAATATTGCCCACAACCCATTGCGCTTTGGAGGAGGATCCAGTTAAGAACTACAAACCATTACCTTGGCCATTAACTTTTAAATGCATCATTATGCATTAATATGAGGAGAGTTCTCCGCGACTGCAGATCAACGTGCTCCTGCATTTCTCTCCGATATGGAAGGACATGAAATTAAACGTGGAGGATTTTAACTGTAACAAGATGATTGCCAGGCCAGTTTACTGTGACAGGATGCAACAGAGAGCAACCGTTAAAGACGCAATTGTGTTAGTATGTCCCAAAGCTTGTCTCCTTTTTCTTCACACATACAGAGTACATACTTTTAGGGCCTAGTATAAATAGGCGAATTGAGACACAGCAAGTGTATTGCAGCCATGGAAGCAAGCAAACGAGCCAGGTCAAAGATCGCAGATTCTACCCGACCTAAAAATCCACGCCATCCATAATAAGCTCTATGAGCAGACACATATTAAAACGCGGATAAATAACAGCTCATCAACACACATCGACATCTTGTGTTGTGAATTGCACTCATTCCTATTGTGTCCTCAATCTGGCAACCCGCGTGAGCGTTGAGTCTGAGTCTGAGTCTGAGTCTGAGTCTGAGTCTGAGGAGGAGGGGGCGGGGGAACAACTCTCTCTCAATATTTAGAATTTTTTCAATTTTAATATTTTGAATTTGGACTGCAGTACCCATTTCAACCACTAGCTGTCAATATTACACACTGCACCTTTAAGAAAAAAAGGTTCTAAACGGTACCAAATTAGGGTTCTTTGGCTTGTAACAATAGCAGAATCATTTTTGTTAATAAATAGAACCCTTTTAATAAGGTTCCATAAAGAACAATGCTTTGACAGTGCTATACCTTAATGGTGTTATAAATAACCTTTTTAATAATAGTTTATTTTCATTAATATTAGTATCTTCATATTATTCATATTAGTATTATTAACATTATATTTACACATTATTTATGATTTTTTTTATTATAATTTTTTTTTAGTCTATCTAGTCTTATAATATTATTGCCTCTTTGGGTTTTACATATTAAAAAGCAGCAAAGTGAAATATCTTTATAATGCTCATGATGTCTTTACGTCCTTCATTATGTGTTTATTCTGAGTGACAGTTTCTCTCTGCAGATGATGAGGTTATGATACGGGACAGCATCTGAAATACACAACTGAGTAAAGAGTTCAAGTTTGTCTCTTCCAATTGATTATGTAAAAACAATTATAGGCTATTTATGAAGGCCAAAATGAGCAAAAATGGTGTTAAAAGGAAAAAGTGATATAAAGTCATGATAGCTTTAATGTTTTCTTGTGACTGGGTGTTTAGGCATAAAGTAATAATTAGAAATTCTAACAATATGGATCATAAATTCAATATCTCTGTTACTTTGTAGAGAAGAGAAGATGATCTGTCCCTAACTGAACAGAGCTGCTCACACTTATGTTCTGTTAAACTAAAAAGAGAAAAAGACATGCTGATAGGAAACCAGTACACTTTTTAAAGTTAAAATATATTGACATTTTAATAAAGAAATAATTTACCTGTTGAGAGTTTGTTGACAGCCTGTGTAGTTGTATAGCTGCATGAGCTCCAGAAAACCACTAATGAGGTGGCTTTGACCAGGGCTGGACTGGCCATCGGACATACTGAGGTCTTTCACGGTGGGCCGACGTGCTTTTTGGGCCGATACATTTCATACTCATACATAATTTTTTTTTTTTTAACGGCCCATAAAAAACATCAGTGAGAACATTTTAATAATCTGAAGAACATTTGAACCATCAATGCAAATAAAGAAGCTTTCTTTTCAAGAGTGTATTATCTAATGTATATCCGAGCTTCTATTTCTTCTTACGAGAAAGTAGGGTGACTTGATTTTGAGGTTGTGGTTTGCTATTTCTGTGATGTCATGTGAGTGACAGGTTGCCCCGCCCTCACGCCAGTAAACACATCATCAGAGAAGAGATGTCACTTCAAGAGGAAGGGGATATTGTTTTGATTAAAGATTATGACGACACATTAGTTAAAAAAAATGGTGTGCAAATAAATATAAAAATTCCATAAAAAATAATACTTGTCTATTTTGATTTCATGGTGACTTTAACACATAAGTGTTTGTTTTATTATTTATACCACAAGAGTAATAGGTTTGTCGAAATAAATAAGTAGGCTATTTATGTAAATGTTATACAGTATCTTGGAAAAGAAAATTAAATTTTGTCTTCATTTTAAATGTTGGTGTTTGGACCCCTAAAAATAGCCAGCGATAATATCTGAAAATAATAATGTAATGTGTCATGCAATTATGATCACTGTAAATGTATTCAAAAAGCTATATTCTAAATAATCAACTGCAAAGCGGACTTTTATTTTGGCGACATGTTGGAACCAGGAAGTAGTAGGAAAGAAATCTGACGTTTCATGAGTCGATTTTCACTGTAATAATTCGAAGGTAAATATGTTACATGGCGATTAATAAAACCATAATACTATTTTTACGAAATAACATTAATGCACATGAAAAGAATACTTACATGTTACAATCTTAGCGAATCTCGAAATGACATTTTGGCAGATTAAGATGAGAGCATCGTACTGATAAATAAAGTATCAGCTAAATGAAGTGACATGTTTAACGTTACCAGCTGTGAGCTTCTGCGTTTGGACAGATCAGATGAATCACTGTAAATAAACATAGGGATAAATTGTGTATGTTTTTCAGATGACACGGGCCAAACCAGAGGATGATGAGTACTGGAACAGCTCTAAATTTAAAGCGTTCACATTTGATGATGATGACGATGAGTTTTCAAGAGTAAGTTCATTGTGTTTCTGTTCTCAGTCCAAAGCCCGTTTACCACAGCAGTATGACAGTGGAGAATCACTAGACTTTATGGCCCATTCAGCCTTAAAACCATATTGTACAGTGAAATATTATAAAGACAACATATTATTTCCCAAATTAAATAGTTAGCTATTTTAGCCAAAGCAAAAGACTGAAATGTTACACTTAAAATATTTACTATTTCTATTTAATTACCATGTAAATGACATTAAATTAAGGTGAATAAATGAATTACTTTGAAATGAGTAAAATAAATGGTGACGTTGGTGAGGAAAAACTCCCTAGAAAGATACAGCACTTTTTTCAGCATACTTATGTATGTTGCAAGAAAGGAAGGTCATTTAATAATATTTGACCTATTTTTACAGTTAAAATGTATTTTGTGAAATATTTATATTGACATTTTCCTCTCACATTTTCTGCAAATTTCTCCTAGCACCTCTTTGTGGCTCACAGTTGATTCAGAGATTGTTGTGTTGATATTTTCCAGCTGAAAGAGTCCAAACGGGCTGTGAACAGCATCCTGGTGGGTGATTATGATGACGATGATGAAGATGACGTTGAGAGAGTCAGCTGGACTGGGGAACCTGTGGGAAGTATGCAGTGTTTTCTCTCTTACTGTCTTCAATGTTTGTACTAGTGATGGGAAGTTTGGATCATTTTACTGACTCTGATCTTTAAGTCTCGTTCAGCAAAATGAACAAATCTTTTTTTCCAAGTCATTTGGTTTATTTCAGCAGAATATAATTGAAATGTTACAAGTTAAAACCCAATTTCCCACATTTAGATTAAGAAAAAACTATAATGCAGCCAAGGCCAAATTATGAGAAACAGAAATGATTTGTTTATTGCTTAGCTGGGTCTTCAGGCTGTGCAGTCGTTCGTTCTTTTGTCACGTCAAATCCCTATACCGGAAATAGAAATTATTAGTTCACCTTCCGAATCTTCGGGTTTGAGTCGTTCGTTCACCACTAGTTATGGAAAAAAAAAAACGTCATGACAGAAATTCAGAAATGTATCAGTTTTAAGAAATTTGTGACCATAAACACATCATGTAACTGTAAGAATAAAAACAAAAAAACTACATGCTTGTTTGTAAGGAAGGTTGGGAATTATTAAAGGTATAGCGGAGGATTTTCCCGAATTTTAGAAAAGAACCGCCCTCTCCACTTTTTGAAAAAATGCACATGCGCAACACTCTACCTGCTCCAGAGAGGGAACGCGTATTAGACGTGTGCACGAGAGAACATGCACGAGCCTAGTTCTCCTCGTGCACGCTCTGTTTACAAGTTGCTGTTGGCATGGCTCATACAAGCCTACTTTCCTTTACCTGTCGAGTAGAAACTTCGCGACTGAGGCATCAGTGGGAAGCCCAACCTGTGCTTTCAGCGCACGCCAGCGTGTTAAAAATTCTCCCAAAAACACTCTAACTCAAAAACATTCATGCAAGACAAAATGTCAAATGCCCTTCCGTGTTTTATTTACTTCTTATACTGATCGATTGAGTGAGGACTCAAGACATGATCTGCGATGGAGAAGTAGCTTGTTGCATTTGTTTAATAAATACTATGTGAACACATTGGAATTATCAAAAATGAACACACAAGGTTTTAGAACATTTCAGCGTGATACCTTTTAGCATTTGGTCATAATTACTTAAAACAAATTGAGATGTTTACCGTGTCTGCGCGGTGCGTGACTTGTGCCAGGGCTAGCATCGCTAATCATAGCTTACATTAACTTTTAATAGCAGTGATTTTAAATGGATTTCTCCAAATAGCATGCCAAACTTTACCTGTCGAGTAGAAACTTTGCAACTGGGGCATCAGTGGGAAGCCCAACCTGTGCTTTTAGCGCACGCCAGCGTGTGAAATATTCTCCCAAAAACACTCTGGTCTTGTTTCTTTCTTCAGAGGCCTTTCTCTTCTTGTCATACAATTCGTAGACACTTTTTCTCTTGCGACCCTCAGACATTTTGAAAAAACCCGGTGAGAACGGGCGAGCTTCAATGAATGGCTGAAACCGTAGCTCACCACACACATACACCCGAAAGTGCGTATGCGCAGAAAGCGAAAACTACCAAGGGACGAGAATGTCGCCAGAATGATTGACAACTAGGAGGACCAATAGTCTTGATGATCCACCCGGAAAAAGAAAATCCTCCGCAATACCTTTAACTATTTTCTGTATCCAATGTGGCCATCACGTCATGTGACAAAAGAACGAACGTCTCAGACCCAAAGACTAATTATTAATGTTTCCTGTACAGAACCTATGGGATGTTGCGCGTTGCGGTCAACACAAAATAAACTAAACACATTCTAAAACAACTCTTTGTTCCCGAGTCATATTAAAGATTTGTTCAAAATGAATGAATTTGTTCATTTCATCACTAGTTTGTACCTCATCTGGATGCTCATCAGTTATTGTTTGTGTGAAGGCATCTCTTGGTCGGTCAAGGAAACTGCCTCCAGTATCCGCTCAGGGAGTGAGCAGAGCTTTCCCAAAATAGACACCACTCCTTCACTGTCCAAACAAGGGTCTGGATATTCCCTGAGCTCCCTGTTTAAAGGTAATATTTAGTGCTTGAATGTTTAAGTTCAATCATTATAGACCCACCAATCTGATTCTGTTTATATTCCCTCAGCAAGGAGCAAACCTGGTGCTTTCCAGTCCTTCTCTGAGTGTAAGTTCAAGTCACTGAAGCATTTCGGCTCATTTAGGCCTAAATTCTCTTGTGTTATAATTAAGTGTGTGTTGTTCCCTGTTTTCTAGCTTTTAGCGACACATCTACTAGAACATATGCACCAGAGCTGAGGAAGCCCAGGTCAGATGGAAAGGTAATGCATATGGACATTTTTACATTACCGTTTAAAGGTTTGGCCTTGGTAAGATTATCTTTAATGTTTCTGAAAGACGTCTCTTATACTCACCAAGGCTGCTTTCATTTGATCAAAAATACAGTGATAACAGTAATATTGTGTAATATATATATATATTAATATATTCCTGTGATGACAAAGCTGAATTTTCAGCATCATTACTCCAGTCTTCAGTGTCACATGATCCTTCAGAAATCATTCTAATATCATGATTTACAGCTCAAGAAAAACATTCTTATTATTATCAAGGTTGAAAACATTTTTATGGCATACTTTGATGATAAGAAGGAAGAAACAGCATTTATTTGAAATAGAAGTTAACATTTTATTTTAAAGTGTCCTACATGTACTAATAGGTAACAGTAAATGATGTATAATTACATGCATGTAACCCTAAACCTAATTCTAATTCTAACCCTACAGTAAATGCATGTAGTCAGTTAATTTTCTCAGTACTTAAATGTATAATTACACTGTAACAAGGACACCTTAAAGAAACACGCCGACTTTTTGGGACTTTAGCTTATTCACCGTATCCCCCAGAGTTAGATAAGTCCATACATACCCTTTTCATCTCCATGCGTGCCGTAACTTTGTCTGAAGCACTGCCACTTTGTGAAGTAGCAGTGCTACTTTTCTGTCTGAAGCACTGCTACACTGCTACTGCTACTCAGGCGAAGCACTGCTACTTCTGCGGAGTGATTTACTCCAACTCTGAGCGAACTCTCTGCTCCTCACCACGGGGCTTCTCAAGTGCTGCGAGCAAATCACTCCGCCCAAGTAGCAGTGCTTCGCCTTCTGAGAATATAGTTCCCAGTATGTATACGGTTAGAAGATGGCTGTGTCTCATGTGACCTTGTTATTTGTACACGCTGTCTACAAATCACAACATGTAAATAGGAAAATGTTGGCGTTATTTTGTCACTTATTTGGAGCAGTATGCTAGCTGGAGCTGTTTACCTCCAGTCTTTGTGCTAAGCTAGGCTAGCGGTGGGTGCGACAGGGTTACGGCACGCACGGAGATGAGAAGGGTATATATGGACTTATCTAACTCTGGGGGATACGGTGAATAAGCTATTGTCCAAAAAGTCGGCGTGTTTCTTTAAAATAAAGTGTAATCTAGAAATCTTTTATAACATTAATGTAATTTTTGATCAGTTCAGCGCATCCTTCCTGGATAAAAGTATTAATTTCTTCCAAAAAACTTTTCACCGGTAATGTATGTTTGGAGGGTAAAAATTTCATTTATTTTTCTTTACCAGTTTCTAACATTGACTTGTTATCTAAATGCCCATAGGATTTTGTCAGTGACCTGAGTCCAGAGGAAACCGTGAGGAGAATGCAGAAAGGACGGGTAGGGGGCAGCAGAGAGCTGTGAATTATATATTTTGCCCTAGAAAATCCATGTAAAGGGACAGTTCATAAATTCTATCATCATTTACTCACCCTCAGTTGTTCAAAACCTGTATTTGATGAGTAAATGATGACAGAATTTTCCTTTTTGGTTGAACTTTCGCATAAATAGTTATACCTATAATAGAATACCTAGATAAAGCCATTTGTTTATTTCCATTCTCAATAGCAGTTGATAAGTAGTCGGAGGACCTACATTTCCATTTTACATGAGCCATCCAAAAAAAGAATCACAGACTGGTCAAATATACTGTAATACAGTGGGTCATGAATTTACTGGGAAAAAAACAAGTATTGCGTCAGAATACATGGCTGCTTTTGAATGCCTGTCAATGGAAAAATATACTTTTCGCATCTCATTACAATTATTGTTCCAGGCATTTTCCCTGGAAAAGTTCCGCTCTCTGCAGGACAAACTTCTGCTGCTGGATGAAGCAGTTGCTGTTTATGATGGAAACGTCATCACTGCTGTGAGTCGCACTTCACACACTAACCCTAAACGGAAGCACTGCCGTGATTTTAGAATGACTCATATTAGTAGAAACAGCTTGTTTATACTATGCTTATTCACTGATCCTTTACATTCTCATACTCTACAGGTCTTGATATATTTAAAAAGGTCATTAAGTAAAGGTGAGATGTTTCCTGATCCTGTCTTTGCACACCAGTTCCTTTTTATTTTCAAAATAAATCAAATATTTTCCAGAACGTCATGTTTTTTGTCATTGTTGCAGAAATCCTCTTTCGAGAGTTAATGGCGAGAGACGTGGCTTTGCGTCATTACGTTCACTATTTAAAAGAGATGGGAGAACAAAAGCTTTTGGTGGAGTTACTGAAGTAAGTTCACTGTTTTGATTTCACTTTGATTTCAGTTCCCCTATCAAGTTGTGTCTATGATCATTTAGTGCAGGGATGCTTGGCATCTCTCCATATATTTGCATTGGTAATTTGATTTGAAGGGTTGTTTTGTTGTGTGCATTTTATTTGAATTACTGCCTTCATGACATTTCTCATCTGACTGTATTTTAGGGCTCTTGGCAGGACAGAAGATATGGCGGTAGGTACAGCACTTAAATTCTCATTGAACACCTGTCATTATACTCATAGTTTGTACACATGTCAGTTTACACATGACCAATGCTTTATTTAACCCTCTATGGTACAGTGTCGCCTCCAGGAGGTATGGCTTGCTCCAAAAAAATGCACCTCCCAATTTCTGAGTAGTTTCTTCATCAGAAGGGGAGAGCCCAGTATTAAGTAACGGAAATGCAAATACTTCCTCTTTCATGTGGAAGTACCATATTTTATATATATATATATATATATATAGATAGATAGATAGATAGATACAGCGGGGGAAATAAGTATTGAACACGTCATCATTTTTCTCAAATATATTTCCAACGGTGCTATTGACGTGAAATTTTCACCAGATGAAATTCATTATTCTTTTCACTCCTCTATCAGAAATCTTGCGAGGAGCACTGGTCGAGGCAAATTTATGGTGAAATTATTGTCTTTCCACTTCCATATTATGGCCCCAAAAGTGCTCACTGGACCATTCAGAAGCTTAGAATGGCGCCTATAACCAATGCCATCATTATGTTTTGCAACAATTAGGTTGCGAAGGTCTTGAGACAGCTATTTGCTTTTACCCATCATGAGATGTGTCTTGTGTGACACCTTGGCAATGAGACATTTTTGTAGGCCATCATTTGGGACTGAACCAGCTGTTATTAATTTCCACTGACAGGGGGCTGGATTGCTTTTTAATTACTGTAAGTTTTCAGAAGTTGTCTTGGCTTTCCATGCCTTTTTGCGCCTCCCTTTCTTCGTGTTCAATACTTTTTCCCTGTGTCATTTCACATTATTACACATAACTTAATTTCTGAACTTATTTTTGTTTGTTTCTTTGTATGCATGGCTTACTTGGGTTGTTACCAACATCTGGTGAAAATTTCATGTCAATAGCACCTTTGGAAATATATTTACTGAGAAAAATGATGACGTGTTCAATATTTATTTCCCCCGCTGTAGATATGTGGAAGTACCATATTTTCCCTTGTGTTACATATATATAATTATAATTATATTAAATTATTTAATTAAGTGTTGATTATATTTGTGTTTCGCTTAGAAAAAAACAAGTAGAAAAGGAACTGTAAAATCTTGTACCCTATGTTATTAAGGGTTAATGACAGCTGAAATTAGTTTATGACTTTAAAGAAGTGAAAAGAGGAAGAATTCCGTTTTGTCTCATCACTCTCCTTTGGTTTAATATAAAGTGAAAGGAGAGGAAGTTGGACTTTCTAATGAAATGTTTTGCAGTGACGTTTCTGTTCGATCACACATTCATTAAAAAGTCCTCTTTGTATTTTAAACAGTTGATCCAATACAAGGAACACTTGAATATTAAGGATGAAGGGCGAAGAAGAGACTTCCTCAAAGGTTGCCTCAGGTAGGGATCTTTCAGAGTGATTCAGTCGAGAGTTCAGAATCATCATCCACTCTTCTTTGATGATAAAGTGATCCATGTGATTTTGCTGTTTTTTTTCCCCTCAGCCTTCCTTTTTCTCATGACGACGCCACTCTCGTTCAAGACCACTATACACTCCTCGAGAGGCAAATAATCATAGAGGTGAGGGAACGAGTTCAACCACTCATACACAACTAGTCAAAAGTTAGGACACACCTACCTATTTATTATTACATTGCTTATACACGTTTTAGAATAAAGGGTTAGTTCACCCAAAAATGAAAATTCTGTCAGTAATTACTCACCCTCATGTTGTTCCAACCATGTAAGTCTTTCGTTCATCTTCGGATCACAAATTAAGATATTTTTGATGAAATCTGACAGCTGTCTCACTCCTCCATAGGCTTTCAGAGGGACCGAAACTGGCTGGCCCAGAATAGTTATTAAAAACATCGTTAAAATAGTCCAAGTGACTACAGTGGCTATACATTAAGTTTATCATGCGACGACAATACTTTTTGTGCGGAAAAACAACAAAAATAACGACTTTATCCAACTATTAGTGTTCTTCAATGTGGGCCTCTGACGGGAGCGCCAGGACGCATGCGCGAGAACTGAGATTACGGCGTTCTTCTTCTACTACTTACTTACTTGTTACTGGCTGCTCACTCCTTGGGAGTATTACCGCCATCTACTGTACAAGATGACGTCCCGACATCATCGAGACCTAAATCACAATAAGTGTCGAATTCAATAGCTTACATACAGCGCGCGTCTTCCTCTGCTTATAAACAGACCGTTTTGCGCTTCCGGCAATGTCGGGACGTCATCTATGAACTATGAACTAACACCAATGGAACTATGGAAATGATGTAGCGACCAATAAATAATTTAAACTCATCCATTTAAAACAAATTATACAATTTAGTTAGTTTTTTTAAAGAATTTCAGATCAGAATCAGTCAAATGTGTCCAAACCTTTGACTGCAAATGTAAGTATAAATGACTGACCCAATGTACTGGTTATTTTAATTATGTAATATAATTAGTGCTGTCAAATCGCATTACATAATATGTGTGTGTATATATATATTATTATATGTATTATTATATATGTGTGAGTGTGTGCAAGTCATATATATATATATACACACGTCAATAAAATGACACAGGTTTTCTGCTTTTCTATTTCTGCCTTACCTTACTGTGTTGTTAAAGAAATATTTCCTATTCACCTCCTCACTCTTCCTCTTTCCTGAGGGTGGCGTGATAGGTGACGGGTTGCTCTGTACAGAGGGAAGTGTAAGGGATGGGCTTCTCTCAAATTGGGTTACACGGCAGATGTTTCCTTAGATTGCATAATAGCACCTATGAACAAGTGTTATTCAGTTTGCTTTCTGTTTCACACATCCTGCGTCTGCTACTCACTATGGCTATGCATGAGGACCATGATATTTTCTGCATAACTGCATTGATTTAGTCAGATTTATGGAATAGAAATTGCACTTGTAACATGCATCAAGCCCTAGACATTTTCTAACAATGGGGGAGAAGTTATTGTTATAGGTTTCTTCATATAACCTAAATTGCACAATATTTAGTTGATAAACGGTGCATGTTCATCGTGTTTTATGCTACGTTCATAATGTAACATTTTGCTAAGATAATAAGCTGAGCTTCTAGGTCACAGTGCAGAACTGATCACACTTGCAGTGCGAGTTTCATAATCTCTTAATATGACCACTTAAGTGAATTTATGCTACTGCCACATGAATTTGTGAAGCAGGCCTTGTCAGTTAAGGGTCTATCACAGCATGTTTCATAGAAATTCATTTAATTCTTGTGTTCAATGTGTTTGTCTTTTCAGGCTAGTGACAAGAAGGCAGATGCAGATATCTTTAAAAAGTTCCCTAGAAAAGCATCTATACTTAATATGCCAATCATCACCACACTGTACTACTCCTGCTTTTACCATTACGGAGAGTCAGAGGTACAAGCTCCTGCTTTATATTGTATTATATTATGTAGACAAACTGAATATACAGTATTTCAATATATATAAAATAATGTAATATAATATAGTCTTACAATATACACTACCGATAGTTAGTTTTGAAATGGTTATGAAAGAAGTCTCTTATGTTTCTAATGTTTCTCTAAGGCAAGGGTAAAAATGTAATATTGTAAAACGTTATTGCAATTTAAAATAACTGTTTAATATTGTAATATATTTAAAAATGTAATTATTCCTGTGATGGTAAAGCTGAATTTTCAGCATCATTACTCCAGTCTTCGGTGTCACATGATCCTTCAGAAATCATTATAATATGATGATTTACTGCTCAAGTAATATTTCTTATTATTATCAATTATTTAAAATTATTGAAATTATTTAAAACAGTTGTGCTGCTTAACATTTCTGGAAACCTTGATATAGTTTTTTTAGGATTAATAGAAATTTCGAAAGAACATAATTTATTTGAAGTAGAAATCTTTTGTAACATAATAAATGTATTTTCTGTTACTTTTGATCAATTTATTGTGTCCATGGAGAATAAAAGTATTAATTTCCTTCAGAAAACATTTGAACAGTAGTGTATACATTGTATTCCATTCAGTTTGTCTTATTCATTGACTAATTCAAGCAGGCAGGTTAGCTTTTAAATATGAATTTTCCATGACTATTTGTTTTTAGAAACTTAAGTCAAACAATAATAATAAAATATATATATATATATATATATATATATATGAAGAGTTCAGATGCAAAAGCCTCTAAATGCCATCTGAAATTTTCTTATAGAATGATCATTTTTATCAAGCTCGTATATTTAAATACAATCATTTCACTTAAATGGCAATGAAGATTACCTATTAATTATCATTTAAGTGAAATGACTGAACTTAAATATACAAGCTTGATAAAAATGATCATTGTATAAGAAAATTTCAAATGGCATTTAGAGGCTTTTGCATCTGAACTCTTCATATATATATATATATATATATATATATATATATATCCCCCGGTTTCACAGACAAGGCTTTGAGCTAGTATTGTTAACTTAATATATCTTCAAATATGTGAGTGTCATTGTTTTGTCTCATGATGCACATCAGTTATGTTTTTTAAGCTACTTAAATGTCCTAATTGAACTAAGGCCTAATCTTGGCTTATTCTAAACCATGTCTGTGGAAACCAGGCCTAAAAATCTGAAACCTAACAAGCCTCAATTTGTGATGTGATTTTTCCTAGAAAAGTGCTTTATTTTTGAAATACTGTACATGATACCTTGTTTGATATTTAAACATTTTAGTGTTGTTTAAATCCAGGTACTTTTGGGGCCCACTGTATTTAAAAAACAAAATGTCTTCTTCTACAGGGAACTTTCAGCAGCCCATCAAACATAAGAAAAACCTTTCGGGTAAGATAAACAGTCATGTGTTTAGATTCTTCTTCAGTCATGCCGAGTATAGTTTTTTAGTGTAGTTTTTATATTTGTCTACAAACACCTAAACCTTAAGATAAATGTTTCCACAGTCATTAGAAATACAAAAAATGTGTCTAAACTTTTGACTGGTAATCTATAAATAAGCATATGTGTAAGTTTTGAGTTTCCTTCTCCCTTTTATTAACCTGTTCTGTCATGTTTGCCGTGGCAGATTTCAGAAAAGCAGTACATTCTCACAGCTCTTGGCGCAAGAGCGAAGTTGAAATCATGGTTTGATGTGGATAGTCTGTTCAACACCAAGAACTGGCTGGGGTACACCAAGAAAAGGTCTCCCATTGGCTTTCACAGGGTGGTGGACATCCTGCAGAAGAACAGCGCCCCTGTACAGGTACATCAGTTTCCATGTTGTAATAAAACTGCTCAGTTGCCTCTCTGCCAGCATGCACTTCAACGCAGCTTCCCATGATCTGCAGGTGCTGCAGGAGTATGTGAATCTCATCGACGACCCAGAGCTCAAGCTCAGTGTGGCTCTGAAATATAAATGCCATGACATCATCATCAATGTGAGTCGATTCTCGAGTCGGTATGGCTGTTTTTGGCTTTCTCAGTGTAACTCACTGCGTTTGCTGTGTCCATTCAGACATACAGAGACCTGAAGGACCGACAGCAGCTTACTGTTTATGGAGAGAAGCTGGAACGAGGCTCGGTCGAGTACAGGAAGATTCAGGAACTCCTCAATAGCGGGGTAAGAGGAAGTGAGCAGCCATTGCTGAATCATTTTCTGATTCACGGTTTCAAAACAGATGAGGAGTAACATTTTACAGTAATTTGTCAGTGTCCACCACAGGTCACTTCACATGTTTCAGTGCAGTGTTGTGCTCCTATGAACTAAAATGTCTGATTTTTGTTCCTTTTTGTTCCTCAAGCAAATCCGATGGAAAAACTGACACATGGACCACACAAGGCAGAGACAATATTGCACATATGAACCACTATGATGCTGCTTAATATGGAGCCTTTTTGAGGATAAACCTGGACAAACAGGACTGAAATCCTCACATATATCGAACATTTCAAAGAACCAGTGAAGTGAGTCATTCTGGAGTGATTCTTTTGCAAATGCATCTGTTCAGTACGATTAAACTGCCAAGTGTCCTTCTGCCAACTCTACAGGTGAACATTTATAAAGAAGTAAGGGAGGTTGCTAACGTGAACAGCATTTTCTTAAAGCCCTCACACCTATTTGTTTGCCTGTGTATGGATTTCTGAACATTCCTCATTATTCACTGCTTTTTATATTAAAGAGAACATGATACTGACACAAATGTTTTCTGGTAAATACCGGACTGAGGATGTGAATCTTGGTAAGATGAAAGCTGGTAATGAGGTTTTTGACTGTTGCGACAGGAAAGATCTGTCACAGTTTCTTGTTTTTGTTCACAGTCAATTTATGACAGTAAGAGTGAGGAAGTTCCCCGCTGTTTCATTTTGGGGACTTGTAACCATACAGTGGTTGTGTCATATAACCTTTTTAAAGGGATAGTTCACCCAAAAATGAAAATTCTGTCATCATTTACTCACCCTCAAGTTGTTCCAATCCTGTATGAGTTTCTTTGTTCTGCTGAACACAAAGGAAGATATTTGGAAGAATGTTTGTAATCAAACAGATCTCGGTCCCCATTGACTTCCATAGTAGGAAAAAATATATACTATGGTAGTCAATGGGGACCGAGATCTGTTTGGTTACAAACATTCTTCCAAATATCTTCCTTTGTGTTCAGCAGAACAAAGAAACTCATACAGGTTTGGAACAACCTGAGGGTGAGTAAACGATGATAGAATTTTCATTTTTGGGTGAACTATCCCTTTAATAAGATTTCCATAAGTCTCAGTTCTTTCAACTCTGGAAGATATATGAAGTTGTGGTCAGAATGAATGGCATCCCTTGTAAATATGATCAAAAATGGCGGTAAAAAATAAATCTGCATTGTTTATCCTTTTGATCTGTCATTCAAAAAAATCGCAAAAATCGAACCTTTCATTGAAGTAAAAGAATTGAAAGTGAGGGGAAAATCACATTATGAAATAAATGTTTTTCTCCAAAACAAGTTGGCCACAATTATTGGCACCTCTAGAATTTTTTATGAGTAAAATATATAAGTATATTCCCATTAATATTTACCTTTTTTTTTTAGCACACCAGGTTGACTAGGAACATAAAATTGTCTAGCTATGACTTCTTGTTTCACATGAGTTAAAATATGAGGAAACACAAAGGCCAAATTCCCTTAATCATCCATAACAATGAGTAAAACCAAAGAATATAGTTCTGATGTGCATCAAAAGATTGTTGAGCATCACAAAATAGAAAGTGGCTGTAAGAAAATAGATAAAGAATTGAAAATCCTCATTTTGACCATCAGGGCAATAATTAAGAAGTTCCAATCAACTAAAGATGTTACGAATCAGCCAGGAAGAGGACGTGTGTCTATATTGTCTTAATGCACGGCGAGGAGGAGAGTTTGAGTGGCCAAAGACTCTCCAAGGATCACAGATGGAGAATTGCAGAGATTACTTGAGTCTTGGGGTCAGAAGCCATAAAAAAAAAAAAATCAAACAACCCCTACATCCCCACATGCTGTTTGGGAGGGTTTCAAGAAAAATCCTCCTCACTCATCCAAAAACAAACTCCAGCATATTCAGTTGTCAGACATGACTGGAACTTCAAACGGCGTAGGGTTATGTGGTCAGATGGAACTAAAAAAAAAATGCTTTTTGGCAGCAAACATGCTAGATGGGTTTGGTGCGCACAAGGATAAAAAGTACCCCATGTATACAATTTAATATACCGTTGGATCTTTAATGTTGTGGGCATATTTTTCTGTTGGAGGTCCTGGACATCTTGTTCAGATATATGGCATCGTGGATTCTATCAAATATCAACAGATGAAAAAACAAAACCTGACGGCTTCTGCTAGAAATCTTATAATGGGCCGTGGTGGGATCTTCCATCAGGACAATGATCCAAAACAAACATCAAAATCATCATAAAAATGTGTTACGGAGCACAAAATGAAGCTTCTGCCATGACCGCCCCAGTTCCCTGACCTGATGAGTGCTGAACTGAAGAGGAGAAGCACCAACATGGATCTGGGAATGTGAAGGGTCCGGAGAGATTCTGTATGGAGGAATGGTCTCTGATCTCTTGTCAGGTGTTCTCCAAACTCATCGGGCATTATAGGAGAAAACTCAGAGCTGTTATCTTGGAAAAAGGAGATTGCAAAAAGTATTTAATAAAGGGCGCCAAAAATTGTGGCAAACGTGTTTCGGAGAAAAACATTCATTTATTTCATAATGTGAGATATATATATTTTATTTATTTATTTATTTATTTATTTATTAAGAAATTAATACTTTTATTAAAACAAGGATAATTACAAGGATGCATTAAATGGACATTTATAAAATTACAAAAGATTTCACCATATTTTCAATGTTTCCAATTTTTCAGATACAAATTATATTCTGTATAATTGTAAAAATAACCAATTATCAAACCCCAAACTATCATTGATGATAAGAATTTAATCTGTACGAATGTAATCATTTTTGATAATGAAAGCTTTACATGTTTAAAGACACTACAAGTTTCCTGTGAGGTCATAATGTGGGCTCATAAAATACCATGCTGACAAATGGTTGAAGTAATTATTATCTGTAGTTCACTGGAAATTGTTACACACCTCTAGACATTAATGTTTTTGAGACCCATATGCCAATGCAATACTTTGGTTTTGATATCACTCTATAGACCACATAAAAGTTTCATAGAAGAACTTTCTTCCATATTTCCATTTTAGGACATTAGATAACATTAGTTGTTTTGTCTTTGCCAATGAGTAATATCACACTGTGCATTGTTACAGTATATATAAAATATTTGCTGTTACTTCGCTTTTTCTTTCAGTCTTTGTCAGTTGATTCGTCAGACTGGTATTGGGAATTCCCGTTACCTTTCGAGCAATGTAGGTTAATATATATATATAAAAAAAAAAGAAGGGTTTAGTTTCAGAAATATGCTGTTGTCAAGCTCTGGAACTTAGACTTAATTAAAAACAATAAGATCAAGTTTATGTCGATTTTTTTAACCATCTTGAGATTAATTTTATTTCCGACGACACTGTTTTTTGTAGGCCTGTTTAAAATAATAGTGTAGGTTCCCTTTATTGTGGTAATGTGATAAAAGAAAATCCCCGGCGACATCAAAACCTGGGCTGTTTCAAAACCTGTAGGCTAGTAATGAGCTACTCTGATCTAGCATCACTTTAGAGCATCATGCGCTACGACTGAGTCCCCTCCATTTGCTCAAGTTCACAAACACAAAACGCGCCACTGATGCTAAAAAATTGTTCTAGAAATGCAGTTCTCGCCGTGTTTAGAGGCATAGTTTTTTTGTATATTCTCTGATACATTCTAAGTGTCTTATTTGAGCCCGCTGTCGAAGAAAGCAGAAGTGCGACGATCACGTGGTCGTAGTAGGTTGTGGTGTAGAGATGTGCTCGTGCCTCATGCCTCACCATTACACGCGCTGCTCTGAGGGTCCTGTCAAGAGCTCTGCTGCGCTGGTCCTTCTTATAGATGCTTATAGATGAAGAGAGGACACATTCTTAACTGCATTTGGAGGTAAGAGCCACGGAATTTTATACGTTACATTTATAGAAAATGTCATATTTGCTTTTACATATATAGGCTATTGAGAAGTAAAGATTTTTTTGTGCGGCACGCCACAATCTGAAAACAGGATGTGTGCAGTGTTTTCACGTGTAATTTGCGACCTGGTTGGTTTTTATAACCTTTTCAATTCAGACTTTCAGTCAACCCAGGGACCCTCTGTATAAAAAAGCTAGGTTTTCCCTGAAACACTTTTATTATCTTTCATTAATAACTTTATTAATGTACATACCTACACTGGGGAAATAGTTACTTATAGGAACAATTTTCACTGAGAAATTACTTGTAAATTTACTACATAAATTATAATTACAAAGAAACAGAATATAACATTGAATTAAATTACTGAAATAGAATTTTCTTATAAAACTATACTCCATTAGGCTACTCTTTGTTTTATTTACAACAGCATTACTACAGTAGAGAATCCTTAGCAGATCATTAGTTATAAAGTTATATAATAGTGGAAATGACATGACATTTTCAGTTGGTTTATTCTATGTTAATAGAACAGAGAATAACACACACACACACACACCCCCCCCCCCCCCCCTCTTTTTAAAAAAAGATCTAAAGTGTTAAATGTCATAATTTCAAAATCGACCCATATCTCCCGTAATTAAAAAAACAAACATTTTCACACACACACACAAACAAAAAAATCATCAAATTAACTTATGGGAGATATGGGTCGATTTTGTTGTCAGCAGTAAACAAAGGAATCATGAATATTTAATGAAGATGCCAGCTTAATTTAGACTTGCATTAATGATACATAAAATACATTTCAGATAATACATATTGCCTTGTATCATCATATTGTAGTAGAGAGCATCTTTTCTAATAAGGTTGAGCTCGTTTCCAAGAATCTGCCTGCAGCGTCTAAAAATGGTCACATACACTAGACTGAGCATCGCCAGTGTTTTGACATAATGATATGAGACAAGGGAATAAAAGGTTTCATCTGATCCAAAAGTCACAGTGTCTGTCTTAACACCCGTACAGTGATTTAATGACTATAAGTAGGTCACAGACCACAGTGAAGACTAATGCAGAACTTAATGCGTTCTTCTCTCTCCACTGACTTTGTATCTGTGTTTTTCTTGACACTGACTGACCATCAATGGCATTATTGCCAATCCAACTGTCCCGATTAGTTTCAATAGGCCAAGTGAAACACTTGCTCTGTTTACTTTCCCAATCCTCAGTAGAGTTCTTGTGCAAGGTCATGGTTTTTTCCCAAAGTGAAAAGCGAGAAATGAGTACAAAGAAAAGGAGGGACTCTTAGTCAGCGTGTAATTCGCATGAACCTATACGTGGGTGGTTTAACTGCAGTCATTTCTTTCTGAACTTTAAACACGTCTCGCTCAATAACTTCCTATTGCTTTTTGGTCTCATTTACCATTCATTATAACAACCTCAAATGTCTAAGGCAAGAACGATACATGATGATTCACATACCATTCATATTCACGTACCACAATTCATGTACCAACACACGTGGTTCCTACTAGTGTGTTTCCGTTCTGATGCACTTCTACTCCTCGTGGATGATGGGGTCGTGATTAATATTTCAGTGACTGTCTTGTCTAGCTGGGGCAAAACTAGGGAGTGGTGCATTGTGCTTTGCTGGAGATGAAGGGGAAAGGGGGTGTTTTACTCTGGATGAGACATGGCAGAAACACTGAAACACTGGAATGGTCAATGGTCACGTCGAAGCAAAACCGATTTGATATGTGCCAAAGTGCCACCTTAGTTGTGCAATTCAATGTATGTTGTGTGCCTCAAAATGTACTTAAGAGAGAAATATTGATTGTAGTTTCAAAACTCAATTATTGCACCATTATTGCTTCACTAATGTAAAAACAAGTCTAAAAAAGATTTGTGTCAACACATTATTTTTTTATTCGATTTTTTCATGTTCACCACAATGGAAGCCATGACTGAAACATAAAAAATCCTCATATTTTAACTACGCTTATGAACTAGAGTTTAAACATACAGGATGTGATCTAGCGGTGAAGATTTTTGAAAAGAACACACACTGTACTGTAACAATGAACAATGATACAAGAATGTAGAAAAAAAGGTAAGATGATAAGATGAAGTCCCATCAAGGAACAAAAAACCCTTGAAATGGGTAAATCTGAATCAAGCTTTGAAAGGTACCACATTTTTGGCAAATACCATATGTGAAATACTATTTTATTAGGTTCAATGTAGTATACATCTGTTCTGTTTAACATATTTAGTTAAGACAGACATTTACCTTTGTGTCCCTGTTGTTATTTTTTCAACTTCTTTGCCATTTTAATTTTGTAAAACTTTTCATTATTTATTTTATTTTAAAATTAGTTAAATATATATATATAAAAAATTATTTTACAGTTTTTAATTTTAATTTGTTAATAATAATTGTTATTTTAGTTTTTTTCAATTCTGCGGAAAATTAAAAAAATATTGTGTACACATATTAAGAACTGGTTCCCATGACTTAACAATTGAACTTAATTCCAATCATTAATTACTGCAATGTGGCAACAATTAAAATAAACAACAAGGGAATGAATTAGTACAACAAAGTAGTACAATGATTTAATAAAACGTGGCCATCAATTAATAAATTGTGTGATTGGATTCTTTACCCTTACAAAAAAGAAGTAACTTCAAGTTCATTTTAAGTATACATAAGTAAAGTTCAAGTATAATTTTGAGGATACTTTATGTAGTAAGTAATATCAATGTACTAGTAGTATACTTATAAGTGCAATATTTCACTACTACTTGGGACTTTAAGTGTACTTCAAGTGTAACAGTAGTACATTTTGAGTACACAACTAGTTTGCAACTACATTTTTCGTTTGTACTGCAACTATACTACAAGTGAACTTATAGGTACTGATAGTTCCCTTTCAAGAGGTCTCTCGTATTGCGTAAGGCTAGCTTACGCTATGGGAAAACTCCTTGGCTTCCATATTATTATTTTTTCTACAATGGAAGTCAATGGCTACCGTCAACTGTCTGGTTACCAAAATTCTTCAAAATATCTTCTTTTGTGTTCAACATAAGAAACTCAAACAATTTTCATTTTTGGGTGATCTATCCCTTTAAATACCTGTAGTTTTATACAGTATAAATACAGTGAATTTTTTTAGTACTCCTACAGCTCTGTTTAACCGCTTATTCTCATTTCTCTCTTTTTTTTCCCCCTCAGATATGATGCATGAATCCACTGTGGCACAGAGCATCATGACGACCATGAACCAAAGTGAGAAGGGGTCCTGTCAGATATCATATGAGCAGGACCGTATTCCTCTGATGGTGTTCTACATTGTGGTTTTTATCATCGGCCTGCCGGCCAACTTGGTCACGGTCTACCTCACCTTCCACCAGGTGTGTCATAAGAATGTCCTCGGCATCTACCTGCTCAGCCTGTCCTTGTGCGATCTCACTTACCTCTTCACGCTGCCTTTGTGGACAGTGTACGTCAGTAGAAACCACGAGTGGCCCTGGAGCTCGATGGCCTGCAAAGTGACTGGCTTTGTGTTCTTCAACAACATGTACATCAGCATCTTCCTGCTCTGCTGCGTGTCCATCGACCGCTACGTGGCGGTGGTCTATGCAATTGAATCTCGCGGCCTTCGCCAGAAACGGATCGCAGCTCTCATAGCGTTTTCGATCTTCATGGTAGTGGGCTTGGTTCACGCGCCCGTCTTCATCATGCGCGAAGGGGATGCCGCCCAAGGGAGTCACCGCTGTTTCGAGCCAGGCCAGAGCTCAAAGATGGTTACGGCATTCAACTACGCTCGGTTTTGCGTAGGCTTTTGTATCCCCCTGGCCATCCTGATCTTCACCAACAGGGCCATTCTTGCAAACGTGCAGGCCAGCACGGGCCTCCAGCCCCATCAGAAAGAAAAGGTGCGCTACCTGGCTGTGGCGGTGGTGGCGTTGTTTTTGATCTGTTTCGCTCCGTACCACATTATTTTACTCATGCGCGCCGTCACCTTCCACTTCCCCGGGCTGCAGGAGTGTCACTTTGAAAATCACATCTACACGCCCTACAAAATCTCTTTGGGACTGTCGACTTTCAACAGCGCCATCAACCCCATTCTTTACGTGCTCTCCAGCAACAATATCCGTCAGGAGATCAGAAGAGGCATGGCGTCGCTGTGTAGCAAAGTCATCTGGAGTCAGCGCTCGACACACAGTAGCCAGCACAACATGCACAGCACCAAAAGCAATTCAGACCCCGTCTCAGAAAAGGGCAATGAAACGAGAACGACCTGTCCCACACCATGCTGAAATTGCAGAAGCATTGGACATACGTATTTTTTTGCTCGACGTGCCATAACTTGAACCTGAAAGGGACGGAAATATCAAGGACACCTGAAGGTGTGTTATAGATCTTGCAAAAAATCAAAAGTGAATTTCCTGTTGTTTTGTTGGGCTATAGACTGAAAGGATCTCAAGATAAGATCATCTCTGTGTTTCACACCTTCTAATCTGCTTCCTTCTCATAGTGTTTGAAGCTTCTGAATAGCTTGCATTGGACTCATCTTAAGCATATTCTACAGATTGTTGAGAAGTTCAAAATAGTTTTGCAGATAGACAGGAAAGGGCCTATCTCACATTTAAAGTGACTCACTTTACTTGATATGGAATCAGTAATACTACAATAATAACTGTTACTGTACATAAACCAGTGTTCACAAAACAAAATTGCAGGAAATGTATATAAATTTTGGAAGAATTTATGCACATCCAAAAGGTATAAATACCAATGAATTTACAGACATAATCTGGGATATATATTTAATTTACTTGCAACAAAGTGCCTCACATCTCTGAATATCTTTCAAAGATTTGATGGCACAAACTGAGCAAACGGGCAAATCCAGTTCAATGCGGCAGCTCAGTACCTTGACTAAACATGACTTCTGATTCAAGTGGGTTGTATCAAGAAGTCCAGAAGTTGTATCAAGCCAGCCAATCAGATTATTGTTTTTACTTTTTTGTGTGCAATAAAGCATCAAATGGTCGGTGGATGGTCTATAGGCTAATGTCCGAGACAGACTGTTTCAAACAACATACAGTATCAGTGTTTTCATTCTGAAATAATTTACTGTAACACTGTAAATGTTAATGTGTCAACGTTAAAGTGCATGCCTTTTAGTGATAACTGTTGTTTGTCGAGTTTAACTTTAACATGTATATTTCTTAAATTATTGGGGTTTTTTTTTATACAAGATTTTATAATAGATGTGGTTTGCGTTATGATGAATTTTGTCATTTTGGTTTCATTTTATTTTAATGAATATCAATTTCAGGACTCTGTGTACAATCTATTGTATCGTTTTTCAAGCTTTGTTAGGTGTAGCACTTATTTTGCTTGATTTTCTCACTTGTCATATTTCCCCAAGTCTTGTTTATAATTTAGATTTTAACAATTTGCAGTCAAGCTTTTCTCAAACAGTCACCAGTAAATTATGATGGACAATTTGCACGTAATGCAAACTTTTAAGAAACTGTAAATAAACTAAAGATTACAAGAGAGTAACATAATTCCTCATATATCAACTCGGCATAAACTAGTAGCTATACTGAAAAGGCTGTTATTAAAACATATGTTGAATATGTGTTTCGCAAGCACATAAGATTCTCAGGACTCAATGAAAAGTAATTTAAATGAGTTAACATGATGTGTTGAGCTATTTGTGTGCTTACTGATTTTTTAAAAAATGTGACAGGTGTGCATACATCAGCAAACAAGAAAAAATGCTGACCACACTGTAAATCCGCCGATTAAATGTTGAGCAAGTGCAGTCGTGCTGCATTCCTTCCTCTGTCACACTTTTGAGTGTTAAAAAAGCATGTGATATTCTTGGTGTCTTTTTTTATGCAAAAGATAGAAGCAAACCACACAAACATCATCTGGAATGTCTGCCCTCTCCTTCCTCCTAAACTTCTTGAATAATTAATTATCTCCGTGACCAAGATAAGTTCCTAATTGGACCTTCCCTCAATGAATAATTAAGTAGCCAGCAGCTGTCCTCAGCCAATAGCAAACAATAAGGCCAGTGGTACCCACCCCTGTTGTGAAGCCATGGGCTTCTGGCAGAGACAGACTGACTGACTGACTGACTGTATTGGTAAATAGCTATAGGCTGGCTGTCCTGCCTCAGTCTGCAGTCATGTGTTCATAGATTCCACTTAACTCATTACTCATACTTTACAAGACTTTTCACGTCAAATGTGTGAAACAAAAGTCATTTACATAGCCTATGTGAAATGTGGCTGACAACGAAAATTCAGAAAATAACGTTGAGCGTTTCTTAGACTGTAGACTATGTAAAGTAACTTAAATATAGCAGTGTATTATTTGCAACACCAGTGTTTGGCCTGAGTACTGGCCAAGAACAGAGGCGTTACATTGATTTAGGCCTTCTGTACACTCTAAAAAGTTTAACTATGATTGACTCAATTTTTTTGGTTTAACATTTTTACACTCTGTGTACACACAAGCTGTGAAATCAATGAAATATACTGCATGAATTGAGTAAATGCAAGTAAAAAAATTTTTCGTAAATCTGAGTAACTGCATCTGGTACATTAACAAATAAAACTGAGTAGAAATAATTTTACATTTAAAAAACAATATTTATGAGTAATATTAACTGTTGTTATATATGAGTAATATTAACTTTTTTATTTCCTCTAAACCTGCAATAGTATTCCATACAACCACCAGTATGGATGACATTGGCTTTTATTGTAGATGAGTAACGTTACAGCAATAGGCTACAGCATATTTTACACTGTTTTAACATACAATATTGCCTACATTTAACAAACATTTTATAAGTGAAAATGAAACATTTAAACATTCAGGTAGCCTAATTCAAGTGTAATCAACCAGGCTGTTATCCAATTTTATTGGATGGACTCGCGCTCGGCGGCCGTCCTGCGTTTCACTCATAGCCAAAAGATACTGCGTGCGACTGACTCCATAACCTGCCAATAACCAAACAGTGGACAGTTCTGAGGACATTTTATCATCCAAATTAATTATATCCTCCTGGGACCCAGAAATTTTTTTTTTTTTTTTATTTAGTTTTTTTCCATGTCATCACACTGTTTAGAGCACAATAAACAAATGGTAAAAAAAACATTTTTGAAAAATAATATTTTATTCATACGTTATGCTATGTCCTCTGTAGTGGACACCAGGACTAAGTTGTTTAAAAAATAAAATGACATGAAATTATATGTATAGGCAAAACCAATGGGATTTTTTTTTCAATCACCAATAAATTTGGGGGTTTCAGGATTTTTTCAACCAAAATTTGTATAAAGATTATTCTCAACTATGTTATGAAAGAAATAACGGAATGAATTGATACACCATTTTACTTTATGCAATATGTGGGTAAAATGTCCATAAATTAATATTCCCATTCAATGCAATGTATCTATAAACTGTATCTAATTTGCACCTTAATGTGTTCTTGGAGCAAAATTTTATGAAAAAAGAAGTGTAATTATTGGAGTAATAATTGGCAACATTTTAATAATAATATCTAATATTTCATAGGAATATTGATGTATAATTTATTTCTATATTCACTTCTTGTGTCTCACAAAATGCCTGATAAACATGATTTAAGTCTTGATGTCCTCTATAGTGGACATATATGAAATCAACGCCCTGTTCTGTAACAGAAAATATTTTTTTTATTTGAAACTCCATAACATTTTCCTGAGATGTTGTTTTATGAAATACAATTTGAAAAGTAGTCCAATTTAAATTATAATTAAGTTGGCTTGAGAAAGCCAACTTACTGATATTGTACTTAAACTTATTATTCTTCTGAGACTAAAAATTTCTATATGTAACTCCTCCTAGAGCTTTAACTCTACATACTCCAAACTCGGCTCAGACACTCAAACTTTTCTGACTAAGTGTGCTATCTATTTTCAGACTGATCGGACTTACGGTTTTCCTAAAAATGACGATCAAAACTCGAAAAAACTCATTCAAAAACTCCCATTGACTTACATTGGGGAGTTCTAAAAAATTCAAACCGACAAAAATTTAAATCTAAACACCTTGAAGACTAAACCAAACTGCCGTTCTATATACTATATGAGCCATTGAGACTCATTTAAACAAATAAACTCATCCATCTATCTACTTCAAACTACTTTAAACTTTAAACTATCTATCTATCTCTTTTTAACTAATCCATCTTTCTTTCTAACTTATCCATCTTTCTTTCTAATTAATCTATCTTTCTTTCTAACTAATCCATCTTTCTTTCTTTCTTTCTTTCTTTCTAATCTATCTATCTTTCTTTCTAACTTATTCATCTTTCTTTCTCTCTAATTAATCTATCTTTCTCTCTAACTAATCCATCTTTCTTTCTTTCTTTCTTTCTTTCTTTCTTTCTTTCTTTCTTTCTAACTAACTAATATTTCCTTCATTCTTTCTAACTAATCTATCTTTCTTTCTTTCTTTCTTTCTTTCTTTCTTTCTTTCTTTCTTTCTTTCTTTCTTTCTTTCTTTCTTTCTTTCTAACTACTCTCTTTCTTTCTTTCTTTCTTTCTTTCTAACATCTTTCTTTCTAACCTTTTTATCTTTCTAACCTATCTTTCTTTCTTTCTTTCTAACTAATCTTTCCTTCATTCTTTTCTAACTGATCTTTCTTTCTTTCTTTCTTTCTTACTACTCTTTTTCTTTCTCTTTCTTTCTTTCTTTCTTTCTTTCTTTCTTTCTAACTTATCCATCTTTCTTTCTTTCTAATTAATCTATCTTTCTTTCTAACTAATCCATCTTTCTTTCTTTCTTTCTTTCTTTCTTTCTAACCTTTTTATCTTTCTAACCTATCTTTCTTTCTTTCTTACTAATCTTTCCTTCATTCTTTCTAACTAATCTTTCTCTTCTTTCTTTCTTTTCTTTCTTTCTTTCTTTCTTTCTTTCTTTCTTTCTTTCTTTCTTTCTTTCTTTCTTTCTTTCTTTCTAACTACTCTTTTTCTTTCTTTCTTTCTCTTTCTTTCTTTCTTTCTTTCTTTCTTTCTTTCTTTCTTTCTTTCTTTCTTTCTTTCTAACTTTCTTTCTAACTAACTAATCTTTCCTTCATTCTTTCTAACTAATCTTTCTCTCTTTCTTTCTTTCTAACTACTCTTTTTCTTTCTTTCTTTCTTTCTTTCTTTCTTTCTTTCTTTCTTTCTAACTAATCTTTCTTTCTAACCTTTTTATCTTTCTAACCTATCTTTCTTTCTTTCTAACTAACTAATCTTTCCTTCATTCTTTCTAACTAATCTTTTTCTTTCTTTCTTTCTTTCTTTCTTTCTTTCTTTCTTTCTTTCTTTCTTTCTTTCTAACTACTCTTTTTCTTTCTAACTACTCTTTTTCTTTCTTTCTTTCTTTCTTTCTTTCTTTCTTTCTTTCTTTCTTTCTTTCGAACTAATCTTTCTTTCTAACCTTTTTATCTTTCTAACCTATCTTTCTTTCTTTCTTTGTGTTAAATAATGCCAAGATCATGCTAAGAACTCTATAAAAACTCCATAGTAACCATCTGTGACAACTAACCAACCACTCAAAATACTTTAAACTACTTTTAAATACTTTAAACTTCAAACTACTTTAAACTTCAAACTACTTTAAACTTCAAACTACTTTAAACTTCAAACTACTTCAAACTAATTCAAACTTCAAACTAATTTAAACTTCAAACTTCTTCAAACTTTCTGGTCCGACTTTATCAAGCCAACTTAAAGTTTGTCTCGACGAACTTTCGCATCTAGTTACAATATATTATCATATTTCCATAAGAATGCTACATTTGATCACTAAATTAATGTCAGACATTTTTAAAGACCAAGGAGAAGTTGTTTTCATGGTGAAACCTCCAAACATTTGGTGTCTCTGAAAAGTCCTGAATGTGCTCTTTACAGGACACCCAGGTTGTGTCATGTGACATGTATGATGTCAGAGAAATTCACTAAAATATAATGTCCACTACAGTGGACAAAAGTCTATTCTTGGGTCCCAGGAGGATATTCATTATCATTAGGATAAAGTCGTGTGTTTTATGCAAGGCGTTTCAATCACGCGAAAAGTCAGGCGCGACTCTCCTTTATAGATGTCACATTACTATTGCTTTAAATAAAACGATTTAAAGCACAGTTAATGATTTTATAGATAAAATAAAACATACACAAACCTGAATTCCACAGAGGAAATGCACCAATTCTGCGAAGCTGAGAGAGAACTGCTGGAGACCTTTTACTGTCTATGCTGGAGACTGAAGAGAGAGTTCAAACAGCCCGCGCTCACTCAACCGTTGAGTTGTTGTCGTCACGTCAGAGGTTGAGGGAGGGGTGTGTTAATGAAATATATTAATAATATTGATTTTAATTAATTAATATTTTTGTTTCTTGAAACAGATCAGTTTAATTCTCCATTCTCAAATATTTTGATAGAAATTTCGCACATATATTAAAGGAGAACTCCGGTCAATTTTAACATTGAGCTCATTTTTTTGTACATTTGGAGTGCTGTCAGTACAGAGAACAACGACAAAAATCGGTGTTGCCTACACCGTGTTATCCTCGTTTTAAAATGTGCACCCTGTTGACTTAAATGGGGCAAGTTTTAAACCTGCTTTTAGCCTCTTAGCACACTCTAAAAAGAGATGTGTTAAAAAACAACACACAGGATGTGTTGATGGTATTTTGACACATGTTGTGTGTATTTTTAACACACAATGTGTGTTAAAATGTAACTCTGGATAGAATAGCACTGGGTGGAGGAGAGTTTGTGTTTATGAAAAAAATGATAGGTATATTTTATATGGTATCCCATAAAATGCTTTAAAATATATAAAACAATACATTCAAATAAATAAATTAAATCTTAATTCATGAAAACTTAAAGATTAACGGGTGTTTTTTGGCAGCCAATCACATCATGCCTATTTTTCAATGTCTTTTTCAAATGCTGCTTTCACTTGTTATTAACCCCTTCCTCATCACCCCCACTTTTGGAAAGTGCTGCATACATGACATACCCAAATTAAAAAGGTTGCTGCTCATAAGTCATTCTGAATAGACACATAACAAACATATATTTAGAAAGCCAACCCTTGAGAGTTTATAGTTCAAGACTCAAAATTAACCAGACTGTTATTAATATTGAGATAACCAGTCCAGATTAACTTTATTTCTGTCAGACTCTACATGCATTGCGGCATGAAGCTTTTCGTTTGTCACCATTGTTGAGTTTCATAGGCTGATTCTTGAGGTCTGTATTTGTCTAGTTTCTGCTGCAGATTAATACATTTTATTATGATGGATAGCATGATGTAGTGTCACAAGATTGTTATAACTAATAGCAAATAAATAAATTAAATGCACATCTTTCACATACTCATAAACTTGTACCGACACACCAACTATAGTCACATGTGACACATATCTGACACAAGTTGTGTAACTATAACACATTAGTGTGTAAAAGGTTTCAACGCACTCCCTGTGTTAAGAACAATAACACACACTGGTTGAGTTAAAAGTAACACAAAATGTGTTGTCCTTAACTAGACACACAGGTGTGTTAAGATATAACACAGGTTGTGTTGTTTATAACACATCAGTTTTAAGAGTGTTTTAACTGGTCACAAATAGCACATCTATGACACAAATTGTGTGATTTATGACACATTAGTGTGTTAAATATTTTAACACACTCCCTGTGTTAAAAACAATAACACACTGGTTGAGTTAAAAGTAACACAAAATGTGTTGTCCTTAACTTGACACACAGGTGTGTTAAGATATAACACAGGTTGTGTTGTTTTTAACACATCCTTTTTAAGAGTGCATCCTTGATGTGTCATTACAAGTGCACAGCTAATGTGAGTGATTCCTTCAGAGTGAACGCGGGTGAATCTGACTGCAGTAGATGTGAAAGAAATATATAAAAAATGATGTTTATTCAGCCAGCGCACATACCTGTATTTACATCCTGTTTTCGGTCGAAGTCCACAGTAGTCGATTGTCGAGTTCACGCGCGTGATCATAGGTACTAAACTTATGCGCATGAACTCGACAATCGATTACTGTGGACTTCGACCGAAAACAGGATGTAAATACAGGTATGTGCGCTGGCTGAATAAACATCATTTTTTATATATTTCTTTCACATCTACTGCAGTCAGATTCACCCGCGTTCACTCTGAAGGAATCACTCACATGACCTGTGCACTTGTAATGACACATCAAGGATGTTAAGATGCTAAAAGCAGGTTTAAAACTTGCCCCATTTAAGTCAACAGGGTGCAAATTTTAAAACGAGGATAACACGGTGTAGGCAACACCGATTTTTGTCCTTGTTCTCTGTACTGACAGCACTCCAAATGTACAAAAAAATGAGCTCAATGTTAAAATTGACCGGAGTTCTCCTTTAAGTGTAGGCCTATTATAAATAAATAATTGGTTAGTCAAATACTAAATTATTTTAGTGGAAAAAAAAACTTAAATATAACTGTAAATTTTAGATAAAATTAACTTTTAGTCAATTATTTTTGTATGTTTAACTCAAACAATCAAGTAAAAGATATTCAGAGATTTTATTAAGTTAATAAAGTTAAATATTACTGTAATATTTACTAAGCCACAGAATTATTTTTTAGATGTAGTTTTTCAAATCTATGACAGATCCCCAGAGCTTGAGTGTTTTTCTTTAAAGGGATACTCCACTTTTTTGGAAATAGGCTCATTTTACAACTCTCCCAGAGTTAAACAGTTGAGTTTTACCGTTTTCTAATCCATTCAGCGTAATAATCAAGAAACTTTGCTGCCGTACCATGAGTCCAGCAGGCGTAATGATATGACGCAGCGCCTGAAAATAGTCCCCAGCTCAGTAACTTCCAACGTGACCGGGACTAAGTTTGTCTAACCTATTAGACCTATTATCAGGCGCTGCGTCATATCATTACGCCTGCTGCACTCATGGTACGGCAGCAAAGTTTCTTGAGTATTACGCAGGAATGAGAATATAGTTCCTAGCCATATCAGCCTAGAAAATCGCAACTTTACATTTTCCGTCGGTCTTAGTACACTATGTAACTACAGAAGAGTCAAGTTTTAAATAGGAAAAATATCGAAACTCTTTGGTCATTTTTTTTGAGCGAGATGCTAATGGTCTTGTCCGATTCAATGATCTATGCTAAGCTATGCTAAAAGTGGTACCGCCAGACCCGGAGATCGGCTGAATGGATTCGAAAACGGTTAAACTCAACTGTTTAACTCTGGGGGAGTTGTAAAATGAGCCTATTTCCAAAAAAAGTGGAGTATCCCTTTAAAGCCATTTCCTTTTGTTCTGTTGGCTCTAATTCTCTGTCTCTTTCTTTGAGTATCCCTCTTGACATGTTTCATGAAATGTGTGAATTATTAATGCATTAACAAAGGAGGGCTCAAAAGAAAACATCCTGTATTCAGGCACTCAAGCCTTAGACCTACCTTTCTGTGGGAATTCATCACTCTCATCCATGGGATCACCTTTCAAATCCATATAATTTTAGTGTTGTGAACTTTTCATTTAAATTAAATAAAATATGTCACATATAAGCCTTCATGCCCTCCAAAACCGTCATTATGTAATATCTATATATGCGTGCAATTAATGTCTTATTATATTTTATTACTTTAGAATACAGGGTTTAACTTTTGAATGCAGTCAATTGCTATTTTACTGAACAGTTATTGTAAATACTTTTACTATTTACTACAACTTTTACTATTCAAAATTACTGTCAGCGACGGCGTAATCGTCTGCTATTCCTTTAAGTGTATTTTGGCACGAACATCCTGAAACAATTAAGTCTATGTTATGGGAGTAATGGGACATAACGGGAAACAGCTGACTGCAGGGACCTCTTAAAGCAACACTATGTAAAATGTTTTACCTTAAAATAATGTTTCCAAAATAGTTTCAGTGGTTCATCAAGTCGTAACAGGGTGAAAGGCACATCTGCCTCCGCTTTGCGGTCCTTCACCTGCTATAACCGCAGATTAAGTAAGTAACCACAGTAAGATTGCCAGATCAGGTCGCGTTTCTAGTTCTAATGAGACATAAGAAAACTACAAATTTGACTTGCTTTACGTCAGGCATTACAATAGTCATTATTTAGTTTTTCTTCGTTTCTGATGTCGCAATACATCATAGGCTACTTTCATGAAATCATGCAACATACTCTACCTTGTCTGTGGACATCGTTCATTCCAAAGCCAGTGCTGCTGGATAAACAGTGCGTGCGACAGTATAGGCTGCGGGAGGCGAAATTAATTACGACGGCGGTGATGGACAATTCCGCTTCCAACCTGTATGGCTACCGCAGAGGAAAAGTTCCATAGTGTTGCTTTAAATTTCAATCTCAGGTGCTAACAACAACAAGACCACAGGAGGCTCATGGGAGGATGGATGGATGGATGGATGGATGGATGGATGGATGGATGGAGGAAAACTGTTGAACTGCTATAACTTCACCACTGACGTATTTAACCAAAGAGCTTCACAACGTTGAGATGTAGTATGTAAAATAATATGTATAGTAAAAGACACACATTCGGTATTTACACACAATCTCGCACCTCCACCTGCTGGTCATGATGTGAACATGCAAACCTATAGCCTTGTTTTTTCATTTGATTTGAATGTGTTCCTTCTCTTTCCACTAAACATGTAGATGTTCTTTGATAATGCTGCAACATTTCATATGACCTAATTGCAAATCAAATGAAAATATATTATAATGTATTGTGACATCATAGTGTAGGCAACATTACACCATATAATCAAAATTAGGCTGTACAACAGTGCCAATAGCATACAGTTTGTGCATTAATATTCTATTTATAACGAATGGCCATCACTACTGTTACAGTATTTGACTAAACAGTTTAAGATCTTAATAGTTTAAGAGGAAAAAATGAAACTCCAATAAAAACAAGCTATTTGTGAGACGGGTGCTGTACTGTCACATATTCAGCCATTAGGGGGGAGTGCTGTCCTACATTCACCTTGCAGTCATGCATTTAAATATGGAAGCATTTTCTGCCAATTTTAAATAAATCAATTAAATGCTAAAAATGAAAACTAAAACCATATTAACCATTCCATTATAGAAAACTCTACGCAAAATATGTGATTTTTGAAGAATGTTGGTAACCAGACAGTTGACGGCAGCATTGACTTCCATAGTAGTAGTCAATGGGTTCCGTCAACTGTTTGGTGATGGACATTCTTCAAAATATCTTCTTTTGTGTTCAGTAAACTCACACAGGTTTGGAACAATTTGAGGGTAAGTAATAACAAAATTTTCATTTTGGTGTCTGTGAACTATCCCTTAAATGTCTTTTGAAAAACAGAATTTAGCCTGACAAGTAGAATTCCATTTACCAACAGAAAATGGTGTCGCTTACAGAAGAACACTCAGATGAGGCGGGATATGGGATTGTTGGATATGTGAGACGTGAAGAGAAGGGAGAGCACAGAGGAATGATTGGTGACGCGATGTGAAAAAAATGTGATGATGTTGGACATCGGTAGGAAGAGGAACCTTTCACCCCAGTTTCCATCCCCGGGAGGATGTTGACATGACACAGACCTAACATTTCTTGGGAGTGCACCTGGACGGCAAGGCCTGACTGAGCATAAAGGATCTTAGTCAGCTCTTTATTTTTTAAGATGGCAGTTCAGTTCTAGATTTACCATGCCTCGATTTAGGCCTATATGTTCACTCTTATCCCTGTGAGAAAAAGACTACTGTGTAGGCTATTTGCACTGCTGTAACTTCACTGTGTCACTGTGTTGTACTTAATACACCTTTAAACTGAGAATCGTTTTATAAATTTTTTTTCCAATTCTGTTTTATAGAATTAAAAATGTTAAATACAATCAAACTCAGCATTTGCCGTCTCTGTGCCAGTAACACTCCATAACCCTACAACCTTAAAAACTCTTTACAGCACTGTCTTTTTTGTCATTTCTCCTCTCACTCAACCCACTCGAGAGACGCTTATTGACAGATGGTCCGGGCATTACCCGGCATCATGTTTTCACAGCCGACTTTATCTTGGCCTAAAGCCTGGACACACAAAAGGAAAACCAAGTTCATCATGTTTTAATTCCAACTCGTATTTATTTTCTGGTATGATCATCTGTCTCTATAGCATGAAAACAAATAATATATAATATAAAATAATAACGTAACAGCATTTGTATTATGATTATAAAAAATCTGACTGGAGAAGACAGTTCATTAACCCTGTCAAGTTTCTAAAACAGACTTTTTATAGTATTGTTTTTTTTAACACCCTGCACTAAATTAAAATTTATGACTGGGTGTAATTATAATATTGTAATATTTATGACAAATGCATTTTTACAGCACAGCCGTGCCCAAAATTTTGTCGCTTTTCCTTCCCGTGTCTATGGTCAAAGCCCAGCTGCTGTCATGGTGATTGAGGGGTATTTCCAAATGAGGTAGCAGTTTGTCCTGGTGGCTTCCAGCTTCAGGGCACTAATACGCAATTTCCATTCTCAAAAACATGCACAAACATAACTCTGCGCTGCACTGCACTGCACATATTTAGTTGAATTTTTAAAGATAAAATCATTTGTTAATTAAATAGAAAATTGTACTGCTTATAAATAGATACGTACATGCACAAACACTGTAGTATGAATGAAGTAAAATCCTGACATTCAGTTTCACCCCCAGTAAAGCCCAGAAGTAAGTTATTATTCTCTACCCAGATGTATTATTGTCAAAGTATGATATCAAGGTTCAGAATCAAGTGAAACATTGCCAACCTTTCAAAAAAAAAAAAAAAAAAAAAAAAATATATATATATATATATATATATATAATTTCTTTTTTTTTAAGGAGCTAAAGGTTTTTTAGCTCCATTGGGTCACCTGATGGAGTTTTAGGACACCATTAGGTCACTTGATGGAGTTTTTCGGTTCCTTGCCACTGTTGCCTTTGGCTTGCTCAGTTGGGGATATTTTGGGGATATTTATTTTGATTTTATCAATCAATAAATTCCACTAGAAACAAACCTTGTTGTATTATTTTAATTTAATACTGTGAAGCTGCTTTGATACAATCTGTATTGTGAAAAGCGCTATACAAATATACTTGACTTGACTTGACTAAAACATGTTAAAACATGTTTTTTTTTCTTATTTCTAATTTATGATTTTTTAGATGTTCTACCGAAGACTAAGAAAATACACAATCTTAAACTGCATTGGTCCAGAAAGATAAGAGTTTTTTGTTGCTGTTGTTGTTTTTAACTTTATCAACAATGGAGAACTGAAAATGTAAACACACCACTTACACACATACACATTTACCCATAAACACAATTTACTTCTTTTTTTTTTTTTTCAATAGAACATCATGTACAGATATACAACTAACAAGACACATAATTGAAATTGTGAGTCAAAATTATAAAAAAGGTAGAGATTAAGGTATTTTACTAAAAAGACATAATAAAAAATACATAACATTATAGTTTTGTGATTATCAGATGTCACAGTCCAAAAGCCCTACATCTAATCCATAAAGTTTACCAAGAGGCCAGCTCAGATTTTAATTAGATTAAACACTGCTAATGACTCTCTCCCTCAGAACATCAAGTCCCACTGCCCACATCTCATCCTCTTTTGTGCCCCTCTGCGCATCTGCAGTTTCAGTCATCAGCAACTCATTACTGTCTAGATCCACAAAGATCCAGTCCCATTTCTTAACACAAGGATTTATCTTAAAATGCAACAAAGAGAGAGGAAATGCTCCAAATATAGCAGTAAATCTGAGTTCAGAGCCTCAGAAGTGTCCAATGCAGATAAGCCTTGCACTTGGGAGAATTAGTCATTTGCTAAGCATCTCAAACAAGGAAACTGCTTTTAAGGGAGAAAACAGCCTCTCCAAAACATGTCTTCACACATTTAGGGCCTAAATACATAATACAATGTACAAGTGAAAACATACTCCAGTACACAAGCAATCAGAAGAGTACATATAATGTCAGAGCCGGCGCCAGGGCACTAAAAACGTTGCGTTTGAAGAGGAAAGCAACCAACCCGGGTGCATTTGTAATCGCTTTCGAATGTGTGCTCGCTCTGCACTTTCGCTCGCATTCAGCGGGAAGGGAAGGGAAGGGGAGGGAGGGGGGGCACAGTAACTCGTAACCCCCACCCTGGGCGCCGGCCCTGTATATTGTCCTTTACAAATGATGTCCTTTATTTAGGGTTAACTCAAACTGTTGTGGTCTGTGTGAGAGTGTTCTTATTGCTTCTCTCCTCTGGTATGAGTGCCGTAGCCGAACAACAATTGACTACGGAAATGCTAGTCTTATTGTCTCTGAGTCTATGCTCAAATGTACTGACATTCATAGTGACCGTTTCCTGCTGAGCAACACTTGAGGAGATTTTAAGGTCAGGATTAAGGATGGAGGGATCCACGCAGCTGTTGATCAGATCATCACCCTGGACCTTCTGCATGTGGAAAGTTCCATGAATTTTCAGCTCAAGAGTGGAGGTGACAGTCTGCATGCACACAACACAGCGGAAGCCTGTCAGTGAGTTGTGCAGGTCGGGGTGCCTCTGACAGTGTTCCAGGAAGTCCTCCTCACTGTGAAGAGGAAGCTTGCAGATGCGGCAGTTGCCTGTGTCCAAGCTCCTGCTGTGGGTGACCTTGTGTTCAGTCAGAGTTAGCAGTGAAGGGAAGCGCTCTCCACAGATGGGGCATTGGCAGTGCTTGGTGGGGCCTAGATGAGTCTGGACGTGCTCCCACAGTGCCATCTCAGTGAAGAAGGTCTTGGAACAGTCTTTGCATTTGTGGCTCCCTTGGATTGCCTCCACTTTGCGCTTGAGAGTGCCACTCTCCCCGGGCTGGATGTGGTGATCTCGCAGCTGGTGGTTGGCGAGCAAAGACTGCATGGTGTAAGAAGCACCACAGATTTCACAGGAAAACATAGAATCGTTCAGATTTGCCTTCCCTTTACTTTCAGTGGGAGGGCTAAACAGCGATTCCACCTTACCGACTCTTATTTCACTATTCACTGGCAGCATTCCAGTGCTGTCTTTGGCAACTGGTTCGGAGACAGGTGGAGGGGTCACGTTGTTACCTTCAGCACTCTTGGCACAGAGTTTCTCGTGTAAGGGCACCTCGAGGGGAGATCTGGTATTGGTACAGACGCAGGGACTGCATTTGTCGCTATGTGTTGTGATATGACACTGCAACTCAATGTCTGTGGTAAAGGACTCTGCACAGAAAATGCAACAGTACATCTTGCATTGTTTGTCAAGATGTTTCTGTTTGACATGTAGGTGCAAATCATGCTCTTGCTTGAAGTCCCATTCGCACGACGTACAGTGGAATGTGGTTTTCTTGTTACTGTGCTCAGAGGCCAGGTGAACCTGAATAGACACCTTGGAGTCGAACACTTGCTGGCAGAGGGAACATCGGTAAAACACAACGGTGTGCATCTCAAGTAGGTGCCCATGTAAGTCTTTGACACTGGTAAAGGACTTACTGCAGCTCTCACAGATGTAGAGCGTAGATGAATTGCTAAAATGAGACACTGTGTGTTCCTTAAAAGATTCCTGGTTTGGGAAATCCATGAAACACTCTGGACACGTAAGTTTTGGAAGCATACTCTTCAGGTGGGAACTCAAGTGAGTTTGAAACAGATCCAGATTGGTGTATTTAGCCCCACAGTGGTCACAGATGAAGTCGGTTGAAGGTAATGCACCATAGCTAGTTTTTTTGGCCACACTCTTGATTGATTGGGGTGATGCTGAACCCATTGTCCTCCTTCCCTCTTTAAGGTTCATCAAATTAATGTTCTTGTGTGTCTTTTTGATATGCTGCATCAGTTTTATCTTACTACTAAATGTAGGCAAATGGGTGCAGTATGGACAGAATTGCAAAGACTTTCTTTCTGCAGTTTCTTCTGCATCTGGATCAAGTTTCAGACTCTGGTTTTTACAGTGTGTCTGCCGCACGTGATTATCTAGCGTGTCCTTTGTCAGGAATCCTCGGAAGCACTGTGAGCAGAAAAAGACGTTGCTCTCGATTAAAGCTGAGTTGTGTGATTGGCGAACATGCTCTTGAAGGGCTTTCAGGTCTTTTAATGATGTGGGACAGAAGCTACACTGAAGAACTGTCTGAACGGCCGCTGTAATTGCAGCTTCAAGCAACACGGAGTGGTCGGGCATCACATTAGCCTCTTTCTGGTGCTCCTTTAGTTCAGATGGAAAAGTCAGGATCTCAGAACTTGAGTGGATTTCATTGTCCTTGAGTTGGGTCTGTGGACAAGCTCTCTGGTCCATGTAGTTGTGACAATGAACAAAATCATTTAAAACCTTGAGCTTTTTGGAGATTCCTAAACAATTTTTGGAGACAAACAGAGACTTTCTCTTTTCTGCACAAGGAGACACTCCTGCAGCATTTGGAGTTGCTGGACTGGAGATGTGTGAGGTGGCACAAGTGCATTCTGCCATTGAGAAACACGACTGATCTTGTGCAGCAAAATCTGGAGGTTGTCTTTTCTCAGATTCCCCCATGTTATTCTGTGGATTATTTACAAGAGAGAGATGTCGGGAGGTCATAGCACTGCCCTGTTCATATTGATTACTCAAGCCCTGTTTGCTTCTTGTGGGGCTCTCACTGCTGATATCCGTTTGAAATAATTCGAGAGGTACTGAACTGTTGCCAGGCAAAGGGCTGTTTTCCCTCCTGCACTGATTAAGTCTCTGATGATCTCTATATGTGTCTCTGTTGAATCCAAGGTCGCATCCATCTTCATGGTCAGTGGAGGAGTGAGCAGAGGAAAGAGAAGCTAAACAACATATTTCATCTTCCTCAACATTATGATTTGCTATGGACAGAGAAGAGAGGAAAATGTATTTACAACTTTCATAAAAAAGTTTTTGCCAAAAACACACCACTAAATACACCATTAGTGTTGGGGAGTAACTAACTGAAAGTAATAAAGCAATGTTACTAAATTAAGTACATTGTCAGTAATGTGACAGTAACTCAAAATTTTGTCAAAGTAGCGTAGCTTTTACAGTAACAAGATACTACCTCCAACAAGGAAAACGGAAACGTGACACTGCTGTTTTTTTGCTGTCACCCTAATTCATACTCTAACTGTTTTTGTGCAAGACAAATACTGTTTTTAGGGGAATTATATTGCTACGTTTTGTTAAATTGTGGTGTAGCTAACTACTTTTTTTTAAACAATAGCTGCAGTTGAACTACTTTAAATTATATGGGACTTGGATCTTCCTCAACACTACTCTCTTTGACCACAACTATAAGAATTCGAGGTCTGAGGTCTGTCCTGCTGAAGTCTGGCAGGTTAAAATAGAACTCAGGCTCATAACAGCAGACTAAACACCAAAAATATGAATTGGATGCTCTTTTTCACACTTTTTTAGATGTAATTAGCTCGGTATGTGGCCACATAATGAGCAGTCCCACTGTGACTAAAATTGCTGTCAGTGTGAGAGGACCAGATTCACAGTTTGAGCAAATGGAGTGCTGCTACTTTAAAGTACTAAACATGTACAAGAGAAAAAACAACCCAAATCATGGTACCAAATTGTACACTAAATCAAAGGATTAGTGTATCTGCTTAAAATGATAAAACATATTAAAAACGTAAAAACGTGTCTTCACATGATTAGCAGTTCCAATATCATAAATCCAAAATCATTTGTGAAGGCATGGTTCATTCTGTTATTGTGCAAATAGGGAATTGCAAATATACCTAATTCAAAGGTCACACAAACATGCAGAAACACTAAACCCTGAATATAAAACCCCAGAGGTCTCTCTTCTTTTTAATCTGCCTGTGTAAGGGATACAGAAAGAGATGGATAAAATATTCACCGTAAACGATACTAAGGATAGTGCAGGAATGTATTTGCGTGTACCTGAACCATGGCAGTACATCTGTTGGGTGAATGATTCTGATTCCTTTAGGCTTGCACTCCTGTGTTCTTTAGCAACTTCATCCTTCTCTTCCCCACATTGTTCCCTCTCCTCATCCCTCTCTTTTCTTCTTTCCCAGGAGCAACGTTTCTTCCCCACAACCGCACCATCTTCCTTTGTATTTAACCTGTCAGCTTGACCTGTTGAGAAAAGATTGATAGCAAGAAAAGGTCATGGCCATAGCAGCCAAATATAATATCACAATTCAAAGAAATCAAGCACTTTTTCCCATCTCTGGTGGACCATTGTGTACACCCTGCGTCATGAAAAAAAGCAAAGAGTAAACAAATATCAACTTTTTTTAAGTCTATTTTTCATCCAGCAGGGGAGTACCATTGTGTGCATGTTTGCTCTTTAAACAGTCCATATAACATTTGTATTCTGTGATTTCAAGGTGACATAACAGAGCCACACGGCATTATGACAAGACATATAGAAAACAAATAGATTTCATTTGCAAACATAGAAACCTCAGGGAACTTTCAAACACTCATACTGTACACACACATTTGTTTTCTGTCATTTTTGGGACTCTATTGTTTTTATACTGAGCTATTATGTTCCCTACTAAATCTAATCTTTAGGCTATATGAACATTTATGGATCCTTACAGTTTATTGCTGTTTTCATGTTTTATTGGGACTTTCCATAGACATAATGATTTTTATACTGTACAAACTGTATATTCTATCCCTTACACTAACCCTACCCATCACAGAAAACGTTCTGCATTTTTACAATAAAAAAAAAAAACATCACTTAGTATGATTTAAAAGCTGTTTTCCTCATGGAGACAATAAATGTCCCCACAAGGACAAAGATTTCAAATATTTTGTCCCCATAATGTAGGGTTTACCAGGACACACACACACTCACACACACATTCAGTTTTGAGTACAGCTGAGCTTAGATAACTTTGTTGTCCAAGAAAGCCAATAAAACTATAATATTACATTGATTATCATAATACATCTTTATTTATCTGAATATTGTGCATCACGTCCAAGAGTGATGACAAACCCCTCTCGATGAAATTAGATTACTCGAAAATGCAATGAAAGTTAAATGAAAGTTCTGGTCCAAAACAATTCCAGTTTTCTGTTTTGATCTTTGCGCAACATTAATCTGAAGCCCAATGATCTGCAACTAATTTGGGTTATTCATTCGATTTGTCCCGCGGTCGTGTTTCACTCAAGACAAGAAGGAAGCAAGTGATTAAATAAAAAACCTTTCGTACCTTTCAAAGATCTGGGCTTCGACTGTTTTCGACGAGTCATTGTAAAGCAGCTGTCAACACAAACGGGTTAAGTTCCTGTCCACTGCTTGCAAACGAAGGACAACACAAGGGGCAAGCAATAGCCAATACTTGCGTGCTGTTTCATAGACTGGAATAGCGGGAAAGCACATTAATATCACGGGCAAAGGGGCTCGCCCCCGCCTACAGCAGCGGGATGACTCCATACACGCTCTGCGCCACCGGGGACGCGCGCGCGCGAGAGAGATGCGTAATCACTCAACACACGGACACACACACCGGCACTCCAAAAGACAGTTTTACTGCTCAGAGATTGCTAGTTTATAGCTCAAGAGTTCTCAGTTATGTTTCGCACGTCAATATTAACTTTGTCTTTTTTTTTTGTTTCCACTAGAATTCCGTAAAAGGATTGCAAGTAAACACTGAGAACATTGTTTACACACAGCCTAGACTAAGTGTATTTTTTTTGCTGTAGCCTATATGTGGTTTAGAATAGCTCTAGAATAATTAGATTTAGGAATAATTTGATGTTAGATGTTTGAGTTTGTATTATCTTGACAAATCTGAGCACAGTTTGAGACGTTGAAATCTCCTCAGAAAGAGAAATCTGTACTGAGGTGATTTCCTCAGGAGCCAAAGACTTGATTGACTCTATTTGATCTACATTTAAACTAATTGATATCTAAAATCTTTTTGCCTTATAGTTTTTTTTTTTTTTTTTTTTTTTTTAAGTAGTAGACCTGGTCCACATGGCATTTGACACATTTTGCCTGAGCGTCCAGCTAATTATTCCTTTTGTTTCTTTAAAGCTGCAGTCCGTAACTTTTTTGGGTTAAAATTATCCAAAATACATTTTTGAGCAAGTACATAACCAGCCAGTGTTCAAAACTACCTGCTTGCCTAAGCTCGATTTTAAAATGCTAATCTTGTAATAATGTTTTTAATTCCAGTGGTAGGCTACTGGTGGATTTCCGTAAATGTCATTTCGTCATTTCTGTACACATAAAGAAGGTGTCTCGGCTAGTTGGCTATATTGCATGTGAGGATGTTGGAGGTGGAGATTTATAACCTTTTCTCACAGCACTTGATATAATTAAACTTATCAATTTGATGGTGGATCCAGAAAGGTTGAAACGACAATCACCAGTGACAACTGGAGATTCACCCGTTTGTAAAATGCAAAAGACTTAGGACTTCGGAGTGGCTACAGAACAAAAAAGACTGCAACCAGGCCCATGCGAAAACAAGTATAAATATCGGAAGGGCTTTTGACAGGTGGCGTGAACTCCGTGTTTTGAAGGAGTTCAAAACAGACGCAGAGACGGCTTTTTTTCTGCTGGTAAGCGATCGTTAGATTTAATCAGCGCGATTTACTGCAATGCTATTTTCCCCTTAGTTGGTCAGAACAAAAGTGGATGTTGCACATTCTCCTCAAAACATTGGATTCATCCGCGTTGTGCCGTGCCGAGGCACAACCCACGTAAAGTTGATAATTCCGCTAATAACTGCAACTGCAGATTTCGAACAGAGATGGCGACAAAGAGGAAAAACTACGGACTGCAGCTTTAAAATCAGAAGAAATTGCACAACTTATCAAATAAAAAAATGCTCCTATAACATTATCAATATCTATAATATACCATCAAACATATGGTACTGTAGTAATGAAATCATCAGAGGAGCATCTCCTTTCATAATGACGCCTCGGTTTAATTTCTCTGTGGAAACGTTAGTTATGAGCCGGCCCGTTGGATGGGCTTTGCAGTATAGGGAACGTTGATTAGAAAGCTCCATCCCTTTGGGAGTCCGCTCTGCAATTGCTTGTTTCTAATGAGTTTTGAATTAGCTGCTGAGACACTTGTCTGTGACTGTTTTGTGAATAAAGGACAGAATGTTGCAATGAAGACACAACAACATAACACGTCTGTGAGGTTCTGAGGTGCCAGCATGAACACTTTGGGTTGTTTCGAGTTGACTTTACCATCAAGGATCCAACTAATGATTTAGACTGTCTTCTTGGGTATGAATCTGCGGTAGGCTACACTCCACCTAAATAAATTGTATAAAGAGCTAGGCTATTTGTGAATATGTGTATAGCCCTATAGTGTTGCTGTAAATAGACAGTATTGACATGCAAAGGCAACCTTTGCGCAGTGGAGATCCTGAAGGAAATAATGTATCAGCCAATCAGAGCATCTCAAGGGATGAGAGCTTTTATAGTTCTGATTCAAGCATCCAGCTGGTTTTATTATACTGTTCTAAAACAAATAGTTTGCCGTGAATGATAAAAAAGCCAATTGCCCTAGATTGTTCTTTTGATTTAATAACTTTTGAAAAATCCTGAGCAGAGAGAGAAGCTTGTGTAGTGGTTTTTCTATGACCAACAATTAAAAATACTTTTTCATCCTAATAATTCTTACACAGAACTACAGAAACAAATTCAGTCAATTTTCCAGTATATCATAATATCCCATAATCAAATATGTATAGAACACAAAGGGGATTACTATTGCAAGTCAAAAATGAATGTTCTGTCATCATTTACTCAATCTGATGTCATTCCAAACATACATAACTTTATTTCTTCTGTTGAACTCAAACAAGGAGCTGTTTTGAGGAATGTTCACAATGCCTCGCTTCCATAGAATACAAATGTAATCTTAGAAAAAGCAGCTTGGACAATCTGTAATATTGTGTTCCTTCTGTGACAAATAAATGCATATGGGTGAGTAAATTACAATTTTTATGTTTTAAGGACGAACTTTCCCTTTAAATATAGTTTTCTCAAGATAATATGTAATGCATTCCAACAGAGGCTGCTCATGATGAGGGGCAGCATGATTATCTGCAGTGTATGAAATTCCCATGAGCCAATTATCTTTATGAACATTTTACTGCTGCCAATTCATGGAAATGAAACAAGAGTTGGGGCATTTTTAAACCAGGACATCAAGATTAATTATTGTGTGATATTAATGAACTTTGAAGGTTAATTTTTATTAATCAGCTAATTACAGAGCCAGAGATGAAGATGATTGCTAATGATGATGATCCCAGCTCAGTCGGTGAACAAAACTGACTGATCTAGAGTGGATCAGAAATGAAAAAAAGACTTCACTTCAGTGTTTCTGTAACCGAGGCCAAGGTCAAGCAGTTGTAATTGGGTCGTGTTGTAGCAAGGTACTTTCTACCTGCAAAACTCAAGATGTTTTCCTTTGCAACTGACCTCCTGGAATTTTGTTATACAGAGAAAATGTTTTTGTTTTGTTTTGTTTTTTTTACCTTGAAAAATGAAGGAAACAATCTGCATAAAAAAAAAAAAAAATGTATATAATTTAAATTACAGACTGAGCAACATGTGTAAACACAGTAGCAGATTTATACAGTAACATATACCCAGAAAACATCAGAAAAATTATTCTGAACAGACACTTTTCCATATGTTTATAGCCCCCACAATCTGGTTTACTTCAGAACAGTGCTAATATGATATTAGCTGGGTCACACTTGCTCAGAGACCTCTTGTGTCCCACACAGGTGACTCCCGTAAGAAAAGCTGAGGTTGTGAGTGTTCGCGAGCACTACAGAAGGTCCTCATTAGCTTGGTTTGAGGGAATACACAGCTAAGGAATACTGGTGGGTGGGCATTTCAGTCTCTTTGAACACTGCTCCATGGTCTCGGAACACAAACCCTGTGCACAATTCCCAGATGCATCATATTTAGTTTAATGTATTCTTATTTGTTGAATTTAATTAAAAGGACATTTTTAATAAGGTACGGGAGACTTGTGGCCTGTTCTCTGCAGGTTTACCGTGCTCTTGATGAAGCATTGATGAGAGGTTTGGTGGCACCAAAATGGCCTTTGAAGTAGAAGCATGAAAGTGTTGGTAGGTACATGTAGAGGTGCTTGTCAAAGACGTCATGCTGTCTTCCATTTCTTCAAAACTGCTGAGGACTTGTATGATATCACAGTTCAGACGAGTGACTGAATAGCTCTGGACTGGAGTGGACATGACAGCTTCTTTTGGAAAACATTTACTGGAAATAAAAAACTACACTTCTAAAATGTCTTTAGAATTTGTTTAAGCTGCACTGCTCATATATGTAGACTATTTAAAAGACAATACAAATTTTTACATAATGAATATTGTTACAAACTTTTTATTTGAATTCAATTAAATAAACACTTCAGTTAATCTCCATTTATCAATCTCCATTTATTAAGTAAAAATAAATAAATTCCAAGGTAGCATTCAATTAATAATTGTGTAATTCAATTATAAGCACTTATATATATAAGTATATAGGCCATATATATAGCATACTGCTCCGAGATCATGGATATATTTATATATCATTTAAACATTTAACAATAATATTACAATATAACAATATTTAATCTGTTAACTTGAATCCTAATATAGAAAAATGCCTTATTTCAGCCACCACACCCCCTAAAAAAAAATTATATTAGAGAAAATAGAGAAATTACAGGTCATTGCTACAGTAGCCTCTAAATATGAATAGGCCTACATGTGTGTGGTGTTACAAAACGCATCATGAGTAAATAAATAAATAAACGTAAATAGAAATGTAATGATTTATACGAAACAGGGAGAAAAACGGGATGCTATTAAAGAAAATCACGAGTCCCTTGCATTGAGGATTACAAGTCCCACCATTCAACGCGCGCTGTTGTTGCGCATGCGCAAATCAATTTCGAAACCTCCTGTGCTGCTAGTCGAAAGTCAGAGGCAACTATTTCACCCTAATTCGTGCTTTTGTATCTAGTGTGCAGAAATGGCAGCTAGATATGACAGAGCTATAACAGTTTTCTCTCCTGATGGTCACCTGTTTCAGGTGGAATATGCTCAGGAAGCAGTAAAGAAGGGCTCCACAGCTGTGAGTGTGTTTATATGGTTAACGTTATATTTGAGCCGCAGCTTTAGCTCAGTGGCTAACTGCTACACAAATATACTCTCAAAATGTGTTGATATATGATTATTGTGAACAAGTGCTTGATATAGGAATAAACACTGTGATTGATTAAGACTGTTTTGAAGCAGCTGGGGTGTTCGCTTATTTGGTAGCAATTGTATTGACACGTTAGCTAAGCGTGACTTGCATGTTGCGGCTAATATTAGCATGGGCTATCCTGATTTTAAACTAGATATATTATTTGATTCGCTTTATTTTGATCATATATGTATGTAAATGCGTTTCAAATGCTGCACTAGTACACTACTACTAAAAGAAAAACAATTAACTTAACTAATATGAGTTTTAAACATTTTTGCCAAGTAAATGATCAATGAAGTTACAGCTCCAGTAACTGGCTTTACTAGATGCATTTCAAACGTCACGACTGTTGAAATATCCCTAAATAATTTAATGGCAATTTAATATTTGATGTTTGGTATTACGTTTTATTGTGCTTCTGCGTACAGTTGTATGATTCATGTAGTTTCATTTTTAAGACCGTGTAGGGTAATGGCCAAAATTTCCGGTAGAGGGCGATGTGCCCATAGCTAAGGTTTAGACATAGTGAAAATAAAAGTTGTGCATCCATACTAAATTAGTTTCTTGTCTGTAAAAGTTACCAGTATTCAGATATTATTATTATTATTCTTTTTTTAAACTAACTGTGAACTATTTTTGCACATCTAAGGTTGGAATCAGGGGTAAGGATATTGTTGTCCTGGGTGTTGAGAAGAAGTCAGTGGCAAAGCTGCAGGAGGAGAGGACAGTCAGGAAGATATGTGCTCTGGATGAGCATGTGTGCATGGCCTTTGCAGGTAAGATTCATTATTCTGTGTGTATAATCAATGCCATGAAGGGATAGTTCTGTCATTATAATGTTTATCAGTAACCATTCACTTTAATTGTATGGAAACAGATGCCCTGAAAGATTAACTTTTTGTGATTTAACCCTTTCAACTGGTGCCACTTGATAATTAATTAAAAACCACTGACTTGATAGAATAGGTGGTGTTTATAAGTTTATAAAATGGACTCTACAGTGCATATAGGTGATCCTAGCATGATTTTACATTTGAATGTGTGCTTTCCAGGTCTGACTGCAGATGCCAGGATTGTCATCAACAGAGCTAGAGTAGAGTGCCAGAGCCACAGACTCACAGTGGAGGACCCAGTTACTGTGGAGTACATCACCCGCTATATCGCCACACTCAAACAGGTATCCTAACATACCCTCATCCAGTTGACACACAGGCCATTTAAAGGGATAGTCCACTCACAATCTAGACCTGTATGACTTACGGCGCTGATCCACTTTTGCGACGCGACTGTCGCGTGGTGTCGCGGCGCCTCCCCACATTGGTACGTTGATGGGCGTTTACCGCTATGGGCGTGGTTTTGACCGAGCGGGAAATGTAGCATATTAGAACAGAGGACCTGCGAGAGACTTCCCTCCGTCTCCATATGCTCTACTTCTATTGGATAGTCACGTCGCGTTTAACGGAATTAATTTGCATAAAGATGGGCATCGGCCAGCTTTTTGACGCACAGCATTTTTCCAAATGAAGCGCCACCTTCCCGGAATGCTTTGCGGGCGCGTCAAAGTCGCTTGACGTCACCCATTGGAATATAGTGGAGAGCGGCGCGACAGAAGTGTTTTGTTTGGACACCAGTTTTCTTAAGAATACTTTATTTTGTGTTCAGAAGTAAGTCATACAGGTTTTAGAATGACATGAGGGAGAGTTATGGCTGCATTACTCTCAGGTAGCCAAGGACTGCCCAAGAGGACCGAAATGCAAAGCAGCCAATCACAGTTAATTTTGTTCCATGACATGTTTAGGGGGCGTGAAAATATAAAGTCAATGTCCCTACGTTAGCAGACCGGCATGCGTCTAATAAATGATTAATTCAAGATAAATTGTTTCCCATTTTGTGTGCCTTAGCCTCATGCCCTCAGATCGTTGGCTGAACGTCTGATGCATGATTTAGGAAAAATCGAATTGTAATTTTTTTTCCTGATAAAAATTGTGTTTGAGATATTTGAACAAAATAGTAAATATTACTATTGTAATATTTGACTGTAAAATAAAAAGTATTAAAAAAAAATATATTTTTATTTTTATTTTACAGTACACCTGTAAAATCACAATACTGACATTCATGGATGTCTTAATTTATTGATTTTCATACGTTAAACCATCAAGCTTGGCGCAAAACAGTAGGATGTCCTTAAAGCTTTTCTTTTGTTGACAACAGCTGGTTTGTGTGGAAAAGAACACAGTGCCACGCTTCACTCTGAAGCACGCCGCGGATATATTTAATTAAATCGCAGCCTTTTGTATTTCATCACAGTAAGCCATATCACGATTTCAGTTTTATTTCGATTAATCATGCAGCCCTAGGGTAAGAAAATAATGGATTTACAGAGTTTAATGACACTGTTACAATATTTTGCCATCTGTATTCATTGTGCTTTCTTATTGTGCAACAGCGCTACACTCAAAGCAATGGACGCCGTCCCTTTGGTATCTCGGCTCTAATCGTTGGCTTCGACTATGATGGGACTCCACGTCTATATCAGACAGACCCCTCTGGAACATACCATGCATGGAAGGTAAAGTGGGAGCAGTTTGTTTCCACAATGTTCAGATGTTACCCATTTTGCCACCGTATTGACCCTCTTCTCACCTGTGCTATCAGGCAAACGCTATTGGGCGCAGTGCGAAGACGGTGAGGGAGTTTTTGGAGAAAAACTACACAGACGAAGCCATTGCTAGTGATAACGATGCCATCAAATTGGCCATCAAAGCCTTACTAGAGGTAAACACCATGTCACCACAGTTACATGCATGGCAAACACGCTCATATCATAAAGTTGACAGGATGTAACATGTTTGCTGAGGCAATTTTAAATGATCTGTGCTGCACAGGTTGTGCAATCCGGGGGCAAGAACATCGAGCTGGCTGTGATCCGGAGAAACCAGCCCCTAAAGGTATTACATTTGATTTATGATTTTTTTTTTTGTATATTCATTCGTTTACAATCGTCTTGATGCAACATTCTTGTCATCCATTTAACATCGGAACTGTCTCAGTAATCCGTCACATGACACATTTGTACAAATTCCACCCCTCTCTCCTTTCACAGATTCTGGAGTCCAAAGAGATTGAGACGCTGGTCGCCGAAATAGAGAAGGAGAAAGAGGAGGAGGCAGAGAAGAAAAAGCAGAAGAAGTCATCGTAAATCACTCATGTGAATGTGTAGTTTTGTTTATACGGGCAGAAGCACTTGGCTCAGGCCCTTCACTGTACCCTCTCCCTTCCTGCATCTCATCCGTTAAGAGCACAGTCTCTCAGTCTTCTGCTGAACCCACAGCATGCATGAATATGCTTTTGTTCCAGGAAATATTTTTCAAAATCTAAGTAATAAAAACATGTTTAGGGTTGGGAGTTACAAACTGGCCACAGTATGTCCTGGTCAGTTTTCACTCTTATGTAAAGCTGCTCTCTAACACCACTGAGAATTCTGGGGGAATGTGCTCTGACTGATGTTTCCTAATAAACTCTTTTGGTTTGTACCAATGGACTGTTGTCTTTCTATTGTCATATTTATCACAAAAAAACATTCAAATAAGACTGGTGAGACAGCATTAGGTCTGTGATTAGACACTATGGATTGAGGTCACTTTTATTTGACAGTAGTACTTGAACTACCAACCTTTACTAAAGAACCTAGCCAGTTGCTTTAAGGTCTAAATCCATGATGAAAGACGTATATATGTGTGTCTGTAGGGTTAAAAATTTGGGGCCAGTAAGTTATATATATATATTTTTTTAATACATTTTTACATAAAGTTGATCAAAAGTGACAGTAAATACTTTTTCATTATTACACACACACACAAAGCTTTTTCAAACAGTCCATTTTAACTTTCTTCAAAGAATCCTGAAAAAGTATCACGGTTTAGACAAAAATATAAAGCAGAACAACAGCTCTTGAGCAGCAAATCAGCTTAGAATGATTTCTGAAGGATGGTGTGACGAAGACTGAAAATTCAGCTTTGCCGTTAAAAGAATAAATTGCATTTTAAAATATATTACAATAGAAAACGTTTTTAATCTATTAATATTGTACTGTTAAACACACAATATACTGTATGTATATATGTGTGTGTCTGTGTAGTGTTTTAAACATTTAAATAAAGAAAACGACTCCACACAGATTGTAAATAAACCATTTGGGAAATTTTCAAATGCAAAATATGCTTATTTTGTGAACACCATAAGAAAATCAGTTTGAAACCATCCTGTAATTTCAATTTATTCTCTGAAGTGAGTGCTAGATCTGTCAATATTTACAATCAATCATTGACACATATCTGACTCTATTGAACCAAACTGAGTAACAGTAACAAGGAAAACATATTTTGTCATCAAATGAAAGGATATGCATGCAAACCAACACCTCTGAACATACCAATCCAAATTCCTTGATTGAACTCCAGAATCATTGATGATTGAAAATGAAAATAAATGATCAGAATCACACATTGAATTGCAATATCAGATGATTCTGAATTAACACGCACATTTTTTTCATGTTGTGTGAGAATAACGGACGCGTTTAATTCGGGCAGTTCGTCTATGACCCACAGTTTTACCTCAGCTAACCTCTTCAGGGACCAGTCTCGTCCGAATATGGGTTTAGCACTCGAGTTTCAAAGCTGTTTACAATGTTCAGCTGTTCTGCCTGAGAGGAGTTTTGGAGCGGTTTGGGATGGAAAATGATTGTGTGCCCAAGTGTATGAATGGAGACTAGGCCTGTACTATGGCAAGCCGTTTTGACTTTTAATCTTTCCCAGGATATGAATTCTTGATATCAACAATTCAATTTTCACTAGTTAAAATGCTAATTCTTGATATCAGGAATTACATTTCCACTAGTAAAAATGTTGATTCTTGATATCTGTAATTGTATTTTCACTAGTTAAATGTCACCATACGTAGACAAGAATTGATTTCTTATTAGTTGAAATTCCAATTTCAGATTTCACAGAAATAGGCTACTAGTAAAAAAACTTTTTTATATATCAATAATTATGTGGTTACTAGTGCAAATGTCTGTTCTTGATATCAACAATTGAATTGCTATAGTAAAAATGTTCATTTTTTATATAATTAATTTGATTGTCACTATAGTGACAATGTTAGTTTCTGACATCATGAATGTGATTGCAGTAAGATAGCCATTTTAGATATCTGAAATTGCTCTCCTAATTTTTGATATCAATACATTTTCAGATATCAGAAATAACAAATGTAACATGTTGAAATAAATGTACAGATATCAAGAATTAACATTCCAACTAGTGACAACTGAATCCTTGATATCAGGAATTTATATAGTAACAAAGTAATTATTGATATAAAAAATGATGGTTTTTCTAGTAAGAATTGCATTTCTGATATGTGAATTTGGAATTTCAACTAGTAAGAAATCAATTATTGATATCAACAATTGAATTTAAATGACAGTCTATGGTGACATTTAACTAGTGAAAATACAACTATCAAGAATTATATTTTTTACTAGCTGAAATTCAATTCTTGATATCAAGAATTCGTATTTCTGCGAGTGATGACGTCATTATTGATATCAAGAATTAAAATTTTTACTAATGGAAATGCAATTCCTGATATAAAAAATGGCCATTGTTACTGTAGTAGAAATAGAATTAGCATTTTAACTAGTGAAAATCGAATTGTTGATATCAAGAATAAAAGTAAAAATGGCTTGCCATACTAGACAACATTAAAAACATCTTTGTTTTCATGAGCGCACTCATGCATAATAATGACGGGTAAATTACCTCTGTCTTCCTCCATTTGATGTGCTGTCAGAGGGACGGAAACCTAGAACGCACACATACTCTGTGTGCCTTTGATCTGAGGCAGTTAGCAGCGCATGCAGATGATGATACAATCAATAATTAATTGAATTGAAGAGCTGCAGTCTAGAACAATTTCACTGGCTATTCAATAAGTCCATCGAGCACACAGTTTTCTATGCATTTAGTCAGCATACAGGACCGTGAAATACTGATGTAAACCATCCTTGACTGACGAACCTCATTCTGAGTCACTGCAAAGTATGTTTACATGCACTTTAAAAGTGTTGCAGTCACAGTAAAGCAATAATTCCTATTATTTAAAAGGTAGGCCTATGTCTAAAAAGTGCACCAAGTACTGCCAGATTAGGACTAGGCTACATTTGAAGACCGAACTTTTCAACCATTAAATAGCCTTGGCAAGCATAGTAGCCAAAAGTTGTCCAGAGTTGATATTTGCTTTTAGTGACCCTACAAGTTCGATTAAACCATCAAAATGGCAAAAAGGTTACAGGTTATTTCACAATGCAAAAAAAAAAAAAGATTTATATAATCAAAATTACAATTATGATTGTGTTATCACAAATAAAACAATTGACTCAAAGCACAACTATGTCAAATGCTTACAAGATCTTACAAAAACAAAGATTGTTGTTAATCCATGGTATTTGTAGAAAAACTACATCACCCATGATGCTGTACATAAAATTCTACCAATCAGAGAGTTAGCACACCAATAGATCTCGTTAGCTCCACCCACTCCCATGAAGAACTGTGAATGACGTAATCGAGTCGATTCCCTAAACGCTCTCAAGATACTGAAATGTTTGTTTGGATATTTTGCAATAAACAAAATATATTGTTTTATACATATAATCAACAATTGTAAATGAGTAGTTTTACATTTCTTCATTTTTTATTTGATTATGCTGTTCGCAATGCTTCATGGGATTGTAGTTCTTTTCCTTACTAAAGCCGTTAAGTAGCCTACACATAGTCTTATGCCTTTGTCTTTTTGTCCGATTTTCAAAAACTTTGAAATCAAGGTTCAAAGAGATCAAAAATCAACGTTTGTAGTGTTGTGATTCACCTCGTAGTTGATTGGCTTGGTTCTTAGCTTATAACTCTTTAACAAAGACTTTTTTTAAATCCCTATGGGAAAAATGTATGGAAAAAATACTTCTGGAAACAGGGCTGCTGAAAAAAGGGGGCGGGCACTACTGCACTCTATTCTATCTAGAATAGATGACACACGAGTTGTTAAATTGTGGCATTGGAAGAAACGTTGATTTGAAACTAAAAAAAGATGGACAACGCGTCTCCACTTCCTTCCACTGTAGAAAAATGAAGCCAAAATATCCCAGAAACGGTTATTACTGATTACGTCATTTGGAGCCGGAGCCTGCGCTGTAGTGATCCTGAGAAGGAGCCGCATCATCAAGATCCTGCCCATACTATCATAGAGACTCAACCGTTACACCCCGTTTTATAGCATCAAATAACAAACCAAACTTGTTGGAAAAACAAACACTTGAACATACTTTTTTTTTGACTTGCGTCCCATTGACCTTTATAAAATGTAACTCAGCCAGCCAGCAGGGGCGATCAAAATGTTTTGGCTTCACTGTTTATTAATTTGTTACATTTATATAGCGTTTTCTAGGTACTCAAAGCGCTTTACATATGGAAGGGGGGAATCTCCTCAACCACAACCAATGTGCGGTATCCACCTGGATGATGCGACGGCAGCCATATTGCGCCAAAACGAGAGTGATGAAGCCTATCAGTATATATGGGGATGATTAGGAGGCCGTGATAGACAGAGGCCAATGGGCAAATTTGGCCAGGATTTTAGGACGTGTGCGGCACACTTGGTTCGAAACAATGCAGAAACCCTGATCTCTAATTTAGATAATATATCTATAATCTATATCTAGAGATCAGTGAGCGGAAAACAAATCTGGTGTAAAGTTAATCACCCAGCAGTCACGGTTTGCTTTATGTATGAAAAACATACCTTGCATTAATGAGACAAATAAATAATTTTCAGCATTTTGAATTCAGATGTAGTTATTGGGTTTATTGTTCACAATATAGGCTAATTCATTTGTTTTTTAGGCCATTTCCATTTTCAACTTGGATGCGTGACGTCATAATACCGAGCGCCTGACTTGAAGGGACAAGTTTCTCAGGCAGCAAGTGTCATGTATACTTGGACAGATGAATATTGTAGCTTGATCATAACTGTGCATGTAAAAACACTTTGATATATTAAATTAAGCATCCAATTTAGAACACTGGAGTCTTTTGAGATCCCTAATTGAGTCAAGACTTGATTGAGTCAATTAGACTTGACTCACAATAGTTTAATATTGCCGAACTACAGTAGCTAATTACTCATTCCTAACACTCAAAAAGAAAATCACTTGTCCAATGTCTTGTCACCTACAGGTGTTACGATGTAAACCGAACGATTGACTCAATTAATCTGAGCAAACCTTTTTGGTTTCAGATTCAAGTCAGTGAGATCAATCAAAATTAAAACGTCTTTCATTAAAACGGTTTCATGTCATGTAAAAAAATCATTTGCTTTTTTATTTGAAAAAAGGCACATTCTGTGCTTAAAACGCACTCTTTGTTCCATTCACTGACATTCCTTAAGCCTGTATTGGCATGCGAGGCTGTGTACCTCTGAATAGCATACGCTCACACTCTCTGAGGGGACTGTGAATGCTGCAGGCATATCAATATTTAGCTCCCAGCTTCTCATTCATGATTATTCAGAGGTAATGGAATATTTTAGAATCCTGTACCTCAGGCAAGCACACAGAGTATTTAAGTTTCTGAGGCTGAGGCGAAGCATACATTAAATCGACACCTTTTGAGAACTTCCATTCAACTTTCTAATGCAAAGACATGACAGTTGAGGAAGAATGGCAATGCTAATGAAGAGAGCTAAACCCTGGTCAATTATGTCATTGTTAGTTACCCTTTAGTTAACCTCGGTTTAAATCATTTAAGAGAGATGATCGGTCAGCAGTGGATCATGAGAGACATCCTGCCCCTGATCTGTTGATTTTGGCTCTTGTTATCTTGATCTTGTTGCAGAAAAATCCTTCAGGGTATGTATTGTCCTGTTTCTTTCAGCTTCAAACCCTCTGGCTGTTTGTACTTCCTATTGGTCTGCTCTAGTTCTTTTGTCATGTTCTGATTGGTTGGTCAGTCTCAAGCTGATTTGGGCTCTGATGCAATATCCTGCTTTGATTGGTCAGTATTGTTGTCTCGGCCTCTCTCTCGCTATGATTGGTGGATGTTGTTGCCTAAGGCAGCATTTGTGTGATTGGTTAGTCGTGCTTTGTTCAGGGCATCCACTGCCCTGGAGTGTATACACAGACCTCTGTACAATCCCCAATTGAAATGCAACAATAGTTCAGCATGATTGTAACAGCAAAAAAAAAAAAAAAAAAAAAAAAATCTGAGTAAAAATTTTAATATTGGGAAGTTACACAAACATTAAAGATCCACACAAACGGTTGCTGCTAATAGTGTTTAATTAATTAATTTGTGCTTCCTTTCCAGCCAATATGTCTGTACAGTTTATTCAATATTCAAAACAAGAACAGGAACATAGAATTATAAAAAAAAAAGAAAAAAAAAAAAGAGAAAGTATTAAATAATCTCAAGAACTTGCTCAAACACAGAACATACCTCAAAGGTTGTGTGTGGTTATCTAGCCTAGAAACGATTTATACAGCATGAGAGTGTGTCTGAATGTGGGGTCCTGCTCCATGCAGAAGGTCAGATCTTTCATAGTGACTCGAATTGGTGCTCGAGTAGCAAACTGCCCGTACGAACCTAACAACTGAGCAGACAGACAAAAGCAATGAGTTTCTTGAGCCACATTGGCCTACATGGTTTTTCTCATGAAATTAAGTCTAGAAATGGGTAATAAAGTATTACCGAAAACCAGTCAGTATCTGGTGTGACCACTATTTACCTCACGCAGTGCAACACATCTCCTTCGCATAGAGTTGATCAGGTTTGGGATGTGGAATGTTGGTCCACTCCTCTTCAAAGGCTGTGCGAAGTTGCTGGATATTGGCAGGACCTGGAACACGCTGTCGTATACGCCGAGATCCAGAGCATCCCAAACATGCTCAATGGGTGACATGTCCGGTGAGTATGCTGGCCATGCAAGAACTGGGATGTTTTCAGCTTCCAGGAATTGTGTACAGATCCTTGCAACATGGGGCCATGCATTATCATGCTGCAACATGAGGTGATGGTCGTGGATGAATGGCACAACAATGGGCCTCAGGATCTCGTCACGGTATCTCTGTGCATTCAAAATGCCATCGATAAAATGCACCCGTGTGCCCATACCATAACCCCACCACCACCACGGGCCACTCGATCCACAACGTTGACATCAGCAAACCGCTCACCCACACAATGCCATACTCGCTGTCTGCCATCTGCCCTGTACAGTGAAAACCGGGATTCATCCGTGAAGAGAACACCTCTCCAAAGTGCCAGACGCCATCGAATGTGAGCAATTGCCCACTCAAGTCGGTTACGATGACGAACTGCAGTCAGGTTGAGATCCCGATAAGGACAACGAGCATGCAAATGAGCTTCCCTGAGATGGTTTCTGACAGTTTGTGCAGAAATTCTTTGGTTATGCAAACCGATTGTTGCAGCAGATGTCCTGGTGGCTGGTCTCAGACGATCTTGGAGGTGAAGATGCTGGATGTGGAGGTCCTGGGCTGGTGTGGTTACCCGTGGTCTGCGGTTGTGAGGCCGGTTGGATGTACTGCAAAATTCTCTGAAACGCCTTTGGAGACTGCTTATGGTAGAGAAATGAACATTCAATTCACAGGCAACTGCTCTGGTGGACATTCCTGCATTCAGCATGAATTAATGTGTTTGGGATGTTCTGGATCGGCGTATACGACAGCGTATTCCAGGTCCTGCCAATATCCAGCAACTTCGCACAGCCATTGAAGAGGAGTGGACCAACATTCCACAGGCCACAATCAACAACCTTTTTTTTTGGGAGGGTCCCCCCCGGACCCCCCCAATACAGTAAAACTGCACATTTTAGAGTGGCCTTTTATTGTGGCCAGCCTAATGGTGCGTTCACACCAAACGCGAATATGCGTCTGGCGCGAGTGATTTCAATGTTAAGTCAATGGTAAGACGCGTTTACGCGCGTCTGGAGGTCTTGCGGCGCGAATGAGGCGTTTAGCGCGGCGCGGTAGACGCGAATTCGCCTCATTCGCGCGAATTGAGCGTTTGGTTACGCGCGAAATTTATTAGTGCTATTTGTGCATTCACGCGTTTGACGCGAATCCGCGTCTGCCGCCCGAGTTGAAAAATCTGAACTTCTGCGTCAATTCGCGCCGCGTTAACCAATCAGGAGCCTGCTTGCTGCTGTCACGTGGTGAACTGACAGTTTATAATGTTATTTTATGTTTGGCCTCAATAAATTATTTTGTAATAATGACTAAAATGCACAACAAAGCAAATAATCTTTCACATAAAAACTCGATTTCAATGAGAGATACTCATTTTGTAATGAATGCTATTTATTTCATATCTATTCTAGATTATATGAAACTTTATTAATCTAATGTAAAGACAACAAACACAATATAAAAACTTTTCAAAAAATCACAGGACAGGTTTCACTTTTGGAGGCTGGCTCCATTTATTATCAAAACAAAAATAAATGACAGATTAGGTGCGGGAGAGGGTGAACCTCGCGCCGGGCTGTACAGCGCGGGCTCGTCATGCAGAGACCACTCGAGGCCGAGGCTTTATACGGCCTACGCTGTCCTCGTCAGCGTCCTCACCGTTAGGTCCACCAAACCTACCTCCTGAAGCAAATTGTGAAACTCCTGAAACCCTCCGGAGGGTTTGGTGGACCCGAGTACAGCCACGATGTCCCCTACGCAGCTGTTTCTGCTCTCCAGAGCATATACGAGCGGTGACTCTCTCGATTAATGCTATTGCTAATGCTCGATAAACATCTAAAAAAGATGGCCGCCAACAGGTTTCGAAACTCTCGCCCCCGGAATTCGCCTTTGACGCGCGTAAATTTTGCTTCAAACTTTTGATTTTACGCGCGTCAATTTCGCTCTGACGCGCGAATGCACACAAAGTGGTCACGCGTATAACTAGACGCGGCAGGCGCGAATTTTGACGCATATTCGCGTTTGGTGTGAACGCAGCATAAGGCACACCTGTGCAATAATCATGCTGTCTAATCAGCATCTTGATAAGCCACACCTGTGAGGTGGATGGATTATCTCGGCAAAGGAGAAGTGCTCACTAACACAGATTTAGACAGATTTGTGAACAATATTTGAGAGAAATAGGCCTTTTGTGTACATAGAAAAAGTCTTAGATCTTTGAGTTCAGCTCATGCAAAATGGGGGCAAAAACAAAAGTGTTGCGTTTATAATTTTGTTCAGTATAATTTAACTTTTGAAACACGGTTGGAGTCTTTTAACCTCCCTGTTTTCTTGCTCTTGCACTTGCTCTTGATAGAGATGCTTATTCTACTACAGAGATGAAACCTCAAAAAGAGGCAAATACTAAACTTCCCTAGGCACAGGGGGCTTTTGTTCTAAAAGGCCTGTGTAATTTAAACACACAAAAACTCAAAACCATCTTTTCACTTATTAGCATTCCCCTCTGCCTAAAGGAAAAGGAATTCACAAATGTAAAAACTAATTAAACTAAACTAACATACAATCCTCTGGTCTTTTGTTAAGTCTTTCCTTGTCCTTTTTTTCCATAAATCTCATAAATCACGAACAATAACACATGGTATATTACAGATTGAATTAAGTCCTTCCCCTTTAGTCATATACAATACCATTCAAAAGTTTGGGGTGAGCAAGACTTTTTTTTTTTTTTTTTAAGAAGTCTCTTATGCACACCAAATTTATTTGATCAAAAATACAGAGAGAAAATAGTTATTATGAAATGTTATTGAAATAAAATATTTTATTAAAATAAATAAAATATTCTCTATTGAAATATATTTTAAAATGTAATTTATTCCTGTGATGGCACAGCTGAATTTTCAGTATCATTACTCCAGTCTTCAGTGTCACATAATCATGATTCTAATATGCTGATTTGCTCTTATTATTATTATCAATATTGAAAACAGTTATGCTGCTTAAAATATAATTTTTTTGACAATTGTGATATATGCGATTGATGATTCTTCATCACTTTTGTAACACTGTAAAAGCTTAAGAAGAAACATAATACACCAATTCTCTTGCAATTGCAATTTCATATGGCCACACAGGAAGACTTAAATGTGTACTTGATAAATGCCACAGCTTGTCTCAATCCAGACAGAAATTCAAAAATGACTTGACTGTTTATGCATGCGAGTGATGCATGCAAGTGATTTTGAACACGTATGTAAACATTTCCTCCACATCTGCACAGAGTGAAGGATGAAGAAAAGTCACAAACACAGAGGGGTGGTTGTATGGACACGTGCAGGTACCTGGTTGGCCCCTGAGCCGGGAGCCTCCAGAGGTTTCCTCTTACGGGGCCCAAGGGCTGCCAGCGCTGCCAAATTTGCATCTCTGTGCTCCATCTGTGCCAACTCCAACTGCTGCATCTAAAAAAGAGGAAAAAGAGAGAATGTGCGTTTGACAGGCACTCAAAAATAAAATCAATATTTCCATTGGCTCACCCAAATCCACATGGAATGTAAAAAAAACAAAAACGGAAAGCTGTTATTGGTGATGAATCTTTCATTTTAGCACTATTGATTTTACCGATAGCCTATGACAAAGAACCCAAGTGAAAGGTCTGAGCCTGAGAAAACACACAAATATGTTACGTGCTCTCTAACACATGAGTAGATGAGCGTTACCTTGTAAACAGACACACAACTCATCCAGAGGGCTTTCATTACATTCTGTTCCCTGTTTAGCCCCAAGCTTCAATTCCAGACCCAATATTAGACTCAATTAAAATGAGCCCCCAATTAGAGAGCCTTGTCTCCAGGGTATGTGTATGTATGTGTGTGGATTTGTCTATGTGGGGCACAAATGGGACTTTATGAAGAGTATTGATCGTCCTCATTGCTATACAAGGGAGCAGAAGGAATGAAAAACAGGTTGTGGAGGAGGGACATATCTATTTTTATTAAAAACAAACACACAGAAATCCCTCTACCTCTTTGGCTCGCTGTTTGAGACGCTGTTGCTCTGGGTCTTCGCTGTTTGAGCGACTCTACACACAAAAAAACAGTACATTTCAAATGGAGACAGATTACTGGTGTTTTTCCTCTCTTTTGTTGAGTTTGCTAGTTACTCTGGCAATGCGGAGCAGTGCTTCTCGCTCCTCTTCCTCCCTCCTCTGTTTCTCCAGTCTTTCCAGTTGCTCCAGGAACTTCAGCTGAGAGCGCGCGTCATTGGTCTGACTGTAGCGCCAATCATCCTCAACATAGACAACACACACCACAGCATCACATTAGCACCCAACCAGACACAATTCGACACATCAGTTTAGTCAACATTAAATAGCATTAACAACCTATTTTACTTCCATACTGCGATGCAATTCAGGGAAAAAACAGGATGCACAATAGTTGCCTAAAACAATGGCTGAATCCGAAATCGTGTATTTTTTGAGTAGGTACTTTTGAATAATTACCTGACAATGTTAAAAAAGTATGTTCTATATAGTATGAATGTGTGTAGTGAATGTAATCTGAACGTACTGCATCTGTCATGGTCATGTGACCTACGGCGTCAGTTGCGTTGCTTCACTGGCATTCAAAAAATCTCTCCTGTGGCCTCATGGGAAAGTAAAGTGTTCATGGTATGCACACTTCAGAATTTTGCCGGAAGCAGTAAGTCATATGGGTACTTTTCGCCTACAGTTTTATGAATACTACGAATTCTGACATACTATTTTCATACACTTTTTCCCCCCCCATCTACTACATAATAGGGAAGTGTGCGATTTCGGATGCAGCCATAGCGTAAATAGGTATTTGACTATTGGTTGGAATCATTATTCCCACCCATGTGGCCTCGGTGATTTCATCCAAAAAGGAAAGTTGTTCTAGAAAGATTGATATAATATTCTGAAGACCAAAAAAAAGTTCCCGTGGAATAAAGAGCACCAATCAATGTTGAACGAAAAGGATCAGGTTTGATTTCATTTTGACATCTCTGAACCAAAATCTTTATTATGAAACAAGCTTTACTTAGAAATTCTGTAAGTTTTTATTTTATTTTGTCTACTGTGTGTTATAGGCATGTTTATACCTTATAAGAGATCTGTCGATGTTGTGCCACAACGGTTAGCTTCTCCAGCAGGTCCCGAAGTCTCTCTTGTGTTGCCAGAGAGAGCAATTCAAGTACATCAGGACAGACCTCTGTGATACTCAAAGAACCACCTATGCACAAACACAATCACACACATTTTAGCATGGGAGAAGCACTCACTCTATTAACTTACTTTATCTGAATGTTTTCAACCTAGATTTGATTGAGAAAGAATCAAGATGAATCAGTATTTTCACCCACCCAATTTGAGTCAGTTATACATTTCAGGACTGCATCTAAACATTCCTAAAACTCATTAGAAAATTTCAGTCAATAAATCTTACTCCAGTAATTACCAGGCCCAGACGGAATCTGCAAAAAAAGAAAAGAAAAAAAAAAAGTGCTGTGGAATGATTTAAAACAAGTTGTGGGCCTGATTAATCACAGTTCCTCAAGGAATCACAGTCCTGTTAAAATGCTGAATTAGAGTAAGATTCCTATTTACTGCCTGACAGAAATGGAAATTGTATAGAATTCGTCGTCTTGTCTTCATCGAGCTGGAATCCAGTGATTTTGTTGTTTTCCTCTGCTGTTTATATTGTATTCACATTTCCATAATGTCAGACATGCTTTGTTCCTGTTGTTCTGTTAGGCTTGCCGAGTAGACAGACATCTGCAAACACTCCAATTCCATCTAATTTTTGCCCTTTCTGCTGATGCGGACTGAGTTCCTGCGAGGCCAAGCCTGTCTCTTTCATTTCCACATTCTCTCTTTTCGTCTCCTCCTCCTCCGCACGACTCCCCCTACCTCCTGGCTATCTCCCTCTCTCCCTCCCTCCGCCTCTGTCGTCCTTTCTCTCCCTTGTTCCGATGCTTTTTTGATCAGTGCAGCAGAGTGGATTCCTGCCACTCTGGCAACTTTGCGCGGCTCGGCAGTCATTAGCATACTGATTAAGCAGAACAGGCTCGTCAGAGATACCACTGATCAAAGACAGAGACTGCACTCGTGTGTCACAACACAGCACAACATATGCCCAAAAAAAACACAGACAGGATGCATGCCGTAGAGGCAGAGCTGAGGGAGGTGAATAGACTTTGACAAACAGAGATGGGGGGAAATGCAATATCACTTTGAGTAAAGATACACTCATGTACAATAAAAACAGTGATCGCTAATAGCTGAGTGAGGTCAGTGGAACATGGAGGAGTTCAGGAATGTGTTTTTTTTTAATATTTATTTAATATGGACATAGCAATAACATTGGACGAACCAGGTGCATTGTTTAAAGTGTTATGTGCTAATTTTCAACACCTGTCCATAGGGGGCTTTTACAACAGATAAAAACACACTGTTAAACAAGACAAGGCACATTTTACACATGGGAACAACTTTGGCCCGATTTAAGCCACTGTTTGAGCTCTCTGATAAAGATGATAAAAGTCTGTCAACTTTTAAAACATATTGCAATTGTGCAAATTACTCATTTGAAAAGTAACTAAGTATGCTATATGAAAAGTAATGTGTTAAGAATCTTTCGTGTTTCTTTTTCCTCACTGTTCAACTCTCTTTTCTCCAGACTGGAAGTGCTCTGCCTAGCTTGCAGGGTTGGTTTTACATTCAGAGTCCTAAAAACACCTTAAATTAGCTGGTTTATAGTCTTAGCAGGTTTAAGCTGGTCATAGCAGATTTAAGATGGTCTTCAGCTACTCTTCCAGTTTTGAAATTGGTTTAGTTGGTCTGCAAGTTTTACCCCCAGCCTGAACAGCTGAAAAGTGCTGAAAAGTGAACCCCCCCTGGTTTTGGGTGGGTGGCAATGACATATTTGCTACATAAAGTTGGTAACTGGGATTTTTTAATGTGGCCTTTTAATGCAGAATTCACAATTGAAGGAGTATTATGCACCAGAACCCCCCAAAAATTATTATTATCATGCTAACGGACATAGGCCAGTAAGAGCTTAGCCTCTTCGTTAGAGCGCCCGCCTCCCACGCCGGAGACACCAGTTCGAATCCCGCTTGGAGCAGGTTGAGTAGGACCGGTTACATTTGGTGCCATGACCCAGATGTGATAGAGGTTTAGGGGGGTGAGTGTAACTGTCGTAGGCCAGTAAGAGCTGTGCGTGTAAACATCACTCCCTTGATCTCAAGAGGGGTGCTAGAGGATGCGGTTCTACTCGCTAGAGAATGTCGAGCAGGACCGGTTACATTTGGTGCCGTGACCCAGAAAGGGGTAGGATGAGGTGTAGGAGGTGAGTGTAATGAACGTAGGCCCGTAAGAGCTGTGCATGTAAACATCACTCCCCTGTCCTAAAGAGGCACGCTAGCGACTTATGCTAGAAGCTGCAGTCTTTAGAGTCCTTGTTAGCACTCCCGCCTCCCAGTTTGAATCCTGCCTGGAGTGGGTCGAGTAGGACCGGTTACACTCAACTGAAAGCTAATTTACACCGCACCAACAGACACTTCAACTAGTTTTGCCAGATCAGTGTTACCCCTGTCGGAGTCTGTTGGCTTCTGTCGGAGCTTTGTTTTCGAATTAGAATGTCTAATAAGTGACGTGCTTTAATCTGGTGACTGTCGCCGTTGGTCTGTGTCTGTCAGTGCAGTGTGAATTGGCCTTAACAGACAACAAGACTCTAGTTGTCATGACAACAGCTAACCGCAAATGAATTTGGTTATTCTGTCTTCTATAAATATAGTAAAACTTACAGTTAAACTGTACAAGTGCACACATTAAGTATTTTATATAAAAAAATGTGTGTGTAGGTGTAATTGAATGGGTTTGGTAAAGTTACCAATGTGCAGCACTCTTGTCTGGAGGGCTGATGGGAATAAAAAGGGCTCCTCTTGACAGGAGCGGATCACTGATCCCACGAGCTCAGAGCCAGAGGCCAAAATACGAGCGCTCTCCTCACTCAGGTTCACTCCGGCCATGGAGGCCACATCATTTATGTCATCGTCATCTCTGAATGAAGGTCACACAATAAATGAAAGAATAGGACTTCACTGTTTGTCTTAAAATGAATATGCTAACAGTGTAGCTCATCTGGAAATCTTAATCTGCAGCGAAGTGACTGCCTTCTTTCACATTTATCCTATAAAGAACCAATATGCACATTCACCCACTGTGCAGCAGGGAATGGCCGCAAGTCAGAGCTATTACCGGAAAGAGCCCGAGGTGCTGTCCTTGAAGCCGTGTGCCTGTGCTGGAAGGGGCGGCTGTGAAAAGTGAGTTTTAGACGCCTGAAGGATGGACTGCCGCACAACAGCACCTGTGGGGACAGAATAAAAATACAGATATTTTTATCAGCTCAAAATGAATTGGGACACTTGGAGGTGAAAGAAGCATAAAAGTAATAAAAGCTCACCTAGTCTTTCAGGGTATTTTAATCAATAAAACTTTCATGTAAGCCTTTATATATATATATATATATATATATATATATATATATATATATATACACAGTATATACACACATACACACACACACACACAGGCCTCTTTATTAGGTACATGTTCAACTGCTTGTTAATGCAAATACCCAGCAAACACAGAACGTTGGCACAACGTACCCAACCTTCTAACAACGTTTTAACAACATGGCCAAAAGGTTTCTATAACTACGTTGTGTGTTGAAGGTTGTTATAGCGTTGTCACAACGTTGACATTGAACCACCATTCAGGGCCAGTGCTTAAGGCTGTGCCGAGGGTGTCTGGACAACCACTGGACGACATATGTACTCGTCACTGCCCTGAAGTGCGAAAATCAGCCTTTTAAATTTCAGTCGACCATTGGGCTCATTGTGTTGTCTCATTCTTCATCGAGCAATGATACAAGAGAATTGCATTTAATTTACCTCAGCTAAATAAGATAAGTAATTATTCAAACACAACCTACAACTTCCTTGTCTAATGTGACATTTATTTGTTCAGTCTAACTGAAGGGACAGAATAACGTTAGCTGATAATGCGATCTTGTGTAAATTACAGTAGCTACTAGTGTATGCTAACTATATTTCTTTTAGTATTCATCCTTTCATTTTTACCGTTAGGAAAAGAGTTGAACATCTTCTGGTCAGGTATGACAAATATTTTACCTTTATGCCAAAAGTTATAAGCCACAATGAAACCAAAATGACTTTAATGATGAGTACTTGACATTTCAGCACTCCTTGAACAGACAGCGACTTAAGTGCGTAACGTTACTTGTTGCACGTTAATGTTTTTTCCTTTTTTGAAAACGCACAGAGAGGAAAAAATTGTTTGTAACCGCTCGCAGACCTGTTTATTTTTTCCTTTGATTTGTCTGCTATTTATGCTAGCCTATCATGTCTGCTCAGTTTTAATTAAGTTGAATTAGCTAATCTTCTATGTCATTTTTACTTCACTTGCAGGTGTTGATTATAATTAATTTACTGTTAGGCCCATCAATAATAATAAGGACAAACAATATTTAAAATATATATAATTATCTATTATCTTACTATTTAAAAATTAACCGCAAAACATAACATGCTAAATGGGGGATATCTATATCTAGCATAAAAAAAATATTTGTCAGAATGTCGTCTCTCAGTTGCTGAATGTTGCGCAACAACGTTGCTACAGGCCTGTCGCGTCTTACAATTCTACATTGTTACAATGTTGCGAGCACGCAGACAGCGACGTTGCCATTGCAGAAATGCAACGTGCCACAGACGTTGCCACAACGTAAATGTGTTTGCTGGGTTTCTAATCAGCCAATCACTTGGCAGCAACTCAATGCATTTAGGAATGTAGACATGGTCAAGTTTGCTGAAGTTAAAACTGAGCATCAGAATCGGGAAGAAAGGTGATTTAAGTGACTTTGAATGTGGCATGATTGTTGGTGCCAGACAGGTATTTTCAGTATTTCAGAAACGGCTGATCTACTGGGATTTTCAAGGACAAAATATCCAGTTCTTTGGGCAAAAATGTCAGAAATCAGAGGTGAATGGCCAGTCTGGTTCGAGCTGATAGAAAGGCAAGAGTAACTTAAATAACCACTCGTTATAACTGGGGCATGCAAAAAAAAGCATCTCTAAAAGATGTCACGTCAAACCTTCAAGCAGATGGACTACAGCAGCAGAAGACATACTGGGTGCCTCTCCTGTCAGCTAAAAACATGAATCTAAGGCTTCAATTTGCAAGGGCTCATCAAAATCGGACAACAGAAGATTGGAAAAACGTTGCCTGGTCTGATAAGTCTCAATTTCTGCTGCGACATTCTAATGGTAGGGTCAGCATTTGGTGTAAACAACATGAAAGCATGGATACATCCCTCCTTGTATGAACAGTTCAGGCTGCTGCTGGTGTAATGGGGAGGGATATTTTCTTGGCACACTTTGGGCCCCTTAATACCAATTACCAATCGTTTAAATGCCACAGCCTTCCTGAGTATTGTTACTGAACATGTCCATCCCTTTATGACCACAGTGTACCCATCTTCTGATGGCTACTTGTAGCAGGATAATGCACCATGTCACAAAACTCAAATCATCTATCTCTGGTTGCACATGACAATGAGTTCACTTTACTCGAATGGCCTCCACAGTCACCAGAACTCAGTCCAATAGAACACCTTTGGATGTGGTGGAACAGGAGATTCACATCATGGATGTGCAGCCGACAAATCTGCAGCAACTACGACGTAATGCTATCATGTTAATATGGACCAAAATCTCTGAGGAATGTTTCCAGCACCTTGATGAATCTATGCCATGAAGAATTAATTCAGTTTTTTCCAACCCAGTACTAGCAAGGTGTAGCTAATAAAGTGGCTGGTGAGTGTATATAAATACACACACCACCGTTCGAAATATTTAAATAAATACTTTGATTCATAAGGATGCATTAAATTCATCAAATGTGACTAAATACTTTTACATTGTTACAACTTCTATTTCAAATAAATTATTTTCTTTTGAACATTCTATTCACCAAAGAATTCTGAAATAAAAGTATCACTGTTTCCAGAAAAATATTAAGCAGCACAACCGTTTTCAACATTGATAATAAAAAGAAATGTTTCTTGAGCAGCAAATCAGCATATTAGAATGATTAGAGGGATCATGTGACACTGAAGTCTGGAGTAATAATGTTGAAAATTCAGCTTTGATTAAAGGAATACATTTTTAAATATATTAATACAGAAAAACATTATTTTGATGCAATATGACACAATATTACTGTTTTACTATTTTTTTTATCAAATACATGCAGCCTTTGCGAGCATAAGAGATGTCTTTCAAAAACTTTTTTTTTTTAAATTCAGTAAAAGCATAGTTTCTACCTGTTGGGCAAGGTTTGGTTTGAAGGACCATCTGTTTGGGTTGAGTTTGCTTCTGTGCAGGTAAGCCCACCTGAGCTGATGTCAAAGAATGTTTGACGATTAGTCCTTTAGGCTGCTGGATCACCTCACAAAGTAAAAACAAAGGCATTAGGAAGTCAGCATGCAAATAATATTCCTAAATAAATACAGCAAAGATGCAAAAATGAAGCATATGAAAATATTCAAAGAAGGTATGCTGGGTTTGGTCCACCTTGAGGACATTGCGCAAGCCATTTTTAGACAGGAAGCACTTCCTGCAAACCCTCAGAGCACTTTCTGATTGTGAAGTAATCAAAACCTCTAAAGTCTATTCAGGTATATGGGAAATGAGCTTCTGTATTTCAGTGGAAATCCATCAAGACGTCCAATAAAATGCTGATATTAGATTACAGGAAAACAAATCATGACATTATTTGAATATGATAACATGACATTCCTGGTACGAAATGGGGTAAGACTCATGCATCTTTGTCTCTGGTGTAAAACTAATTTGCCTCTGCTTGGGCTTGTGGGGTACTGGTGGTTTTAAGTGAATTAGCCTGTACACCGTGGGCGGTGGTGAGTTAACCAGGAAATGAAGACAAAGTGAAGAGAGGCTGTCATAAAAATGAACCAGTGCGCTGGGAAGGAGGCAGTGTGAAATTAGAGTGTTTCTCTCTCACACAAACACACACACATACACACAGTCTACTGAGTCTACTATTACATAAAACATCAAAACGGTGTATTCAGGATCCCCAAACACACATACCTGAATTCCAGACACCATATGGTACTCTAACTATTGATAGAGAAATCATATCTGCATATTAACATTACAATTATGCACATCCAGGTTTGTTTCCGTGGTGAAAACACCAACAGTGAATGATCATTTGTTTTCTTTATTATCGAATTACTCTTCCGTTGTTTCATATAGGCGAACTCCTGAAATCATCATGATAAATGACAATTGCTGGGACTAAAAATGGGCTGGGGTTTACCAGATGAGCAGTTCTGGTTGGCTGGTTGGGTTTGAGGGTGGAGCTGATGGATGCAGTGGGCTTCTGGTTTGTGGCCTTGGTCGATGCTGAATCAGAGGGCTTGAGTTGTGCGCACTGCTGAATGAAGAGCTGCGAGTTTGGGGTGAGCTGACGGACAGCTGGCAAGCTCCTCTGAAAAAATTAACGCATCAGCATTTCTAGTTATACTAAGTGTCTCTAATTTAGCTTAAACCAAAGAGGTTGCGCCTCATTCATACATGAGCTGTAAAGGTCTGATAATAGATTTCATCTTAAAATCAGGTCAAAAATGAGGTCAGCACCCTCATATGTACCCATCTGACTTTGTTGAAGTTGCTGATGACATCTAAATGGGTTTTATAAGTGAAGTGGCAATCACCTTCAGGAAAGGCACTAGATATGGCTGAGGGGACGATTTGAGCTCCATGTAGAGTTTTTCAGTGAACTCCTCTGCCTCTAGTTTCCCATCCTACATGCAGAGAAGAAAACAAAAGCCTTTTCAAACAAATAATGTATTGAGATATATTTGTGATATACCAGCGATAAGTGACATACCAGCAGGCCTTTGACAAGAGCTCGGACGTTTTGGGCCATGTCGGCCGAGCGAGTGCCGCTTGATGCTAGCTTCATAAGAGTGACCAAGAAGTTCTTACACTTCTTCACATTCTCCAAGGTCTCCTGATGATAGAGATTCAAATGAAATATTCAATGAGTATATTCATATGTAATATAAGACAATATTCATATCGATACCATATACTGTGTGTGTGTGTGTGTGTATATAATATATATATACATATATATTTTATATACACATATATATATATATATATATATATATATATATATATATGTGTGTGTGTATATATATATATATATATATATACACACTCACCTAAAGGATTATTAGGAACACCAACTAATACTGTGTTTGACCCCCTTTCGCCTTCAGAACTGCCTTAATTCTGCGTGGCATTGATTCAACAAGGTGCTGAAAGCATTCTTTAGAAATGTTGGCCCATATTGATAGGATAGCATCTTGCAGTTGATGGAGATTTGTGGGATGCACATCCAGGGCACGAAGCTCCCGTTCCACCACATCCCAAAGATGCTCTATTGGGTTGAGATCTGGTGACTGTGGGGGCCATTTTAGTACAGTGAACTCATTGTCATGTTCAAGAAACCAATTTGAAATGATTGGAGCTTTGTGACATGGTGCATTATCCTGCTGGAAGTAGCCATCAGAGGATGGGTACATGGTGGTCATAAAAGGATGGACATGGTCAGAAACAATGCTCAGGTAGGCCGTGGCATTTAAACGATGCCCAACTGGCACTAAGGGGCCTAAAGTGTGCCAAGAAAACATCCCCCACACCATTACACCACCACCACCAGCCTGCACAGTGGTAACAAGGCATGATGGATCCATGTTCTCATTTTGTTTACGCCAAATTCTGACTCTACCATCTGAATGTCTCAACAGAAAATGAGACTCATCAGACCAGGCAACATTTTTCCAGTCTTCAACTGTCCAATTTTGGTGAGCTCGTGCAAATTGTAGCCTCTTTTTCCTATTTGTAGTGGAGATGAGTGGTACCCGGTGGGGTCTTCTACTGTTGTAGCCCATCCGCCTCAAGGTTGTGCGTGTTGTGGCTTTACAAATGTTTTGCTGCATACCTCGGTTGTAACGAGTGGTTATTTCAGTCAAAGTTGCTCTTCTATCAGCTTGAATCAGTCGGCCCATTCTCCTCTGACCTCTAGCATCAACAAGGCATTTTCGCCCACAGGACTGCCGCATACTGGATGTTTTTCCCTTTTCACACCATTCTTTGTAAACCCTAGAAATGGTTGTGCGTGAAAATCCCAGTAACTGAGCAGATTGTGAAATACTCAGACCGGCCCGTCTGGCACCAACAACCATGCCACGCTCAAAATTGCTTAAATCACCTTTCTTTCCCATTCTGACATTCAGTTTGGAGTTCAGGAGATTGTCTTGACCAGGACCACACCCCTAAATGCATTGAAGCAACTGCCATGTGATTGGTTGATTAGATAATTGCATTAATGAGAAATTGAACAGGTGTTCCTAATAATCCTTTAGGTGAGTGTATATATACACACACACACACACACACACATATATATATATCTGTATCTCTCTCTCTCTCTCTCTCTATATATATATATAATTACTATGTTTTTTAAATGAATACAATATTTTAAAATAGTTAATAATTATAATTAAAAAATAATTTTTTGTGCAGTCATTTCCTCTAATTTTATTTTCTAATGTTAATTTAAGAACTTTTCAATAACTGTAACTAATAATAAATAAAACTAATGTTATTTCATAACATAGTTATTATAATGCTGTGATATAAAAATATACTTGTAACTTGCTGTTTTATTTTTAGATTATTAATAAAAAAATGTGGTAGCACTTTATAATAAGGTCCCATTAGTTAATGTTAGTTAATGCATTAACTAAAATTAACTAACAATGAGCAATAAATTCGTTACAGTATTTATTCATCTTTGTTAACCTTAGTTAATATTAACAAATACAACTTTTTCAATAATATTTTTTTTATGTATATATATATATATATATTTATAATAAATGTTGAAATTAATTTGAACTAAGATTAATAAATGCTAAGATTAATAATCTATTTATGAATTAATAAATAGAATAATTTTCATTGTTAGTTTGTAAAGTGTTACCAAAATGATAATTTCAGCCATTTATTGAACATTACATGAAAATAATTATCGGCTTTTCTGTATCGGGCAAATTTTAATATCAGTGCATCCCTACACACATGAACTTACAGCTGTAACAGTGACTGGGGTTGACGATGTGTTTGTGCAGGATCTGGTTGGTACATTAGGAGACACCATACGTGGGGCATTACCCTGGGTTGAGAGAGCACCTTTACCCACAGACTGCAGACAAATGAAGCAGAGACATGATCAGGTAGATGAATGCAACACAGAATGACCTACATTTCTATTTAAATCACTGAGGGAAAGCTAACAATGCATTTCAGTCAACATCTTGCCCTGAAGTAAGAGTATGAATCATTTTTTTTAGTTTTTTTTGTTTTTTTTTTGTTTTGTTGTTTGGATCAATAATTGATGCAGCCAACGTGAGTAATACCTTTACAGCAGTGGTATTAATTATGGTAGTTGCAGTGACAGAATTAGTCCTCTGGTTAAAGCTCCCTGATGTGCTGCTGTTTGGAGTCATTTGACTGGCTTTGATAACAGGCCCCATGGTAGAACTGGGCTTTCTGACGGCTGTCCCAATAACACTGGCTGGTTTAATGATGGTAGTTCCTGTTGTACATGATGGTGTGAAAATAGCAGTCCCTGTAGCAGTGGGTGGTTTCTGAACGGCAGTCCCGGGAGTGGGGTTAGGTTTAATATTGGTAGTAGCTGATGCACTTGCAGGTGGGAGAGAAACTCTGATGATTGGTGTAGTGGTTACAGTTGCCTGTGAAAAGAGATATATGAAATAAATCGGTGCATTTCTGCAATTTCGTAAAAAACAAAAATAAAAAAAAGATTTTAATTCTCTACTTTAATGCCAGGGATGGCCAAATATGATTATCCCTCTTGCAAGGGACCCTCTTTCTAATATATAAAGGCTGCTTCAGGTTTTCCTATATGCAGAACCATGTGTACTGAGCTGTGAAAAATAGTGAACATGATATTGAAATGAGATGTTTTTTTCCCCCCAACATTACTTCCTTAGCTTTTATTTGTAATTTAATTAGAGATAAAATACATTATTTAAAAATATTTAATTTGTATCAAATGTTTATATTATTATACACAATTTAAGATATATTTTAATATTAATAAATTATAATGTAATATATAACCTTTTAATAAATTCTCATTTATTTGTATGATGCTTTTCATAAATAAAATAAGCATACATAAAATCAGAAAATTGTAAGTTTTCAGATTTATTTTCACACAACATTCAAGATTTTTTTTAAATTACTGTTAAAACATATTTTACCTTTTTTTCCCTTCTTTTTTTAAATTGTCTATGGACCCCCTTCCCTGATGATCTGTAGACCCCAGTTGGAAAACCACATCCTAAATCATCTCACTTTTGTTTCTATACCCAGCAGTCAAAAAGAGTGACCAAAATAACACACCTGTGCGGATGGGGGTCTAACCATAGCAGAGGCATTAGCACTGGCTGGTTTTGGCAGCATTCCCTGAGCCTGTGCCTGGGCCAGAGCCTGCTGAGATACCAACATCAACTGCCCGCTGTCACTGCGGATTAACACCATTCCTTCACAGGCAGGGTAGAAAGAGAGAGAGAGAGAGAGCAAGACATTGCCAAGAAGACTGATAAGGCTTGATGGTTAAGTATAGTATTACAGCTAGAGTGCACCAGATAGACCAAGACATGAAACAACATTAGATCCTGAAACAACACACCTTGTGGGACCTGGAAGTTGGCAGGCAGCTGCAGTGGCACAGTCTGAGGGGTGCGAGTCATTGGTACACTTTGTGATGGGGTGGAAATCCTTGGCAATGTCACGACCGCCCCTTTGGCAGTAGTCAATGTGGTGACGACCCTGGGCTGGCTTATGGTCACAGAGCTCACAGACACCCTTCCAGGCTGAGGAACCAGTGCCAAACTGGTGGCCCCTGGTCCCTGAACGCTGGATGTCACAACCCTGGCCCCTACGACCACTGGCGTGGTGGATCTGATGTGTGTAGGGCCTGCTATGATCTTTGGAGCAGGTACAGAGGAGGCTGGTGCACTGGCATTCACAGCAACTGTTACAGGACGTTGAGATGCAGAGTTTGATGAATCTGTCTTTGTTTTTAGCTGATCTCCTTCCTCATTAAGGGAAGCTGAATCTGGGTTGCTGTTTTCAGAGGTGTTAACATTAGCATTTGAGTCTAAGTCTTTGAGTCTTTTATTGTCTAATGCGGTTTCTAAAGACTCTTCAGTGTTGCTTGTTTGAACGTCGCTGTTGCTTCCTCTTTTCTCTGTTGGCGCACGAGACTGATCATTGTTTATTTTATCTGAGCCCGATGTTTCCGACATTATTAAGCCTACGTTTACGGTATATTAAACACAAATTGAATAAATTGGTACAAAAGATCACCCTGAAACGATTTTTCCATCTACGTGCTCGGATAATCAATTTTATATGTACAAACGCGCTGAAGACTCGACGGATTTTCAGCTTTGGCCATCTCAAAAGTTCGTGACGGAATTGTGATTCATCCCAAGGATTCGAATCTTTTGAATTCATCAAAACTATTCATGGTTCAGTGACTCTTTCTGCACGTTAGGCCTACACAGTTAGGCCAGTAAGTTAGTGTGCCAACACCAACAAGTGATGTTTTTGATAGTGAGTGATTCATTGATTGTGAGTCGTTAATGAAGTAAAACTTTTGCGCACTTATTCAACCAGAAATTACAAAACTCTTGTCACTGCAAAAAAAAAAAAAAAGATTTTTTTAATTTGTGTAGCATTCAAAATTCTTCTGCCGCACTTTTCTTTTTGTGAACTGAACGAACATAATCAGATTCACATTTATGAATGAGATGCTTAATTTGTTAATTGCCATTTAGATTCAAAAGCCATTCATAAGGCTTGAACCGGAACAAGCCGACTCGTCAGTCATTCCGTAGGCTATTCGTTAAGATCTATCATCTCTAACCAATGAAACGCTCACTCGAACGCCATTTGGCCATTACGCTTGGAATGATTCACGAACGAAGTCATGCCAGTACTAGGCTAGATATACCTGTGCATTTACCTCTGCATTTAAATTTAACTGAAAAGACATAGGCCTACCTTTGAATCTTGTAGGCCTATATGTTTTAGACATATTTTCCAGATGTTAATAAACAAGTCTTGGTGATTTTTAAAAACTTTTATTAACAATATCACATTACATTCTTCTCAAACTTTAATCTCATGGATTATCAACCAGTTTTAAGTGTAGCCAGACACTGTAAATTTATGGACAAACTAAAAAAAGAAAATCTTTGTGTGTGTGTAAGATTAAAAGATAAATTCTTCTGACTGGCTTACAGTTTTTCTATTTGAACCTGTCTGCTAAAATGTTAAGAATGAAGAACAGTGGTGGAAAGAAATATACTTTTTAATTAAATCTTTCAGATCATTCAGTTTCATTACTGTGTTTGACAAAATGAGGGTTCATCTAGTCATTTGATCCTCCAGAAACCCACAGCTGTGTTAACCTTTATGTGTGTTCATGTATTTTTCTAATTAGAGCTGCTATTCCTCTCTGGTGTGATATGCTATTTATGAGAGAAACACTTGAAGATCAGCAACATAAACCATTAATCAAAAAACGTATTACATAAGTATGGCAGATGAAAATTCTTTACAAGATGTCATAGAGTCTAACATTAGCCTCTTCCACTCAGCTGTCATGGTGAAGACAAATCCAGCAAAAGTGCAATCTGGCAGTCTTGAAGTTTTAAAACAAACTCTCATAAAGAGAATCAAATATATCACTCAGTATGGCCAGAGAAGTTCAGAAACTGTTCTTATGTGATTTTTAAGCAATATTTTTCCTTATTTGAAAGTGTTTATTTAGGGACAGTACCAATGAAAAAATGTCTCTTAGGATTACAACATAAATCAAAACATCCCTTATATTCAGTTAAAAATACCATATCCAGTTTATTGTTTGTCAGAGCGGGCAGCTAATCCAGCGGTTCCTGTTTGATTCGAATGACGGAGGTCGTGACCCCACGGTGACTTCGTTTGAGCTCTCTCCTCAGAACGTACTCACTGAACTGGGTTGAGTCCACACCACCTCCACAAGAAGCAACAATCTCAAAGCCTCTTTGCTGCAGCCGCTCCAGAACCTGATGAGCACAAAAATGACCAAACACACACCAAATCGTTATCTTTTCATAGTCAATATATCATATACCAATCATATATCAACAGTCCAAAGAATTAATATACACTACTGGGGTCGGTACAATTTATAATGGTTTTGAAAGAAGTCTCTTAAACTCACCCAGGCTGCATTTATTTGATCAAAATGTACCTGTTTTTACTGTAGTTATGTAGTTCAAAACTGAATTTTCAGCTGCATTGCTCACATGATCCTCCAGAAATCATTTCAATATGCTGATGTGCTCAAAATTATTATCAGTGTTGAAAACAGTCGGTTGTGCTAATATGTTTGTAAAAAATGTTGTATATTGACGAATATAAAGTTCAAAAGAACAGCATTTATTTGATATAGAAATATTTTGTACCATTATAATTGTCTTTACTATCACTTCACTCGATCAATTTAATGTGCCCTAAAACTGGATGAGATTAAGCCTTGTTTTCAGAGAATATCTTGAATTAATCCCTAAATAATATGCAAATAAATGAACCCCTGTATGAGCTACTTAGATGTTTTTAATCTTTTTGAAGCTTGAAAATGATCATTGTATAAAAAAAAAAAAAAAAATTAAAAAAACTGTGACGATTCTGCTTTTGTGTTCCACAGAGGGAAAAACAACAGCATAGAGGTTTGGAACGACATGAGTAAATAGTGACAGCGTTTTCATGTTTGTGTGAACTATCCCTTTAATTGAACACCCCTGGCACAGAATCACTGCCGTCTTCAGTTAGAAACACAACACAGCAAAAGTGTTACAAACCATCTGTCCAGCAGCTCTCTCAACTGAATCAAATGAGATACTTAAACCACTTTCTTATTCCGTCTTTCTTTCTGTCTGTCTGTTTCTCCCTCTCGCGCCGTTTCTTCCAGTCCTGCAGATCTTCGCTCCACAGAACTGTGAGATCACATTCCATTAGTGTGCCTTCAGGATGTGCCTTCCTCTTTTGCTCTCCAGCGCTGCGTCACTAAATTTCCCTTCACTCTCTCCCTCCATCTACAGTTTTCCACCATCCTTCTCTTTCTTGGTCTTTCCCCTTTTCCCCCATTTACAGGTCAAAGTTTCTGTCTGTCTGTTCTTAGTGACTTTCCATCATGCTTTTGTCCTTCAACTCTCTTTTTCTCTCATTTTTCTTTCCTGTCTTCTGCCTCTGCTTTTCTCAATCTCCTGCTTCCATTAGTGTGACGGCAAGTGCCAGGGGCCAAAAGATTTAATAAGCAAACAGGATTAGACAGCCTCTAGACACACACACATACACACACACGCACTCTCTCTCTCACACACACACGCACACGCACACACACACACACACACACACACACACACACACACACACACACACACACACACACACACACACACACACACACACATACTTATAAAAACAGTATTAAATGGTTACAGAGAACAGTATAGGAAAAATTTAGCTCATATTGTACATTCATACCTGACACGAATTATTGGTCAGTGTGTGTAGTTTATAATGCTATCAGCTAAAGCTCCTGGATGGAACCGTTTGCAGATTGCAGATTTAATTTAAAGTAAAATACTGTAGATAAATTTGAGTATACACATCTTAATCATTATATATATATATATTGTTTTTTTATAAATAAATTATTATTATTAATATATCAATTACATATCAAATTAATATGATTCTTTTTAAAATATTATTATGCTTTTGGGCAGTCATACCACATGACAACCTGAACTAACTTTGCCTTGCCATAAAAAGTGTAAATGATCAGATATTTTAAGAGACTTATTTGCAGTCTTGTAAGGGTCCCCTCTGTGATAATAATTTGTATATGTATATATAATAGTTTTATATATTTTTTCCTGCATGTTAGTTGCACTACATGACTTTGATTGGCGGAAAAAAGTTTAACATTTATTATTAAGCAGTGAAGCAGGTTAGTTCTTTTTTAAAGAAATAATAAAAGATTATGCCAAACAACTATAAAGTCTATAAAGGGTTAATTCTCCCAAAAATGAAAACTGATAGGGCAGAAAGCTCTCAGATTTCAACAAAAATATCTTCATTTGTGTTCCGAAAATGAACGAAAGTCTTACGGGTTTGGAACGACATGAGGGTGAGTAATTAATGACAGAATTTTCATTTTTGAGTGAACGATCTCCTAAAAGTTCTCAACTTGCAACACTCATGAGTCCTCAAACAGTAAAAAAAAAAAAAAAAAGATAAATGCTTCATAAAAATTATTGAATTAAAAAAACAATAATAAACAAATGTACGAACAAACAAATAAATAAATGCTATTGCCAGGCGTGTATAAGGTGTTCCGCACCTGTACAGAGTTGAGGTGGCAGTATCCGTTTAGAGGGAAGCGTATGACGTGATTGGAATCGTGGTTCCAGCCTGCGTTGACAGAGTTGCACATGACGTCTCCTATCTCTGGGAAGATGTCCTCGATGAGGGCTTTATCGCCGCTGAGCGTTATCCTCTCTCCCAGCTCGGGGGCCACACGCACTACCACACACTCACACATGCGTGATGTGTACCTAGAGTCCTTCTCAGAACGCCAGCGCTCCAGCTCGGCCTGCAGAGGCTGCAGCTGGAAATATCGGGCCTCCTCGTACAGCAGAGAGTAGTCCTACACACAGATGCACAGAGACACGGATATTTAAGGAACGGTTCACCTAAACATGAAAATTAAATCTATATTTATGGCTGTTACGATACTTTTATTGTGTAGTGATTCTTCAAAGTATATCTTTTTACTAGTTTCATGAACAAAACAGCATATTGGTTCAGAACAACACAATGGTGATTACTGACTTTTGAATGACCTATTCCTTTACTCTTTAAAAACCTCATAATATTGATGCATCATCAGATTTAAAGTCCTACCTTAAATTCATCTGGGATGAGCAATTTTGAGGTCCTGAGGAAGTTTAATATGTAGCGGAACATGTGTCCATCCCGATCTATAAAATAATGCTGCTTCAGGCTGTCCAAAACGATCGGCTCTGTGCCATCAAACAAACGGCCAATCCTGAGAGAGGAACAGATATTGGAATATTTAGATGTAACCAAAACAACAACTTGCTTTCCTAGGTTTTTCTCTTGTGAAAACGCCCATAAACCACTACTGTTCAAAAGATTGGAAATCTCTTATACTCACCAAGGCTGCATTTATGTTATCAAAATACTGTAAAAACGGTTATAATGTGAAATATTCTTACAATTTAAAATAAATGTGATGGCAAAGCTGAATTTTCAGCATCATAACAGAGTCACATGATCCTTCAGAAATCATTCTAATATGCTGAATTGCTGCTCAAGAAACATTTCTTATTATAGTTGAAAACAGTTAAGCTGCTAAATATTTTTGTGGAAAATGTGAATTTGAATTCAGGATTCTTTGATTAATAGAAGAATCAAAAGAACAGCATTTTTTCTTATCTAAATCTTTTATAACATTGTAAATGTATTTACTGTGACTTTTGATCAACTTAATGCATCTTTGCTGAATAAAAGTTTTTTTTTTAAAAACTGTAAACTGTAAAAAAAAGTTTCTTACTTACATTTTTAAGTACAATCAACTTGGAGGTTTTAAGTCATTTCAACTTAAATTACCTTAAACTGACTTCAAAAATGAATTGAATCTTGTATAACTTTTAAAAGTTAAATTTGTTTGAAATGCACTACAAATGTTGTCATGTGAAATTAATATATAATGTTTTTTATAAAGACCAGTCAATGGACTGATTTCTCATCCCTACAGTAATATTGAAATCACCAATATAGTGCATTTTTCATGCATCTAAAGAGATGTCAAGTTTGCAGAATACCTGACAGAAACAATCTGAGGGAACATTGTTGAGATTAGCTGGTACTTGGAAGATTGAGAACTACTTCGCTAAAATGTTCATTAAAAACCATCTAACATCATCTGCGTGTGCGCTCATGTAAATACACGACAGTGGATTTTGACAGTTCATTCGGTCAGCACAGTCTGGTTAAACCGTAGCCTGCATCAGCATCACGGAGGGGCATGGCTGGAGGCGGCGGCCATCATTGCTCCTGACCACGCAAATGTCATCATCCAGCGCCCTGTTCCTTTCTCTTTGATGAGTGCGTTGTCATATTGATGTTGCTTGTGATGAAGTAGCCAAGGGGTGAATGGATCTGTCACTTATGCCAATGCCTTTCTCTGAAACATCTATATGACAATTACAAAGGCTTTTCAAAGCCTGTATATTATACCAGACTGTGTGGACCCTATATGAGACAATATGTGTGAGACATATTTCTGTGTCACTGTAAAGGACAGTGGGAGGCGGAGACCGTGTGAGACATGTGAGCAGTTATGAGATTGGATGCTAGTCTGGCTCAAAGCGCTTCAGGCTCCTTTTGGCCTGTGCTCTGATGTTTGACTCAGTCAGCAGCTACAAGACAATAATGCTCTTTGGCATTGCAGAAATATACCGATCAGTGAGCTAATGAGCACAGACAAGACACATACACATACACACAAAACACGCATATGGAGCACACACACATCATGAAGGACTTGTGTGTGAACAGACGTGTTCAGAGATGATGTGTTTTTAGAAATATTAGGCTGACTGCTAAACGCATTAGATGACAGTGGAATACATGTTATTCAAATGGGTAAAAATCACACCTTTTAATTTGAACACCTCCCTGCATCTATTACACTTTCCATCTCTCTTTGTTTTGCATCCGTGTGTGTGCAGTGGCGGCTGGTGGGTTTTAAAATAGAGGAGGCACACATACTTTAAAATGGATTTTTTGGTCACTTATAGACCTGAATATTTATAGAAAATGACACAGACATCAAGACAATATAAATATAAGTTCAATCACCTAGTCCTAGCCTATCACTTGAAGCAAAAAAATCCTTCTGTCCTTTTAAATGTCCGTGTTAAAAGAGCATGTACGGTCGTTTAGTGAAGCTGATTGCTGCAGCCTATATCCAAATAGGCATGGGGTCTTCCTTCATTTTTAATTTGTAGCTGGTGTTTGAATGGTAGTTTAGTAAATTTGTTTGCGATCAATTATTCGATATCTCTACTCTCCATCAGCTGTAGCAGTTCAAACTGATATCACGTCATTTACGTCTTGTCAGTGATTGGTTGATATACCAAGCGAAGCTAGCCTCCTCTGCCATGTTACTTTTCTCAACACTCCTAATCGCTGAAAGTGAAATAAATTATGGTGATTGGCTAATTTTTTTTACCAACAGAGGCACAAGTCTCCGGCTATGAATTTGCTTCCCCCTCCCTTTCTCTATCCCCTCAGACTCGCGTTTCGCAGATTCGGCACATTCGGGGAAGAAGCGTGCGGTTGTTTCACTTACAGTGGTGAAATTACAAACAAGAAATACACATTATGAGGCATAACATTTTGGGTAGGCTGTGCCTCCCTTGCCTCCCCTGACAAGCTGCCACTGTGTGTGTGTGTAATTTACCTGGACTCTGGGTATTTGGTTAATGTGGCCAGGCTGCTGGTATACATGTGACCCCCCACGTCAATGTGCACCGGCGCGTTGGCCTTTGTGAGCTGTGCAGGTGTGGGGATGCCAGCTGTGCCCAGCGGGGAGACCGGCGAATGTGCCAGGATAGGCCGGGTCGACATGCCCACACTGTTGCTGCGATTTTCCTGAGAATAAAAAAAAAAGATAGGTAAGATTGCAGCAATTTCAAGATTAATGTACATACAGTAGCAGAAGGTTACTTCCTTTCTTTAAAAAAAAAAAAAAAAAAAAAGGATTTATGCGTTCGGGATAGTGAAAAGTGGACATTAACATACCAGAAGTAGGAGAGTATAACTATGGAGCTATATTTTCTTAGGAAATTGTATGAACTTTCTATGATACTTTCATGGAGACTGAATTTATCCATCAAGATTTGATTGGATCATGAAAAGTGCCCATTGAATGGACCAGGATGGAGGTGGTTGAAAAGGAGGGGTTGAAAAAGTAACAGGGATTTGTAACGTCAATTGAAAAGGAAAGACATTTCAGAGGCAAAACAAGTTGTTACTGCCTGTTTAAAGCAGATATGCCAAAATAAGGGCTCACGGGCCAAAGTTGGCTTGTGCAGATCTTTTATTCGGCCCGCTGTGTCATATCACAAGAGGGCAGAAAAAAGGAAATTAAAACATTAAATAATCTTTTTGTTTGAAAGGGATCGTTCAGCTAAAAATGAAAATTCTGAATCGTTCAGCTAAAAATGACTTACTCACCCTCATGTCGTTCCAAACCCAACATTCAGAACACAAATTAATACCGTTTTAATGAAATCTGACAGCTTTCTGACCCTCCATTGACAGCTATGCAACTACCACTTCCAAGGCCCAAAAACCAGGTTGCTGCTGGAAGAAGTGTTAGTGAGGCCAGTAGGGGGCGCTCACCCTGTGGTCTGTGTGGGTCCTAACGCCCCAGTTTAGTGATGGGGACACTATACTGTAACAAGCGCCGTCCTTCGGATGAGACATTAAATCGAGGTCCTGACTCTCTGTGGCCATTAAAAATCCCAGGATGTCCTTCGGAAAAGGGGTAGGGGTGTAACCCCGGAATCCTGGCCAAATCTGCCCATTGGCCACCTAATGATCCCCATATATACTGATAGGCTTCATCACTCTGTCTCCTCTCCATCAATAAGCTGGTGTGTGGTGGACGTTCTGGCGCAATATGGCTGCCGTCGCACCATCCAGGTGGATGCTGCACATTGGTGGTGGTTGAGGAGATTTGTTTTTGTTTTTTTATTTCGTTTTGCACAAACAGAGCACTCACATTGGATTCACAGAGTCACATGGATTACTTTAATGATGTCTTTACTACCTTTTTGGGCATTGAAAGTGGTAGTTGCGGAGGCTGTCAATGGAGGGACAGAAAGCTCTCAGATTTCATTAAAAAGATCTTCATTTGTGTTCCGAAGATGAACGAAAGTCTTACGGGTTTGGAACGACATGAGGCTGAGTAATAATTGACAGAGTTTTCATTTTTGCGTTTATATTCTTGCATTAAAATGTAGAGAAAAAAAAATACATTAATATAACATAGTTGGATATAATGCATTTTCACATTTTTCAGTTTATGACCCTTAATCAAGTTAGATTTTTGGCCCTTTGAAGTAAAAGGATTGTGGACCACTGGTTTAAAAAAATAATAATTTTGGAATACAATGCGTCAATGTATTGTACACAAAAGGAGTCTGAGTAAGTAAACAGGTGTCAATTTTGATTTCATGTGTCAGTGTCACTAGCAGAAACCAAAGAGAACCAACACCTACAGCCTCTTTTGCCTCAAACTCTCGTTGTCTATTGTCAGAAAACAGGTAGCCTAGTTTGTAATTTTAAAAATACCACAAGACAACAGTTTTTACACACTTTTGGGAATCAACCTTTCAATGGCTTGCTTATAGCGGTCTCTGCACACTAAAGTGGAATAACAGAAACAATTTCAAGCAGCCTCTTCATTTTGGTTAATGTGTGTGTCATGAGCGTGGAATGGGAGCGCAGTGCTAAATGGTTCACAACATAAACACAGATAATCACTTCTACCTTGACAACTGTTACAACAAATTAAATTGACCCATTATGACATTAATGAAGATTTCGCTGTCAGCACTAAACATCATTACAGTAGCCACAATCTCATTAGCCTCAGTAGGGCCTCGTTTCATGGGCTTCGTCTGACATAATATCTGCTTGCGCTTGGAAATAAGTGTTTGCTAAATCTCAATGGTCAGTCTCTACCGAGGCACAATGAAACAGCCATGGGCAGAATTTCCTTTAAAGATGAAAAACAGAAAAAAGTAAACGGTAACATAAGTATACTTGTGTACTTAGTGCAATATCAATGCATTTTTCGCCCAGAGTGGAGTAATGCTATCCGAGTCGACTGTCTTACAGAATGAAACATGCGGAGAGAGTGAGTTCAACAGACTGGCTTTATACAGCGACCTGAAAAAAAAAAGCATTAACCCTTGGTAATACACAGAACGTGCAAGTAAACATGTATCCAGGCCAGCACATTAAATCACTAATGATAAACATCTCTGGCACAACTGGGCGTTTTAGCTGGAGAAGTTTTCTGATGGTGGCTGAATGGAGTGTTATGCCTACGGGGAGAATAAGTTGGGTCAAAGAGGCATTTTCTCATGCATAATTTTTTTTTAAGCCTTTTTATTTTCTGGGTAATTTTATATACACAGTGTAAACAATGAGGAAATGAGAGGATGGGTTGGAAAATGTTTGCCTTTATTTATTTGGCAGCGACTTTTGACAAAAATAAAGTCAACTTATATACACACATGCCTTAAAGAACAAAGCTAGTCTGGTGAACTGTGCAGTAAATAAATGCAACCCATTAATTGAAAATAAGTGTTACATGAATAAAAACAACTTATTCCAGTCATGGATGGTGCTGGAAGCCTGAGAAGTTTGAGTTATTGGCTCTCCCATTAGCTAACTGGAAAGACATTGACACCAACTTAAGAAAAATATACTCTGGAATTTTGGTTGCTCCAAATAAACAAACAGGGAAGATGAATTATTAGTACTGATGTGAGTTTAAATAGAGCTGAGCAGTGACCAGTAAATGCCCATTTTGGAATATTTCTGTAATAGTAATTTGAGAGTGTGAGGCAGAAAGAGGGTTGTTAATATATATAGAGGTCTAGAAAACAGAAACAGTCAGTGTTATAATGCAGTACCATATAAGCATCATGTGTCAGGATCTACCATTATAATATTGGTTTAATTAGTCTACATACAAGCTTTCTAAATTTCTCATGACAGTTGAGACATAAAGACAAAGACAGTTGAGACAGTCTCATGACAAAAAAAATAGGCACAACCATTCAAAAGTTAGGGGTCAATATAAATATATTTTTAAAGAAATTAATACTTTTATTCAGCAAGGGTGCATTAAATTGAACAAAAGTGACAAAGACATTTATAATGTAAAATTTTATTTAAAGAATCCCATAATAAAATATATTGTATCAGAGTTTCCACAAAAAAAAAATTAAGCTGCACAATGATAAGAAATTTGTCTTTAGCATCAAATCAGCATATTTGACTGATTTCTGAAGGATCATGTGACACTGAAGACTGGAGTAGTGATGGTTCAAATAAACAAGTTATTTTAAATTGTAATATTACAGTATTTTTGATCAAATAAATGCAGCTTTGTTGAAGCATAAGGGAAGTGTACGTAAATGTAATGGTGGAGTTAAATAATGCATATGACTCAATGGATGCATGAGGTAAAAAGTCTCTCAAAGTTTCAAAGTCTCTGACCCAAACGCTTTACTGTTAACTCATCTCACCCACATCTCAGCATGTACAGCAAGTATTAAGGAAGATATGAAAGAAAACAGCAAAGACTCACTTTACATCAGTTAATTAGCAAGGAGGGAACAGTATATAATTGGATGTGAATGTGAAATTACAAAGTGTCATAATTGAAAAGGCTTTTTTTTTTTCAGGATGCTTTTTTTCCAGCAATCTCTTCCCCCTCTAGGGGTCGCTAATAAATATTTACCCCAAACCTATTTTTAAAGACAAATACATGCTGTGATTTTAGTGCATGGCAACTTCACAGCAGCAAATACTTGAACATTCATAATGACAATATAGCTGAGGTTGTACTATAAAAAAAACCCCACAGGTATAAACTCCTGAAGATGAATCTTTTAGTGTGGTACAGGTAGTGTGGCTGTTTAATTCTGATCATTAATATAATGTAATGCAGCTGAAGAACACACTACAAACAACTCATCTCTCAGGTATTATATTTAGGAGTCATTGTTTTTTTTTTTGCTGGAGCCCTGCACAGATGCGTTATTAGCTCATTCCTCTGCAGGCAACAAATGCTTTTATTTTTCACACTCACTTTCATGCTGAAGGCTGAAGAAATCATGTGCCTGTTTTAGTGCAGCCTACTTACAAAGCATAATAATAAATATTCACCAACATATAAAGAAATCAATCTTAATCACATTCCCAAATGGACCGCCACTGGCAGATGTGCTGCTGCCCCCCCCCAGCAAAAATGGAGATAGACTGGTTTATAAAGACGGGGAGTTACAAAAAAAGAACAAATGCATATCTAACAACTAACTTAAAGGTGTATTAAAACTATCTTAGTCCAGAAACACTAGACCACAAAACACCAATTTTTATTTTTTTTTATTTTTTTTATGCATGTAGGCTACTTAGTGTATTATTGGGGAGCAGTGGCACAATTCAAAGTAAAAGGGATAGGCTAGTTCACCCAAAAATTAAGCTGTCCCAAACCTGTATAAATGTAGGCCTATTTGTTCTGCTGAACAATACATTGTTCCGTTGACTTCTATTGTATTTTTTTTCTCTCCATACTATGGAAGTCAATGGTGCCCCACAACTACAAACATTCTTCAAAACATCTACTTTTGTGTTCAGCAGAACAAAGAAACTCATACAGGTTTGGGACAACTTGAGGGTGAGTAAAAGTTTCTGACTTATATAGCACTCTTTCACAAGATAGCCCTGGTTATACAGTAGGCTACAACATCGTAAGAAAATTGACATTATAATGAAGAAGTAAATCTGGGATTTGCTGACAAATGTTCCATGCAAAATGACACACACATATGAGTCAAATTGAACATCCCACGGTTGTTGCTTTAATGCGTTCATTTGCATAAATACACTTGGTGTGAAAAAAAACAATTGTCCTCTGACTGATGTGATTGACAGACAACAGGGCCGCTAGTAAAACTGGTCCTAAATTGTTAAGCGCTATTCTAAGACCGTGTCACGCGGCAAAAGCGTTTTGTCTTTATGTTATACCGATGTGCTAAAGACATGAAATCGCTGTTACCTGTGAGGGGAGCATATGAGGGCTCTCTCCGTTGAGTTCGCAATGAGAGGAGACTAGCGCGGTGACCGTTGGAGTGTCCGCGCGCTCCACGGCGGCGCGCGCGCAGAGTCTTTTCGGCGATGCCCCCGGTCCCGAAACGCTAACCGGATAGACGAGCGTCCGCGGGCGTTTGATCACCTTCTGCGGTTTGAGCTCGGCCTCGTCCTCGCAGTGCAGCGCGTGCTGCAGGTGCGCTCCGTTGTTGACCGTTTCCGGGGACACGTGGAGAGGCGCTAACTTTGACCCGATGCCCGCAATGCCGTTAAGCGTTGCTATAGAGACGGCGCCGATGCAGTGGTTGGTGTAGGTCTTTGACAGTTTGGCGGCCCGCGACAGCATCTGCATTCTCGTGCCCAGCAGGTTCTTGCCGATAGCTTTATTCTCGTACCAGGTCGTGTCGGTCTCGCTGCAGTGATCCCGTGGGCGCTGGAAAAAAGCCTTGCAGAGAGGATTGCGCTTCGTGAGGTACTTTACGAAGCTCGCGTAGGGACAAAACTCCGTGGCGGTCTCGTACATGCGGGGAAGATTGTCATCGTCCGTGTCGGATCTTTTTTTCGTCCAGGAGGCGGAACGAGACTTGTGGTACGGCCCGAGCGCTTTGAAGTACACAAACTTCCTTCCGTCCTCGTCCACGGCCAGCCCGAAAGAGTCCTCCTCGAGCTCGCGCTGGTTCTCCCGCCCCCTCGTGCAGAAGTACATGCAAGTCTCGAACCACACTTTGTTGAGCAGCCCGAACGGCGAGCTGGCGCTGAACACGGCCGACGTGTAGAGTTTCCTCAGGTCGGAGCGCGTGATGGCTTGCTTCTGCACCACGGGACCGGCGCCCTGCTCTTCCAGCTTGCGTATGACCGCAGCGAGCGCGAGGTTGGCGCTGCGCAGCTCGGGGTCCTTGGTGAGGTCCAGCGTGCGGCAAAAGGGGGGCTCGTTCAGGTACCGGTTGAGGGAGCTCCGGATGCTGATGAGGGAAGACTTGCTGTACAGCTGTCCGCTTTTGGAGCGCGCCTCCGCGTAGAACGAGCGCAGGACTTTGCATAGCGCGTGTTTGTCCATGCTCTCAAAGTCCGTACTTTGCGCCTTCTCCGTCAGGTATTCCCGGAAGATTCGCACCGCGTACCGGGTGGCCAGGCGCGTGTTCTCGCTGAGCCTGGAGCGGTGCATGTCTCCCTCGGGTCCCGAGTCCAAAGCGGCGAAAAGCGGGTCCCCAGCCCCCGACTCGAGCTGGTCCGTATTCCGCATAAGGACCGCTTCCCCCGTTTCCACGGCAGCAGCGCAGCTGTCAGGCTCCCCGCACTCCTCCCACTCTAACTCGGCTTCTTCTTCTGACACTTCTCCCTCTTCCCCTGTGATCTGGATCTCCTGAATCTCTTCCTCTTCTTCCTCGCCCGAGCCTCCGTCTCTCTCCCGATCCCCCGACATCGGGTCCGGTTCATCATCTCTACAGCACTGGTCCCCGCTGCCAGGCATTCTCGCCATATTGCAGTCTGACAGTGTATGAGTCCCGAGGCACTGCGCATGCGCTATATTGGACCGCAGAGCTGAGAGCTTTTTGTGCGTTTTAGTGACCTTCAGCTACCAGAACAGGCACGCGCTCTTAAAGGTGCAGGGAAAGGGAGCTATAGATTGCCTAATAATTAAAACGCACTCTCTCATTCACACACTTTCAAACTTGGATGGAGAGATAAAGCGAGAGAAAGAAGCAAACGGTCAGCTATACTCTGTATTGGACTGCAGCTGAATTAAGCAGTAAATTATGTCTTTAATACACCCACACAGACACACACCTGCTAATTATTAAAGGGCTATGTAGCTCAGGCAGGCTGACTTGATTTGGGAGTTTCCAGAAGCAGCTGTGATCATGTCTAACCCTGAGGCCATCCATATACTTTCGAGTGTGTGTGTATACAGCCTTTTGTGTATGTGTGAGAGGAAGAGAGAATGTGACAGATGGGAGGGAGAGAGAGATTTGAAGTTGTGGTGAGCTAATTGATATTTCTGTGTATGGTAAGAATAATTTTGACACAGCATAAAGCAAGCCACTGGTCTGTGTATGCAATGATAGCCAGTAGGCAGACAACCCTACTCTAAACAGGTGAAACTGCATGTAAAAGGAACAGTTCACCTAAAAATGAATATTGTGTCATAACTTATTTCTCACTCCAACCCAATATTATCTCAAATAATATCCTGCACACTTTTTGCAATTTAATAAAAGTGAATAAGAACTGAGACTGTCAAGCTACACATAATTTAGCACCATAAATGTATCAAAAGTGGTCATAAAACAGACGTAGGCCAGTAAGAGCTGTGCATGTAAACCTCACTCTCCTGGCCTCAACAGGCGCGCTACAGGCTGCAGTCTTGTTGACATGCCCAGCTCCCACGCCGGACACCCCGGTTCAAATCTCGCTCGGAGCATGTCGAGTAGGGCCGGTTACACATAGACATCTTTAAAGTCTTTAGAAGTAATAAATACCAGAAAAAGACAATCTAAGTTTACTGAAAATTTTGAGATCCATTTTGAGAGAATGAATAATGTCTGGTTTGTGAACGAATCATTCGTTTAAGGCGGCATTTCAGTGAACCAGTTGATGTCGTTTACAAAACAGAGTCAATTCTGATTTTGATCAATGATCCAGTCAACGTGCATGGCTACCAGCTGAGCTCATCTTGCAATATAGCACTTGTATCATTAAATGGTCCATTTGACTCTTTTATGGTTCTTTTGCATCCTTTTTGAAGCTTCAAATCTCCAGTCCCTATTCATTGTCACTGCATGGAAAAGAGTGAATACTATTCAAAATGTTGCCTTTTGTGTTCCACAGAATCAAGAAACGGATTAGGGTGAATGAATGATGACAATTTTCATTTTTTGCTGAACTCGGCTTCAGTTTTTCATATGACTTGCTACTGATGTGACAGTGTGAGTGGACTGTATTTAACTTCTGCTGTTCTGATAAACACGAATGTGTGATTTGCAAATACAGCTCAGCTGGAACTCACTGCAGACTTTCTCAGGTTGGAGCAGATTTTCATTTTCCTCTCTTATAGTCTGTATAGCAATAGAGGCAATTGTAAACGGAGCCCCTCTGAAATGCATCATAGTTTATATCAGGGCTCACTCGATTATACATTGATATTTTTATGTATGAATGATTCTAGAGTACTCCGGATGAAATTGCTTTTGGCCCTGTTAATCTCTAAATACAATTTATATGGCAAAATATGCCAGTTTTCATTTGAGTCATTAGACTAATACAAGATCATCCTATATGAGTGACCTTGATCAAGAACACATTTCTAAGTGCTCCTACATTCACGCCTCTCTCCTCTCCCCTGTGTTAGTGTGTGTGTTGTGAGAACCCCGAGGCAACCGCTGTCTGAGTATGAACAGCACAGAGCTGAGGTTTGGCTCTGGAGAATAAGGCAGATGTTTGTCTCCGGCGCTGTGCCTCCGAGAGAGGCAACGCATGAGGAAGCGGATTTTAGAGCTCAGTAGGGCTCAAAGCTAGAGGAGGGATGAAAAAAAAGCTCTATTCATCCATCAGCAAATCAACAGCGATCATCTGACTCATTAACTTTATACGGTCAGAGTCTTTCCATAGTCTTGTGAACATTTCTTTAAGGAAAAGATATGGGTCCGTAGCAAATAAGAGTGTGATGGTTTTGAAAATGTTCATGCTATTTTAAAAGAAAGTTTACATAATGACTCTATAACGTGTCATGTGGCGTAACAAAGTAAAACGATAAAAGTAAAACTAATTCAATTTTCCTTAGACCTTGAATACAATATATTTATATAATGAAATATAATATATAAATATGTAAAACTAATTTTTTAATATTTTATAAAGTAAAAAATATATATATATTTAAAATGTTATTTTTTACAAATATCATGAATTAATTCATAAATATATAGTTTGGAGAAGTCACACGACTCACACCACATGACATTTACGACTTGACCTCGCCTTGTCGTAAAAAGAGATGATGATATAATTTCCTGTTTTATTTTTCTCTGCTAGTTTGCACCATGTGATTAAACTCAAAAATGAGCCTTAGGAGGCGTTTCCTTTTCTTTTTTGACTTTATGCCTTCCCTCCCCCAAAACAATTACTTATTATTATATTTTAATACAGTAGTCTACATATTCAAGTCATGATTGTAAGTCTGAATTACATTTTCTTTTTTTTTTAAATAAATAAAATTAATTAATTAATAGATTTCAGAGGGGGGAAAAAAATCATGTCATTGCAAGTACCACGAATAGAACTTTGAGAATAAACAATGACAATGAAGAGTCTTTCAGTCTTTTAAATTCAGTTTTGTAGTTAGTTTTAATCACTTGCTATAAGCAGCACAGATTTTTGGGCTTTTCGCACTTTTAGCAGTCTCCTGGAACCCTCCAGCATGAAAAATGTAGACGTCTACCTCATCTAACACACCAGATTCAAATCTCTGCTCATCATTAGAGAGCTCCATGACCTGAAAGAGGTGTGTCGAATGAGAAAGACCTCAAATGTGCAGCGCCGAGGTTCCCGAGGTTCACAGATCCTTGGGAGAAACCCGGCATAAAGTCTCTCGCCCGAGGCCATAATGCCAATATAACAGGACGGTGTTCTCTGTAACTCGAGTCCTCGGGTTTACCCTCCGCTAGAACTCAACCAACAGCATTTGTTAAGCCACCGGCCCTCTTTTCGCACGGCCGAGGTAACGTTGGACCCGTATCTCATTTCTCTCCTCCACACAGCACACATATATCCCTATGTGAGGATGAGCCTCCATTTTGAAATGAGAGACCTCTCTTCTTTTGTCTCATTCTGTCATTCCTGCCCACAGGCATGTCACCAGAAACAGCTCTGACATCTCTCAAAGGAAAGAGAAGGAGAGAGAGAAAGACGGAGCGAGAGTGAGAGCAGAACAGGAAAAAAAAAAAAAAAAAAGAAGAGAAAACCTCCTTTCCACATTTTAAATTCTCGTTAGCAGAGCCCATTTCACACCTAGATACCCAATTAGCAATTAGCAAAGCTTTAAAGTGCAGTCCTGAGCCGGGGCCCTGATCCCGGCCTGATTTGTATGCGCTTTGTGCAGATAGCGATAAGAGAGAGGCTGAATACATGTATAGTTTTAAATTTAATTTCATAATCATTTGCATGGCAGGGTAGCCTGCAGGCGAGAGGGAAAATAACATGCCCACTCTTCAAAAGGGAGATCAGGCTCGTTACATGGCTGTGCGGAGGATTGGAGAGGGGCTTTTTATGTGCAGGCAGGTAATTTGTTCCCTGACTAATCTGAAGAGATAGAGAAGTTCACAGGAAGCACTTTTTAAAAAACAGTGTGAGCGCAGCATCACAAATCGCCTCTACCTCCGAGGCTTGGGAGAGAATGAAAGCGAGCGAGAGAGAGGAACACCAAGGTGCGATATAGCTGAACTTACTGCCAGAGCCCGAGGCTGACAAAAAAAGAGTAACTACTGAATGTGCGAGTGTGTGTCTGGGTATGTACGGCTCGGAGAGAGAGAGAGAGAAACCATCTTTGAGCACGCCAATGTGGCGAGCCATCCGGTGTGGGAGAGATGGAAATCAAATCGAGCACCTGTAGTACATGACGGTCCTCTCTGACCACTGCTTCAATATTGCACTGATATATATATATATATATATATATATATATATTCAACAGTCTGTGTGCTAGACAATGTTATTATCATTTTATATACTATTAAAGTTTTTTAATCGTTTGAATTTGTTTTATATATTTCCTTTTTCATTTTAATTTGAGTAATTTTTTTGTTTGTTTTTGTCCTCTAGTTTTTTTATTCATTTACTTCAAGTTAAATGTATATGAGAAATGGTGCTTTGGCAACTAGCTGAACTAAAATAAGTTTAAATGTTTTTTATTTTATAGATTTATTTTTAAGTTAAAGTTTATTTCAAAAAAAAAAAAATTGTTATGGTTATAGTTAATGATAATAACCCTGGTGTTGGCTGGTTCCCATTTAAGTCTGACCATTAGGCTGCAGTTGATTTCACATGTTTGTGGCGCAGGGGACTCAGAGAGAGACGGAAAGATGGAAAGACTTGCATGACATCCTACTCTTAATCTTATCCATATTCATGGGTGCATATGCAAAGTATGGATGTGTCGGAGAAGCGCTGAAGACAGACTGAGGATTAGTAACCTGTGTTTGAGGTGATTCCAAGCTCACATTAACATGTTGAATATTCTACAAGAATGAGTCAGAAAACTCAGCAACTCTGCCCTGTCCGTGGGCAGCAATTCAGCTCGCTGCGTGCGATCCATTGTGTGCGTTTTTAGTGGGTGATGGTGTTCTGTACAGGAATGCTTGTGTTCTCTATGAGACCAATTACATTTGTACTTTATGATCCCCTACAGTTATACAAGATTCCTATACCAGATTTAACAGATGAGGCTGTGCCGTCCACATGCCGATTCTGTTTGTGCAAAGCTTTCTCAGGAAGCAGCAACCTTTAATTTCTTCAGGTCAAATCTGGCTATATGCGCAATTTCACCACACAAGGGCCTGGTGGTTTCACAGACTGGGCTTAGATTAAGCCAGGATTAGGCCTTAGTTTAATTAGGACAAGTAGCTTTTATAAACTTGCCTTTGGAAAAAAATATTACTGGTGGGCATCGAGAAAAAACAATGGCACTGACAAATTTAAAGATATGTCAGTGCAAGTTACTTTCAGTTAAAACAGCTCAAAGATGCATTTTAAGGTTAAGCCTTGTCTGTGAAACCAGGGGAATGTTCCAAAAGGCATGTTTTGCAGTGATACCACATAATAGTTCTTAAAATAACTGTGAAAAACATTTTTAATAATCTAAGGGTGTGTTCACACTTGGCATGTTTGGTTCGATTAAGACCAACCCTGGTGCGAGTGCTCTGTTAGTGCGGTTCGTTTGAATAAGTGTGAACACTGCCATCTATATCCTGGTGCACATCAAACAAGCGGATCAAGACGCTGAAAAATTGGATCTCGGTTCACTCCCAAACAAACTCTGGTGCGGTTCGAATGAAATATGAACGCAAAACACACCAAAGATATGTAAACGAACCAAAAACGGGACAAGATGTCACAAGATGTGACCCTAAAAAGGACAGAATGCTCAAGCATACCTGTTTTTTACCGTCGTAGTCACAATGTTGCTCATCACAGCCCAGTACAGGCATCAGATGCGTGTCTCCTCGCAGCAGATCTTCGTTTGTGTGCGTGTTTTGACTCCTTTACACATTTAATAAGCTCTTCACAGGTTATCAGCTGGTCAAAATACCATCATAGGAAGTTCAGAGATTAAGTGCATTTAGCCCAGCACACATTGTTTTGCATATTCGATAAATTAAATATGCATAATGAAAGCCGACCAATCTGGTTGTGAACATATCCCTATATGCCCTTAGGTTTGGTATCTTTAGGTTTGGCGTTAAAATGCCTAATGTGAAATTGTAAAAGCTAAGCGAACCAGGACTTTTTGTTTTGTTTTTTTGTCCGGACCAAACAAACCAAGCGAACCGAACTACAAGTGTGAACACACCCTAAACTAAAGTACACTTTTTCCATTAGAAATAACCTTTTGCGCAATGGAATGGATTTCTTTTTAAGAGCATGACCAGTAATTCACTAGCATGATAATTTCTGAAAATAATGTTGAATTCTGTTTTGTTAATCACGTAAGTACAAAACGTTTTCATGACACAGTATAGGTGAACAATCCCAGGATGATGTACCAATGGACACTTTGCTATCCCACAAGGCAACATGAGCTGAAGAGCCCTGAGATAAAAAAAAAAAAGTTGAAAAAATAAATTAAATCTCAGGGTTATTTTTGTCTTCATCGGCATGTATATTGCACTGACAGATAGACAGAAGGATAGATAGATGGATGGATGGGTAGATGAATAGATAGATACCCCCTCTAGTGCACACTATGCCCGTTTTGATGACAACCCTTGGCCAGGTAACCTAATTAGACCGTCTATCTAGACTGAAATGTCAGGTGACAGTACCACACACATCCACTTGGACAACAATGCCAATTCCACGAGCTGGTAACATGTGGCATCACAGCTGTAAGCCAACATAACATAACTTACAAGATACGATACACCGGTCAGAGAATACATTTAAAGTGAATCATGCGTCAATCAATGCACGTAAAAGGCGATTCCATTGTAACATGCGCACGTGCGTCTTGTTCCTCTCGCTCGCGCTCTGAGCGTGCAGCAGCTGCATGGTATTCGGCTACAAGATGAGAATGAAGGAATGCTCGACTTTAAACATCGCGGTTAAAAATAGCAATCGCCGCTAAACACACACACACAAAAAAAAAAAACAATAAAACATCCTCAGCCACATTCAAAAGTGTAGCAAATGCGTGAAAACGCACTGTAGTTGCGATCAAGCCAGCCGTTAACCACAAACCCTTATAAGTGGGAAGATCAAAGCAGCGCTGTGTTAAAGAAAGACTTTCAAAATCGCTTTCCACAATCGCCTCTCATTTGGAGCTTGCGACTTCACATCGTATCACATCGCGAAACCTAATCGAGGACGCCATTACAATATCAGTCAATTATTCGAGGCTACGCTACAGAACAGTTTTACATGTGACAACGTAAACTGCTTCAGGTGTCTTTTTGCGCTGCCATTACACATATCGGGAAGCGACAGGATGTAAACTGGGAGAAGATAAATATTTGTTTTGTCCCAAACGCGCTCATCCTCTGGCACATGCGTACATGCAGCTGCGCTCTGAAGACCCACTGCCTCTCTCTGTAGAAAAAACCCACAAAGCCCAATCTGGCGCTACTCACCTGGAACATGGGACATCCAGCGACGTGTCACCTCTCCGTGTTTGGGCTCCTGTCCGCGCCCCTTGCTCAAGCGCTGAGGAATGGAGCCCAGCTGAAGCTGAAATCACAGAGAGTCGCTCCAGGGGTTTCACAACCCCTCTGGGCCAGACCCGGATAGAGAAAAAGAGAGAGAGAGCGCCGCGCTCTCAAACAAACGCCCCTGCAGATCTCTGCTCACTTCAGAACAACTAGTGAATTAACCGATCACAAGAAGCTAGTTGTAATACACATAAATGTGCAGTTTATCTTATTCTATGATGTAAAAGGGGGGTCTGGTGATTTTTCTGCGTAAAACAGTCGTCCTCCTTCCTACATCTTGCAGCGGGGAGGCAGATTTGAATGGTTATGATTAGTTTTGATGGAACGCTGCCGTAGGCGCTTCCTGCAAATGGATGGTGAGTGCGCGCACGGGCGCGCTCACAGAGGGGGAGAGGGCCATTACACAGATTGAAACCTATATCACGACTATGCAAAACCTGTTAAAATTGAGATATCGAAACGTAGTGGAAATGAACCAAATCTTTAAAAAATGAGTTTTTTTTAAACGCATTATAGTATTTTTTTTATTTTTATTTATTTTTTACCTCATTTTGCTTAGCTCTATTTGAGGGCCATTTTGAGTGCAGTTTCTATCAAATTATTTCTAAAAATCCTTATCCGTTTAATCTAACTGGAAAGGTAATGGATATTCATTGTTTAAAATATGTGGGAACTCTGCATGTCATTTTTGTGCAAAATATAACTGTGAACCAAAGTGTTTTGGTGTGACTCGCTAAATATGTTTATTGCATTGGAAACATCACTCTAAATAAAATGGCGTATGAATTCAATATATAGGCCTATTCACTCACACACTGAATAGGCTGTGCCATTCAAAACATTTATAAAATCCACAATTGATGTTGAGATTCTAGGCTATTACGCATGCTAAGAAAAAAGGATAAGGGACTGGAAAAGATGGTAGGATAGTGAATGGCAACAGGACATTTCAAATCGTTGCACACACACACACACACACACACTCAGCCCTGAGGCAGGAGCATGCTGACTCCACTGTTCCAGTCTTTCTCTATGGAGACAGACTTTACCATCAGCATCCTATCTTTTAGTTAAACAAATTCAGCCTTCTTTCTTTCTTTTTCTTTCTTTCTGACAGAAGAAGGTATGACAGAAGGTATTAATCTCAGTCCATTCTCATCTAAAGTGCTGCCACTCGCGCATCGCCTGTAATGAGACGCATCATTTATCTGCCTGTGTTCTCTTCTTTGAGTGTTTGAGAGAGATTTTAGCACGTGTCAGTCAGGAACTCATGGCAAAGAGAGAGAAGGTATGAGGGAGTAGGTGTGCTGCCTGCGAACTGCGCGAAAAAGTGTGTTTGCATATGTTTATGTGCGTGTGGCACCTTCTCAGTTCACTCCAGGCACTGTGAGAATCAAACAATTTCATGCAGCGAGCAGAAGGGGAAATGAACTGAGCCGTGAGCCATAATAAAATTATCCAAATGTTATTATGGCGCCGGCTGCCTCTGTCCTACTTTAATACACATTTCAGATCCTCCGGGTCTCCTGCTGGCACTAGCCCTGCTGAATAAATCAACATTAGCTTATGTCTAAATTATTAAGGAAGTGACTTAGGCTCCTGTTTATTGTATAAATTATTAGGAGGGTGAAAGTGTTAAATGCTAGATTTGCCATTTAAAATTCAAAAATTCCCTAAGTAACGGCTATTTCTCGGAGTTTCCGCATGATGTGCTTGATGATGCATACACGTGCGCACGAGAACAACTGCAGACAACGAGTGTTTGCGCGAATCCCTGGTGTTAACATGCTAAGGTGATAATGAAAATGTCATTGCTTTTCGTTTTAAAACCTTAATTATAAAACGGATTGCTACTTCCGCATTTACATTTTGGGTTTCACTTAATTTGACGGTCCCTTAACACATGCTGGTAACGTTACATCTACTAACTCTGAGTTAGAGTGTTAAAAGAGTATAGGGTTAGATTAGTTGACATAGGCTAGTTGCAAAGTTACCATCAAAAAGAGTAATACTCTAATACTCTATTGAGAGTTAGTTGACATGTAGTTCCAAAGTTAGGCTACAGTCAACATAATGTTCAAAAGGGACCATCAAAATAAAGTTCTACCAAATTTTGATTGATTGAGCCGTATTCCAGGCCATTTTAAATGCTTAAGCACATCTGGGATTTTCATTTTAATCTTTTTTAGGAATAACACACATATACTATCTGACATTTAGGCTTATCAGTGAAACAAGCTATATTGTTAAAAAAGGAGAAGTTGTTTTTAAGAATAAACCATGCTATTTACTGCCTATATATCTTTATAAGAGTTAAAATGCAAAAGCCTCTAAGTGCCAAGTTTCTATATTTCAATCAGTATTTACTCATCAAATGCTCTCTCCTGAATAAATTAACTTATTTATATCTGTCTTAATTGATATGTTTCAAGAACAATAGTAATTGCGCATAGAGTAAGTAGAGCCTTCTTGTTTTACAGCAGAGAAGGAAGACCAGTCCTTATATCAACGCAAGCTAATCGAATAAGTCCTTTGTTTAGGGTGAGGAAGGAACATCTGGTGCCCAAAGAAGACAGAAAGGTGTACGAGTCCATTGGTATGTCTAGTATTGAAACGATGCTGTAATATGTAGTACATAATTTGATGTTGATCTCTCAAAGCACTATTAAGTTCTTAAAAATGGCACCTTCTATTTTTCTAGACAAGCGTGATAAAAAGCATTTAGTTAATATAAACAGGTTACATTTTTCCATTGTTTTATAAATGCTGGTGTTCTGGGAAGCTTTGGAAGATATTGAGTTGTGGCATATATTAGGAATCAAATAGTAAATGTTCTTTGAATTATGTGTAATATCTGGTTAGTTCTTTGGCTTAAACAAGGCCTTATACTGCACAGACCAAAAACATTGCATTTGTGCTTTAAGATGGATGGCAAGATGCACAAACTTTCAAGAGGCAAAAACTCCAGTCTCTAGTCTCTGAGAAGTATGGCCATGGGTGCTTTATGAACATAGTACGTCCTGTGCCTCTGTACCCATTTCTTCATTATTGCCATGACATCTGTATTGCAGTATTATAACAATTTTACATTGTACAGGTTATAAGCTCTTGAAACAAGTAACAGAAGAGTATGTTGTCTTGAAAGAAATCAAGCATCAGTGGTGAAGGCTCAAAGAGACCATGCCTTTCTAAAAGATCTTTTAAAACAGGTTGTTGTTGATATGGGTAAAACAGTTTTTGTTCAGGTCTTAGCTTATATGTGACCCTGGACCACAAAACCAGTGTACAATTTTTTGAAATTGAGATTTATACAGAAAGCTGAATAAATAAGCTGTTAGGATAGGACAACATTTGGCCGAGATATAACTATTTGAAAATCTGGAATCTGAGGGTGCAAAAAAATCTAAACATTGAGAAAATCGCCTTTAAAGTTGTCCATTTATGTTTGCGATTGTGCTGCATTCACTCACAAAGATAAATGTTTTAAATATTTACTGTAGGAAATTTACAAAATATCTTCATGGAACATGATCTTTACTTAATATCCTAATGATTTTTGGCATAAAAGAAAAATCGATCATTTTGACCCATACAATGTATTGTTGGCTATTGCCACAAATATACCCGTGCGACTTGTGACTGGTTTTGCGATCCAGGGTCACATATTATGTGCTTCTATTGTATATAATACTGCAATGTGTATATTATATAATGTACTGACTGCTGCTTTGTAAATTTAAATCAGGAACGGACAACTCCGGCTCTTTTGCGTTCTCCTTTTTTGAGGTGGAGAGTTTCCCTCCAACCCTAATTGAGCACACCTGGAAATTTTAACCAAAGTCTTTAGGTTTACTTATAGACAATAGGCAGGAGGGTTTGAGGTCGGAGCTAAATCTGCAGGACAGTGGAGTGGACGCTGAGGGCCACAGTAGCCCATCACGGCTTTAAATCATGCAGAACATACGCTGAACATTAAACAACTTAATTTGAATCGTTTGTGTTTTTTGTTTTACTTTCAGACCAGGACTGGAGAACGCCTGACAATGGGATGTTGAGACTTCTTCCTCTGGTTGAGAGAAAAGCTACACCATATCAGTGGTCACATCTTCTGTTCTTCAGTTGTACTGTAGGGTACAACTGAACAAACTGTTTAGACAAGGAAGAAGAACATGAACATGATAGAGACATGCAGGGAAGAGCAAGAAACCAGTTTAGCTGTGATGATAATGAATCATTATTTTCCAACACAATATCAAATCTGTTTTCTGTATCATAGGTGACTGAATATGATTCTGTGGCACTAATTTTTGTTGCTTCAGCAGCTGTGAATTGATGATGTTAATGTATTTTTGAAGACCCATTTTTATTTATCTTGAATCTCATTTGTCTTTATGCTACTTAATCAACTTTATGCTGTGCCCTGCAATAAAGTGCTGTGTAATAAAGTATGGTGAATAGTGTGTATTGAAAGTGGTGTTTGGTACAGTAAATAGAAAATTGTATTTGAGAAATTTTAATTTCATTTAATCATTTTAAAATAACTACATATAATTAATTACCATGATTCTTTTACTTAGGACATATACATTTTTGATCTGGTTAATGATATTTGGGACAACAATGCACCAAAAGCTGCACATACTTGCATGTTGTGACAAGTATGCCAGTTTTCAGTGAATTAAAGGGAAGGTATGTGAATAACAAGAGGCTGCAGTGGGCTATATTGCTACAAACACTTCAAGCTTAATTGAAGATGATCCATGTTGATCAATCTAGTACATCTACTACTGCATTAACAATGAAAGCACAGACATTACTGATGTCAGGCATGTGGGAAGAGGACATTTTGGCACTGATTCTTTGGGGTTTAACTGAATGGTGCATTATCCTTATGTAATAGTAATAGTGTAAATACATAAATAGATTTTTTTTTACTGCCATACATTATATTTATTGGTGTTCATACAAAAAGCAAAGAAATAATGATGATTGTTATTATTATATTATATTACAGCATTTCTTTAAAATATTTCCATATCAGATGGTCTCACAATACCCATGTTAGAATAGAAAAGGTGGGAAAAGATAAAATACTCCAACATTTCAAATGGGTGTAACTCAATGTTAGTGTATCAAAGAGAAAATCGGCAGGACAACTGCTTATGCACGAGGCTGAATACAGTTACTTATTCGTTTGTTACTTATTGACGCGTGGACCTCCCCTTTAAATGACGCGACGCTTCTGTGTGAATGGCATTGCTTGCACCAAGCTCTGTTAGAAATGAATGAAGACATTCTGCATTTCTATTGCGTCTTCAGCCCAATTCACTGCGGTCAATTCGCAGTGCTGTTTCTCGGCAGCCTCAGAGGGTGCGTTAAAGTGGACATAAGCCCATTATAGTAGAGCTGCTCCTCTAATTAAATCCAAATTTTAAGCATTTTTTACTGTGGAATTATGTATTTATGAAGCTTTGAATTTGCCACATTACAAAATGCAAAATGATCCGCCAATGGCATTTTCTGCACATTTCGCGGCACTGTTTCTCAGCAGCCTCAGAGCGTGCGTTAAAGTGGACATTATCCCATCATAGTAGAGCTACTACTCCAACGAAATCCAAATTTTAAGCAGTTTTTACTGTAGAATTCTTTTTTTATGAAGCTTTGAACTTGACATTACACAAAGCACAAATAACCGCTTATTGCGCCTTCAGCCCAATTCGCAGTGGTGTTTCTCAGTCACCTCAGAGGGTGCGTTAAAGTGGGCATGAGCCCATTATAGTAGAGCTGCTCCTCTAATTAAATCCAAAATTTAAGCAGTTTTTACTGTGGAATGATGTATTTATGAAGCTTTGAACATGACAACACACAACACAAAATGATCCGCCTATGGCATTTTTTGTCCAATTCGCGGTGCTGTTTGTCATTATAAATGTAAAAAAAATTTAAATGCATGTATGTAATAAGGTCACTGATATGTGGGCATGATTAAAAGTATGTCTTTAATAGCAAGCAATAATCATATGAAATCATTTAAAAATAACATGATTTAAATGCAAACAGGACAGTTATCAGCAGTGTAACTGTTCTGATTATGACAAAATAATCGAATATCTGATGTCATGTGACAAGCTTTTCCACTCTTGCAAACAGAGGTTATGAGGTGTGGAGACTGAGACATCATGTATCATTGGAACATGAACAGACAGGGCCCAATTTGTAATAATTTTAGAGAATACAATGCAATTAATATAAACCTTCTGACAGTGTGTGGGACATCCGACTACTTTCCAAGAAGGGGCACAACTGATTTACAAATATCGCGATGAATATGTACAGGAATTGAGGCAGTAGCCAATGACAGCAGTAGGAGTAAAAGCTGCAGGATTGTACTAGTATCAGAGGTGTGGACTCGAGTCATGTGACTTGGACTCGAGTCAGACTCGAGTCATGAATTTGATGACTTCAGACTCGACTCGACAAAATGTACAAAGACTTGCAACTCGACTTGGACTTTAACATCAATGACTCGTGACTTCACTTGGACTTGCGCCTTTTGACTCGAGAAGACTTGCTATACTTCCCATGAAAACTGGGGGGAAAAATGTCCACATGGCCGCGCCGCTCTCAGTTTATCTGCATCTGTGAAAAAAATGTGCACCACCTGTATGCATGCAGCGAGCGCGCGCGCTGCCTGCACGACATCCAATCACTGTAGTCCCACGTTGTTTTGATTCGACAGCATCTAACGCCCGTTTCACATTCACACATACTCCGTTTGCAGTGCGTATGCGCCAGCGGGTGCGTATTTTTTTCCGTACCCATGTTAACAGGTTAGAGCTTTCACACTGCACGCGGTTGCAGTCCGTCGATCCGTTCCAGGTGCGGTGCGTATACAGCAGTGCCGCGATCGTTTCCGCACCGAGTCTATTTCTGCTGTGCTGCACATGTGCTGCACGCGCTGAATTAAAGTGACAGCGCATGTTTCGTGGTCAACATGAACACAGATTGACCTAAAAATGTAGTAATTTCACCATAAATGCGATTAATTAAATAAAATGTAGTAATCTCACCATAATTGTATTTAATTAAATACTATTTTCACTTTAAGACCAGGGTAAAGCAAGGAAAACTACAATTTACCTCAACAAGGCGACATAATGAACAAATCTCGTCTCATTCGTGGAGGTGGAAAAACATGTTCCTTGTGACATGCAAGATTTATTGTATTAATTTAAATATAAAATAAAAGACATGAGAGTCGGCTGTTTTTTTATATAAGTAGCCTATGGTTAAATATTTGACCACTTGCTTTAGGAACTTCATATAAGTAGAAGTAATGCATTGAATAATAGGCCTACGTTGTTTAAATTGTGTTTAAACGTGCATACGTCTATTAAAGAGTGTATATGTGTACAAAGAGAATCGCAATGCTGAGACGTAAGACCGGGGTAGCCTAAATCAAGGGAAAATACATATTTCAACAAGGCAACATAACACTCGTCTCATTCGTGGAGGTGGAAAAACAAGTTCTTTGTGACATGCGAGATTTATTGTATAAAGATTTAAATTATGCAAAAGAAAGAGTATGAGTCTGCTGTTTTTGTCAATTTTAAGTTTTTATTTAAAATGTAGGCTATGCGATTTTAATATAAGTACATGGTTAAATATTTTACCACTTGTTTGAGCAACTTAATATAGGCTATAATTCTATAAGAGTAATGCATTAAATAATACGTTGTTTAAATTGTATTTACAGTAAACGTGAATACGTCTTTTAAAGAGTGTATACAAAGAGAATCGCAATGCTGACAAATTTTTTTTTTTAAATAAAAGATGCTAATAACTTCTGGATTTGAAATACAAATAGTGAGTATGTATTTGTGGTACAGCTGCGGATCACGCACTGCAAACGCAGCATATGTGAAAGCACTATCGCGCGTGCTGGTCTTGCACCGCATATGCACTGCAACACACATTCCAATTATATTATCAGGTTGGTCCAGTTTTTCAGAAGTGATAATTTTGAGGAGTGAGGATTTTATTGATGACATGTTTAAAAAGGTTTAGGCTAAAACGACCCATGTCTATTTGAAAGTTAAACTGTTTTGCAATATGAGGTTAATACAATACAGGACTGAAGCTGCATGCTGTGCATTGTTCTAGTGCAATATGCTGTTGAAATACAAGCATTTTTTGTGAAAATAAAATTTTCTGTTTTTTACTGTATTTGATTATAAATCAAAGTATAAAAAGAGGTTTAAATAAATACAAATCTTACAGACGTACATGATTTGTATACATTTTATTTCTGTGGTAAGAGGACTTGAAATGACTCGAAACTAAAATGGTAGGACTTTGGACTCGACTTGAGACTTGTTGGCTTTGACTTTTGACTCGACTCGGGACTTGCCTCATCTTTGACTCGACTTGACTCGGGACTCGAGGGCAAAGACTTGAGACTTACTTGTGACTTGCATAACAATGACTTTGTCCCACCTCTGACTAGTATCGTACAAATGTACTAGTATCATACGAACTTGTTAAATCTTGTGAATTATTAAGACTTTGAGACTATGTTCGTACTGATTGGGCTATGGGTTTTGTAAGAACATTTTTAAGAAACAACAAATGCTTGATAAAATGTTTGATTAAGGGTTAAAACCAACACATACATAGGTAATATTTGCCTTTGTAGCTTTCCACCTCCTCCGTTTTCTTCTCCTCAAACAATAATGGGTTGACTAAGTCCGAAAGGCCCTTTTGGTCTTTTCAGCTGAAAAAAGAGAAAAGAAAATATCATTATGTCAAATATAGGCCCCTATAGGATTATTTAAAGGAAAAAGTACTGATTTACCTAACAAATATTGGATTTTACATTAGGCATTAAAAGCATGGTAAGTGTTGTGGTTACTATCCATTTACAACAAATATCACTTTTAAACTACCAATACTGAGGTAAAAGCATGGTAAGTCTTGTGGTTACTATCCCTTTACTACACCTATCACAGTACAACTAAGGTTACTGTGGTAAAAGCATGGTAAGTGTTGTGGTTGCTGTGCGTTTACAACAAATGTCACATTAAAACTACCAATAATGTGGTAAAAGCATGGTAAGTTTTGTGATTACTGTCCTTTACTACACCCATCACAGTAAAACTAAGGTTACTGAGGTTAAAAGCATGATAAGTGTTGTTTTTACTGTGCTTCTACTACAAATACCACTTTGGAACTAATTGTACTACTTTGAACCTGATATGAATATGATTAAAGGGATGGTTCGGAGTAAAATCAACCTAGGGTCCTTTGCACCATGACCTCGAGCCAAACACCCCCGGCCCCAGAAGCTTTTTTCCCCCTTGGTTGAACATTATTAAAGTTAGAGCTTATTTAGAGCTTCATTTGGACGCCCAGTTCCAGGAATGCACTAATATTTTGTCGGTAGTGCCAGTTTGCAACAATTATTAGTTAACACTAAGTTGTTAACACTTCGGAAAAAAGAATAATTCGTCATTACACTAAATCCTTATGCATCGCTTTCTGCCACGACTTTTACTGTACGTGCTTTTCCAAAACCACTTAAGTGACGTTGACGTCCGGGTTAGCAGTAGCATGAGCCGTCAGGCAAGTGTTATTTAAATAAACTCCTGATGTACTTACAAACTTTCCAATGCCTCGTTTTATGAGTACAGAACCTATTTGTACTACTGTAGAAGTTTGGTACCATTCTGGGCATTATTAGTGGGGTAATTTACGAGATACATCCTTGGATCCATTAGCGCCTGCACTAAGCCATCCGTCTGATTTCTCTAAATAAGCTCTAACTTTAATAATGTTCAACCAATGGGAAAAAAAAGCTTCTGAGGGGGTGTTTGGCTCGAGGTCATGGTGCAAAGGACCCTAGGTTGATTTTACTCTGAACCATCACTTTAACTGATTGAAGGTCAATTGCACGTCACGTGACAGGCATTGTTTAATCACCGTAGTTTAGTAAGAAAGCAATGAAACGAAAAGCCTCCGTGGAATGACAGATATAATGCAGTGACTGAACATGAGGGAGCTAATCTGATTAATATCGACTAACAGAAAAGACATTATATCAAACATTATTGGGACAGCATATTATGACTACTTACCAACATATGGCACACGGAACTGATGCCAAATATCGCGATGTGTTCAATATGAGACTTATTCAGCGCGATTTCCTACTGATACAATTCACGTGGGTTGTTGACGCCACAGGTTTCCCATTGAATGCAATGGAGTTCCCAATTCGTCCATGGAGTGACGCAGCAGGGCACCTTTGGCGTCTTCATTGTGACGCTTGACCATGCTTCAGTTTTTGACGCCTTGGGAGTGAGAATGGGTTGTGATTTGTGCTTTCAGTCACTCATACAGTTTCCTTAAACGTCAATAAGCTTTGTAAAAGAAGGCCTCTTTAAGTCCTCAAACTGTTTACCACTCAAACCATATGTGTGTCACACTCTCAGATCTGAATGGCATTCTTGAAGATGTAGACACAACCTTCCACACACAGCCCATCACTTTAATTTGTCTCCAGGAATATTCATTGGGCTGCTTAATATTACACAAAACCCCAGTGTGAGCTTGCATGAATATTCATAGTCAGATTGTTTATTGCTTTTAGCCTCTGGCTTCAACTGTCACATACAACTTTTGTGTATGTGCATAAACATGTATGTTTTTGTATGTTTCCTGTGTGCATTGGTCTAAATGACTTGCTGTGCTTTTGCAATTTTCATCACTTGTTTTGGGGTTTAAATAATGTCTATAATGACTTGAGCCTGTGAAGTTGGATTAATGCACAATAATTTACACACACACACACACACACACACACACACACACAGCTTTGATGCTGGTATAGTTTGGGCAGCTTTATGTGCGTTGTGATGGAGAATCTCCTTTAGTCACATGGGAAAATAAATATTTTAACAGACTAACTGCTGAGTTTTTTCTTTCTCCAATTAATTTAAATGGAGCAATTAAGATTTAAATTTCCATAAATAGCTGAGGGAGGGATTGAAGAGTGGAGGGCTGCCTCTGTTACAGTCAAAACAAAAGCCTTGGGATTAACCACCTTCTTAATTATAAATAAAAATATAAAAAATTGCACTTCCTCGCTCCCTCCCATTCTGATTTATAGGCTACACATACACACCATGATTGCTGCAGCTTTTAACCAATGAATTTACAGGATTTTTCCATTATTTTCTCAGTTGTATGGGATAAGGACATTAAAAAATAAATCACAAAAATTTATTGCAAATGTAAAGAACAAATTATTGCAAACTACTTTTTTTTTTTAACTGAGCATAATTAGAACATCATTATATTCAACAGTAACTCACACAACTTTTTACATTTTTATGAATTTACCTGTTTTTTTAAGCCATGAAATCAAACAATATTAAAATGATTAAAACAATACAGGCCTATCCAGGTTTTTCATGACCATACACACTTATTCTGACTAAGTGAAAGAAGGGAGTGGTATAAAAGTGAAACTGAAAATGAGAATTATTTATGTAAGAGGAAAGAGGAGCTAAACCGTCCCCGAAACAATATTTCATAAGAAAAAAACAAACAAAAAAAAGATCTGGTACAAAAAAAAGATCTGGTAAACTGGAGTTTCAGGTTTACGCCGCAGTTTAAGGATGTGCTGCCCTCTGCTGGTAAAGAGATGTAAATGCCTGTTGAAAAAGGAATTATTATGGAAGCCTATTGTTATTATTTTTTAACTCTGTGGGTAAAATGGGCTTCCGTAAGAAATTCGTTATTTTTCTTTAATATAATATAATACTCCAGTTTTCAAATTATTATTAAACAGTTAATATACATCACTTGATTACATAAATAATTGTATGCATCCAACACATGGCTAGATAATAAATCAGCCTAAAATAACGCAATTAGGAGTTGGATATGAAAGAACTGACACAATGGGACACAATGTGTTCGGGTTTTGTGTGCATGTGTCGGGAAAGTCATGCATTTTAGGCTCAAAAATAAAATAAAAGTCATGCAGGGTTGCAATTATACAGATTTCTGACAGCGACATTCAAAGACATAACATCCATAACCTTAAGGAAAAAATTAAATATAAAAATTCTCTATACAACATTAAATTTAAAAGGGAGAAGGTGAGGACAGAAGTAAAGGGCAGAAGGGGTTAATATTCATACAGAGTGCACTGAGAAGGAAAATGGTCTGCATTACTATGGTGATGATCTAATCTCAACCCCTGATTGCCAGGTAATAACCCGTAAACCAAAGAAAACCGTCACAGTTGCTTAGATGTGAGAATCCCATTTAGTTATTGATTCTGTAGTTGATGAGGTGCATCTGCTAAAGGATGTTCAGTGACTGGCTAAAATCTTCAAAGTGGATTCTATTGGATATGAGATCTATGGGCTGTGACTGGCATTCAGGGAAGAGCGTTTTAAGCGAGTTTAAAGACAGACCATTAGGTGGTTTAGCTCATTCTTAATGATTAAAGTCAAGTGTTCGGAGTGGTTCGGTAGAAGATTTCTACACAAAAGCACGCTGTGACTCTAGATCAGATCTGTTTCTTTGAGCTCATTAATGTTGTGCTGTTCCTCCTCAGTGGCTCTCACTAGTCATACAGACGACAGCACTTCTCCAGCAGACTCCCTCCGCTTCTTCTCTGCCCTCTCCAGGTCCAGCACTCGGATCGCTGCCTGCTTGGCCATGAGCTGAGCTTGATCGCTGGGGTACGTCTCTGTGTCCACAACCCGATACGGGTCGATTTGGAAGGGGCTCTTGGAGAGGACGTCGGCATAGCGCCGCTTCAGGTCAGGGTCGGGACAGAATAGATATTCGTACACAGCGGCAGCCAGGATGCCCCCTATTAAAGGGCCCACCCAGTATACCTGAGAGAGAGAGAGAGAGAGAGAGAGAGAAAATAATAAGAAATAATAAATCTTGTTCAAAAATATACTGTGGTATTTTTTTTTAATTGAATGTAATTAAATAATTAAACTTTTAACACAAATTGTGAGTTTTATGATTTAGAAAGAATTAAAGAAATGTTATTCTGTAAAATTAAGATATACAATGATATATATATATATATATATATATATATATATATATAAAGATACTGCACCAGTGTATAATATTTAAGATTTCTTCTAATACACTTCTTTTAATTAAGTTGTATTAATTAATTTAACTTCTCGCTCAAATTGTGAGTTTTAGGATTTTGAAAAAAAAATGAAGAAATGTTATTATGTAAAATTATGTAAAATTAATAAGAAATATTTCAGATTCTGCACCAATTAAGTTTCTTTTCATTCATTTACTTTAAATGTATTAAATTAATTAAATAATGAAAACAATTAAGACATTTTATTATGTAAAAATAATAAGAAATATTTAATATAGATATATCTGCATTTATATGCAGTTGTGGACAGAATTAAAGGCACCCCTTGTAAATATGATCAAAGATGGCTGTAAAAAGTAATTTACATTGTTTATCCTTTTAATCTTTCATTCAAAAAAATTCGCAAAAATCGAACCTTTCATTGAAGTAAAATAATTGAATGTGGGGGGGAAATCACATTATGAATAAATGCTTTTCTCCAAAACATGTTGGCCATAATTATTGGCACCCTTTTATTAAATACTTTTTGCAACCTCCTTTTTCCAACATAACAGCTTAAGAAACAGAGAAACAGTTTTCTCCTATAATGCCTGATGAGTTTGGAGAACAGCTGACAAGAGATCAGAGACCATTCCCCCATACAGAATCTCTCCAGACCCTTCACATTCCCAGATCCATGTTGGTGCTTCTCCTCTTCAGCCCACTCATCAGGTCAGGGAACTGGGACGGTCATGGTAGAAGCTTATTTTTGTGCTCAGTGACACATTTTTGTTGAATTTGATGTTTGTTTTGGACCGTTGTCCTGATGGAAGATCCAACCACGGGCCTTTATAATATTTCTAGCAGAGGCTTTTTTTTAATCTGTTGGTATTTGCTAGAATCCACGATGCCATGTATCTGAACAAGATACAAGATACAGATACAAGCCAAAACCATCATACAGGACTCATCACACCCCGGTCACACACTGTTCAGACTATTGCCGTCAGGCAGGAGATATAGGTCCATGAAAACAAGAACAAATAGACTACAAAACAGCTTTTATCCAACAGCCATAAGTGCATTAAATAATGCTGCTAAATTATAGTCCCCACCACTGATCTGTGTCAAAAGGGCCATGTGCCCTGTTTTTAAATGTGGATGTCTGCATGAGTGTGTCTCCTATGTGTTTTTAGTATTAATGTAGTAGTAGTATTTTTGTATTTTTAGATGTTTGGCACTTGACAAGGACTGTACTTAATTTCGTTGTACCAGTTACAATGACAAATAAATATTCTATTCTATTCTATTCTATTCTATTCTAAGATGTCCAGGACCTCCAGCAAAAAAATAGGCCCACAACATTAAAGATCCAGCGGTATATTTAACTGTAGGCATAGGGTACTTTTATCCCTGTTTGCACCAAACACATCTGATGGATCTGCTGCCAAAAATCTATTCTTTTTAGTTCCATCTGACCATAGAATCCAGTCCCTTTTGAAGTTAAAGTTTGACAACTGAATATACTGGAGTTTGTTTTTGAATGAGAGCAGAGTATTTTTCTTGAAACCCTCCCAAACAGCATATGGTGATGTAGGGGTTGTTTGATTTTTGTTTTGTTTTAGGCTTTCTGAACCCAAGACTGAAGTAATCTCTGCAATTCTCCAGCTGCGATCCCTGGAGAGTCTTTGGCCACTCAAACTCTCCTCCTCGCCGTGCATTAAGACAATATAGACACTCCTTCTCTTCCTGGCAGATTCATAACATCTTTAGTTGATTGGAAGTTTGGAAACTTGGTGGAAATGGGAATTTTCAATGCTTTAGCTATTTTCTTACAGCCACTTTCTATGTAGTAAAGCTCAACAATGTTTTGCAACTATATTCTTTGGTTTTACTCATTGTTATGGATGATTAAGGGAATTTGGCCTTTGAGTTTCCTCATATTTAAACTCCTGTGAAACAAAAAGTCATAGCCAGACAATTTCATGTTCCTAGTTACCCTGGTGTGCTGAGTCAATATTAATGGGAATATGCTTCAGAGATATTTTACTCATAACAAATTCTAAGGGTGCCAATAATTGTGGCCAACGTGTTTTGGAGAAAAATATTTATTTCATAATGTGATTTCCCCCCACTTTCAATTATTTTACATCAATGAAAGGTTAGATATTTGCAAATTTTTTGAATGAAAGATCAAAAGGATACAAAAATGCAGATTTATTTTTACAGCCATCTTTGATCGTATTTACCAGGGGTGTCAATAATTCTGACCACAACTGATAAATAACATAATATAATAATATATATATATATATACAATATTATATTTAATATTTATTTTAATTCATTTAAAATAAATAAGCTCTCTATATATAATGAATATTAAACTTTTCACACAAATTGTTATTATGCTAATATTATAATTTGCAATGAAAAGAAAAATCTATTGAATTTAATAAAATTTAATGTGAAATAGCATATGGTCTCAGATGTTTGGACCCCACTGTGTTAATCATGTTTTGCATTTTGTGTATATGATTGAATATATTGTGAAAAAAACAATTTTGTTATGAAGTATGCCCTTACCTTTCCTTTCCTTCATTATATTTTCAGCCGAGTAAATAATCTGTCCTGCTCTTATATCCGTGTCTGACATATGCATTTTATCAGTGTGACAAGGATATTGACTCCAAAAGTGTGCCAAAACTGGATTACTAACTGCTGTGATGACAGAAATAGAAGTGGGTGCGACTGACTGCATAGCACAGGCCAGATACATTTACCCTGCAAAACCCTGGACAATGTCCAAAAATGCCGTTCATTTTGTTTATCTCATTATTTCCAAATGATTATATATACAGTATAATGATCACCAGCAGCTCTCATTAGTGTAACAGTACCAGAGTGGCCTTCGTGGCTTCACGCCTGATGCATTGCTTTTATTCATAATCTCTAAAATCTTTCATTGATGAAACTAACACCAACAACTTGAAAAGGGTACTGTGTGTAGCATGCTGCAAGTGCGGTAAACACTCCATGAAAGAAATGTTTTGACCTTTCTAATGTTACAGCACCACAGGGGAGACCCTGTATCAACCCTGATGACAGCAGCAGTCACTCAGACGCACCACTCATGAAGATACATAACACTCATATGTGCATGTAGGGAGCACACCAACCAGTGTCATGTACCGGTGTTATTTTGAATGCCACATCTGTCTGCTTTTAAGATTGCTTTGTAATGTTTCAAGGAGAATGACATTTGAAAATCGCACAAGCAAGAGAGCTGCAGTATGCCTTGCAGCCGTTTGATATTCAGCACAACAGCAGGATTGAGAGTATGGTGCTTTTATACAACAGTTCTACACTGAGATATTCAAAATGAATGAATCCAGTATATCAAGATTCATGCCAAAGGTCTGTGGTAGGTCAGAGATAAATGTCTTCATGCGCCAGATATAGTTCAGGCTCCTTTGTAGGAGTGAAACAAAGCCAAAATTCTCTTCTTAAAAAACTTTTGGCATTGAATCAAATTTTCGTCAGCTTCACTTTTATCAATCACAGTTCCAAAGGCCTTGCTGACCTTGAATCTTTATGCACATAAATATCAATGTAGGGTTTAGAAAGAACTTAAAGAGATAGTTTACCCAAAAATTACGCACCCTCAAGTTGTAATGTCGGTAACCAAAATGTTGATGGACCACATTGACCTCCATAGTATTATTTTTTTCCATACTATGGAAGTCAATGGGGCAATGGGCCAGTTTGGTTACCAACATTCTTCAAAATATCTTCTTTTGTGTTCAGCAGAAGAAAGAAATTCATACAGGTTTGGAACAACTTGAGGGTGAGTAAATGATGACAGAATTTTCATTTTTGGGTGAACTATCCCTTTAATGAGTCTTCGTATAGTTTCTCCACACACAGAGAATATATTGTGTGAATCTTACCCAATGGTCCTGCCATTTTCCCATGATGACCACAGGACCAAAAGAGCGAGCTGGATTCATACTGGCTCCAGTGTACGGGATCTGAAACACACAGACAAAACGTGTTACACTTGTTATGAATTGCATGAATTTTGCAACAAAGGTTTATTGGAAATTTTGTGCGATTTCTTGCACAGCACTATGTTATTATGAGTATGACCTCAAAACACTTTTACCCTACAGCGTGATTTGTATACTAATACATTTTGACATTTACATCACATAACCAGCTCCATACGTATGGATTTTCTGATGTAGTAAACTTGCTTTGCAACTTACATGATACAGCACTCCTCAACACTCAATAAGTAGGCTAAAATGCATTGTTCCTTCAGAGAACGTTATCTCATGCTTGCTTTTGTTAACACTATCATTTAGGTTTAGTGTGGTACGTTAATTTCAAACACAATTGAGCATTGACCTTTTATCTCCATTCAACGTAATAAACCAAAATAATAAAACTTTGCCAGAATCATGTTCATATGTTAAAACCAACACACTTTTAGCACCACTCACTGGACATTTCACTCTGAGAGGGTTGTGAAATATGCAAGAAGCAACATGATATTATTTCGCAGAAAAGTCGCCACAGGCACATTTCAAATGAGCCTGGCATGGAATTTTGAGAAGAGACTCTAAAAGGAAGAGCAGAAGAAATGCAAAGAAACAATGTGAGAGATGGGAGGAATGAGTGAGCAGAGTGACAGTGGTTTGGCTCTTTAAATCATAAATCTGCTCTAAAGGGTCTTAAGTAGAGTTTGTCTCAGTGCCAGACCTAAATGCATGAGGGCATGTAGAGGGCATCCCGCTCTCATGCCAACTTTCTTAGCAACACAGATGAGCTTTCATATAAACACCTCACCTGCAGATTCTGCTGGGATTATTGGCATGGAAATAACACTATCACTTGGGATTGTAGCTAGGCTACAAATTCTCCAAAGGAGAACTAAGCAGATACACCTCAAGAGACTAATCTTTATAGGATAAAGATCTTCAAGCACTGCTTAAAAATGTGCTTGACAGTGCAGGATTGAAAATTTCAGTTAAGTTAAAGCGCTCATAAGAAACATGCTTCGGAAAGCGCATGAAATGGCAATGCAATTTTACACAATTAATTGAATGTTTTCTAGTGGTGCAAATCAGGAAATACTCACAGCAAACAGATGGCCGATGCACACCGACAGACCAATAGCCAGCGCTGCCGAACCTTTAAGATCACTGCGCTTGGGGTCACAGGTGGCAAAGACAGTGAAGACAAGCTCAAAAGTGATTATGAGCTCTATCACAATGGCATGACCAGTGGAGATTTCAGTATTGACCTGCAAGGGGCGACAGTGAGATATTTGTATAGCGTGAGCTTTATCGAATACTTGCTCGACACCAGTGTTTTTCAATCATTCTCCTGGAGGCCCCTACCACATACAAATTTTAAGGATCACATCACATTAATGAGACATGCCTAATTTAGGTTATTGAGTACTCTACTAATGACTGATGAGTTTAACCAGGTGTAAAACTTCTAATCAACTGCCTTAAAGCGATTGCCCAAAACCAAAAACTCTGTCATCATTTACTCACCCTCATGTTGTTCTGTATGACTTTTTCTTCTGCCGAACACATTTGTGGAAGATATTTTAAAGAATGACTCGAGTGCTTTTTGCTCATACAATGAAAGTCAATGGGGTCCAAAACAAAACAGGACCCTATTGACTTTCATTGCACGGACAAAAAAAAAAAAAAAGACAAGTCATTTTTGGGTGAACTATCCCTCTAATTAAAAAATACTCACAGAAGTCACTCCCAATCCTCCTCTCACTGATTCTGGTGTCACTCCATACAAGATGGCCGCCCCCACTATTGCCCCCAGGCATTGTGCCAACAAATAAAAAACACCCTTTGCCAGGCTCAGCTTCCGCGTGGCAACCATCGCCGCTGTAACGGCCGGGTTGATGTGGGCACCGCTGATGTGCCCGAAACACTGGACGAGGGTTGCGATGGATAAGCCAAAGCAGAGAGAGATGAGGACGAGGTCGGCAGGTGGAGGGTTCTCCTGTTTTGCTGTCCAGTTGATTGTGGATCCAAGACTAAGCAGCACGAATATTATCATGGCTAAAAACTCCCCCGAAACCGCTCGCCAGAATTCCTGAGTCCACACACCCTTGAAGGCTGCCATGACACGGTTATTGCATGAGCAAGACGACACACACCTCCTTAAAGGAATAAAATAAGAGAGAGAAAAAATGTTAGTGATATGTATTTGTGATTCATACCCATTCATACCATAAGACCACGAGTACACTTCTGGTGTACATTTTTTCTGAATTTGGAATGTCATACTTTTGCTTTAAAGGGGTTATTATTTTAACATGTTCCTTGATGTTCACTAAAAAATTAAAAAAGTATATATATATATATATGGCTCATTTAAGGCTTGTCAGTGAACGGCTGATTTTATGATTAGCTAACGTCACTGCATAAGAAACAGTATCAACACCCACTCGCTATTGCATGTGTGAGTAAGTGTTTTGAAAACATAAACATTATCCATATAAAACCATCATTTACAGACAAAACATTATGAAATCATTTACTCTGCTGTCAGATCCAATACAGTTCGCTGCTTTATCTTTCAACAAAAGTTTGTTTGCGAACTCTCCATTACACTGTGCCTCACTGACAAAACCATAGGCTCCGAACAAACAATATAATACTCCGAAGAGATCCAGGAGGGCATTAAAATAAACCAATAAAACCATCCACTTGTTTCTAACGCCGGGATCTTTCTGAAGCCTGTACAAAGACGCAAACAAGCTGTTTAAACTGGAAGCATCAAATCGAATGTTCTTTCACTCTTCCATTTGTCCTGTTGTCAGGAGACTAAAGTGCGTGGAGTATGCCAGAAACTGAACGCACATCTGGATACTGTATCATGCCTCTCTGGACACAGTCATACGCAACATATAGCCCATGAGATGTCACAGATCCCTCAATATCAAAATGAGTAGTTTTTGGAGGTTCTGGAGGACGGTTTAAGTTACGAAACTTGCAAGATGTTTTAATGGCACAAAGACCTCTAATTTGATTTCTCATGTCATGCCCGCTTTAATTAAAGCATTTAAGCCACATAAACTCCACAAGTTTGTATAAACCTGATGATCATGTGATCCAGCATGATTTGAGATGATCCAAAGTGCATCTTTGTTTTTTTTTACTATCTGTACAGTGGAATGGTCAATGTCACAAATGTACTTGTTTGACCTAAGAACAGTGTCTTACATAATGTTTCTACATGTTATAATGTTTGTTTTAAAAATCTTACAACTTTTTTTTTTTTTATGTCAGATTTGTGAACATTTGGACCCTACTGTAATTGTTATATACTGTGGAGGAAAGAAAATTATTGCATTTAATGAGTGAGAATAGTAAGAGAATATACAGAAAAACTATTTTCAAGCATCCTAGTATAAAAGACTGTTATAGTGTTTTGATCTATTTCTGCATGGTTTTGTTTGTCTCTTCATGCAGTTAATCTGTGCGCTCCTTCCAAGTGGAAATTCATCTAATTAGAGTGGCCTCAGTTTCCTTTCAAAAATTCCACGGAAAAATTCCAATAACAAAATGGATCTATTATTAACCAAACACCAACTGTTCAGTAGGCTATACATCAGAAAAATGCATATAGAATGCACATCATTAGCAACACTAATTACGAGGACACTGAAAACATCACGAGGAAAGAAAAACTAGGCCCTTTGTTGTGGAATATACAAAATACATAAAAAAAGACCATGGTAACCATAGTTTCTAACACGATATCTACAATTATTACTGTAAACTTTGATAACTTTGTATTGTTTACTGTCAGCAACATCAATTTAAAGGTATAGTTCACTTAATTTTTTTATATTCTGTCATCATTTACTCACCCTCAAGTTGTTTCAAACCTTTATGAGTTTCTTTCTTCTGCTGAACACAAAGGAAGATATTTTGAATAATGTCAGAAACCAAACAGTTGATTTACCCCATTGACTATAGTATTTTTCCCCCCTGCTATGGAAGTCAATGAGGTCCATCAACTGTCTGGTTACCAACATTCTTCAAAATATCTTCCTTTGTGTTCAGCAGAAGAAACTCAGATTGTGTTCATACAGGTTTGAACAACTTGAGGGTGAATAAATGATGACATAATGTACTTTTTTAACCATATGCAGAAGATGCAGATGCTTCTTAGTTGTTTGAAACTTTCAAAAACTTTCATTTGGCTTTTACATCCATACTCGAAAAAAAAAAAAAAAACTAGCTAAGACCAACAAAACATCGACTGCTTTAAAATATAGTAGGCTATGCAATAATGCAGAACAGCAAGTGAAAATATCAAGTGAAAATATAATGACTATGGAATTTTGGGGGAAACTGACAAACACTTCCGTCGCAGTTTACATTAAACGGTTCTCTATGAAATAAGATGACGATGATTGGATGATTTTAAACGTTCATTTCGGGGATCAGGGATGTGTTGCCTTGCCTGGCAGGTGAAGCCAACTAAACGTCATGTGAACATTTAACCTTTACAAACCAAAACTTCTTACTATGGAGACAAAATCAACAAACTAACTTACCGAAGAAAGCTACGACTTCTGTTAGGAACCGAGACCCGCGAAAACGCCTTTCTCATCCCTGAACAAGCATCCTCTCAGTGGGAGAAGTCTACCTCAAACAAGACATCTGAACAACAGGATAGGTGTGATGATCAGTTACAGCGCGTGCTCATTTACTGATCAATATGTGTGTGAGTCTTCGTGTTGTTCAGCATCTCCTCCCTCTGATTCACACACACACACGCGCGCGTTTCCCCGGTGCACCTATCAAAACTATTAAGTTCAATTAAACACGACCACATGAAACTACTCGCTGTTACGTGCCTTCGCGTCGTGCTTTTTATCATAACGACAGTAAGCTTTCACTCCTTCCTCAAAGAGCGAGCGGTGCTGCGCATGAGACTAACTAAACACTGTAACAAATTGGGCTATAGGCTATGATCAATAAGTTATGACAACAAATGTTTTTACATTGCTTTAACTCAATGTTAAGTTAAACAATGTTTTAGCTTTTTTTAAATAAGTTTCAACTATTTTTTTAAAGTCAGTTTAATGTAATATTTAATTGAAATGACTTAAACCTCCAAGTTGGTTGTACTTAAAAATTCAAGGCAGCAGCTTTTTTTTATAATGTAACTAACTAACTAACTAATGCAACAAATCTTAAATATTTGTAATAATTCATAATTAAAACTCTAGTATATAAATACTACAACAACAACAGCAATATAAATATGTAGGCCTAGTAAGTAAATAAACAAACAAACAAACAAACAAACAAACAAACAAGCAATGAAAATGAATTGATGAGCCTCAAGAATGCCAGATTATAATTAGGGTGCACTTGTCTGCCTAATTCATATTATGACATTACATTTTTACACTCCTTAGGTATATTTATATGTCCTTGTTTATCTTGATTTATGGAGGGACTTGTGTTTGAACCTCATACATCAGATAGTGAGCTCATATAGAAACATTTTCTATTTTCAATAAACTGGACAAACATGAAACAAAAAATCAAGTTTCTAAATTGCAGACTCTTTATAGGCAAATATTTCTCCACCAATGCAATATTATTTTAAATTAAGAGATCAGTACATCCTATTCTGCACAGTGATCTAGCACTTTTGCTCTTGAACTCACCTGAATCTGTCCAGGGCTCCACAGCTTGTCATGCCTTCCTCAGACTGTCTGGCAGCTTAGTGTGCTCCTCTGTCAGTGTTATGTTACCGGCTCTTCATGGTCAAATCAGAGCGGAGAGACCAAAGCACAGAGAGATGAAGCTTTCGGCACAATTGATCTGACAGCACTGACTAGACCAGTGACACAAACCACTCACACATGCAGCACTCGCCTCATGGTATCGCACACAGATACCATCAAAGGCAAAACTATCTATCTATCTATCTATCTATGAAATATTTAACATCATAACATTATAAATTTGTAATATTTTTGATCAACTGAATGCATCCTTGCTGAATTTAAGTATTCAATTCTAAAAAAAAAACAACTTTACCAACCCCAAATTTTGACTCGGCCTCATCCAAAACACCCAGTCTCGTTGATGCAAATATTTTCCTTTGCATTGTGCGGTACGCACAATATATATTAGATGTGTCCCCTGAGGATGAAAAAAGCTCTGATTTGTTTCTTGTGCCCAGAGTCAATTGTAACCACTTCAGACACAAAACAACAGTCCATTTCCAAGCACAACACCTCAGAGTGCTGTAACCTCACAGTGCCACAGTCTGGACGGGGCGTAAAAGTGAAGAATTCTTCCCACCTGAGTGTTATCAAGTGAATATGTTCGTTGAACTGAATGTGTGACTCTAAAGGAGTGCTGTTTGTGTGTATGCCTGTCTGTCAGGATCCAACAGATTTTCTGGTTGAGGTCGAATGCATTTGTTTAACTAGTTTGTGAAAAGCCTTTGAAGAGAATCATGTCCGATGGAGAAAATGCTGAAGGATTCGGGGTGTCGGAGGGCTGCCAGAAGAACTGTCATTGTAGTGTGGGAAGCAGCTGTTTAATTCTCTCTCTCTCTCTCTTTTTTTGATTGGCAGGGTTATATGAAAGGTGTGAACATTCACTGGGACGTCTGTTAAATAAATAATGGAATATGCTGCTGAATATTACGGGCAGTGTGTGAATGTGTTATATCCTCTCAGAACTTGATGTGCTCATTAGTAGGAGACTCGGAAACAATTCCTCATTGTGTATTTGTGTGTCACACACAAGTGTAAACACAATTTCCATACAGTTTCTGCCAGGATCCATGTTTGTCCTGCAGTAACTGCTGTAATGATGAACAATTAACTAACTGTGCTGTCAGTGTTCCACATTTCATTTTCTCATTCCCTCTCTGAGCTGTTCAAGCATATGTTCTCTTACATTATGGCAGATGGATTATAAAATCATTAAAAGTCATCCCTGATAATATTCAGACTCAATCCAAGTCACGAGAAAACAAACGCACATAAATACACACTGGTAATAATTGCAGTGCGCTGATCTAAACTAAAGCCAACAACGCAAGCCAGATTAAGCACTGTATAAAGTCATCATAATTGCATAAAGATTTCTCTCTTTGTTATGTTGGAATTTGCAATGGCTTTGGAGGGGTAAAGGCGGCGGGAGATGTGTGTTTTTCTATATGAATGTGAAAATCCTCATTATTATACACATGAATGAACGGCTTTCCATTCTTACATAATGATGTAATTCAGAGCTCCAGAAAATGGAGGGAAAAAACACAACAGAGCCTGGGTGTGGAAATATTTCTTTTCTGATGGTCAGATTTACCTTCATCTGCCACTGTTGATTCTGGGATTTATGATCAATATGAAAGAATCAATTAAGAAATTCAGATCAGAAAGAAATAATTAATCAGGATTTACTGGAATAGTGGAAACATTTTGTGCTTTGGAAAAGTATGTTGGGAATTGTTTTTGTTTTTTTTGGAACATTTTGGTTCTTCATAATTTTGTTTATTTTCCTAAAAGAGGAACTGTATACATTAAAAATGAAAGTATTAAGGTAAAAACTAATATATATTTATTCAGTACATAAAAATGTACATTTATAGCATTAACTAAAAAAAAAAAAAACCATGAAATTATTTAGTTTACGTAATACAGGACATTCTTGGCTTGCTTAGGGAAACTGTAGTCTTTTCATGATTATCATATCTTTTTAAAAAATATTAAAATAATGTTTTGGGGGTAGCCGACTGTCTGCTAATTGTAACAAGGTATTGAATTGAATACTGCAGAATACTCATTTTGTTACATTCTTTTCCACTCTGTGGTCTGCATTAGTATCCCTTCACAGCGGATCTGACCGTGTGTTTGTGGAACATCACGCTCTATTCAGACATGTAGCATTGTGGGAACAGCATGTGGGCAAGCGTATATGTTTACTCACTCACTCCCAGTGTCCCAGAGCAGAAACAGAACAATCAGCCACGCGGGGGACATCGTGAACACTGCGAACACAAACATCAAATCTGCCACAGAACTTTACCTACATAGTAATGGACACTTGGCTTGAGCATTACGGTGCAATGCATTATGATATTAGAATCCCAGAGACACAGAAATACTCTTGCCTTAAGGGAAATGGAGGAAAATGCCTTTGATCCTGTGGCAGTGGGCTGATGATGAATTGCAAACTAATTAGAAGGAAATAACATGGGCCTTCAAAACATAAAAATGTTCTGTTTGTGAGAATTAAATGCCTGTTTAGGTTTTTAAATGCCTGAGATGGTATCTTTTGTTATTTTGCCATATTGCATTCTACAATGATCCCTCCCCCCTCTTACTTCTCTCTCTCTATATGAAACAACAGCCTGGCAAGAAGATACTGTCCTCTTGAAGGAGAGAAAATAAATAACTAGTAGGCCTAATAAACAAACAATCAATATGTCCACCAGCTGGAGTGTCTTTGAGCTCCACCAGAGGGCACTCCTCCCTAGTCCCTTGCTTTCCCATCATGAACTTCAATTCCCATAACCCATTGCCTAGACTCATTATTGTTTGATCCCTTCCACCTGTGTGCCATTATATGGTTAGCTCTGCCTATTTAAGCCCGTTTCTTTCTGTCACTCGTTGCAAAGTCTTGTTTGTGTCACATTGCAATTTGGAGTGTGTGTGCTTTGATCACCTGCCTGGTTTCTTGGGTTTTCCTGTTTGCCTGTGATTTGGACTCCATTATGGTTTGGATTGTTTGCCCAGTGTTTGTGATCTCTTGCTTGTTATTTGAATTATGATTTTTGGATTACCCAAATAAAATTGCACTTGGATCCTCAACCCATGTATTTCGGAGCAGTTCATGACAATATTTAGCAGTGTTAGAAAGTTACTTCATAAAAAATTTAATAATTGCATTACTAATTAATTAATTTGGCCAGTTTGTGTTACTTAGGCCCAATCCCAATTCTATTTTATACAACGGAGATGACGATATCTTCGACGCCTAATGCTGAGTTCACACCAAACGCGAATAGAGCGTCTGGCGCGAGTGATTTCAATGTTAAAGCCCAATTTATACTTCTGCGTCGAACTTACGTCGTAGGCTGTGTGTAGCGCGCGTACCCTTCGGCGTACCCTGACGTGCACCTCTCCAAAAATGTAATAAAGGCCTCATTATACTTCTGCGTCGGACATACGCCGGAGCCTATACGCCGTAGGCAACGTGTTGGTTTTAATTTATACTTCTGTGTCGTTGTCCGCGTTGGCGCGCACCTGGGGAGCATGAAACCCCGAGGGAGGGGTTCTGGCAGACCAATCACAGCGCTTGTGTCCGCGTAGAATTGACGCGTTGTTACATTTTTGGAGAGGTGCACGTCAGGGTACGCCGAAGGGTACGCGCACTACACACAGCCTACGACGTAGCTACGGCGGCAGTTCGACGCAGAAGTATAAAACAGGCTTAACGCGTCAACTCTACGCGGACGCAAGCGCTGTGATTGGTCTGCTAGGACCGCTCCCTCGGGTTTCACATGCTCCCTCTGCGCGCGTGAACACGGACAACGACGCAGAAGTATAAATGAAAACCAACGTGTTGCCTACAGCGTAGAGGCTCCGGCGTATATCCGACGCAGAAGTATAATGAGGCCTTTATTACATTTTTGGAGAGGTGCACGTCAGGGTACGCCGAAGGGTACGCGCGCTACACACAGCCTACGACGTAAGTTCGACGCAGAAGCATAAAACAGGCTTTAAGACGCGTTTACGCGCGTCTGGAGGTCTTGCGGCGCGAATGAGGCGTTTAGCGCGGCGCGGTGGACGTGAATTCGCCTCATTCGTGCGTCCACTTCGCTTCAAACTTTTGCTTTTTACACGCGTCATATTGTTAACGAACTTTAGCGATTTTTTTGCAACCGTTTATTTGAATAACATGACCGTAAATATGAACACAAGATTGAATGTGACATAAAGAAAATGATTATTGGCAGTCATGTTGCCTCTGTAGCCGGTGTATGCAGGTACATTTCTCATACCCCTTCGTTTGAAGTGTGGTCCCGAAAAATCTTCGTTTCAAGGGCTATCTGGCCCTTCCCCTTACCCCTACCCCTCCAACCAAAAGAGAATCGAGACAACCCTACCCCTTCACGGGAACGCGCAAAACGGAGGGGTAGGGGCAAGGGGTGAATTGGGATTGAGCCTTATTTAACAGCAACAACAAAAAGTTCTATTTTTGGCTAATTTAAAAGGCCCTTTCACACCAAAAGTGAAATGAATAAGCCTCAGGCTGAAGGAAATGCAAATTCAAGTCTGTACTGTAGAGTACAGCTCAAACAAACCGTTCTGGATTGCAGAAGAATAAGACGCAGCAAAATGTTTAACACTTACTTCAAAAAAAATAATAAAATGAAACAAATGTGATGTTTCTCGAAAGTCATTTTTTAAAAGTTGGATCATTGAATGTCAGCAGCAAAGACATTGGTTAATAAAATGAGATATACATAAAAGTATATTTGTGTAATTTAACCAATTTAATTCTAAAGAGCAAAACATTGGTTAAGAACTCTTGTTAATGCATCCTCTGCAAATAACCGAAGATATTTTAAAGAACTAAGCCTTTAAAAGTGGCTGAAAAGCACTTTGAACTCTTCACCTTTGCCATGGATTATTTTTAACGTGATGTCCATATGATTTACATCTGCAGCAACATTATTTTTAGAAACGGAGCCGGTAGGCTGGCACTTTGTAGGGGGTGTCATATCCACCAGAAGACCACCTGCCTGGAGGTAGCCATCTATAACTCATGTAGCTCATCTGATCCACTCAATCAACACTGTTTCATTCTCTTTGTGTTCAGCTCACAGATTTCAAAACAAGATGTCTGAGCAGATTGCAGAGTTGGGATGCATTCCATATCAGTTCAGTTGATGCACTGAAACTAAATTCACCAATTAAATCACTTTTATATTTCAGCACCACTGTGTCGCGGATATAACAGAAGATCCCAAGTGTTCAAACAAAGCAATGAAACACAAATAACTTCATTTTTGTGTTCTTAAATCCAGCTTACACTTCAGCAAAATTATAAAAAGAGTAATTATTATAGAAATAATATGCTTTAAATAATATAGTTAAAGCTGCAGTCTGTAGTTTTTCCTCTTTGTCGCCATCTCTGTTCGAAATCTGCAATTGCAGTTATTCGCAGAATTATCAACTTTATTTACGTGGGTTGTGTCTCGGCACGGCACAGCGCGGATGAATCCAATGTTTTGAGGAGAATTGGGTCTGTCAGTCACCGCGCGATGGTGTGGATCCTGTCATTCAGAATCACAGATTCTACTTTTTGGAAGTATGACCAACATAAGAATTTTCACCGGACAATGTCATCTGAACAAGTAAGTAACATCCACTTTTGTTCTGACCAACTAAGGGAAAGACATGCTCGAATTTCCCGCGGAAATCCACCAGTATCACTGGAATTGAAAACATAATTACAAGCTTACCGTTTTGAATCGAGCTAAGGCAAGCAGATAGTTTTGAACACTGGCTGGTTATGTACTTGCTCAAAAAATGATTTTGGATCATTTTTAACCCAAAAAAGTTACAAACTGCAGATTTAACTGTGAAATGAATGTAATGCTTTTGGACACTTAATTGCATTTAAATGAATTAGCTGTCTGCTTCCCCGCCCCCCCCCCCCCCCATTTAAGTAGAACTTAAGTAGCCTACATCTTTATATGTAATATCATAATTACTTCTATTGTCTTTAAAAATATGGTTAACGTGTACTGCCAGAAATACTGTCAAGCATTTATAAACTAAAATATACTTTACTGGCATTTACTGAAACTTGTATGTCGTGTATTTAAACATTCATATTATTACACATTTGTAATGATGAAGTTGCAATGTAGTAGCCTACATTTAAAATTTAGTAACTTTAAATGTAATATCAAATAACATACTAGATAAATTATGATCAAGGCCTTTACATGTGCTTTATGTATGTTAGTCTACACATCAAAATGACTGTAAGATTATTAAAACAATGATTTAAAGTAAAACTTTTAATTTGAAATCATTACAAAGTGAGCTTTTTAAAAGTGTACTTAAATGCGCAACAAAGTCTATGACAGAGTACTCTAAGTACACGTAAGTGGCTTTTTATCTCATTAATAATATCTGCAAGTACAGTTTATTTTTTATTAATATAATTTTTAAGATTTGAAGTACATTACAAGTGCATATTAAACAAGCCAAACAGACCAGCAAACCAGCTTTGGCTAGTTTAAGATGTATTTTTCAGCTGGGTTCCTGACATGAAATGTGTTTGCTGTGCATTTGTGCGTTCATGCATGCACAGGAAGTGAAGGATGACAACGCTCTGATTTGTTGAGAATGCCACACAATGAGCCACAGCAGGGGACGCAGAGACAATAAGCAGTAGCGTCTCTCAATTGGGACAATAAGCAGTAGCGCCTTTCTCCTCAGGGTTTAAATGTGAAGTAGGACAGAAGACTGAAAGAAGAAGACTTTTTTTAAAAAGGAAGAGAAAGAAGACTAATAAATGTGAGATAAAATCCTTTCTTTCTGTGCTTTGAAAGGGCCGTTCTAATGATTTGGCACACTGACATAAAGTGACACACTTTCTTTCCTGCAAAAAAGCCCACAAACAAAGCAAGAAATGATGCTCTACAGCGGCCCCTAGTGACTAAAGAGTATAAAGCACTCTTCGGATAAAGACTTCAGTCAGAAGTGCTCACAGCAACCTCCAGAGAGCAGCAGCACACTTTAACACGGACACAGAAACCTGCAGACGAACGCACACACACGCACAATCCTACACGAACACACTGACAGGCAGAGATACACATAAAGCTCACAATGTACACATTTCTCAAACGTTCCAGGGACATTTCGACAGGGTTTCCGCGGGGGCATTAAAAAGCATTAAAAGTCATTAAATGGATTTTGCGAAAATTATAAGGCCTTAAATGGCATTAAAAAGCATTACATTTTAATCCTACAGGCATTAAACATTTAGATAGTTTTGAAGAAAATTTTATATTATCAATTTATTTGAATATAGCCTTCATAATTAATAATTTTTATTTGCTGTATGTAGTGTGATAAACACGCGGAACCAGTTTGGTAATTGACATAGATATAAACACTAGATGTCGCCTTGTATACGGCAGTTCATTGGAACGAATGCGTCAATAGAGCCGCCATCTTGGAACAGGGGAGCCCCTCCTCTTTAAAGCATCAGCGTCAATGTAGGCAAAGGTCTAACGGAAATAAAATCACCATAAATCGTCATGAATGCGATTTTCTAGTTTTTATGGTTCGTTCCAACGGTCAGTCATGTATTTATCATTGAGTCCAGAGGAAATTTAAGGTTTTGATATTAAGATAATTACTTCTTTTTCAAAATATAATGCATAGTGCTAGTAGGCCTACGTTTATTAGTCACATTCTTCCACTTGAGTAAACTTAGAATAAACTATTGCTATATAATACATATATAAATGAGCAAAACTTGGCCACTAAATATTTAATATTCAATTATTTTAATGATCACAATTAAATTTTTAATTTTATTAAATTGAACAAGCGCAACATTCAGCATTCAATCAAATATTCTAAAATATGTTTTATTAAGAATAATGTTATTTCAACATAATATCTCGTTATTTCGACATAATATGTGTGCGTGCAACAAGCAAGAAGTGCATTTGTAAATCCGGTGACGCGTGCATTGATTTTTATTAATAAACTTCTGACAGTGTCGACTCGGCTGCAGAGATGAAGTTGACGATCGCCATCTCCGTAGTGAACGCGCCTAGAGAGAGAAATGCACATAATGGATTACATAATCAGAGAGTAGCCTAGCTTTTTTCTTTCGTTTTAAATTATTTCGTTTAAAGACTATTTAAGCTTTGTGTATTTGATGTATTTCTCTTGTCTGTGTGAGGCATAGGCTGAGTTTCGTTAAGTTAGGATGAGATGCGCTCCAGTTAACGTGCAATAAGTAAGTGACCGCGCGGACGCCTCCATGATTATATCAACAAGCAATTTGTTGATGAATAAAATTTATTAAAATTAAGATACAATTTATACAAAACGAAATTCACTTTAAAGAAAGGTTTTAAACAGTTGACATTTTCACAAATTTCAGTGTCCTTCCACACCTCCATCCCCAGTTTGCAAGGAAAAGAAACAAGCCCTTGAGCCCACTGTCCTTGTGCAAAACGCACACATACATAAGATTTGCGGAATTCTATGTATAATAATCATGGATGTACTGTTTGAAGATTGACAGGGAGAGGACCAGCATACTATTAGGACTGTACTTACAGGTTTTTTTTTTTTTTTTTTTTTTTTTTCATTAAAAGGTTTGAGTACAATCGGTAAAAAATCAAAAGTTAGGAACAACACAGCACATCACAGCCAAACGTGGGTATTGAGGATCAACTCCTGCATATTGTACATTTTAAACACAAGAGTTATTTCAAATAATATCTAAAGAATATTCACAGTTCATTAGCTGTGCGAGAATCACAGTTCATTTTCTTCCTCCAAGCAGAGAAATGTACACTGAACTTATAAAAAAACAACTTGACTACTACCATCCACAGAGTAAATCTAATCCCATGCTGTCTGGTTTAGATTTCGTTTGTGTGAACATCCATACGCAGCACAAAAGTCCGGTATCATCCATAAAATTGAAGTATAGGCGGAGAAAGCAGCGTTACCTAGCTACTTCCTATGGCAAGACCCCTGTTCAAAGATGGCGGCGGTTTTGACGCATGTTTAGAACCCCAAGGCGACATCTAGTGTTTATATCTATGGGTAATTGATTCCGGCCGGAGCAAAATTGCCGTGATGCGGAGGTGACGTGGCCGTTGGTCATTTTGAACAGCATGAACAACAGGAATAAAACTAGACCAGAAAAATGGGAAAGTGCAAATTCCAGCAGAAGTGCCTGGAAGACAAACAATTTAGGACATGGTTGCAGTCCGTTGGTGGCTGGTGGTCAAAATAAAGAAGGATTTTGCAGCGTTTGTAAAAAGGTATTTAAGTTGGGTAGCTACAATGGGAATCAATGCTGTAAAATCTCATATTATGCAGTCTGACAGCCACAAATCCATGGTAAAAGGCAAACAGCAATTAACTATGTGTAGTTACTTTACCTCATCAGCTTGACATCCGCTGTTAAAGGTGCTGTATGTAACTTTTTTTATAAAATGAATCCTTTTTTTTATTGCCCGTCTGTGAAGGGGTTGTAATCACACATTACAATGATCCACTTTTCGCGTTTTGCTATTACCTCTGAAGGCCAGTATTCCTATTTTTATGTGAAGTCTCCGGGTCGGATTTTCTGCGAAATCCACCGGATGTGACGTGCATGCGCGCTCCCGAGCCGCTCATGGAGTCTGATAACACCAAAAAACGACCTGCCTCCAGCACAACACAGACTCCAACACAAACTCCAAAAAAAAAAAAAAAAAAGTTTTATCTGCTGAAGCTCGTCAGGCCAAACGTCAACACGGGCCTCAGGACGAAAACACGGATCAACATTGGCAGAGCGTTTGAATTATGGAGAGACCTCCGCTTTGTTTTAGGTATAAAAACAGACCCTGAGTTGGCTTTCATCCTTTTGGACAGGTAAGCTAACAATACTTCAAAGCATGTAAAATATATTGTGATTTTGTGCTTTAGTTGGCTCAAGTTAGACATCATTAGTTCGCCAGCTAACGCCGACCATTTGCTAACGTTATCTGATGTGAAAGACTACAGTTGTAACTTTATTGCTTTTCACGAGCACGAGCGCTGTTGTTGCAATCTGAAACATCACCGCTAGAGGCCGCTGGATCCTACATACAGCACCTTTAAAGCTCACTTTGCGTTTTTGTGCAGATGATTTGTTGACATGCAATGTTTTGTCACAGCACAATCTTTTGACTGACTTGAGTGGTAATTGTTGATTACTGTCTGTGTATGTGGCTTAAAAAACAATATTAGGGCTGTCAACATTAACGCGTTAAAGCATGCAATTAATTTTTGTCCAGTTTAACGCGTTAAAATATTTAACGCAAAACGCAGCATCTGTTAATTTTTTGTCATTCTTTATATAGCCTTTATATATATAATATCCGTGGTTGGTCATGGGTCGTTTATGGCATTAAAAATGTAAAAAAGGCATTAAAAAGGAATTCAATTATTTAATTTGAAGATACCTGGAGAAACCCTGTTCGAGATAAGTGCTAAAACATTTCGGAGTCAAGACCGAACTCTGAATAATAAACAAATGGTACAATACATTATAGAAAAGGCCTGTGTGTCTGTGCGTTTGCATTTCTGTGTGTGTATTCTTCAGAGTTAGTGGGTGAAAAAGCTATACAAGATCTGTGTCTGGGTTGTAGAGAAATGTTTTTGTGTGTGTTAAATGTAGACACAAAGCAGTTCCACTGTGAAGCATTCACATTTAATAACTTTCATAATAATAAAAATCTATCTTGGTAAAAAATAAATAAATAAACGGCTGAAAAAGTGAATCCCCAGAAACAGTCCCACGGGCCCAGCCCCAAACCCCATCTCTGCAATAATAATTAATAAAGGGTGGTTTCTAAAGTACTTCTTCCTGCCTCTATGTATTAATGTTCATGGGTAGCCTAAATGGGTTCCATTCAGACCTTAATATATTAAGTATTTTACTGTTATATGTCAACAAGATTCAACAAGACATTTTCACCTGGCTATACCCAGTGTTTAGATCTGTTATGGTATTTATGCAAATTAGCACATACGTAATTAGATTATGCACCGTTTGTCCATGTTAACGAACAATTTAAAAAAAACTTGTAATACATTTTTTGTTTGTCTTGATGTAAGCAACTCTTTTACCCTATTCACGTAAGAAAAAGATGGAATAGGTGTATGAATAGGCTATATTTGGGTCTTTTTCAAAACTTTCCCCTAATGGGATTCTTCTGGGCTTTTTTTTTTTTCTTACTCAGGACATATTGAGGATACAAAATCAGTTGAGTTTGCTTCTGTTGCAATTTGTTCAAGGTTGACCCCCATTTTGGCTTAAAATGACTGGACTATGATGGAAATAAATGTAGTGATGTTTTTTTTCCCATCGAGAGGTGCATCAATATTTGGTCAAGATCTTGTATTGACAATGCAAGAGTCCAGCACTCTGTAAAGCCTCCTCCAGCACATCCCAAAGACTTTCAGTGAATGTAAGGTCTGGATGATTGATTGATGCATTAATGATTCTTCATGCTCCCTCCCAACCATGCACAATTTGAGCCTAATGAATCTTGACATTGTCATCCTGGAATATGGCCATGCTGTGTCTTCCTATGTGGTTGTTTAATATATTAAAAGCTAAACACTCCATCAATTAGGGTTAGAAGAACTGTATGCACATACATACAGCATACAGTACATGATTTATGAGTGATTCTATAATTGGAGATACATTTTGCATTTCAAAAAGTTAAGCAAAAAAAGTATTCATACACATATACAAATGACTAACATCATTTTTTTCCAGTATCTTATTGAAAACATATTCAATTTTAATAATTCAGTGCTTGCCAAACACAAGTTACTTCTTTTTTTTTTTTTTTACCTTTAATGAAAAAACAGATTTCTTTATACTATAGTATAGGGATCGACCGATATGGATATTTTAGTGCCGATGCCGATACCGATTTTCTTGGGCCGATATTTGGAGACGATACTGCTTTTGCTCACTCAATTTACATCATAAAAATGACACAATGATGATAACAAATGTTACAAGTCTCAATTTAAAAAAGGAACATTTATTGAACTTAAAAAAATAATATTTGACAAATATTAAAAACGTGAGGTAGAACAAGTAAAAAAAAAAGTTCAGTGCTGAAAATACTGAAAATAAATATTTAAGCATAATTCAAATACTGAAAATAAATATTTAAGCATAAATAAAATAATGACACTATTGCACACAGTAGCAACAAGCAAGCAGCATAATAAAGTGCAAGCTGTACTATACTTAATTTTAAAAGTAACCAACTATTTACAACCTAGTCATTTAATGCTTAGGCCTAAATTTTTGTGCACTTAACTTAATCTCTTGTAGAGCAAATGGCTTTCCTAAGAAAATGGCTTTTCCTCCGTTTTAAACAAAACAAAAACGATTTTAAACCAAAATAGATTCTCAGTTTATTATGAATTAGGGACTGTTCACATATCGCGTCTAAAAACGTGTGGAAAGTATGGCCGCGCCGCTTTCTCCTTTCTACAAGCGCTTGCGCTCCCGTGGCACCCTGTCCAGCTATGATCAGCTGTTCGGCCGAGCTTTCGATGTCGTCATGGAAAGGTCAGTTGATTTTTGTCACATGACCTGTGTGCGCTTGCGGCATTCTGAAAAGTTTAGATGTTTTCATCTCACCAAGGCATAGGAGCGCCTGGACAAACGAGCGCGCTACATCGCATGCGTGTCGCAACCGCGTCGCTTCTTTTATGAGCACACGTCCAAACCTCAGCCAGGTGGTCACTGACTAAAACTCCCACAAATATCACGGAATCACGGAACAACGTCGGCATAATTTAATTCTATGACCAGTGTTCGTAACAGCTGCCGTATGCATATGGATAGCCTCAAACTTAGCTATTCCATATAGTTTTCCATTTGGACCCACAAACTTGCTTAGCTATAGTTGCACGCACATATAGAGCAACGTGTTTCCACTTTCAAAGTGTATGGCAATATTTCAGCTAAGTCAAACAGTTAAAAGATGCTTTGAAAGTTTAAAACTTGCCGTTGTCTTGAAGAGGCTTCCAGCACTCTGCTAGTGGGGGAGGGGCAGTGCATGGGCTGCACGTGAACTGCAGCGTCTCCAGCAACACAGAGCTGCCCGCGGAAGCCTGTTTGTAAATAATGCTGGGGAAAAAACTATCGACAAACGCAGCAGCCGCGTATTGGCCGATGCCGATACACGTAAAACCCTCAAATATCGGCCCGATATATCGGTCGATCACTACTATAGTATTGGAAAGGTGGGCCCCAAGAGGGCCCACGTGCCCAAGAGGGCCCACGTCACCCCTCTGTTAATCTCCCTGCACTGGCTACCTCTCGCTGCTCGCATCAAGTTCAAGGCATTGACGCTTGCTTACAGATCTATCACACGCTCAGCTCCCTCCTACCTTCACTCACTCCTACGAGCCTACATCCCCACCAGACGCCTACGATCAATCAACAAGCGACGTCTCGTGGTTCCATCACAGAAAGCCACAAAATCACTTTCCAGATCATTCTCATTCACAGTTCCATGCTGGTGGAACACTCTCCCCACCCTCATCCGGAATGCTGAATCCCTGACAACATTCAAAAAACAGCTGAAAACCCATCTCTTCCATGAGCACCTAAACTCATAAAAAAAATATATAAAAAAACCTCTCCCTTAAAATCCCACTTATCATGCTTATGCTACTCTGAATAATGCCTGAACTTCGTATTCTGAACACTTCTTGCGTTGTTGTTGTCTTTTGCCTCTTCATGAGGACTCGCTTAATTTAGTCCTGATTTGTAAGTCGCTTTGGATAAGTCTGCTAAATGACTAAATGTAAATGTAAATGTATTGTTTGTCAATTCTGTTAAATACGGTCAACATGATTGTTTCTCTACCTTGGTAGCAGAGTTTGGCGGTAACAGAATTGACAATTTTAAAGGTTTTTTAACATTATTATGAGTAGAGGTCGACCGATTGATCGGTCGGCCGATTGATCGGCCGATTTTTTGCATTTTTAACATAATCGGCATCGGCCAATATCCAAGTGTATCAAGCCGATTATTAGGCAGGCGCATCTGTGGGCAGCCTAGTGTTGTTGTTGTGGAACACGCGTTCGACGCATGCTGCGCCTAGAGTCATTCTCCAGCAGAGTGAGCAGACCTCATCCAGTGCTTAAGGAAGGAGCTAAGTTCCTTGGAGAAAACTCCTTTATATTTAATTAAAAACTTTTGATATGTTACTGCCAACTTAGAGAAAAAACATGAATAGGCGACATGACGTTCGGCTACTTTGAAATTGATAGCGTAGTTGAGGTTGCATTAGCACAGCAGAAGGGTTGCGATCATGTCACAATAAGTAAGCAAGAATTTACAGACAGTGAATCTGAGACTTTTATTTGTTCTGTTTGTGTGTCTTATATTTGAGAGGGTTGTCACTCAATGCAGAGAAGTAAGTAATAAAAAAAAGAGACCAACTATATGCTAGTGAAGGACTGGCTTTGCTTTGCTAGGGTTGGGTAGCTACAGACAGACCCAGTGCTAATACGGCACTGGTGCCTTAACGACCGTTATTTACCGGACCGAATATCAACGCGCATTTCTGTGCTTCATATCAGTGCTACTGTTATGCCTGTGCTTCTCTTGGATGCTCTGAAAACGGACGTTAGAATAACAGAAACATCGCTTCGCTGCACTTGACACTAGTCAGCAGTTAACTTTAACATTCCGTTAGCTAGTAGCTGGATTAAACACGGTTAAAATGCTGGCCAAACAGTAGTGTAATGTGTGACTGTATTTCACTGTAGACTAGGGGTGGAACGGTACATGTATTCGTATTGAACCGAAACGGTACAGGCGTCACGGTTCGGTGTATAAATTTCCACGGAGAATACACGCTATAAAAATAAATAAAACTCGCGTGCAAAGTAATGCGGAACTACTGTTAGATACGCGGGTTCTTTAGGGACACCTAATCTGTAGCTCCGCTTTAGCTCCGACTGCGATGTAAAGATTGCAATGCGTTGTGTGTGTGTGTGTGAGAGAGAGAGAGAGGCGCGGGCGCGATCGAGATCGAAAAGTCGCGTGAGTTTAAAGTCGCAAAGTGTTTACTTATATTTGTGTGCAAACGCGCGCGCGCGTGTGTGTGTGTGGGGCGCGATCGAACAGTGGAAACATAAAAACATACTCCGTCATTTTGTTTATCAGGACATCATTCAAACTGCAAAGTGTTTAAGTTACTGTTAATTCAAATGTTAAGGAAAACAAATATATTAATCTGAAATGTAGCAAATTAATTTTCAATTCATTCAGGTACAATTACCAAACATATCTCAAGGTCTTTTTGTCTTTTGTACAAGTGCAGATTGGTAAAGTGTTCAATAAATGTTTTTGTTGAGAAATCTTGTCTATCTTAAGAAATTATTTGTGTTACATTTTATCTTTCAAATAGAGGTTAAAAACAAGCACATAATCGGCCAAATATCGGCCAAAATAAATCGGCAGCATTTATCGGCCATCGGCCGACCCGGATTTCAAAAGATCGGCATCGGCATCGGCCTGAAAAAAACCATATCGGTCGACCTCTAATTATGAGTTCCCCTAACCTGCCTATGGTCCCCCAGTGGCTAGACATTTTGGTGTAAACCAAGCCCTGGGTATTTTTGAGAAAATGAAAGCTCAGATGGGCGAATCTAGAATCTTCCCTTTATGTCGTCATAAGGGGAAAGGTCACCTCCCCTTTCTCTTCTTTGCCGGCAAAGAGAATTTGGCCCGCCCATGAGAAAATGAACTGCGCGAGCGCAATACTGTTTTTTCCTCGAGAGACATCATGGCTTGCAAATGAGCGAAGCATGGCAGTTGCTCAGTGTTTGGATGTACAAATGAACACAAAAGTATTTTTTTAGTTCCTTCATCCGAGCCTCTGAAGAACCAGTGGGTTATGTGAATTTCTGATGTGTAATTGTTCAAGTTCCGACAGATAATCTTTCTCTCAAAGTCGTTCAATACTGTTTATGCATCAGTAAATCAAGCCAGTGACTAAACGATCAACTTCACATCGTTTCTCTTGGTAGGATGAAAATAATCGTATTTAAACTGTGATTAAAATATATACAGAAAGCGATCAAAGAACAATCCCTTTCCAATCGCCCAAGCTGTCAATCATACAGCGCAAGTTTATCTGGACACTTGCCAAACTCGTTATGAAATCAATGACGCTGTTACGCTCCACAACGAAGCTCTTACTGTACTTACCTCATGTTTCAATTGGTGAAATCATTAGTGAGAGTGCAGAAACTGCGTTGCAATGATAAGATCTTCATTCACGCGATCAACAGGCTGTCATCTGCTCAATGCTCATCACTGCAACCTTTTATGTGATGGGAATAGTGTCACGATCCACACACAAATGAAACAGGTAGATCCAATAGCAGTATATTTATTGGGGAAATCCGTAATCATCAAGCGGCAACCTCTCCGTCTCTCTCTTGAAACCAACACGGAAGTGAGTTAAACTGCAATTCGTTGACTGGCCGCTTGAGGCTGTTGTCAAAAGTGAGTCAAATCTGTATCTCCCCCATGTTAAAATGGCAAATTTTACAGCAGAAAAAAACGTGTTTACAGCCTGGTGTCTGTATGTGGCTTTGGTCGATACAGCTAATTGTGCCCTTCATGACATGACTGTGAGGGGGGTGAATTTTTTTATAACTCATCCGTTTAAATTATATTAAGCCTTAACATTTCTGCATAATTAAGGGTGTCCACTTTTGAGTGACAGGTGGATTCCCGCTGCTGTGGTCATTAGTCATCATTAGCCATTTGTCTGCTGTCTGTTAGCCGTCATGTTACCTCAGCTCATTGCCTGACTGTAAAAATAAATCAATCCGGGAGTGACGCGCTGCCAAGATGGCGACGGTCGGCCACGCCCACTTTAGGCTTCAAAAACGGTCTTCAGAAACCTACGGGTGACGTCACGGACACTACGTCCATATTTTTTTACAGTCTATGGTAATCATACATCCAGTCCAGGCAATAGGTCGTAATCCATAAGGCAATCCAAATACGAGAACACAGGCAACACAGGGTATCAGAAGTGGCGTGATAAACAAGGACTCCGTAACAAACACTAAAAAGGCAGGGTATATATATATATATATATATATATATATATATATATATATATATAACACAGAACTAACAATGATAATGGGGAACAGCTGAGTGCAATGATACAGTGATGGGTACAGACAAGGATTGTGGGGATTGCAGTTCATAATGTGGATGATACCGTGCTGAAGAGGACCTCTAGTGGACACCCAGGGAACACAAACCAGACACTGTGACATAACCCCCCCTCTACGGAGCGGCTACCAGACGCACCAAGACACAACAATAAACAAAACAAGAGTCCAGGCGGGAGGTGAAATGGTGGAGGATCAGGGGGCGGGATGGGGGGCCAGGTCCATGGAGGGGAACAGGAACAGGGGGGAACAGCTTAGCCGGCGGGATGGGCGAAGACTTTCCCTCGGGCGGCCAGGGCGGAGACGGCAGGGCGAGTAGCTCGGGCTATGCTCGAGGACGACCTCCTGGACGACAGCGGGCTGTTCAGGGACGGCCTCCGGGACGACAGCGGGTTGCTCGAGGACGACCTCCTGGACGACAGCGGGCTGCACGGGCACGACCTCCGGGACGATAGTCTCGGCGGAACGAGACTCTGGCCTGGCGGCCTGGGGAATTGATAGCGCTGAGACCCGTGAAATTCCCAGGCTATCGGCTGTTCGGACAGATGCCAGCGGCTGATCGGCCAGCTTGGACACCAGTCCACTCCACCCTCGGACGGGTCCAATGGAGGCAGCCGTGCTGGCTGATGGTGCGGTCCGCGGAGAGTCTCGCTTTCCGGCCGACGGAGACACTGGCTCGGTGGTGGCCATCTTCTCCAGAGACACAGGTGCAGGGTCCGCCCTCCCGTCAGGAAACCCCGATGTGGACTCAGTCATCCTGTCAGAAAAAACAAACCGGTCTGACGTAATCCACCGGCTACGTCTCTGCAGATAATTAGTGAACCCCCAGAAGTCCAGAGTCTCCAGCCCCATCATCTCACATCGAGGTAATGGGTTATCAAGGCAATTATTAAAAAGGTCTTTTAGTGCCGCCTCACTGTAACCCATACCTCTTGAGAGCGTCCAAAAAAATTGAGCTAGTCCACCCACCGACTGTCCCTGCTGGCATAAATCCATTAAATTACTGAGTCATCCCCTCCTCTCTTCTTTGGTGGTAGGGGGACGGATTTCGGAAACCCGTACTGCTGGATCCTTGCATGACAGGGTCCTTCTGTCACGATCCACACACAAATGAAACCGGTAGATCCAATAGCAGTATATTTATTGGGGAAATCCATAATCATACATCCAGTCCAGGCAATAGGTCGTAATCCATAAGGCAATCCAAATACGAGAACACACAGGCAACACAGGGTATCAGAAGTGGCGTGATAAACAACAAGGAATCCGTAACAAACACTAAACAGGCAGGGTATATATAACACAGAATTAATAATGATAATGGGGAACAGCTGAGTGCAATGATGATGGGGAACAGCTGAGTGCAATGATACAGTGATGGGTACAGACAAGGATTGTGGGGAATGCAGTTCATAATGTGGATGACACCGTGAGGAAGAGGACCTCTAGTGGACACCCAGGGAACACAAACCAGACACTGTGACAAATAGATCTTAATACTTAAAAAACTTCTCACGATTTGTTAATCTCGATAGCTGTAATAGTAAAAACGTATAATAGCTGTAATAGTAAAAGTATTTGAGAGAGTTCCACATGTAATGCTAGCTATTTCATATGCAAGCATGTCAGCCAATCACAGCAGTGGGCGTTTACACTGAAGTCTTACAGCAGACACGCCCCTTCAAACAAAGCGTTCAAATCAGAGGCTAAAATCAGGCTAGGAAAAATGCCTTTTATTTCTAAATTATTACAAATTTTGATCTTAAAAACATACTAACATTATAAGGGCACCCCAGGAAACATTATAAAATAATAAAATAATCCATGTCATGGGACTTTTTAGCCCAAAACTCTTCTTGCTAGCATAAATTCTAAGAGCACATGCATGGCACCAATGAAATCGTGATTAAAAGACTTTTAAACAACCCACTTTGTGATCAGTGATAAATTCTGTTTTCATTTTGATATTGTGGTAACTATTTTGACGTTTTACAAGTACTTTCTAGATTAAAATATTTTCTCAGAGAGAGCATACACTTTTCAATGCTTCAGATCACCATCTGTGAGGGAAAGTGACGTCATTTCCTGTATCTTACATAGTTGTGGGAGATAATTCCAAAATTTAAATGCAAAGTATGGTACGGTAACAGAATTGACGCAAAATTTATAAGATTTTTTTATGTTGTAGAAGTAGGAAAATGACTATTAGGGCTTTTATAAATAAAATAAATTTTATAATACCAAAAGTAAAATAAAATAGTTTAATTACACAATGATACATGATGTAAAAATATATTCTAATTCGGACAAGAAATCATGATTTTCAGCTATGTAAGACACTTTCTACAGAAAATATATTGTTATGACCCATCACATCTTGTGATCCATGACAATGAGTAACAAATTACTGATTAAAAATATAACCATTTGAAAAAAAGCAGAAAAAAATTATGACTTTGGACACCAAATGTATGCAATTATAGAATCACCCATACATTTATAATTCATAATTTATTAAAATTACATTTCAATTATTGTGATAAAACATAATAAAATCTATATCTCCTTAAGGTATTGTGATTTTACAGGTAATGTGCAGATCTGCTGAAAAAAGAGGTCTTTAAACTCTGTATTTTACCCAACCGCACCTATGTGTGTGTCAGGCCAGGACTGATGTTGTTCCTCTAGTCTAGCCTGATTTGTTGCAGTCAAGCTCACAGAGGACAGAAAGAGCGATAGAGAGGTGGAGAGAGGAGGGAAAATAAAGAGAAACAGCCTCAATTAAATGATAACCATTTGCTCTTGAGCTTTCCTTTACAGAGCGAGCGAGAGTGAGCGAGATTGTTCATGGAGGTGAAACGGAAAACAGGCAGTTAAGGTTAAATCTCATTCAAAGAAAATGCGTGCAGAGGTTTATTTTCGGGAACAACATAAATTGCTGCCCAGAAATAACGGCACTACCTCTCCGAAAAACACAAGCTATAGTCTATGTTTGACTGTAGCACAATCACAAATGGCTCATGTCTTTGATTTTTACAGTAATTTATATGACAAAAAAAATGCAACGTTTATGATGTACCGTTTGTTTGCTTATTACGCTGTCCTCTCTCTGCTCGTGTGGCACTCACAGCACATATATAAATGTTTAACTAGGGCAAAAAAAAAGTGCGCTCATATCTGTTTAGAGAAAGAGAGACATTTTGACGGAGCCTGTCCTATTTTAGAGTTTCATCATCATTGAATCTGTCTGTTGATTAAACAGTCTGTCCGTTGCTAGGTTACAGAGCGACACTAATAGGAAAGGAAGAGGAAGTCTGTAGGAGGGCCAGAGATAACGAGAGCGAGAGAGAGACAGAGGGAGAAAGAGAGATTTTGACTGAACTATAATGACTTTAAGTAAAAGAGACAGGCATCTAAAGAGAAAGGATCGGGAGAGTGGGAGGATGGAGATAAAACACAAGGAAGGAGAGGATGAACAGGAAGCTGGAGCTGAAGTGAAGGCTCCCTGCCTGGAAATGAAAGATGTCTAATGTAAACGGCAGCTAAATGAAATATGGGGAGACATATTCAGATCTTATGAGAGACCACAACTCTCACCGGTACATGTGGTCGGCGAGGGAGCTTAATGAGTCACCGTTACCCAGCATCCCTCACGGGTGGCATAATTCAACATGATCATTTTCAAAAGTACAACATAGGTTTAGAATTTTTTTTTTTTTTACATTTATGGGTTTTCTTCAACACTAGTTTACTTAATTTGTCCACTAACAATGTCAAGCAGGGGACAAACACGCATCACGTGAGAATTCAGTAATTTTTTATTTTACAAAACTTTATGTTGGTAAAATTGTTGAAATGACAGGCAAAAATATAGGCCTACATAATGAAGGCATGGTAGAAAAGGTTTTTACTTTTAATATGACCTTCTATGAGTTTTAATCTAAAACAAAAAACACATTTGCTCTCGCATTCCAATTTTTCTTGTTTTGTCTTCTTGTTTATCTATCATTATACCACCATCTGCAGATAGGACGTCTTCTCCCACACAGGTTATATTATCCTGCCATTTGATGAGTGCTTGATGACTGCAAAAATAGTTTTACATTTATTTATGTTTACAAACATGCGTTTAGACCAGGGGTGGGCAAACTTTTCGGCTCAAGGGCCACACTGGGTTTTAAAATTTGACAGAGGGCCGGGCCCAGTAGCAGATTATGAAACACGATTTCATCATTTTTTTTGCGTGCATATGCTGCACACTGTAAACCCCTTGGTTAGGATTAGGGTTGACTTCCATAGTAGGAAATTCAACAACTGAGAGACGACATTCTGACAATACATTTTTTATGCTAGATATCCCCCGCATGTTATGTTTTGAGGTTAATTTTTAATTAGTCAGATGTTCGATAATTATAGCCTACTTTTTAAATATTGTTTATCCTTATTATTATTTAATGGGCCTAACCATAAATTAGAAACAAAACACCTAAGTGTACACTTAGAAGAGTAGAAATGACAGAAGGTTACGTTAATTCAACTTAACTGCATGGCAATCAATTTGCACTTCCACAAGTCATACATTTGTGAAAAGAAAAACGAAATAAACGAATATACAAATTTATTTTAAGTATAATAAAATAAAACATAAAAAGCAAAGGCAGATCAGAACATTTAATGAACAAAACCAGGTTCAGTACATGGCAGACAGGGGAGCGTAACGTTAGTCGAAAGCCGGGCGATAAAGGTCGGTAAACGGATTAACGGAATCAGTCAGGAGGATCCATCCACAAATCCAGAGTAGGCAAACTAAATAGCAGACAAATCAAAGGAAAAACTAAACGTGTGCAAGCGGTTACCAAACATTTTTTTCTCTGTGAGTTTTCAAAAAAAGGAAAAAAACATAACGTGCACCAAGTCTATGCGCTTAAGTCGCGGTCTGTTTTGGTTTCCATGGTGACGCGTCTAGCTTGTTACGTGACACACCGCAGCCACAACAGCGCTGAATGAATGATGATCTGCTTTTATGTCATTTTTCCTTTTTTACATTTGTTAGCTATGGCATGAAATATCTGATATTCCTATTGTCAAATATATGCAACGCAATATATATAAAGCAAAGTATTGCAAGAAAAAGGCAAAATGAATGCGATCTTAAGACATTTTTTTAAATACTCGACGGGCCGGATTAAACAGCCTAACGGGCCGTATGTGGCCCGCGGGCCGTAGTTTGCCCACCCCTGGTTTAGACCATGTCATGGGTTTTAGCATACAAGGCAAGGCAAGTTTATTTATATAGCACATTTCATACACAATGGCAATTCAAAGTGCTTTACATAGAAGAAATTAAAATAATTAAAAGAAATAAGAATAATTAAAACAGTTTAGAAAAATAAAATAAAATACAGTACAGTACAAACAGTCGGACGAACAGCGGCAATGTGCTCATTCAGTAAATGCATAGCTAAACAGAAGTGTTTTGAAAGTGACTACAGTAGGAGCACATCTGATCTCTTCTGGAAGCTGGTTCCAGCTGCGGCTGGCATAATAGCTAAAAGCAGACTCGCCATGCTTAGAGTGAACCCTTGGTATTTCTAGCTGATAGGATCCTAATGATCTGAGTGATCTGTTGGGTTTATATTCAGTGAGCATATCTGCAATGTATTGAGGTCCTAGGCCATTGAATGATTTATATACCAGTAATAATACTTTAAAATCAATCCTAAATCTAACTGGGAGCCAGTGTTCATATTTTCTGGTTCTGCTCAGAATCCTGGCGGCAGCGTTCTGTATGAGCTGCAACTGTCTTATGGTCTTTTTGGGAAGGCCAGTGAGGAGTCCATTACAATAATCCACCCTGCTGGTGATGAAAGCATGAACAAGTTTCTCTAAGTCTTGGCTGGAAACAAAGCATCTAGTTCTTGCAATATTTTTCAGATGATAGTATGCTGATTTAGTTATTGCTTTGACATGACTACTGAAGCTAAGGTCTGACTCTAGTGTCACACCAAGATTCCTGACTTGATTTTTAGTTGTTTGACCCCTAGAGTGAAGGTATGCGTTCACCTTGAGAACTTCATCTTTGTTTCCAAACGCAATGACTTCAGTTTTGTCTTTGTTTAACTGAAGAAAGTTTTGACACATCCAACTGTTGACTTCATCAATGCATTGACACAGGGAGTCAATGGGGCTGTAATCGTTAGGCGATAGGGCTAAGTAGATCTGTGTGTCGTCTGCATAGCTGTGGTAAGCAATTTGGTTCTTTCTCATTATTTGGCTCATTGGGAGCATATACAGGTTGAACAGGAGTGGCGCAAGAATTGAGCCTTGAGGGACTCCGCATGTCATGGATGTCCACTCAGACTTATGATCTCCTATACTCACATAATAACCTCTCCCATCTAAGTATGACCTAGGGCTGGGCGATAAAACGATAACGATATGTATCGCGATAGACACGTAATCAATATCAATAAAAAATGCGTTCGATAAAACGTTCGATAATTTTTTTTTTTTTTTTTTTGGAAGAAACCAGCAAAGCAAGTTTGATTGCATGAACAAAGGCACTCACTCTCTAGTAACTAGATAAAACAGAAAAAGTCAGCTCGCCTGACTTAAAGTCTGACCGTAGTCAGACCAATGTCATCTGCAGATTATGCAAGACCGTCGTCAGTTTCTCTGTTATTCGCGTGCTGATGCGCTGTTCTAGCGTGTGCGTTTCTCAGCGCATACATGTGAAGCTCACATGCACTAAAAGCCTGTCTACCAGCGCCTGAATACTAAGTTATCTTTCGAGTCTTATTTTGCTAATACTGTTATATACACACAAGGTTTACATAAACTAGTCGGATATGTCTAAAGTGAAAGCAAACTTGAGAAAATTGAGAGAAAATCTGCTTGTCAAATGCGTGTATAATAGACGCGTCGCGCGCAGCTCTTAAAGAGACAGTAGTAATAGTAAACACGCTGCCGCTTGTCCTTAAAGGGATAGTTCACCCAAAAATAAAAATTCTCTCATTATTTACGCACTCTAATGTTGTTCCAAACCTGTATTAATTGCCTTCTAATATTTTCTAATATTAATATTTTGAAGAATGTGGGTATCCAAACAGTAGCTGGTCCCCATTGACTTCCATAGGAGAAAAATATACTATGGAAGTCACTGGGGTACATCAACTGTTTGGTTACCCACATTCTTCCAAATAACTTTTATTTTCAACAGAAGAAAGAAACTTATTCGAGTTTAAAACAACGTGAGAGAGTAAATTATGAAAATTAGAATTTTTAGGAGAACTATCCCTTTAATGTTAATAAAACAAAAAAATGTAAAGAGAAAATCACTCACTGCTCTTGACTAATAACTTTATTAATAGCTTTAATAAGTATCAATGTATAATTTATAGAAAATAGAAAGAAATATATTTATAGAATTTATAGAAAGAAATCTTAATATTATATTTTTGCCATATCGCCCACCCCTTTATAAAGCATTTCTTACGTATTCTTTAATTTTGCACCTTAATGTTAAGAGATAATTGTTAAGTGTTCATTGTGATTTTAGACTTTTGAGTTTTCCATGGTCGTGTTGACATTTCTGCCTTTATAACTGATGGGATTATAATCAGAGGTAGGTTAAGTTTAAAATAAAAAATCTTTAAATGTAATATATTTGTCTCCTGGACTGGTCCTTATTTTAAATATGTTATAAAAAAATTCAATAATTATCGATATCGACCGATATGAAACACTTATATCGTGATACAGTTTTCAGCCATATCGCCCAGCCCTAGTATGACCTGAACCATTTTAGGACTATCCCAGAAAGCCCCACCCAGTTTTCCAGCCTGTCAAGAACTATGTTATGATCGACAGTGTCAAATGCAGCACTGAGGTCGAGTAGTACCAGCACTGATAATTTGCCTGAATCAGTATTTAAGCGAATATCGTTTATTATCTTTATGAGCGCTGTCTCTGTGCTGTGGTGCGGTCGGAAACCAGATTGAAAATTGTCAAAGTATCCATTCAAGCTTAAGAATTTGTTCAGCTGATTGAAGACAACTTTTTCAATGATCTTGCCTATGAAAGGAAGATTTGAGATCGGTCTATAGTTGCTTAATATGGTCTTATCCAGATTGCTCTTTTTCAGGAGGGGCTTGACAACTGCAGTTTTCAGGGAGTTTGGAAAACTCAACAATAACCCATGGTGTTAACAGCTATAAATGAACAGTCTCTTTTTGTTTGTTCTCAATATCTTCATCGTTTGCTGTTTTGGCCTCTTTTCTGTTGTATTGTTTTGTTCTTTCTTTCATCCGCATCCTCTAAAACTCTCGGCCTCCTAGTTTTGATCTTTTCCTCTTCAATCCAATCACTTTCCCTCCAAAATCAACACACACACACACAAACACAAACACACACACACACACACACACACACACACACACACACACACACACACACACACACACACACACACACACACACACACACACACACACACACACACACACACACACACAAGCACACACACACACACGGCTCCTGCCAACAGTGCAGCCCATGTCCAGAATGATTTCATATTTCAGCTCAATCTGTCAATGTAAAATAAATTGTGTGTGTGCGTGTGTAAATCTGCCAGCAGCTCTGAGAGTGAGCTCAGTCCTAAAGCAGAGACAACTCCAAGCATAACAATACCCATCTCCTCTGATTTATGCCACTCTCTATCCCTTAACAAACCTGCAAACGTCTGCACACTCTCCAGCAACATTCATCTACACTTAAAATCACCATGAAATCGAAATTGACAATTCTTATTTTTTTTATGGAATATTGCAGTTAGGCCTATTTTCTTAGAAATGATTTATCTGTACATATCATTTTTTTAAATTCATAAGCCCTCATCATAATATTTAAACAAAATAACTTCCTCTTGCAGCAACTTCTCTTCTCTGATGACGCGTTCACTGGTGCGAGGGCCGGACAACCTGTCACTCAGATGAGATCGACCAATAGCAAACCACAACCATCCAATCAATACCCAATGGACAAAATCAAATTCTTTTCTTGCTCGAGAAGCTGTTTCCCTCTGATATACGTCACAATAGAGAAGAAAACAACTTCTGTTTCATACCGACTTTAAGCTCAAACACACTAAAAAAATGCCATCATTCAAAATGATCAGCTTCCATTTGAAAAAATATTCTTGCTTCAGTAAACTAAGCTCAATCGACAGCATTTGTGGTATAATTTAGAAATTTGAATACAACAAACACCACAACAATCTGGGTTACAGATGGGTTCAATTAAGATGGCGGCGCGCATGGACGCAGCGGCTCTTTGCTCTTTGTTTGGGAGGTTTTATATTTGTTTTCGTGCAATGCAAATATTGCCTATATACGGTGGCCGAGAAGGGTCACAACACATACAAACGCCACAACAACTACATATTCAGAAAACACCTCCAAATTCAGAAAACACATGCAAACGCCGCCACAACAACTACATATTCAGAAAACACCTCCAAATTCAGAAAACACATACAAACACCAGAACAACTACATTATTCAGAAAACACATACAAACGCCACAACAACTACATATTCAGAAAACAACTTCGTCGATTTCACATCACGTACGCTGCAAATATTCACAGCACGAGCAAATAGGGAAACGAACTGCAAACTGCAAAGACACGACGGAAATGTTTCCAGGGGGGCCTTAATCAGTGACGGACCCGCATCCATCCTGTTGTCTTCGCGCTATCTGAATGTGCGCAGCGCGCTTTTGTTGTCTATGGTTACAAGAGGTAACTTTACGTTCACACCGCCGCCGACTTGAGCTGCAAAGAAGCTCTGGCCGCGCTGTCAAGGAAGCTTGTCAAAAAGTACGGGGAAGCTTGTTGACGCTTTGGCCGCTCTGACGTAGCAGCATTCAATGTTCAATCATGGGAGAAGAGAAGTGTCACACCATGAAATGTAAACAGAAAAAACAAGCAATACATTGACACTAGAAACCTTTTATAATGACAGTATTTTTATAACCGTTTTGGTCACATTTGGTCGTAAAAAAATAATAATTAGCTATTATTATTAATAGTGAGTGCGCGCGCGCGGCCGGGGCTCTCTCTCTGCTCGTTTATATTCCCTGTCAAGCGCGCCCTGTTAAACTGACAGGACTTAAAAACACATGCTAATGATAAACTTTCACTCTATGATGGTTAAACTGTGCAATTAATCCGATAATGATAGGAAACCCAGCAACGGCGATGATCAGCTTCTCCTCTATCTTAGTGTTTCTCTTTTATTATGACAGACTAGCCATAGACAACAAAAGCGCACATTCAGATAGCGCCAGACATTCTCTGATAGCGCGAAGACAACAGGATGGATGCGGGTCCGTCACTGATTAAGGCCCCCCTGGAAACATTTCCGTTGTGTCTTTACAGTTTGCAGTTCGTTTCCCTATTTGCTCGTGCTGTGAATATTTGCAGCGTACGTGAAGTGAAATCGACGAAGTTGTTTTCTGAATATGTAGTTGTAGTGGCGTTTGTATGTGTTTTCTGAATTTGGATGTGTTTTCTGAATAATGTAGTTGTTGTGGCGTTTGTATATGTTTTCTGAATTTGGAGGTGTTTTCTGAATAATGTAGTTGTTGTGGCGGCGTTTGCATGTGTTTTCTGAATTTGGAGGTGTTTTCTGAATAATGTAGTTGTTGTGGCGTTTGTATATGTTTTCTGAATTTGGAGGTGTTTTCTGAATAATGTAGTTGTTGTGGCGGCGTTTGCATGTGTTTTCTGAATTTGGAGGTGTTTTCTGAATATGTAGTTGTTGTGGCGTTTGTATGTGTTGTGACCCTTCTCGGCCACCGTACCTATACGAACATCAGGACTTAATCAAGTATGGATTTCAGTGCAAACAAACTGTCACAAGTGACTTTCAGTGGACTCACAATATCCCGGAGGACATACGAGAACACCGGGATCTCCGTGGATTGTTTTCGGATCCAGCAGACGACGCAGGCGGCGGAAGGAGAGGAAACAGAAACGAGGATGCCGGGCAGGCCTACTGATTCGACTACGCAAACAACCGTTTAAACCATCGCTTCCGAGCATCTTTCTCACCAACGCCAGATCAATAACTCACAAAATGAATGAGTTGGAGCTGCAAATTGCAACAAATTGTCCTGTTCGGGATTGTTGTGTGATGATAATAACCGAAACCTGGCTGCACACGCAAATTCCAGACGCTGCCGTTCAACTAACGGGACGTACAATCCACCGACAGGACAGAAACAAAGACTCGGGTAAGAGCAGAGGAGGGGGACTTTGCATCTTTGTGCACAATGATTGGTGTAACAACAGTAATATTATAGATACATACTGCTCGCCTGATTTAGAAGCGCTGTCTGTTATATGTAGACCATTTTATTTACCAAGAGAGCTTACAGCTGTAATAGTGACTGCTGTGTACATTCCACCATGTGTATTCCAACATAACAAATCCGTACCCCTTCCTCACCTGGGACAATCAGATCACTGTTCACTGCTGCTTCTCCCAGCATACACCCCACTTAGGAGGAAAACAAAGCCAACTACAAAGATCATAACAACTTGACCTGAGGGAGCCCTTGCACAACTGCAGGACTGCTTTGAACAAACAGATTGGGAGATATTTGAACATCAGGATCTGGAGCAATACACAGAAACTGTTCTTTTCTACATTAAAATCTGCATGGAAACCATCACTGTCAACAAAAAGATTCAGGTGTTTTCCAACCAGAAACCCTGGATGACATGTGAAGTTCAGGCATTACTTAAAGAACGCAACTCCGCCTACAGATCGGGTGACAAGGCTTTATACAGCACTGCTAGAGCCAACTTGAGGAGAGGTATCAAACGCACCAAAAAGTCTTATAAAAGAAAATTGAGGACCATCTCACAGACAAAAACCAAAGAAGAGTGTGGCAGGGAATTAAAAACATCACCAATTACAAGAACAATAACCACAGCACCGTCCAAACCGATGCTTCACTGGCTGAGGAACTGAACCATTTCTTTGCCCGCTTTGTGGTTAAGCAACCCACACATTTCCAGCACTTCCACCAACCTCTGGCACCTGCCATCTCACCCTACAGGAATACGAGGTGAGACGAGTGCTCAAAACAGTAAATATAAGGAAGACTGCTGGCCCGGATGGTGTATCTAGCAAAGTACTCCAAGCCTGTGCCAACCAGTTCGTTGGGGTCTTTACAAAGATCTACAACCTCTCACTGACATCAGCCATCATCCCACCCTGTTTAAAATCTGCTACCATCATCCCTGTTCCTAAAAAAGCATCCACCAACAATTTGAACGACTATAGACCGGTTGCACTAACACCAATAATCATGAAGTGCTTTGAGAGATTAGTTTCACAGTGCATCAAATCCAGCCTTCCCCCCAACTTTGACACATACCAATAGAGCAAATAGGTCTGTAGAGGATGCTATCACCATTCTGCCGTGCAAAGGCAAAAGACCGTAACTTCGTTTTTTATATTTTTGGCACATTCAAGGCCTCCTTTATCATGTGGATGAGTATCTTGAATCAATTCCGTTGTTTTTTCGAGAAAATGATTTGTCTTAACAGTAACTTCCAAAAGCCCATGAGAAACCAAGGCAGAACACCGTAACATCAGTTACCGCTCTTTGGCTTTGTTTTGGAACGCTCAAATTGAGTGACGGTACTCTGCCTTTGTTTAGCCGTGCGTCAATATGAAATTACTGTGCCGGGGTTTTATCAAATAATGCTACCTACTACCAGATTGTACGGTTATCTGCCTTTGTTTTACTGTCCATTAAAATTTAAATTACGGTGTAGCCTGTGTACTTTGTACAGCTGCCATCAGTCCCTCGAACTTTTGATGTCCTCAGAGCTTTGTCCTGCACAAATGCGGTCAGAACATTTAGTATGGTCTGAACCCGCTCCATCGGCAAACGTGCGGTATCGATCGCAAAGGATTATGCAGAGTTGACAGAAAAATGTTACACATGCCGTAGCAGATGAATACAACAAAGAACTAAAGCCCCGCCTCACCCAGTTCGGGTACCGGACCTGGTTGAAACACTCATGCATCTAGCTGGCAGAGTGCCAAAACTTCGCTGGCGCCTTCAGCACCGCCCTAAACACGGTCGAGCCAATGCTGGACTAATATATCTATGGAGGTATTTTGTCATGTCTTAATGTCAAATGTATTAATAATGCCATCAGAATGCAACCAAAGCACAGGATAGCAATAAGTAGATGGCTATAAATAATTGTAAATCATACAAAATAAATGCCATGATCACTATTTTATACAGGTGTTACTATAATGATTTTGTTAATGGTGATCAGCAACCAAATATTGATAATGTGGAAGTTACTGCCTTTTGCCTTGGCATGACTTCTCACTTATGGTTGAAAATACAAAGGCAGAGTACAGTAACTTTAAAATAGTGGTCAAAAGTCAAGTTTGATGTATATAATTTTCATTACTAAAACATCTATTTGCCAGATTTCCCGTGTCCTACCTATAATTAATTTGGTGGGACAACTAAAAATCTTTAAAGTCATTTTTCTCAGTTCCACACTCTAGCGAGTTAAGGTCTTTTGCCTTTGTAGGGCAGCATAGCCCTCCACACGGCACTTAACCATCTTGAGCAGAAGGGAACCTATGTAAGAATGCTCTTCATAGATTACAGTTCAGCGTTCAATACAATTATCCCAGACATTCTAGTCAGCAAATTGACTGAACTGGGCCTCTATTCTTCCATCTGCACCTGGATAAAGGACTTCCTCACAAACCGCCCACAAACTGTTAAGCCTGGCCCTCACCTCTCTTCCACCATCACCCTCAGCACCGGCTCTCCACAAGGCTGTGTACTGAGCCCTCTACTCTAGTCCTTGTACACATATGACTGCACTCCCATTCTACCAACAAAATAATCTAATTCGCAGACGATACTACAGTGATTGGACTCATCTCGGGAGATGGTGAATCAGCCTACAGAGATGAAGTTCAGAAACTAGTGGTGTGGTGCTCTGCTAACAACTTGTCTTTGAACACCGCAAAAACAAAAGAGCACATTCTTGACTTCAGGAGGCGTAGCGCGAAACCAGCCCCACTCTATATCAACGGGGACTGTGTGGAGAGGGTCCACTCCACACCTTTGAGTTCCTGTGAGTCCACATATCCAACGACCTCTCTTGGTCTGCAAACACCACAGAAATAATCAAAAAGGGGCAGCAACGGTTACACTTCCTTAGAGTGCTAAAGAAAAAACAACCTAGAGGGTAAATTGCTGGTGTCCTTTTACCGCTCTACCATCGAAAGCGTGTTAGTGTACGGCATCTCAGTGTGGTACTCCAGTTGCAATGCAGCAGATAAGACAACCCTTCAAAGGATAATAAATACAGCCCAAAAAATCAGTGGCTGCTCATTACCCTCCCCGGAAATAATTGCTTGCTCCCACTATCTATTAAGGGCCAAAAACATTATCAAGGACACATCACATCCATGACATGACCTGTTTAATCTTTTTCCATCAGGCAGATGGTACATGTCCTTAAGAACAAGAACCAAACGCTTACAGGACAGTTTCTTTCCAGTTGCCATCCGGACTCTAAATTAAAAAATGCACTAAAGGCAAAGTATGTCAATGTGATATATAATCATGTGAATTCTGTATATACTTGTAAAATTGTAAGTGTCTTATTTATTGTTGGTGGTTATATGTTTGTCTTGTCTTGCCTTGAGAGTCAGGAGTAGTGTTCCTAATTTCATTGTATGCAAATACGTTGACAATAAAGGCTTCAGTTCAATTCAGTTCATACAGAAAGGCACACACATGTTAAAATACTCACTGTTTCAACAATAAAGCCACTAGACAAACAATATGCTTTAATATACAATAGACATGAATTAAGATACTTAGTTGCCATGACAACAAAACAGCTAAAGCCCTAAAACGACCATAAAATTATGATTTTACAGCTCAAATAATTGACAGAATTGTATCATTAATGGAATGCAAGTGATTTTATCAAATTATAAGCTTCACATTTTAGCTTTTAAATGTTCCTAAATTGCCCCCATTTACTTCCATTATAAGTGCCTCACCATAGCCTCCAACTCTCCTTCCCTCCTGTTTCTCATCTTAAGTGGAGGAAGGAAATGTTCCTTGAGCACCAAACCAGGATCGTGTGACACTGAAGAGTGGAGTAATGGCTGCTGAAAACTCAGCTTTGCCATCACAGGAATAAATGACATTTTAAAATGTATTCAAATAGAAAACATTTGACTGAATATATGCAGCCTTGGTGAGCATAAGAGACTTCTTCTCAAAAACATTCAAAAATCTTACAGACCCCAAACTGTACATACATAGGCCTACTATATCTTTACCAACCAAACCATCTTAAAAACATCTTTAGAATTAGAAACTGAAGTTGGCTCTGATTGTTGGTGTTATGATATCAATTTCTTTAGATGGGCCACACTGCCACATACACACAGACTTGACCCATCACTCACACCCCCACACACACATGTATAGGCTACATACACACACTTCGCATGCAAGGCTTTCCGGCTCTGGCAGCCAAGACAAGCTGTTGACAGGTAACAGGCACAGCCGTCACTAACTTCATTGCACCCTCACCTCAAATTCTCTCGCTTTCTCACTTTCCCTCTTTTCTGGCTCTGCGTCTCTGTTCTCCACCCTCATTCCTCCTCCTTTTCGCCCCTTTCCCCTCAATCTTCCCAAGTATAAAATGATAGGTAGACAGGTCCTGTGTTGTTGTAAACACTAGCCAATCTGCCAGCATTCTGTGAAGAATCTTTTCTGACTGACACACAAAAACATGCTCGGACAACAGCTGTCAATTTACACCCACATATAGGACATATGGCTAAGATAGATGAATCACGATATATCAATCAGCAGAGATGTTTCAGATAGGTGAGTGACATGTGGGTTTATAAATATCTATTGAGATTTAGTATAATTCATTCTAGTTAGGCCGCCTCTTATATGATATGATGATAATACTTCAAAAGTAAAAAAAAAAATTGTTTCCCCATTGTGATATCTTAAGTGTCGATTTATGTGATTAATATTTTTATTTGCAATTAATATTGTAATATTTGACTGTTTAATTAAGGTATCCCCTCTACTGATAAAAAATTTAACAAAAAGTTATTATACAAATTTGATATTATTGTTAAATCTCTAAATATATTACTTAATAATCATAAATATATTTACAGACTAAATCCTTAAATTAATGTGGAATCAACATAAAGCAAGTATTTTAAACAATAGTTTTTCAATGCATTAAAATTAGTGACAGTAAAGACCTTTTTGTACATTGTTAAAAAAAAAAAAATCCTTTTCAAAATTTTTTTTTTCTTTTAAACTTTCTATTTATCAAAGAATCTGAAAAAAAAATGAAAAAAGTGTGGTTTCCAAAAAAATATTAAGCATGGCAATTGTTTTCAACATTGATAATAATAAATAAATAAAAATCGGAACAATTTCTGAAGGATCATGTGAAACTGAAGACATGGAGTAATGATGCTGAAAATTCCACTTTGACATCACAGGAATAAATAAAAAATATATTAATTCTAATAAATAGAAAACAGTTATTTTAAATTGTATTCATATTTCACAATACAATTATTTTACTGTATTAAAATAAATGCAGACTTGGTGAGCATAAGAGAGATTACTGTGAGAATACTGGTATATCTCTTAATCGACCAAACCATCTAAGACCATTATAGAATTAGAAACTTATGATTTTTTTATGTCACTCTCTGTGATATCAATAAAAAAAATATAGGATTCTATCTAGACAGGAACTACTTAGGATTGGAGACTAAGTATCACCCACTTTAACATGAGTTTACCACAAGTTTCCCTGAAATAAAATATTAGGAGCATTTTATGGCACTTATCCTAACGTTTTGAAACTCTTTAATGAAGCTACGATTATAATTATATAATTATAAACCTTTGACGTTGATTGGGCTACAAGTGATATTTAAGGGGCCGTTTACACAAAAAGTTTAAATTTTTTTGTTGAAAACAGTGTTATGTGTTTATAGGTCGTTCATTTACATGACAACAGCGTTTTGGGGGCTTGAAAGCGCAAACTTTTTAGAATGGATTTCAAAGTGCAAGTTTATGAAAACTATGTCATTATCGTCTCCGTGTAAACAAAAACGTGAATTTGTGAAAACGGTGACATTATGCACATGCGCATTATTGTTCAGTCTATGTGCGCGTTCTGTTTCTTTACAAAGTGACATCGTCACCTACTGGCCTGGCAGAACAATACAGCATTTTTAGTCATTTTCGCGGATCCGTGTGAACAGGGATCATTTTGACAACTTTGTCATGTGTACTGGTAAGGAAAAACTTTTACGTTTTTAGTAGGCTACATTGTTGTTTTGTAAACGTACCCTAAGATTCAAAACATTTTGCCATGTGTGTCTATTATCTGTACTGTACTGTGCAGCATTATTTGAGGTACTTTAGTACTCAGCACATAATGACTATTGATTAGACCACAAGTTCATTATTGTCATTTCTTGAGTCTTGGTTAAAGTATTGAACCAATGCCTGCTGGAACTTTATTGAAGTTACTCTTTTAGAAAAATACAGAGCCTAAGCCGTTACATCACAAAGAGGCAGAACAACAACTGCCACAACTGTCAAACAAGCTTCTCGCTACTAAGACTTGTGTGAATTTCTTAATTTACTCAGACTTGGACACATTTCAAAACTCACATGATTTTAAGCCTTAATCTGCACGACGACCGAGGATTTTGGGTTTGGTCTACTGAGAGATGTTTTGTTGGTTTTACTGATGAGAATGTTGGAGAGAGCACACGTCTGCCTGGCGGGCTTGCTTGAATCTTATTCAACCTGCAATTTTTACACAAGCCGTCTGCCCCTGAGCGACGGAAAGTGCTGATGCAAATATAAACGAGATAAAATAATGACAAAAGGAACAATTAACTCATAATGAATACAAATAACTTCAATGTGCATTCACTCAAAGTGTGTAGGTTCGTGATTAGAACTTCACTCCTTAAAGGTGCATTGCGCAACTTTTCATGTTAAAAATACCCGTTTTCTAACCCATACATGCTTAAACAATTGCCTGATGGGCTGACTGAGCCCTTCTCTGATCACTGCGATTGCCTCTATAATCCTGTACAGTAAAATAAATAAGAGGGATTCGGGTCGGAATCTGAGACTGGGCGTGACGTCATGCGCGTTCACGGCACGCTCATATGTCTGGCAGGTTTGTGTATGCGCCGACGCCGCCATTCTCCGTAGAAAATGGATTCTAAGAGACCGGCTTGTAGTTCATTTCAAACACCAACGCAAACTCCACGTAAGATAAAAAAAAAAAGAGAACTTTTGTCTAGTGCAACCAAAAGGTCCAAATTGGAGTCAGACAGGCGTCGGGGTAAGACGAGAGTAAACATAGGGAAGGCTTTCAACAAATGGAGAGATCTCCGGTCTGCTCTAGGGCTCAAACGGGATCCTCAGTTGGCTTTTTTCTTGATAAAAAGGTAAGATATATCCCATTCTCTAATGTCTGATACGGCCAATAATGACAATAAATGACGATCCATAAAATGTGTAATGCTTTAGCGTAAGCTAGATAAATGTACAATCGGAATAGGTTTTACTAACTTACCATTGTCAGTGATCAGGTTCAGAATGATTGTGATATAAAATGCTGATATATAAGTTAGATACTTAGACACAAATTTTGAGCAAATTACTGCTTAATTACGATGTATTGCTATTGGAATATGCTACTTAGCTGATCAATAAAACAGGCTAAACCCCCGCAAATCTTCGGCGGATTAGCCTGTTTGGCTTTTATGGTAACGTCATAGTGCCACTTGATTGTTTATTACCTTGAGACATTTGGGTGTACTTTGTTGACCGACTGTGTATGGTATGGTATCATGATTACAATTTTGAGCTTTTACAAAGTTATAACTTATATTGTTCATGAACGTGTTTCCATAATAATAGTCATAAGTGGATACAGTAAACACATAACACAGTTCAACATGGAGATAGATGGGAATAAAAAACGAAGTTTTCTACTACCCCCATTTTTTCCCTCACACATAAGTGTATTTACTCAATTGCCTTTCCTTTCACATATTTTAAATTACTTGCAGATTTAAAACTTTATTACCTCTGAAGACATTATGATTGTAAACAAAAGATTTGTGCGGCTGATGCTCCTTGGGTTATGACCAGCTCGAGCTCGTGCAAGCGTGCGTGTGCGTGTGGTCCGTGAGCGTGCACACCTCTGGTTGCAGTTTCGCTTGCCGCCAGAGGGGGCGTAGTTCTGCGAAAACTCAGACTCTCGCGCAATGCACCTTTAAGGATTCACACTGAATAGTTTTTATCACAATTTACTGCATCAGTTATTAATCGGCATTTAGAGAATCCAGCCTTATCGAATGTTGGCTATAAATGTTTCGTCAATATTAGCCTATTTTATGCAACATTTGCTTTTTCCATTACTCTTTGAATGAAACCTTTGGAATCAGATGACAGATAAAAAGTAAAAGAATCTAGAACAGTTCTCAGATCAGTGTGGGGAGTTCTTGACTATACGGGCGGTCGGTCTGGAAGCTGCTGGAATGCACAGCTCATTAATTCAGCCTGGATGACTCCTCATTGGCTCACTATTCATGAATTAAATAATTTAGAATGTTTGGGCACAATTAGATAATCCAATTAGAAAATTAGAATCCAGATCATCAGGATTAAGTGATTATTCTTGATGAATGGCAGATTAATGGGAATAATTAAATTTTCATAATCTATGCACTGTTGTATGATTAGACATTTTGTATGTACACGCACACTACAAAAGTGTTTCAGTTTCCAGTCAGCCATATATTTGGCAGAAAGTCCCACTCGTAACTGCACTGAAATTTCTTCTAACCCATCACACTTGCATCCTTGTACTTTCTACAGGATTTTCTATCTATCTTTCCATCCGTCCATCCATTCATCCTTCTATCCGTCTATCTATGTCTCTCTATGCATTAACTAGCAACAGAAAAATCAGGGACTTCGAATAGATTAAATGGTCCTAAAAAATAGTCACACCTGTACTCCTCGCGGTCAAAAATGACCGTTTTGGAAATGAATGGGAGACCAATTTCATCTAGTGGAAACATTTGGTTATTTGGTACACAACTTGTTTAGATTTATGGCTTTGATTTTCTCACAGTTTTAGAGTAAAACATGTTTTGGAAATAGTATTTTTGTGGATTTTTCATTACAATATTCTTAAAATTCTATATAATTTTTCAAGTTCACTTAAAAAAAGTAAAAATTTTCACTTCAGCAATAATCTGCCATGTCGTTTTCAAAAATAGAATTATAATGAATTATAACTACTGTATAAATATAATTTAGTACCATATCCCCTAAACATACAAAATATTACACACAAACATTATTGAACTAAAAAATAGCACATTCATTTTATTGAAAAAAATTAATAAATCAGGTCATTTTTGACAGCCACGTAAAGAACAGCAGAGGGTTAATTTAATTTCATTTTAGTTTTTCGGAATTTTTTGGAATTCACTGATTATTCTTTATGAATGGCAGATTAACTGATTAAATACATTTTCATCACCTACAGTATATGCAATTTATATTCAAGCCATTTTTTTGTGTGTGTTTGAGCAATCAGTCAGCTATATATTTGACAGTTTGCTTTAAAGATGAAAGTACCATTCACAAACTTTCTTTTAACTATCTTCCGCTCTCACACCCATATATCCTTGGACTCTGCACGATTTTCCCCGAAACTGTCCCTCTGTCTGAACACCGTTGAGAGAAAAAAAGAGATTCATTCGTTTATCACAGCCACATTCTCTTATGTGATATCTTACTCTCTTCCTTTTATCCACCTCTCCAGGCAATCACAAAGCCATGTGTGTGTGTGTGTGTGTGTGTTTCAGCACAGGGAGCTGCTTGTCTCTGGCGTTATCTCTCAGTGTGTGTGTGTATGTGTTTGTGACAAAATTATTCCCGTAAACACACTGGACCAAATGACACGTCCTCACACACTTTTATCTAGGACTCATTATCTGTCACGCACACACATAGGACCCTGTCCAGCCTTCCCTCGGCTCAGCACCCCCCACCCTCATTGATCAGGGTGTTTGTTGATGTGTCTGATGTTTTATTCATCTTAGATTTACAGTGTGTTTGCAGAGCTGTGGAAAGGGAACTGATTTTATGCTGATGGCTTTTGATGAGACAGAGCCCCTGCGTGCAGGAGGAGGCATGAATACATTCTCTTCGGTAGGGTTGACTGGGCTAAACCTGTTAATACCGTGTGACTGTATGTTAGATTAGACCTGGCCGGCGCTGTATCAAAGTTCAATACTCCATTAGTTTTGTTTATAAGCAATGGCCTGCACCATTATTGAGGTCAGATCGTAGGTTGCAGAAGTCACTCAAACCAATCAGAAAGCAAAGTGATTTATACTGAACTTCTCACCCGCAGGGACGGAGGTAAATATTCCACCCACAGGACGGCATTGTGCTCACATGCAAACACCTGCGAGCGCAATGGCACGTATACAGTACGCCGTAAATACCGCCGGTCCTATAATCTCTATTACGTATCTTAGACGCACAAACAGGAGCCACACAAACACACAGGCATTTGAAATGTCAGTCCCTTCAGGGAGCGCTTTTGTGTTGGAGAAAAAATTACGGAAAGATTTTTTATAATGCCACACTGTAAACACCCTTGACACAACCTCTGAAAATCCAGAGCGGCTAATTAAAACCTTTATTCTGAAACACAAATAAATCAAAACATATGGATTACTCCTGCAAGCTTTAGATGCAGTCAGTCAGTCATTATTGTACAATATCATAAAGGGGTTTGTTTTGCGATAATGGGCGTCTGACTTATTGTACATATTTCTGCTTAGTACAGGGCTACTCGCCAAATAAATAAATACATGAAAGATTGATTAGAATTATCGGTAACACTTTAGTTTAGGGTCCAATTCTCACTATTAAATACACTTATTAGCATGTGTATTATTACTAGGATATTGACTGTTTATTAGGACTTATAAAGCACATATTAATGCCTTATTCTCCATGACCATATTCTACATCCCTTAATCGTATACCCAACACCTAAACTTAAAAACTACCTTCTGACAACTAATAAGCAGTAAATGGGAGTTTATTGACAAATGAATAGTGAGAATTGGACCCTATACTAAAGTGTGACTGAATTATCTTACCTGTATCTTAAAGCTTACACTAAGAAAAAAATATCCATGACAATGTACAAAACAATCGGCCTAGCAATGAACACTGAAACAATAAAATTAATACTGATGTCATCTTAAAGTCTTGTTTTTATGGAATAGTGAACTATTTGTTATAGTCAAGCCACCTTTATTTATATAGCGCTTTATACAATACAAATGATTTCAAAGCAGCTTTAATTATAAATGATAAGTATAAATGGTTATAAATTATGAACATCAAAATAACTTCCCTCCCTCTTGCAATGACATCTTCTCTGATGATGCGTTTACTGGCACGAGGGCGGGGCAACCTGTCACTCACATGACGTCACAACAATAGCAATCCACAACCATCCAATCAATTCAAGTCCCGCCCTACATTTTTTCTTGTTCGAGAAGCTGTTTATAAATCACATAGGGAAGAAACTTTTGTTTCACGCCAAATGTGTCCGGTGTAATCCACTTACTGTTCCAATTACACATACAATTTAGCTATAAAAAAACAGTTAGCTATGCTGCTTGATATTGCAAACTGCTATTTGTTATCATATTATTTAAATTTATGATCATAATCATAAACACACTGGTTTGTGCGAAATAGTTTTACCATTTAGGCTGCTGCAGAATTCTGTGATTGACCTATACAAATCCAGATAGCAGTGTAAGAATTATTTTAACATGATTTCATTCGGTTTCTGTAACTGGAGAAAATCTACGATTTAATGATATATCAGAAAATGATTCATGCACCAAATGTACTTCAAATGTAGTCTCATTCAAACAGAACGTGAACTTAATTATCACAGTATGCACTTTACTTTATTCAAAAAGACTAATAGTGGAGCCCATACTGAGAAACTGTCATCATCCATTGAGCATATTTCAACAACAAAACAAACAAACAAACAAACATTCTGTGACACATCCGTCAGTGGACTGGAGGAGCAGAGAATTGGCACTAGAGGGCAGCAGGATTGTGGGATTGTGTCAAAAGGACTATCCGTTAAAATTGAGATAAAAGAAGAAACAAGAACTTTTCCTTCTTTCACAGCTCACTGCTTGAACAACTTAATTACCATGACTTCTCTTCACCAGAGGGGCTTTGTGTGAAGAACGCGTGTGTGTGTGTGTGTGCTTTGATGCACCCATCGAAACAAGCACATCACACCTACACAGCTCACTTAACTTATTTGCTTATGAATTTTTGTCATATTACCTATTTTTATGAAAGTATCAAGTGTCAATCACAGACAGCTCCAGTCTATCACAGAAGTGCTATTACACAAGCTGCATGAAAAGGGTATTATGAGTTGTAGAAATCTCACTGTCTTAAAGCTGGCCTTTTCTCATGTCTGTTCTTCTGGTTCTCTTCATATCTGTAGGGCTCTATACAATCCACCTTTTTATTAATACTCCATATAGTTCTGAACCTGCTTCTCTCAATTCATATTCAAACATTATTTTATTAAATCATGATATCTTAAAGGGATACTCCACTTTTTTTGGAAATAGGCTCATTTTACAACTCCCCCAGAGTTAAAACAGTTGAGTTTTACCGTTTTCGAATCCATTCAGCCGATCTCCGGGTCTGGCGGTACCACTAGCATAGCTTAGCATAGATCATTGAATCGGACAAGACCATTAGCATCTCTCTCAAAAAAGGCGTAATGATATGACGCAGCGCCTGAAAATAGGTCTAATAGACAAACTTTAGTCCCGGTCACGTTGGAAGTTACAGAGCTGGGGACTATTTTCAGGCGCTGCGTCATATCATTACGCCTGCTGGACTCATGGTACGGCAGCAAAGTTTCTTGATTATTACGCAGGAATGAGAGTATAGTTCCTAGCCATATCAGCCTAGAAAATCGCAACTTTACATTTTCCGTCGGTCTTAGTACACGATGTAACTACAGAAGAGTCAAGTTTTAAATAGGAAAAATATCGAAACTCTTTGGTCAATTTTTTTAGAGAGATGCTAATGGTCTTGTCCGATTCAATGATCTATGCTAAGCTATGCTAAAAGTGGTACCGCCAGACCCGGAGATCGGCTGAATGGATTCGAAAACGGTAAAACTCAACTGTTTAACTCTGGGGGAGTTGTAAAATGAGCCTATTTCCAAAAAAAGTGGAGTATCCCTTTAACACTGTTTATGAAGCAATGTTAAAAATGTTGATTTACTTTTCTTGCATGTAAGATAACGTGCAATAACATGTAAAATGATTGTAATTGTAACTGTAAAGTCTGTAAAAATGCTACAGTAAAAACCTGTTAATTGGTTAACAGTAAATTAAAACAGTAAGGTAAAAACTGTAATATCTAACCGTAAATTTTATGTAATTTCTACAGGAAAATACTGTACCAAGTTTGGAAGAAAAAAAACAAAAACAAATCATCTTATAATTTACAGTAAAAAGTCATAAACTGACATACCCAGAATACCCGACACGACATATTTGATGGTTTTTAATTTTAATAATTATGTTTCTTCTTAGTTTTTTTTTTTTATATCAGTTCAGTGTGGTGTTGGCAATGTCAGAAAATAATTCATAGTATGTGCACACATCCAAAAAACGTGATCCATCACACCTGATCTAATTATTCGACTCATTAACCCAATCATCCAATAAAAAAATATTAAAAAAAGAAACAAAAAAAACCCACAATGACCAAAAAAAATCCAAAATAGTCACCAATAAATACAAAAAATAGTTAACACAATAATGTCGAGAACGAACTCCAAATAAAGACCAAATAAAGATTTGTATTTATTTATTGACAAAAGTCAACATTTCTCTCAAGAAATTTCTCTCATTCTTTTGCCTCTTTCCTTTTCACAAATGAAAATGATTACCAAAGACTGTAAAGGCATGAGCAATTAAACGATCAGACCTATTTTTTAGTTCCAGCACTTCTGAAACAAAATAAATAAGTTAAACTTTTTGAATGGTAGATATTTATCATCAGAAGCTGGAACGCAATCCATAAATAAATCTATGCTTAATATTAATCTCTCTGCTTATATTAAATTATATGGAATACAGTGGGCATAACCTGATGATTAATGATCTGTGCTGCTAAGGTTAAAGGTTCAATAACAAGTATTAGTGATAGTGACCCTAGGAGAGCTAATTATATCCCAGTCCTGTCACTATCTGCTCCTGTTTTCCATCATCCACTGTGAGCCTCTTAACCCCAGGTTACTCCATTGGGAATGTTTTTGCAGTTGCTCACTTGGGATGGGAAACGACTATGCTCTCTTGTAATGTAGAGAACATGAGTTCAGTCATCCAAGAAACAAATGTTATACTGGACAATAAAGCTATTAGCTGGTAAAGAGAGAACTTAGTATGTGAAAATAATTGTAGGCTTATTAAAAAGTCATTTATTTTAATATACATTAATAATTGTTTCTGATGTTGGACATTTCATCCATGTAATTAAAAAATGTCTTCATGAAGATGAGGGAAAATTAAACACTAAAGTTCAAAGTTAAATTATGTTTTTTGAGCTATTAAAGGGACCTTAGACACCAAACAAAACATAAGAGTTAAATATATCTTGTGTGTTTATGCAGGTTTGCTCATGATGAGAGAGAGAGAGAGAGAGAGAGAGTGATAGTGAAAAAAAGGGATCACATACCATTTACAAAGACAATATGCTCGGCGTCTCTACACAGTTAGCCCCTGGTCAGTGGTAATCTACTCAGTTATCAGGCTCACAGTGGATCAGCTGTGGACAGATTAAAGACAGAGGTTATCCAGACACTCTCGTGCCTCTATCATTTGATCATCATTCCGATTTCATTCCCATAGCGGATTCATAATCAAAACAGAAACATGATAACAGCATGCTGAAGTCCTGATGATGATGGCCTTATTTGCATACCCATTAACATACATCTACATATGCTCACTGTAAATGGAAACAGTTTCCAGGCACACACACATTGAAAAAAAAATGGATAATTAGCAGACCAGGGATTTTCAGACTTCTGAAAAAATTAAATGTACTGAAATATTGAATCACCATCATTAGCATCACTATTTCTAAACACTCTTCTAATACTCAGTTTCTAAAATTCTCCCAAGTGGCAATATTCATAATTTTCAGCGCATCTGCTCAGTATACATAGTATTCATGCCACAATAATAAGACAAAAATGGCTCTGTAACTGTTATGAAATAATTAGCAACCCAAGCTTCGCTCTCACACTTGTCTGTTTGATAGTCCTTCTCTATCGAAAGACACTGAATTATTGACAGACAAAAACGATCAAAATTCAATGGAAAATTGATATACAATAACATGGGGATCGAAACTCTGGCCAGAATCTCTCTCTCTTTTTTCTATAAATGTATGTGTTTCTCTAGGGAATACTAGTGTTTTGATATTAGCTGAGCTACTGGCACAATATTCTTACGAACATCTGGTCTCTGTGTCCATAAACTGATAAATATATTTCAGGACACGGGAGAAGTTATAACCTACTTAGTCTGAATGCATATGGTCAAAATATCCACATACAGTTTGTTCTAAGAACCGCCTATACATAGACAGAAAGAGCCAATCACAGTGCAGTAGGTTTTTCTGAGAGAAATATATAATTCTGCTTGTGGACATCTAGTTAACTTGCTACTTCTGTAAGTGCCTAAAACAAAAGTCTGAGTATCATTCAAATATTTAATTCCACAAAACTGTCTGACTTTGACAAATCCAGTGATAAAAAAAACAACAACAGCTCTCCATCTATAATCACACTGTAAAAATTAAACCGTGATTTTTACGGTAAAAAACCGGCAGCTGTGGTTGCCAGAACTTTACCGTCAAAAATACGGTAGCAACGTTATTGGTTTTACAGACTTAACTTAAAATTTACAGTAATAAACCGTATTTTATTATCTGATATAATGTGAATTTACCATCCTATTGAACTATTAATATCTGTTTTGTACCATTGTAATACACTGATAACCACCAATCACAGCAGTGATGAGAGTCACATGATCAATCAAAGCTCATCACAAGCAGCTCTTCCACAAGAAAGTTAATACTAATTTATAAAAGCTGCATAGTGTCATTCACACAAACATTAAACACCATCATGGTAACACATGAAATTTAAAAAAATGCAATAAACATTAATTTAACAACATTAAATGTAACATAAAACCCTAATGTACATACCTGATTAGAAAAAATGAAAAAAAAAAAAAAAACAATGAAGAAACAGTTATTTCAACAAAAATACATCAAATGTGAAGTGTCACACAGGGAATTGTGGGAATGCCAATTTACGTTTTTTCACTGTAAATTATACAATGAGTTGTTCTTTTTCACTTTCAAAAACTGTAAATTTAACGGTATTTTACAGCAAAATTACATTAAATGTACCGTTAGATCTATCACAGTTATTTACCGTATATAGTACGGAAACTTTCTGTTGACCAATTAACAGTTTTTCACTGTAGCATTTTTACAGTCTTTTACCGTTAAAATTACGATCATTTTTTACTGGCAAATCATTTAAAATTTATAGTCTTGTCAACATTTAATTTAGTTTTAAATAGTACTATGATATCTTGTGCATCATTTACAGCTACTTTTGCATTTTATTTTGATTTCATTTTATATTTGTTCAGAATGAGAATTTACATCAATCAAATAAAAATCAATTCCAAGGTGCAAAAATAAAACGTAACTCTCCGACACTGGTACCAGGTCGGTGTCACACTTATGTTCAGTTAGTTTCGTTTTCATGGACTTTTAGTTTGTTTTCATTCATCACGTTCACCACTCATCTGTTTCCTTGGACACTAACTCATAATCACAGCTGATCATCATTTAGTTTATCACCATCATGTATTTAAGTTCCTCCCTGTGCACTCTCAAGTGTCAGTCGATGTTCGTGTTTGCGTTTGTTTAACGGACACCTTCTGTACTTAGTGTTTACTTTATTATTATTATTATTAAAGACATTTAGTATTGGGACCTGTGGAATCTTCTTCATCATTGTGACAGTCGGTCAGTTATAATGTTTTTTAGATTCTGATCCCACATTTGTAATTGCTCAATCGTCTCAGCAGTGATCAGTGATCACGGTCATGTGGCCTCACGCTTAGTAGGTTCTAAGATTCAGCTTTCGTAATAACAAGGGCATGAAAAAAAAAAAAAAAAGATCACAGATCATCAACTATTTATGCTGCAGCTATTCACCCAAAACTTTTCTGGGTTGTTGGCACAGCAGCTCCCTAATGGACATAGAGAAATATGATGAAACAGAGTATCACAGTAAACAAAACAAACTAGACTGAAACAGAAAAGTATTCCTAGAGGTCCTGCATTAACTGGTAGTTCTGATTGACAGATGTTGGTAGTGTTTTTTGTATAATGCTATTTTTTTTTTTATTTGGAAAAACAGTTTAACAGCTATTGAAAGTATAAATGAAATATACATTTTCTAATAATAATAATAATATGAGATCAAATATTTGATAACACTGATGCTAAAATGGCCTATAATGTATAAAATGAATGTATAGATTGATTAATGCTAAAATGTTATTTGATATTATAGATGCAATGTCAAAAAATGTATAAGCAAGCTATTTATTTTTCCAATTACATATTTCTTTTGCATTTTGCTTGTGAAATACTTCAGGCAGCTTCATGCAGCAAAACAAATGCAAATTTTTTAAATTGACTGTTGTCCACATGGCGGGCTGGGATTTGCTTTTACATTTTTGAAAACCCCAGAAACGGTTTGTGCATATCTTAACTTTTGGTTTGTGACTTCCAAGTACTCAAGCTACTTAGAGAACAGATGGCAAAGTGAGACACATTTAGACTGTGATAAAGCGCGCCCAAGTGCCACATTCCTAGCTAAAGATGTTAGGTGTTTGGTATGAATGGGTAAAAAGTGTGATTTGCAAACAAACATTCAGATTAAACGCAATATATAAACCTCAAATAAAATAAAAAAAGAGGAAAAGTAAACTTTGGCAAACTTTGGATTCTGTATGTTCACATAGAACTCTCTCCCTGCCAATGATCATATTCAAGATCTCTGTTTGAACATTATAATAACATTATAACAATTCACATTAGCAAACAATCAGTAAAACAAATAGGACAATACAGCTTTTTAAATGTCTCACATGTATATAAAATAATGTTTATAATGTTTAATTGATATTGACATTTCAGTATATATTTCAAATTAAACCTGACAGACAACCTTTACTCTCCTTTACTATCGGTTTCTCTTGTTTGTAGTATTGTTCCTATTTAAATCATGAATACTATTGAAATGGAAGGTGGCTGGTTTCCCCAGAATAATCGTCACCCTCCCCACAAAAAAAAAACCCAGAATAAAACTTTATTGTGCATGTACATATGGAAAATAAAGAAAAAAGCGAGACAAAGTAACAGAGAAATCAGTACACTGGTAAAGTCAGTGAGACTGAACTGAGAGAATCGCTCACACTGGCAAACACTTCTTTCTACAAGGCAGATAAAAACGCACTTGAGGCTAATTGGCCCGTCTGTGAAGGTGTATGAAGTCAGTCTCAAAGTAATTAAAGTCAGGGAGTGAGGGACAAGAGAAACGTGGAAAGTGAAAGAGAGAGAGATCACAGAGGTCTGAACTCTGTTTCTCTATGGTGCCTTAGTACAACATCTATGGCAAATGAAAGCACAAGCTCATGCAGTACGTAGTCTATGTTCACACTACAGACAATTTGGTGCCAGGCAGTGGAGTCATTTTTAGGTATATCCAAATAGTTGCTATAGTGAAGATGTACCACTCTGCCAAGTGACTCATTGGGTGCATCAAGTGATACAAAGAGAGCAAATGATAAATTGGACATATTTCTCTAATAGCATCTTGATGTGTAGCTGTGGTGAATCACTTGCAACAGTGGCACCCGCTTTGTATAGTGAGAAATAAAAATACCATCCATCCATCCATCCATCCATCCATCCATCCATCCATCCATCCATCCATCCATCCCTCCATCCATCCATCCCATCCATCCATCCATCCCATCCATCCATCCATCCATGGTTTGAAAGCCTGTAAAAATTGTCCATTATTTATTATAATGTTAGAGGTCAAATAATTTCTGTCTAATAATGGATGTATATTTCTCAAAAACAAAAAGACAAAGAAAATAAATCAGTATATTGCAAGAACATTTCAAGGCCTCAGTACAGAAAGAAAGTGTGTATTCAAAGCAAAAGCTGAATTATTTAACTCACAAAAGCCCTTTCTGATGTCAACGAAGTGGAGGACTGCTGAAACTCATGGAAATGGAATGTGCCAACAATTGACAGTTCTGATGACGTTAGTGTTGAGCATCATTAGAAGAACATGTTTGTTCACATATAGGCTATATAAGTGAAGCCAAATAAGTCAGTATTGGGATGTATCCATGCAAAATCCATTTCATTGAGTTTCAGCTTTCACTCCAACAAATTCCATCTTTCAATGAATTCATTGAAATGAACAATGGACAGAGAGTTTGAGTATAAATTAATGTCCCCTTGAAGGACTGCAAATAGCAGCTTGAATTATATGATTGGATGAAAGCGCTGTTACATATTTCTTCATCAGCATTTAAGCATTTGGAAAACTCTCAATCTCCTCCCAGAAACGCAAAAACATTGGAGCTGTGTAATGCACCCGTGTACAGTTATTTTGAAAACAAATTCTTCACGTTGATCTAACCAGGGAGGTTCAGGATTCATGTGAGAAAACAACTGAGCCACTACTTAAGCCACAATAGATCCAAATGGTCATCACTATACCAGCATCAATTTCCAACAGAAAGTCCTGGAAGACTCTGGATTATTATTATCAGCAACAAATTCATGGAAGTTAAACCCCAACGCATGCACGCTGACCTCTGAAGACTTCACATTGATTCATTTTACCAACTTAACATTATCAAACCTTTGCCATGTTAAGAATTGCATTATTGATGTGGGAGAATGAGTGAAAATGACAACCTAATCAGTTTTAAGATGCTACAGTGGTGGAACCTAGAAGTCAAAACTGGAACCCTTCTTTTCTCCTATAGTAGGCCAAACCTAATTACATTTCTAAATTAACCTGCAGGAGGAATTTAATAACGCTGTTGGGCCGCAGGTGGTCTGCGGTCCATTTTGGACACCCCTGCTCTATTTTGCTATCTGATGAATGTTGTCATCAGTCTTCTTTTGATGTCTGCTGTTGTATCCTTGATAGAGGCAATTACTGATGAGTCATAGGTAATGTAGTGTGCTAGAATAGGAGCGGGTAGCCGTCTCTTACCTTTTGATCCTTTAAAAATGTATCCTCTTTTGCTGCCTGATTTTAAGCCTGACTTAAACCTCCAATAAAGTTTGAGCCATCAGAGTCACGAATGGAGATAGTATGACATCATCTGTGCAGACAACAAGGATGTTAGAGGTGGAGACAGAAATCGGGGATGAGATGTCATTTTATTTTGGTTGTAGAATTGATTAAAAGCTCCCAGTCATCAGTGAGTCAGTGCGACTAATTAAACCCAAGGGTTCAGAGAATAGAATTACGCTAATTAGGGCTTCTCCAGTGCTCAGTAGGAGAGTAGCACATCTTCCTCACATGTAACGCATGCGCACACACACACACACACACACACCCGGTGTGTGTTCATGTTTTATGGGGACTTTCCATAGACATAATGATATTTATACTGTACAAACTGTATATTCTATCCCCTTACACTAACCCTATCCCTAAACATACAACCCATACACACACACACACACACACACACACACACCTGATTAAGCACCTATATCATGGTCTAGATGAAACCACGTTTAAAATAAATACTAATGCTATAGTTCGATTAATAAATTAAATTCTTAAATTCTATCATATTTTAGATTAAAATATGTCCTTTTTGTTAACTTTTGTCTGAATGAAGGTGATGTAATGATGATACATTTTAACAAAAAGGTTCAACTGTGTTCTCAGTAAGGGTCTTTTTCATAAATGTTAGGGGCAGCATGTCATATCAATTGATATTTTGGTATCATGTTTATGATGTAGTTTCTTCCCTTTTTTTAATGTTTACAAACTGAATAACATTCCCATTATGACAACCTTGAACATGTTCTTACAAATGGTCTTTTTGCCTATTCATGTTCAATAGCTTTTTGGTAGCCACAACTTGGTATGTATTGTAAGAACTGAGAAATTAGGAGATGCCGAACAGTCTGTTTGAAGAGCGACCAGACCCTGAGAGGACAAAAGGACCTCTCTGGAAATTACCATTTTAACTCACCTTTTGAGAGGCAAAGTCTCACCTCAGAATACATCTCTCCCCCTCTTCCCCACTCCCCCTCTCTCATGCTGAGACCACATGTAAAATCCATATGATTTAATGTTAACAATTATCATCCAGTTTTATACATGTTTGGTATCATTTAAAATGTCACAGTGCGACTGGTACAAATGTCTCATTTCCAAATAAGTAAAACAAAAGGTAATAAGGTTTTTTAAGAGTTTATGGATAACTGGCACACAAGAAGGTGGTCTCCTACAACACATCAAATGCTCTGGAATAGAGAAAAGAGATGCATACCCAACATTAAGAAATACATGAGGCTGAGAGTCAGACCTCTCAGCCTCATGTATTTCTTAATGTTGGGTATGCATCTCTTTTCTCTATTCCAGAGCATTTGATGTTTTGTATCGATTATCTTTGAATTGATTATGACATTGGCATGATACATTTACCTGACATAATAAATTGTTACATTTGATTATTCTAACCGACTTTGGCTTTATTTTCATTAAAGAGTTAAAAGGAAGTGTCAAACATTCGCTCATAATTAATGATCTACAGATATCATTAAAACCTTTTCATTTATGGAGTCAGATGAAATAACGAGAGAATACAGTACATATTCAAATGTACTGCATTTAATCAAAAAATACTTTGTCTCGAGAAAAGGACAGTAACACGTAAAGACCTTCCGCGCTGGTCGGATGCCGGCTTTGGGCCGATCGAGCGCGAGCTTACAGTATATATACATAGATAAACTTACAATGAGAAACATTCACTGGAGTGTGACAACCTGCCCTGGTCTCCCCTGTACAAAAGAATGAAAGTATGTTTAAAAGGGATTCAGATTGCAAGCTGTGTTTCTGAGGCACAATCCTTTTGAAAAATGCAGAGACGGGGACAAATAAGAAAGATGTCTCAGCAAAACACATTCACAAAGCACGAATCAATATCCCGGGTCCTCCTGTCTGGTGAAAGCATGTGAACAAAGAACTAACCTTTAAAGTCCCAATCAGTCCTCACGTTCCCTTTCAGCCAGAAACTACTGCTCTGTCTCCTGGAAGAGAAATGCTTTGGTGACATTTTGAATGTGAGCAAAAGCTTTTGTTCTTTGTGATTATGCGAATGTGCACGTGCGAGTAGGCTATGTGTGTGCGTTTCGCTCCTGTCAGTGTGTGAAGCGGCTATAACAGGGGAAACAGAGTTAAATCCCAGAAAGCTTGGCTCACTCTCCTCTTCATGCCTGGCTAGTTAACACCTGACATTTGGTGTTGGAGGGGCAATCCCTAAGCACTCATCTCAGAGAGCGAGCGAGACAGAGAAAGAAAGCGAGGACAGGAAAAATGCGGATCAATAGCATTTGTGAAACCTCCTCCAGTTCTGGCAGGAATGCAGATATCCTTTTACCCAAACACTAGAGAGCAGAGGCAGAAAGGACCGTACTGCATGAGTGACTTTACATCTTCACCAAACAAGCCCCAGATGGGTTAGTGTCAACAGAGAGACACCAACCGTCAGATGGACAGACAGACAGAGAAAGAGCAAGAGAGATTACGGTGCAGTAGAAAATATAAATCAGATACCCAGGACATACACTTGATCCACTCAATACTCATTTAGCAATTTAGTTCTACTCCTGATAAGTTACCATAGCAACAGACTTCCACTGCTCCAGGAAAGCAATAGAGCAGCCAGGAAGTTTGTGTTTGGGTGTGTGTGAGCACTAAAGAAAAAGAGGTTAAGATGTATGTGTGTATACGTATAACACTTTTTCATTCCTGAATGAATAATTGAATTATTGTGTATTAACGAATCAGTTAAGTGAATGATTTAATGACTCATATAAAGACAGTCAGTTGTAACCAATAGAAAGTGTCAAAAATTCCTGCCACTGTCTGAAGTTAATATCTTAGAGTAACTTTACAACATTTGAATCAACGTTCCTGAAATGTTTCAAAGACAGTTTCATTCCTGAATGAATGAGAGTTTTTTAACAAGTGGAGTTAATTATTCACTGACTCATTACTCATTACAACAAATCGGTTGACTGAATGATTTAATGACTAATAAAGACAGTCACTTGTAATCTGTAGAAAGTCACTAAAAATCCTCACCACTGTCTAAAATGCAGCAAGCGTAAAGATCAAACAGTGAGAAGTTCTAGTGCTGTTGAACTGTTCATCAACTCCTTTAAACGCTGCTAAGTTAATGTGCACTTTTTACATGCACTTTTTAGATTTCCTAATATTGAAATTTATGTACAGTAACCAGTAACCCCAGAAACATAGCAAAAGAAGCAAATGTGGTGAATTTACAATGTTTTGCACCTTAAAACAGGATTTAATTAAATTCTAAAAACAAATAGGGAACATAAGATCTAATTTGAACACTATTGAGGCTGAATTCACAGGTTGGATTTAGACTCCACAGTATAATTAAACAGGGCTCCAAACTATGCACGCAGCATCACAATAAGGGCTCTTTATTATGTGTATTTACATTTATTCATTTAACAGGTGCTTCTATCCGAAGCAAATTACAAATGAGGAACACTGCATAAGCAATTCCGGAGCAAACAGAAATGTGAGAAGTGCTGCAATACAAAAGTCCAAATGTGAGCTAGAACAGAAATAGAAGTTTTTGAACAACTGTGAAAGAGTGTAATATAAAAGACTCTCCCAAAAAATTAAATAATAACTTACCAAATTCTGATGATCCAATCTAAATTTTAATGATCCATTATTTATTTATTCTGATAGCTTTGAGCTTATCTCATGTTGACTAAATTAACTTTAAGCAGATATACTTTATGTAAAGACTGCTTCATAACATTCACTTCTGGGAAAACTGAGAAAATATTGATGAGTCATTTGATTGGAGATTTTTGTCCAATCAAATACACTATAATGAGAATGTCCCGTCGCCCCTGAATGTCATCTGTAACTGACAAGCAAGTGTTTTTGGTTTTTTTAACAACTACAAACTAGCAAATTAGGATTTGCAGTTGTGATGTAACTTAAAGGCTATTGGCTGTTAAAAAGGGATATGGGGTTGATATGTCTTTCCCAAACTTCCTATTTCAAGAGGAACAGCAATTCTTAACCAATACGTTTTGCCTAATCAATGGCCAATTCGTACAAATTCGTATGATCTCACTCGTAAGTTTTCATACGATCTGTTAAACAGGGTTGGGGTGGTCTTTCATGAGTTTCTTTTGTACTATTCAAATTGTACGAATTCATACGAAATCGCCATTCCCGTAAAATAGTTACATTTTCCTGTGAGATCGGGTTGGAAATACTGTATGTCAGCACTGGTAAGAAAGCTTCACTTGACAAGCTAAACAAGTGTGCTTATCATCCATTACATGGAAGAAATAGTAAGACTATGCTATTCCAAATAATTTAGCCTTCCTTTCTGCCATCTTGTTGCTCTGGAACAATGTATTGTAGATAGGAGAACTTTTTATTTAAAGAATGCACATTGTAGCTTCTCAGTTGTCTGAATTTGACACGAACACTGTGTGAAAAGAGATGCTGGGCACCATTGCAACTTGTAGGAAGACATACTACACTGTAAAAAAATTCTAACCCTCCCAAATCAAAAATTTCAAGTGACCGATAACATCTAAATTTTTCAATTGGCCCAAGTAAAATTCTGTAAATTTCAATTGGCCCAAGTGAAAATCTGTACATTTAATTTTATAATTTACAGAATTTTACTTGGGCCAATTGAAAAATTTAGATGTTATCGGTCACTTGAAATTTTTGATTTGGGAGGGTTAGAAATTTTTTACAGTGTATATAATACAGATGAAAATACTCTAGATTAACCAAAGAATATGTGCATTCACATCTGAGTTTGTCTGAGGGGGTTTACGTTTCCATTTTGTTGGTTTAGTATCCTTTGAGATATGAAGTTATCAGCCTACTATCACAGGGACTGGGAAGATGGCAGAGGCAGACGTGCTCTTCTTTAATTTAGCAGCCTAATTCCCTCGGTGGCCCACTTGCTAGGAGACAGCGGCTTGTACAGCGCTGTTGGTGAGGATGACTCTCACTCCCGATTTAATGAGCATGCAGGTTTATCGATAAGCCTTTGGGATAGGTACAAACCTTCTGCGATTTCCGCTGAGCAACCAGATTGACGTGTCGAAGAGAGCAAGTACGGTTAGATGTCTTTTATGCATATTTAACAATCGATACAATGAAAAGCATTTTGGCCCGGTTTCACAGACAGGGCTTAGATTAAGCCAGGATTAGGCCTTAGTTCAATTAGGACATTTAAGTAGCTTTTGTAAACGTGCCTTAGAAAAAAAAAAACATTACTGGTGTGCATCTTGAGATAAAACAATGACAGTGACATATTTTAAGATATGTCAGTGCAAGTTGCATTCAGTTAAAACAGCTCAAACATGCATTTTAGTCAGGGACTAGCATAAACCTTGTCTGTGAAACCGGAGGATAAAATCTGGCTCCCAGTAATGTTAATATTGAATTTCATCTTCATGTTCTTCATGTAGATAAGCTTGCACAAAATAAACTGGGGCATTTGGAATTTGTTGAGTGTTGTAGTGCATCTGGCAGTGAAACGAGGGTAAACTAGGTCTCACACATTTTTAACTCAAGTGAATATTATTAAAGTAGGTTTAAGTCTGTTTCTGTTTAGACACATAATTTGAAGTTTTAGCTACAAAAAGCCTATTTTATAAGCAATTTTAGCTTTACACATGATAACCTGCCCTAACCTTAAAATCTACCATATCCATGTTGTTTTATTAAGGTTCACTCATGAAAATCGGATGATTTTGTCATGTTCTTAATTTAGACCAGAGATGCCCAAGTTAGGAGCGTCTATCTTTTATCAGCAGCTTTAACATTTTTTGTTTTATTTTTGCAATGCAATGCAGATCATAAGTGATTTTTTAAAAATGTTACATTTTAATATAACATTGTTGGATATAATGCACCATTTACTTTCGGCCCACAGCCCTCAATGAAGTGTGATTTTGGCCCTTCGTAGTTAAAAGCTTGGGCACTTTGGGTTTAGACGGAATTCAAAATGTTGTTGTGGTTAGTTATACGAGGATGTAGCAGTCTTCTTTTCCAACAAGCAGTGGCATAATAAAACACTACATCTCTGTTTTTATGGCATGCACGTTTTGCGATATGCCATCGGTTCAGCGTGTAGGGGTGCAGTTAAGCACAGACAACAACCGAGTGAGTTCATGAAGCAGGCAGAGGCACAGCTGAACAAGTGTATCAAGAGCACTCTCAGAGAATATCCCTGATCTCAAGTTGCTCTGGGAATCTCAATATAACCGTAAAATGCGAAAAAGTAACATACTGTTGAGTTGCTTTTAGCCGTTTCTTATTAGCTGCTTCATAAATCACAGTGAAAACTTACTGTCTAACTTAGCTTCTAGCATAGCAATTTACATGTTCAAAGTAGCTTCACCTGAACTGATAGATGTGACGTGTTAAGTACTACATTTAGGAAACACTAGGAATTGTTCAAAAATGGAATACTAGCATACACTAACTGAACACCCCTTATGAAAAAGTAGTACGCATATTTTTTAAAAGAGTATTTATTACAGAAATAATATAAGAATATACTTACAGTAAGTGTAAAATTAATGTAATATTTTCAGACACTTAATTGCATGTTAATTGCAATTAAATGAAAATGTAGGCCTATTATAGCTCAAATTTGTATTAAATGCAATCAGCTGTAATTTATAGTGCTTTTTTGACCCACTTATCTTTATATGTAATTTCATCTGTACTTCTGTAATATCAAAGAAGACAGTTATTAAAATCAATAAAAATTAAAATCAAGTACATGTGCATGTATGTTAATCAACACATCAAAACACTTTAAAGTACAACAAAATATTATTAAAACAATGTAATTTAACAAATTTATTTAAATGTATTTTTAATTTGACATTACAGTGCCCTTTTTAAAAGTGTATTTAAGTGTGTTAAGAACAGTCATTGTTGTACTACCTTTAAGTACACTTATTTCATTAATATTATATTTCTGCAAGTACAGTCTTTTAAAATACACTTTTAAGACTTAAAGTGCACTACGAGAACACATTCAAAACAATTAAGCACACTTCTTTTTCACAAGAGACTGCATACTATTTTATCTGCATAATATTTGCTCAAGTATACAATACACTATGCAATAATAAACATTACTAACAACAGCATGGTACATTGGATTGCTCTCATATTGCCTCACAACCTGTTTGATTATGACCAGTTAATAACTTATAGTTAATATATTAACATTTACAATTTAGACTATTTAGCATTTTTAATACAACTTGGTTTAAAGTCCCCCTGTGGTGACAAGAAGTTAATGTTGTTTATATGTCTATGTGGTGTTTTTAATATGCTTTAAGACAAATCATGTACAAATTCATAAGTCAGCACCATTGATGAGTATTTTCTCCTTAAAACTCCAGTGAACCAAAGTCTCAAAAAAGCGTTTTGAAATCGCTGGCGTTTCTGACGTCACAAACTACCTTGTAACCAATCAGGTCAATGCGTGATCATCAACGAGTGGATCTCTGAACTGGTGCGAGTGAGTGGAGGCGGGGCTAATTTCCATGTTTATAGAACAGAGTATACTAAATGAGGCGAGGGTGTAGAGTTACATTCAAGCTATTTTAAGACATGAAGGAACATTTTTTTCAAGGAAAAAACTTTAAAATGTCATTTTGGGTGATCAAAGATGAGTTTTAAAAGATACAATTATTGACTACAGGGGGACTTTACAATTTTTTTATATCTTTTGGCAGTATGATCAAATAATGCTTCAAGAAAGAGAAATATAGAAATATAGGTCAAGGTGTGCACATTGCATTGTGAGATACTGTACCATACCAAGCACATGCAGCAAATTCTGCTGTATACAATATTTTTTACAGACAATTGAACATTGTTCAGAATAACTCCTTTTGTGTTCCACAGAGGAAACAAAGTCATACAGATTTGGAATGACACGAGGATAAGTAAATGATGACGAAATTAAAATTTTGGGGTGATCTAACCCTTTAATTAGATTTTATGGGACTGCACCTGTATTATATTAGGTTGTAGATAAGCTTGAATCTAGTTTGAGGGTCCAAGTGCTGAAAGGTCTTTGTATTGATTCAGTAAAAATGCACCGCTGTGAATGACCTTTCCTTCACCTTCTCCTTTCTTGAGCAGGGCAGGACAACGGCAGCTTTAATTAGCCTCCTGGTACAGCAGGATCTGTCTGGCTGGCACACATGCCCTCCCCTACCCCCCACACATATGTATGAATACATCAGTTTAAGTCTTTAAACAGCATAAACATGGTCATAAATATAAAAAGGGTGTTAAGTCAGTGTTATGGGTGTATGATAGTTTCACAGTGTAAACTATACTCCAGAGAAATCTGTCATTTAATTAGACAGATGGTAAAATGAGGTAGCCTCTTTCTTTATCTCTCTCTCTGACACGCAATCACAAACACACTGAAAAAGAAATCTCATGTCCTCACAGGTGTCACACTGCCCTCTGGGGAATGAAAGAGGAAATGCATGCACTGCATCTAACAGACATACACACACACGCACGCACGCACGCACGCACGCACGCACACACACAAAAGAATCAAGAACAAAAAAAGATAGCATCAATAGATTTATGCCCACATATAGAAAGTTTTATCCATATGCTCTTAAGGCTACATTTGAGCTATATCTTCAAGATTATACTGATCTTGATTCTTGAGTCTCTGTGCCAAGGAGGTGGTTTAGGAACTAGTCAGCTAATTAAAAACAACCCTAAAAAGGAAGCCATTTTCTCAAAATAGTGCCAAATATCTTTTTGGGTGATGAACACAAGCCATAAATACATAACCGAACAGAAAGATTTATGCTGTGAGGTTTTAAAAAATTGGCAATGGAAATGAATTGGGCCAAAATGAAGCCAAAATCCCAGTTAAGCACCATTTGGGTATCAATAAAAGCTGGTGGTTGTAATGAATCTCACAAATTGTATCTCTACGGGGCAACTGGGAATGTTGTCCGGAGCCCTGTGTTGACGGGGCCACATTATGGTCCTCAAACATACTCATCAGGCCAGAAGAAAGATTCTGTACTAGATTAGGAAATGAATGAACAAGCCTTCATATAATCATATTAGCATCAACAACACAAACAATACTGCCTATGACCCTGCTTACACCTGGTATTAAGATGCGTATTGGTCGATCGGATCACAAGTGGACGACATAAATACAGGTGTAAACGGGGTCTAAAACGTTTTGAGCTTGTCCACTCTCGACCACTTCCAGAGTCGAAAACGCATTCGACCGGATTCCTTTCGTAGTGTAATCACTCATGTGGTCGAAAGCGTTCAAACAGCCACAAAGGACCGCCTACTCTCCGCCTACTGACGTAATACATAAACATGTAGACGGGATTTAAACTTTGTCAGCTGAAGACACAAGTTTGATTTGAAGACGAAAAACATACCAAGCACAATGTTCTCTCACCATTCCTAATTTCTAACACACACTCACCGTATTCGGCATGGTCTTGCGGCTGTCAAAGCTGCTCTGTGTTTTTTTCCGTTGTCTCCTGTCACGTTCATGTGTAAATTGCGCAAGCTTATTTTGTCCATTAGATCGAAAAATCTGAAAAAATCCACACATTAGACCCTCTCCTTGAAGAAATCAGGACAGAAGTGGTCGAAAGGGGACAAGAGACGGATTAAAACCCCAGGTGTAAACGGGAATGTGTCTCCCTCGTCTTCCTGTAATTCGATTGACCAAAACACATCTTAATACCAGGTGTAAATGGGGCCCCTGATTAAAAAAAAGAAAAAAAAAGAACCTTGCCCTTATAGCACAATACCTGTAACTTGGGGTTGGAAACATGATGGTGATCAGTTGGTAAGTGACCCTTCACCACTTCTGTCTCAAGTGTCTGAAGGATAATTAGGGTGCAAAAGAATCAATCTCTCCTTGTTATATTGTTTCCTCAAATTAGATCCAAATTTATGCAGAATGACAAGCACAAAAAGGTATCAGGCAATAGAAGGAGATTCAGAGCTTAATGAGAGAAACACACACACACACACACTTACAAAGAGGATGACCTTTCCCCTCTTGATTCCCTGACATTAAACAGCTGTCAGGCAGATCACAGGAACCGTAATTACACTGACACATTCAAAGAGGAATAGAGAGAGTGAGATAGCAAGAGTGACTGAGACAGAGAGAGAGAGAGAGTGAATGTCACTGGGAGCAGGTATTTTGGCTTTTATCTGGCCTAGGCTAATTAGAAAGCCTTGCAAGCCCTTTCAAACCACACACACACATACACACACACATACCGGCAACTTTTAATTAAGGAGCCATACATTGGCGACCTTGTAACCCCACCTTTGGATTTCATCTGACAAAAATGTAACCTGTCATTGTAATAAGGCAACTTATCTTAGTTACTAATTTCTTCATATCCACCCCTCCAATCCACAGTTTGGCTCTCTATCATTCTGTCTGTCTCTCTGTCTTGTTCTGTCTCTGTATGTATGTGTCTCAGCTGCTGTTATATGGCTTCTGGCTACCGTATGTGAGTGATGGACACTGACATGTCCTTAAACAGCCTGTGTTCAGTGTACTAGGTCATTTTAAGTCACTCTAAGTTCCTGCTTGCTGTTTATGTAGTGACTCTGTGTGTGCAGTGTTGGGGAGAACAGCAAAAAGTAGTAATGTTTCTAACTACATTTTTTCAGTACTGTGACAGTACCAGCGGTTTTTAAAACAGAGTAACTGTTTCTCATACTTTTTCCACAGGTATTTTTGAAATGTATTGCACACTCAGCTTTACAGCCAAGCAAATGGTAAGAAACTAAAATATCTCTCTTGCATTGAGAAGTTCTGTTCAGTTAGGGGATTCATTTGACTACATGTGATACCGATGCCGACAGTACCGATAAAATATCTCACAACTAATGCTTTAAACGATGCAGGGAACCCTCTCATTTGGTACATTACTATCATTTTAGAGGTTCAAATTAACAACGGAGCCCAAATTATTACATTCAACTGCTATTTCTAAGATGTAATAATTATACTCAATATAATTGATAATTGTATATAATTGAAATATTTGTATACAACTCAGCTCCACATAAGGTAGTTTTCATAAACACTTTTCTTCATGACATTGACAACTATTACAAAAATGATTAGTGTACTTATATAAAGTATACTTTCAGACTGTCTACTTTTTATGTACGTCTTATAAATATACTTTATGTACTTCTAAGAAATATACTTAACTTAACTTATACTGACAGAAAGTCTAAGTATATTAGGCCTATCTTAGCCCGTCTACGCTAATATTAGTCTCTCTGTTTATACCGAGGTTTACTGCAGTCCGTCGGATCCAGGCCGTATCCAGATCTGATGAAGGACCAGTGCCTGGACGCGACGACAACGCAGTACTGAAGTGTCAACCAGTCTCTCCGTTTCCTGAAGTGAGGTGGACCCCGGCCGTATCCAGATCAGATGGTGGATCTGCACCTGGACCTAACCGTGACGCATCCTGAAGTGCCAGCCTCATCAGCCCTGTGAAGGCCTCATCGACACGACCAATCTGACTTCTGACCTGTAATGCTGCCTGGATCATAATCATACACTGTTCGCTGGTTGGCCAGCGGAGAACTGGCCCCCGACTGAGCCTGGGTTCTCCCAAGGTTTTTTTCTCCATTCTGTCACCTGATGGAGTTTTGGTTCCTTGCCACTGTTGCCTTGGCTTTTGGCTTGCTTAGTTGGGGACATTTAATATTCAACAATATTATTGATCTGCCTTATTATGGGTGGATGATGATGCAATTTTCTTCTAGAAACAAACTTTGTTGTATTATTTTCAAGTTATCAATGTGAAGCTGCTTTGATACAATCTGTATTGTAAAAAGCGCTATATAAATAAAGGTGACTTGACTTGACTTGACTTGACTACTCAATCTTTTGATCTACTCTTTTGATTGAGTAGATCATTAATACATTTTTCACATAGTTTTACTTATAAACTAACATTGTTTGAAAATATTGATTTTTAAATAAAACAGATATGTACTTAATTCTAAGTATGTGGATTGTTAGGCTAGTCCACCGGTAGCATTAACATGCCTAAGACTTTTGCACAGTACTGTATATATATTGTTTTCAGGGAAACGCACGGCTAAAGTAGTTCCAGGCAGGTCTTGTCTGCATTACAGTTCCGTATAACTTCACCAAATGATTTCAGTTATTTGAAAAGTCTTTACAGACTACAGAACCAAAACCCACAACAACACTGACCAAGCAAATAAATATAGTAAACAATAGGGTAAAAACAAATTATTTCCATTTCCATTTTTTGCGACAAAATGACGTTTAATTATGTACATAAAGTACATACTCTCTTTCTCCTGCTCTCTCTCCCACTCAAACGCACACACATACATCACAGACACACACTCACATAGAAACGTGTTGTCAGAGCTGCGCTGATGATTTGATCAGTAAAATAGTTTAACAACTTAAAAGCTACATGACATTTCTCACTAGCGAGGTAATAACAGTGCTTTTCTTGGAGAAGATAAACGTACAATTTCGCTATTAGCAGAGATGCTGCTGCCGAACACTATTAAAGAGATGCAAAGACTCTGGTAATTCACATACACTAAAATAGTCTGCTATCAGTGGCTGAAGCCTTCGTTACTAGCTCTAAAATTAGGTTTAGGAATTAGCAACGGAGGCTTGGGATAAGATGCGTAAGAAATTAGTCCTACACACAAGAGCGTTTTAAGGACAAAAACCTGACAAATGTCTTGAAATACATAATCTGAACAATGATTCGAGGTGAGGTCGTATGAATTAGTACGAATTAGCCACCTCGTAAAATTGCTGTGAGATCGGGTTGGTTTCAACAGTTACATATTATATTAGCAGTTTCCATTGCTAACTATCAGAAGATCAGCTTGACTCTAGATAAATTACGAGTAGCTTGTAGCTTGACAAGATACAGATTCAAAATTGCTTTCCTAACACTGGGGTGCATAAGCTGTTATCAGTCCACTAGGATACAGAGTCTTGTTTACAAGGTACCCGAGAGCTACACTGATACATACACACTGTGATGTTCGTTAGTGCAGAAAAAAAAAGCAGACAAAAAAAGTCCAAACTGGCAAAATATATTTTTTTCTCTCTCTCGCTTGAATTTATGTTTGTTGTGTGTGTGTGTACTGGTGCGTTTTGTGTATTTATGTGTGAATGTGTGTTTGACACTCGGCGTAGCGTGACCACAGAGCTCATCCAATCGATGCCCATTTTCAGAGTATGACCCCGTTACCATGCCACTGACAAACTGCCGGTCCATAGAGGAATGATGTGAGCAGAGTCACTCCACTGAACATGCACACTTTACCACACCAACACACGCTCACACAATCTGCTGTGAGGATATATATCTCTGGACACTGTATGGTATGTGTGCGACTGTGCGCCAATCTGTGTGCCTTTCTTACTGTGTGTAATAGTAGTGCTTGCATTCATTCTTTGAGCTGACACTTTTAGGAAAGAAAAAAAATGATTAAAGTGATTAATCATAAGGATCCAACAAAATAAGCAGGGCCGCATTGCAGAACAGTACATAGCTAAATTAGAAGTGTAACTGCAAAACTGTCAGAAAAAGAATAGACGAGTTTTTCTTTGAAAGATAATGTGGTGCCTTCACATATGGTTCTATATAACAGTATTGGTAACACTTTATTAAGTGTCCTTGTTATACATTTTTTTTTTTTTTATTATTATTTTTTTAATTAAAATGACCTATCGTTTCGCTAGATAACAACCTCTTCTTCAGCTGTGATCGCGTACAGCTCGTTTAAACACTTCAAAGGCTTTTGAAACTGCATTGATTTGGACTTTAAAACAATGGTAACCAATGAAGTCCATTGTTAGAAGAAAAATCCAGAAATGTTTTCCTCAAAAAACATAATTTCTCTCCCACTGAGGAAAGAAAGACATGGATATCTTGGATGGCATTGGGGTGAGTAAATTATTAGGAAATTTTCATTTTGGGGTGAACTAATCCTTTAATTACTAGTACTCAGTACTTAAATATATAATTAAGCTGTAACACGGACACCTTAAAATAAAGTGTAACCCAGTTGCTGCTGGTCCTGTAATTTGATTGGCCAAATGGCGTTCTAAGGGAGCAGTTCAACATTGCAGACAGTTTGTGAGCAGTGTTTTTTGATCAGCCGTTTACAGGCTCAGGGAAACATGCTGCTGTGAGGAGACTATGATGCAAGAACCACAACTGAACCTGATAATAAAGACCCAAAGGGCAACAAACATATACCGTATTTGGTCAAAACCCTCGAGTCTCACTTAAACCTTCCCAAAAAGAAACAATCTGGAGTAAACTGTCAATAAGTTAGAGCAGCAGTGCCGAGCCTATAGGCCTGTAATGGCAAGATCAGAGGAGACTCTTTAGGGAGGTTCACACAGTCTTCAGGTATTGGAGATAGTGTACTTGAAACCTCCTTCAGTGCATTCACTATCCGGTGGCAAATTACAGTGATATGTAACCAAACTGCATAATCTTCCAAAACAAAGACACTCTTCCATATAGAGCATATGTGAATTATTTTTCCAAGCATGTTTGTTATCCAGTTATTTAGTCTAACTTAAACTCCGCCCCTCTACAATCGACTGTAAGCGAGCAAGAATTTTTGATTGCAATGCCCACATCTCAAAATCCACTCAACAACTGATGGGTAGAACCAAGTCCCACCCTATTTTTAAAAGCAATTAACCTTTTTAGACGACTCTTGAAAAAAAAAGTTTTCAAAACTTGTTTAAAGAAATAAGTCATACAAAATTGAGAACTTGCTTTGCCAATTATATAAGAAGACCTGGCATGAAAACTCAAAACTGAGGAATGAAAATCTTCTTGGCCTGACAGCATGATGGGTGAAATGTTCAAACACAGACACTAGAGCTGCAGAGGGCTGTGCTCAAATTATTCAACCTTAGTTCAGACTCAGGAAAATGAATCCACGCAAAAAAAATGAAGAAATCTTTGCATGCCTTGATTCGATTTGGCATGATGGATATGCTAGGGGGTAAAGTTGGCAATCAAATCAATGCATTCTGACAATACAGTAAATGTGCAACAGAAACTAGTGACAAATGTTCAGAATGTACAGGAAAGAGTTCCAACTCAGAAGTGAGTCCAACATTGTTCAACATTTACATTACATACTGTATACATTAGCAGTGCAGAACAGTCTACAGCCGCTGGCCTCACTCTACAAGACAAAGAAAGCAGATTCCTGCTGTATACAGATGAGTCTCTGCTGTCGGCCTCCATTCAGACTGCCGCAGCACCTGTGGCTTTCAGCTATTCCTATATGTTCGGATCTGCTAAGTGCTGTATAAGTTACTTTTAATCAACTCTTGTGCTCCAGACACCATATTAACACAACATTTTTCTTAACCATATGAGAAGTAAAGAGAAGGGAATTAAATGCTGTTACAGAAATATATCATTCATTTTTATTACCGATCAGAATTTTGGGGCAAGGTCACATTACTGTTGATCTGTTTCAGAACATATTAAATTGCTCAGAATTCACAGTACTTTGTTACAAAAAAAAAAAAATATATATATATATATATGTATATATTTCAAAGAATCAGGATTAATATTAAATATAAAATATTAACAATGATATTAAGCAGCACAACTGTTTTCAACATTGATAATGCTTATAATTGTTTCTTGAGCACCAAATCCTTTCTGAAGGATCATGTGACTGAATACTGGAGTAATGATGCTGAAAATTCAGCTTTTCCTTCACATGAATAAATGACATTTTAACATATTTTAAATAGAAATAATATTTTATATTAATCAAGCGAAGCGTTAGTTCTGGCAGGTCACGTTAGTCAAGCTCGCATCAGCTGACCCTCAGCTGATCCACATCTACCTATAGGAATACGACGCCTATCACTGTATATAAGCTCCTTCAGTATTATCAGCAGCTATCGCGTTTCTCAGGAGCTAATTACCCTCCTCTCGCCCAGTCAGGATTTGGCATTCTGATTCCCCTTGAATCAGAATAAATTCTCGAATTATGTTGTACTTTAAAATCTTGAATTAAATAGATTTGCAAACTTCCATGTTGGTTCTGTTCTGTTTACCCCAAGGGGGGTTATTGCTGCTCTCCCTGCTCTTATCCATGCTAGGCTGCATGGATGCGCAGGGAGTTCTCGCCCAGAACGGAACCATACCGCCAATCCAAACTGTATGCTAATTGTCAATTTTTTATTGTACCATTGATCAAATAAATGCAGCATTGGTGAGCATACAGAATAAGACTTCTTTGAAAAACATCAAAAAATCTTACCGACTTCAAACTTTTGAATGGTAGGCTAGTGTATGTTTGGGTTCACATGCTAAGATTGTCTGGCATTTTGATTGTATTTTTCTACAAGCCAAAACTGCAAAAACATGACCATATTGCATAACAGTCACATTTCTGAAAAGAGCATGTCTACTTTGTGGTTTAACAGATATAGGTTAAAACTTCAATAATATCTGCCTACTGTCCTTTGAATAAATCAGAGAAATAACAGGCTTTAAAGGGAAAATAACAGTTTTAAAGTGCTATTATTATTTTTAAGCAAGCAGAGCATTAACAAAGAAAGTAAAGTCAGTTCAGTTTTTATATAATAAATTTGCCAATAATGTGTTGTTGACAGTCATGTCATGCTTTATATTTCAGTTATCCATTTAAAGACTGATGTTCAGACCACTTAAGAATAAGATACTGCAGAAACACACCGTAGCTCAGTCAACGACAATGCACAGTTGTGCGTATAAAAGAGAAAATCTGAATTAGTGTAAGCATATGTGCTGCGTGTGTATTGCGGTTGAGGGTAGATGCACTCTAGATGAACATTGCAGCTCATTTCACATGGAAATCTTCTGCTAAGCTATCAGAGAAAACCTGACTGCCTGATTACCAAGCATTAAAAAACAGTTTGTCTGCTCTGCTCTCCTCTCCTGGCCAAGCTATGGCTCAAAGGGAACAGCACACTCCCTGTTGACTCATACCTCATGCCTCATGCTTTCAGACATACACACACACACACCTGCTCTCTATAGATAAGTGAAGTCTCTGGGCAGGCCTGACTCTGATGGAATTCTGCTCAGCCTGTTTGCCAGAGCGCTGCAAATGCTGCCAGCTTACACTCATCCCCCAACCCTCTGCGCTTTTTTCTCTCGGTCTCCCTCCTGCGCCTCATCTCTTCATTCTGTTCCCCTGTCCATCTTCTAGACCTTATTATAGAGTGTAGGGTTGAGAACCTTTCTCGGGACAAGCAGGATCAGAGGCCAGAATTACCTTTTTGGCCTTACCTGCCAATGGCGGGTGAATTGAGATTTTTTTTTTTCTCGCTCTTACTATTTCTTAACGGCCATGAAACTGCATTTTGGATTTTGCTCCCTGTGACAGTGGAATTGTTTAGCATTTTTATTTTATTTTTATCTTTGCCTGTTTGTGACAGCGCTTATTGTGTCACTCACATATTATATGATTTTAAGGTTTACATATATTTGCTAAAATAAAGTAAAAAAGAAGATAATTAAAGAAAAATATAATAAAACATTTAATTTAGTTTATTAAATATAAAACCCTCAGAAATGAAATACACGCATATAAAGATATTTGTACATAAATAATAAATGTACGGAAGCCTTAAGAGGCCATACATTATCATTTTTTATGTCGTTTTCTTGTGATCTCGACATAACAAAAGTTGTTTTCTTGTGATTTCGTTTAATTTTCTCATGTCGACATGATAAAAGTTATCTTCTTGTGTAATTTTAACTAAAGTTGGTTTGATATAAAACAATGGTAAGTTGGTTTGATATAAGACATTCGTAAGACAAACTTTTCTTTAACATTAAATTATTTGTATGATCACAAAATTGTTCAAAAATCTCGTTCAGAGCATGCATGTAAAGCATAATTACAAAACTAAATAGGCCTAAACAGACCTCATCAGGGTCCAAGCAGCAATGTGCAAGTAAACACTTTAATAAATAAATCATGTTTATTTATTAAATATTTTTGCATAAATTATAAAATAGTATAATACTGGAATGCAGAATTACATTACAGAACAAACTGTCATATAACTGAAACCGAAAGAAAAAGATTAGGCTTAAAAGATTCATTATCTTGTGCATGCTATTTACGGCATTTTGGTGGCCTGAAAAGCAAACGTTTGAAAAAGTTTTCAAAGTGCAAGTTTTGGAAAATAATACTGTTATCATCTCCATGTAAACTACAAAAACGTGAATTTGTGAAAACGTCATGCAGTCTATAGTGTTTCTTTACAAAGTGACATCGCCAACTACTGGCCTGGCAGCAAAATGCAGCATTTTTAATCGTTTTTGTGGATCCGTGTGGGGGGTCATTTTGACAACCTTGTCGTCTATACGCGAGAAAAACGCTTTTCCGGTTTTAGTACATTGTTGGCGTGTAAATGTACCCTAAGCTTGTTTGCTTGGATTTGTTCTTCACGTGTTCTCCAGACAGATTTGAATCGCTCATTTCGCTTCCATCAGCGAGGATCTGATTATAATGCTTACAGTTCCACTTGTGACTATTATTTTGCAGTTCCTAATTACCAGCCAACAGGCGAACAATCCCATTAACCCATCACAGACTATTTTTACTCGTACTTGCGAGTGTTCATTTTGTAGCCTGAGCAGGAATGAGTTCACTGCTCTAATACTCTGTAAACCTTGAGCATTGTTTTACCCCACAGACAGAATTCATACTGGCAATTCATACTGCATTCAAGCACATTGTGCTTTTTCTGCTAATAGGAGGGCATGCATGATTCTGTCGACTAATGCAATTTTGCAAATATGTAAAGTAGCTCCAGTACATGAGTAGATTGCTGGTTTCTATTATTGCTACACCACTGCTTAATAATCTGGTTAAGGAGCTCAAGGAGTCTGCATCTCATTACTGTGGCTTTTATGAAGTGCAGGGCTGGTTTAATTATTTGCCATCGCAGGGCTTCTTTCATGATTCGGGTAACCTGCATGCTTAACCTGCATGCTTGCGATCACAGGGGATCCTGATTGCTTTCATCACCTAGAAAAAGAAAATAAATAACTAATAAATGAAAGACAGAAAGTGATCAAACCATTTCCAGTTGCAAACCCAAACATGGAAGCTTCAATTCCAAAGCTTTGATGAGTTGTTGGCAAACACTCTTGTCTCCTTGCACTCTTGAGTTATGTATATTCTGTTTGTATCATTATGTGTGTAGTATTTCCCTCATTATTTTCACATTTCCATGGTGATCCGTGTGCTTGTTCTTTAAACTCTTTAGGCCAACATATATAAGCTAATTAGAAAAACATGTTTCTGCTTACCTTTTGCAAAACTCCCCAAAAAAACATACCCATCATTCATTATACATTCATTGCCGTTTACAGCTAAAATGAACACCAGTAATAGTAAAACACCAAAAACTTGTATTCCTTTCATGTAAATCATGATTGCAGGGGAAGATTTTTGATTAATAAAGAGTAAAGAATTACTTTCACGCAGTTCCTTGCACAATACTATGCTTTGACTTTAAAACACTTTTATCAGTGCATGATTTGCATCACATAACCACATTAATATGTATGGATTTTCTACTTTGCTCAGTAGCGCACCTGGTACAGCATTGCACTTGAGATGTGAAGTGCTCGTGTACGAGTCCTGCGAAACGTGATTCATGATAAAAGAGCTCAAAGACTTATAGAAGCAAGCTAAAAAATCGCATGGAATCTTCAACAAATGCATTTTCGTTAGGTTTAGGGTATATGGTACATTATTTTCAAACGCAATCAACATTTTAGCACTACTCACCGGACATTTCATTTCCGAACTGCTGCGATACGTACAACAACAAACACAATAAAACATTGGAAAATTCACGTTCATCTGTTTCACACAAAATTGAAAGCACTTATAGTGCCACACACTAGACATTTCACACAAACAACACTCGATAAAGGAGTTTAAAGACTTGTAGAAGCAAGCTAAAATGGCATGGTAGCTTTAACAAATGCATTTTCATGTTGCATTTGCTTTTGTTAACACTATCAGTTTAGGTTTAGGGTAGGGTTCAGTGTTATTTTCAAACCCGATAGTGCATTAACCTTTTAGCTCCACTCACTGGACATTGAATTTCAGAACTGCCGTGATAGTACAACAACCAAAGTAATAAAAGGTTGCCAGATTCACATTCATCACTTTCGTATAAAACTGGACGCAGGACTACTGGACTGGACTTTTAGCGGCAATGTAATATCATTTTAGAGAAATGTTGCCACAGGCATGTTTTTCCAAAGAGCCTGGGTTGCTTTTGGCGGATCTTATCTCCCCTTTTTCCCAACATCAACTAACTAAACTGCAAAACACATGACTCCTAAGTTTCAAGGCTCAGAAAAAAGTATTCTGGCATAAACGCTTCAGACTATAAAAGAACAAAGCGCTTAAAGATACCGATCAATGACCTGGGTGCTTGAGAATCTTGTTCTGTTTAATTGTGGACAACATTTGATGTTGTTGAAGTCCATGCATACGTGTTTCCGGTTGTGTATGCAGGCTGCATTCTAGATAAAGCCGCCCGCTTACACTTGTCCTTTTAAATAAGCCTCTGGTGGACTTATCGTTCAGTTGAGTCCGTCTCCTAATTCCTTTCCTGAGAAAATAAAACGGTCCACAATTCAGCATCTTCCTTAATCCCTTCTGAAGGTCCACATAACAAATCTGAACATGGGCCCTAGTAAGTGAGGTATGTCTTCCTATATGGTATGGTACTGCGTAGTAGAAAGATCAGAGGGTTACTCTCAAATAGGCAGGTACAAGCAAAAGTCGTGTGTGTCTGTGTGAGTGTAAAGCAAGATGAATGGTCAGATAATAATAAGAGGGCCCAGGTAATAGTCCGACTGGACTCATGACTCCCCATGGCGTTCTAAAGCCGCAAGCACTGTAACCATGGGGACAAGCTCTGTACTCGACAGCAAAACTTCTGCTTCTCATCACTGAAGCCCTCCTGCATGCCCTAGTCGCCCCTTTTCTACTTGTCCTCAAAAAGCTGTCAATAAATCCCCCATTTCTCCTGTGGAAGTGCACACCTCTACTCCCACTGCATCTTCTCCACTTGAGGAGATGAGTGTCCTGCTATGCACTGCAGGAACCTAATATCAGTGTTCTCTCTTCTTCCTCTTGCAGGCTTTTGCTCTCTACTGAACATCATTTTCTGTCTGGAGTACAAAAGTGATTATCCTTGGCTGAATGGCTGGTTATGAGGGAGAGAGTGGGGCGAGATATAGGAAAGAGGAGGAAGAGGACCGGGAGGTTGAGAGCTACTTGCCTTGCTTTCTACCGTGTCTCTGCTGTTACGTCCAATCAATGAGTACATTAAAGATGTCTACAGGGGAGGAGATAACCTTGCCAATTGAAAGGTAATAGGTTTGAATCACAGGGCTTTCCAGGTAAGAACGTGAGTCAGCAAATTAAGAATTTGCATTCAGGTATGACGTTCATTCTATTCATTTTTAAAAGCAGATTTATCAATTTCTTTAGGCTAATTATATATATATATATATATATATAATCAAATTTCTATGAAATTCCCCCTTGCCTAACCAGTTTAGAACTGTTCTATTCCAAAGAGCTGTTAAGTAAGTTATCGAGTCGGATCAGTTCAATTTGTGAACGAACCATTTGGCCCAATTTTGTAAACTGGATAAACATATTTGTTCAAAAGATTTGACTTAAAATAATAATTTGTTTATGAATCTGAGATCACCACTTCTCTGCTAAAAACATCAAGAAGAACAATAAAATCAAAATTTTCAGTGAACTTCAGAAAACTTATATAGTACACAATTACCACTTTTATGGTACTTTTTTTGGTCATTTTGTAACAGCTTAAAAGCCCCCTTTCTCTTTCACTGAAACATTGAAATAAGTGGCCATGCATGGATATTCTTCAAAAACTCACTTTTTGTGCTCTACATTAGATAAGAACAAAAGATAAAACCTTTTGGATATTTTTTCTAACTATTCTTTTAAAACATAAAAGTATAAGAATTCATTCAAAAAGGAAACCAGATGACAATGAAAGATACACAAAGGTAAGAACTTAAAATTCTTTAAACTTTAAACTGTCAGACTGTGATAACCTGCCCTATTGGTGAAGACTAAAGGCAATAAAGTCTTTATCCCATAAGTCCTTTGACCTTTGGATAAGGCAGCTCGTAGTTTGGGGCATATTAGATATGCATTTATATATGGAGTCGAGTTTGAACACCACAAAAAGACTTTTCAAATGAATTCTAAAATGATTAGGAAGACATTGAAGGGACTAACAAAACAAAGTGTAAAGTGAACTCTCCTAGTCTTCCTTCTGGCATTCATGCAGCATTATAGAAGTCTAGTAATAAAGGCATTCATCAATATCTCTGTCTACTTGAGAGAGAAATGATTGCAATTTAACAATGTTTCTTAGATACATTAACACAGCTGTATAAATGTGTGTGCTGGGTATTTCTAGCTTGTTTCATCTTTAAGACAAATGCCCTTTTCAGACTGCCAAGTGTGTATTTGGTAGGTGATGGATGGACACTTGTCTCGCTCCCAGGTTTAGATCAGATAATGACTTCAGTTGTGTTCTGCATGGCCTGTCTCCCTGATGGATAATAGCGTAATTAAAAAGCATTAGCGCTAGCGGGTGGCATAAATGTTGCGATAATGACTGCGGTGAAGGTAGGGCATGCGGTAGAGCTTCTCAACCTGCAATGATTCTTTAATGATCATTTTAATGTTGTCCACACAAATATTTCTCCTCGCAGTCAGATGCTAACATGCTATGCTAATGTCGGGTTACTTCAAAGTGGTTATTTTCTGACTGAAACATTGAAGAATGTCAATGAGGGAGTTCATGGGTTTATCAATGCCTTCATTAGCCCTTAAAGTCTTTGTTTTCATTTATAGTGGAATGAATTGATCCCAGCTTATTCAGTCTAATTAAACAGTTTTCTGTTTGGAGGTCTTTTGCTTTTAAATGTTCATCACCAGAGCTTGCAGCGTGGTTATTATCCACAGTTATTAAAGCTGGATAATTCTTGCAGAAATTAAAAAATCTGTCATTGTTTACTCACCCTTATGTTGTTGCAACCCTTTTCTTTTATGGAAAACCACAAGTTTAGCAGAATATCCAAGCTGTCACACAATGAAAGTGGATGGGGATCATGGGCTGTAAAACTCACAAAAGAACAAAAAAGCACCATAAATATTTAATACCACTCATATACTATTTTCTAAGTTCAGATGATATTTGAACTTATCATTCTTTGAAAATCGTGCTTTGAAAGTTTTGCTAAACCTGGGTTTCCCCATGCTGCCTTGCCCGCAGTGCAATTTTATTCACGGTGCTAGGCAGCCTGGACACCATGGACCAGATTTTCCCCTCAGTGAGGGGACCAATCACAGAACGGGGAGGGAGCAGCAAGACGATGACGACGTCTATGCGACACACCGAAGCAGTTTGTTTATATCTATGGATCCAACATGGCATCAGACGCGAAGTTACCTTTCGATGCAGCCTTAGATAGTGTTCTAAGTAGTTTAGAACGCAAGTTTATTTCGTCTTCTTCCTCGTCGAATTTCTGTCGCTCTACATACGTCATCTGGTATAATTGAAACGATTGGCTATGAGCTACGTACAGGCGCATTTGATAGACATTCGTATCGCCCAATAAACGGCTCTGGGCATTCGTAAACCACGCCTCAAATACGAGAAAATGAACATGTGGTTCCCAGACCACGTCTCAATGAGATGAGGTCTGACGTTAGCCAGGCTAAAACTAATGATTATTTTGATAAAAAATGCGTCGATTATTTATTCGATTAGTCCGATGGACCAAAAGAGCAAAACTGAAATCCTTATTTATGGATAATCTTTTAATCCAGTGAGCTATTAATTAAGCCATTGTGTTGAATTGAGATTGAATTAAACTCAAGAACTGAATCAGATTGATTTGTGAAGAAATCATTTGGACCAATTTTGTCAAATTTCCAGATAAGTTTTGTTCTTGGAAATGCATTATTTACTATTGTAATATTGTGTCAGGCAGATATTCGTGCAGCCAAAGGAAAAGTGGTACAGTTGTAGAAACTTCAAATATTAGAGGAGAATGAGTCTGTCCAAGTTACCTGCTGACATTTTAAAATACTCTAGGCCAGGGGTGGGCAAACTTTTCGGCTCAAGGGCCACACTGGGTTTTAAAATTTGACAGAGGGCCGGGCCCAGTAGCAGATTATGAAACACGATTTCATCATTTTTTTTGCGTGCATATGCTGCACACTGTAAACCCCTTGGTTAGGATTAGGGTTGACTTCCATAGTAGGAAATTCAACAACTGAGAGACGACATTCTGACAATACATTTTTTATGCTAGATATCCCCCGCATGTTATGTTTTGAGGTTAATTTTTAATTAGTCAGATGTTCGATAATTATAGCCTACTTTTTAAATATTGTTTATCCTTATTATTATTTAATGGGCCTAACCATAAATTAGAAACAAAACACCTAAGTGTACACTTAGAAGAGTAGAAATGACAGAAGGTTACGTTAATTCAACTTAACTGCATGGCAATCAATTTGCACTTCCACAAGTCATACATTTGTGAAAAGAAAAACGAAATAAACGAATATACAAATTTATTTTAAGTATAATAAAATAAAACATAAAAAGCAAAGGCAGATCAGAACATTTAATGAACAAAACCAGGTTCAGTACATGGCAGACAGGGGAGCGTAACGTTAGTCGAAAGCCGGGCGATAAAGGTCGGTAAACGGATTAACGGAATCAGTCAGGAGGATCCATCCACAAATCCAGAGTAGGCAAACTAAATAGCAGACAAATCAAAGGAAAAACTAAACGTGTGCAAGCGGTTACCAAACATTTTTTTCTCTGTGAGTTTTCAAAAAAAGGAAAAAAACATAACGTGCACCAAGTCTATGCGCTTAAGTCGCGGTCTGTTTTGGTTTCCATGGTGACGCGTCTAGCTTGTTACGTGACACACCGCAGCCACAACAGCGCTGAATGAATGATGATCTGCTTTTATGTCATTTTTCCTTTTTTACATTTGTTAGCTATGGCATGAAATATCTGATATTCCTATTGTCAAATATATGCAACGCAATATATATAAAGCAAAGTATTGCAAGAAAAAGGCAAAATGAATGCGATCTTAAGACATTTTTTTAAATACTCGACGGGCCGGATTAAACAGCCTAACGGGCCGTATGTGGCCCGCGGGCCGTAGTTTGCCCACCCCTGCTCTAGGCTTATTAATGCTTTATTCCTTTAATGCTTTATAGAATACTCTGAGTGAAATACATGGATGCAATGTCTTGTAAATACGGTTTACTTGTATTGAACCGATAAATGGGGTCAATTCAATAAACTGATTTTATTAGTGTATTGGTGAGCATTGTAAACTTTCACTGTATGAAAAATAGCAACTTGGATATTCTACAAAAAACTCCCTTTGTGTTCTACTGAAACAAAAATGGTAATGCAGATTTCAAAAGACATGAGGGTGTGTAATGTCAGAATTTTCGTATTCGGGGAAAAAAAAGAAAAAGAGAGACCCAAAAATATCAGATTATTGGCAAGAAGTGTATTTATAAGAGATTATCAGTATCCAATCAGCACAAACAGAGCCATACTCATGAGTGAACACAACACAAGTATTCCTGCATGGATGTTTCCGCTCCATGTGGCAGTGACCCTAACATATTCTAAGTGGAGCAAAACACACCAGATATAGGCTAAACATGTATTCACAGAGCTATGACAGGGAAGCCACTGATAGGAGAAGCTACATTGCATTGGATTTGTCATGTAACCCATAAAGCCCATGAGACCTCATTCTCCGGGTGAAAAAGCTTTAACCTGGAATTCCCAGACATTTCTAAACCCTCTTCCTGCCGCCCTCCATCCCACCTCATCCCTTCTCTACCACCCCGGCTCATCTTATCTAGCTGTTGCACACTCGTCTGCTTTCGAGGATGGGCGCTAGGATGGCAGTATCCAGCGAAAGGGATTTATTTGGATTCATTATGTCTGTGTATGGCAGGGCCGAGCTGCGCCTGTGGAATCTCACGATAACAAATATTAGATAGTTCACAACAAAGACTTGCAATTCTTGCAGGGTGAAAAAGAGAGAGTGAGAGAGAAAAAGAGAAAGAAGAATGATAAAGGCAAGCGGGGGTCATCCATTTCTTCAGCTTCGGCGCGCACACATGCGCAGTAAGAACCATCAGGGCTCTCGTTAGTATGGGCTAAATCTGCCCATCTGTCTCATTCAGAGAGGATTTGGTTTGACAGTGAAGTGTGGCTGCACTCTACCCTGTGCTGTTAAATAAAACAGCAGGCGAAAGTTAAACCTGTCAGCCCATCTTTACAGCCTCAATGACGACTTACTCACTTATGCCTCCCTCATTGGTAAAGCTCAACCATAGACAGCGATCTCATATCCTACATTTACATAGAAAACACACACATAGATGTAGCGCGTGTCCTACAGTCTAAGCGTTTACTATTTTCGAATGTCTCGGACAAGATCAGAAGGCTACGTTCGCTCTTGAGCCAGCGTTGCAGCAAGACAAGGGAAATAATCACAGAAGACAGGTTTATTGTTGAAAAGGTAAGTATTTTTTTCTTTTATACTTATTTGTATTAATTAATCTTTAACCTCACACACGAGCAGATCAGTTTCCTCGCTAGAGAAGCGTTCAGTTTTTCCGCTTGCAAATTCCGCCATGTAAATAGCGAATGCGCTATGGCGCAAGTGCAACTGGCTTTTAAAGGGAATGGGAAACTGATTGGTTTATTGCACGTTACGCCCAAAACACACCCATTACACATTAAGAGAATAGGGACAACCATTTTAGACCATGCGCGCCAAACATTTTTCCCGTCGTTAAACTAGCAAAAGTGGATTCGGACATGCCCTAAGTGCACTTGTGCTTTAGACCACGCGCTTAGATCGTTAAAATAGGGCCCAAGTGATTTTTTTTAGGTACAATTCTAGGTCCATCAGCTAGTCCAGCATCAAACCAGTGCTGACCATCATGTTTAAACCAACATTAAAATTCTCCATGGAAGATGTCCCATTTATTTATTGTTCTTAGTGTAAGCTAATAATAATTGCTACTGTACATACAGCACTGAACCTAACCTTTTGGCATTTTAGATGTGGAATCAAATATTGTGAGCCTTTATGAAGCTTTTTCTGATCAAGGACAAGTTTTTTAGGGGTTTCAATTTTCAGAAATGTAGTCCTCACAAGAATTTGCAAAAGCACTCTAATTAGTCATTTAGTTGACAGTTATTTCAAAGTGATTTACAGTGCACTTATTACAATGACATTTCCCCTGGAGCAAGGTGAGGTGAAGTGTTTTGGACACAAGGACACAATGGTCAAACTACATGAATCAAGCCTTGAGGAGTTTGAACCTTCAGCCTTGAAGATTTCAGCCACTAGACTACAGTATGCACCTCAGCATTCAAGGAGGAATACAAGAATAAATAGTTCTTACTGATAGCGTCATGTTTGTTAGTTGTTTCTCACTCAAGGACACATTGATTAGAACGATCCAGACTATTATAATATCCAGATGGATCTTTTACTCTGCCTATTTTCAGTGGCTGCATGAAAACACAGCGCTTCCTGTCCTACACGTCACTGCGTTCTGTTGAACTAATGCTGTGTTTCATTTACCTCAGAAGCTGGCAATCACGAGTTGACCCCATTCCAGTAAACAGGTCAGAAAACTAAGTTGGACGCAGTCAGGCAAACCTTTGTTTTGCTTGCTCTTTTGGAATACAAACATATTAAATAGCAGTATTTTGCACTGATAATGCTGAAGTACCACAAATAGAGGTTGAATAATACTGTGTGAATCACTTAGTTTATTGAGGCACTGATAAACAGAAGTGCTAATAAACAATATTTTACTACTGTTTCACTAGATTTGATGCCCTGAGCAGCCATATTGGGTTCTGAAATCAGGGGTTGTTGTGGTTCCCGAGTTTCCCAGTTGTAACTCAGTTTAGAGTTCCTACTGGTAAAGAGGAATTTCCAACTTCCGAAGACAAATTAAATGCACCATAACTCACTAAACAGCATAGTTTGACCTGTTGATATTTTGAATAAATATTCCCGTGAAGTACCATATTCTTTGTAGATTCCTGCAAAGCTTTTTGCAAGCGAAGATCCCTTACTGCTAAATCTTCAGCGCAATGGCAAAATAAACAATATTTTACCATATTTTTGGTAAGTATATGTAGCTACCGCAAAGTAATGGTAAGGAATGTCTACTGAGTTAAACTTGTGGGCAGTGTGCAAAAACAAACATAAAATGCAACTGGTCCTATTGTGAGCTGGTTCTTTTTAGTGATTCATCAACATCCAGCGCCACCAGTGTTGCCTGATTAACAAACAAATGACTATTATGTTAAAAACTGGTTGTTTAGTGAATCAAAAACATCCAGCACAACCTTGTAGCACGATTCACGAACAAAAGACTCTTATGATACGATTCTTTTTAGTGAACCAAAAACATACAATGCGACCTTGTATCCCATTTCCCAAAATTAATGATCTTATGAGCCAGTTCTTTTAATTAATAGTTCAAAAAGAGTTTTAATCAGACTGAAAAGAATGCTCTGGATAATTTAGAGATATAACTTAAAATTAGCAGATGATTTACACTCACCTAGAGGATTATTAGGAACACCTGTTCAATTTCTCATTAATGCAATTATCTAATCAACCAATCACATGGCAGTTGCTTCAATGCATTTAGGGGTGTGGTCCTGGTCAAGACAATCTCCTGAACTCCAAACTGAATGTCAGAATGGGAAAGAAAGGTGATTTAAGCAATTTTGAGCGTGGCATGGTTGTTGGTGCCAGACGGGCCGGTCTGAGTATTTCACAATCTGCTCAGTTACTGGGATTTTCACGCACAACCATTTCTAGGGTTTACAAAGAATGGTGTGAAAAGGGAAAAACATCCAGTATGCGGCAGTCCTGTGGGCGAAAATGCCTTGTTGATGCTAGAGGTCAGAGGAGAATGGGCCGACTGATTCAAGCTGATAGAAGAGCAACTTTGACTGAAATAACCACTCGTTACAACCGAGGTATGCAGCAAAACATTTGTGAAGCCACAACACGCATAAGGATGGGCTACAACAGCAGAATACCCCACCGGGTACCACTCATCTCCACTACAAATAGGAAAAAGAGGCTACAATTTGCACGAGCTCACCAAAATTGGACAGTTGAAGACTGGAAAAATGTTGCCTGGTCTGATGAGTCTCGATTTCTGTTGAGACATTCAGATGGTAGAGTCAGAATTTGGCGTAAACAGAATGAGAACATGGATCCATCATGCCTTGTTACCACTGTGCAGGCTGGTGGTGGTGGTGTAATGGTGTGGGGGATGTTTTCTTGGCACACTTTAGGCCCCTTAGTGCCAATTGGGCATCGTTTAAATGCCACGGCCTACCTGAGCATTGTTTCTGACCATGTCCATCCCTTTATGACCACCATGTACCCATCCTCTGATGGCTACTTCCAGCAGGATAATGCACCATGTCACAAAGCTCGAATCATTTCAAATTGGTTTCTTGAACATGACAATGAGTTCACTGTACTAAAATGGCCCCCACAGTCACCAGATCTCAACCCAATAGAGCATCTTTGGGATGTGGTGGAATGGGAGCTTCGTGCCCTGGATGTGCATCCCACAAATCTCCATCAACTGCAAGATGCTATCCTATCAATATGGGCCAACATTTTTAAAGAATGCTTTCAGCACGTTGATGAATCAATGCCACGTAGAATTAAGGCAGTTCTGAAGGCGAAAGGGGGTCAAACACAGTATTAGTATGGTGTTCCTAATAATCCATTAGGTGAGTGTATTTCCTATGTAAACAAAATCGACAGTAAAATATAGATTAATCAGTATCAAACTGAAATGAAACAAGAACTTGTGAAATGGAGACTAATCGAAACTGGAATCTACATAGATAGCCGGCTCTATTACACAGCGGCTTCAGTGTAAACTAGATTGTGGGTGGTTAGTGAGGCTGGTTTTGCACTGAAATACAGCTGTTTAGAGACTTTCCCCATCAAACAATTAAACTCCACAGGCCACAGACAACACACAGAGATACTCTGGGAAAACAACATATAGTCGCACAGGCCGCACTAAAGGGCATGAATTAATGAACCTAGTGAAGTAATGAGGTTGCATGGACACACACACACAACTAATCAAACTTGGTGTGGGTGGAATGCGAAAGATAGAAGGAATGAAGTCATTATTTTCAACTTCTCAAATAAACATTAGCTGAGAGAAAAGTGTTTTAATAAGACCTTCTGCACGCAGTACATTACTCATTGTGTGTGCGGCACACGAAAACACACACCTCCACTCGCAGTTCATTAAAATGCATCTTACCTCAATAATTGATAGGACACTACAAAATGGAAATGTGTGTTTGGTATTAATTAATCATTCTCAGGCCGTAGCTAATCAGCACTTTTCACGGTGGTTTTAGAACACACACACTTACACATAAACAGCACTGCAGCTTTTTGACAGCAAGTTATATAATTCTCTGACAAATATTAAATGACTGATATTACCATATTAATGAGTGGTACTCAGACTGAAGTAGAAGGATTAAAACATTGCCATTGTTTGCAGGATGTGGACATTGTTTCTCAGGTTTTAAGCGAAAACAGGCACCTTTCAGCATTAGTACAGCGTTGGCTGCTTCTCGTCCACCAAATCTCTTAATCCTGGAGTTGCTGTTTATCTGCTGTCCTTGGTGAATTCAAAAATTGCTACACACACACACACGCACACAGCACTCCCACCCTCTCCATGGCTGATTACTGTTTAATCACAGCTCTAGGCAATACATGCATAGTTGGTGAGCGTCCTGCACTGTTCTAGCATCCAAAAACACTTCACCCCTGTTTTAAAATGATGCATGACATCATTTAAAATATGCAATAATGCCTCTGATAACTGCATTTTGCTTAAGGGAATAGTTCACCCAAAAATGAAAATTCTGTCATTATTTATTTGCCCTCATGTCGCCAACATTCGTCCGTTGTACACAAAAAGAGAAACGTTTATGCCGTTGCTTAATATTCAATGAAACTGAAAGCTACTATGTGCTGAGCAGTGGCTGTCAGACTCTTAAACACACACACACACATTTGAAAGTATGCCATAAGACTTATGCTTTGTATTACATTACAAGCATTGACAGAAATAAACTTTTTCATTAAGGAACAATTTGTACCACCATACATTTATTTCCAGTGGATTTTTATGGGGCAATTTTTCTAAACTTTTTAAATGTGTGCAAATTCTTTTATGGTCAATTCTTACATTTAATCAGTGTAATGCTGTTACCAATCAAAATAAAATCAGTTTCAACAAGATCCATTTTTTTGCACTGCATTGTCAGCCAAAACATAAAGCTAAAATATTACTTGAAGTACCAGATATTTTAAGTTAATATTTAAAAAATGTAATATATTTTCACATTTTCATATGTACACAATTCTCCGATGTTGATTAATGGTCCCATGACATGCAAGAAAACAAATAAAATATTTGATATTTTATAAAAAAAATAATAATAATAAAAAAAAAATAATATATATATATATATATATATATATATAGAAATTATTTATTCATTGTAACTTTAACATTTTAATGATTTAATTATAATGATTTTTCATCAGCTTACAAAGACCCTGCAGTTCCTTCCCAAATTTCACTTTGTGAAACCTTTGCTCTATACGATTGGGTCATTGAATCATTCACTCAACCAATTTGTTCAAAAGCGCAGATTCATTCAGTAACTAGACCCCCACTGTGTTGCTCAGAGGTGTGCAATGGTTCAGCTTTGGCTTTTAGAACAATTTTTGCAAAGATAGAGGATATTGGGCTAAAATGTAACTCGCTTAATGTTAACTTTTTGTCTATTGAACTGTTGTATAAAATCAGTCTCACATTTTCAATCGTGCTTATATTTCGGAAAAAACAGCACTTTTGCTTGTGTGAAATTGCTTAACTATAATTCATAATTCATATATGTATCATATAAATATATATTACCCTGATTCCAAGTCTTCTTATGGCATACAACATCTTGATAATCACTGATAATTTTTTTTCAAGTTTATTTTTCTTCCGTTTCAAATTAAGTTAAATTATTGAGTAGATGTTGCAACATAACCTAATTTTCCTGCAGCCCCAGATTGGTTTGTAACATAATTTATGGCTCTGGTTCAAAACATCCTGGCAGCAAAAGTATGTGCCCCTCATGAGCAAAGATATAAGATTTGACATGCTTCGGAGGATCCTGCACCAGCCAAACAACTGCCACTGAGATGAATGGAAATGCTAATAGTTAGCTTTCTTCGGGTATTATAGACCTTGTTGATCTTTTAGATGATTGGGAAAGCTAACAGACAGCTTTCTAAAGGCATTAAAGATGTCTTTGAAAAAAGACAAAATAACAGCATAGAGGTGAGTTAACATTGACAGCATTTACATTTTCCCTGAACTATTACTTTAATTTCAAAACGTATTCTTAAAGGACAGCATGTTTCAATTAGGCATCCAAAGCTTTGTTTGACTCACAGACTGACTGGAAGAGAGTTCAGGTCGCTGTTCTGAGATCAGTTGGCAGGCGCACTGAAGAGAAGTCAGCCTGACAGCTGCGCTCTCATTTCCCATCCTTGAGCTCAACCCAATCGCTGGCAACACAGCGTCTTACAGGGAGATCTTGCCATCATAGGAACTTGTAACTGGAGAGAGAGAGACATATTCCTGCCTGAGATGATGAAACAGAGAAGAATCGATGCAAGATGAATAGGGATTTACTTTTTCATCCTTCACTCACTCCCTCCCTCTCTCTATCACTCGCCCGCTCTCCAAATTGCCTATTCCAGTCTTTCTCTGTAAACATAACTTCAGGTGGGCCGTTTGCCGTGTCTGTTGAACTCCGGTACAATCCGCTGATGCGCGCCGCTCACCCACCCAATACCTTGCCTACTGAGTGTGTGTGGATGTGAGTGTGGATGATACACTGCTTGTAACCCTGTGATATTGAGTTTCAGTTTGTTGGAGAACATCTGAGGTGAGAGCTTGTTCTCTGTAATGGGATTTCTGCCCAAAAGTGCGGAGCACCGCATCACCCATGTCCTCAGCAGAGGCCAAACTCAACAGCGGGACACGCGTATAATGCACTCTGCTACTGTAAGTCAACTTAGAAATCGACTGTGCTGTCTGAGGGGAGAAGACAGAGAGTGCTTTACCATGACAAAATACATTTTCTTAAACTAAATTCATAGTTCTTCAATAGTTAATTGATTAGGTATCAACTAACAATCAACAAATTTTACAGCATTTATTAATGTTAATTACAGGACATGTACACATCTTCATCATTTAAATTTTGAAATATTATTAAAATATAATTATAAATATTAAAATATAATTTTATTAAATATAAAACATATTTTTATTTATTCTCAGAAATTTTAAGAGACTTACTGACCTTGACACACATTATTGAGGGTTTGCAGGGTCCTCTCTATGATATCATTTCCTGTATTTTTAATTTAGTATTTTTATTGCATGTTTCTGAATGTTGGTTGGACCATATTATTTTGTTGACCTTTGATTCTTGTGGCCAAGACTATATATGTATTTTTTCCCAAATATAATTTATAATGAGTTTTTTCTTTATCAAAGAATTATCAAACAACAAAAATATCAGAATGATGTTTAATTCAGAAATGAACAACATGCTCATCATGTGTAAATAACATTTTTAATGTTATTATCTTTTGAATAAATTAATAGATCTAGAAAAAAAAAAAAAACATCACTGTGTTGACTCATTAGCAGGTAGACCTTCACTTTATTAACCAAGATTAATAAAAGCTGTAAAAGTATTGTTCATTGTTATTTCAGAGAAACAATTCTGTCATCATTGCAAAACTATACATTCTTCTGCAGAAAACAAAAAAGAAACACAGGCTCATTGGAAAAAAGTTCCTGTGGCAAACTTTTTGCAAAACGCAAAATACGCACCAATACGTGCATATCACTGTAGTTTCTAAAATAAATGAACACTAGAGGCAGTAAAACAGCAATCGGTTTCACACACCATTATGATTGCAGGGGCATATTATGGATCAATAAAGACTTGTTTTCACATGGCTCCTTGCACAATTATGTTATGACCTCAAAACACTTTTTATCATAGTGCATGATTTGTAAACTAATATATTTTGGAGTTTGCATTACTTAAACAGCTCCATATGTTCGGTTTTAGTGATTACTAAGCTTGCTCAGCTGGTATAGAATTGTACTTGTGATGCTGAGAGCTTTGGTACGAACACGTATAAAAGTCACGAGTCACGATGTAAGAGCTCAAAGTTCAAAAACAAACAAAAATCATGGTTATGATCCATCGGCTAGGTTTAGTGTAGGTGTACATTATTTTAAAACGTGATGGAGCATTAATCTTTTAGTGCCACTCACTGGACATTTCAATTCTGGGGTGCGTTTCCCAATAGCATCATTGGCCAACTATGATCGCAATTTCCATTGAACTCTATTGGTAACGACGGAACTTGCGACCATAGTTGGCTTTGGGAAACGCACCCCAGAACGTCTCGGTTACATATGTAACCCTCGTTCCTTGTGACCGACGATTTTGGGATCTCGCTCAGAAGACCGATCTACTTCGAGTGTAACTAAATGAGCCAATTTCACATTGGCATGCAATCATTGCATTCAGCTGCTCTGCCTCATCAGCACGGGTATAAATGAGCAGCTGGTGCGTGATGCAATCAGTTTTTCGCTGAGGAGTTGAGCCGAGTTGGCGACCCAGGCCCCAGCGACGGTACAGCGCCCGTGGCGACGGGACGAGACGTCTCCGTTCCCTCTCTCAGGGAACGAGGGTTACATATGTAACCGAGACGTTCCCTATCGTTCGGTCACTCTTGACGTCTCGTCGTGACCGACGATTTTGGGATCCCTACCAAAGCGCCACGGGCGCTGCCCGCTTCCAGCACCCTAGGCAAGCCTCCTAAACCCTCTTACCCTTCTTGGCGATGAGACAGGGCTTACCCAGAGAGTGTCCATCACTACTGTTCCGAATAACACCTTTATAGTGACAAATATTGGATGACGCTGGGAAAGCATACCCCCCTTCTTTTACAAAGGAGGGAACGCTGCGGAATCCACATCCTTCTAGAGGTCTAGTGGAAGATACCGTATAGACAAACCTTGTTAGGGCTGTGCAAAGTCCCTGAGTGGCTCTCACCATCTGGAGGATAACAACACTGGCAGGGACGGCAGGGCGAATTCTGCCAGGGGAAACACAGGCTTCATTAAGAGCTTGCCGTGAAGCACGTATATGGAAACCTGCTGAAGGTCGCACATATGGGCATCCAGGCCTAGAGCTGGCTCTCGAGGATACATCAGTCGTAGGCCTGGCACCGGACGCTCCGCAACGTCCGGACGGCATAGGGATGATCGGAGGACTCACAGGGTCTGCTAAGAGGACTCTCTGGAGAATTCTAGCGCACTTGTGGGCGCAGCAAGCTGACACTAACCCGGGGCCCCCTCGTGTCTCTGACCGTTTGAGGCGAGAACACGGGAGGCGACCGGCTCCACACGAAGGCTATAAAACCTAGTGAACGTGTTGGGTGTCGCCCAGCCCGCAGCTCTACAGATGTCTGTCAGCGAGGCACCCTGTGCCAGAGCCCAGGAGGATGCAACACTTCTGGTAGAGTGAGCTCGCAACCTGAGAGGACAGGGCACACCTTGTGCTTGGTAAGTCAAGGTGATGGCATCCACTATCCAGTGGGCCATCCTCTGCTTGGAGACAGCCTTCCCCTTCTGCTGGCCTCCGAAACAGACAAAGAGCTAGTCTGAGGTCCTGAAGCTTTGTGTCTGGTCTATGTACACTCTGAGTGCTCGGACGGGACAAAGCAAAGCTTGGGCTGGGTCTGCCTCCTCCGGGGGCAGCGCTTGCAGGTTCACCAGCTGGTCCCTGAAAGGAGTGATGGGAACCTTGGGCACTCATCCAGGCCGGGGTCTCAATACCACGTTGGTGTCACCCGGCCCGAATTCCAGGCACAATTCGTCGACCGAAAATGCTTGCAGGTCCCCTACCCTCTTGATGGAGGCCAATGACAGCAGAAGCAAAGTCTTCATAGTTAGAAGCTTTAAGTCAACTGACTGCAAAGGCTCAAATGGGATGAGCTGAAGTGCTCTTAGTACCAGCGTAAGGTCCCAAGAGGGTATGGAGGGAGGTCGAGGAGGATTTAACCTTCTCGCCCCCCTAAGGAACCTGACGACCAGGTCATGCTTCCCAACCGATTTACCCAGTATGGGGTCATGGTATGCAGATATTGCAGCAACATAAACTTTGAGGGTGGAGGGGGACAGCCTCTGCTCCAATCCTTGCTGCAGGAAGGAAAGCACAGCTCTGATCGAACATTTCTGGGGGTCTTCTTGGTGAGAAGAACACCACTTGAGACCCCTGAGACTGCATGCCCGTTGTACGTGGCGCCCCAGCCGGTGGCAGAGGCATCTGTGAACACCACTGCATGTCGGGACACTTGTTTCAGGGGGACTCCTGCCCGCAGAAACAACGGGTCCGACCAGGGGCTGAAGTGTTTGCGACACTCTGGAGTAACTTGGACCCGGTAGGTGCCGCGTTGCCACACCCACCTCGGAACTCGGCCATGGAGCCAGTGCTGAAGCAGTCTCATATGGAGAAGACCAAGCGGTACTACTGCCGCTGCGGCCGCCATATGCCCCAGGAGCCTCTGAAAATGTTTCAGTGGAACCGCGGTTCTGCCCTTGAAAGTGTTCAGGCAGTTCAGCACCGACTGGACACGCTCGTCTGTGAGACGTGCTGTCTGTTCGACCGAATTCAACTCCATACCAAGAAAAGAGATCCTCTGCACTGGCAAGAGTTTGCTCTTTTCCCGGTTGACAGGAAGACCCAGCTGGCTGAGGTGACTGAGCACCAGGTCCCTGTGTTCGCACAACTGAGCTCGGGACTGTGCTAGTATGAGCCAGTCGTCGAGGTAGTTGAGGATGCAAACGCCCTGCTCTCTCAGAGGAACAAGGGCCGCCTCCGTAACCTTGGTGAAGACACGAGGCGACAGGGACAGCCCAAAGGGTAGGACCTTGTACTGGTATGCACGACCCTCGAACGCGAAACGCAGAAATATTCTGTGTCGTGGGAGGATGGAGACATGGAAGTACACGTCCTTCAGGTCTATCGCTGCAAACCAATCTTGGGGACGGATGCATTCGAAAATGCGTTTCTGCGTCAGCATTTTGAACGGTAGCTTGTGTAAAGCCCGGTTCAAAACTCGCAGGTCCAAGATCGGCCGTAACCCACTGCCTTTCTTGGGTACAATGAAGTAAGGCCTGTAGAACCCTGTCTTCATATCGGCTGGAGGAACCGGCTCTATTGCATCCTTCGCCAATAGGACCGCGATTTCCGCTCTCAGGACAGGGGCATTGTCTGAGGTTACTGATGTGAACCGAATACCCCTGAACCTGGGGGGACGCTGGCCGAATTGAATCGCATAGCCGAGCCTGATGGTCCGAATGAGCCAGCGAGACGGCCTGGGGAGCGCTAGCCAGGCTCGCAGAGACTGTACAAGCGGGACCAAAGGAACCACAGGCATACCCGGGGTGGGGCAGCGAAGTGGAACACAGGGACCTGGCCCGTGGGCCTCTCTTTCTGTCGAGGCGGCCAAAGGCGGGGTCTGAGCGTGTTGTGAGTCGCTTACCTGGTTACGTGTAGGGATGTGCACGAATATTCGGATTTTCGAATATTCGATCTGTAATTATTATTCGAAAAAAAATAAAATACTATTCGAATTTTATCGAATATATGAAGCCGTAAATACTTTGCAGGTCGTAAATGCAGTGAATCCCTGATAAATCCCAAGCACTAACTTGCAGTTATAATTAAATGCACTGGGTGGCACTGTGGCGCATGTTTAACAAGTTGTTTGTATTTTATCATAATGTCGTCGTCTGCCTCGCGAAGTTTGGAATTACTAGTCGAAAATGAGGTTACTAAATGATTTTACAAAATGGAATTACTTTTGATCAAATTAATTTATTAATCTGGAGTTATAATATCATCACCACAATGAGAAATCACATGAAATCCAAACAGCAGCAGTCGACTGAGGAAAGACAGCTGTCTATCACTGCATCACGACTGCAGGTAAGCGCAGCTGTAGTGCGAGTGATCCGAGATGATAACTTATCTAATAGTAAAATGATATTGAGGTATATTCTTCCTTTAAGTTTTCTTTGAGAGAGAGGTTTAAGAACAGAAAACGCAAGGTGCTGTTAGAAACTTAGAACTAGAACACCGTTATCTTTGTTTCTCTGAAACGTCTGTCAGCGCAGCACGTTTTCTCATTCGAGCATAAATTGCTCGCGGCGTCCCTCCATGTGGATATTATTGTTTTTCTCAACATAAACGTGAAACAATATAAACACGATAATAATATGCTGACTCGAGTGTATGTGTACGTTCTGTAACTTACGATAACTGGCGCAATCTGCTACTCTGCTTTATTAGGCGTTTTTTTCCGTTCGCGCTGCTTGAGCATATCCTTTTGTTCTTATATTTTTTTGTTTACACATAGGCCTACTGTTTAATGTTTTCAATTAAAAGAAAACTTTAACACATGTTGTAAGCTTGTTGTGTATATTGCCTAATCATAAGCTTCTTCAGAAATGGTGACAAAACGTTAAAAAAAATTACCTTAAAAAATAACGTATTTTTCGTTAAACGTCATTTAAATAAACGAATATTCGAATATTCTAATTTTTATGAGCCCGAATATTCGAATGCAATATTTTTGAAAAATGCCCATCCCTAGTTACGTGGTAGGGCAGTCCTGTGTCCTGAGTCCGATACAGCCCTCTGGCGATAGAGGAAGGGGAGTGTGTCTGGGTAGTGTACCATGAACCACTCCCCGAGTCCTCTTGGGACCCAGAGAGGAGAGAAACTGCTCTTTTATTGAAAATTTGGGTAGAACTAATTTTTTGGGGGCAGAACAAAAGACAACTGGAACAAAAGATTCTCCCGCCGGTCCTCCTCCGGGGGAGGGAGTGGTCCCGTCGCCATCTCCCAAAGAGCAGTCCTCTCCACCTCTGGGTCGCCCGTCTCAGGGCCTCTTACCCTTACGCTTCCCTCTTGGTTTGGCGGGGGCCTGGACGGGTGGGGCGCCGCGGCCGCGTCCGGCTCCTCTGCGCTGCTTTGCTGGTGGTTGCTGCGGAGGAGCGGAGGCGGACGCGGGGGCAGGATGTGTTTAATGGCCTCCGTCTGCTTCTGTGCCGCCAAGAACTGTTGGGCGCAGCTCTCGACAGCTTCGCCGAAGAGACCGGTCTGGCACAGCCAGAGGTGTCACTCCTGGACCACCAGGGTGGACATCGCTCGACCCAGTGACCGCGCGGTGACCTTCGTCGCTCGTAGCGCGAGGTCTGTTGGGGCACGATGTTCCTGGAGAACCCATGGGTCGGGACTAGGGTTGGGAACCGAGAACCGGTTCTTATCCAGAACCGGTAGTGTTTTTGCAAAAATAGCGGAACCGTGCGAAATTCCTACGTTTCGGTTCCGAAAACGGTTCTGGTGCGCTTTGTGGGCGAAGTGCTGGGAGCTTATCCTTTAATAGCGACGTCTCACCTCATATTAAAATAGTAATGAATGCATTGAAAAGCCCTCGCGCTTTTTTTTATTGAATGGGAACCGGAACCGGAATCGTTTGGCGGAACCGGAATCGGAACCGGAACCGGAAAATTTCTTACGATTCCCAACCCTAGTGCAGGGCTTTGGCCTGATGGACCTGCAGTAACGCCATGGCGTGTAAAGCAGAGGCAGCCTCTCCACAAGCTCTGTAAGCCTTGTCGGTTAGCCCTGACGAGTATTTACAGGCCCGGGATGGGAGACACGGTTCCCCCCTTAGTGTGGAGTTAGGGGAAAGTTGCATGGCAACTGCCCGCTCCACGGGGGGGATACGCACATAACCCTTGGCTGCCCTGCCATCGAGGGTAGTGAGGGGGGAGGGGACCCTAGGACCACTTCTGGCAGTAAAAGGTGCCGTCCATAACCTAGTGATCTCCTCATGCACCTCGGGGAAGAATGACACCAGGGCAGGACGCTGAGAACCTGTGCGAGCTGCCCCGAGAAACCAATCATCCAACCGAGAGGGTTCGGGACACGGTGGATGGTTCCACACGAGCTCGACACTCTCGGCGGCCCGAGATAGCATAGCCATCATCTCTGGGTCCGACTCGGGCAACACTGCCACACACGAAGGGGGCAGCGCAGCCGAGTCATCATCCCCGGAGAGAGAGGGCTCGCACTCCGATGCTGCGATCGACATCTGATCTTCAGGCGGGGCGCTGAAGGATACGACTGGTGCAGACCTCAAGGGTGGCCCAGCCCGTTCCTCCGACGGTCCAGCTGGTTGCGGAACAGGGGAGTGAGGGGGTCCCGGGGGTGGTGGCCCCACGGAACTGGTCCTCACTGTCACCCTCAGATCTCCCAAGCTACGGCCAAGCTCAAGGCAGAGGCGAGGGGGCTCCCATACCTTTGAGGAGTGAGAGCTGCGATCGGAGCTCCGAGATGGTCATGTTCCCGCAGTGAGAACATGACTCATCCACGAACGCTGGCATTGCATGCCGAATGCCCAAGCATACAATGCAGTGTCCGGGACCATCACCTGATGTCAGGAAATGACCGCATCCAGAAACGCACGGTGTGTTTGGCATTTTTGTACAAACGCGCACACACCGTGAATCTCTTTTAGAGAACTGCTCTCTCGTTTGTGCTGAAGCACGCAGGGGAAACTCCCACTCGCGTCACCAACGGGTAAGGGGAATCCTGCGGTGCGCTACCGACACCAGCTGTTAAAACAGCTATTGTTTTTAAATCCTCGCTGGATCAGTGAGGGAAGTCGCTGCCGCGCCGTATCGCCAACACTTCCAAGAAGAGCAGGAAAAACTCGTTGTCTTACAGCTTGTAGACCTTCTTTGTTGACCGAAGCTCAACTCCGAAGCGAAAGACTGCATCACGCACCAGCTGCTCATTTATACCCGCGCTGGCGAGGCAGAGCAGCTGAATGCAATGATTGCATGCCAATGTGAAATTGGCTCGTTTAGTTACACTCGAAGTAGATCGGTCCTCTGAGCGAGATCCCAAAATCGTCGGTCACGACGAGACGTTGAGAGTGACCGAATGATAGGGAACTGCAGTGATATGTACAAACTGCAACGTAATAAAATCTTGCCATATTCACGTTCATCTGTTCCGGAAAAAAACTAAACACGCTTTTAGCGCCACTGGTCATTTCACAACAAACTGTTGTGAAACGTGCACGACGCAACATATTTTGGGTTTTGCAAAAATGTTGCCACATGTACGTTTTTCGAATGAGTTTGGTTTCCAATATTCTTCAAAACATCTTAGTTTGTGTTCCGCAGAAAAAAAAGAAGTAATACAGGATTGGAACAACATGACATGAGGCTCACATAATTAAAATTTTTTAGTTAACTATTCCTCACATTAATGTTACCAAGTTGATCACTATTGTAAAGTGTTACCAACTCTCTCATCCCCCCGAGGCCCGGCAACTCACTTCCTTCTTTTTCTCTGACCTGCACCATCAGCTTTCCACTACATCTTTGCGCAAATTAATTTTTTAGATTACTCTGCACTGCAGCTTTGCCTTTTAAGAGTCAGTATCCCCTGATAATAAATTCAGACCTGGCGTGTATGATTTTCATAAAAGAAGTAATCTTAAAAGTCTTTTAGCAATCCTGCTGTAATCCTTGTTGTATTTGATGTAATTCACAAACTCATTTATATTCCCTGTATTACAAATACTGGAACATAATATAACTTGACTTATAAAAGTCTACATATTTCCATACAGGACATAAATCATTTGGCATGATGAAGGATGATGGCAAGCAACTGTGTGTGTCCGTCAGATCTGAATTGCTGCTTTAAGACGTAATAAACTCGATAAACACCAGTAGGCCTACAGTAAAAATGTTTTAAAGTGAGTACCCCAAAACTTTAAATGCTACTTAACTTCCAGTGCTGCATTTGAATTCAGGGTGCTGCTGGTAATGTGTGTTTGTGTATGTGTGTGTGTGTGTGTGTGTGTGTGTGTGTGTGTGTGTGTGTGTGTGTGTGTGTGTGTGTGTGTGTGTGTGTGTGTGTGTGTGTGTGTGTGTGTGTGTGTGTGTGTGTGTGTGTTTACATGCTTCTTGGCAGCACACTGAAATGCAAATCACTGTTTGGAAAAAAGAGACACAGCCTCCACAGAAAGCAATGCTTCCTCTCTTTCTCCTCTCATCTGCTGTCAGTGTGAACGGGAGCATACTTTTAAATAATGAAACACACAACCTCTCGCTGTCATAAAGAGAAACACTCACACACAATCTGTCATTTCAGAGGGAGGGAAATATCCCTGAAAATCATCTCTTAGGGAGGTGAAATATTGCTAAATATCACACATACACTCTTCAACATGCACATGCACGAACATGCACGCACATACATACACACACACACACACACACACACACACACACACACACACACACACACACACCATCTGGTCGGGCTGCTGGGTTTGTGTTTGCGACTTTCTATTTCGGGCTCACTTATGGCTGTTTTAATGTGTATGTAATTGTGTACGTGAGTTTATTTGTTGTGTTGTAGTTTTACATTCGAACACACTGGTGTTTATGAAAACAACATGATGAGGAACACCTCTATATGTTGAAAGCATGAATTTAAGATATATTTACACTATACCGTTCAAACGTTTGATTCAGCAAAGGATCCATAAAGTTGATCAAAAGTCAGACTTCTATGTTACAAAAGATTTAGATTTCAAACTGAAATTTCAGTTCATCAAAGAGTACTGAAGAAAAATAAAACCACTGTTTCAACAAAAATATTAAACAGTGCAGCTGTTTTCAACATTGATAATAATAAGAAATGTGTCTTGAGAATCAAATCAGCATATTACAATAATATTTCAGTATTTTTCCTTAATTTATTTTTGATCAAATAAATGCAGCATTGCTGCATTGGTAAGAGTAAGAGACTTGTTTCAAAGAAAGGTACAGACCTTTGTATGTCAGGTGTGTAACACTGGTGCTGCATCCACTGAACTGTCATTCACTGTGTGCTTGCAGTCTTCCCTGAGTACAAAAGCAGAATATAAAAGCAAAGACACACAGCCTTGTGGCGGTAACATTACAACCCGAGATGATCATTGAGAGTATTGTATTCAGGCCATATAGGACATTTACAAATAATGCTCTCAGTTTCATTCCAGTTTTCACAATGTGACAGCACTTCCAGTTATTGTAAATGTATCTCCCTGCATTTTTTATATTAATTTCAGAGTCACTATTAAATGATTTACATTTGAAAAGAAAAAATAGAGCTCTCTAGTGTTCACATCAACTGTTTACAAAAGTAGGACCTGTTCCTAAATGTCCTTTGCTGGTTCTTGGAACAACAATCCTCCCCTTACCAATTGTTTGAAAATGTAAAAATTTGTCACATTAAGAATTATTATTTCCTTTAGCCAAGACAGGGTAAGAGAGGCACTGTTCTCTAGAGCAGGGGTTTTCAAACTAGGGCCCAGGGACCCCCAGGGGGCCACAAGGAAGTGCTGAGGGGTCTTATATTTAATCAGTAAGTAATAGAAAAACATGAAATATGCTGTTGTTGTGATTCAAAATTATATTATTTAATATTAATATATTTAATATTAATTTACAAAAAAAAATAAAAATATTTGTCTTGCATTCTGAATTTGGGTAGAACAAATTATAACTGAGGACAAAGTAAATAAAAACATAAATAAAGTAAATGGAAACATTACTTCTTTTTTTTTTTTAAAGAACTCATTTATTTAATAATAAAAAAAATATACACTAAAGACAGTAATATTGTGAAATATTATTAACATTTAAAATAATTGTTTTCTATTTTAATTTAAAAATGTAATTTATTCCTGTGATCAAAGCTGAATTTTCAGCATCATTACTCCAGTCCTCAGAGTCACATGATCCTTCAGAAATCATTCAAAAATGCTGAATTGGTGCGCAAGACACATTTATCATATCAGAATGATTTCTGAAGGATCATGTGACACTGAAGACTGGAGTAATGATGGTGAAAATCCAGCTTTACCATCACATGAATAAATTGCATTTAAATACATTCATATAGAAAACAGTTATCTTAATATGAAATAATATTTCGCAATATTACTGTTTTTACTGTATTTTTAATTAAATAAATGTAGTCTTGCTAAGCATTAGAGCCTTCTTTAAAAAAAAAAAAAAAAAAAAAAAAAAAACACTGAAATGTAACTTCTCTATTGCTTAGCGGCTCACTGTCCATTCTCATGTAGAAACAAAAGAAAGTGCAACCAAATACTCCACCATTACATCTACTGACCATCAGATGCAATTTTAATTGGTTTATTTTTCTTTTTTTTTTAAAGTAATCTGAGCAGCATTTGAATTCTCGACCTCTTGCACTTGATTCCAGTATAGACTATCGGCTCAGTTCCCTGAGTGCCATGTGACTGACATGCGGCTACTTTCCATTGCCCATGCGGCTGAAAGCTGCTTTCCAACGTTTCATTCTGTGAAGAGCACTCACTGTAATGTGGCTCTGCATGTCAACACTCAAATGCACTTTATGGTTAAAATGCTCATCTTGGTGAGATATTACTATAAACACAGTCAGTTCTGTCTTAAGTGGATATAAAGAGGCAGGACAGAAAAAAATCATATACAGTATGTCAAAATTCAGTTCTGTTTTATACTACTGTCCAACAATACTGACAAGAAAAAGAGAAAAAAACTTCATTGCTCTTGTTGGAATAACTTTAGTAGCTTTAATTAGACATCTACATTTGAATATTAACAAGCCTGAAAAAAAAAAAAAAAGAAAGCTGATTTTAAATACAGGCCTGCTTTAATCAAACTCTGACGGCAGCAAATCAGTGTTAATGCATTCTATAAAAAAATAATCATGCAGTGAAGACTTAGTAGATGTAGTTTTATATACCTTGGATTATTTCATTTTCTGAATGTTTATTTGAATATTTGAAACTACCTGGAAAAAAAAACACTTTATACTTAATATGTATATATGTTTAATTGCTTTTAATTTATTTCTTTATTTAATCACTTGTCATGAGTAATTGTTTGCACAACCTGAAGTGTCTAAATTACTGAAAATACTTTACAACACGATGCCATTGTTTTAAGTTAATTTGTATTAAATATAAATATTTAAGCCTTTAAAAATGAATCACTATATATTTTTTGATCTGGTATCTAAATTGTATTGAGAACTGTAAAATTTCCCTGGTATTGGACACTTGAACATTTTGTATTATAACTATTGTTATTGTCAGGGTTGAGCTGCATACAACGGCACGAAGATGAAGATGAACGGTTCAAATAGTATTTAATAATATCCACATAAAGAATAGCAAGCAAACACAACCATAGTCTGAACTGAAAACACAGGACTTAAATACACAGACAAACAAGGTGATAATGACAACACAGTTGAACATAATGATGAAATCAAATCTGTAAATATGACGACAAACAGGCAGGGGAAATAGAAAACAAGTTATCATAGGTGATTTACTTTTGTAGGTTTTGTTAATATTTTGAATTAGATTTTATTGTTATATTTTCTGTTTTCATTTTAATTTTGTGTAATTTTGTGTAATTTTGTGATTTTGTATTTGTTTTTGTTTCAAAAATGTCTATAGAGTTTTTTATTATTAAGTTTTAGTTTGAGTTTTTTGGTAACACTTTACAGGTTTCATAGTTAACATTAATTAATGATAATAACCCTGATTGTGAAAACTGTACTGTAGTCCCTGCAACCAATCATTGTGTTCTAGTTTTGGATAGGTTTAGGGTTAAAGGTACAGTTCACCCTAAAATGAAAATTCTAATGAAAAAGTCATAATTTACTTAACTCAACCTGTGTTGTTCTAATGCAGTATACCCTTCTTTCTTTTTTGGACCAAAAAATTATGATTTAAAAACATTTCCCACTCAAGCTTTGGCAGTGAATGGCAGTGAATAGTGACCAGCATCAAGCTTTTTATAAAAGACACAAAAGTATGACAAAATGATCCCATGCGAAACGTACCATATATTCCAAGTGTTCTGGGGTTACACGGTAGGTAGGGTTCGGTGAAAACAAACAGAAATGTTATGTATTATTTAATGAAAATCCTGACCTTGGCCGTTAGTCTTCTGTGCTGCACTGCACGTTCATGAGACTCCATCAGCGTTGCAGTTCACTCCAACTCACCCAGAAAAAGCACACAAGTTTTTAGAACTAAGAAAAACGAGACATGAAATACAATCCATGTATCAATCCATACAATCTATTTTATTTATCTTGACTTTTCACAACTTGTGTGCTTTTTCTGGGTGAGTTGGAGTGAACTGCAGCGCTAATAGGGTCTCACAAACGTGCAGTGCAGCACAGAAGACCAACAGCCATGAGTAAATGTTGACAGTTTTCATTTTAGGGTGAACTGTACCTTTAAGGCTTTGCATGGTCGATTGGAATAGTGTTAAAGGGGCTATATGGGATTTTCTGAAATTTAAACTCGCGACTGACACCTGTGGCCAAAAAACGGAACTGCTCTTCCTTTCTGCTCGCTCTCGTACGTGCACACTTCACAAGTCATCCGCTGCAAAGAAGTCAACATTATGTTTACAGAGGTAAGAACAGTCAAATACATATATTGTTTGAGAAACTAAGTTTGTTTGCTGACTAGCGGTGGTGGCAGAGTGATCTGAAACGTTTAACATGAACGCGCTTGACGTCACATCCGCAGACAGCGCGCGAAAAATCCGACCCGACAGAAAATAGGAAAAATAGGATACCTTATAGGTGCACCCACTGTGAGCTGACAAGGTGTCAGTATGCTCATCAGGAGATGTTTGAGTCATAAATGGTCAAATAAAAAGGCTATTGTTACGTTTATTTTGGGGAAAAAGTTGCATATAGCCCCTTTAATAACAAAAAGTATGTTGATCCAGGTCCTACTAGGGTAAACCACGTTGTGCCATATGACCTTGTGATGCATAAACTCAGATATTGCGCACAATGCGCAGTGAATGGTTAATTCACATGGCTTTCTGACTGGCATACACCTCAACCGTGAAGAAAGTTCAGACCTTGCACAACCATAATAAAAAAAACACTCCCACATACACCCTTAAAACAATCTGCATACACAAGCACACTATATAAACATCTAGGATGAATATAAGTAAATGTGTGGTCAAAATTCAGCTCACTGCAGTGGCTTGGAAGGGTGAGGAAGAGAGATCTCCGGTCCCATCTGGGAATGGCTTTACTATAAGTCTGAATCATGCAGGAGGGACGGAGGACGACAGACGCTCAGACATCTGTCCTGCTCCCTTCAGAAGCAGCAACAACATGAGAGACCACTGTCCTATGAATTCTACATGAACTGTCTGCCACACCGGCACACGTGACCTCATTCTCACAGCTGATGGTCAGGCATTTTAAGATTCTTTGGAATTATCCATTTTTTGGCATTAGTTCTTCAATAAACAAATTTCAATGTTGGCTGCTATTTCAGCAACTCCATCCTAGATATACAAACTTTTCTGATGAAGAAGTTTTCATGAATGATTGCAAGTATTCTCATGTCTGCGTGTTTATGTGCATGCGGGTTGGTGATATTTATTTGTATTAGTTTTAGTCTTGCCTCACATTGTGCATTGGTAGTTTTTAGCGGTTCATTATCATGCTCACACTTAAAGGGATCCTATTATGCCCTTTTATGAATCTTGATTTTGTTTTTGGGGTGTACTAGAATATGCTTTAATGCTTGATTGATCAAAAAAACATTATTTTTCCTATATTTTACACTATTATAGCACCTCTCTCCAGTCTGGCTCGAACGGGCTGAACAGTTTCTTTTCCGATGAAGCCCCTCCTTCTGAAATAGGAAATGTGCTGTGATTGGTCGGCTGGCCCAGTGTGTTGTGATAGGCAACGCTTAGCGGAGAAGCACATGTTCGGGAAATGTCATGCGCTCTTGCATAACCATGAGTTTCATCTGCTCAGGTGTAAATATTAAGGATGGCGTAAATTTCAACCCAATTCAAGCCTGATTCAGACTTGTTAACAAACAAGAGGATCGACAGAACGGATTTCATGCACAGACTTTGCAAGCACGGAGTGGTATGTTTTTTTTTTTGTTTGTTTTTTATGCATTTTAGATACAATGTTATACACCATTTAATCATGATACTTGTTGGAAAACTATGGTAATACAAACAGTAATCAATCACAAAAAAAATATTTTCCTAAGGGGCGGCGAACGGTCTTACAAAAGCGAGAGCTTACAAAAGCTACAGTAAACACTACATCAACACTAATGTTGGCTAGCAGGTGAGCGGAGGCAAAGCTTTGCCCTTTTTTCACATCATAGCAACAACATAAAACTGACAAAACTACAAATAATAAGAGTTGTGATCCACAAACAACATATTGTCCCGACAAAGTGGGAACTGCTCCATTTCAGGAGAAGGATTTGTGCGTAGCTACATTTTACTCTTTTCGTTTCTGGAAGTTGTTCTCCATAAAATGTGCATGACACAGATAAACGTTGGGACACTCTAAGTTCGTCAGCCTAGGTCAAACAAATGAGTTTTGGGAAAGGGGTGGAGAAAACAGCATCTCTTTGACATAAACCAGGCTTCGCACCTTTTTTTTCTTTTTTTTTTTTTTCGTATTCCGAGGGTGGGGATTATTTAAATGAGTAACATGGGGACTTCATAAAGCTGTTGTAGTCCAAACAAGCAGTTCGTTGTAGTTCTTGGAAAGTGAATTCTGTTCAATAAAATATCTTCCTTTGGAGTGGACTTTGAGGTTTGTAACCTTGCATATCTTATGCTCAAACAGCAGCATTACACACTATCTAAAGTTGAAAAAGTGAAAAAGCACAATGGAACTCCTTTAAAGAGGAACAGTTTACCCAAATAATTTGTCATCATTTACTCACCATCATGCTGTGGCAGCAAGTTTTGCACAGACAAGCAACATTCAAATTGTCTTCACAAAATGTAAAGAGCTAGTTCTGCTAATGGCTTCCCTTTCACATTAATGTGTCATAATGTTTCCATTATTCAATTATGATACAGGCAGATCTACTAAGATATCAGCATTTAATTCACTGAACTCACAGATTTAAACATAAGCTTAATAAATCTTTGACTAGATAAGAGTGTTGAAAAAACACAGAGAATATAAGCTTTCTACTCTCTCAAGTCCAACACTCCTGCCTTTATAGTCTCATCAATATAATCCTCTTCTCTTCCATATGAGAAACAGAGAGAGAGAGCGAGGTGATTCTGACTGAGAGTTGGCTGTCTAAACGGCACACATGTGGGGCTTTACACATTTTTGGCAGGTTCAGATAGAGAAGAATGCACAGCTTGCAGTCCAGGTGTGTGTTATAAATTTTGTTCTTTCTTTTTTTTGTACCTCCCACAAAAGAGTGCCAAACTTCTTCACAGATTAAAACCTGTGCAGTCAGAAATGACAAATCCTCCAATAAACCATGAAAGTCACAAGTATATAGAACAAATCCATCTTCCAGAAATTAACTTTTTATGGAGGTTGTGGTAGACAGACAGACATTAATAATAGGGATATGTAGATGTTTAATAAAATGACATATATCTATCACAGTGTTTACAGTATGCTGTTTGTAGTTGGTGATCAATGAAATACACAAATATGGAGTCTGATTAGGGTAAAGGTTTCACTGCCTCATTAGTGGTAAGGGCTTTTGAAGGAACATGCTTGTAAACATGAAAGTGTATTAGTGGTTCACTCTCAAACCAAGTAGCTGGACATCTGCACCATCAAAGGCAATCCACACACGCATATGCAAACAAGGATGTAACCTGTGTACCTGTGCCAAACATGAATGGACCTCAAGGCAAGATCAATGAAATAACTTGTTTGCACTTGCATAAGTGTGTGTGTATGTGTTTGTTTGTGAGATCTTTAAGGACCCTGTTGGTGAAGGCTGATTTCACCAGTAATGAGTTTGGCGTAGAGAACACGGGCACACACACGCACGCAAACACACACACGTTGGTGCATCTGTCATTATGAGGACATTCCATAGGTGTAATGATTCTTACATTGTACAAACTGTATATTTTATCCCCTTACACTAACCCTACCCCTAAAACCCATCACACAACACTTTCTGCATTTTTACATAAAAACAAAACAAAACAAAGAACCGCAGCAGAGAGCTGTATTTGTATGCTTAATGCCTATATAGAAAACAGATGCCAAATATCTCATTTTTGACTTTGGGCTGCAAATTGTTTTTTTCTAGCTAACTAACTAATAAAATAAATACATAATTAAATATCTAAATAAAAGCTAAATAAATCAAGTAACTAACTAACTAAATAAAAAAATATTAATGATAATAAGATGCCATTAACAATTTAAATGCAAAGGAATACATACAGTATTTATTCTACATGATATCACAAATTATTATCAATGCATGAACCAAATATTTTATCTTTTTTTATTTTTATTATGGCTGCATGTTTATCCACTGTCTTCGATTTCCACTGGAAGCGGCGACATCAAATCTCCAGAGGTGTCAAGTAACGAAGTACAAATACTTCGTTACCTTACTTAAGTAGAAATTTGGGGTATCTATACTTTACTGGAGTAATTATTTTTCAGACGACTTTTTACTTCTACTCCTTACATTTTCACACAATTATCTGTACTTTCTACTCCTTACATTTTAAAAATAGCCTCGTTACTCCTATTTAATTTCGGCTTGTTTTCATTCCGGCTTGTCGTCGTTAAAAAAAAAATTGGCCAATTACACAAACGGTTTAGATCTGAGTCCCGCCTCCTGAATACACATCGCTAAACTGATTGGCGTTGTGTTTTCTTTCTAACTTGTGAGAGGCTGTAGTCACATTTGGTTGTGTGAAGCTCCCAAAACTCCTCCGAAGGAAACCTAGATGCGATAAGCGAGGGAGAAATCGGGGCAAATCGCGTCAAATATTGATTTAGAGAGAGAGAGAGAGAGAGAGAGAGAGAGAGAGAGAGAGAGAGAGAGAGAGAGAGAGAGAGAGAGAGAGAGAGAGAGAGAGAGAGAGAGGAGAGAGAGAGAGAGAGAGAGAGAGAGAGAGAGAGAGAGATGAGAGAGAGAGAGAGAGAGGGAGGATTTTTTAGACTTTTACTTGAGTAAAAAGCTTGAGTTGATACTTCAACTTCTACAGAAGTCTTATTTAAACCCTAGTATACTTCTACCTGAGTAATGAATGTGAATACTTTTGACACCATCTGCAAATCTCAGGTAAAATTTCAAAGTTAAAGTGCCCCTTTTACTTTTTTTGTAGCATCTAATATATGCAAAAGTATATAATACATGCAACATTTCAAAGATCAAAGTGCTCGATAAATACACTGTTAGACTTTTCTGTAATTTCTACAGTTATTTACTTTAAATCCCCCAGTATTATACTGCTATTTCTCTTTACAGTAAATAACTGTGATTCCAATTGCATCATGGGAATTTTCTGTGACGTCTAACACCACATACAGAGACTTACTGTATTTTTTAAATTTGCTGTATACTACTGTATTTGACGTAACTGCCTCTCTGGCTGGCACCATTCCACCGTGCTTTTTATTTCCTAATTTTTGCCTTACACCGCGTGTCTACAACACTATAATAGCCAGAGGCTGTCTATATTGGACACATTGAAGCGACCGGACCTTTAAATGCAAACCTGTTTATCCCTTGTAAGAACTAGCGCGAGCGCTTGGACTCGTATCGGACTACGTCTGAAATATAACGGCCGCGGCGCATCACTACACTGTCTCTTGTCGCGTCAGACAGACATCCAGTGTAGGTAATGGGGTCTGTCTTTTGTTGGATCGCGACGTTCGTGTCTGGCCCGGGGAAGAGACGGAATTCACTTCACCGAGAGAGAGATCAGCATGCAAGGTAAAAAAAAAAAACATTCTGTGTATGTTGACTATAAACTGGCTGTTGACAGGATTGTGCCCAGTTTAACGTATGTTAGCCTAACGTTACTCGTCGTCAACATGGCGGTAACGAACTTTACCATGGTAAACTGAGCTAACGTTTCATTTTACACACCTTGTTAGATTATTGAATTGTCGAATATGCCAACGAGCAACGCGTTTACATTAACAATAAATGTGAATAAACTAATGTGAAATTCTGTTTATAGCCTAATGTTGGCCTACTGATGAGAACCTTTATAGTTTTAGCATTAGTTTGCAAACTATACCATATTATAGGTTTTTTTTTTTAATGGAATTTAATATTTACTTCCATTTTTGTGTTTAAAGGCAACTGCAACAAAGCGCCAATTCGCGCCAGATTCCAGAGGTAACTAAGGCCAGCCCATTTGTGATATATTTTGAGATAAGTTTGCTGAAATGATTAGCATACGCTATGTGAAAATTGCTTTTGAGCCACTGGTGCAGACTAGGTAGCTTACAATATCTTATAAAATCTCTATAAAATTGGCTAACTTTATATCAAATAAGTGACCTTTGCATTATGTCTAACTTTATTACACAGCAAATGAACCAATCAGAAGATGGACCATTGTCTGTTCAGTCTCACCAGATTAAATGTATCCAGGTAAGCACTGCAGTAAAACTCTCACTAGGCTAATTCATTCAGACCAAATCTAGCATTCTAAACAACTTAAGTTTATATTTTTGCATTATTTTTATATTTTATTAGCCAGAAGACTCTACCATTGCAGTTCCACGGTCCTAATATCAGCGCACAGGTGGGTTAACTACTGTAGGAAGGAGAACGATCATCACACAGTGATTTCTTGCATGTGTCTTACTGTGTATTTGTCTCAAACAGGTACTCCTTCACTGCAGACAAGCTGAAATGGGCTAAAATCATCTATTTCAGTCGGTCTTTCTATGGATCTCAGCATTTTTGGACAGAATTTAGGATTTGTAAGTATTAAAATTTAATTTAGTTATTTTGTATGCTATTTATTGACAAAAGCTGTTTACAAATATATATTCTTAAGTTTTTGTGAAAATAATAATAAAAATTAACAAAAAAGGAGGTTAAAAATAATGTGACACTAATATTCTCTCTCTCTCTCTCTCTCTCTCTCTCTCTCTCTCTCTCTCTCTCTCATATAGTTTTGGAACCGGGATCTCCTCTGAAGGACTGAGTACATTTGTGTTTGTGGGCACGCATGCAGATCAGGGAACACTCTGATGTTGTCAATCAAGTTCTGAACAGGAACCAATCTTTGGAGAAGTTCATTTATTCACAAAGGTGGACAAAAACATTGTGTTGGCTTTTTAAAGATTATTTTGATGATGACTTTTACTCCTATGCTGTAGAAAAGATGGAGTAGACAGTCAGACATTGATAATAATAAGAAATGACTGACATTGATAATAATAAGAAATGTTTCTTGAGCATCAAAGAGACTTCTTTCAAAAACATTAAGACACTTAAATACTTCTTTTGGCCACCAGTGTACATGAATCCAACACATTTTTGGAAATAAGTGAAATTATTTTGAAGGTGGGGTTATGTGTCTTGTATTGTGAAAAGAACTGTGTTTTGTCCTGTTTTGGACATTTCCTTTTTGAATGCTTAAAAATGTATTTATATTCTGCAGTTTTATGAATGTAATGGTTGATATTACATACAGTTTGGTACTGTAACTCTTAATTACAGTAACTTACTGGCAACAGTGTTGCCAGTAAGTTACTGTAAAAAACCCTTGAAAAGTCTAACAGTGTAGTTATTGTCTCCCAAAAGAAATAATTGATTCTGAACTGCTGAAATAAGTCGTCAGCAATTCCAGTCTTACTTCCTGTTACAAACCTACATAGCTACAAATTTGCATAATGCCGGCCAACGTCTGCTTTGACCCTCAAACACTGTAGTTGTTGCTAAGGCCTGGAATAGTTTGGTTCATGTTGTCGACATGTTGAGAAGATGCTGTTTTCTGCGCTGCCAAAGTAAATCCACATTGCATGCCCTTTCAAAGACGGAGGACTCTGGCTCAAATTGAAACGGTAAAACCCGACACCTTCGTGACTGTTTGTATTGTTGTGGATTTTTCCCTGAATCTGACTATCTGGGTCTCGTCTACAAATCGACGTACCCACTCAATATCTCCTAGTCTAACTTGTTTTCCCTTACTAACTAGTTTTCTTGCTGCGCAGCATAAATAATAAACGAGACAGGCTTCAGTAAATGTCCCTCAGATGGTTTATTCAAACGGCTCGAGCAATACTCAGAGAATCTCGGCCCAACATAAGAATACAATAGGCTTTATAGGGTAAAGCCAGACACATCAAAATAGAATCATCATGACTAACATGTCATGCGCTATCAATATGATTGGTTAAATTGTTTAAAACCAGCCCCCCCTTTCATTACCCTTTGTTAGCTACATCAGCAAAATATCAAAAACATTGTAAGGGGTTAATATTTCAGTCAATCATTTCACAATACAGTCAAAATAAACAGGACATTGAGTCCTTTTTCAAAGTTCCATTCGACCAAGGTTACACTGAGTCAAAAGTTTGTTATTTATTAATAATTAGATCATATCGAAAGTTCGTCTGGTGGCTACATCTTAAATAAAAGGAAGTAAAAGTTATCCTGTTTTATTGTTAGATCTGGAATGGAAAGTTAGTCACCATCAGACATAAAAATGGGAAGTGTAATAAAAAGTTTATCATAAGATGAAAATCTAAGTTCAGATTTTCATGGTTAGTAACATAATTAATCTTATCTAATTAAAATCTACTGCAGTATCACTATGCATCCAAGTGCTGAGGAAGCCTCCTTTCGTTTCCGACACGCACTGTAAGCAGTCGACCAATCGAAAATCAGGGGTTTAAGAACAGAGTTGATGCTGCAATGTTATTATGAGAAAAGTTTTATGTTTTTTTGATCTTGGATGCATGTAAACCTTTTGTAGAAGATCTCCAAACCTTTAAAATAGCATAGGGGCGCTTTAGATTTTGTCAACTTTGTTGCTGGCAACAGTCCCTGTCGCTCATGTTGCCAGAAATTGCCAATGCTCATTGGAAATAAATGACTTTTGGTTGCTGGCAATGAGAATGGGCCTTTACTTTTCGATTTCAAGCTTTGATGCCTGGTAATTGTGACAAAAAGCTTTCGGCAGTTCTCACAATGGTGCTGAAAGTGATTTGAAAACATTTGATTCCACAGATTGGAACTACATAATAGTAAAAAAACAGATTAGCGAGGACAGAGGTGCCATCGAGTTTGGATATTATAAAAACATAAGCACAGGCTTCACATAATATTTGAATAGGTCTAACCAGCTTGTTTGAACAGAGCTAACAATACTAAAAAAGTGAGACATTTAAAAAGAACTAGTATCTCTTTGTATGTATTCCTTCTGTTCATAAAGAGGACTGTCGGGCTATGAAATATAAATTTCAGCCTTGATGAATGTACTTCATTTGCCATTCACATTGCTGTAGCTCAAAACCACTTTGGCCAGCAGCCATATCACCCTGTAGCCCAAGACTGGTTGCCCACTGAAGCTAAGCAGGGTTGAGCCTGGTTAGTACCTGGATGGGAGACTCCTGGGAAAACCAGGTTGCTGCTGGAAGAGGTGTTACGTCAAAGAGCACCATCCTTTGGGTGAGACGTTAAACCGAGGTCCTGACTCTCTGTGGTCATTAAAACTTACCAATCATGGCCTCCTAATAATCTCCATCCATTAAATTGGCTCTATCACTCTCTCTCCTCTCCACTGGTGTGTGGTGAGCGCACTGGTGCCGTTGTACTGTGGCTGCCGTCGCATCATCCAAAAGGATGGTGAACACTGGTGGTGGTTGAAGAGAGATCCCCTGATATGATTGTAAAGCGATTTGGGTGTACAGTAATACATATGAAAGCGCTATATAAATGCCTCATTCATTCATTCACTTTTATAGACTTGGATGGCTGTTTATGAATAGTTGTGTAATGTTTTTGCTCCTTGTCCACATGAAGGTCACACACCAAGATGAAGAACAGACAAAATATTTGAAATATCTGCATCACCTTTACTGTCAGCTAAACCTTAGCTTCCTTTTTACTCTTAAGAGCACAACAATTTGTACTTTTTAAATTAAAAACGTAATTAAAAGCTGTCAGGATTTTTAAAATCAAGGTTACTGAGGGGGCAGCCGAAGCTTTGCTGCATGAACAGGTGCTTTAAACTTTGAGTTTTTTTTCTTCATTAAAAAATCTTTTCCGCCTTTGGTTGGAAAAATAATTACTTTGTGTGAAGAGTGGCAAGTGTCAAGAGCTTGTTTTGATGCAACACTTCTGAAGGAAACTTTCCTGCAGCCGTTTCAGCAGATGTATGCACTCATGAACAAACACATTTCATACAGCAGGAAAAGGCAGAAGCATTTGAAGGTTCTGCTTTTTGATCGGCCGACAGGAAGAGAAGATAAAAAAGACAAAACCGTTTTCTTAAAGACACAGAGAGAGAGAGAGAGAACATGCACCATTGAATGACAGTTAGATTCAGAAACATGTTCTTTCTTTTCTACGTTCTTAGAGATGACATGCAGCTACTGTATGCCAACACAAACCTGTTGGAAGACAGTCATTATTTTTAGCAATTCGGTTGGTAAAGCACATAAAGCAAACAAAATATACAGCGGTGGAAATCTGAGAAGATGACAAAATAAGGATTTGTTATCCTTAGTCTTTTTTGTAGTTTTACCTGTTGTTGTTTTATGCTCTTTTGGTTGTGTTGTTCATGAGAATGGACTTTTTTGATGGTGAAACAAACAAAATCATCTCATTTTCAGTCAGTGCCCTGTGCGTTTCATTAGTGCACTTTTTCATTTCATTGTTGCTATGTTAATTATAGTGTCAAGTGCAAAGCACTTAAAAGTTGAACTGTGAGTCTGTTTATCTTGAAATGTTTACGGGCACCCAGTACTAGTGTTATAATGTGTCATGGTAGAAAGTTAACTGAATTTATGTGTACAATGGTATGACACTTTAGAATTTTACAACAGATGCAATGAAGCTGTATGTCACAACAAGTCAAAATCAAAGTGATTGCATCTCGAAAGCATTCTAGTATTTAATTCAATGATTAATTTAATTCAAACTAACTGCTTGAATGAACATTCACAAATAATGAATAAAGACTCAAACTTTGGAGATTTATCACAATGATTACATTTGCACATTTATATGCATATACCTTTATTTTAATATCCATCACAAATGAGCACACAATCCTACACAGCTGAATCACTTAATTAGGATTTCATTTCCTGCACGGAGAGAGTCAGAATGTGAAAATCTTCTGCATTCCCAATTCCATCATATAAAGAAACTACAAACGAAAAAAAGAAAGAAAGCGAACAAGAGCGCGGCAGACTTCATACCTCTGTTTCCTGTTAATCAACACAATGATCAATGGAACTCGTCTCCTCTCCAACACCATGCTATCACACAGCTCCTTTCTTTTTTCCCCTTTCACTCTGTCTTTCAACAGAGTAATTTTACATCCTTTCTTGGTTGAAATGCACATACACACATTCTCTCCGACTCCTGCCGTCTCTCAAGGCTGGTTCTTTCAGATTCAAAACCTGTAGCTATGCATGATTGATTGAAATGAACAAGAAAGAGAAAAAGCATTGTTTTTGTACGTGTAAATCATTGCCTCAGCATATGTGTACAGCATCTTAAAGGTCTTTAAAGGTAGAGTAGCATAAACGTAGGCATATCTGTTTGAGCACGTTCGTACGCTTGCATGCGAGATAAAGCAGTTTGAAGTTGACACAACTTCAATGTTTTCTTCCCCCCACAGCAGCTCTTCACAGCTGATGGATCGACACGATGAGACCATCACTCTGACAGGCCGACCAATCAATGCTCTTGTTTCAAGGCCACCTGCTTCAGAAACGAACTTGCTAGCACTTCACAATTTTTTTTCCATGGAAAATATCAATATTTCATTCTCATTCATACATATACATGATTTTTATTCAAGCAACCTGTTCAGGTGTTCTTTGATCTGTTTGGCTCTAAGCCCTGTAAGTCTTTTCCTCTGAGCCTTTGAAAAGACGCTATAAGTGATGCTAATTCCTTTAGCAGCAGTTTATAATTGAAATGAATCATATTTAATATCCCCATTAGCTCTCAATGGTCATCGCATCTACAGTAGAAGATTTTCGCACGTGGCTTGTGGAGTTGACTGCAGTCCAATTACAGCGATCTGTATTCTGCTTGGTCTGAAGGTGCTGCCATGCTGGGTTTGTGGAGAACATTGCAGGGCATCTTGAAGTCTCATTAAAAGCACCTCAGAGCTGATCCAGAAATAGTCTGCCCTTACTTTTATAATGCCTGTGCTAAGCTACATGTGAAATCGATATTCACAAATTGTGATATTAATTGAGATCTCTCATTTGAATTGTTTTTTTTCTGTATATGGTGGCCAAAAAAGGACACCTAAGCCACATAAAAATGCATGGATTTCTTTTCATTCGCCTATATAACAAAATATCAAACAAAGTGGTATTTATTTTAAAGAAAGGAAAACAAAAATAAAAGATATTTGTCAGTAACCCTATATTAATTCAACATGTTCAATAGAGTATATCCAGAAATGGAATAAAGTTATAAAACACAGTCTTCGCTGCATAATTTATAAATTAAATATAGATTTTTTTTTTAATTAAGCAACAAAAGTTATTCAGTTAAGAGCAGTTAGTGATTTCCTCTTTTTTTGTTCTTTGATTAACATTAATAACACAGACAGCAGCAGGTTTATTAGGCTGCTGTCACTTTAAGACGACGCACCTGACGCATATCATGTTTTCTCACATTTAATGCCTGCAACAAACTGAAATTTCTGCAATCTTATAAGATCATTACAAATCTCACTGTACTATGAATAGTACAGTTTCTAATAAACTTGGGAATGACATGAATGTGGACTGTACAATGATGACACCTAATGTATCTTAGGCTAGGTTCACACTGTCAGTCCAAATCTGATTATTTGTGTATCCGTTTGAATTCTGATCTAAAATTATTGACAGTCCACACTGTGTATCGCATCTGTTCAGATCCGATGTGTGTCCATGCCGCTCTTTCGGTTTTTGGAATATCTGAATTCTATGCCAATGATGTTGCGTTGTTTGGTATACACCAAAAACAACAACAACCGCAACATGGAGGGATTTGTGCTGGACTACTGCGTCTTCTGAGGCAGCGGCAAAACCGTAGGAGGCATGGGTATGGCTTTTTTTTACCGTGCTGTCATGTCTGCCGGTTTCAAAACATGTCCCCATTATTCCCGTAAAAGAGGAGGAAGCGAAAGAGGAGAATATGGACGCGGTCATGGCTAGGGAAAAGAGGCTAACTTTGTAAATGGAGCTTGAGGTAAATAGTTTTAAGTTTTAGCGCCATGTAGCGTTGATCAGTACAGTATATATATATATATATATATATATAGTAGCAGGTATTGAGAAGAGAATATTATTGTTATTATTGGTTATTTCATTGGTTAATGTAGTTTGTTATGGCCAGCATGGAGAGTTATTATCAGGCACACGGTTCCCTTCCCCCACTCATAATACAGAGATTGAGGGAAACGCAACAAGTTAGTGTCTTTCTGTATTTTAATATTTCTATGTTCCCCTTTTCAGGTAAGCTCCTTAAATATTCAAATATTTTATGTTAATATGAGTTTGTGTATATAGGATGTTCGTATAATTGTTATATACCCGTATTGTGGAAAAAGAGATTGTCGCACATGGCGAATGTGGATAGTGTCCGATGCTATGCTACCATCAGCACGTATCAATGCACTGTATTGTTAGTACATGAAGTGTTATGGGTTTCTAACAATTCGTATAATGAAAATACAGTGTTATTATGCTGTTACGATGAGTTTGGCTGTAATATTATTATATTCTAACACTGTTTTATGTTTATTTGAGTCTGTATCGTACATGAGTGAGTGTTAATGGGTCAGGTGCTGAACCGTCCATGTTTAAGTGTGAAGGACTGCAGTTTTCACATAAAATGGATGACGTGTAAAGTGGTATTATATTGTGACAACTATAATATTTTGAGATTAATATGCACTACATAGTAGTACTCTGTACTAGAGTATAATATACAGTATTACATTAATTCTGATTTATAAGTAATATGATTTGCATTTTCTTTATTTTATATTTTATTCATTTTCTTTATTTAACATTTTATTTTGTCACACATACAGATGCAAGCTATCTTGTTTATTGTGTGTAACAGGCCTATATAGTGTTTTATGCCAATTGATGCTCATATCTTTGTGTTTTTACAGTAAATACAATATGGGTCACTTGAGAATGCAATATTGTTATTTGCAAGTTGTTATGCATTTTATGGTAATTTTGTGCACTCATAATACAGAGATTGAGGGAAACGCAACAAGTGTCTGTCTGTATAAGTGTCCTTTTCCAGGGAAACTACACATACAGTACTGTACAAAAGTTTTAGATCAGTAAGATAGTTTTTTAAAAATAATTTATTTGATCCAAAATACAACAAAAACAGTAAAATTGCTCAAGAATCGTGGCTAAATTATCCCAAAAAAGTGTAGTTAGATATAAGAAAATCTCTAGCAGCATTTGTTTGCAGATGCCAATTGCTTTGACATTTTGGCAACTAATAAAATGAAAATCATAAATTTTTCAGTGCAACTTGAGTGTCCCTAAGTGTCCAAATACTTTGGGGAAAACTCTCTTTGCTCTCTGTCCACATTGCCTCAGTTAAATGCCAGTCAACACATCAGTAAACATCCTCGTGACAAGAACGATTACATCACAGCTCTTCAGCCAAACATAGCATCTTCGGTTTAACCCTGTCACATTACGGAGGTCAAAGAGCATATCAGTCAAACCTTTGCGTCTGCTAACCCCTCATGACAGCACGCATCCACACAAAGTTCTGTTTTTATGCCATACTTGCTCGCACAAACAAGCGCAAGCACGCACACACACACACACACACACTTTGAGAACCGCGAACACCATCAATCACCTTGAATCAGTCATCAATCAAGCTTGGCGGGAGACGTCCCTTTCAGACCAGTCTCCGTGGTTATGGTGAGGCGTTATGCCTCCGTATTTCGGATGATAGGCGGCCTAGGGAGACTTGCAGCGGTGCCTGTAAGTGTGTTTTTTATGCGTCCAAACCTGTGTGTATGTGTGCCTTCCTTCCTCTATCCCATGGTCCTCTTTCTCACCATCTATTCCCTGCAGTCCACATCCAGCTGTCACTCACAGTAAATGCACATCCATGTTTTAATCAAACACAGGCATGTTTTTAACTGCCTAGTCTTAGAACAAACAACTCAAGCTCAAACACACTTTGTAAATCCGATGAGACTGGTGATTCTCCACCAGCAGTCGTGTGAGTGTGTGTGTGTGTGTGTGTGTGTCCAAGGGGATTGTGTGGCCCGATAACACAATTAAATGATTAAATGTCACTGATAGCTTGAAGGGCTTGTGCTTTACATACTACATTAATGCAGACATTGTCTCCATAACAAGTTTATATATGTAAATATTCATTAGCAGCTGTTAGACATTATTTGCAAGCTCTTCCTTTTGGCTGTAAACACTATTAATGTTCAAATTGTTGGGAATTACAAAACTACCTATTGATGTTCTGTCATTTCTTTTAACATGCCATAAAGGACAAAAGGTTGCGATTGGATGGTGTGGCTGAAAAAAAAAAAATTCAGGCAGTTGTCCAAATTAATTAAGACATCTTGTGGGTGTCTATGAGGATTATATTAACCCTCATGTTCTGTCTGGGGTCTGAAAGAACCTAAGGCTGTTTTAATAGCTGAAAAATTAATGCATCAACATTAAAGCATCTGCTTGATACTTTGAGAACAGATTATACATAAGATTATAAAGAGGACCTATAATGACCTTTTACAAAGTCTTTATTTTGTTTTTGTGGTCTACTAAAATAGGTTTTCATGCTTGAATGTTCAACAAACATTATTTTTCCCATATTTTACTTTGTTCCAGCACCTGAAAATGATAAGCTGATGGTTATTTTCATAGTTAAATAGACCTTTTCCATAGTTCCATTTCCTGTGTCCGGTTCCATATCACTCACCATTTTACCAATGCATGTATGAATGTATGTATGTTTGTTTAGTTAGTTAATAAAACTTGTGCACAATATGTATTTGGTTTCTGATTCTCTGCTTGCAACAAAGTCCATTTTACGATCTTGATCTTGTTACATGCTCTAAGCGCTGTACATGCTAAGAAATAATAATTTTTATAAAGATACACTTTTCTTAGAATAATGAATAATCAAAAGAGTTCGTTGGAACTGATTAATTGATTGTAATATTAATTTAGCTACCTCAAGTTAATCTAATTAACTGACCCACATATTAATAATTAATCATAATTGATAATTATGAGTTATTATTAACATTTCCCCTTTGAGCTAATTTGTTACATGAACTATGAACTTTTATCTTAGTTATTCTGTGATCATTTGAATATTTGTAACACAGAAATATCGATACTGTATGGTTGAAAAGACTGTGAAAGTAAAGCTGTTTCATAAGGCTTTTCAGTGCATTCATTACTATTTTAATATTTATGAGAATATTCATATTCTATTAAAGGATAAGCTTCCAGCACTTCGCCCACACATCGCACCAGAACTGTTTTCGGAACCGAAACATAGGAATTTCGCACGGTTCCGGTATTTTTCAAAAACACTAAACGATTCTCGGTTCTCAACCCTACTTTTGGGAAATGCACCCCTGTTTAGATTGTCTCTATGAAACCCCTTCTTCTGAAAAAGCGTAATGCGCCCTGATTGGTCTGGACCAGTCAGTTGTGATTGGTCAACCGCTTCAAGCAAGGGTGTGTCAGAAATGTTCATCCAACACACTACTAACACAACTCAACCGGGCCTCGCCCCTTTATTTGTGTATGGGGTGGGAATTATTTAAATGAGGCATAGTGTGACGTATACGTTCCTAGAAGAAAATTCAAGACTACAATTGATGTGTTTCGGGGAGGTCAGACACCGTGCTTAGTGATATAGATAATAACTCCCTTTGGAGTGACTGGTGCTTTGTAACTTTGCAGACATTTTTCATGTGCAAACAGCAACATTACAGACTAAAGAAAAAGTTTAAACTGATAGATAAAGGTATATATCAATTAGTGAGATATAAAGTCATAATTGAGAAATAACTGTGAAATTACATAAAAAAAGTTGCATTATGCCACTGTGACATAAAAGTAGCAATTTCAAGAAATATTTTGCAGTATCAAAATATAATCTCCTATTTGTGAGCTTTAAAGTCACATTTTGAATTTGATCTATAAAGTCACAATTACGAGAAATAAAGTTGCATTTCCAAGATATAAAGTCATATTGCGAGATGTAAAGTCACATTGATAGATATAAAGTTGCAAATAATTATGATAAACAGTTAGCTATTTCACAATATAAAGTCTCATTTGGATGTATAAAGAAACAATTTGGAGATGTAAAGTTACAATTAAGAGAAATTGTTCTGGGCCCGGTTTCCCGATAACGCTCACTCTTAGCCTGCTAAGAAGACTCGAAAGATATATCTTACCAAATTTGTTTATTTTCCTAAGTGTGTTCCCCGAACTATACCTTAGGAAGCCGCTTAAGATATACCTTCTTACGTGGGACGTGACCAGGCGCTGTCCGTGCCAATGGTGCTGAATTGTTTGAAATCGATGGCTCGAGAATCAATTATTCTCTCGTGCAGGGGCTGTTTATGTGAAAAAGCGGTCATCTTTATAAAAGAAGCACTTCAGAAATAGTTGAAATTTCAATTTATTATGATTATTGGATATTATAAAAAATAATTCAAACTATAATAGCCTATAAAAGCGTAGCCTACATATTTTAAAATTGTAACATTTAGCCTATTGCTGCCACAATAACCTTTTCAAAAATTTACGTGCCGCCTTTTCTTTCCCATTTTTGTTCGCTGAGGTGGAGCTGCGATGAAATATTGTTCTTGTGTAAATACTTTCCAGAATTTCAGTAATAAAAGTTTACATCTTGCGTACGGTGCTCGGCAGTGATCAAAAAGGATTTAAACCATGAATTTTGAATCTCTTGTAAACTCGGAGATGTGGATTCAGACGGCAATTAAATTACCACACGACCTGTTTGTCAAAAAACAGAAGGTACTAATTTGGCCAGGGCCAAAATTAATTTGGCCACTGATATTATGGATTCGGACGGCACTAAAATCACCGACTTACCCCTGTAAATGTTTAAAATACCGGACGAGCCCATGAGAAACAATATTAGAGTCCGAATAGGACTTAACTGACAGTAGCCTATGCTTTCACTGGCCTTTAAAAGAGCGTTTTAATTCAATTAATAATATTGTATAATAATATAATTAAAAATCTAACAACAATCAGTGTAATGACAATTTTATTCTTTGCATGAAAACACTTGAATTAGCCTAATTTAATACTGTCTGGGTGTATTAAAACTTCAGAATTATATTCATTTAGACCTGCAACAACGCTAAGAGAGAGCTACGAATGGTCCAGACCAACCTTACGAAAGTGTGACTTACAAAAGATATACTTAGCGTACGAACGTTTCGGGAACCGTCCCATAAGGTTAAGAGAGAGGTTAAGGAATAGGTTAAGAACTACTTAGAGATAAGAACGCTTTGGGAAACCGGGCCCTGTTGGATTGTGAGAAAATCCAAAAGAAGGATACAGATTCAATAATGTCTTCCTTTTAGGTTCTGATAAGGTCAGACACATTTATTTAAAGGGGTCATGAACTGGCTTTTGACATTTTTTTTTTATATTGTTGTCTGAGGTCAACTTGTGACGTTCGCTTGGTTTTTACATTCAAAAACATCAAAATGAATAAGTAATAGGATATTTTCTACCCTGGTTTTGAGCCTCTCCTGAAAGGCTCAGTTTTTATGGGTGTGCCGAATTAATGACTTGGAAGTAAACGCCCACTTGCTATGATTGGATAACAGTTTTGCATATTATAATGAGTTTCATGTAATGCGTGAATCGGTGGGCGGGGCTAAACAGGCAGTGTTGAAGTAGGCATTGATCTTCTTCTACGGAGGTGGTGTTTGATACCCTTTGACGTCATAGATCCCCACTTTGAAAAACCTGTCGTTCACTGTGCCTGGTGTCAATAAAAGCTTTTATTGGACTAACAAGGAAGTTTTCAGTTCTGAAACTTACATGATATTCTTATTGTATGACGACCTCTTATATGTCAAAAGCTCAAGGAAAATTTGATTTCTCAGGTCATCACTCCTTTAAAGTACAGGAAGGGAAAATAATTTTGTAATTTCTATTACTACTACTACTACTACTACTACTACAACACAAATCAGTGGAGAGGTCTCTGGGAATTCAATCAGAGAAAAACATGAGAGTTAATGTTTGCTCTATCAGAGATCTGTTCACTGTACTCCTGTTCTAACATTTGGCCTGGAGTTGAGGTCAAATGTCAGGGCTAGGGCATGAGCTACTGCTGCCAGTAATTTATTTATTATAGTTAATAATTAACTGCTCTGAGTGCTGAGTGTCCTGATTGCGCAAGTCCTAATAACTGAGGACGGTTTGGCAAAAAGCTCGAACTCACTTCAAACCTTTTTAACCATTAAAAAATCTGTTCATGGCTCCATTAAAAAAAATCAGCCTTCCTCATCCCTCAAATCCCACAGCTAAAGGAGTGAGTAGAAACTCTACAAACTCACTCTCTCTGTCGCTTCACTTCTGTCTATCTCCCTCTACGGGGAGTATCAGCAAAGAGAAGAGGCAGCATATAAAGTAAATATGATTGTCCTCCTCTCTTCTAGGACTTGTTAAACCTCAAACATTTTAAATGTTGTGCTTAAGCCTGTGGGACAGAGCTGTACCAATGGAGATAAGGTAAATGTATCTGATTGTGTTTGGAGAACAACTATGGGGTTATCTGTTTGGCAGAGAGCAGCTGCACATAATTCTTTGTGGTGTTTGTGTTTTTTTGTGTACCTTGAACCTGTCCGGTGCCATTCGGTGCAAACTCAGCACACATACGCACAAAGGTTATGCTACATGCAGAACATTAAGCATTTAACACCCAGCTGAGAGCAAATGCTGCTGCGTTCAATATGGTCACTTTTGGGTTGAGCAAAGTTTGGAGAAAAACTACTGAAAAGTTTGCTTGAATAATGTTAGGGCACAACATTTCTCTCTTTATACTAAAGGACTAAGATGAACAGGCCATCATGAGAAGTAGAAGCTGATTGGTTGGGATGCATTCCCTCAGATCCTTTAATTGGTTGGGACCCAGCTATTTAACATGGCCAAGTAGCCCATGCTAGTAGATGCTGTAGTATTTGACAGATGAATCTTCCTCCATTGACGACCCAAAAAAATTATACAAATTAACAATAGCTGCGTATTCTAACAAAATACATTTGTCTGCATGCTACATATAAATTAAATAATTTTATTATATTAAAGGTCACAGATTATAATTTAAGTAGGCCTGCCCCCTATACTGGTTCGAATCGGAAACTCTCTGATTGTGTAATCCGTATGAAAGGTGCTTTTCCAGGTGTATCAGACCTCTATAGGATACATTCAAAACATTCTTGGTTTCTAGAGCTCAATCTCTGCAATATCTCCCTCAAACCTTCTATTAAGTTATTTTATTATTGAGCAAACACATATGAATACATAATGGAAATAAGCAAAAGAATCAAGCTAAAATTTAAAAAGTTTAATGTCTTTGGTGGATGTAGAGGTCCTCCATCTGATTTACATACTGAATATAAATCACTTCCAGGAGCATATTTCCACTAATTAACATCTTTGATGTACGAAGCGAGCACAGTATGAACGGAGGTGGGATGCGTAAACCCTCAATAATTTAAAAAAGCCTCTCTCTCTCTCTTCCTCTTTTTATTTCTTATCTCTCCCTTATTGGATGTGAAGTTTCAGGATGTTAGCGGGATCGCAGCTGTCACCACTGAACCTCTCTTACATCTGTGAAAGCTGGGATTGCAGATCCATTTGAATTAAAAACACCCAAACACACACACCAATGCAGAACTGCTTGCTGTGGTGAAAATTAGCCCAAGGTCAATGATTAGCCATCTTTTTTTTGCTTCCTTATACACAGACAAAAAAAAAAAAAAAAAAAACTCAGCTTAAACAACCCGATCTCACAGCAATTCATACGTATTTTATGAGGTGGCTAATTCGTACGATTTCATACGACTTCACTCGTACGATTTTTGCTAAATCGTACATATTTTACGAGTTGCCCAATTCGTATGAATTCGTACAAATGACCTACCCCTGACCCTGCCCCTAAACCCCGCCCCTAAACCTACCTATCACTGGGGTTTAGACAAATGTTAAACAAATTCGTACGAATTAGCCCCCTCATACTCACTCGTACAAATTGGTCATGAGATAGCATTGGCTTAAACTAGTCTAAGCCTGTTTTCAGGTCAGGCTGGTGTAGTTTGCTACTGGTTCTGGTTTGTATATATACATAACAAATATCATAAATTACTAATTACAAAATATTACTTTTTTGGGGATAAATTGCACCACATGACATTTCACAACCTGAACTAACCTTGCTTTGTCATAAAAAGGTCAAATTACATTCTTAAAAATAAAGGTTCCAAAGGGAGGTTTTTACAGTGATTCCATAGAAGAACCATTTTTGGTTCCCCAAAGAATCTTTCAGTGAACAGTTCTTAAAGAACCATTTTGTTTTTCTTAGTATTTTATTAATCTAAAGAATTTGTTTTCCACTTTTGTGCAATGGAATGGTTCCATGGATGGTAAATGTTCTTCATGCCAATGAAGAACCTTTATTTTTAAGATTGTATCTGATATTTTAAGGGACTTATTGACCTTGACACAGTCATGATGATTTGCTTGCAGGGGTCCCCTCTCTGAAATAATTGCTGTTTTTTTTTTTTTTTCTGCATGTTGGTCACACCATATGATTTTGATCTGGCAAACAGAGGTTTATCAAATATAAATAAGCAGCTCAGCAGTTTTTTCATATTTGATGCCAGGACAGTTATATCACCCTGACATTTTTTACTTTATGTTCCTCCTCCTAATAATTTAAAAGGGATTTTGGGGAAAACAATAAATACAACTCCTATACCAGCTAAGACCAGCAAACCAGTATATATGTGTTTCAGCAAGGAATGCATACACACACACACACACACACACACACACACATTCATTATTTCAGACGTCTGTTCAGGCTCTGTTCTCTTTGAATGTAATTTGAACATTATTCAAATGGCTTCTGATGAGACAGCTGGGGCGATCATGTGAAAGCCGCCCATTGTGTCACTGCAGGACAGTACATGCTTGACAGAAGCAGTCTCCATTCTGTCTCTCGGGTCGACTACGAAGGGTCAGCCAGTGTGTCTCATACCACAAAAATAACTAAAAGAGGAACTAAGTCCTTTTTACATATTTTGCGCATGTACTGTTCTTGAACCATCTGGAGTGTTCACTGTGGCAAAAAATAAACAAACCACTTCCCCAGATCTCCTTCAGAGTAAAACACACATTATGACCGCACTGCAGATTGGGTGTTCGGATTTTCCCCCAGTACAAGCCACGGCACCAGGAATTCATTTCCTGTTCTTGTCCCTCAAAAAGACTATCACAGCCTTAGGGCCAGTAGACGCGCACACACACACACACACACACACAAACACAAGAACATGCATGCTCATATATGCAAGGCTCAGGGACACAATGATGGTTATTAATTTCAGTCCCTGAATAATGAAATCCAGAGCAAGAGAATGGGTTTGCAGGAACGTTCTAGAAGAGCAGAGGTTGTTGAGGTTTATTCACACCGCTGGAGTGAATAAATTACCGCTCGGTGAAAAAGTGACCCTCACACCTTACTAGTCTGACAGTGGAGTCCATCACTGAAGGGGTTATTTCAGCTCAAACTAGAGCAGAAGAGTGTCGAGAGACAGGAAAAACAGTGAAGCGAGATTCTTTTTGGAGTCACCATAGCTTGGTACCCTGCAGGCATTGTGGGTATTTGACAGCTCTGATGGATAGTGGTAGAGGCAGAGTGTACTGTCATGACTAGAAGTGACACAATCCATAATGTTTCAATCCTGACAACCCACAAAATGGGCCTTTTCAGCATTGTAAATGGGATATCGCTGGTGAAACTTGTATGCTGCCTTGTAAACCCGAACAATGTGTAATCACTGTTTAATTTTCATGGTCAGCAGAAGCTTCTAAAAGAACGGCCGGATTGTGAAAAATTGGGCATTGACGAATCACTTGTTAGAGAAAAAAAAAAGAGCTTCTTTTGTAGCCTTGTCCTTGCAAATTTATTAAAAACACTGCAGTACTGATGATGAATGCAATGAATATTTTCTGAGGTCAGAGTGTTATTGTAGTCCTTATGAAAGACGTTTCTCAAAATCTCATTTCGTGAAAGTAAACATCATTATGGAAGCAAGTCAAGTGAAGAGGTCATTCAGCAGTCTACCTAATAATGTATTGGATAAATTGAAGCAAAATTATTATAATACTGCATTTATGTAAATCATGGACTAAACATACATCATAAGCATTGAAAGAAAGAAATTGTTGAGAAAAGATTTTTAAAAAAACAATGCATTGCGATTTTGGAGTTCTTTCCACAACCGTCTTAATAATTGTTTTCAGTCTATTCAGTCTTGAATTAATTTTTTTACTATATTCAAAATGTCTTGCTCAGCCAATAAACTCTTGTTAAGGCAACTGTTATCTTGATTGAGACATTTTCAATAAGTAACAATAAATTGGCATTCTAATATATGGTTTTACATTACTTTTAATACAAGTCTTACAATCTTACTGTGCGAATATTTCAATGACTTTTAGATGTATGTTGTGGTTTTTCTTGTGCAACCCAAACATTGCCATCACTAGCAGAGTTAAGTAGTGGCCACATTAACAAAATTTTGCAGACAAAAAATAAATAAATGGTCAAAATTTTTACATTGTGCTATTTTCGTAAGGAAATCTTTTACCCAAAATTTCTCAGAACAAAAGTAAATCTGCACCTTTAGCCAACAGTCTTTAAAAACTTTATTTTTGTTTTAAAAAATATTAATGTTTTCGATTAAAAATTTAAAAGGGCACTAGTATAAAAAATAAAAAAAACAATGTGCACGGATAAATAATTTATAATAAATAATGCAACATTCCATTAAAATAAGAACTGTTTGATTACGTAGTGACTTAAATAAGCAACATAGTTTGATTAGATGAGAATGTTAGCCTAGTTGACATGGAATTTGGTCAAACATTCAAAGTAGTTCACATTTCTTAGTATTTATAACTGAGAAAATCTTTAATCGAGTAATAGCTTTTACAGACAGTACACTTAAAAATGCACTAATAATAATAATAATAAACAAAACATTCACTCATTCTTTTTTTAATGGTCGCCATTCAACAGCCTTGGATTCTTTAAAGCTGTGCATGTTCTTTCATCTTTCTCTTTGTGTCTCTCATAGTCATATCCTAGTAGAGATTCATTGCCTTCCATCACTTCACTCGGCTTCATTAAAACCCTATTCTAGGATCCCATCGATCGCGTACACATATGTGCGTGAGACTGAGTGCGAGATTGTGAGGCAGCGGTGTGAGAGTGTGGGTGGGTTCTTCTTTGGAAGATTGTCCCTCTCCAAATTCCTCATGATAAGCTGAATGATTAGTGGACACTTTCTGCAGAAACACGCAAGTGCTCTGTTTTTCCTCACCGCCCACAACAGAACTAGAAAGAAACACCCACATGTTAAAGCTGTTAATGGATTCTTCTGAAGTGACCCCAGCCAACAATCTCCAGACAGGCAAGGAGGCTCATAACAAATACACAACCTTCTATATACGCTCACTCAAAATATTTTAGACCCTGTTAGCTTTACTGCCTTTCCTTGCCTCGGGTGCAGAAACATGCTATTAAAGAGACAGTTCCCCCAAAATTTAAGATTGTCATCGTTTAATAAAGGCTGGGAAATCTGATAAGATAATCGGTAGAACCATCAAGATAATCGGGAAGAATTGGGCCCAAAATTGGCCCGATTATCTTGTAGTGTGTGCCCAGCTTTACCCTCATGTTGTTCCAATCCAGTAGAACATTCTTTCTTCTGTAGATCACAAAAGGAGAAATTATGAAGTATGTGCTGGTCGCTCTTTTCCATGTAATTACAATGAATGAAAATTGATAGAAAGAACTATGAAGATGTAATAAAATGCATCCATATGTACACTTTATTCACTATTAAGTCTTCTGAAGCTGTTTGATGTTCTGTTCTGTGAGAATCTGAATTAAATTGTCATTATTCACATTACGCCAATCCAGTGAGCTGCTTACTGCTGTGACCAGACAATTGAGCAAGCGAGTTGAATTTAAGAACTGAAACAGTCCTATTTTTGGACAAATTACGCATATTCGTTTTGTGAAGTGGATCAACTAATTCATTGAAAATACTGACTGAAAAGAATGATTCATTCATGAGTCAGATAATCGGAAATGACTACTTTTCACTCTTAATAATGCACCAAGGCGTGCTCGGGCACGTCAATATTTTAATTAACACATTTTGGTTTGTTTCTCACTCACAAATTTAGCAAATATATACCACATGGACAACTTTTATGATACATTGCAAATGCATAAAAAAAAAAAAAAAGTGTATTCTTCAGAATTTCTTTTCTCATGTTTGGTGAAGACAGCAAGTGTCATGCCAGTTTGAAATTACAGTAAAACAACAGTGGATAAATGGTGGCTTTTAGGGTGAACTATTACAATACCATTAGCTTTTCTCTGTGAAGAATGCCTTGAGAAAACGAGACTTTAGAAAAAGTGAGAAAAAGATGGTGACGACAAACTTGCTTTGGCCTCATTAGTTGGTCTTTCACCACGGTGAGAAGGTAGTAATTATGGGATGTGGATGCTATGCTCTGTAGCTTGTGCATGCCTGGAGATTTTAAAAAAGCTGGTGGAATCACAAAAAAATGGTTATTACCTGAGAGGAAAGAGAGAACCGAGTAGGAGGAAACATTGATTATAAGTGATATTTTTTGATCAACAAGAACTTATCAGTTGTAGATGAATGTCTCCTACTCCATGCTATCAGTCTCTCCCTCTCTCTTGCTGTGTTTGAAATGGAACGTTATCATACTCAAATTTGAAAGGAAATCAGTATGTGGTAATTTCCAGATGATATAATGATAGTGGCTTGCTCTATGCTACCAGAGTTATCAAGCAGCTGTGCTATTCTTCAAAATGTATTTTCTTAAATTTCTGGGTTAGCTTTAATAAAATGGTTGAAATACAGCAATACATTATATTATACTATAATTTAAACCATTTATGGTTTGATACTGCCATTTGATACTGCCATTTACTGCTATTACATGCCAATGTCTCTTTTCCCCAATAGTCTTACCGTCTTTATGGCAGACCAGGGTTTTTCAGAGCCTCAAATATGATGAGCTCTCTTGTGAGGGACCCCCAGTCTAAAATGTTAAGGAATATATTATATAAATTCATAAGGGAATATATTTACATGTATGAAGGCCAATTTATACTGTGAAAAATATATAATAAATAATAATAAATAATAATATTATACATTTTTATAATGTTACAAGCAAAATATAATCAGGAAAATGTTTCTTTTCTACTCTATTCTATCTTAATCCTTTTAACCTACCATTAAAAAAAAAACAGTTAAATGTATACACCTGAGAAACCAAACTACGCCTGTCAATATAATGATATTTATTTATTTTTTTAAAGCAGAATGAAACAGTAACAATGTAAAATTCTGTTTTTTTGCATTGTTAATTGCAGGTTATTTTTATTTATTTATTTACTATTATTATTATTATCAGTAGTAGTATTTTTATTTATGTATTTTTTTAAACATTATTTTTCTCTGAATTTGAATATCCCTGTGCTAGACTGTCACTTTTAAAACACAAAGATACAGTAAATAATGTTGAATGACGGTACGTAACTCGAAGTCAAGAGTGTCATGTATCTATTTTCGTTGAAAGATAAGCCATTATTTTGGTTTAAATATTTTATTATAAAACAGCTACAATGACCCTGCAACAACCAGCAACCTTAAACGGTTACTGACTGTGTTGATTGTCAAGTATGCAGCATTTTATCCCAAACACAATCATGCTTTTTCTGTCTTCATATGTGCCAGGCTAACATTTTAGAAGATTACAAATGAAAAAGGAGAAATGACACAAGTGGAACAAAAGAGGCAGATACAGTATCTCATCATCTAGTGTGTGTGTGTGTGTGTGTGTGTCCTCTCATGTCTTAATAATTCAAAATAGGGTAATCAGGCTTTAGAACGTCTTGCTTTGTTCCTCTAATTCCATAGCAACCACATGCCAGAACATTACGCAGGGCAGAGAGAATGTCTGATAAATGAACTATAGAGAACTGTGAAGCGCTCCCACACATGCATATTCTAATAGATCTGTGCATCATCAAACACTATATGTAGATGACATGCAGCTCCATCATATTACTGCAATGTTATGGTAGACAGGAAGTCATTTTTGATGAACTGAGTCACAAGGAAGTAAATATGCTATGAAATAATCAACCCGATATTTTAAACAGACAAATAAAATGATATGGATAGTTCACCCAAAATGTTTTATATTGTCATTTACTCACCCATTTGTAGTTTCCTTTCAGTCGGGCACGTTCGACGTTGTCAACGTCGTCGACGTGTCGACTGATTGGGATCACGCTAGGGAGCCTGTCATCTTCGAGTATTGTAAAAACTAGCCAATGGACATTGGCGTGCATGAATCGCATCACACGCCCCACCTCGCAGCGTGGGGCGCACCAGTTGTCTTTCGCTTCGGAGCCGATCGGTCTCGATGTCTCTGAAGAGTACTGTTGTTTACAACAAGCGAGTGTGTCGGTGTTCTTCTAGGAAGACTCTCCCAGTTCTGGTGGTTCTACAGCAATGAGTACAGCGGTGGATCGCGAGCTTTGAGCTCTCAACTGCTGTTTTAACAGCATCAAATTTCTGTGTTGTTGATGGCTGGTTAGAGGGCGGAAAAGTGAGTGCTTCACTGTTTCAGTTCACTGTTCAGTGTTGCCGCGGTCATTCCCCTGTGTGCTCCGGCACTGGTAATGGGTCCCATTTCCTAAAAGAGCAACACAGGTGCGTTTGCGTCTTTTTCAAGATGTCATTCCACCCGTGCGTTTCTGGATGCGATCGTTCCCTGTCCCCCCAAATGGACGCAATGGTCACAATAGTTGTATCATGTGTTTGTGGAAATATATATATGAAGAGTTCAGATGCAAAAGCCTCTAAGTGCCATCTGAAATTTTCTTCTAGAATGATCATTTTTATCAAGCTTGTATATTTAAGTTCAGTAATTTCACTTAAATGACAATTAATAGGTAATTTTCATTGCCATTTAAGTGAAATTACTGAACTTAAATAAACGAGCTTGATAAAAATGATCATTCTAGAAGAAAATTTCAGATGGCACTTAGAGGCTTTTGCATCTGAACTCTTCATATACATATATATGGAGATACAGCACTCTGAAGCAGCTTTTGTGGACAGTTCATGTTCTTATTGTGAGAATATGACTATCGCGGTGTTGAGATCGAGACTCGCCTTCATGCGTGAAGGTGGAGTCCCCATTACCATGCCCCTCTACGGCGCCGTGTGGGATGGGTGATCAGAGGATCATTGTGAGGCTTCCCCGCCCGGTAACCAAACCCTGTGGGCCCCTCACTCCTCTATCACATCGCAGCCGGTGGAGCCCTCCGTTGAGCGCACTGGTCCCTCTGTAATGGACCGACCAGCTGTTTATTCGGGGCCCCTCCAGGGGACAGGATGTCGGTTGCAGCATCGGAGGGTGTGCTGACCTCTGGAAATGATGACTCGGCTGCGTTATCTCCCTCTGGGAGTGTAACATTGCCCGAGCCAGATCCAGAAACCTCAGCTATGCTGAAACGGGCCACCGAGGCTGTCGGGCTCGAGTGGAATCCTCCACCGTGTCCCGAACAGTCTCGGTTGGTTGATTGGTGTCTCGCGATGGACCGCACTTGTTCTCAGCTCGCCGCCCCAGTGCCTTTCTTTTCCGAAGTGCATGGAGAGCTAACCAGGTCATGGACTGCACCTTTCTCTGCCAAAAACTGGCCCTTGACGGAGGAGCGGTGAAGGATTGCGAGGCTATCCCTCCAATGGAGCGGTCTGTCACGACACAGGTGCACCTGTGTCCGACGGCCGCTGCCTTTTGGATAGGGGCCCCTCGTCTCCCGCCTAAGGTCTGTGAGTTCTCTTCCGTTCTCACGGGCAGAGCTTACTAAGCCTGTGGGCAAGCCGCCTCCTCTTACGTGCCATGGCGCTGCTACAGGTCTATCAGGCCAGGGCACTCATGGACATGCACGAGGGTAGCCCAGACCGTGCGCTCATATGTGAGCTCCACACCGTATCCAACCTCGCTCTCCGGGGCAGGAGTGTTGTGGCATGCGCGATCAGTCTGGCGATGTCCACCTTAGTGGTCCAGGAGCGCCATCGTTGGCTCAGCCTGGGTGATATCGGGGATGCGGACAAGGTTCGGTTCCTGGTCTCTCCAACCTCCCAGGTTGGGCTGATGGGTGACGCGGTGGAGAGCTGCGCCCAACAGTTCTCTGCTGTCCAGAAGCAAACGTAGGCCATCCGGCACATCCTGCCCCGGCGGCCCGCTGCTGACTTCACTCGTCTGCCCGGGGCAGATCCTCCGCCTGCTCGACGCCGAGGGCGTCCGTCTGCTTCCGCCTCTGCTCCTGCTGAGTCATCGCAGAAGCCTCCACCCAGATCTCAGCGTGGACCCGGTCGCAGACGGGGTGCCCCGCCCGCTCCAGGCGCTGCCAAGCCAGGTGGTAAGCGCAAGCGCTCCTGAAGCGGGTCGCTCGGGGATGGAGTAGAGAGCTCTTGGAGATGGTCACCGATCCACTCCCTCCCCCCGGTGGAGGACCGGGAGGAGTCTTTGTTTGTTTATGTCTGTTCCGCCGCTGGCTCTCGTAAAGCGGAGACCTGAAAGACGCGTACTTCAGATATCCACTCCTCCGCAAACACGGGTCATCCTGTGTCTTGCGTTGAGGGGTGAAAGTCTCAGTACAAGTCCCTCCCTTCGAGTGCTACATAGCCAGTTGGGTCTTCAGGTCAACTGGAGAAGAGTAACTCGTCTACGGACTGAGGAGCTTTTTTCCAGTATGGAGGTGAACTTGGTTTACATGTTTCTCAACTGGAATGTGTCCGGTCGGTGCTTAGAGGTGAGAAAGGGTCCCACTGAATAAACTTCAGAGGCTCCTTGGGCATATGTGAGACGCAGCCGCCTATAAACGGTTTCCTTCATATGATGACCACTTCAGCACTGACTTCATGACCAAGTCCCTAGGTGGCCGTGGCAGAGCAGCACGCTCCGTGTGTTAACAACACCTGGTATGCTGCCAAACTCTCAGCAGGGTTCAGACCTTTTGTTTCTCCGGGCTAATCGCTCCTAGAACAGAAGTGTCTACAAAACACTAGCTCAGGGGGCACGTATAACGGGCACGCAGTAAGGAGGGCTTGGGCATACCTCACACTGCATTGGCATTCAATTGCCTCGAGTTGTTAGCAGTTTCCTTGCTTGATGCCGCTGCTCAGTAAGATGCACTGCCCAGTACAGCGACCGTTGCTCATACGCTTCCCTCACATGTCACAACTCGCCCGCCACCTCCTCCTATGGGGTCAGAAGCTTCTGAGGTCACTTCTTCCACTTAAAAAATTCTGGCCTGCTCAATCATGCCGCCCAGCCGAAGAAAGTGGAGAGTCCATCCCCATGCGTCCCAGCTGTCCGGATATCTTTGGGGCCGCACAGTTACATCTGTTGCCGCACTGATTTGTTTCCTTACTAGTTGTTTACTCGCTTAAACATGGAGACACTGGCTCACAGCTGACGCCAGGGTCTACGCAAAGTGCGTTAAATCCCCCGTGAGCCCTCTTGCATATCACTGTGTTAAGTCAGGTAAGAGGAGCAGGTTCCTTAGTTGCCCCGTAATGGCCCAACTAGGACCTCGTTCCCTAGACAGCCTTCCTGACTCATTCCTCTGAGACTTCTCAGGGATGGGACACCGTTGGCACCCGCACCGAACCAGAGAAATCCAGGTCCTGTTGTGGTGGTTCAGCTTTCTACCTCTGAAAGATACCGTAGATACTATTACTTCTGCGAGAGCTCCCTCTAAAAAGAACGAGGCTTACATATGATCTGAAGTAGAACCTGTTCGTTGTTTGTGTTCTTCTCAATAGAGGACCCCCTAGAGTGTTCGATCACTTCTGTGCTTCCTTCCTGCAGAAGATGGGTCGGAGTGTGGCTGCTCCGCTCCACCCTCAAAATGATGTTGCCCTTAAAGGGACACTCCACCCATTTGCATTAAGCTTTGCATTGTTAGAAACCCAGTCATACTATTGAATGGTCGTGCAACACTCTCTCATTTTCCCCTGAGACGGGAGAAATCCGTTATTTACCTTTTACACTTCCTCCTACAATGACGCAAAAATCGTCATTTTGCGTCATTGTAGAAGGAAGTGTAAGAGGGGGGGATTTCTGTTGAGACTACAAGCACTAGTTCCTCATCTTTCCCAGGGGGCGGGACCCGCTCACGCTACAGACTTATTACAGATCAGTGGGTGGGACTTTACTCTCTGAAACTGAAAGCAATATCCTCCATCTTGTTTGAAGCTAAGCTAACAGGCGCTGTGGAGACAGATGTAAAGTTATGACAATAGCGGAGGAGAGTGCTCAATATGATATAGAAGAAGAGGATTTCGGAAGTCTGATGCTTGAATCAGGTGTTTGTGGCTACCTTTACAAGCCGCATTATAGCGAAGAGCAGCCGAGGCAGAAGACCTGCCTGCCGCGGACGAGGAGCCCGGACTGGCTCGAGTTAGGGCGGACTGGTGGCACTGGTGATCTCACTATGCAACTCATAGACTGTAAGATGCAACTACGAACACAGAGATAGAGTCCGTCTGCGGCAAAGAATTTCAACGATGACAATTTCTCCTGGACGAAATCTCTGAATCAGACGAGGACACGGACGTTTGTGTTGAGAACTATCCTAGTTTCGCACCGCATATGTTCTGACTGAACATCCAGGTACCATGCAATAATTCACCTTTTCGAAAGAAATACAAACGAGGAGTAATGAGTTAGCCAACTAACTAGACATTTTGTGTGAATGTGAAATGAATTTCAAGCTCTGGTGGTAGCTAGCCTTGTAGACGGAAGAGTGATTTCTCTTATAGGCAGATATGCGCTTTCTGGATTAGTGGGAGTGGCTTGCGGAGCTGTGCAATGTGGTGCATTGTGGGAGTTGTTGTCTTTCATACAAATGCATCCTGAAGTTATTTTTTGTCTTTCCTCGGTCACGAAGGCACCAAATTCTAAATTTATTTTACATTTCGACTACATATATGACCCACTTTAAATAAAAAACAATGTTCAAATGGGTGGAATGCCCCTTTAAAGCACATCAGGATGCAGCTGAGATATAGGAACGACTTGTTTGTCAGGTTCCTGAGCGGTGCAAGGAGATGAAATCTTCCTTGCGCCCCCTCTATACCTTCTTGGGACCTATCTCCAGTGCTACTGCACTCTGAGACCTCCCTTGAGTACTACAGGTAGTTGAGTTAAAAATCTGTTTTTAAAGAAACAGTTCTCCTACTTGCTTGCTCTATTAAGAAGGTAGGGGACCTGCACACATTTTCGGTCAACGAATCGTGCCTGGCTTCAGGCCGGCTAACTCTCACTAATTGAGACCCCGGCCTGGATATGTTCCCAAGGTTCCTACCTCTTCCTTAAAACGGGACCAGGTGGTGAGCCTGCAAGGACTGCACCGGAGGAGGCAGACCCAGCCCTGACTTTTTTCTGTTCCTCCCGCTGTGCAATTATATAGGACAGAATGCAAAGTCTCAGGACCTCTTCAGCTCTTGTCTGTCTCGAAAACCAGCAGAAGGGAAGGCAGTTTCCATGCTGAGATTGGCCCACCATCTTGGTGAATTCCCAAGGTGCACCGTACCCACCTGGGTAGTGAGCTCCTCCATAGAGAGAGTGTAGCTTCTTCCTGGGTGTTGACATGAGTGCCTCGCTGACAGATTAAGAGTTGTAGGCTGGGTGACATCAGCACATTGGCTAAGAAATTAGCCTATGTGTCGAGCCAGTTGCTTCGTGGGCTCCCTTCACATGAAGCCAGCTTCACCTAAGCCCGGTTTGTAGTGTCGGCTTGCTGCGTCTTTCCCTTCCTATGGACTGGATAAGTGCGCCTTTTTGCTCCAGTTGAGTTCCCTCTTCTGAACCCTGTTGAGTTCCTCCTCACCCCGTCGGTGTTGGACGTGGCGGAGCGTCCGATACTAGACCTATCACTTGTATGCTTGTGTAACTTGTAATTGACATACGTAACTGAGACGATTCAACTCTTCTGTGATAAACACAAAGTGAGAGATTTTGTATTTAGAGAAATAATGTACTGCTCATTCACAAAGTTTAATAAAGATTGCAGTTACTAAACTTCAAAAAGGACACAAACGTACTACAAAATATCCTAAAGGTTAGAAAAAGATACAAATGTGCTGGTATTCTCTGAAAATCTTGATGTCTGTTCCTTCTGTCCATGCTATTAGAGAAATAATGAAATAATTAACAGTATCTGTTTCTGAATGAATCATTCATTTTCAGTGATCAACATTTCATTGAAAAGGCCAGACACGAAATTAAATGATTAAAGGCATTAAAGGCATAGTTCATGCAAAAATAAAAATTCTGTCATCATTTACAGTACTCGCATCTCATATCGATATGATATACTCATATCGTTCCAAACCTACAAATCTACAAATCATCTTCGAAACACAAATGAAGATATTTTTACTATTCAATCATAATTTTTGTCCATCCACTAAAAAGTCCACGCAAATTTCAAGCATCAAAAAGTATACAAAAACACTTAAATGATGCATATGAATTTAGCAGTACAATGCAAATCTTCTGAAGAGACATGATAAACAGATTCAATTTAGGCTTATATTGATCAATGCACACATGGTAAACTGAAGATCAACCATATTGACGTGCAAGAACAAACTTCATTGGGTCTCATGTGTCAAGCAAGTATGGTTGAGATTCTGTGTGTACCATATTTGATGTGCTCTATGTATACCATATTTAATGTGCTATATGTATGTGCGTTCAACAATGTTGAACAAAAAAATGATGACAGAATTTGTATTAGTCTGATTAGGTCTCCAAATGATTAGGTCTCCAAAAGGTAACAGGGTTTCTAGTTTTACGTTATAATTTGACATGGTGACAAGGTAATTTTTTGAAAGCTTAGGCTATTTAATTGTAATGCTTTCCAAATATATATATCTACTTTTCAATTACCAATTGTTTACTTTCCAATAATGGCTCCCTAAGATCATTTGATACTGACAAACATTAAAAGATAAAGTGATAAAAAGAAGAGATTTACTTGCTTGTCCTTGAATTGCTCTCTTTTAAAAAGAATGCTGGTGTCAGTCTGTTTTTATCAAAATGTGCATGCTTGTATATCAAGGAGAAATTTCTCATGAAGAAGAAGGAAGTAACCCCCCCCCCCCCCCCCCCAATTTTTTTTTAAAACAACATACTGGATTTTGTTGATGCATTTAGACAATGTCCACATTAACACAGTATAAGCTGTCATCACTTTTTTTACATACATGACTGACACACATGGCACTCATTCTGTAGAATATATTTTTTTCCAACCGTATGCGTATGTCATTGCAGAGATATAACCGATTTTGACATATGACAAAAAGATGGCTTTCATCTATGGTCCAGAGTGTGTCTCATGACCACATAAAAGACATCACACATAGACACGCACTCTCTGTGAGAACTAATCCTATTTTCAGCACATGAATCCATGTGTGCTGAGACATGAAGGACACAGGATCAGTCCTCTTCAGCTGTTAGTGCTGCCCATGTGATCAGACAGAGCGTTGCCATGGGGCGCCAACAACAATCACACAAATCACTGCAGTCAGAAAGAATGAGATTGACGGAAGGACAGATATACTGTGGTTAGTGAAGACATGCCTTCTCATGGACACTCAACTAATGCCAAGCTCATTGTCAACACACTAGAGGATCTGATGGAGCAAAAGACAAGGAGCTATCTATTAGCCTTTGCATTCATATCAAGTTACGGCTGTTCCGTAGATGGTGCAGAACTCTCTGGAAATACAAACCTGCCATCTTTACCACAGAAACGTGCAAAGTCTCAAACCGTTCATTAGTAACTGGTTTGGGAAAATGGAAAATAATAAAGTGTAGTTCCATTAATAATTCTCACATATGACACCACGCCACAATACCACTATAATCTACAGCATGAAACATACAGCACCACCAATAAAGTCTGATTACAAACTAAATTACTTTTGTGAGTTCTTTTTCTCGACTCAAAAACATACAGTGCAATTAGTGTAGTTGAATGAACTCTTAAATGAATGACTTTTATGAGCCGGGTTCTTTTTAGTCAATCAAAAGCATGCAAAGTAACCAGTGTAGTCTGAATCTAAAGAGCTGATTATTTTTAGTGATTCAAACACTTTAATCTTACATCAAACTGTGATGTTTAGATCAGTGTAGCCTAGTTGTTGACTAGTTGTTCATATGATGTGTAGTTAAGTATTAATTTTTATTATTTCATAAAAAATACTTTATAAAAAATTAGCCTACTACAATGATTTTTGTTTATTTAATGTTATTGTTTAAAAGTTAAGGCTGTCTATAAAAAGATATTAAAAAGTGTAAACACTTTTTTGTGCAATAATTGTTGATTATTATGATCATTGTGCAATGCAGTTGCATTGCATTTATCAACATTTGATTTTATTTCTAAAACAGCTAAAATAATTTTAGGGTAAAGCCTTTATGTATAATGCATTATAAAGGTATGCATAATGTACATCATAATGTATTATTTATTTTTAATAAATATTTGTAACCAAAGTTAAAATGCATTATAATATTCACAGATTCCGTGTTACATCTGAAACTGGTTGTTTGTTGTTTTAATGCATTATACTTTCTAAAGGTGTATTATAATATAATTTATTGTGGCTACAATAATTCATGAGACCATACAATACATTATAAGATGCATTACAATAATAAATAATGCATTACAATACTTTTACAATGCATTATACATAAAGGCTTTAAGTAAAGTGTTACCGAATTTGTTATAGAAATGTTAAGGAACCAGAGTCATACATTTTAAAGTTAGTTCTATGTTTTTAAGAGTCATCCAAACAAGGATCACTGACACAAAAAAATAAATAAAAATCTATACTGAAATGACATATCTCCAGTTTAAAAAGCAAAAGTTTCCAAGCAAAATCATTTAAGTCAGAATACTGTACACAGCATATTTAAAATGCTGTCAATAGAGAAAGATGCTTTTTGCCCTTAGAAAAGTGAAGTTACAACATCTACCAGCAGGGGCTTACAGGCTATGCAAGCCGCCCAAACCTGGACTCTTGTCAAGGGACATTTAAAAAAGGAAAAGAGGGCAAAGGAACAGCAAGCAGAGGAGACGAAGACAATTAGCCTAATGTCTCTCTAACTAGCTTAACGATGCAGCCTTAAACACGCAACTGGAGCAGATGTGCCTCAAATTGCAACTCTGCAGCAAGTGGTGTGTGAATGTGCACATGTGCAAGTGTTGGCATGTGTCACCTTTGGACCCCAACTGTGGTTGTTTCAGATTGATGTTTGAAAGTAGAGTCCAAATTGGCCAACTACGCCAAACTAGAGGATTCAGTGCGTAATCCTCTAAGGACTGATCAAATTAACTCCTCAAAGTCTCATCTGATAAGAAGCTGGGCTAGCACTGTGTGTGTGTGTGTGTGTGTGTGTGGTTAGTGTCTGTCCTGTCCTAGGTGTCACAAAGTGATAGTGCAGAGCGGTAGCATTCCCACAGGATTTTAAATCCTGTTCATGGTCTTGGTGCAGAACTGAGCTCTTACTCAGTCTCTCGCAAACTCTCTCACACTCTCTCTCTCTCTCTCTCTCTCTCTCTCTCTCTCTCTCTCTCTCTCTCTCTCTCTCACTCTCTCTATCTCTCTCTCTCTCTCTCACACACACACACACACACACACACACACAAAGAATAATCTCAAGTCATGAACAAAAACATATTTGCAAAACTCCTGTAATACTATCGCAATAGAAGTAAAATACGCAGAAAACTTTCCCCAGAAGCATATATGCACATTTGACTACCCACGCACCCACCACACGCTGAGGCTGTTTTCTTCTAGAATATTTGTTGCATCGTTCCTTGATGCTCTTCTCACCTCTATTTTACAGCACTGGGAGAAACACCCAGAGTGAAACAACTTGATATACTGAAGCAGACACAACCTCCCCAAGTTAATCTTCTCCCATCTACCATGTACTTATCTGAGGGAAAGAAAACAGAGGCCCAATACATCTCAGAGGAGTTTTATCAAGAGGATGTATACAGAAAGGCAAAGCTGTGATAATAACAATGGTAGTTTGCTTTGAGATAGATCCTGCCACGTGATTGTTTACTCAGATTCACTGATGTAACCAAGTAATCAAGTAGGAGAGATGGTTGTGGGCCATGATTTACAGTTAGGGTTTGGAACAAAGAACCTTTTCTAAATAAGTTTTTTTTTAATATATATTTAAAAAAAAAAAATGAATGATGTTCAGTTCTGTTAATCATCGTCGCATGTGCATTCTTCTGTAAACATTCTTCTTCCGTAAACATACAGTGCAACTAGTGCAGTCCGATTCCCTAATGAATGACTCATTCTTTTTAGTGAATCAAACACACACAGCTTACAAAAATAAATGCTCAAATCAGTTTAGATACTGATGGATTGTTCAAATGACAGTTTGTAATTAAAGATACATTTTGTCAGTATTACTTTACAAAACTAAATTATTTTATGGCATTTTGTTGCTAGTTAAGGCCTATTATTGTATTACATTTATACCACCTCTGAATTAACTGTGAAAAGTCATTAAACATCTTTACATAAATTGGTTTAAATGTATTATTTTTCAATAGAATTGCATTTATTTTATTCAAATTATTATTATTATTATTTTTTCCCTTGAAAGCACTCGGAACCAATAAAGGAACCATTAATGAACCAAAAGCATTTACAGTAATAGGATGCGGAATAATTACATTTTTATAATTCTCATCACTATTTACACTTGGGGACTCACTACTTGTCCTTACTACTTTTGCTGACTGATTCTATCCCCACATTTTTATGAAATTTTGGTTTGATAAAATAAATGTTTAGCTTATTTTTAAAGCGAAAAATAAACCAATTAACCACATTTCAACCTTTTAGTTGCTAATTTAGACAGAAATTTAGTTGCAAAATTAGACAGACACCAGCCCACTTAAATTGTTCAGCAAAAACAATTTATCCCTCAAAATCACTGTGTAATAGTTTTATGTTGAAAAATACTGTAACCCACTATTAAAATAGCTGTTTAAATGATTTTTGGACATTTCCAACCAGTTTACATTTGCGAGTTAACTTGGAAACAAACAAATACTCTAAAATGTATTGATCAAAACAGTAAAAGGGTCGTGTTAATTTATTTGAGAATACCATAGCTAAGTGCTATCCCCTGCCCATGGGATATGATGGGACTTCCATGTTATGATGACATGACTTTCCGATGTCATCACTGCACCATAGTACCGCCAGAGTACTTCTTCATATGGGATGGCAACCAGACTGGGTTCCATAATTTCTTGGAGAGGAAGAGGGTGTGAGAGAAAAAGTGGGATCAGCGAGCGAATGAATGTGTTGATTATGGCAGTATATAATGGTAATTATCATCACACTTCAGTGCTGGAATGGATTCAGAGGCTTGAGACTCAAATGAGATAACTAGGAGAGTCAAGGGCTTAGAGATCACAGCTGGGAGCTAGCGGAGCACATTAGCAGGCAAATGTACAGGAACTAACAAACTGACATGTTCACAATCTGTAACACTGAGACAGTTCCTGTGCAAGGATTAGAAAAAGAAAAAGAGAAAGATACACTTAAAGATAATGAGAGAGTGTATTGTGAAAAGAAACCCAAATATAGAAGATGTATTCATATGAGTACATCCACTATATTTTATTTGAGTACAGAAGGCTCAAAGATAGTGGGACACAGTGAGGGATCCACAGAGAATAAATTGCCCTGCTGATTGTTGTTTATTTGCACATGCTATCTACGTTGTTTCCATTTACAAAAAGAATCAGGCAATGTCATACCTAAATTATTATTAAATTAGTGCTGGAAGAAATTGAGCAATTTGCCAGGTTAAGTGCTGCTATGCTGTAAAAAAAACGAAAAACAAACAAAAACTATATTGTTAGATTATAAATAATTCTGGCAGAAATTCACAGTTAAAACGGCAACAATGTTTCAGCTTTTATGGTATGGCAAAACAAGACTGTGTAAAAATACATATTCATGCAGAGACTTCAAGTAATGTTTAATTTGAATAATTCTGTTCATTTTAATAATCATTTACTGGAGAAGTACTATACAGATATATACTGATACAGTAAACTAAATGATATGGTAATTCATACTTTTCACTTGCAAAACCCTTACATTTTATTGTAAAATGACAATGCAATGTGAAATCATTTAAAAGTGTTCACTGTGGTGGGGTAACTTACAGCTTACAGTTTTTACTTAATAATTTTTTCCATAAAACATTACGGTGTAGGTTATGGATGATGCGTCAGATTAACATGATCAAGCATATTCAACTGTAACCGTACGACTGCACCACTGCGATAAATCGACTCTTTACAATGCAGAAACTACACTTGACTGCGTCTAGAGATTTATATGCGCGTTATAATGCTCATCATTTGATGATTTACTGCAGCCATTGAAACTGCATCCTAACATCTCTTTTAAATTAAATTCTTACTCTACAGGCAGTAATTGCACAAAGTTAATTGCACAAGGCAAATAGCACAGCGTTTAAGTGCATTTATCTATAATAAGCCCCATTTCCATAGAACATGCATGTTTGCGCTTAAAAGATGATTAATTCTTCATTTAAAAGCACTATTCTTGCACATTTAGCAGCTGATTACACTGTTTTGCGGTTGGTTAGTGAATAAGACGCAGGAGTTTGCGCTAAAATACAGTATGCCACAACTGTTTAATGAATCCACCCCAGTGTGTTCAAATGTAATGGAACTGCTCCCATAAGCAATGTATTTTTCAGCAAAGAACGCAAGGGTGTTGGAGGCACACTAACAAGCAGTTCATCTAATGAGGGTTTCTGAGACGGCGACCCACTGCAGAAAACATTAAGAGAGATATGAGCAATTTGAGCATATCAGCTAAATTGAGGAAACAATGGTGAAATCCAGACCCGAAATGATGTAACGTGCCTTTGGAGAGTTACAATGTTCTGACAGGAGTTTCATTAGATTTTATTCTGAGGATTTATCCTCCAGTCTTACAACAATGATAGGGTGATATACATCACTTATGATAGGCGACCAGAGGGCAAGAAGCCGTCTAGCTTTATGACAGCTAATGCTGTACTCCAACTGGAGCCTAACTGAAACTCGTCGAAGCCTAGTAAACTGGTCAACCATAAGTGTTCTCGAACTCCCCATTGCAAAGAACATCAAAATCACGGCACAAAAGATGGTAAGCAATCAAACTGAAAGGGCTGCGCTCCTCATTTAAAGTCAGAAATGCCCTTGTTCTAGCTTGCTCACATCTAGCGCTTTCAAACAGAATAAAATGACCTCCATGCACCATACGAACTGCCTGCAAGAACTTCTGTTCAAAGTTTCAACATCAAAAAGAGCTCCAAAACTGGCTGAAGTGCGGGTGATTGGAAGATGAAGCGCAGTCCATGTCAATATTGCGTTTATAATTTAGATGTTTCTCCTGTGTCTTCCAGCTAGCATGGAAAGTGTTCAAAGTTTTATACGGGGTTGGAACATCTCTCACTGTTATATCTAGCATTTTGAGTAGAGACACTGGAAGTGTGAAATATATGGCTCAATGGAAAAATGTGCCATTTCTGCAAAATTACATTACGTTGCTTCTTGTATGTTTCGCGACACTTTCGAAGCGAAATGTCCAGTGAGTGGTGCTAAAATTGCGTTCAGTTTTATAGAAATTAGATGAATGTGAAATTGGAAACATGCATCGCGGTTTGGAAATGAAATGTTAAGTTAGTGGGGCTAAAAGGTTAACCGATTTTGAAAATAATGGACCAACTGCCGATAGTGTTAACTAAAGCAGGCAGATGTCATTTTAGCTTGTTTCCACAAGTCTTTGAGCTCTTTTATTGACAGGTGAGCTACCAAACAAGTTTACCTTGCCAGAAAAGTCATACATACAGTATGCAGCTGAATGTGTGATGCAAACATTTAAAAAATATATATATATTACTTTAAATATCATGCACTATAGTAAAAATGTGCAAATGTATTGTGCAAGAAAATAAGTCTTTATCAATTTATAATCTGCCCTGTAATCATAACGTGACAATGAATAAAAGTTGCTGGTATTTTACTGCCTCCATTTCAGCTGGAAACTACAGTGAATTTAATGTATAGTATAAGTTTTTGGTGTTTTGCAATACTGTAGGCAGAGGCACATTTTTCTAACGAATTCTTTTCGCTAATACTACATATTAAAGCTAAAGCTAACTCGAACAGCTTGCCAATTTTCTTTAAAAGCCTGCTGTGTTGTGGCTTGTTTATTCAAGAGGATTATGTGCAATTTTGGGATGAAATTATATTTATTCATCTGTGTGTGACCGATTGTGTGATTGCGCTAGTCAGGTATTGTGCTCATATAAGTGTATGTTTGGTGTGCGGTGCCCATTAGTTAGATGCAAAGGCCTGGTTATTAGCGCTCATCCCATGATGATTTCAGTCTCCTGCAGCTTTATTCCCCTTCACTGGCTAAATAAATGCTAAAGCTAAAATCTCTCAATAACACTAGCACAGTCGTAGTAGTGTCTGCTCACAGGCAACTGTGTTCAATTAGCCTCTCGCAAGGGTTTCTCTTATGGAAGCTAATGACATGCAAAGCTGCTCTCTTAAAAGTTTTCCCCTGATTAGGGAATGCACAGCAAATGCTTCTTTAATTAGTTTTTGTGGCAGCAATCAATGCTCTCTCCAGTGGTCGAGAAGCTAATGCAAGAGTGCTTGTCTGAGGTTAGCATTCCCTGATGCATATTTTCAATTGTTTTTATAACTCTGCTCGCGTGTAGTGAGGGGTTACGCAGTCATACACACACAGATCAGCACACACTGCTTTCTCACAATCTTATTTGTTCTCTGAAAAGGTTAGCGCCTTCCGCTAGAACCAATTACTCGCAAACGCTGCTGTTAACAGAGGCAATCATTAAAACATAACCTTCTGCATGCCAACATTTTTATACATTACAGGCTGTTTTCAAATGATGGATCCAATCGTACTGCAATTTTTTTTTTTTGATTGTGGTGTTTCAGAAATAAAACAATCCAGGCAGTAGGCTATAGCCTCTTTTGGGAGCTCAGTATTTACAATCTGAAAGGAACTAAGATGAAAGCAAGCATCGGCCAAGCTTTCCTCAGGCCAGAATAGCAAATGTGGAAGGATCTGAATGCCTCCGGAGCACATGCGCTTTCAGGACAGCAGTTTGCGTGACAAAGGTCAAACCCATCTCATTAGAATAACAGTTTGCGCTGTGGGGCAAGATAGGAACTTTCAAAACGCTTTTTTAATAATGTGATACATGCAGTCCCATTGGTGATACTTTTATCTTTAACTCCGCTGATTAGAGAACCGGCACACTGACCAGGGTTTGAAGACACAAGGCGAGAGAGCCCATGGTCACAGTGACCTGGGAGGGGGTCAAGCAAGACTAGCACATGCACTACAGGACTATTAGGACACGATTCATTTTCTAAAAGATATTACATTTATTGACAATGGACATTTGTGATTTCATTTGATGAATCAGGATGGAAATGGATCTCCGTAGTTTGGCATTTATTCAATTTTCGAAACATTGTCAAACTTTTCGTCATATTAGATCGCATTTAAGTTGGCAGGAAATGAAAGTTGCAACTGTCATTTCTTCCCTATTGTGACATATTCTTAGTTAAATGGCCTTCTGGAACAAAAAATAATGCAGGGCAGAACTAGACCTTGTCCATCGGCAATTGATTACATTGTTAAAAGTGTTGTTGTATGCTAATTACTCCAATGTGAGTGACAGTTTGCTGGAAGAGGAGAGATTTAGGGGTCGTTTACACTACACCATCTCCTGCTAAAAACAGCAAAATTTTTTGCATGTTGGTCGTTCATTTACACGACAACTGTGTTTTGGGGGCCTGAAAACGCAAACTTTTGAAAACGTCTCTGTGTAAACTACAAAAACGCGAATTTGTGAAAACGGTGGACATTATGCATAATGCGTATTATGTGTTCAGTCTATTGGCGCGTAATGTTTCTTTACAAAGTGACATCGCCAACTACTGGCCTGGCATGATAATATTAGTCATTTCCATGGATCCATGTGAACGGGGATTTTTTTGACAACGTACCCTTACTTTTGATCTTAAACTAATATTACCTATTATAAAATCAGGAATTATTATGTGGTGAAAAATATGCTAATCTAAACAATTAAGTGAAATAAGTTAAGCTTTCCAATGTTTATTGTGTAAAAAAAAAAAGTTCTTTTTTTGCCATAATGTCTTCAGATCAAACAAATTGGCCCATAATAAAGCATACAGAAAATGAATATGAATAAAAATGAATAGTAATAAAATAATAATGGATACAAAAATGCTAGCTATGAAATATGCATTTTTTTCCAAAACTGTTAAAAAAAAATTTTATTTAAAAGAATGCTATAGAAAACATCATTTGAAATGTTTTTTCAGAAAAATGAAAGGAAAAAAGGGGGCATGTATGAATACACTATACTACAGGACAATGTTAAATCCAAAGGTCCAAATGAGCCAATAGTTGAAGAAACACCATATACATATATGGCTGAAATAGTAAGAGTATATGCTACTTTGCTATTCTGAATTAATTTTTTATTAACAGGAGTGTTTGTTGTCTGTAAGTGGGTGCTTTGAAAGGTCAAGTGCTTTGGATGCATGCATCATGACAATTTATTTGCAATATAATTATAGTATTATGAATATAATTACGTGAAGGAATTAAGATTTTTTAGAGGAACCACTGAGTCGAAAAACACTCTGTTTTTTTTTTTACCACGGCTGTGTAAGAATAGCTCTGACATTAACCCTACGTTTGTGAAATGCATATTTACCTGACCTCCTCAGGGAAACCTAGTCTCATCCAAATATGGCTTAGGTGTGACAAACACTTCCACACCATTGTTGTGTGCTTTAAGCACTTTAGATGCACAAACTCACCCACATGCTCACATGAGAGCACATATTGACATCCACTTAGTCTCTCCAATAACTCATCAGGATATCAAGCAAATGAGTGAAACTTTTCTCCCCACTGTGTGATTTTGTGTGTGCGCTGCGTCAGATGGTAGCAGAACGTACGTGATTCCTGGACTGGATCCAGATGGCTGCTGGGTCAGGGAGGATACTCTCCAGATGGTCAGGTAAGACAACACACACACAAGTTGCAAACTGCAAAAATACGAGGAACAAAACAAGTAGGCCTAAAAGTGGCTAATTTTCAGGAATTAGGACATTTTAGAAGTATCAAACATCAGGCAATTAGACAGAAGCGAGTTTTTGAGTAGCATATTGTGACGTTAATGCACAGACGCACCATTAAACCTATCATCCGTGTCTAGCCCCCGGCTCCTGTTGTGCTCTTCAGACATACTGTCTCCCAGCAGGAGATCCTCTGCAGCATTCTCCCCACAGCCAGATCTCCCATAATCACACTCCGAGCTCTAACCCCTCAACACTCCAGCAAATGGTGTTTCAAATTACCACAAAACAATACATCAGCTTATGTAATGATTTAGCTTAGAGTCAAAACGGCAACTCAAACCTATAGTGACTACACTGTTTACAGACCGGAGTGGGTATTCTAGCTTTCTTTCAAAACAGCTTTACAAGGAACAGCCTTCTAAGACAGCATCTTAAAGGGGCCATCGGATGCAAAATTCACTTTTATATGGTGTTTGCATATAAATGTGTCTTTGCAGTGTGTGGACACAACCACCATACAATGAAAAAAAGCCTAAACACTCTCAAAAATCAAGCCGTTTGGATTTTCTAAGCAATATTATGTCATTTTGCTCATGCTCCGCCCACGACCACTGATGCACTGTCCCGTATTAGCATATTTCCGCCCTCAGCCATTTGTATACTGTCAGCCAAGGCAGGTTGACAAGCCAGCACTTTACGTGTCGACACCCCCCATGGAAGAGAGGGGCAGGGTGAGCAGTTGCTCATTATCATTTAAAGAGACATGTACCGAAATGGGTCGCTGTGAACAGAGCTGTTTTTGAGGAGGTAAAAAGGGTGTTGTTTTACAGAACCATTATTTGTGGTGGGTTAAATTAAATGCAATATGCGTTGACGTCACAATTGTGTTGCATTGTGGTATATGGTGCTGCCTGAAGTGTACATATGAAGTAGACTGTAGGGTCTGTCCATGTAAACTTCCCTCGTCCACTGCACGAAGTGGAACGCACTTCAATATGGCCCCAGAGCTGAAGTGCTTAAGGAAGTTCGCAAGTGTGTGTCCAAAAGTGGACTGGAACGCAGCCTATAAGGATCCTTCGCAGCCTTACCTACCCCAGAATTCATTGCGCACTGTAGACGAAATTGCCAGATTACACTTTTAAATGTAAGTACTGGGTTTCAATTTAATCTAATAATCTAATGTATCTAATGATTCAAATGAAAATGAAAAATAATAATAAATGAAAGCTTTAGTGTAAGTTCTGCCAGGAAGACTCAATCGTTACGTCACTTATTACCTTCACATCTAACCAATCATGTGCTAATACTTGCAGTATAAAAAATGCTGACGCAAACATTTACCTCCATCCTCCATCCAATGGTTCCTTCCTCTCCATCCTCCCCACCACCACCACCAGGATGGTCCCTTCCCATGCCTCCCAGGGGGTTAGCTGCGCCCCTGACTTCGTCTTCAGGCAGGAAATGCAGATTCCGCTACCCTCGGATTGCACGCTACGGACAGGACCTACGCCAAAGAACTTTATAAATATTTGCTTGCTGGGCTGTTAATAAATATATGCTTTTGTTACATCATTTTATCTCCCGAGTCTTTCTGGTAGAAATACAATAAAGGTTCAAATGTTGACTTATATGTTACAAGTATGTGATTTTACATAAGCTAGTTTATACACAAGACTAGACAATAAACTTGGCAACACTGACGCTAGGCTGCATTAGAAGGATCCTTCGACTTGGGACAGCCTTCGTCGGGCCGCTGTGACGCAATCGGCCTTCAAATGATGCAGCCCCTGAATTGGCACACAGCTACTAATTAACACAAGGACCCACAGTTAACGATCTGTCCCTCACAAACTGCAGGACTCAGTATTGAGAATCGAACCCATAACCTTCGGGTTACAAGTCTGACTCCCTAACCATTAGGCCATGACTAATGGAAGAGGAAGTGTCATACAGCCAGTCTTTGTTCCTTCACAAGCTGCTTGTGCTCTTTGTGCAACTAAATCTGCCATAAAACAGTAGAGCGTTGGTGCTTGCAACACCAAGGTCATGGGTTCGATTCCCAGGGAAAACAAGAACTGATATACCTTGAAATACAATGTAAGTTGCTTTGGATAAAAGCGTCTGCCAAATCCATAAATGTAGTTCTACCAGAAAGACTCGGGAGATAAAATGATATAACAAGAGTAAATTTATTAATAGCTCAGCAAGCATAGTCTTTGGCGTAGGCCCCGTCCTTAGCAAGCAATGCGAGGGTAACGGAATCTGCAAATCCCGCCTGAAGATGAAGGCAGGGGCGCAGCCGACCCCCTGGAGGTAAAGGAAGGGACCATCCTGGTGGTGGTGGGGAGGATGGAGGGAAAGGACCATCTTGGAGGTGGTTGGGGAGGATGGAGGTAATTGGCGCCATCAGTATCTGCGAACTCAGACGGATGTAAGTACCATTCTTTTATACTGAGAGTGTTAACACATGATTGGTTAGAAGTGAGTTAATTCATGACGCGCTGATTGAGTCTTCCTGGCAGAACTTAACGCTAAGCTTACATGAGTTTCACTATTTTATCTTTTCATTATCTTGAGATAATCATTGAGCTGTCAGCCGCATCATCGCAGAAATAGAAACCATTTCAAAAATAGAATCACCCAATCACTTGCAGTGTATCGCAGACGCGGCTAGTTAGGACAAAGGATGTAAATATGAACGTGAAAATACCCAAGGCCGCGTAAAGAACATAGACAAACCATATATTGTCACAATCTTGTTTTGACTGGATTCATACTATATCTGTCAATGCGGTTCTGACCATTTTCTGTCATGCAGTACTAATAAAAACATGCAATATTTCCCTGCCAATTTGCATATAAGCCCCCCAATTGTTTAGAGCCCCACCCAAATGCCCCTAATTTTGTTTTGGTTGGTGATGTATGAACTTGTGTGAGAGCGGGGACTGTTGGTGCAGCAGTGGAAGGCAAGAGAGTGATGCTAAAGCTAGTGGTGCAGAGAAGTGAAGGTATGCTCCATAATGCATGGTCCACCAACCACCCTCTGGGATTTGCTGCAAGATGGAGTCCAACTTCATTGTCTTCTAACTCAAATCCCAGTTTTCCAAAGCCCACAATCAAGAGGAGAGAAAAACCCCCAGGGGCAACGAGAGAACAGAGATGGATAGTGTGAATGAAATAGAAAAGAGAAGGGAGCGGGAGACAGACAATGAAACATGGAGAAAGCAAATTCTATTAGCCTACGTTAATTAAAAGAGTTATTAGATAGTTGCACTGGTCTGTATTGAAGTATTAAATATTCAATGTCCTGCCGTGTATCTGGCTTGCTTCATTCTTTGGTCCTTTCTGTTTTCATTGTCTGTGACAAGCTGCAGGGTGTGACTGAATGTGTCCATGTCTAGAGAGTGTTTCAGACCTGAAACTGTTTTGCTGTAGCAAGAGGCTTTTATGGAAGACAGAGTGGAATGAAAGTAAGAAATACACTGTGTATAAACCCGCACATAGGCACACAAATCCAGACAAACAGAAAACTGTAACAGTGATTGTAATGTAATGTGGGAACATTACGAACCTCCTCCCCCGTACCTCAGTGGAATAAAGCTATGGATAACATGACTAGAGGCTATACTCTAATAGAGAAAGAGAGAGAGACATTACAGCCAGGCTTTACTGGGCGGCATTGTACCTTGGAATGGGGGATGAAGAAAAAGGAAAATGGTGCTGCATGAGATTTTCATAAAGCCATGCATTTTCATTAACTGTTCAAAGAGGCATTTAGCAGTTGAAAAAGGCCATTTAGGTTCTACTTTAGGATCTGACTCAACGTGAACTGCAGTAAAAAAAAAAATATGCAATGAGAAAAAATGTAGTGTATGTTGGATGATGTACAATGATGGTGGATGTTACTTTGGGATGATAGGAATGAAAGGATTTTTTATTTATTACTATATTCCTTGAAGTTCACTTTGTTGGAAAAAAATCCCAAAATATTAATTTAATAAAACATGACCATATTCCACTTTGTCTTTGATCCTCTGGCTGAAATGTTCCTTTTTGGGCTACTTGCCTTTTAAAGATGTAATCACAATGTAACAGAAGTAGCAACATATCTTTTCTTCCTTATTGTGACATCCGAGTGTCATTCAATAAATGAATTATTGAAAAAAAAAGAAAAAAAAAAGAGAAAAGGACTTGGTTATATCCATTGGTTGTTAGAGGTAGATCTGAATGCAAGTTTAAAGGAGAAGTTCACTTTAAAATGAAAATTAGCCTGTGATTTACTCCCCCTCAAGCCATCCTAGGTGTATATGACTTTCTTCTTTCAGACAAATACAATCAGAGTTTGTAACGCAGTATGCTGTTGTGGGAAGAAGGAGGCGGGAACCGGCAAACATTTAAAGATTGTAATAACGTAAAATAACCAAACAACAAAACGAAAGTACAGACGGCAGTCGTCCGTGAGGGACACACATAATAAAACAAAACATCAAATAAAACAGTCCAGGCCTGGTCCTCTCTCGATCTTCACTGTCGTTGCTCCTCCTTTTATGCTTCCGCTCCTCCGTGAGAGATATGGGGCCGTTGCGTCGTGCAAGTGTCGCTCATCACGGTCCTCTGCCTCGTCCTGCTCACCACAGAGTTATATTAATAAACACCCTGATGCTTCCGAGCTTTATAATGGTAGTGGATTGCCACCATCAGATTGAAGCTCAAAAAAGTACATCCATCCATCATCAGGGTTTCCCCAGGTTTGATCACCCCAAATTTAAGACTTTTTTAAGACCTTTTTAAGACCACTTTAATGAAAATTAAGACCTACATCGCACCCATTATGCAGTCGTAAAACACCAGATCAAATCCCAATTATGACTATTACTAACAAATGTTTTAATTAAAAATACATTTATTATAAAAAAACTCATTCAATAATACACTGCAAAGTGATGTTTTTGGTAAATATCAAACATTCATAACAATACACAGATAAACTAACTTTTCAAATCATCTTAGTAAAGTTTCTCAGCATTCAAATTGCTTCAACCACTGCTTCAGAGGGGTAGACAGATAGGTAAGAAAGATATAGATAGTAGGGGTGTAACGGTTCACAAAATTCACGGTTCGGTTCAATACGATACACTTGTGTCACGGTTTTCGATACAGCAAAAAGAAAGAAATGCCAGATAATTTTTATTTTTTTATCTTTATTAAAACTAACATAATAAAGTATGATTTTTTTTTTTACTTTGACCAATGATGGAGCTATAATAGACACAACAGCTCCTTGGAAAAAATGCAATGTAACCTAATATTAGTTATAAACAATTTACAAAGGTCTATTTTTAGTTCAGATTAACATTTGAGGGCAGCAATTGTATTCATAATGTCAAAATAAAACTGACGTAATGTTACTTGAAAGCATTATAGCCTACTATTCCTGTCAAACTCCCATGGTTGCAGACAGTTAGTGTTACTACAGTAAATCCATGGTGAATGTTGCTGATCTGTGGACACTGGATAGTTCATTCATGGCACAATGTTTCTTCCTGGCTTCCACGCGCTGTTTGATCCGTTAATAACAGAGAAATGTGAGTGTTTCTCACTAGATCTCGCAGCGATGTTATTACTTTTCAAGTTAATTTTTTATATAGCGCTTTCACTTTTGTGGCGAATTCAAATGCTTTCTTTACTGGATCTCTTAGCGCCGTGTAGTAACAGTGTCGCATGATCACGATCGGCTCGCGCTGGTCCAAACTGATGAACGGTCCTTCAACCACACAATAACGAGCAGTTTCGTTCCGCTTGCATTACGTTGGGCAATGTTGTGGTCGCGCCGGCGTCTCTTACATTATGAGCGTGCCTACATTTGAAATAACGAAATTTTGAATCTTCTCACAGAATAGAACTGTGTTATGCATATATAAAACAAATATTCTGTATCAGTTTATGCATTTATTTGACAAGCAGTCATGCAGCACGATACTCTTTCATACTCAATCATTGCAACAATTATGTATGTCAGCAGGACAGAGATATTCAAATGATGTCATGATTTGGGCATTTTTGCAGTGTAAACAACAAAAGTTTTGAGTTCTAAAACGTATAGTATGTTTTTTTGTTTTTTTTAACAACTACTGCTTTTTCAAATACCTTTTTAAGACCAAGTAAAGAAAACTGAAGGGAACACAATATGACAATATGTTCTCTACACGTAAATGTCTAAGGAAAAACACTATGAGACAACACTTCAGAGCTTGCTTCCAACAGATATACAATACTTTTTTAATGTATTTTACAGAAAAAAAACTTTGCACAACTCTGCTCCCAGCCACTAGAATATGGAAATAACTTTTACTGTACCTTCTGATCGAACTGCAAAAAAAAAAAATATATGTAAAATATAAAATATATATATATATATATATATATATATATATATATATATATATATATGTTCAGTATTTTTGCCTTGTTTTTCAGAGAGTACAATTAAAAAAAAAGAAGAAGAAGAAGAAAAAAAAGATTCTTAAATCAAGATACATTTACTTGAGAAGCAAAATTATATCAGATAAGAAATATCGTTTTCTGTGAAATTGATCAAGAGGAGTGAGTTTATGGGCTCAGAAAAATGTACTTACTTCAAAGGGAAGTTTTCCTAACTCATTGACAGATATTTGTTCTTGTTTTGAGTATAAACTCACTTAATTTTGTTCAATATTTCAAGACTTAATTGTACATTTGCATCAAGTAAATGTATCCTGATTTAAAGATGCAAGAAAACAGGACACAAATACTGAGGAAGAATACAAAAAAAAGTTTTTTGCAATGTATGCAACATTTAATGTCAAGATTTCGTGATTTTTAAGGCCTTAATTTGTCTAAGGATGAATTAAAACTTTTTAAGGCCCCCTGAAACCCTGATACATGTCTTTACTGTCACTTTTGGTCAGTTTAATATGTCCAAAACTTTTGAAAGGCAGCGTCCATGTTAAAATATCATAGAATATTTGATTTTTCAGTTCATAACTTGATTAAAGATTACAAACAATTTTGACATGCACTGATAAATCATCCACAATAAAACTAGGAACGTGCATTAAGAAAGCAAATAGTGTTGGCCTACTGCTTTTAAGATTATACTCTGTTGTAATACAATGAGGGACAACACACAAGAGAGGAAGAAAACAACAAAGGAACAGAGAGAAAGACGTGTCATGGGTAATGAAAAGAGACCATCTCTAAGCTAAAGAGGAGAAACGAGAGGAAAAGGCACCAGCGCACATTCAGCGTCTCTGGCTGAATTATTCAAACACAAACAAAGAAGCATTTTGAAATATGTAGAACCACAAACATGCTCTTCAAAACACGGTCTTCACCTCGGCTAGAATAATAGCATCTGGGAATCTTTCTTGTCCGAAAGCAAAATCTTGCTTTAGAGGCGTTAAGCGGTATTCATGCTTTTGTACCACGGTATAAAAGTCCATTATTCTCCAGGAGTATTCACAGACACAAGGCCTTTATTTCCGCCTGTTAGTTTGATGTAGGTCTGCTTTCTCTCCTTTCGCTTGCCTTAGGTCTGCTTAATGTAATGCTCCCATTGCTGGATTATATCATTATGAGCAGTAAGCCACATTTCCCGACCCAGTAGTTTGCTGTAACATGCACACCCCATTAAATTATTCAGCTGTTCATACACACATTTATGCACGATGTCGATGTGGTTAGCCAGAGTAAAATTTTACTGCTCAGAAGTTGCTTTTTATTAGCTCAGTAGACTTAATGCAGTATTTTGGTTTCTCAATTTCTCCAAACATTCCTTATGAGGATTAAAAATAGACACAAGCTAGTATAGCCAGATAAAAAGTCTTCCAAAATTTTTGACGAAAAATTCATACTGAAATTTTTGATCGCCGATTTCGGTATTTCTGCAAATCTGAGCATAGTTTAAGGTCTTGTTGAGATCACGTCTGAGATTGTGGGGTGTTTTCTTGGGAGACAAATCTGAGAAGCAGCAGACTGGCCATTAAAAAGTCTCCATTTGTTCTCTATTTAACGAACATCTATTCTTCTCTTTTGTGAAGTATATCCGAGTAAAACGGCTTCTCGAGCAAGAAAGAAATGTAGGGTGGGACTTGATTTTGTCCATTGGGAATTGATTGGATTGTGGTTTGCTATTGCTGTGTCATGTGAATGACAGGTTGACCCGACCTCGCACCAGTAAACACGTCATCAGAGAAGAGATGTCAGCGAGTGGGAGGGGAAGCAATTTTGTTTAAAGATTACGAGTGAACGTGAATTTAAAAAAACAATAATGATGTTCACAAATAAATAATTTATAATAAATACCTCAATATTCCATTAAAAAAACATGACATTTTGATTTCATGGTCACTTTTTGTTGTCATTTTCCTTCCAATATCCACAAGCGCATATGCGGTTTAAGATATTCTGTTGAAAGATTTCAAGATTTCAAAAAGCATCTAAACCACCTGAAACCAGCCAGTATGAAATATCATCAGAGGACATTTGTCTAAAGCAGCTTCTTTTTGTGACACAGCATGGCAAAGTGCTCTGATTTACTTGGCATTTCAGCACACTGCATCCAAAACAGGACTGAATGCATTATGTGAATGACTCTCTCTTCCCCAGAGCTGTGGACAAACCCTGTCAGTACAATGATATAGCTGGCCCGATCTCCCATGTCTACTGACATCAACACAGACAAGGAGAGAGAAGCTCTTGTTGACTCTTCAGGCCATTTCTGTGGACATTAACAAGCCAAAGTAACGTCCTGCTTCATTCCCTTTGTCATGTGATCTGGGATGTCCTATAGCATGTGGAGGTAACACAACATGTATGCAGACATCCACAAATGTAATCAGATTTAAATGTAGGAGATTGAGGGTACATTATGACTCTACTACACATCAATCCTGGACTGAATGCTTCATGTAGCTACAGTACAGTACATGGGGGTGTCAGATCCCACTCAATTCAACTAATAATGACATTTCTGTCATTTATTAACCTGAGAGTCATGCCGTTTCAAACTCATATGGCTTTCTTTCTTCCATGTAAGAACACAAATGAAGAATTTTTGAAGAATGCACTGAATATAAAATAAAAGTTGTTCAAAGTAAAAAAAAAAAAAAAAAACATTATTGGAGTACATTTTACACAAAAAAAATGTCAGTCTTTCTACATATTTCATGTTTAATTCAATGTGTTACTTGCCGTTCCTTTGTAATTATTTAGTACAGTGGTTCTCAACTCCAGTCCTCGTGACCCACTGCTCTGCACATTTTGTATGTCTCTCTTATCTGACACACTCAGTTCAGTTCATGGAGTCTCTCCTAATGAGCTGATGATCTGATTCAGGTGTGATAAATAAGGGAGACATACAAAATGTGCAGAGCAGTGGGTCACGAGGACTGGAGTTGAGAACCACTGATTTAGTGTAATGTGTGTAATGAAAGTGAACAGACTGGGGCTGTCAAACAACAAAAATAACAAACAAGCGCCATAAAAGTATCATTAAAGCAGTTCATTAAAGCAAGTTCTTTTCGCTAACGGGCCTGTGGAAGGGCCCTTCGTGAAGGGATTCAGTTGTTCACTTTCGTTTGGAACGCTCCTACAAATGGCATCCCCTTCTCGAAGTGCCTATCAAGGATGCTGTTTGAAATTCACCTTATGTCTTCTGAAGCTATATAACAGATTTGTTTGGAACAAACTAAAATTACAGTGATTTTTCAACCCGACCTCATGAGAAAACATAACTATCTTTAGAGGTGGCGATTTCGTATTATTTTTTACGATGTGATTTGTGGAGAAACAATTTTTAAGGGAAAAGTATGACGGTCCAACTCTAAACATAACCATCAGTGGGGGATAAGCAGATCACATGAAACCGTATAAATTAGTTTGTACAAATGCATACAAATTAGCCACCAGTTTGTCAAAACATAATTACAAAATTCCATGAGGGTGTGTTGGATTTGCCACCGAAAATCTTCCCCCCTGGCTCTCAAATCACAGAGCATGCTTACCGATCGATTGCCCGTCAACCAGGGAACGAAAAGCAGCAATAGCGGCCACATACACCTCCAGCGTGGATGGCAAACTCCCGCTATCCATTCTGTGCTGAAGAAAGTGCAGAACATCCGACACGGAACAGCTACCCGGGTCAATACCGATGTCTTGCCACCATTTTGTGAAAACTCCCCATTTCAGAGCGTAGAGATGCCTGGTAGAAGACGCGCGCGCCTCTGCGAGTGTGCTCAGCACTCGTGAATGCAGAGTGTCCCGCTCATTTAAGGTCCCCGCAGCGGCCACACATGAAGGTTCCACAGCTCGGGGCTGGGGTGCCATATAATGCCGTTCACTTGAGACAGCAGGTCCTTCCTGAGGAAGATTTTCCATGGGGGAGCCACCAATAACTCTCTCAGGTCCGCGAACCAGGGCTGATTCGGCCAGTTCGGGGCCACCAGGATCACTGACGCTTTCCCCTCCCTGATCTTGCATAACACCATGCAGAATCTTTACCGGAGGGAACGCGTAAAGCCTGGTTTCCGGCCAGGGCATCCCCCGTCAGCGGGGAGTGAGATAGCGAGAAGAACATCTGACAGTGCGTGTTCTTGCTTGTGTCAAACAGATCGACTTCCGCCCTCCCGAACCGATCCCAAATCATTTGAACAGATCCAGGGTTAAGTCTCCACTCTCCTTGAGGAATCCCGTTCCTCGAAAGCATGTCCGCTCCACGGTTCAGGAGACCGGGGATGTGCACCGCTCTTATGGAGAGAAAGTCCATAAGCGTGCATAAGCCTGTTTGAACAGAGCTCTGGAGCGTATGCCGCCCTGGCGCTTTATGTACGATACCACAGACGTGTTGTCGGTTCTAATTAGTACATGTTGCTGCTCCAATTTTGACCGAAAAGCTTCCAGGGCTAAGGACACCGCCTTTAACTCCAAACGGTTTATGTGCCAGTTTCTCTGTGACTCCGACCACAGGCCTGAGGCAGGCATGCCCAAGCACACTGCTCCCCAGCCTGAGGTTGACGCGTCCATCGAGACCACGGTGCGTTGTGTCACGATACCCAAAGGAACTCCTGGGCTGAACATATCCGGGTTGCTCCACGGTCTCAGAGTGCAGACGCAACTGTGAGTGACCGTAATGCACTTCTGGCCCGAAGACCACGCCCTCGGCGAAACTCGAGCTTTCAGCCAAAACTGCAGCGGCCGCATATGCAGCAGGCCCAGATGGCACACTGAAGAAGCCGCCGCCATCAGTCCCAGAAGCCTCTGAAATTCCCTCAGTGACACAGACCTGCCCGGTCTGAAACGGCGCAGAGTCTATGATATTGTCTCTATGCGCTCTTGAGAGAGGTGGGCTCGCATTGCCAGCGAGTCCAAACATATTCCCAGATATGTTACAGTCCGACTCGGTATAAGCACGCTTTTCTGCATATTCACACGCAGTCCCAGCGTATCCAGATGGCAAAGCAGCGTTTCCACATGACTGATTAGTCATCTCTTGAGTGGGCTAAAATCAGCCAGTCGTCCAGATAATTCAGGATGCGCATTCCGCTCGATCTGAGGGGAGAAAGCGCTGCGTCCACACTTTGAAAAGGTGCGAGGGGCTAGGGCCAGCCCGAACGGGAGCACTGAATACTGATAAGCCATGCCTTCGAAAGCAAACATCAGGAAGCACCTGTGGCGCATCGCTATTTGAATATGAAAGTACGCGTCCTTTAAATCCACTGAAGCGAACCAATCCCCGGGACGAACTTGTGCCAGGATCTGTTTCAGTGTTGTCATTCTGAACGCGCGCTTGTGAAGCGCTCGGTTGATGGGTCTCAGGTCCAGTATCGGACGGAGTCCCCCATCCTTCTTTGGCACCACAAAGTAACGGCTGTAGAATCCGCTCTCCTGCTCGCTCGGAGGGACACGCTCTATCGCTCCTTTCTCGATCAATCTGAGAACTTCCTGTCTCAGAATGGGAGCGTTTTGGGGTAAAGTTAGTGACTGCTAAAGCGGGGTGGCCTGCGTCTGAACTGGAGAGAATATCCGTGCTGAATTATACCTAGTATCCACGGTGAAACCCTCGGAATAGCCTTCCACGCATCCAGAAAGTGACACAGCGGACGCGTTAACTGTACGGCCGCCGTAGTTACTGTTGCCGTGTTTTGACTGGAGCCCCGCCCCCGCAAAGCTCGAAGCACTGGCGGGAGGGTGGCTTGTGGAGGGCTTTGTGTGGTGTTGGCACTCTCGCGCCCACGAGAGGCCATTATAGTTATGGGCTGTGGCTCTGCGCTGCTCTGAGGCAGGGCGAGTGACACAGTGTAGGGACAAGAGAAAGAAAAAGCAAATGTGAAAAAGCTTCTCCCTCAGCTCCATAGGCCTTATCTGCCTGGTAGGCCGTGAACCTGCACGGCTTGGATGGCAAGCTCGCGTCCGCGAAGCTGACGGCGTCGAAATCCTTGTCTTCGGGCGGGGGAGGGCCCACCAGCGGCTCGCTGGCGGCAGTGGGCCTAATCCCCGCTGTTGCCTGAGCCATTTCCCTTCAGGCTCTGAGGGCGCGCACTGACAGCTCGGCACAGTGGGCGCACGTGAACTCGTCCGTCAGTGCCGCCTCGGCGTGGGCGAGGCCCAGGCAGGCAACACAAAACTGGTGAGGGTTGGACGGGTCGATGGGGCCCGCACAAATCTGGCATGTAGCAGCCATCGGATGCCGAGAAGAAAAAGGTAATTAGTCTTCAAAGTGCACCTTTCACAATGACTTGATAGCACGATGATTTAAGCGTGAAGTAAGAGATTCTGACGTATTTGCCGCGCCCATGCATTTTATACTGCCCGCGAACCTGTCAGTATTTGCATGCTTCACGTCAATTGGCCAGCTGTCCCCAGCTGGCGTTAGGCTATAAGATTTAAGCAAAAGTGGAGAAGGGAGGTGTTCCCATATACGTCATGCTGACGTAATGTTGAAGTTACCGCCTCGAAAGGGAACTTATTTATTCAGCTTTCAGGTGATGTATAAATCTTAATTTAAAAAAATTGACCCATGTGACTGGTTTTGTGGTCCAGGGTCACAAATGTTTTGGTTTGGATTAAGGCATAAAGGAAAATCTGAGTGATACACACCAAACTTGTACATGTGGGGGAGTGAGTTTGACCCTGACAGCAATGGCAAAGCAGGAATGTAAAAGGCAGAGTTAAGACCTCAGGAAAGAGAGAGAGAGAGAGAGAGAGATGGGGGATGAGAGTTGTTCTCCCTGTATCAGTTGATCAATGTCATCTCCATCCTCCAGCCAGCACAAAGTCCTATTTTTAGAGCCTCAAACTCAAACTCCCCTTCACAGTCTTTCTCTTACATACACATGCAGTCCTCCCTTTCTCTTTACTGGTACTTTTCTACAAATATGCAGTTCATAAATCTACATAGGCTACCCCTTGCAGAATCCCCCTGTAAGATGTTTAACCTATTTGATTAAAAATAGAAAAGGACATAAAACTGTGTTCCCTGCAACGCTTTTCAGCACCACGGCAAAATAAAACATATCCTATTTACCTGAGTAACTTGTGAATTCGTATTTGCAGTCTGTAGCGTTGTGTTGAGTTTTCCTTGCCTGCTGCACGTGTAAACCTAAAACGCCAATTCATGAATAAATGACTCTTATGAGTCGCTTAGTAGTGATTCAAAAACATACATCTTGACGCATATGGGTAGCAACATTCAATTTGAAATGTAAAATGCAAAATGACAATGCAATATGTAAAATGGCAATGCATTTCTGTATTTAAATTTACATTTTCCATTACATTTGTGCAACGTTTGGAGCAAAATGAAAAAGATGATTGAATAGACATAGAATAGATTGAAAGACACTGAATAGGCCTACATATTTTAATGCTTTATAAGTTGCAAAATGAAAATGAAAATGTATTACAGGAATGATTAGATATGTTTAACATGTTCAAGCAAAAACTGTACCAAAATGTATTAAAATGATATTTTTCTTAATTGCATTTACACTCACAGTTAAGACACTTGCGACTGCATTTTCATTAAATGTCCTGTAATGAATGTAGCAAAATTCAATGTGCAAATTGAAAATGCATTCCGTCCCCGCCCCCTCCCACCCTGTCAATCACTGTGAAGTTGGCCCCGCCCCCACCACCCTGTCAATCACTGCGTGAAGGCGGGGCTCGGCAGCAGGTAAACATAGGCTATGTTACGTATTTTGAGGTGTTGGGTGGGAAACATGGCGGCGGCAGAGCTGAAATGAGCGTTAAATTCAGCGGCAGATGAAGTGGAGCGTGAACAGACAAATTATAGTGTTTCTGAAGATTATTACCCGTCTGCAGGTGATAGAACCAGTTCGATGTTGGAACACCCATGCGTCGACACCCATTTGGTGTCAACTTTAAAGGGATAGTTCACCCAAAAATGAAAATGCTGTCCTCATTTACTCACCCTCATGTTGTTCCAAACCTGTATGACTTTCTTTCTTCTGCTGAACACAAAAGAAAATATTTTGAAGAAAGTCTGTAACCAAACGACTGATGGACCCCATTGACTTCCATAGTAGGAAAAAAAAAATACTATGGAAGTCAATGGGGACCAGCAACTGTTTAATTACCAACCTTCTTTAAAATATCTTCTTTTGTGTTCAGCAGAAGAAAGGAAATCATACAGGTTTGGAACAACATGAGGGTGAGTAAATAATGACAGCATTTTCATTTTTGGGTGAACTATCCCTTTAAACTGAGCTGCTGTTGTCTGATGCTGGACTGTGTTAATGATGGTTTCGTTTTGTATAAAATATTATTATTGTCTGATACACATCTTTATTCGTATTGCTATTAACTATAATTACCCAATAATGTTGGAGATCATACAGTTTTTCCTTACAAATGCATAAGTCTATTACTCTTAGATTACAGAATATGAAGGGTCAAAATCAAAGCTACCGAAAAATGTGACCGCTCTTTATTTCTTCATAACTGACTGTAATGTTCAATAAAGTGATTCATGTGATGTATGACCATCTCCCATTTCTATTTTATTAAGCATATTGATCAGATATTGATAAATCTTTAGGTACAGTAAGGTTACAGAATATGAAGGATCAAATTCATACCGAAAATGTGACCGCGCTTTATTTCACCATAACAGAATGTAGCCTAATGTTCAATAAAGTTACTCATTTGATGTGTAACCATCTACCCTTTCTATTTTATAAAGCATATTGATCAGATATTAATTAATAGGGTCACGGAATCTGACGGGTCAAATTCATAGAAGACTATAGCCTTTTTTTGGGTGAATGTGGAGCAGGTTGGGCGGGGGCTGGTGACATCATCATCTATATAATTGTCTAATTTTTTTTTTTAAACACAGCACAAACAAATTTTTTACCGGCACAAACGAAGCACAAACAAGCAAGACTATTTTGCGTGAATTTGGAGCATGTGGGGGAGTGACCTCTGAATGACCAATATATATTATTTTAATATCTAAGAAACCGAAGCAGCACAAAATAAACGTTTACCGGCACAAACGATTGAGCCTATTTTAGGTGAATTTGGAGCAGGTCGGGGGCTGGTGACGTCATCGTCTATAATTCGGTCTAATATTTTAAAGTTACAATATGTCATTTTTTTTCGCCGCTAGGGGTCGCTAACCTCTTACAATAACAAAGACTTAGGTTGATGACGCATAAGCGGAATTATGGAACTTCTCGTCATGCCGAAGGAGCTAATAATGTTTATAGATGAGTGAATACATTGATGTTTTCAACATGACTGTGGTATGAAGCAGGTCGCGATTGCTAATGAAAGACAGATATCAGCGCCACACGCGAATCCCGTGGATATAAAGGAATAAGGACATTTCATTCTACCGAACTAACGTTACCCGCAAGTGCTGAATAATACTCACACAGGTCAGTTTATTTGACGAATTAAACTTGTGAGGTAACGCAGCGCTGTTTCACTTGGTCTACACTATCACACTAAACTGCATTTGAGTGTGTTGAAAGTTCTAATGTTATTCTATGTGTTAGTTTGTCTGTATGAGACGTAAACTAGATCAACATTAGAATAACATACTGATCATATTCTAACATTTCATCATGTTGAGCTATATAACATTGATTAGTTGAACATTTGCTCACCTGTCTAATAAAGTGCATGCAAGATGTCTCTGTCAAGTCGAAGTTTGTCACGGAAGTGGAGCTCTCGGCATCTCGAAAACGCCATGCTGATATTGATCCTCGTTTTAGTTCTCCTTTTGTCCCAAAGTCTGCTTGCCATGGTCCATAATGTTTGGACGAAACAACAACAGCATTAGCGTGCCGCCGTTAAGCAGTTGTCCAGGTCTGTCGCCATGGATACTATGTCAGTAAGAGCGGAAACCAGGGATAACGCGGATTTACGTCATTGGCAGGCGACAAGTGAACAGGGACAAGCCATTATTTAAAATTGGAATTTCTCTGAAATTAAAAATCGCTGGGATTTTTTGGGATATTGTAGTATAAGTACACAACTGCAGGAAATATATCACACTGTGCAGGTGATTTTGGAATCGTACATATTGTAGCTTTAAAAACCGAAGCAAAACCAACTAAACTTTTACTGGCACAGACGAAGCACAACTTCGCGCAGTGATTGACAGGGTGGGAAGAGGCGGGGCCAACTTCCAACGTACGCGTACACAGGCGTTCGACACATGCACAGTTTCGAGTTACACAATTACAACCCATGTAAATATCTTTGAATTATTTAATGCTAGAGTTGTACAAATGAGGGTAGCCTACTTTCAAATATCCAGCGGTGCACGTACAGTACAGTCCACGTACTCTTCTGATGATGAAATTCGTGTCACGCGCACTCCCGTAGGCCTACGTGTAAAACTGATTTCAAAAACACGTTTGAATCAGTGTAATAAATCATATACAATAAATCGACTACAGAGGTTACCAGCTGAATCAATATTTGACCTATTTACTCACAAGTTTCGTGGGCAGGAAATTTTATTACTTTTTTGTCTTTATGTTTTTCAATCAGGTAATTTCTGTCAAGTAAAATCATCTAGAACTGTACCTTGTTCCATGAAAGTCATGGAACAAAGTACAGTTCTAGATGAGTTCTAGTCTCTAGAAATCTTAGTCTCTATCTGTGATCTAGTGATTATTTTGTACTGTGGAATATCTGTCAAATAACTTCCTTAGAGCAGTAGCCTACTACAATTAGATTTTTTTTTTAATGATTAGTCTTGGAACAAGATTTGTGTGTCCATACAAACAAAAAAAAGTTGCAGTTTTAAATTTTTAAGTACAATCAACTTTCAATTTCAACTTGAATTAAATTAAACTGACTTTAAAAATGAGCTGAATCTTGTATAGCAAAAATGTTTAAAATTGCTTAACTTATTTTAATGGCTGAAGAAATGTAAAAACATATTTTATCATAACTTATTGATCATATAATTTTTTTGTGTAAAAAGATAAACATGCCCCGACAATAGGTATGTGAACATATGAACAGAAATGTATATCTCATTGTATTTCTTTTATATTAAGTAAATCCCTGCAGCACTCACTGCCCTTCCTTCTCTTACACACACACACACATGCACACACACACACACACACACACACAGAGAGAGAGAGAGAGAGAGAGAGATGTATCCCTTTGGCGTAACAAAGGATCAAGTGTTCCACTGGACTGGCCAGACCATTACTGACAAAACCGAGCACAAAAAAAAAAAAAAAAAAAAACTGAAACAAAGGACAGAGAAAGAGTGTGATGGAACATGAAGTATAAAAGGAAATAGGAAAGAACTCTAAATATAAAATGCAGGAAGGAGTTTTATATGTGTATATATACGTAGAGAGTGTGGAATGAAGGAGATAGCAGCACAGAGAAAAGCTTATTCCCCATCCTTCATGTGACCTTAAGGAACAAGACTTCCACTTTTTAGCTCTCTCATTCTCTCAGTCACACACAATGGGATGTGGGGAGGCCAGGCTTTGATGTTGGCACAATAATCTCAGTCCCCGGAGAATGTTAGATAGAGAAGGAGGAGCAAAGGATAGCCCTGAAGGGAGTATAGAAATACACAAGATTGTGTGCGTGTGTGTGGACTGTAGACTGACTCAAATGATGGAGGCAGGCACACACAGACCCAGATAATGACCCAGCTGCCAGTAAATACTTTTAAGGTCAAGGTATGCAACGGCATTTCCTTTTTCTTTTTAATGGAGCCCATTTAGCATGCATATATACAATTATCTCATTCCAAAACCTAGTGAGCTGCATATGCAGGCAACATTTTAAGGCATTACAGGCACACTGACTAAAAATAAAAAAGGCTGTTTAACAAAAATGTTAAATAAGATATCTAATTTGATCAATGGCAGCAGCAGAAGGTGATCCATAAAGCACTGCTTCAAGCGGTGAAACATGAATCCAAAATGGTGTTTAAGGTGAGATAAATATTATTTATAGATTAAATTCAGTACTGAAAAATATAAAGTGTCATTAAAAATGTCTTATTTTACACGTGAACATGTATATGTTTTTTTTAGGTTTTTTTTGTGCTATGTATTTTATTAGTGTTAATGAAACACCAAAATTAGTTTACATTTAGCCGAAAAATAAATAGATAAAATTTCTGTAATGAAATTTGGGTAAATGGAAAACCTGGTATGATAAAGTAAAGCAGTGGTAGTGAAGTTATTATAACCACAAGCAACATAACTTACCAGTTTTGGAAATGTTGTTTTGAATTTATTGCACCAGTGTGTAAGACTATGTTGTAGTGTGTGTGTGTTTGTGAGGGCTTGTGTGTGATGTCTGAGGGCAAAGTTTTTTTTTTTTTTTTTTTCAGCAAGAGTGAATGGTTTTGACCTGAAAATAGGATGTTTGAGGAATTGGGTGAGATGATATATTTGTGTTTACTGTTTTGAGTATCCGAGGCATAGTTTCAAGAAATGTGTTTAAGCAATCGAGAAAAACTGTAAGAGTATAAAGCTTTTAGCTCAGAAATATACTAACATCAAACACAATCGAAATCAATTCCAAGTCAAGTCTCTCGTGTGGAGTGCTATTAGTGATTTGCTACCCATGTAGATCATTCTAAATCGGTCACTGGTGAGCTCCCATGATGCTTAGGACCCTGCCTTAGAAGACAGCTGCTAATGCATCAATGTAGCAAAGAAAACCAACAAATCAGCATTTCCAAAATTAGACTTTTATTGGTCATTTGGGCTGCAATGGGTCATAATATCAACACGTAATTGCAAACAGAGCCCACAGAAGTCTGGACAGCCATCGTCCATTAAAAAGCTGTTAATCATTGTATGGCTGTGAGCCTCATGAGTGGACTGGCCTCGTACTTCCATCCTGCTCTTTTGATTGGCCCTCTCTGACGGTATCCAGTGATACACACACACACACACACACACACACACACACACACGCACACACACCATTACGGTTCTCTAACAGGCAGAGACAGTTATGATGAGGGCTTAGGTCCACCATTACAGTTTAGTTCAAACGTGAAGATCCCGAAGGATCGTGCATCTAGGAGTATGGCCTCGGAGCCTTGAACGTCAGTCGACCTCTTTGATCCATGAGAGTGGCCCGGGGGAGAAGACAATGGAAATGCAGAACGTAGCAGAGAAGAACAAAAGAAGCGGAAGGTCAACATGGAATCCTTGACGAAGGACGTCAAGCAATGAAATTAGAGAACGGGCAAATGGAAGGTCATTAACTGGGCCAAAAGGGCGAAATGAAAAAGGAATGTTAGGTCATGAAAGGGGAGGGATGAAAACAACGGGTATCTGGACCAAACTTCTGTCTCACTTATTCGATTTAGTCTCATTCAAGGTGGGCATTTCTTTATTTGTGTGTAAATCAATTTCAGAAAGACTGTTTTATACGTAAAAGATAAAAACATGCAAAAATCCTTTTGTCTGTAGTCCAAATTATACATATACAAGTTCTTCACGCCCTGTTCTTCTTCGTAGACTACATCAAAAGAGGAAAAACAAAACAAAAAACTATGTACACGCCATTTAATTTACAGTGGAGTAAAAAATGAAAGAATACCAGGCATGAAAGAATACCAGGATGACTAAGGCAGATGACATTTCAAAAAACAGAATGTTTTCATTTGCAAAATACTAAATCACTTCAAAAAATGCAGAGAGAGAGAGAAAATAAATGAACAAAACGAAGAGTTCTGCTACCTAATAATAATGCTCGTCTCCCATTTTGCAACCGGCTGCATAAGTTAACGTTTTGGTGGAAAAACAGTGAATATATTTAAAAAAAATATAGGAAAACGCAAAAAAAAGAAAAAAGAAAAAAAAGAAAGAAACTGAAATCTATTTTCTAGCATACTGTACAAAGCTGTTCTCTCTGTCTTGCCGCTCTCATTCTTCCAAAGCTTTCGTTTTGATACGTGACGTGAACGAACAGCGTGATGGTGAGAAACGCAAACAGAAGCATCAACGTTATAAACAGGCTCACGACATAAACACTCCAAAACTCTGAGCCACCAAAGCCATTGAACAGAAAAACAACATCATCAGATCAAATGAACAAAGAAAAAGAAAGAAAAATTTAAAAACGAAACAAAAAAAATGTACAAAAAGGCACGTAATATCCAGTGCTTCTGTACTGTGAGATTCAAGTGTAACTTAGCATTCATTTAACGTTCTTTAAGCGTTCCTTCATACGTTTCGTACCGATGATCCTTCAAACTTAGGCGAAAAAAATCCTGGACTGAACCAAACCTAGGCAGATTTCCTTCATTAGACCCCCTTCCGTCAACAACAGAGGGCCTCGGAGAGACCTGGTTTTGTTTCCATGGTGATCTTCCTTCCACTTTCTGTCTCTTCATTCTCTGTCTCTTTAGGGTATATTGGTTTCTTCATTGTTTTGATTCTGCACACTGTCCACGTCCTGCAATTAAAAAAAAAGTGCCACACTGTTTTTTTGATGTTGTTTCTTTTAATTTTCCTCTCCTCGGTTCTTCCTTCTCTTTTTGTGGTCCTGCGGTGATGGCGTAAGCTAGTCGTCGTTGCCTCCGTACATGTCGGCGATGTTTGCGGAAGCGAGGGCCCCAGTCGTTGAGGTAGTCATAGTCCCTGGTCGCCTCCGCTGCTGGAGGAGTGAAGGGAGCTGAGCGATCCGGCCGTGGAGCCGCTGCCCTCGTAGTCGAAGACCAGCAGGGAGTCGTACGGAGGGGCCGTGGGATCGGTGTCGGGCCGCCTTCAGACCCTAGGGAACATGACCACAACGGATGTGCTTTTAAAATAGACACGCTTCAAAGATAGCACATGATCATTGTTTAGTACAAGCGTTTTCTTGTCCAATTACTCATCTGGTACAATCTGCTGTTTAAGTGAAGAGGGGGATGGGATGAGAAATAGAAGGAACAAAAAGAGGAGGAGGGAGTTGGGAGGAGAGGGAAGCGGAGAAGGATTGGGGTCGCCGTGCAAACAGATGCTGGGCTCTGGAACAGGCTAAAGCGTTTATTTATAAGCGGCTGCGTTCTGGAAACGCCACAGCTAAGCGCAGTCTGAGCTCGCACAATTAAACAATGAAACACTGAATACACTGTCAGGGCACTGGATGAGAAACAACTAAAGTGAGAAGAGGAAGGAAGGAAGGAAGGAGGAAGGAGTGACAATAGAATTGAAACCCATTAAGAAGAAACAGTGTGTGTGAGAGCCAAATCACATAAAATGTGCAGGTGAATCCAAAATTTAAATGAACACAAAGACCACTGTGTACTGGCCATTATTTCCTGCAATGAAATAATGTGTCTTGCCTCTCAGGAAACCTGCAGTCTCTCCAACATTTAAAATTATCCTCTGAAGTTTAACCTATGAACTTCTTCATAAAATGAATTGATAAGAATATGGTCATTTTTAAACATTATAAATACTAATATATTAACCTTTTTTATTTTATTTTAATCAGGTCCCGACAGGTCGTAATACACACAATTCTACCGTTATGTTTAGCATTACAGCATAACAACCTGACACAAAAGCACGATGATTTTTTGCACGATGATCAATTGTATTTTAAGCAAATAAATCCAATGATGGTGGAGGGGGTATGGAGTGTGGGAACCCAATGGAAGAAACACAAATCCAATACATGCATGTTTTGTCTGTAATAATAACCAGAGCGCAAACACCATCGTGCCGTGCCTGATGAAGGTCATGAGACCGAAACGTTGCCAATAAAGAATTTTTGATACTTTCTTGCAAGTACGGATAGTGTGCGGGAGTTCTTTGTTTTTTATTGTCTGTAATAATAACAAAATCGATAAAAATATATTAAAAAAACTGTATGATGTACTTCTTCAGCTAAGCAAGCTGATGTGTGGAACGTTGGACATTTCATGCACTTTCCCAGAGAGGAGCTAAACGTGCTAAAGCTAGCATTTGAAACGTAGTAGTGAAAACGAGTAGTAGTAGGTATGTAGTTCAGCATTTTGGACGTAACTTTAGATAGATAATGCAACACAGGCAAACACATTCTATAGACAAGATCACATGTCTACCTAAACAACATTTTGGGGTAGATTCAAATATTTGATTTACATGTGCCCAACCAATTTTGGTAGTGATTCGAACATCCAAATGCATGTTCAATTTGAATGTTTAAAATGCCTCTGGTGCCCAAAAATGCGGTCTAGGTAGGCAGCTCACTTGGTTTTGAAACACCGCCATATTGTACAAATAAAGTTCTATTCTTAGCATAACACTATCCAGACAGAGTGCTAACATAGACTAAACACTGTATAGACTTTCAGCTGACATAATTCTGAATCCTGAAGTCGCTTGTCCAAACAAATCTTTCTGCAGACATAAAATGACTATAAACAAAACTCATAAGTGACAATTTCTTTTCACGTTCGAATGCAAAAAAAAAAAAAAGAGCTAAAAAATCCCAACTGACAGGTTTCTTTAAAATACAGTTTGGTCGAAACGATTGGCAAAAGCTGATGTATAAAAAAAGCTTGTCTGTCTTTTAAGTGAGGCTGCTTACATTTAGCAGTAATGTTTAATTCATTACCTGATTTAAGCAGTTTCTTGCTAATCTCACCCTGCTTTGAGTGCAGTCGCACTGCTTAGAGCGTGTGAGGTCTGCATGTGTGCGTAGGAGGGCGCGCATCCACAGACTGTAGCATGAGTTATTGGATCTCTGAGCCTGGCTAATGATCAACAAAACTAAAAGGACCTAGGTCCAATTAACCAATCAATCACCATTAAGTCTTATCACTGGTGCCATCGAGCCATTTTATATGGCGCGACTTCAGAAGAGCGGACACACAGCGTACCTCGTGGATGAACTCTCCTATGTCTCCGGGATGGGGTGCGGCCGAGCGGATGGGATAGTTCGGATGCTCGGAGTGCATCGGTCGCTCGTCCATCCGGCGGATCCCGACGGGCTTGATCATGTCTGGCTCCAGAGTATCGGGCTGCTGCAGCTGGCTCAGATCATAGTCCTGAAGAAACACAGATAGACAAATCACAAACAGGGTTAGACGTCTGCTTCAAAGCCCTTGGTTTTCTGGAAACATCTGCATGCAAAACAAGGAACGTTTTGACTATATTAATGCAATTTAAATTCGCTTTGTTCCATTTGAAGGACATTCATGTGGGTTTTCTTTTCAGAAGTTAGCTAAATTTGATAAAACCTTCTTATGGGAAAATTTGGAACAGTCCACATTTGGAAAATAAATATATTCTTTATTCATACTGATATTTCATTTCTTTTAGGTTAGCGAGTGGTCATAAATAGCTTTGTATCGATAGCTTAGACTTCTCATCAGCCGCTATAAGTAAATAACTAGAAGAATAACAAAGTGCAGAAAAAAGTACAACTATTTGCGCTACAAACCAGTGTGTTTATGACTAAGATGATACATTAAAATAATGTGACAAAAAAAATACCAGTTTGCAATATCAAGCCACATATCAGACGGTTTTTAAACTGCTGAAATAACTGGAAGCACATTTAAGTTACAAATGGCGATGCCTGCTGTTACGTTAAATATAAGGTGGATAAAAAACAATCGAACTCTATAGTATTTCCTCCTTTACATAGCTAGCCGATAGCCGAAAGTATGTTTCGATTTGCCGCTGCATTTTGAAATCAGCAGGGTCGGTGTAATACAAACTTTTATGGCGCACACACACATGCCTGCAATTGACTGCACTAATTAGTTGGTCCACTATGTGGCAATACTCACAGTTGGCTTGCTGTTTTCAAGAACTACTTGAAGAAGACGATGGAAAATGCCATTAAAAATAACCAAAGAAGAAGGTGGAAACAACAAAAATGGATATGCAAGAGGTTAGAATATACCCACGACAAGTTTGAAAGATGACATGTCTGTAAGTGCTCATGGTCCATGGAGCATTACTTTGAAAAGCTAGAACACTCGGCCATGCGCAAGATGTAGAGGCAGGTGGAAAAAATGCAGTGTACCCCAATTTAATGTTTTAATTAAAATCTAAAAATGCCAAATGGTTTCTGTGGGGGTTTAGGGGGTAGAAAATATCATTAACTCATAAAACCATAAAAAAGTCTTCAAAATGATAAAACTGAAAATGTGTGTGTGTGTGTGTGTGTGTGTGTGAGAGAGAGAGAGAGAGAGCATTGAGACACTTAAACCAAAGTTTGGCTCAAATGCAAATGCAAAAATATGTGCTCACAGCACCAGGCAAAGCAGGAACGGTTTCATCAATTTAAAATGAGTCTCTTGTAATCAGCATTACTTGCAAAATGAGTGCTGAAAATTTGTCATCGTGATTTCAAACCGCACTACGCAGCTCAAATTAAAATCGTGAAGATTTAACGATTACTTAAAATCAAAAATTGTAACATGTTTTGATTAAACAAGCTAGATGGTCTCAAGTTATTCTGAGCTGAAATAACTGTGTATGCCCAGAAGCAATAGCAGTAGAGAGCATGTACCTGGTCTTCCTCTCCGCCGCCCTCCTCATCGTATTTGAGTATGTTGTCTCGCACGTCGTCCTCTGGATCGATCAGCAGCTGCTTGGCCTGTCTCTCTTTATCCCGTCTCTTCATCCACATCACAAACATCAACACCAGCACTGCAGACAGAGACAGAAAGTGAGAGAGAGATCAATATAAAACAAGCAAAATGACGAGATCAGACAGTTATAGGTGCAGTGTGTAATTTTTAGCACCACCAACCAAAATGTACATTTCTCCTAGCTCGACCCCCTCAGTTTCTGTTGCTTCCTCAGACAAGCTTCAGAGATTTCCGTGAGGGAATTTTTCAGTAAAATGAGTGCATAAGATAGCAAAAATTGGATTGATATTATTCAGCTATTCTGTGACACTGCAAATTATTTCATCTGCCGTTTTTATTTCAAGTAAATTAACACAAGTAACACGATTTAAGAGATGGAGAATCAGAATTGTGCAAGAGATAATCATAATCTGTGTTTCCACCCAAGTTCCAAATTTAATTTAACCTGAAAACAGTTTCTACATCCCATGTGTTTGAGAACTAAATTGTCACTTACATAAGAGTTTGAGCAAAATAGAAATGGAAGTTGTGGCCATTGGGAAACTAATGTGGCTCTTTTATTAAATGTAATAAATTACTTTAGAGTGCAGAAACCTTCTGACAAAAATGTCATCGCTAGTGAATGGAGGCAGATGCCTTATTTTCGGGAGGCGACAGCATGTCAGACAGTTTTGGTGGTGACAGTAGCCAATCATTTTGATAACAGGGTTTGGCAGCGTTTCATGAAGACTAGAACCATATTTCTGCAATGAGATTGGTCCAAAGTGAATTATTCATATGACTTTTTTTATGCGCCTCTAGAAATATATTCTATAAATGTTTCCATTGTAGTTTGTGTTTATGTCTTCTTACTGAACAAAGCATTTATCCACCTCAAGTGTGCTTATAAGTTCTTAATGCACATTTTTTGAAACTGCATTCACTTCTTGGTGTTAATCCAGCATTTTAAGAATAAATAAAATATAAAATAAAAATATGTGGAAAGAAACCCAGCTAAAGTCAACCAAAAAGAGAAAAGCATCATTTGATTTCGCTTCAACTGATAACATTGGTGTAAGTGAACAGAACTGTTGCTATCATTTCCACAACAGTCTCGCTATGAAATCTTTTGTGACTATTTCGACCAAAAGCAGATCACATGTGCTCGACAGAAATGTGACCAACTGATAAGAACTCCACTGCCTGGAAGAAACTATCTCTGTCTAGTTTGTGTCTTACCCAGCAGGATGATGATGCAGATTAGAATGGCGATGATGGCTCCGGTGCCCAGCCCGGCTGCCATGATGCGTTCCATGTCCACGCAGTCGCCGTGGTGATCGCACTGGCACACTTTGATGCGCAGGTAGGTAATGTTGGACATGGGCAGGTTACCCGAGTCGGTGATGCTAATGGGCAGCTCGTATATCCCACTTTCCAAGTAACTAATTTTCAGACTTAACTGAGCATAATCGCCTACAAACCAACCACAAGTATGACAAAACACGTGCATCAGATAAAGTCTGGCAAGACAAATAAAAACATAATTGAGAAAAGTGTATTTGATATGTGGCGTACCACTGATTCGAGTCAGTGTCCAGTTCCTGCGGATGTCAGAGGGTCGGTTGGGCAGCTCGAAAGCATAGGGCCCAGCGTTGGGGTTGAGGTCTCCGTCTACAGCTGTGATATTGATGGCGTTGGGCTCAGGACGCTCGCACACTTCTGCTTCTTGAGGGAAGACTCGAGGTGCGTTATCGTTTATGTCCAGCAGGTAGATCTGCAGAGTTCCCGTCCCACTCGCAGAGGGGACTCCTGACAATGGACAGAAGAGAAAAACAAGGGAAAGTCAAAACAAACATTGTCTCATGTAGCCAGACTTTTGACTAAGAATAGTCAACTTTTAAACACTATTTTCAACACGAAATCTAAAAAACTTAACCTACGTGACGAGATGTTTAAAAACAAGATGCAATAAACTTGTGCATCTTGACTCTTAAAAGATGAATCCACACAGCCCTTGCTGTATATTGCACACGTTTTTGTGTGCAATATGCTTCATGACTGTAAAAGCTTTGTGGGCGTGACATCTGAGCCCAAGACTAATAGTTTAAAACTGACAATGCAGATGAACTACAGCAGTTAATGACTTTAAGTTCCACTCATCTGGGTCGGTTGGCATGATAACTCATTTATAAACCATAATGCACAGTCTATAAGATCCAATCAAACCAGAGCCCTTATAACCACCACAGACTGGACCATCACTACTTAGAAAAGAGCTTAGTTTCTGTTTCAACAAGAGTAACGACCTTTCGACTTCACTGATCTTTAAACAAAGAACAAGAGACGGGCAGAGCCGCGCAGGCAGGCTGACGGAGCTGAGGCTTTCTGTTCTACTCCTGCTGGCATTCAAAACACATTTTTAATCTGTTCCAGCCTGAAAACAACTAAATCAAGTACGACTAAGTATCCTTAATTTATTGAATCAGGTGTGCGAATCAGCATTGAACTAGATACGAAAAGGCTTCTTTGTGGCAAAGGGTTTCGATCAGCACTATACTGCTACTTGCACACAAAGATTTAACTGAGTTGAGGCAGGAATTCACTAAGAATGCTAAGTTAGTGTTGTGTATTTGCACCCGCTGTCTTAGCAAATTGTTTTAACAAGTTTACAAATTTAAACTATGCAACTAAAGACAATTAGCAATGCAATTCTTGCTCCACAACAAAACAAAACCATAGTACGATGCATCCTTGGAGAAATGAACTAGCTAGTCACAAGTATTTCCTAACTTTGTCACATGTAAACCATGTTGGTTCAACAATAAATAACTGCCGTAAATAACGCCCCACAGAAGATGGAGTGATAACTTCTGCTATTTAATCGGTTTAGAGATCGAATTAATGTCAGATTATTTGTCTCTGAAGATGACTTTGTTATGTTTGTTCTCTACTCCAACCACACAACTTTGTAATGCAGTTTGTGAATGTTCATTGGAACTATGGTTTCGGGAAACACAGAATCACTGAATTATTTAGGCAATGGTGGAACTTGTGACTGTAGTTGGCACCACAATCTACCTTTAAAATGCCAAAAGTGCACTTTACTGCTCTCCTCCATAAACACTCTCCTCCATAATTTCATCAATTACTGATTGCAAGAAAATGTACACAAACATCCCTTTTAAATAAAAATGTATTTAAATGAAATGCAATTAAATATAATTGCTTGATAACATTACCATGCAAGTAGCATTGATTTTGCGCAAATAGTGCTGATCTAAAACAAGCCTAATTTGCATAGAAGAGTGCGTTTGTGCTAAAAAGAATGAGAATGACTTCATTTACATACAGTGCCTTGCTATTTCAGCGCATTTAAACTGGATAACAGGTGGGGTTTTGCACTGAAATACCGCATACAAAAATGGCACAACTGTTTAGTGAGTGTTTCAGGAGACAAGCTTTCAAATTTACAGCGTGTGTGTGTGTGTGTGTGAGAGAGGGGGTTTGTTTCAGAGCTCTGATGCAGCGAGAATGTTAAACACCACAGCAGAATAGGGCCTAGCAGAATTCAGTAGACTCTTTCACACAGCGGGTAGTGTATGTGCATATGTGTGTGTTAGGAAGAGAGAGAGAGCCTGCTTCAAAGAACAACCCAGAGAAAGTGAGTGCATAGACATTCAGAATGAGTTTGCATATGTCGTTGGTGAGATCATTAACATGGATGTGTGGGCATGTGCATATCTGTTCGGTTGCAATTCCTCCCTAGAGCTAAAATCAATAGAATCGCTCGATCTCAAGTATTTCTGCATATATATATATACATACAAACACAGCTGCTCCTACCGTTGTCAGAGGCCATAAATGTGGCATTGTAGAGATTGTTTTTAACATAGGGAGACTCTCGGTCCAAAACAGCAATTGTGGAAATTCGTCCATTGTTGGGGTCGATCTCCAGCCAGCTGGCAGGGTCAAACAATTTAGAGTACCTTTAAAACACAAACACACCAAACACAGATGGTTAACATTTAGTTTTTCATACAAAAACCACTGAAATGGGGGAAAAAATGACAAAACACAAAGGTTATATGTGGAGTAGCATACTTTTATTCTACTATTTACTATTCTAAATATCCTACTATTTCTGCAGTGTATAGTATGTATTCTACATTTGTCAAAATGAGAAGGATACAACCGAGCATACTGCGCTGGGCAATGTATCCCACAATGCAAAGTGTTTAACTTGACCTTCCATTTCCAGTGTGACCAGTGTTGTTATTGTTAACTTAAACTATTAAAACATTTTTTCAGTAATTGAAACAAAGCTTTAAAAAAAACACATTATTTTTAGATCATCTTCATGACCATCCACTTTACATGACTATGACATATTCTGTTTGCTCCTGCACCTTTAAGACTTCTGTATGTAAATAACCTCTGACATGATTGACTGAGCGACAATTTCTGAGTGAATCATTTTTCCAGCTTAGTTTCCATAAATGTTCTGGCTGGACTAGCAAGAAAGCACTGCTTTTTTCTTCATAGTGTATTAAACTCTCCTATTTCAAAAAAATCCTTTCCAAACATGTGTGTGTAGATGCATGTGTGTGTGTTTTAATACCTAATACTCTGCTGCATATATCTGTCTGGATCATGAGCAGTAAAAGACGTTAGCATCGACCACTGCGGAAGCCCCTCCTCCAGTTTGATCTGTTTGGGGTTTGGGTCAAAGTTTGGGCTTTCGTTCACGTCGATGACGCGTATGGACACGGAGGCTGTGGACTGGCGGGTGCGCTGGATCCCGCTTGCCAGTGGCACCTCATTTTCAGCGACAACAGTCAGCATGAATGATCGATTCATCTCAAAATCAATTGGCTGTACACAAGGACACACACACACACAATCAAGTTAACGGAGCTGTTAGGGAAAATATTCACAATTACACAATGAATGGATTGTGTTGCAATCAAATACACAGAGGAGAAATGCTTGAATAATAATTAATGAATTACTCATTCTCAATTAAGAGACATAAACCATTAACTCAGCTGAACAGCAGGTGGAAGCTGTTTCCATGGAGACCGTCTTTTACTCTGTATTTGAACCCGTGCCTATAAGACTCTAGCGAGATTCTAGCGAATAGCAACACAACCCAATTACAGTGTTTATACAACAGTTAGTTCTGGTCCATGGATCTGATTGGCTGGGCAAACTGCTGAGACTTTTCACTGTTTGTATCACTCCGCTTGTCTGTGTATGCTGCATTGCAGGCCAAAGTATGTGAGCGGTGCCGACTTCAAGTAGAGGGATGTTGTGCGATTTTCTCTCATGAGTGAGCAGAAAGTGTAAAACCAAAAATGGTTCTGAAGCGGAATCGTTCACATCAGTTCCAGACCATCTGTCAGTATGTTTATTCCTCAGTAAGTTTGTGAGTGTTACCTTGACAACGGTGACAAGGCCTTCATTGGTAACGGGGTCAGTGGGGATGGAAAAGCGTCCGGTTGGATCCCCAGATACGATCCGGTACACTGCATTCCATGAAGGAGTCCCCGGTTCATCTTTGTCAGTCACGGTGAGATTCGTCACTATCACATTCACGCGGTTCTCTGGGACCTCACCATGGAACTACAGAGACAGACAGACAGAGATCGATTTTCAGCAAAGATGGCTTTCGCGAGATGCGTGTTCAAGTGTCTGTGTGTGTGTGCCACTCACAGTCTCTCGGGTAAACTCCGGAACGTTGTCATTGACATCCAGCAGGCGTATGACAGCAGTGGCGGTGTTGGACAGACCATATGTGGGGTTTCCCTCCATATCGGTAGCCTGAATGATCAGGGTGTATTGAGGGACCTTCTGCTCGGCACAAAAAAACAAAACAAAAAACAAGAAAAATAGGGTTAAAAACACAAGAAGGATATGGTTTACAACTGGATGTGGAATATGGGAAGCGTTATGTTTGCAGGGCTGCCAACTGACTTGCGCAATTGACACTGTTCTCAGGCTCTCTCTCTCATCAATTTTCTCACACAGCGAAAAATTGTGACGCAAAGAGTACGCTGACAGAAAAGGTTCGTTTTGATTTGAAATTCATTATTACGAAATTCAAACAATAAATATTGTTTATCGCTCAATCAGTGTTTAAACCGCAGAAAGTTGGTCTATAATACAGCTGGAGAACAATATGTCACGTAACGTTACATTTACCTCAGGAAAGCCATTTAATGACCATAGCATGTTAGTTAGTTAGTTAGAAAAATTTACTTTAGAGAGGAGTATTTTGCTAAATATATGCACTATATTACATACGTTGCACTTATTAAACGTTATACGCATTATATTAATTTGAGTGGTTATTTTTAACCTTTAATAATAATACCAGCTGACAGGGCTTGTATGTTTACAGCATTAGTTGAGAGATTTTTTCCTTAAAAACATTTGGCATGTAGCTACTGTACTGATATTTATCCAAATCCAAATCTCAATTGTATCAATTGAAATCGTGAAATTTGTATCAAGGACTTATAAATAGTCATTGTACCATGTAAACATTGTAAAGTTGTCTCTAAACATATTGAAATTATATTTAGTTACCATGTTTTGAAAATAATAATAAAAAAAACCCAGTTAAAAACTTTTTTTTTTACAACACCCCCAATCCCAAAACCATCCCCCTCCACAATCCTCACTCCAAGCTAAACTCAAAAGTTGGCAGCCCTGTGTTTGCATCTTATTATTTAGCCGAATTAGACCAGATAAGCGGCCCATTGTTTCTGGGTTCCAACCCACCAGTTGAAAACAGTGTTGTTACTGTTAACTAAAACTATTAAAAATAGTTTTCAGTAATTGGAATTAAGCTAAAATAAAATTATATAAGCTATATTTGATGAAAAACAAACTTTAAAAATAATGTTGCTTCAACATCCAAATGAAATAAAATAAGTTTAAGTACTAGAATTACTAACTAAAACTGAAATAAAAAATATATTACAGCTAAAAGGAAATAGTTAAAAAAGACAAACACACACAATTACTTAAACTTGAATTAAAATTAAAAGTAAAAAGTAAAAGATAATTTAAGACATTTAGAAATACTACATTAATAATAAAACTGGTTGTAGTATATTTTTGACATCCCACTAGAACAAATTTCCTTGTACCTCACGGTCCAGGCCTGCAGCTACAGTGATGATTTTGCCGGTCTTGTTGTTGATAGTGAACATATTGGAGGAGGGGCTCTCCGGGGTCTGAGAGAGGATCTTGTATCTAAGCATTCCATTGGCTGTATTTGGGTCATCCTTATCCTGGGAGGTCACCGTCATTACAAATGTACCTAGAACCGAGCAATAAATGTCAGTTTAAACTTCATTGGTGAAGGCGTGTCATAAACTGTGTCAAAAGCGTGAATGCGTGTGTGTACCTGGTTTGGCACCCTCATCCACGGTTCCGTTCCAGATCTGGTGTATGAACTCGGGCCGGTTGTCGTTCATATCAATGACATTGATGATGATGTCAATGGGGTTCTCCATCTGGTTCCCATTGATGTCCACGGCATGAGCACGTAGCTGTGAACGCAAACACACATTTAAAGTCACAGTTTACATGAAAACTCTTCATGAAAACAAAATCTGGAATAATAAACACACAAGTCTACATCTGAGCAGCTATGAAAACAACTACTTTCACTATTATTTTCATATGAAATTACACTACAGTTCAAAAAGTTGGGGATTGGTAAGATTTTCTTCTTCTTCTCTATGCTCACCAAGGCTGCATTTATTTGACAAGTAAAAACAGTACTATTGTGAAATATTATTACAATTTAATAGGTGCTGTTTTCTATTTTAATATATTTTAAAATGTCATTCATTCCCGTGATGGCAAAGCTGATTTTTCAGCTTCATTACTTTAGTCTTTAGTGTCACATGATCCTTCAGAAATCTTTCTAATATGATGATATCATTTTTTTGGTAACATTACTGTTAAATTTGATCAATTGAATTACGTACTTGCTGAATAAAATCATTATTTTACAAAAATAAAAATCTTACTAACTAACTAGCTATGCTATGGGATGCAAGAAGTGAATTACTCTCAGAATCACGTTTGCACTCTTACGAGTATTTTTCAGTGTTTTTATGCCATTATGAGCCATTTTAATGCAACATTCAGAAGAAATTTACAGTATTCAGTTCACACATTTTTTGCAGCCAATTGAGCAAAACTGTAACAGCAATGGCAGTACAGACACACTGTCAGTGTGAAAGAGGCTATTAACCGCCACACTCATTTACAGCAGTTATTGGGGTTAAGCAACTGCTGTAGCTGACTTGGTTGCAGTTTGCATGCTAGAGCAGTTTTAAGTCTGCTGTATATATGCATGAGCTATCCGAAGGAAGCCTGATGCTCCACCTTTGGCACCATTAGGAAGCAAATCATTTCATATTCATGTAATCTCTGCATAATTTGAATCTGAATGTGGATTAGGTAGACACTGAGGGAGGTTAACAGCCTCTCGGGTCCAGTAGTGAAGTGAAAGGGTATTGAAACCAGGCAGGAAAAGTTTGAAACTACTTCCAGGGGAGATTGAGGATTGTTCTTACTTAGGAAAAGCCAGATTTAGGGAATGCCCCCCTACGAGCACAATGAATGAATGTGTGTGTGTGACTTAGTGTTAGGATAAGCTCCTCCAGAGTTTAATTTTGCCTGCTCTCCTCTTCATGGTACAGTGGATTAGAGGGAAGTCAAAGGTCACATTCTCAGACTGGCTGCCATGGTAACTATGACACATGTAATTTATTGGGAGTTTTAGAGGGCTTCTCTCTGTCCTGGATGGAATGCACAGATCTAAAGACCAAAGGCCTGATGTTTAAACATTGCGTATGCAAGAAACGGCATTGAAAAGTGCACAGGCTAACCCACAAACACATTTGTTTTTATAAAAAATAAACGTTACATTAAAATTTTTATAATAAATCAACTCTTTTACTGGGCAAAATTCGGCGACTCCTGTGGCCAAATAATGAACTGAACAATTGTGCTTAATTCATATTTAAATGCTCATTATTATGGTTTAGTATTTCTCTGTAATGTAGAACAATGCCATAATATTTATTCTCAACCCTGAATCTGAAACCACATTCCAATGCCACTCCCCAGCCCCAAGTATATTTTTAAGTACTTAAATGAATATCATAAATGTCGGACTAGTCGACTTATGGCTTAAATGAGCGACTACTAGTCAACTAGAAAATTCTTTAGTTGGTGGCAGCCCTACATATTTGTAAAGGAAATCATGTGCAATCATTCACACGGTTTCATAAATCTGAATAATTTTGCGCATCTGTTTTTTAGGATGAAATTTACACAAAAGTTTGACATGACATCTCAGGACATGGAGTTATGAACACACACACACACACACTTACATGGAAGTTGGGGATGTGTTCTCTGTCCAGTGGTTTGGTGACGGACAGGATTCCCGAAATGGCGTCGATGATAAACAGGCCGGTGGGGTTTTGGTCGGCTCCTGGTCCGGTCACGCTATAGCGCAGTGTGTTACTCTTGTCCTTATCTGACTGGATCTGAAACACACACGCAAATTTTGCAGGATAAACATAAAATAACCGTCTATTTTTTCGAATACACTTCACATGATGAACCAGTGTTGTTTTTCGTTGTGTACACACTCACTTTCACAAGCTCTTCAGGGAATTGTTTTCTGGAGTTCTCAAGCACGTTGACAGGAGGAATGACCCAGTCTCTTTTCACGCGATTCACACTGCCATCGCCCTTGACAACCACACTGTGCCGCGGAAACAGTATCACTGGCACCTGGCAAAAAAAATAAAAAAATAAATGGCGAAAAGAAGAACAGTTAGATTCAAAAACACCCACACGGTCAATGTACATTAGGTGATGCGCACACACCCACACACACTGCAGCTCTTGCAACACTTCTGCCCCGGCCCCGAATAATTACAGAATTAATTTTACCCTCTGTAATGGGGTCATAAATATCACTGCTGCTCCATCGTTAACTCCCAGAGCAGTAACACCCACATAGTGAATGTGAAAGTGTGTGTCGAGCTTGCAGTATTGTTCCATTTCCTTTTTCCATGAGCCTTGTTATTCAGAGATGTGCTTGACCAGACATTTGCCCTGCTCTTAGTATTATATAGAACAAAACCCCCTGAGTGTTCACAATACAACGAACGACTGATTTCTTTATGCAAGAACAAAATCTCACAGTGTGTTAGCTTATAAAGCGACTCAATATTCCCTCTCAGTTGATATCAACTAAGCCTCCCTTTCTCTTGACCTATCTTCTCTCTCTTCCTCCTGGTGGTGAAATATTGCTGGTAATGACAGTGACATGGGGGCGGGCGGCAGTTCGGCGTTGAAGGAGGGAGATAGATTCTCTCATTTTTCTCTCTCGCTGCTATGACTCAGGTGATGAGCTAACTCATTACCCTTGTACCTCTTCACAGTCTCACAATCTCTCCAAATGAACAAACCGACAACATAAACATTGACAGAACTGATGGAAAAACATCTTTCACCTCAGTTCATTCTCGTTTACTTTTCATATCTCCTATTTTCCCTCTCATTCCACATTAATCGCCTTTCTATCTCTAGCTGTTATCTCTAGCTGTATAAACTAGGGCTGGGCTTTTGATTATATTTAATGAAAGTAAAAACAAAAATAAATCTACTTTAAAATAAGCAAGGCATGTTTTTCCAGTTTTCTTTAACTAAATCAACACAAGAATGATGGATAAAGTGTTCCCATTCTTTCTGGACAATTCATTTCTATGATTTATCCATGAATTAGCCATACTTGATAGGATTTTTATTGAGTTTGCAGTTTTATATGGAGTTTGCCATATGTAGCTGAAATACTTGACCATATATTGACCTATACATAATTATATTGTCACAGCCTTTTAAGATTTTATTAATTTCCATCTATTGTCATGATTTTTAGAGCGCTGGAAAGCACACTTTAGATTTTTTTGGAATATTAAATTCCCTGATATTTCCATGTTTTTCAGGATCGTTGAATCGTTCATTCAAATGCACCAATAATGAATAAATGAATGCATAAATGAATGCATAGTAATAAACAGCTATATTTATCTACATTACCTATTTAAAAGTTTAGGGTCAGTAATATTTTTTTTTAAAGAAATTAATACTTTTATTCAACAAGGCACAACTGCTTTCAAAATTGATAAGAAATGTTTCTTGAGCATGGCCAAATTAAAAGCTCATTAAAATCACCATATTTCCAATGTTGCTTGGTTTTAACCATTCGACCATCTCTGCCTTTATCCGCTCTCATCCCCTGCTGGCTCCTCTTGTCCTCCTTCCCCTTGGCGGCAGTGTGTGGCCATGTGTGAGTCAGTAATAAAGAGTAAATTCTCCCTGTCTCTGAGCAGAAGGCAGGGCTATGAGACATATGGTTAGTGTTTCCAAGCTGAGGGTCCAGATCCACACTGTCTAATGTATCCTCCAGCCTTAATGTCTCTTTAGCATCGTTAAACATTAATTACAGCCCTACTATCAACGTGTTAGTGCTCTGCTAATTTTCTAATATAGTTTTATTAGTGCTTTGGCTTTGTCATAGAGGCCCTCGGATGAAGAGAGACATTTTTGTGAGCTCACATTCGCACAATGGCATTTTGATGGTGTAATTGCAGCGTGAGGCTAGTTTAGAAACACCATGCGCTGTTAGCGATCTGACACAGTTATAATTACTGTGATTTTTGCAGTCACGCAGTTGCCCCCCTGTGTTAACGTGCGAGTGCGCCTTACTTCCTACCTGCTTGGGCTGGGTGAAGTTGACATGTACCAGCCAATGCTCTTGAGACTTCACGTCCTTGGCCTTAATCTCCAAGCTCCTCCCCTTCCCGTCAGAGAGCTGCAGTGTTCGCGCTGCGAAAACCGTCCCGTCGGCCTCTATCCGGAAATCCGCGGGGTCTCCGCTCTCGAAGCGCAAGCCAGAACCTCTGCCACAGTCCACGAAATCCACTGCAGAAGAGAGAGAGAGAGAGAGAGAGAGAGAATGGACTGAGTGCAAGCCTGTTTTTGTTTTTAAACTGCAAACAGGATTTTTTTTTTTTTTTTGCAAAAAACAAGTACACAGGAAATCACATTCCCGCTCCTCCACAAGGGAATAATGGTTTTACTTGGTTTTAAAAGTGAGGACAAGGAGAGTGAGAGATGGAAAGTGTGCACTGACACAGAGAGAGAGAGAGCGTGAGAGAGCGAGAAAGAAACAGAGAAGAGAGAGAGAGAGAGAGAGATGGTAGGAAAGGAGAGCAGGTACAACTTCTGAAGCACTTCTGCATTATTCATGCTGAGACATCCCCTGCAGGCCCCCAGGTGTGCTGAGGAGTGGAGGAACAGGAGGACGAGGAGACAAAGAGAGAGAGGGATGAGGGGAGGGAAAAAGAGAGAAAACTGAGAAAAAGCCGAGTTGAGAGATATCTGCGGCACAGCACTGGAGGGAATCGCATTAGAAGTACAGACATAAACAAATGAATGTGCTTTATTTATTATGCAGCAATTAGAGAACACAGACAGACAATTACACGCCCAGAACTGAGGGAGACGCAGGGTTGCTCTCCTATCAGGACGCATTTGTTTGCAAGAAGCCTCGTATTGACTGGGCTCATTTGTCTGACATTTTTCATCTTTCAAGCAGAACGCCAGATCTCATTATCCAGCCCAGGTGGACAGCGCATGTGATTTCTCGCAGAACGATAACGTGACACAGTATATAGCTCTATTGGACGCACGATTACTGACAGGGATTCATTTTACTGTTCATTAGTCCTGTGAGGACATGAACAATTCATAAAAACACATGTAAGCACATTAGGGATGGTATGATACTAAAATCTTGGCCACCTCGATGCAAACATGCACAGACAGTTGAATATGCATGCTCAATTTGCATATCATTATATTTGCATATTATCTGCTATTCATTATATCACAGTACATTTTTCACATTTACTTTAAAATTGGAGTTTTCAATTAAATTCTCCAAATATTTCACAGCAAAACATGTTTCCTCAAATAGCAATTAACTTTGCACAAATTAAGTCTGCACCCCTTGAATGTTGTACACAAAACACACATAACTTGACCAATGTAGTCCAATTCTAAAACAAATTACTTTTATGAACCAAATCTTTTTAGTGGATCAAAAACGAACAGTACGACAATTGTAGCCTGATTCCCCGAATGAATGAATCAGATCTTTTTCAACAAGAAAAATTATATAGGCTGAAATATGACAACTTATAAAATATAATTTACATTAGTAGCAGAGATAATTTCTTTCGTATGTCAGCAAAATGGACATCACCATGATCAAAAACGACATACAAATCTGTAACTATACAGTTGCGCCTTAACTTAGCAGTAACACACTGAACCATTATTCTCATGCAGGAAAAGTTCAGCCCATGTCACTTCCCGAACACTTCCTGTCCTTTCTCTACTATCACTGTCAATATAAAAATGGTGCAAAAGCCAATTTTCCATCTCCATGGAAATTTCCATCCTTTCTCTCACGGAGAAACACACACCAGCGAGAACAGGCTACATTTCCTCATCACAGATGAATTTCTCTCTCACAGGTGGCTTTCAACCAATCCGCTCTCAGTGTGTGTGTGTGTGTGTGTTACCTTGTTTTTTTTGCGATTCTTTGCTCTCATGCATACGTGCAAGGAAAAAAGCAGATTTGCCGTATAGCAATTACGCACGTCCGTAGGTAAATTACACCTTTCACTCTTGTTAATCACCATTTATTATGCGAGGACCTCTCAGGGTATTACAGTAGGCTAAAATAATCGCTCACTATTATTAGACATGGCAACCAATGAGACCTTAGTCCTGATTATTAGATAAAGACCTGCTGAAGGGGGCGAGCAATTATTACGTTTATCAGATTATTAATATTGGTAGTCCCGACGTCCTAGCGCATTACTTGCGTAAAGAGCCTCCCATGTTGTTTAATTTTCGTTTTTCAAAATTAAAACACTCGTCTTCATGGCCCCTGGCACGCTGGTAACCATCACGGAGTAATGCGTTTAATGTGACGCGATTGCCCTGGTGGCACAAGATCTGCTGCTCGGCAGGTGCGAGGTAGGTGCTTGTGGTGTGTGTGTGTGTGTCAGTCTAGCTTGACGAAGTGCACCGAGTACGTTTTATTAGATGGCTGCACCAGTTTCGCCTGCAGCTGCATTTCCTTGTGCAGTTTTCATGAGGATGGGGGGAGGGTGTAGCGCTATATGTCTACCGCGCTGTCTCCTTCCATTACCGAATGCTGCTCTTCTAACGGATGAAACAGAGAAACCAGTGTATTTGAGTCTTTCTTCCCGTCTGCAGTCTCTTTACGCATCCCTGCAAACTCGGCTTAATGCAGCGAGTAAAAGCTGCATTACTCATCACGTCTCGCGAGTAAACACGGTTACGGCAAAACAGTGGAAATTGATTTAATTATCAGGGTGATTTAATGTAAGACAGAGGTAAATGACTGAATTATTTTAAGCAAACTCTGAGGTAGCTTGTGTGTATTTTCTCAAAGCCCTCAACAAATGAGTGCATGTATGGGTCTTCAAACCGCAATATGATTAGGATAAATAGAACAGCTTAGATTTTATTCTACAAACATAGTTACATTTTGTTTCATTATATTCTCGACCCAACGATATTAATCAACCTTGTCCATACCGAAGGGTCTGACATTTATGTCTGGTGTTATTTGTACGGTATTGATGATGTAGGATGTATGACATACAATATTAAATCCTTTAGCTACAAAATCAGGGGACAAACCAGTTTTTGATTTATCTGTAATAAACTGATACAATCTAAATAAGAGGCAATTAAAAAACACAATCCATTTTCTGTCACCTTGACCAATGAGATGGAAAATAATTTGTCAAAGTGCTAAATGCAAGCTGGAGATTTAAGAGGCTTGATATGCGCATGCATGCGTGTCTATGAATTTGCATCTATGTGTGTGAGAAGGTGATCAGACACCACAGACGTGTTTGAGAAGCAAGACGAGCGTCGGTTACCCTTCACTATGTCTCTTCAAAATCACCAGAATGATTTCTAAGAGGCAGATTGAAGGGGAACTGAGAATTTAAAGCAATTCTGCCATTATTTACTCACCAATCATGTCGTTTCAAACCTGCATGCTGTTATTTCTTCTGAAGCACAAAAGTAGAAATCTTTGAAGAACTGTGATGCAATTCTTGTCCAACACACTGCACTGTAATCAGAGACTGTCAATCTCCAAAAAGGACACACACACAAAAAAAAAAACAATAAAAAAAATCCCCAAAATCCGCAATATGACTTGTGCTCTATATTCCAGCTCATCTTAAAATCCCCCTGTAGTCAATCATTTTATCCCTTAAAACTAATCTTTGATCACCAAAATGACATATTTAAAAGTTTTTTCCTTGGAATGAGTTTTTCATGCCCTAGAATAGCTTGAATGTAACTCTACACCCTTGCCTCATTTAGTATACGCGGCTCTATTGGCGCTTTTCCACTGCATGGTACGGCACGGTTCGGCTCGGTACGGTTCGACTCGGCACGGAACGGTTCGGCTCGCTTCGCTTTTCCACTGCGTGGTACGACTCGACTCGGTACGGCACGGTTCGGTTCGCTTTAGCTCGGTTGCTTTTCCATTGCAGTTAGTACCGCTTCAAAATGGGTGGGACTGATCGTTATAGTTGCCGCCTCTACTGCCATGACATCATCGTAAACGCGCCACATTTCAAACGCACAACACAGGGGATGGTGCTCTTGATTCTCGGCATGTTGTGGATGTTTTTAAATTAAATTAAACGTTCTTATAATGGTTTACTATATGGAAGGAAAATTCTTAACGTGTAATTAAACGTTGCGTTCATATTCTGGGCTCATCTGATTTTTTGTACATAGCATAGCCTACTTTATGATTTTAGTATCATAATGATTAATAAATGCACGCACAATTATCCGTGAACTTGATTTGAACAAATGCCTTTCAACTTGTGTGTGCAAAATTCAGAATTAAATGAATGTGCAGCAATCTTTACAAATAGAGAGTCTAGGCCTAATGTAGCCTACTGTTTTAAACTACTGCCATTAAAAAAGCGCATTTAATGTTAAGTTATTTTTTTCCATCTGCCTATGTTGATTATGAAAAGTGAACAGCACGAGACGAGTAGAGAGACATGGAGCGAGTCAGACATAATTTTGACCACTTCATTAAGTTTTGTTCACTTTGTTTTCTTTAAAGTGAATTTCGTTTTGTATAAATTGTATCTTAATTTTAATAATTTTTTCATCAAACAATTGCCTGGATTGAATAAGATGCAAAATAGACAATTTAACCATTGAGGCGCCCGAGCGGTCACTTGCATTGTACGTTAACTGGAGCGCATCTCATCCTCAAATACACAAAGCTTGAAATGTCTTTAAACGAAATAATTCAAAACAAAAAGAAATAGGCTACTCTCTTATGTAATCCATTATGTGCATTTCTCTCTATAGGCGCGTTTACTACGAATATGGCGATCGTCAACTTCATCTTTGCCATGCACAGACACTGACAGAAAACACTATTTTATAAATAAAAATCAGTGCACGCGTTTTAATAAAATTAAAACTTTAATTGTGATCATTAAAATAATTGAATATTAAATAATTTGTGGCCAATTTTTGCTCATTTATTAATAGTAGGCTATATATAGGCTATATATAGGCCTAATTTTATTAAATTGAACAAGCGCAAAATTCAGCATTCAATCAAATATTCAAAAAGACTTAATAATAATAATGTTATTTCAACATAATATCTCGTTATTTCGACATAATGTGCGTGCAACAAGCAAGATGTGCGTTTGTAAATCCGGGGACGCGTGCACTGATTTTTATTTATAAAATAGTGTTTTCTGTCAGTGTCTGGCAAAGATGAAGTTGACGATCGCCATATTCGTAGTAAACGCGCCTATAGAGAGAAATAACATTATTATTAAGTCTTTTTGAATATTTGATTGAATGCTGAATTTTGCGCTTGTACAATTTAATAAAATGAAAACTTTAATTGTGATCATTAAAATAATTGAATATTAAATATTTTGTGGCCAATTTTTTCTCATTTATTAATTATATATATATATATACACACACACATATGTGTGTGTGTGTCCTCAGCACATGCGTTAAAAATTATCCGGCGCCGCCCCTGACTGCAAGAAACAGTTTACAAGAAACTTTTTAACTGCAAGACACTACAGCGTTGGCTGTTGTCTACTGGCTATTTAAATCTAGCGGGTTTGTCTCGTGCATGGTCTCGTGTCGCAAATACAATGACACTGGTAGTGACGATTCTGTCTGACCAATCAGTGATCTTCAGTGTTTTCACGTCACATTTTAGTACCGGTACGGTACGCTTGGAACCTCAACAGAGGTGGTACCATTTAAAGCGAGCCGAAGCGAGCCGTACCGTACCGTACCATGCAGTGGAAATGCGCCATAAGCGTGCCGTACCGAACCGAGCCGTACCATACCATGCAGTGGAAAAGCGCCAAAGCGTGCCGTACCGAACCGAGCCGTACCGTACCATGCAGTGGAAAAGCGCCATATGAATATGCAAATTAGTCCCGCCTAGAAATACAATCACACGTTGACTTGATTGGTTACAAGGTATTTTGTGACATCAGAAACACAATCGATTTCAAACCTCGTTTTTGAGATTATCTTCGGTTCACTGCAGTTTTAAAGGGAAAATACTCAGCAATGGTGCTGACTTGTGCATTTGTACCTGGTTTGCCTTAAAGCATATTAAAAACACCACATACACATATAAACAACATTAAAAGCTTGATTTTCACCACAGAGGGACTTTAAGGAATACAACAGCTTTATGTGATGAATAGGCTGAAATTTAAGTCATTATTCAATCATTTCCCTAAAGCTCTCACTAACTTCGTGGACATGGCCAAAACACAACTTTCAGTGAATAACAACTATAATTTGACTTCAGAAAGATTGGAACATTACACATGTCACTTGGACTACTTTTATTACTTATTGTCCTTTCTATTGAGTTTACAGCTGAACTGCTGTAGTATGAGAAGAGTTGCATAACAAGTGTCTATTTTGCACTTGAAATGACACAAGGATGAGTAAATAAAGACATCATTTTCATTTTAAGATGTACTATCTTGTATACTTTTGCAAACGAGGGCCCGGCCACACGTGCACATTCAAGCTGAAGTGCTGATTTGGCGAGCCAGCAGAGGTGTGATGTGCTCTGTAAGCAATCTCTTTCAGCCATTAGCATTTAGCATTCAACACCAACTACACATCTTTACCGCTCAAAATGTCCCCGCTATTCCCTCCCAATGGGACTCTTAGCTCATTTTAATACGAGCCGGCTACAACTGGTGTGAGCTTTTAGTAGAAGCAAGACAAAAATGAGGAAAGTAATGGAAAAATAGTTTTGTTTAGCCCACCACCCCCATGAGAGAGCATAAAATAGCTGTCTTAATGTCGTAGTTTGGGGTTTCATGGTCTCCGAGACATACTGAGCCTTCCTGTGAAAGAATTCAGATGGATGTGGCACTTAGGACCCCACTCCGCACCGAGCTGAGCTGTCTTTTGTACCGCCTGCCTATAATTGCCCTTTTTCCATGACTTTTCTAAGGGTGAGCTTCCTCTAATGGCCACATCGCTCAGCCACATCCCTCGGTGGGCATGGCAACTTAGGTTTAACTCGTACACACTTCCACGGCCAAAAATACACAAAAAGACAGACACATTCACATATACACCTAAACGCAGACTGAGAAAATGCACCAATGGGACCTAAATCAATTTGAAAACCAAAGTGCACATTAAACTGTTAGAGCTTTTCAGCTCATAAAGGGATTCATTATCTCTTTTTGAAACCAGAACAATATGTAGCTCCTATAATGAGCCAATGGCTATTGATTAGTTGCCAAAATGTTATAATGGTGAGTAACAGCTGCTTTTATGTGTTCCTCTGTTAATGTGAATCATCTAAGCCTTTGATCCAAAAGTACAACTAACAACACACCATATCTACTCGCCTCATGCTGTTTCTCCTCAAACAAAGCAAGTAAAACATAGAAAGATAATATGACATTCCCTCTTAAAATATCATCTCGTCTCTTTCCTGATTTGTTCAGATTTAAACTTCAGATCAAAAGAACATGGTGAATCTCACGGCTGATTAAGCTCAATCTCAACCTGTTAAATGACTTGATCACATGCAAATGCATGCGCGCTCGGATAAATACATGTAGAGAGAACAGCGACATTAAACTCATTTTCTGCCTTCTCACACTAATGTGATGTCAGTGTAACAGAAGGCTTTCTGTGAATTTTACTGATGTAAAGTATAGCTATAATTGTGAGAATGAGCTGATTTCGTCTTTTGTAAAAATGTGTTGAAAATTTTAGGCTAAATCAATTTCCAGCAAGAGTGTTTATGAGTTTCATTAAAGTGGTAGGCTATAATAAACCATCTAATTATTTTATTTTATTTTAAGAAAATCTTAACATTTAATGGAGTTACCTAAAACTTATAGCCTACAATACAGCTGCTAGTGTTTTAATCCTAAACACATATTTTAATGACAACATTTTACTAGTATAGTGTTAAATATATAATGTATTTTGTTTAATAGTGGAGCCAGTAAAAATATTCAAGTAAAAATCTAAACTATGAATCCCTACTGTTGGATCTACTGGCGATTGAAATAATAAACCTGGTAATAGAATTGTTTTTTGGGCGTCCTGTGATGCCACACATGGAGGAATTGAATTAAATAAAGAATGATTAACATTTTAAAGCATAAAAACATTTATATATTAAAAAAGTGCAAAATATCATGACGATGCATCATTATTGTTGTGCCCTGGACATGTACCATGTAATTGGCTTGGTATTTTGAAGCACCACAGAATATTTTTGTATGGGTCCGTCATTTGGTTACTCCCTGCTAACAAGTCGGACATCTTCATTTGAATATTTTGGATTTACATGCAAATTTTGAGTTTCTGCAAATGCTTTGCACTAGAAGGTATGTTTATGTTTTGTCCATTACCTGCTGGATGCTAAATGCTAATAAAATATATACCACAATGCAGAGTACAACAATACACCACCACATTTCACATGCAGAGAATTTGTCAGCTTCTAACCATTAATGGCGATACAGCTGACACCTCCAAAACAGACACAAATAAAATGTGCAATACTGAATGCAGAAGGGGGGGGGATAATTTTTTTCTGGCATTCACTGGATAATCTCTGTCACAGACAAACTCAATTATTCATTCTGCATCATAATAGCACTAAGGGCCTTTAGGTTATTTTTTCAATCATATTTTTTTAAAGCGACATGCAGTTTTGCATGTGTGTTTGTGTATGTACGCATGCGTGCAGTGCCATTTTAACCTCTGACCTCGCTAGATTGGTGGTGTCTGCAAGGACTTAGGATTTATGACCGTGCACAGAGCCACACACACATAAACACACACTAAAGCACACACACATGCAGCATATGGCAGGGGCTCCACGCCAGCCCGATCCTGAGCACCTAAAGCGGGCAGCGCATTCCACTGCTGTCTGTCCTGATCACACACACACAAAAAAAACACTTCTAACTGCTGTTTTACAAAACATAAACCAATGTATACGGCCTCTGACTAATTGTCAAGCACGTCTTGAGCCTTTATAAACGCAGTCCAGCAGTTAAACTCAATATTCCTGCTAGAACATTAGACACATTTCAATACCTTAATCTCATACCATTAACCAGAAATTGTTTTAAACACACCAGACTGTCACAGCAAATGGCTCCATCTTTTCTGCGCTAATTCACATGAAAACATTTAAACAAATTAATTGCACTAGCATTCATTACAAATTACATAATTCCATATTACATGTTGTTCATGACTTTCTTTTTATATTTACTCGTATAATTGCACTCTAACATGGAGCCTATTATAATGTGTGACCAAACGTCCATGACAATTACTATTATTTGGGTTTGAAAACCCAGAAAATTGCTTTTGTGACAACGTTGCCTGTGGGGACGCTGACTGGGTCACAAAATTTGCCGCGTCAATGGACAGGCATTACAGTAGCGACCTTCTTCCACTGCATCTTTTACGTTCTCATGTCTCCTACACATACTTACACAGATAAAGTACTCACATGTAAGACAGCTTGAATGTGTGAGGAATATTAGGGTTTCAGAAAGGCCTACTTAAAGATCCCAAAACACCATTCACAACATATTTAAGTGTGGTAATAAGGGTTTTTCAGGGTGAACCAGAGCATTCAGCAGGCAGTAATGTAGGAAATAATTGTATCTATTAGTATTTGATTGGAACATGCAAAGTGAAAACGTGTCGAGTTATGATATTAAGTTAATATTCTTTTGCACCTGGCCTTGGTTATGTTTCAGAAGCCTACAATTTGATGAAAGCGCACATTTCTTCTCAACACTGTGCACCAATGCACATTATGACCATGGATATTTTTTAATAAAGTAAAGCATCTCTCTGCTGCTGTTATTTCTTAAATGTGGTCTGGTTACTGTGGTATGATCTGAAGCAAGAACGGAATCCAAACTGGAGTGAATGTACAAGTTAAAGAACGGTTCATTGAAACCATATTGATCCGAATATCAATGTGTCCCTCTCAATGTCTATGGTGGACACAGCCTGATTTACTTTAAAGATTAGAAGAGCAGTGAGAGAACCATGTCTGACAGCTACACAACAGAAAAACACTGACCTATACTGCATTATACCAGGACAAAGCAGTGCAGTGTTATGAATGGACAACATTACAAAGAAAGAACTAGTGCAGTAATTTAGGGAGAGGTTCTTTCATTATTGTACAGTAACAAAGGAGGAAATAAGTAAATGCAAAAAATGACATGTTGACTTAAAGCACAAGATCAACAAACAGCCACCCCCACCCCCTCCCCCTTCCCCCTTCCCCCTTCCTTTTTGACCAATGAATTCCCATGACCTTTACAGTATGGATTCATTCACTAACACATTATTCAGATGATTTGATTCCTTGAATCCTGGAAAACAGAGAAAAATATACAGGCTATAGTATATAAAGCATTTGAAGAGTAACATTTACTGGGACATTGTGAACCTGTGAACACACACTCACACACTCTTCAGCACAAGTGTTCAGAGTTTGATGTAAAATAGATGGTAAGCCACAGGATTCATTAATTGGAGGTAGATGGAGGGAGGTGGGGATTACACAACCTCCAGATTATGTGTGTGTGTGAGTGATTGAAGACTCCCTCGGGTCAGCAACGTTGACCACTGTAATGGCTCTTCATTGTGTATCACAAAGACTGACAGGAAATAACAAACAGCAAATAATTGCAAACATCTGCACTCTCTCTCTCACAACGCTGAACGCAGATGATACTGTAATTTACCAAGATTGCTCAACAAACCGAATTCCGTTTTGAGATTTTGAAATAGCAGTGTGTGTGTTAACAGATTTGACTGCCTGTGGTTATACACCTTGCTAAAAACAGTCATTTTAATCTACAAACAGATTTTATAATCTGCCTCTTCTAAAACACATGCCAGTGTATTTGTATGTACCTGCGTGACGGCGCATGTTTTCACGACTTCTTTTAATCTGTATTTAGAAAGCACAGATTGAAAAAGCAAATTGCAAACAAACGAAGACAAAAGCAGGATTAGACTTCCTCAAATCTTGAGTTCCCGGGAAAATAATAGTGATTTGAGCTCAAGCCCCGATTACATTTTTTGTGTGTGTGTAACATGTGTGCTGGCGTTATTTGTTTAAGAGGTTCTTCCTCTTTGATCTCTTCATCTGACACACAGCAGCCGAGGATAGACCGTGTCAATAAAGGTACGTTCACACAGACAAAAGCAAAAAGACAAGCTGTAAAACAAAACCAGAAAACATTGTTGTGGAGAATCCTGAGGGAACGATAGTTTCGTATGAGAAAATCTGCATAGCTCTCAGATGAGACTCAAATACGATGCAAACGAAATTGTTAACGAACTACATTGTCTATTATGCACTCTCCCAATCGCACTCGGATGTGGTCAGGGTGCAGAATTACAGATATTGATTTTTTTTTCTTCTTTTTGGCCAGTAGAAATCCATAACCTCCTGTTCAGAACAGATGCCCATTAGATTCTGCAGTTCAGGATAAAACATCCTTATTGTGGACACATAAAAATAGAGATACAGAGTGAACAGGGTGTGTGAGGAAGTGAAGTACCTGTCCTCAGGTGTATAAACGATACAGGCAGACCGTGTGAAACAGGACTCCAGCGAGCCTACAGAGGTTTCAAATACACTCGCGCACACACATATAGTGCAAAATGAGCAATGGTGGATCGCCTTTCATTTATCGACGCTCCTCTGAGAGACACTCGATACCTTTTTAAAGGCAAAGGGAGGGTGTACCAACTACAAATGCTAAAAGCAAATCTAATCTCATCCAGAAAGAACTTAAAAAGTAATGCGTGTGCCTGATGTGTTAGTTCTAATACTAGGTCAGAACTACATTACCCATAATGCATCAGGATGGCAGACTGGAGCGTAATGAGATTTGTACAGGCACTGACCCAGATAACCAAGCCCGCAGTGGAGGAGTGTGTGTGCGTGAACGCATTGCCGATTTGTCTTTGTGAGTGCAGAAAAGCAAATGTCAAGAATAAAGTTACACATGCTTTTGGTTTAGTGGACTTCCACGCATATTTAAACGTCTGTCAGAAGAAAGAACAAATGCATTTTGTGTCTTTTGGCACAAGTGTGTCAGCTTCTGTGTGTGTGAATGGTGACAGCTGGGGAGACAGTGGGATACAGTATTGCGGACAAGGGCGGACTTAGTACTTTGATATGTGTGCGAGTGCCGGGAGGTGTGTGTGCGCCTCAGGATTATCGCCAACTGTGCAGAAGAAAAATAAGCAAGAGATGTATTTCAAAATTCTCAAATTACATAACTATGTGCAGATGTAACACGCAGATAAAACTATCAAACATCCATCCTGAACAAGCATACGCTTTTGATTTGTAGTGGACGCCAAAGATTCCTCTGGCTGTGAGGTCACGTTCGTGCCTGGCTAGTTTTTGTTGACTCAGGAACAATACTCCCTGCGCAACCACGCTCAGCCAAATGGGACGAATTAGGCCAGGTTACCTAGCGCCATGCTGGTTGTCCCTGACAACCCCAAGGCCTCCAGCTCGGGAGCAAAAGGGAAGGGTTTTGCAAAGGGGCGGAATAGAGTTTCATTCGGCCTCATGCTCTTACAAAACACCTCCCCCCAGGCTCGCAAAACAATGTCGGCCGTGTCAAATCAATCGGCAACGCCTAAGGACATCAATATGGGGCCAATAAATCTCACTTGAGGGAAGCCCACTCCCTCACCTCTCCGGCCATATGGGAAAGATTGTAATAACGTAGCTGCGACGCTCGACTAGCATAGATATGCACATTAAAACATTGCAGCACATGGGCGGTGCCACATTAACTGTGGCATTCGCACAGGTGATAGAGTATCGTGAAAATAAAAGACGGAAAGGTGATAGTGGAATAAAAGTGGGGCTCAGAACAGGGGAGACGGAGAATGTAACAAAAGACACAAAAGCTTGTCTCCTTTGAGGAACGGCTAAGTGTAAAAACCGCGAGAGCGTACACTAGTAAACGATGCTTCAAAGGAAAGGCTGAGACAATACAACACAAAGACGGGAATATCATGATGAGACAGGCAGTGGGAGAGTGAGAAAGAAAGAGAGAGAGAGAAACACAACGATCAAGGCGGAGGGAGACAGACCGAGATGATGTCAGCGCTGTAAGTTTTTGAGATGGCCCCTCTGAGCAAAGCTGGACAGATCCGTAGTTTTAAAGGGACAGTTCTTTCGAAAATGAAAATCATAATTTGTTCACCGTCATAGCATTTCGTTCTTTATTTTCATCACTGAAACATAGATAAGGATCATACAGTGAAAATGGATGTTGATTTATAATGCCATACTCCCAAAAACACCATTAAAGTAATCCATATGACTTGTTCGCTATATAAGCCTTATTCTGAAGCCTTATGATTTGTGTGAGGAACAGACCGTATAATTCACTGAAAATCTTCCCCTTCACCACAGGCTCACAAATCAAATATGGCTACAGTCAGTTCACTTGGTGGCCATCTTGGAAAAGTGTTTACTAAATTTACTGTGATTATTATGAAACATTTAAACTCAGGTATGAAACTGTGACAGTGACAACTTTGGTATCAACTGACATCAGTGGTAAAAAATATATTTTTTGTTTTGTTTAAATCACATATAAAATATATTTTTTATTCCCAAACAAACAGATGAGTCTATAAAAAGCTGACTGGCATATTTAACTGTTTCACCTAAGACTGACAAATATGCATCACATTAAGTTTATTGCGGTAGTTTACGTTAAAAACTGTGTAATCCAAATGGATGGGAATTTTATATGCAATTCAAATTAGGGATGTTAACCGATGACCGTTTGACCGATGGTTGACCGTATCAACGTTAACCAATCAAAGTTGTCGGTAGTCGGTAAAAAAAAAAAAAAGTGATCTCTAAATTAGGCTATTATAGACAGTGGACTAAACGCTACTACAGTTAGCCATCTCATTCCAAGATCTTTTTGTGTGAAGTGAACAAATCCCTCACACTCAATTTTTCATAACTCGCCTGTTTGTACTTAATAAACCAATAAAAGCATTTAGCGCGAGGTCACAGCGTTTGGGTTTGCGCGCTCACAAGGTTTGCGAAAAGTAAAGGCTACAGGCTAAAACACTCGAGGTTAGAGCCAGGGCAGACGACAGGATGAAGCGTGCAAAGAAAAGTAGTGTGTGGGACCATTTCACCAAAAAGAATGACACAGATGTAAGTTGTAACTTGTGTGATACAGTGCTTAAATACAGTAGTAGCACATCATCTATGATGTATCACCTGAAAACGCGACACCTGATGATCATCATCTTTCTTTATTATTGTTAGCACTACCTCAAACTAAAGCGGCGTCTCTTCGGAGCTGTCATTTTCTTAAATGAGCCGCGGCAATGTTTCAAATGAGCTTCTAACGCTAGACAAACGCCTTTATTTTCAACGCGATCACCTTATACCCAAACCATTTCGAAACTAAGGAGCCATTTGTCCTCCGATTACATACAAGCTCCTCGGCGACGCGTTTGCGGGACTCATGTTTCGCGCTGTAGGGGATTTTAAAAAAGTGATGTGAGTGGAAGAGCCGGGAGGCAGAGCGGCAGAGAGATGCGACAGAGTTGCGAAATTGCAGGCGCGGCTCGAAATGGCTGTTATTTCAAATAGCGTAGCATATTTTAAACTAATCGGTTAACCGGTTTCAACCAGCTAATGAGGCTCGGTGGTCGGTCAAGAACATTTTTAGTTTTCGCCATCCCTAATTCAAATACATAAATCTTAAATTTAGGCCTAAATATGGCAGTATGCACCTTTTTACGTTGGTTGGAACCCACCATAAAATGAAAAAAATATTGCATGATTTCAGAATACTTTGAATTAGAGCTGGAGAATTAATCGTTAAAAGATCGCAATCTCGATTCAAACACCCACACGATCTCATTCCTAAATGTCAATGATTCGCCTGTGTCTTTTACAAAATCACACCAGATCAATTAAATCTGCGCTGCCGCTGACCCAAAGAAAGCAGCTATCATGTATAGGTATGAGACAGTTTCACAAACAGTCTTTTCAACCCCACAGTATGATTATTTCTGTGTTACAAATATTCAAATGATCACAGAAGTACTGGGATAAAAGTTTTATATTTCGGATATAAACACTGATGTCTACACTTTTTGAAAGTAACTTGATGCTTCAAATAACGATTGTATTGATTACATCGTTACATCTCACTAGGTGTTAAAAAATGTATTTGTCATTGAATCATTCATTCAAGAGATTCGTTCAAAAAGGCTGATTCATCCAGAAATGAAACAAGTGAAGTACTTATGACTGAGTCATTGAATCATTCATTCAAACCAATTTTTCTTTTTAAAACAACTCATTTAAATAAATAAAACAAATTGTCAGAACCTCTATTAAATTCAATGTTATTTTGTTTAGTTGTCTGTTCAGAATCATGGAATAATCATGATCTCTATTGGAAAAAAACAACAAAAAAACGTGCTTTTCAATTTATCCAGAATCCTGCAGCTCTACTTAGAATACAGTGAACAACCAGTATGAACTACAATGATACTTTTCTGATGATTTTTGTGAATGTGGAATGCGTTGACATTACAAACCACTATCCATATTCATTGTAAAGAGCTGCTTGATTATTCTGCTTAACATCTCCTTTTGTGTTTCACCAAAGAAAGAATATAACACAGGCTTAGACCGTCACCGGGGTAAGTAAATTATTTTTGGGTGAACTATTCCTTTAAGCTGGAGAACAGAAGTCACATGAGCGGGTCCAATTATCACCTCCTGCACCCGCTAACTCCTGTGCCAGCTAATGTCTTTTCTCATTAAACACTAGAGAAATCATTTTAATCGCCATTCCTTCCTCTCCTATTGTGCGTGTGTGCATTTAAAAAAGCGGACCCATATCGGGTACAGCTGCGATCCATTGTCCTGTATTAAGGTCATGCTAGCTTTACCCCGATCTAAATATATCCCTCCATCTTACGGGAAACGCAAGAATTCCACTTCACACTCTCTTCTCTCGCTTAGCTGCTGACACACCTAAATCAGGCGAGCGAGCTGATAGCAGAAGCAGAGGTGTGAGGAGAAGGGAAACGAGAGGAAGGGTGTAATAATGATGGGACAAGAGCGTTTATACTGCAGAAACCTGAGCGGCGATGGACACATGCCAGTCCAGCTGTCCTCTCTCAGATGTAGACTATCCTCACTCCTGTAAAAACACACACACACACACACTTACAGAGGGGGAAAAAATGACGCATTTGTCTGAGACACGCCGATCTTGGCTTATCCTGATTGTCGGGGGGCTGGAGGGTAGGGGTACTTACAGCTTACAACCGGTGGGCTCTGGTGGCATTATATGTCTTTATATATTTACACACATGCATATGTGAAAAACGGAAATCCAGTGCTGTTGTCAGATGCCATTAGGACAGGATTAACCCGTCGTTCACCATTATCAAATAAACGGCCTTTAGACCTGAATAGCTCATACACTCATGCACAATTACGTCTACAGCTGCAACCTTTTATGGATAAAGATTAGAATAACACAAATACCAGCCAGATTAGGGGTGAGGGGGAGGGTGTTTTGGACGGGTGGCGAGACGGAGACGGGGTAACGTCTGCTGGGTTCGCTGGAATGTGTGTCTATGAAGTGCGTCGACTCGCATTCTTCACGTCCGCGGTAGCCGTCCGCGCCACAAGTCAAGGCAACATAAACACTAATAAAGCATTAAAAGAGCTCCTGCCAGGCATTTTAAACCATCCAACACACACACAACTGTACGCTAAGAGTGTGTGTCCCATATCTTCCCTCTGCAGGATGGGAGAAGGAGAGATTTGGCAGAGCATGAAATAGATCACGGCTATAGGAGCGCATTTATACACACACATACACAAACGCACACACGCACACACAGACACACACACACACACAAATAGGGAGGAAAGCATCGCTCCATTCAGTGGGCTGTTTTAGCATGGTGGTGTTTTGTTTATTCGCACACTGAATCATTGGGATGGTATTGATGACATCATAATTGGCCTTTCCATGTCATTGCGACACACTAACTGGATTTAGGAATGATTCATAAATTCACAACCACCATCTAAAATGAACAAGAAAAACATAAAGTCCAGTCATTTGTTTTTGTTCTTTTTTTCTATCGGGGCTGTTTTCTTTGTTCTAACTAGCTATGTGTAAAACGTATTAATTTAATAATTTAAAAAAGACTAGTTAAGCAATTGTTCTTAGGGAAGTTCTGTGTAATAATTAGCAAGACGAGACGTAATTGCCAAATCAATTTCAACAGTTGAGAGGATCCTTAAAGCTAACAGCATGCTAATTAAAACACTGTTATTATATATACATATATTATATATATATAGCCTATATATACATAATGGTAATAAAAAACATTTATTTGCATATATACATATGAAAATTAAAACCTTAAACCAACATTTAAAAAACACATAACAGTCAAATAGATAAAAAAAAATATATATATAGATAGAGAGAGAGAGAGAGAGAGCGATAATAAATTCTTTGTTGTGAATATAAAAATAAAATAATAATAACCCTATTTGTGTGTGCGTGTGTGTGTGTTGTTTGTTTTAATCTTCATATATTATCTATCTATCTATCTAGATAGATAATATATGAAAATTAAAACAAACAATATATTAAAAAGTATATTGTACAAAATCAAATAAATATCTTGCATAATATAACATAATAATAATAATAACACACACATAATTATATACATATCAATATTACAATAAAAAAAGTTAAAAAAAGTAAAAAAATATATAAAAATGTAGTATATATATATATTACATTGTGTTCTCCATTCCACTCCAACATTTGGATCTAACCTTCATATCTCTCAATCATCCTCTCCCCCAAAAGCCCCTGACTCGGCCTGATGATTGAAACCAGACTTCAGTGTAGTTCAGCCACCCCCGCATTCTCACAGCGCTCCAGAACACAGTCACCCAGGCATGCACCCAACCGCAAACTCCAGGCACGTAGAGGTCAGTGGCGCTGACCAGTGTGTGTGTGGGAGAGATCGTGAGCAGTGGGCTTCTGAACCGCGGGCTCTGTTTAGCAGCGGTCAGCCTACGATGACACAGTGAGGCCCAAACACAAAAAAACCTGCCTTTTACAGCCAGTGCTGCATAAACACGCTCAGAAACAGAGCTCGGGTTTGCGATCCGATAGGGTACTGTGATTAGCATACATGCCACATAATTACCCGTTTCCTGCAGTTAAACACCATTACTGCCTAAATGATGTCTAAAATGCCTTCTGTTCAACGATCAATAATCCTCTGAGTATGAAAACTCAAACCACACCCATATTTCCCATTTCTCCTCTGTTTCTCTCTTTTCCTCTCTCCACCCCTCCTCTTGAACCAATATGGATAGCACAGTGGGAAGGAATCCATTATTACTACGGAAACTAGGGCATCCCGTATGAACTTGCGTAGTGCGTTTGTAAGCATGCGTGTGACAGTCAAGCACAAAATTAGAGACAACAGTGTTTTTGGGTCACCTGACCTCTGATAACAATGAGCCTGAGAGAATGGAATCAGACAGTTGCCATGACACCAAAGCATCCAATAATAATCCCCCAACAGTCAAAAGGGGCTTACGCGTGCACATGAGAGACAGATAGAGAAGGACAGAAAGACTTGGTGTTGTTTCAACACCCTCAAGCAGTCTCGAAAAGGGGTTCAACAATAAAGACGGCCCTGGGCCCAGTGGGAGAGCGTTTCGGGCCAGTGGACAGGACAGTCTCTTGCTCTTTTGGGCCACTGTTGCGCTGTCACTACATTTACGTTCATTAATCAAGTGTTGTTATGCCATGCAAATATTTGTGTGACATACTGAACATGATTGTTGAATTCTGCTCATTTAAATGCCACACCAAGGCAATGCTATGACTTTATTAATGCTATGATAGACAAATGAACAGATCAAGCTGCTAGCTTTCAATTAATGTTCTGCATTTTCTTTATGTCATCAAAACAAATTTGTATTTGATTTAAATGTTTAAAATTATTAGGTATTTATAGTATATACTATATATTTTATGTACCAAATTTTATAGTACATTTATATATGTCATTATATATTGATATTGTATACTTAGGCTACATTAATATTTTTTTAAAACCATGGTTAAGCTTTGACTTGTGATCGACTTATAAAAGTCAGAATGGGTTAAAAATAATAAACAAATCAGTAATGCTTTCAATGGTGGTTTTAATTATTATTTTACTACAAATATTGAAATAAAAAATCAAACATAGATATTTCATAATTCTATACTTGTTCATATTGTATATTTTACAATTTCATATTTTATAGTAAATTTATTTTTAATTATAATGTACGGATTTTTTATTACTGTTTTTCTAACACATTTTAAAATGCTACTAAAAATAAATCTTATTTGCAGTGGGACCAGTGAAAATGTTGGCAGGGCAAGTACAAATCTGATCGACTGGGACACCACCAAAAGAAAAAAAAGAAAAAGAAAAAAATCCTTATTGTTGATCCCTGCGTAAGCTTTGCCAAAACTGCAATCCAGCTCCATGAGCAGCCAATGACAACCATTGAACATGGCCTGAGTACAGTTGTCTGATGTCATTCTTTACTCTTCGAAAATACAGCTTATGTGTTAGAGCAAAGTACTACTTTAAAAATATCAGTCGAAATGGCTGATGTCACACTGGACAGGTTCCACGCCTCCCCCTGCGGCACCAAACCTTGAGACCAGCTGACCAAAGAAACATTGTGAGATTTGTACAGCGATTTAACGCAACATTAACAGGTGCACATACACACAGACACTAATGAGAGAGTGCCGGATATCGTGGTTCACAGTAATCCTGGTATGTCTGGTACAGACCACCCGAAATTTATATTTGACTATAACGTTCAAAGGTCTAGTTTTTTTCTTTGTCTTTCCCAGGTTCACAACCCAAGGATGAATCCATTCTTTCTCTTTCTTTCTTTTTCTTTCTTTCGTTTCCCACATGCATCAACTCTCTCACATATGCATGCTCTAATCAATACTCTTAGGGTCTTTGTTTTGCCAGATCGATTTAGGGTAATGAAGTCCATGTGGCTAAATCCCACACGGAAAAAGAGAGAAGGATTGTCAAGCTCAGAGGTTTGACCGTATGCGGATCAGAGGTTGAGGCTTTAGAGAGGTCACGTTTTATTCTCATCCGTTCTTCTTTACCTCTTTAACATAGACTACCTCTCCACACGGTCATTAAGTAAGCACGTCCGTCCTCCTGTTGCATAAAGAATCGTGAAGATGCATGCGTGCACATTTCTCCAGCCTTAAAGAGATAGTTCACCTAAAAATGAAAATCCTGTCATCATTAATTCACCCTCATGTAGTTCCAAACCTGGGGTGCGTTTCCCGAAAGCATCGTTGGCCAACTATGGTCGCAAGTTCATCGCAATGTCCATTGAACTCTATTGGTAACGACGGAACTTGCGACCATAGTTGGCCAACGATGCTTTCGGGAAACGCACCCCTGTATGAGTTTCATTCTTCTTCAGACAACAACGGATCCATTGACTTTTAATACCACTGAAACATTTTTCAAAACAATTTATTTTGTGTTTCACAGAAAAATAAAAGTCACATAAGTCTGGAATGATTTCAGTTTTCATTTTTGGGTGAACTATCTCTTTAAATGAAGACAGAAAGCGCAGTTGTTGGCGATGTGATCTTTAAAAACTATGACAGCAAAGGCCAAACTGGGTGACTCGTGCTGTCACTCAAGTAAAAGGGGCGAATTAGGACTGAACTGCACTCTGGGACTCCAATTTTTGTGGTGAACTAAGTAGAGAACAATCCACTCCTGTAAAGCTTCCTCTCAGCCGGGGTTGTATGTTTTTTGGTGTCTTTTTTTTATTTTTTTGGTTAATTAAAAATGTCAGCTCATTATCACATGTATATGAACACAACAAAGAATTTCGGTGCCTGAACAAATAAGACAATGGCATGCTTGGTAATCTTTAGACAGCTCATTAGGTACTTCATATTAAATTTAAAACACTGAAAGGACAAAGCACCAGGAGTGCCCACCCCCCTCTCTCCCAATTCTACCTCTCTTTCTCTCTCTCTCTCTGCTTTTTCTCTCGCTCCCCTTGCTCTCTGTATTCCCGTAACCGTTCTTTAATTCCACCTCAGTCAGCCCATTGAGGGGCAGTGAACCGCATGCTGATGACCTCACTGACGCATTCTGATTGGTCAATCTCAGTGACCAACAGCCCCCACATGGGCCAGACAAAAAAGCCACTCTGTCTCTGTCGCTCTCTCTCCCCCCTCTCTGTGTTGACTCATTATTGTTTTTCAGCTCTTTTCTTTTACTTGTTCACAGAAAACAGGCAGAGCGGAAAGTTGTGTTTCGTTCGCTCTGATCGGAAGTGCTCAAAAACAAACACCGCCTTCTGGCTTGGTGTGATGTGTGCGCGCCAATACGGTAATCACCTCTCACCCACTGCATCTTCCTCTGATCATTTGCTCTCTCCTGTTTTAAAACAGATCAAACAAGGTACAAAACGGGTTCCTGTGAACACAAGGAGGACACAGATTGAGAGAGAAATTCGTGGAGTACACATACTCAGCGGTTAAAAGGGGCTTGAGTAAGGTAATTCATGGGGAAAAAAGTTACAAAATGACTCCTCCAGTAAAAACAAGTTTGTATTAAACTTCAAAGCGTTATCTCTGTTCAGAAGAGATGGGAGAATTATATGAGGAAAAGAAAAACAGATGAAAGCTGGAGAAGAGGCTTAGGAGACCTAAAAGGGAAAAAATTGTTTACTGGCATGTAGGGCTGTGCAATACCATGAATATTCATGATATTTTTTTCCAATGGATGAATATTTCCACGGATAACACAATGATTTTCCTAAAAATGAAAAAAAGTGAACGTGACTATTTACATTAAACTCGTTTCTCAATCTGAATGTCTCAGGTGGACTTGGTGTGTTTGATTTATTTCCATGAATCAGTTCAAACTGTCCATTCCATATAGGCTAAGACAATAATACGAAATGTTTCTTGAGCATCAAATCAGCATATTGGAATGATTTCTGAAGGATCATGTGACACTGAAGACTAATGATGCTGAAGATTCAGCTTTTCTGATTACTACTATCCATATGTGTGTACAAATGAAAATGAGTAAATAACTCACTTGTGTTCATTTAATGCAAAATAAGGAAAAAAAGTAGCCTACTTTTGTTTTACTTTTATTATGGACATTTCCAGACTCACAGGAAGGAAATTAAAATCCTTCAGCGCTGCAAAGACTGCATAAGCACATTCTTTGGGTACGAATCACCAAGTGGGCTCAGTGAGACAGCACTAACTGTACATTCCTCTGTCCCACTTAAAAAGGAAAGGAGGGACCGAGGGGGAGAGAGAGTGAAAGAGAGGCTGCAGGGGAGAAGAGAAAGTCTTCATCCCTAAGTCATTTGCCTAAAAAGGATGTGATGAATGAATGTCAGGGACACAAAACATCCACCTCATGTTTAACAAGAGACTCACCCAGTCCTCAGTCAGGAGGGGTGAGATGGAGAAAGAGTGAAGGGGGAGGGAGGAAGATAGAAAGCAAATTCTTGTGTCCACTGGCAAAAGGCACTGTGCGTAACAGAGTTCACATTGACTTGCTAACCGTACAGGCCGAAATGGTAATGAAACGAGAGCCGCTTTTGTGTTTGCGTGGTCAATGCGATACAGCTCACCTTTCCACAGAAAAGGACATAGGAAGTGAATCAGTGAGTCAACTGTGAGATCAAATGACTGGTCTATGTGAGCACAATACAACTCGGCCATCAGCAGTTCTTGACTCACGCTCACACACTTGGGAAATTCCTATCAGGGTGTGATATGTTGACTCTCAGTGTGAAATTTAAAGCTAGTGTTATCACTTTTATTGTAATTGTCACAGGTATGTGCGTGTGTTTGTCCCACAGTTCACAAATAGACCTCAAGAGGCACAAAGCTACAGCTTGTGACCGTCTGTTCGTATTCCACAACTCGCTCTTCCACGGTAACCCATGAATAAGTCAACGATATGGAAATGTAAAAATAATATGTCACTTGTTACAAGTCAAGTAATACAGAAGTAAAAAAGAACAACTCCCTGGCTCTTTGGGACAAAAATATTTTGCTTAGTGATACAACCAAAACTATTCTCCCGAAACAGCAAAAAAATACATTTTCGGTTTCGGCCAAAATAGTTTTTGAGGGACCAAATGTTTAATTAGACGTGTTTTGACTGTTTCAGCATTTGACATATTTCATCCACACAACTATAAGCTATAAGCTCTAGGCTACATAGATATATGGATGTAAACAAGTAGGCAGTGTGGATACACTTTACCACGACAGAAAAATGATGCCAGAATAGCAATATGTCAGATTTGTTCGGCTGAAATAGTGCGGGGCGGCTCAACAATGACTGGTTTAATCAACAATATTCCGAATTCATTTCGGCTAAATGAAAACTAGTTTTGGTAACACTTTTTTATTTTGACATTATTGCATGTACTTACTATAGTAATAACAGTAAATTATGAATAATTACAAGTAACTAACCAAAACCATACCCTAACCATAACTCTATAGTAAGTACATGTAGTTAATTAATATTACTCAGTACTTATTTGAGTAAGTACAATGTACGACACCTTAAAATAAATTGTAACCCTGTTTTTTTTTTTTTGGTGTTTCAGCAAACAAAAAATTCGGTGCATCACTAATTTTGCTATAAAATATTTAGACTGAATCATGAGCCATAGCTGTAACTGGTGGATTAGTTTCGTTTATCTACTGGAAATGTTGAACATGTAGTTATGGCCTTTTTACGACATCATAATTAAACAGGACGCGAGGATGTTATAAGGCCTCCCAAGTTTACAGCCGCAGCACAAATGTGGCCCCTGCCGGATTGACAGATTGTATTGAGATGGCTGACTGGGATCTGTGCCATCGACTGACTGTATGGATACGGACTGGTCCAATCAATGCTATCGATCACGACAGGGGGGTTTCAACCACGGCGGGGGAGGGTGATTCAGCCCCCCAAATATTTCACACTGTGACCCTTCAAAACACATTCCACCAAAACACTGAGCTGTTCTCCCTCTCCAGCTCCTTTCTTTCACTCACACATATATCCCCCTCTATAAACACCCCCCGCTAAATCAACCCTAACACTTAACCCCCTCCCCCTTCTCGTTCTTTCACATACACACATAAAGCCCACCCTTCCCCCATCCTCCCTCTCTCTTTCTCTTTCTCTTCCCAACAGAATCAGGGTGGAAACCGAAGCATGGTTTTGCTGCACATGTTCGATCTGCATTTATTACGAGAATAAATGCAAAGAAAACATCTTTGTTTACCTTTAAGAAGAAATTGTCCCTCGGTGATGACGTCGGCAGTCATGACGTTGTACTCGTTCTCGGTGAAGCCCGGTTGACATGGCATTGCCCCCGTGCCCTGGACTGCCACCTGCCAAAAAACACAAAAGCACCAGACAAATTAATCCCCCGATTAATGGTGATTAATAAACATCGCCCCTCAGCACGAGCCAACCTCCACCGCGGCGAGAGCCAAATATCCAGAATCCCGAGAGGAATCGATGGACATAACGATCACGCTCTTTCACCATAAACAGAGGAAATGAGGCAGAACTCACCTCAAGAAAAGCACAGCGATGAGACTTTCCAGAGCCGCCGAGTCCATCGATCAAGCTCCAAATCAACTCTTTAAATTAGCAATGCTATTGTATTTTTCACCGATTACTCGCTAATTTGCAGCAGATCGGCGAAATTAAATAAGGTTCATTGCGTGATGATTTACCGGTTGCTTTTGTATTATGCCATTTTTCTTCATTCTGCTTTCCCCAAAGGATAGCGAGGGGTTTCTATCTCCCCTCCTCCCCCCTCCGGCACCAGGGCATCTGTTATTTTGAGGTGGGTGTAATTAGACTGATGAGGTCAGGAGGGCGAGACGTTAGAAAAGCAGAGCTGACCAGGCTACGCATACTCTGCCTTGAATGGCGTGGTCTGGTGGAGCACTTATCACATAAAAACACAAACACACACTTGTGCAGCTGCCGTAAGCACTCCGGCGACAAGTCACAAACCCCTTCTTCATGGCTTACGTTTAAAACAGACGAGCACACCTAGCCTTTAACCGGCAGGACAAAGACTTATTCATCCTCCAAGAAAATAAACCACCAGCATTGAGTCATTCTGTCTTAATAGCATGAGCTGATATGACAACACAAAGTCTTAATCTTTGTGTAGGCAAATAGGTGAATTTGGCTTTTAAAGGATGCTTGAGAAGATCAAAGGTGATGTCCACTGTGAAACAGCCTCTTAGTGTTGGAATAAGATCAGAGGCTTGAAGAAGACGGCTGACTGTGTTTGTTAATGGCCCCATAGTCAATTAATCAAACATGTTAATTTGTTAGCTCGGTGGATGCTGACTTAATGCCCTACACACAACGACCAATCAAACATTTGCTTTTGTGCTAACAAAATCATCATCATCAACCATGAGCTATAATTGCTCATTTATTTGATGTCGTCATCTGGTGTATCTGCAGAGCCCCTATATAAAGCTGGCACTACATGGGGTGTGTTTGAAAATCTGACTTTAAACTGTCCTGTCAGCAATTGCTTAGCAATATGCTGCCTCTGCACATCCACACAGAGCGAATGATTCTAGATGGAGCCGCACCAGCAGCCCTGCTGACATGAAGAATCAGAGGCAGCACACGCTATAAAGCCAATGGCGACCGTGTAAAGACACTGTCAGTATAGGAATTTATAGTAGGCTACCTGGGATAAATTACAATGAGATTTGTGGTATAATTAAAATACTTTTTAAGTGCAGTGATTCTTTATTCGCAAACACTTTTTAAAAAGCGATTCTTTTACACCATCGCTTGGTTCCTGACATAGCAGCATGGTGTATTGTGCTCGAAACATTCCTGTTAATAGTTTTCTTTTTTTTATTAGCCTATTATTAATAAGTCTGTTTATTACAATTCCATGTCTTGAGTTTGTTGCAGTCATGATTCAAAACATCAAGCCATTTAGAACCTATATAATTTTTATTACACTATAGCCTACAAACTATACAAACATCATTCGTCTCTCTTGGCTGTAAACGTTTTTGCTATAAAAAAAAAAAAAAAAAAAAAAAAAAATTGGTTCTATTTTAACCAACTCTGTTTGTGAATTGACTAAACTGGCATTTAATCAATTTGTAAACATCTTTCCAGTAGCCTAAGTTTAATTTTTTAACAGGATCGTGACGATTCAATAAATCATTCAGTTGTTCGCTTGAGAAACAATTCAGCTCAGTTCGCTCACGAAATCGGTTCAAATGATACACTTGAAAGATTCGACTCAAATTGATTCGTTCACCAAGCGGACATCGCTATCAAACAGCAGAGGGGTTTTAAACATGTGGGACCGTTATAACACGCACACAAACAACAGTAAAATGCGACATTGATGTTGCACTTAAAAAAAAAAACTTGTCGCAATAAGACATTTACGTGGGCAGGACTGCTACTTCTACTGCAGTCCACAAATACAATAAAAACATTGAAACCCGGACCAAATGGCTCATGACCAAATGTTAACTTTATTGCCATGCAGATTTCAAACGTTTAGTTCCATCACAACTTAACAATTTGCTATAGTAATTCCTCATTTGAGTGTGATGGAACTATAACACGACGTTCAAATGTTAATTCTGCTGGACTCGGCATTTTCAGCAATTCAGAGGGCAGCAGACCCAAAACCTGACAGCACGACTCATTTCACCGCTCGATGATTCGGGTTAGAGTGATTTGTCATATTTGGGTTACGCACAGACCCGTTGTTCGCCGTGAGATTTCGCATTTGCACATCTAAAAGAGATCGAGTCCTCGGAAGAGGAGCCTCAATGAGCTGCTCATTAACTGATTATTGTAACATTTGTTTCATCACTCGTAAAGGGACCATTGTGACCTATTCACCTCCTCGAGGGCAACTTTTCAATCTCGTGCCAAAAGAAGCAAAAGCTCGCTTGAAAACCCGCATTCATCTACGACTGGCTCCGGTTCAGCACGGGACGGTTTGAACGGGGCTGCTAGTACAATCCAACGGCTATACAACATAGAGAAAGAAAACATCGCACACGGAGTCTAACCCTTTTGCGAATAACTGGGAGACAATGATAACATAATAAAAACTGTCTAGAATTGCATTCGAAGAAAATTAGATGCGACATGAAGTCTTTAACCGTTCGAGACCATCAGAAAACCGTTATTTGATCTAGACACTGACGCCCTATTTAAATATTCTGGCACTAACATAAAGTGTCCATTTGTATTTTGACTAATACATGCACATAAATAATTGCTCTACAGTTAACATCTAGAGTAGGCTATAAATGATAGCAATTACGGACACGCCAAACCCCAAACATAAAGCAGCATCGCTATAATAACGCACAGCTCGTGCCCGATCGAGCGCACATCGCTTTTCGGACCCTTCATTTTACCTGCAGAGCGGCGAGAAGCCCCAGCATCACGCCTCCCGAACGGTACATCGTTTAAATTCCGTCCTTTGTGAAGAAACCGATAGAGTTTGGCCGTTTTCCGCTGCGTTATAATGTTCCGTAAGGTAGCGGCGGCATGTAGCGACAGAATCTTTCCTCCGTCTCTCTCTGGCACTGATCCGTGCTGCTCTCGGTCTGGTACTGACGCTCCGCTCGCTCGAGCACTTCTACGGCAGAGACGCGCACTCGGTGGCGCCCTCTAGCCACGCTCAGTGGTACTGCGCCGGAGAGGGGGCTCCTTTCCTTTTGTCACCCCCTTCAGCCTCCGGAAGACACAGAAGACAAGACCCCGCCTCCTTCACTACAACAAAAGGAAGATCTTCTTTCTTTAACCCCACCCCAACCCCTTAATGCCTACTAAATCGGCAAGAGGGACCGAGAATTCCTGGATTTAAAGTGCATGTCTCATGCTGGTGGGCTACTTTGAAAACCCAATGTTGTGGTAGTACTTCTGAAAGCATTGTTAAAAACCTCATGTAAGAGATAATGTACAGTCAGCGGTCATGACTGCAAAATAAACTAAATATGGATAGCCTATGGAATATTGATTAGAACTGAAGAGACCGAGAAGTGTTACAACAAATTCATGTCACCGTAGTCCTGATCAACCTGTCAGAGTGTATCTATCAATGGTCACACTTTAGATTAGGGTCCAATTCTCACCAATAACTAACTATTAACTATGACTTTTGCCTAAATAAATTCATAATTACTGCTTATTAATAGTCAGTAGATGTTAAGTTTAGGTGTTGGGTATATTAAGGGATGCAGAAAATGGTCACACAGAATAAGGCATTAATATGCTTTATAAGTAATAAACAGCTAATATCCTAGTAATATGCATGCTAATAAGTAATTGTTAGAATTGGACCCTAAACTTAAGTGTTACCGGAATATTTTGGAAACCATGAAACATTATTTGTAGAATCCGCAGAGCATATAGTAAACATTGGTTTTTGAGATGAATGGTCAAGTTAGACAGAATGTTTGATCACTGAATGACAGAGTATTCCAGAGACCTGTGTAATAAATCCTGACAAAGTAACTCAATATAAGCCAATTTGGCTTTAGTTATGGCAAAAATTTCATGAGTATCAGATGGGGAAAATTAAGCCTGTCTTATGCTGTGAATCTTAAATAGTGTGAATTGACAATGTAAATGGATTTTATGACAGTGCTGATACTTGATTAGGGGATTTGCTCAGGTGATGTCTTATTCCACTGCTGTCTTGTGGGCATGACTGCGTCTCTAGTCGTGACAGGCAGGGACAGGGACAGGGAAACTGGCACTTGGAGTGCCTGTGACAGCAGCGGATGTCTATGGAGCAGATGTCCTGTGCGCTCTGAGAGAGTCTCCGGTCATCACCGCGCACCACCATCTGCTCATCATTACCGGCCCGGCCGAAACACACAAACACACACACACACACACCAACCGTGGAGCCGCCGGTCTGTCTCAGTGACATCAGAGAGGTTGGCCTTGACAGAGAGCTAGAGAGATAAGCGATAAGAGGGGGGAACAGTGGGGAACCTGTATCCCAACATCAATGTTTAAAGGGATAGTTCAACCAAAACATGCACCATTTAAACATTCAATACATGAATTTCTGAAGAATGATGACTTTTTTTTTAATATATGGTGGATAGATTTTTTTTTGTTGTTGTCACATTAGACATTGACAGTCTTCATTCACTTTTATTATGAAAAAGTGAAAATATTAACCTAAAAAATTGCCTTTTGGTTTCCAATGAAAGAAAGAAATCCAGGTTTAGAATAACTTGAGGGTGAGTAAATGATGACAGAAAAAAAAAAAAAAAAAAAACACAAAGTCTATCTTTGTACAGTGGTGTTACCTGGGAATTTCATCACATTCGTATGTTTCAGGATTGTGTATTGTCTTTGGCACTGTTATTTTTCTCTGAATTTATTGTTGACTGGTCTACTAACAGAACTGGACAAGTGATATCTTGTGTTCTCAATACAAAGGTTTTCAAAGTTACCTGGATGGCAAACTATAAATTATCTGTTATATTACAGTATCTTCCTTCCATCTCAGTAAGGTCCTGGAACTGCTTCATGGATCCTTATAACATTCTATCAGCTTATACAAATTTATACTAAAAAAGTTAATAAGTGCTATCTTGCAGGATTGGGCAAAATTCAGACTTTAAGAACGGGCTCCTATTCATGAGTGTGAATTTGGATTCAAATGGTTTCAGTTCACAGGATGTTGAACTGGAATTTGAATGGGAATGTTAAGAAGAGGATTTTCTCCGTTATTCAAAGGAATTCAATACAGTCACAAAGCATACAATGACATCCTTCATTTACAAATAATCCAATTCTCTTCTGCTCACCATGGCTGCATTTATTCAATCAAAAATGCAGTAAAAACAGTAATATTGCAAAATATTAAAATAACTTATCTTTTTGAATATATTTTAAAATGTGTCTTTTGAGCAGCAATTCAGCATATTAAAATGATTTATGAATAATGATGCTGCAAACTGATCAAAGTATAAAACAATTATATTTCACAATATTACAGTTTTTACTGTATTTTTGATTAAATAAATGCAACCATCTGTGAGCATAAGAGACTTCTTTCAAAAACATAAACAAATTGTCAGGTATTTGACAGGTATTGTGTGTGTGTGTATATACATTCAAATTAAATACAAATTTCTATAAAATGAATACCTCTAAATACCTCATAAAACCTATACCTCAACCATAGCAGTTCATTCAATACTTAGTTTTTATTCTTTTCCATTTAACTTTAAAGTTTTAGTAATTTAGTAACTGTGTGTTTCAGTTATTTTAGTGCATCAAATTAAACTAAATGAAAGTGAGAAATAATTTTTTTAATCAGTTAGTGTTTATTTTATTTCAAGTATTACGTTTTTGTTTTAGTTAACTACAATAACCCTGATTCCATTTTAATTCCACTTTTTCCATTCCATTGCATATTGCAATTGTGCGTCACTGCATCCTGTTTGTTTCAAATTCAGGAAGTGAACTGGAATTTAACATTCATTCTTAATTCAGTTCTCATGGCATGCAATTCTGCTACCTTGTGCCTTACTTGATCGTTATGGTAACAGCAATTTATTGAGGTTGAAATGTTGATTGGCCCATTATGAACAACTAATAGCAGCGACTACTTAATAGTCACACATATTTAGCTGCTTAATGAATTATTTGGGAGCAAATGGCCAGCGAATTCCTCTCAAAATCTATATAGACACAGTCCACTACTCTTGCAATGCTAAAAGCATTATGGTCAGAACAGCACATTTTGGTCAGCTAGCTAACTAGCCATCACTTCTCATGGGAGGCCGCCCAACATTTGAGCTTCAGACTCCCTACAGACTCCAGAAATAATTTGTTTTCCTTTTTTCCAGACTACATTTTCCATGCTCTGAACCATATTTCAACCATACATGTTTTTCATGCCCTGACGTCCCTTTGAGTCATGAGTCATGCTGAATTGCAGCATCTGCAATATGAATAAATTGAAATTGTGCAGATATAACACTGTCCCATAAGGATATATGGAGATTTACTAGTAAGTCCTCATATGATCCAGAAGTATTTAGAATCCAAGCATGAATGATGCAGGAGACATGCAGGAAACTGTAGCTCATTATTAATTTACTTCACAGTGATTGGCTTTTGAATGGGGATGCAACGTTTCATTGGTCCACTGAGAGATGGATATGGAGGTATTAGAGTACTTTAACAGTTATTAGGGTTAAAGGTTGCACTGAGAGTGCTTTTTGAGTTAATTGCCTATATGCTTATATGAGATGTGTTTTACATTCAGGTTATTGTATCATAGAGGACAGTCTTAAAGGGATAGTTCACCCAAAGATAAAAATTGTCATCATTAAAGGCCCGATATACTTAAAGCGAAATGGAAGAACGAAATCGTGTGATATGTAAAAAGTTCATTTAGGAAGTTTTTCTACGTCTGTGAAAATGATGTAATAGGTAGGTGGGGCTCTGTGGTTCCGCCTTCTTTGACGCAGAAATCTTCTCCGGTTCATTTCTCCTGTTAAGTCCGTTGAGCCAACCCGATCTCACGGCAATTCATACATATTTTACGAGGTGGCTAATTCGTACGAATTCATACGACCTCACGCGTACGAATTTGTACGACTTTTGCTAAATCATACATATTTTTGCTAAATCGTACATATTTTTGCTAACTCGTAAACCACTTACTCAATTTGTACTTTGTAACTTACGAATTTGTTTGAATTGGTCGTGAGATAGCGTTGGATGAGCTCAGATGGGAGTAAAAACACTGAAGAGCTGCTTTATAGTATGAATTGAAGTTAGAAATTCTAATAGAAAGAGACTGTTATTTTTTTTTTCATGTTTATTACTGTAAAGCTGCTTGTTTTAAGCATTATATTGTATACAGTGCTATAAGCATGACTAGACTGGAGTGCCGAATTTGCCGAATTTGTTCAAACATATCCACTTCACTATGATCAGATGTCATTTTTGTCATGTTTATTTTGTCACTGAGAGGAAAGTCACTTACATATTCATCAAACGGCACTCGTAGCAGTGTAGTGTTTGTCGGGATGTTCGCTAACAATATATCTTCTTTTCTTCTGTTCTTTTTACCGTTTTTAAACGTTAAAAAACTTGAATATATCGTCTGTATATTTACATGTCGTTCTACACCTGTATGACTTTCTATTCAACACAAAAGTTATTTTGAAGAATGTCTGTATCCATAACGAAAGTCACTGGGGTTAAAATAAAACAACGACATCAGTGTGAGTAAATGATGGCAGAATTTTCATTCGTGTGTGTGTGTGTGTGTGTCTGTGTGTGTGTGTTGGCTGTCCCTTTAAGACTAAATGCAATTATGTACGGTCAATGACTTCAGTTTCGTTCTCTATCTCTCTTTTTCTGTAGTGATTGTTCCCTGAGGGAGGCAAGTTATGAGAAAGCTCTGATCCTATCTCTTACTTATCCCATTAGCATGCCACTGTGTGTATAGTGAGTTTGAGATGCTCTGCATGTTGCATGTGTGTGTGTGTACGCGCTTTGAGCTAAGTGGGGTCACATTCTCATGCACTTCACTACAGTGTGTCTAATAGTCTACATTCTAAATCAGTTCCTTCACTTTTCCATCAAAGCATCTTTCCTTTTTTCTTGTCCTGTTTATCCTCCAGCTTTCACCTTAGGCCTCGAAGCACTAAGAAACCTGGAAAAGACAATCCACTTTGAAAGGCTTCATGACAATCTTCTAAAAGTCACAATCAAAACAAAGTATCAAACCATATCAAGTGTAAAAACAACGATGGTGCTGCGTGAATGGTTCTGATCTAAATGTCAGCTGCCACAACAGTATGAGTGAGCTGCAGAATTTGCATTCAATACTCCGCTCTTCATAACCATTTGTAAACCATCATCTTACAAGCTCAAACGAAATGCACACTTTAACGTGCCTTTAATATTCTCTTTGCATCTTTGTATATTAAACACGAAGAAGATATACTTTACTATCTGACACATTTTGTGCAATAATGGTCTGTCATATCCAGGTTGTGAAAGTGGCTGGAAATATCATTAAACACTTTTTTCTTTTCTTTTCTTTTTTCTTTTCTTTTCTTATTTTGCTCAGTTGCTCGACAGAAAACCATCTGGGTTGTTCAGGGAAAGCAGGAATGTTTTATATTTCCATTAACAGAAGATACTTCAAACAAATACTATGGATGCACTAATCTTAGAACACACACACACACACACACACACACACACACACACACACACACACACACACACACACACGCAAGCGCGCACATACACACACACACCCGAGTGTGTTTTTTTAACATATAATTCATGATTCATCAGTTGGTTCAAACCAAAATGTATTTTAAATTGATAAAATTTACAACCAACATGAAACCACATACAAAAAACATACTCACCGTAACAGTGGAAACAAGAAAAGAACGTGCCATGTTACAGTAATATGAAGGAATTTTATGTATTGCTTTTTCACGGGTGTTTTACCCTGTGAACTGTGTTTATTTTGAACTGTGCTTTGCATTGTATGTTTTATGGTAGAAGGAAATGTCTCCAAGTTAACAGAGAGAGTACTGGTCATTTTCTTCCAGGACACTATCTGTTTTTCTACTGAGTTTGTTTCTTACAGTGTAGGCTCTTTATTATTAAAATTGAATGTCTCTACAAAATTATTATTTGCTCTGATTAAAAGTAAATACAATTAAAACGACAGGACAAAATGCACTCTGGCATGTGGCAAATAAGAGGTATGAAATATGATAGAGTGCAATAATAGGCCTATGTACTGTTTTTCATGGTTTTGAGAATTTGTATGAGAACTTTATGCACATATAAATATGAATAAGGCAGACTAGTAAGGATTTTTGATAATAATGCCTTTATTTATTTAGCAAGAAATGTTTCATAAGTGAAGTGAAGGTGAAAAAAAAAAAGAACTAGCAAACATGGTGCATTTAATGCTGCCTTCATGTGCTTTCAGAATTATCGTAAATAAAAAAAAATAAAATAAAAATAAAAAAGGACATGAACTAATCCCTCTCAAAGCTCTGAGTTTTAGAGTTGGAGGCATGTCATGAGAAAACGTCAGACACAGCATGGTAAATTTATTAAAATGAATACATTTTTTAATACAATAAAACTATTTAAGTTGCATTTTCAAAAGACCATAGTATTGTACAATTATGAATTAAGATTCAATTTACATATATTTAATAAAAACAAAAAAGCAAAAATCACATCCAAAGCGCATTCTTTATTCAACATTTTGAAGATCTTGAATTTTATCACCATCTTGCCCCAACCAAAGTTATCTGAATGCACCTAAAGGCATTATTACAACTTTCCAACATAAATATGAACTTCCCAGGAGGATTAAATTGAACAATAGTCGTGTATATTGGAACTACTTCCGCTTGTCTGGACACAGAAACGCTGAAAAGCACAAGCAGTCAGACGGTGTTCAGTCACACTCACAGCACTCATTCAAACAGAGGGCTTGCCAGAGGTCACAACAGTGAAAAGAAGCGTCATCTGGAGTTATTTCACTCCACTAAATAATGACAAAGCTAAACGGGATATCTATCAAAGGCTAATTGGTTTTGTGCTGTTTGACCTTTTGTAGAAATGTAGAAGTTGTTGATTGATAATGTTCTAATTAATAAATGTAATCCTTTATGTTAAATGACTAACCTATTATATCCTCATAAATCATAAAAAAAATCTGTTTAATAGCATTATTGGTATTGATTTTGACTGTACCTGAAAAATATGCTGATATATAGCAGAAAAAAAATAACTTTTTCAATCTCCAAAAAACTGCTAAGCCAACTCAAGAACTCTGCACAGCAGAGTATGTCTTGATTTCATTAAAGAATATTTTGTCATTTTAAAGTGCCCCTATTATGCTATTTTAAAGGTTCCTAATTTAGTTTTGGCAAGGTAAAAAAAAAACCTAAGTGCGTGCAAAGTGGATTTTTGGATTTCACAGCTCAGAAAACAGCATCAACCAAACAAAAACCAAACACTTCCAGGACTCAGCTACAAGTACAGTGTTTGAGGGTCAAATTAGACGTTGTTCGAGGGCGACAAATGAAGACCATAGGCTGGCATTATGCAAATTTGTTTGTGCAGGAAGTAAGGCTGGAATTACTAGCGATTCGTTTCAGGCAGTTCAGAAACGGCTCTTTCTTGGGAGACATTAACTCCACTCATCATACACTTTGATCTTTGAAACTTTGCAGACCTTTTACATTCACAAACAGCTATATAACACTTTATGAAAGGTAACATCTGTAAAATCATAATGGGGCACTTTTAACATTATAGTTTAGCATTTCAGGGTAAAAAGATTAAGCAAATTTTGTTGTATTTTAATATAGGCATACTAATGTGAAATGTACTTTTTGAGGTTACATTTTCAATTCCAATTTAAATGTCTCAGATATTGATATGCACGTGATGTGCATCATGTTAAGCCAGAAATACTGGCCATTATACACACTTGTTCCTCTCTGTCACACTCTCTAATGACATTATCCCATGCGTTCTACCCCCGGCCCACATCTCTCACTCTCACAATGAGCCAAATTACCTTTGTGCAAAGGAGTTCAGTTCACTGCATTGAGGTGACTTGTTTTTTTGGAGGTTGGTGAGCTCTCAAACACATAAGTGTGTGTACAATGGCACACACTCTCTGGCTCACACAAGGTTTAGGTAGGTGGCATGGGATGCTGAGCAGATAATTACACCGGAGCAGTGAAGAACAAGAAAAGAGCTGAGAAGAAAAGGGACAGATCCCTCGTTTTCTCCTCTTCACTTTACACACTCCTTTCTTCAGCCTAATTATCAGTATAGCTTTGAGGTTATAGGCAAAGGATTCTCACATCTCCCTCTCCTGAGCTTTTCATTTCATATCAACCTCTCTCTGAGACATGGAACAACTCTAAACAGGGAGAAAAGACAATCTGTGAAAGACTCAAAACTTATATGTGAATTTATTTAAGGCTGATATCTGAGGTTCATTGTTCACGTGAATGGTTTCTCTGTGATTTGAGAGCTTTAGAAATGAGCTCAGGAGGCTTCAGTGAGCCAAGCAATGAAACCGAACAGATATACACAAGCACGGTTCTTATTGCTGGAGGCTACGAGGAGTTGCCTTGGGGATAAACATCTTTAACCACCAGCCTTCAGAAATAAGATCATATCTAAGAGTGAGTGACAAATATTATTATTACTCTCATATGCTGCTGAACCAAGCCATTGCACCTGTGTGTATTTGTAACAATAACACCACATTCTTTGTTTTATATAAAAAATTTGTATTAACACTAGACCATACCATTCTAAGACCATGTTAATGTCAAACTGAACAACGATCAGTTGCTTCGTAACATACTGATGTCAAACTGTGCAGCATTATCTTTGCTATACTAATGTTAATCTCTCAATCATTAGCTTAGCAATATGCTAATGTTAAACTCTTGGGGCTTCTCAATCAGTTCAAAGTTCCGTTTATGCCTGATACAGACGGTGTGATTTCAGCAGTCCTAAAAGATCATTACAAATCACATTGTATAACATGTATCTAATAAACTTGGATATGACTTGTATGTAGACTGTACAATGATTAAACCTTTTGAATCATAAGGCTACGACGCAAGTTAGTACAAAAGAATAAAACATCATCAGTATGCGCTAGTGTACAAAGAGCAAGATGAATCGCACTTTGGCAGTTGTGGTTGTTATGTGTGCTGAAAAAAAGAGGAGCAAGCAAAAGAGGAAAATACGGACACGGTCATGGCTAGGGAAAAAAGGGGGCCAACCCAGCAAACACATTTACGTTGTGGCAATGTCTGTGGCACGTTGCATTTCTGCTATGGCAACGTCGCTGTCTACGTGCAAGCAACATTGTAACAACGTAGAATTTTAAGACGCGACAGGGCTGTAGCAACGTTGTTGCGGGACATTCAGCAACTGAGAGACAACGTTCTGACAATTTTTTTAGTTTTTATGCTAGATATGCCTATAGATATCCCCCATTTAGCATTTTATGTTTCGAGGTTAATTTTAATTAGTCAGATATTAGATAATTATATAGTTTTTTTTAAATATTGTTTATCCTTATTATTATTTAATGGGGCTATCAGTAAATCAGCCTAATTATAATCAACACCTGCACGTGTACACTTTGAAGAGTAAAAATGACAGAGGGTTACATTAATTAATTTTATTAAAACTGCATATATGGTAATCAAATTGCACTTCCAAAAGTCATACATTTGTGAAAAAAAATAAATAAAACGAAATACAAATTTCTAAGCATAATAAATAAAACATAAAAAGCAAAGATCAGAACATTTAATGAACAAAACCGGGTTCTGTACATGGCAGAGAGATAAAGGTCGGTAAACGGAATCAGTCCAGGAAACATCCACAAATCCAGAGGAGCAAAGAAACAAGTGAGACTTAATAGCAGACAAAAGAAATGAAAAACTAAACCGTGCGAGCGAGGCTACATTAGACACATTAGAAAATGAAGTTGTAGGTTGTGTTTGAATAATTACGTATCTTATTTAGCTGAGGTAAATTAAACGCAATACTCACGTATCCTTGCTCGATGAAGAACGAGACAACACAATGAGCCCAACGGGCGGTTGAAATTTAAAAGGCTGATTTTCGCGCTTCAGGGCAGTGACGAGTACATATGTAGTAGTACAAGTGGAGTGGTTATCAAGGCACCATTGGCACAACCTTAAGCAACGGTGGTTTAATGTCAACATTGTGACAACTCTATAACAACCTTCACCACACAACGTATTTAAAGCAACCTTTTTGGCCATGTTGATAAAACGTTGTGCCAACGTTCTGTGTTTGCTGGGAACTCAGCATGCCAATTTTGTAAATGGAGCTTGAGGTAAGTAGTTTTAAGTTTTAGCGTCATGTTGTGTTGATCAATACATAATTTTATGTTGCATTTTTATTGGCTAGTCAGTAACTGTTAGATGTAGGTCGTAGCAGCAAACACACTGTGAGATGATCATGCTAAATTTCTGACAGTAAAATGATCGCAGGCTGTCTTTGGTCTCAACGGCCGTCTTTGAACCTCTCTCTTTGTACGACGTAGGACCACCATTTAGGAGCCATGACCACAGAAATTGTCACGATTGGTCATCTTTCATCTGAGACAGCCACAATTCGTACATTGTGTACCGCCATTAAGGGTTGTCTTAATTGCAAAATTCTTCTAGCACACTAAAACATCAGCTCCTTCCTAACTATGTTCTCTTAATGGAAAGTCTGAAGCGCAAAATATAAATTAATTTAATCACACAATTGTGTGAGCAATAAACATCATGATGTGATAGATTTAAAAAATACAAACCATTTTTTTTTATTATACTTTAGCATAAACATATATCGCTAGACAGGTAGTGATCTAGCAAACATATCATTCATTTACAGCTGCATAATGTAACAATCAAAGTAACATTAAAAATAATGTCAGTAGGCCTATTAGTTCTGCTGCTGTTCATAAATACCTGTAACCAATGCCTGGGGCTGTTCTGGACTGCTTTTCCTGTTTCCTGTCCCGCGTGTCATCTTTGTAGTCCATTGTAGGTTTCCCTGTTTCCCTGATTAGTTTCATTGTTCCCAGGTGTGTCTTGTTAGCCTATTAGCCATTGTGTATACAGCCCGTGTTTTTCTCTTGTTCTTTGTCAGTCATTGTTTGTGCATGTAACATGATGGATGTTTTGTGTTCCCATGTTCTCAGTGTTCTTTGACTTCTGGGTCTTTTGTTATTGTTTTTTTTCTCCCATTTTTTTTCATTAAACACTCCTTTGCATTCAAATCCTTGTCCATTGTCTCTGCTTGCCATCCTTCCACCCACGCTGTTACAATAACATGTTGTAGAACACTAGCCAAGGACATTTTGTCACCGGAAATAGAGGGGTCCTTACCAGTATAAAAATTTGTGTACATGATATATTGATATACAATAGGGAGCTGATTGAGACACACCCTCAGTGTCATTTGCTTAGCAGCATGCTAATGTTAAACTCTATCAGTGCGTCTGAAATCGCATACTGTCTGAGTCGGTACTACATTTGTATTTGAACTTACTTCAGTAAGTACAGGTCATCCGGGGACTGAACTTACTTCAGTAAGTAGTACATCCGGGGACTGAACTTACTTCAGTAAGTAGTAGGTCATCCGGGGACTTTTTGCCTACTGTTTTTTGAATAATGTATTCAGACATCTCTGTTGGCGTATGTTTTTCGGATATTATATAGTAGGGAAGTATTCGATTTCGGACATAGCATAGGCTATGTCATGTTTTAGATCATATAAGAGTGACAAATATTACTATTACACTTATATAGTGCTGAATCAAGGCTTTTAGCACTATTGCATATGTGCACATTTGTAACAACGCCACCACATTCTTAGTTTTATTTATATTTTGTATTTACACTAGACCTTTTTCTGATACAATCTTTTTTTTTTTTTTTTTTTTACAACAAAAGCATAAAAAACAGTGTTATACGTTTCACAAAAAAAATGTGATGGACAATTGCAGAAAAACCCTCAAGGGGCTTAAAGGTACAATATGTAAGAATTTTGCATTAAAATATCCCATAATCTCAAGGCCAGTGTTATATATTTTGTTAAGTTGATTACTTACAATATCCCAAATGTTTCCAACTATTTTTAAATTGTGAGAAAATTGTGATTTTAACCAAGGAAACGGGGCGGGTGAGCTGGGAGTCGCCAGTCAATTGCGTCATATCCGCGTTACCCTCGGTTTCCGCTCGTACCGCGTGGAGTCAGAGAACGTCTAATGAGGGGAGAAGTGCCACTCAATAAACTTCCGGTTGCAGTTCCACTCTTGTTCCATATGAGGGCGCTCACATGACGAGTGCAGAATGAATGGAGGTCTATGGAGCTATACCGCTCAAAATCCACTTTTCTTAGGATATAATTTTTTGTCTAGTAATTTGAATGTTGTTTTCGAAAGGGGATGCAAAGAAATGACACATTGCTTGGTGTTAGATTTTTTAGTCACTTATTTGCTTTAAAAAGTCTTTCAAAATGTCAGAATGCTGACGTCATTAGCAGAATGCTAGCGTGTTATGGGCAACAACAACTCAACCTGTAAGAAATCGTACTCGTTCATTCAACTTTCGATCTATAACTCATGTTGAACTTGCAAAACCTACAATCAAATCTGAGATTTCTCAACGGCAATCGGGTGAGGGAGACAAATTTAGCCGTCTAGCCCCATTGACTCCCATTCATTTTGCACTCATGGCGAGCGCCCCCAGTGGAACTCTGATTGGAACTACAACCAATAGGACTTAATAGGGCGTTGGAGTGAACAGGCTTTCCGTAGACGGGCTTTGGTGGAGTCCTTGACAAATGCGGAAGTTGTAGCATCTATCAAGCAACAAAAGTTAGCTTGTTTCGTGCTGTCGTTATGGAACACAATTATTCTTTACTGATTGCAGCTGGTTCTGTCGACAAAGCATGCTTAATTTGATATTTTCCACATGTAGCATTCGGTAATAGTTATGTTTATGTAAGGGAAGTATTATTGCTTTAGATTTGTGTTTAGTTTATTGACATTGTTTATCACGTCTGGTGTTTATGGCCATGTAAATAAATATAGCATGTGTTATACATAAAGATTAATCAGTATTTTGGCAAATGATGTGGGTATGTTCGAATGTACTTTTACAACAATTGTTTAGAACACGTAAAACTGCGCCGCGTTATCACAACAATGAATTCGACATACAGTAACATCTATGATAACCAATTTAGTATTAAACCTTACTTTTCTTGCGGTTAATTCATTTTAATGAAATAAAAGTGTGATGAGGTTCAAGAGTCAGGAAGGAAGAAGACAGGGATCGGCGTGACTGGGACTCGTACTTTATTAAAATAAAGCAAAACAAACAAAAGTCGCGCACAACGTGCATTCACCGTGGCAACCGCGACGGCACAAAACAGTTCAAAAATGAGAGCTCGGATCCACCGGTTTTCTTTCCCTGCGTCCAATTTTCTCTCCAGTCTCTCTCTCGTTCCAGCGCGCGGCTTATAAGCGGTCTCTCCACGCGGATCACAGCAATAAGACACAGGTGTTCGTCATTTGCACTTGACCTACTTGCGGGACGCTCGTCTCTTCTCTCTCCCATTACAGACCGCGCTGAACCACGCCCCCCTCGCCACAAAAAGCATGTCATTATAAAAATAAAACTTAACCTCATCCATGAACATGATTTTTCGATTCCCGTCTGACTGATTTACATCCACGGTGGAGTTTAAAACGACAGTTCCCATCATTCCACGCTCCTTCACATCGTCATCAAGCTACGCCGTTGTTGTTGTTTGGAATGTAGCGCCCTCTAGCGGCAAAAAAATCTTGCATATTGTACCTTTAATTAGTGGCAATCTCCATAGAAACAATTATATTTAACAAATTAAAAACATATTATAAAACAATTTAAAATTGGATTTAGAGCACAAACCCATATGGAAAATTCTGACAACTTAGTAGTAACAATTTTACTCTCTGTTTAAACTGTTCTTTAGAAACCTCAATAAGTGATGTGGGAAGACTGTTCCATTCCTTTGACCCTCTGTATAATACACTAAACTGTGTTTGAGTCGTACGAGAGTAGGGAGGCCTAATAAGACAACTACTACGAGTCGGATACTGGTGAAATTCATTATTAAAAATAAAAATATTACAAAAGTGCTGGGGAAATAACTATAGAGCTATAAACGAATAAAGCAATTTGAAGTTGATTCACTCGGTAAACACTAAGAATACTTGCCTGAGCAAACAGTGATTGGGAGGGGTGTCTACGATCTACACAAAATATTATTCTTAAAGTATAAACGAATAAAGCAATTTGAAGTTGATTCACCTGGTAAACACTAAGAATACTTGCCTGAGCAAACAGTGATTGGGAGGGGTGTCTACGATCTACACAAAATATTATTCTTAAAGTTCGCTTCTGAAGTCGAAAAATAGATTCCAGTTTAGTTGGGTGGGTACTAGCCCAAGCAACATTACAGTAATTGATATATGGGTACAACATTGAGTAATACAACATGACTGCAACTTTTTTGTTAATCAAGTGCCGGATTTTTCCCAATATACCGACCACTTTGGCTATTTTTGTACTTATGGCACTAATATGAGGTTTCCAGGATATAGAGTAATCTAATCTAACGCAGAGGAAACGAGCAGATCTAACATTGTTAATGGAGATATTATCAATTAGAATTTTCATTGAAGATTTAAATGTGTCAGACCTAATACCGAACAATATATAACTTGTTTTTTTTTTTTTTATGTTGAGTGACAGTTTGTTGGACTTGAACCAAGTAGATAACTTGTCAAGTTCTTCATTAACTACTTTTATTAAAATTTCAGGGTTTTTATGGGAGTAAAATACACTTGTATCGTCTGCAAATAAAAATTTAAAAAGTTTATCTGAGACATTAGGGAGGTCGTTATTATATAATAAAAATAACAAGGGACCCAAGATGGAACCCTGTGGTAAGCTGCACTGAAGGGGAAGGGGAGGGGATTCTGTCCCATTATAATTGACAGTTTGATACTGGTCTGAAAGATAACTGGTGAACCAGAGTAGTCACTTGTTTCGTATACCATAATGTGAACGTTTTTTTAACAGAATGAAATGGTTAACGGTATCAAATGCTTTTGAAAGATCCAGAAAAATACCTATAGTGTTTTCTTTTCTATCTTTTGCTTTGTATATCTCAGTCAAAAAATGGACAAGTGCCATGTAAGTGGAATGTTGTTTCCTAAAACCATACTGGTGTACATATAAAATATAATTTTTGTCCAGATGTTGAATTAATCTTGTGAAAACAAGTTTTTCAAGAACTTTGGACAGGGCTGGTAACACAGAAATTGGTCTATAATTGTTAAAAATAGCATGGTCATCTTCTTTATAAACTGGAATATAAACTTCTTTATAAACTTTATAAACTACTGTTCTAGAGTTTAGCTCCTTGCACATATATACATCCCCTAAATCTGACCAAAATGATATTGTTATCAGCATTATCAGACATCCTGGTTGTTATCAGCATTATCAGGTGTCCTGGTATTAGGCCTCTGACCTCTGACCGGTCACTGGCTATAACCGTACGTGTCCACTGGCACCGACTGAGGAAAGCTGAGCAGGCATTTTCAATTCATTATCTTTGGGAGCTGAGCGACAGGCTCGTGTGGGATATTGTGGGATTGACAGCGTTGAGAGCTTTAAAAAGTTGAGAAATGCTTTATGCAAATAAGAAGCGAAAAACACCAGGCGGTGTGTGAAGACAGTGATGTCTGTCATAAGCATTTCAAAATCTGCAAATAGCACTGGAGGTTCTAGGATTCAGTGCTTAAAACACGTTGTGACATATTCCTATATTTAATTCAGATTTCAAATGCATACTTTCATTGCATTAATGTGGGTCAATGACATGATGCTTTTGTCCAGATCTAATAATTTATAGAAATATAAAATATGCATTTCATACATGCAATGACTACACCTCCTGATATGGTAAGCATGTTTTTAATATATGATTTTAAAATTGATTTAGATTTTTTTGGACGCATAAAGTCAAACGTGTAAGTGTGATGATATATGACTTATTTATAAGACAAAACTGCTTTATTGTTTATTAATATTTGAAAAATGTTTGTCCACCAAATTAAAGTAATTTAATGTGATCATCATGCAGGAAATGTCATTACAGTAAAGATAAATCAGGAAATGGTTGTTCAGGTTGTAAAATATCATGTGGTGTGACTGCCCAATAACTTAATTTATAATTATATTTATTAATATATTAAATAAATATATTTAGATTTAAAAACAAAATAAAAACAAATATGATGTGTACACTCACATGAATCATGTATCAAGGAGAAATATGAGAAAACATTTTGCTTGATGGTTGCACCACATGACATTATTTTTGGACATTATTTATATTTAAAAATCTCTTGTAAATGGTAGGACTTGACACGTCTTTATAACTAGATATTTATGTGATTGACTCAACTTTGGTCACTTGTATATATATTATACATATACATATATATATTTTTTTTCTAAATGTATGCATGTATATTATGATTTTATTGACAATGTATTGAGAGCAGTTTTGCCGTTTTTTCGCTCAGTAGCAGCGGTAAGTTAGTGGCTAAGACAGACACAAAACCCTGCTATAATACTGAACAAGATGAAATAAATAAATAAAATGCATACATACACCCCAGATTAAGTTTAAAAAGTTTTGGCTCACATCTTCAGGATTTTCATGGTTCTGTTGGATTTTCAGAACATAAACTCTCTCTCTCTCTCTCTCTCTCTCTCTCTCAGGCTGCCTCGCCAACATGCTTGTTAAATAATGTACTTTGATGTTTTTTAAACACATATCAGACGTGTGGGTTGCTAACCAACGGAGGCCTTTAGGGAGTGCAGGAAAAGAGTTACAGAAATGAGGGATAGTTCACCAGGGCACCACTTCAATTCAGCCCAGAATATAGAGACAGAGAGAGATGAACAGAGAGAGAAAAAAAATATCTGCGCTCCTATACCTATTTCTTCAATTGTATATTAAGCCGTGTGCTGAGGGAAAAGCGTTTACGCCCTCCTCTGCCACTGTTACTCTTAAACAGACTGCTGAGAGATGTTCTGAGCTCTTTCCACATTCTAAAAGATTTTCATCATGCTTTAAAGTTCATTTGAAATGGTTAGTGGTCTTCTTCCATATAAAATGTTTGGGCTTCCTTCCTGTCTATTTAAGAGTCTATTTCCCAGAACCAGTTTAATAAGAAATCTACCGGGCAAGTAATGCAAAATTCACCCATATGGAAAATTTAGGTCAGACTAAGTATGTATATCCTTTTAATATTAATAAGTTTCAGTGGCCCATAAAATATCAACAGTGTTGCATGTTGTCAGTGGCCACTGCATAGTCCAAAGGCTTCTAGTTTGTATGCCTGGTTCATGACCCATTTCATACAGCTGTCAGATCCCCAGGATGTGGTCCAAAATATCATCCTCAAAGATATAGCTGCCATTTCTGATCAAGTGAGAACGTACAGGTAATCAAACCAAATGGTGTTGTTGCAAGTCAGGGCTACGTTCCAAAACCTAGTTGGCAGCTTTTTAAGGCAACATTATTCCATTGGCCACATTCTAAGGTACTGTGGCAGAATGTATTGTGACAAGCTCAGTGAAAAGATCCATCAAATTTGGTAGACAGAGAAAGAGTAATATCAGCTATATATATATATATATGATTAGCACCAAAGCACAGACGCTTTATCTGTATCGTGAAAAGGTTCCCTGGTGGTCAAAATGATGAACTGCATCTACCAAACTTTTGTGGACTATTACAGTGAATGGTTTTACACCTGGTTTTTAATGAATGCAATTTGTTTTATTTTGAAGAAACAACATTTTATATATGATTAATTTATTTGTGTGGATTGGTACTTAAAATAAAAAAAAAATAAAAAAAAATATACAAAAGTACAAAATCTGCAATCTGTCTTTTAATCATGCCCGCTAATCCTTCGATTGTTAGTCTATTCCATAAGTAAAGTTCTTGCGTTTCATACACAAATCATAAAATATTTTACCAAATATTTGTGTGTGCAGTGTAATTTTTTTGCTTATTATTTCCTTGTTAGCTTAGCAACATGCTAATGTCAAACTTTGTGCCCTTCAAGAGTCGGAAATATCCTAATTACGAGTTCCGAATGACATGACAGAGCACAGAGGGAGATCGGTGAGAGGAATGTAAGCCTAAAGTGAATTATAATGAATGAATTTGCAAGTTATTATCATTTTTAATTCAGATGTAGTTATTTGGGCGTGTTGTGTGAATTGGCCTTTAATCTTCAGCTTATCAACATACTGTCAAACTTGCTAAAGTCTTAGCTTGTTATTAGCTTAGCAACATACTCAAACAAACTCTGTTATTAGCTTAGCAACATACTACTGTTCACATTTAAGTTATTAGCTTAACAACATGCTAATGTTTAAATCTATTAATCCAGGCTGGGGAATCAACTAAAAGAGCATAAAACCATAGATACGTATACGTAGAAGCCACATTCGACTGCTCCACACACGTCAATGCGCCCGCCATCTTGCAACAGTCAGCCTGTCGTCACTCACATTACGAGTCAATGATGCCAGAACATTGTGCAGCTTCTGGTTGTGAAACCGCCAAGATTTAAATTTCTGAAGAAATGGGATAACCTTTTACAGGTTTCTGATTTTGCACAATATTACATGTTTTTACTATGGTAGCCTACTTTTATTGTTTTTTACTTTTAATGTGGTAACTTAATGTTGACACCTTCATCTTGTAGCAAAATCATCTGCTGAAATCTATTTCGATTATACATTCAAACATGCGTCTAACTACGGTTGCAGACACTCTCGACAACTTGCTCTCGAATGTTCACGGCTTTGACCGTTCCAATATGGCAGACGGCTTACATAAAAAGGCCCATAGAAACAGACACTAATGAGGGATCTGTGAATATATGGCTATGAATAAAACAGGCTTAGTCTCGTTTAAGATGTTGTTGTTTTTTGCAGTCACTTATGAGGTTCTGTTTGAGTTAGTATGCTGCTTTGGAAGTTAGCTTCATATGTAAGCAGTGTACAGCAAGGCCTTGGAACAGAGCCAGTACCTATCAACACACACATACTGTCTTTCCCCCTCACTTCTCGCTGCAGTACACACTCTCTTCATCATCTCTGTGCTGCACACTCCTTTCACCTCTGACCCCTGTTGCCATGACGCCCAAATGAATATCCCTGGTGTCACCTGCACTGTCATGTCCTCTTTGTGTGTGCTTGCTTCCCTCTCTTTGTGTGTGCGCGTGTGTGTTTGTGCGGACAATACTCCTGACCCAGACTGTCTTTGTGTCATGAAGTTTGTGCTAATATTTGACTGCCAGCTGAAATATTGTGACCTGCCTCGCAAGTCACTGACTTCCAACCTGTCAATCATGATTCACACAGCTCTTCGCTGTCCGTACGCCTCTAAAGCATCGATTCGTACAACCAAATGACCACACACACTGACATTTTCATGTTGCTAGCTCATTCTGATTAGCATGCTGCTCTCTGTAAATGAGATGCAAATGAAACCTGAGGTGAACTGGACAGAGCGGGTCACTCGCACGAGAAATGCCTAAATTAATGTGTGGAATTTGACACGGGCAGGACGACAGGGTTATAACCTCCCCTAAATAAGATCAGCAGCTTTTCTTCACCTTTTGTGCTTGTGTATGTGTGTAAGTTCAAAGCAGTGCGACCTTGAGTAGAGATGCATTCGTCTGGGATCAATACTCATCCTGATCCGCTTTCACTGCCTCCACACACTAGCACACGGGCCACGTATACACAACCTGCCATTTTTATCCAGTTAAACCAGCTCAGACTTCAAAACCTTCATAACCATATATGTAGTGCATAATACAACAAAGCCTCAAAGTGTTCAGTGAAAACAATGCAAAGACAAACGCCACTCTGTTCCCCTCCACCCACAACCTCACGTCCCACTTGAAGCCCCTTAAAGCTCTTGGCGTTTTTTTCCACTTACATCATGTTATTTGAAATAAACAATATAGCAGGGTATTGTGAGGTGCTGTTGTCCTGATATTTGCCAGAGACAGCTCTGTTCTGGCAGTGTAATCAGATTTAGCTTTGTTTGACTTTCATCTCAGCCCTGTGTTATCAGAGTGGGCTGCTAACTAGTTGCTAGGAGATGGGCACATCCTTTAACTGTCTGACAACACTAGAAGTCTTTGTCCTCTCTTTCTAAAATGCATCTAGAGGCATTTGATGAGCGATGAAAAGAACTGAATATTTTGTGAATAGCAAACTGAAGAGCAATGGGTCATAAACTGATCCCATGGCGATGAACACAAAAGCTAGCTCAAAAAAGGTCAATTTGAGCTTGCAAATGTGGATGTTTATTGTCAATTAGCTGACTGATTCACTTAAGACCTAAGAATAATTAAAAAATGGTTTAAAAGATGAAGATTAAGATCAGTTAAGTTGACATTCATATTTATGTAATTTTTAGGGCTATCCATCTATTAAAATTTGTAGGCCTATTTCATTTAGAATGTAAGCAAATAAATCATATTAAATCACACTTGTTATGGAGACAGGGATAGCTGCAGGTTGGAGTAATGTGCGCTCCCAAAAGAGGGGTGCTGAAAGGTGAATTGCTACAACAGAAACTAACCCCTAACATTTAACGTTTAAAATTAAGATAAAACATTTCACACCAAGAGCGATAATTAAAAAAGATAACTAAAACGATAATATTAGCATCCACACTAGTGGACGGTATTGTTCTGTTTATTATAAGCATGCTCTGCCACTTTAAATGCTTGAGCTCTTTAAAGCAGGAAAGCTCTTAATATTTTTTTATCGTTCATCGGGTGAAAAAAATCGTTTCTCTGTGCCGTTATCATTGTGATATGGACTCTCTTCTTTCATATTTAGAACGATTTTTAGGTCTATATCTTTATGGTTATTGTAATAGTTATTGTTCTTGGAGTGATCTGTCTTCTATTCCATTATTATGTAATGTTTGGTTATGAGTAATCGGTAATCTTTTTTATTTGCTTCAAATAATGAATTGCACATGATTAACACAAATGGACAGCCCTAGTATTTTGATAAATTAAAATACCATGATAAGAAATACCAGTTTCCAGCTTCAAGCATCATGACGTACATACATTTTTGTACAGCTAAAATAACTGGAAGTGACTGACAAAAATAGCCATGTCCACTCTTACATTAAAAATGTGGATAAAGTCTGATGTTAGCATTTTGATCCTAGGCATAAAAATGCATAAAATATTGGGTAAAATAGCCTTATTTTCGAAATACTTTTCATTACTGGTGCAATAAGGTTTCACTTGTGAAAATTAGTTAACTACATTAGGTAACATGAACTAACAATGAAAAATACTTCTAAAACATTTATTAATCTTAGTTAATGTTAAATTCAACACTACTTATACTATTAAAATAAAAAGATGTATATGTTAATATTATTTAATGGACCTGAGCTAACATGAACTAACTATGCAATTTGAATTTAAATAAACCAATGTTAAAAAAAAAATATGTATACAAATACAAATACTGCCACAAATGTATTGCTCATTGATGTTAGTAAATGCATTTACCAACAGGACCTTATTGTAAAGTGGTGCCAGTATATTTAAAGGTCCCATTGCATGGATTATTTTATTATTTTCGAATGTTTCCTGGGGTGCCTTTATAATGTTAGTATGTTTTTTAGATCAAAAGTTGTTATAATTTAGAAATAAAAGGCATATTTCCTAGCCTGATTTGAACGCTTGTTTGAAGGGGTGTGTCAGCTGTGAGACTTCAGTGTAAACGCCCACTGCTGTGATTGGCTGACATGCTTGCATATGAAATATTTAGTATTACATGTGGAACTCTCTCGAAAACTTTTACTATTACAGTCAGCTATTATACGTTTTTACTATTACATCGGGATTAACGAATCGTGAGAAGTTTTTTAAGTATTTAGATCTATTCCCATCACATAAAAGGTTGCAGTGATGAGCATTGAGCAGATGACAGCCTGTTGATCACGTGAATGAAGATCTTATCATTGCAACGCAGTTTCTGTACTCTCACTAATGATTTCACCAGTGCAAACATGAGGTAAGTACAGTAAGAGCTTCGTTGTTCAGCGTAACAGCGTCATTGATTTCATAACGAGTTTTGGCAAGTGTCCAGATAAACTTGCGCTGTGTGATTGACAGCTTGGGCGATTGGAAAGGGATTGTTCTTTGATCGCTTTCTGTATATATATTAATCACAGTTTAAGTAAGATTATTTTCATCCTACCAAGAGAAACGACGTGAAGTTGATCGTTTAGTCACTGGCTTTATTTACACATAAACAGTACTGAACGACTTTGAGAGAAAGATTATCTGTCGGAACTTGAACAATTACACATCAGAAATTCACATAACCCACTGGTTCTTCAGAGGCTCGGATGAAGGAACTAAAAAAATACGTTTGTGTTCATTTGTACATCCAAACACTGAGCAACTGCCATGCTTCGCTCGTTTGCAAGCCATGATGTCTCTCGAGGAAAAAACAATATCGCGCTCGCACAGCTCATTTTCTCATGGGTGGGCCAAATTCTTTTTGCGGTCAAAGAAGAGAAAGGGGAGGTAATCTTTCCCCTTATGACGACATAAGGGGAAGATTTCTAGATTCGCCCGTCTGAGCTTTCATTTTCTCAAAAATACCCAGGGCTTGGTTTACACCCATCAAAACGTCTAGCCACTGGGGGACCATAGGCAGGCTAGGGGAACTCATATTAAGATTAAAAAACCTCATAAAGTGACATTTTCATGCAATGGGACCTTTAAAAAATGTCTTGCCATTGTGGCAAGGATAAATGAGATGCTGCATCAGAATTTGGCAGAATCAAAGTATCTTAGAAGGCAACATCTTTCCGGATAGCATTTGGAACAGACTTTGTGATGTCTTAAAATACTGTAACCTATATTGACAGCTCACTATAGGTATATTGGCAGATAGGCAGCTAACTAGGTTTTGGAACAGAGCTATTTTTTTTCTGTGTGTATGAAATAAAACAAAGTGCAAGTAGGCCTATCACCAAATGAACAGCAGATGAATCGGTACAGGCTCTGTTGACCACTGCACTGTGCTAATGAACTTGTACAGTCTCATTTGTGAGTCATGGTTGTAGCTTCCATTTTCTTTGCAACAACCTTGAATCACTAACAACCTTCAGAGACTCCCATTAGTCTCTATATCCTGCAACGCTAACTCTTAGCTGGCCATTTGTTTCCTGCATGCCATCTTCTCTGCTGTAGACCATTTGCTATCTTTCTCTAAAGTCCTACTCTCTGTCTTTTCCCCCTTTTTTTATTGGCTCTAATCTGGCAGTGGTGATTTATCTCTTCTGTCTTCACTCTGGACCAGATGCTGCTGACCTTGCAGACAGTCAGAACACAGTGCATTTGTGTCTTTTTTCATGTGTGTGGATGTTTTGTTGTTTATGCACAAAAGCACTTCTGTGAATATATGTGTATGTAGTTTCTCAACCCTCATGGTCTGTTATTGACTCTTCATGGTTTGATGTTAAATGCAAGAATGGTTATTTCAAAAGGAACCTTTTACACGTTCAAATTCTTTTAGAGGAGGCTCTTTTAATAAAAAAAATAATAATAATTTCTTTCCTCTGACGTGCAATAATTATATATACACAAAAGTTTGGGTTCAGTAAGATGTGTTTTTTAAAAAAAATTTTTAAGCAAGTAGTACTTTATTTATCAAGCACGCATTAAACTGATCAAAAGAGACAGTAAAGACATGACATTCTTTTGAACTTTTTATTCATCAGAGAATCCTGAAAAATATATTAAGCAGCAAAAACTGTTTTCAATATTGATTATAATATGTTTCTTGAGCATCAAATCAGCATATTAGAATGATTTCTGAAGGATCTGTGACACTGAAGACTGAAGTAATTATGCTAAAACTTCAGCTTTGCACCACAGGAATAAATTATGTTTTAAAATATATTAAAATAGAAAAGTTATTTTAAATTTTAATAATATTTCACGTGTATTTTTGATCAAATAAATGCAGGTTTGGTGAGCATAAGGCTTCATTCAAAAACATACAAAAATCTGTGACATTTTTTGCTCATAGGCCTTTAAGACTTAATGTAAATGCCCTCTTCACATACGAAATGAGAAACTTCAAGTATAAAGTATTTCATAACTTCAAATATAGTTACCCCATGTGCTACCCCATTCTTTAGTTACAGCCTCACTGCAAATCCTACATTGCTTTGTGACAGATTCATAAAACAATCCACACTGAAATGCAGCATAAACGGATAAAGTCAGATTGAAATGATCAGGCCCCTTGTTAAAAGGACATTTCAGCCACTCTTTCCTAACACTGGGTCCCTTCAGAAGGATACAGTATTATGGAGTGGCATATTTTACTTTTATTGTCAGTTTTTTTTTTCTTTTTTCTGGAGTTTATATGTAGGCTAATAGCATTCATCTATAATATATATCATTCCATTCTCACTCCCAAGGCGTCAAAAACTGAAGCATGGTCATGCGCCCCCGGCGTCACAGTGAAGACAACAAAGGCGCCCTGCTGCGTCACTCTATGGACGAATTGGGAACTCCATTGCTTTCAATGGGAAACCTGAGGCGTCAGCAACAGACTTGAATTTTATCAGTAAGAAATCGCGCTGAAGAAGTTCCGAACATATCGCGATATTTGGCATCAGGTCACATGTGCCAGATGTTGGTAAGTAGTCGTAAATACGCTGTCCTTATGTTTGTTATAATGTTTTTTTCTGTTAGTCGATATTAATCAGATTAGCTCCCTCATGTTCAGTCACTGCATTATATCTGTCATTCCACGGAGGCTTTTTGTTTCATTGCTTTCTTACTAAACTACGGTGATTAAACAATGCCTGTCACGTGACGTGCTAAATAGATCTTCAATCAGTTAATCATATTCATCGCAGGTTCAAAGTAGTACAATTAGTTCCAAAGTGGTATTTGTAGTAGAAGCACAGTAAAAACAACATTACTATGCTTTTACCACAGTAACCTTAGTTGTACTGTGATATGTGTAGTAAAAGGATAGTAACCACAAAACTTACCATGCTTTTATCTCAGTATTGGTAGTTTAAAAGTGATATTTGTTGTAAATGCATAGTAACTACAACACTTGCTTTTAATGCCTAATAATGTAAAATCCACTATTTGTTAGATAAATCAGTACTTTTTCCTTTAAATAATCCTATAGGGGCCTATATTATACATAATGATATTTTCTTTTCTGCTGAAAAGACCAAAAGGGCCTTTCGGACTCAGTCAACCCATTATTGTTTGAGGAGAAGTAAACGGAGGAGATGGAAAGCTACAAAGGCTACAAATATTTGCAATGGTATGTATGTGTTGGTTTTAACCCTAAATCAAACATTTCATCAAGCATTTGTTGTTTCTTAAACCTTTTCTTACAAAACCCATAGCCCAATCAGTACGAACATAGTCTCAAAGTCTTAATAATTCGTACGATACTAGTACATATTTGTATACTCGTACATAATCCTGCAGCTTTTACTCCTACTGCTGTCATTGGCTACTGCCTCAATTCCTGTACATATTTATTGCGATATTTGTAAATCAGTTGCGCCCCTTCTTGGAAAGTAGTCGGATGTCCCACACACTGTCAGAAAGTTTACATTAATTGCATTGTATTCTTTCAAATTATTACAAATTGGACCCTGTCTTTTCATGTTCCAATGATACATGATGTCTCTCCACACCTCATATCCTACCTCTGTTTGCAAGAGTGGAAAAGCTAATTTGACTTGTCACATGACATCAGATATTCGATTATTTTGTCATAATCATATCTACTGATAACTACTTTAAACTTTAAACTTCTTTAAACTTTAAACTTATTTGAGTTTGAAGTTTTCTAAGGTTTCATGAAAATGGTTCCCTGTGCTGAAATCTAAAATTACAATAAAATGACTGCACAACAACGTGAAATGCCAAGTGTAATTATTATTATTTAAAAAATCTTGAAGTCAACAACAACATAGCCTACAATAATAACAGAAAAAGAGAGCAGCTCAATAGTAAACCATTAATTTTTGTCTCATATTTACCACTGAGCTACTTCCAAATTTCACAAGCTTTTGGCTGGCTGGTAGCTGGTGCTAATTCCCATCTGTGCCTAGCTGTGACATTAGGTGCTTTAGCTTATTTCACCTGTAGTATCTTTGCTCGTTGATGCCTGGAACATGTCCGTTATTTTGGTGCATTTTGCTGCCTCCTCCTCCATAATTTTTTCCTTTTGAGTTTGACCTTCTCAGCGCCACCTTTCCCTTTTATTTTTTGTCTTTCCATCATTTGGGGCTGTTTACACCTGGCCACTTCATGCGTTTTCTCAGATCGGATAGCTATCTGATTTATCAAAACGATTCCATTTACACCTGGTCACATAAATGCGTTTTTGCAAAACGGATATAAATCCGATCTTCAATTCCCGCGCTATATGCAGATTTAATGGAGTGCACGTCACCGAAAGCAACAGATAGCCTATGAATTGCATTTTATTGACCATCAGCTAAAATTTAAAAATCAAAGACTGCAATAAGAGAGAGCGGCTACAGTCGTGGTAAGATCATTTCAGATGATTGTGTTAAGCGTCTGCGACTTACTTTCACTTTGATTTACTTAGTTTGCACGTTGGCTTGATGAGTAGATGCTCAGCTGCGATCGGATTCGGATTCAAACCCGTCTCGAATGCGTTTCGGAGGGCATTTACACCTGATCTTTTCACGATCGGCTAGCTATCCGATCACAGAAAATGCATTAAGTGGCCAGGTGTAAACAGCCTACTCACTCACACACTGTCTGTTAACGTTAGACTTCCAAAACGTGACGAGGAAAAAAAGAGGTGTTCGATGGCTTTACGTCATAGGCCGACAGGCTATGTCATTTGGGGAGGGGCCGCTCACTGATCCCCCTATATTTTTGAAAATCTTAGACATGGTTGGACCTGCACTTCGTTAGTGCTTTCTGATTAACCTGTGTTTCTATTGAAATAAGAGGCTGAAGCGGCCCGCCGTACAGGTTTAGCAGAGAGGCTGCACAGTTTGACCGGATGGTGTTGCTAAGAAATGAAAGCTCTAGCACGAAGTTCTGCCGGGAAGACTTAATTGTTACGTCACTTTACCTTTCATCTATCCAGTCACATTCTAACACTCGTGGTATAAAAGATCGGTACTTACTCATGTTTGAGTTCGCAGATGCTGACGCTCCAATTCACCACCATCCTCCCCACCACCTCCAAGTTGAATCATTCCCTCCATCCTCCCCACCACCACCACCAGGATGGTCCCTTCCATACCTCACAGGGGGTCGGCTGCGCCCCTGCCTTGATCTTCAGGCAGGATATGCAGAGTCCGGACCCTCAGATTGCGAGCTACGGACGGGGCCTACGCCAAAGAACTTTATTGCTTGCTGGGTTGTTAATAAATGGATAATTGCGGCCTCAAAACACTACCGGCCCAACTCTCCCGATTGCCACTCCGCCCCTGGTGTGTGGGACATTGTGGGACTGATTTACAAATATCGCAATAAATATGTACAGGAATTGAGGCAGTAGCCAATGACAGCAGTAGGAGTAAAAGCTGCAGGATTATGTACGAGTATACAAATATGTACTAGATTAGTATCGTACGAATTATTAAGACTTTGAGACTATGTTCGTACTGATTGGGTTTTGTAAGAAAAGGTACAACTAATTGTACCACTTTGAACCTGAGATGAATATTATTAACTGATTGAAGGTCAATAGCACGTCATGTGACAGGCATTGTTTAATCACCCTAGTTTAGTAAGGTGTTGAAAGAAAGCAATGAAACGAAAAGCCTCCGTGGAATGACAGATATAATGCAGTGACTGAACATGAGGGAGCTAATCTGATTAAAGGTAGGGTATGGGATTTGCAAAACGGCCGGCAGATTTTGAAAATACACAACTCAAATGGTCCTTCTTTCCTCCAACGCTGGCCCTGACTCCACCCATTCGAAGAACATGGACATGATGGGGGAGGGGGGTATGGTACGACCATTTGATTGACGAACTTACTGTCCAATGATTCTAGGTGGTCTTGAAAATGATTGGCTGGAGTTTTTCGAGTGCCCATTCCACAGATGATTAAATTGCTTAATTTTCATTTCAGTGCTTCTAGGATTTCAAGTGATTTTGAAAAAATGGACAAAAAAGAGAATCACATACCCCACCTTTAATATCGACAAACAGAAAAGACATTATAGCAAACATAAGGACAGCGTATTTACGACTACTTACCAATTCGTCCATAGAGTGACGCAGCAGGGTGCCTTTGGCATCTTCATTGTGGCGCATGACCATGCTTCAGTTTTTGACGCCTTGGGAGTGAGAATGGGTTGTATATATGTATACACAGTATATTTATAGAAATCCTAGAGTTCAAAACCAATGCAGCAATAACTCTTCATTATCATCTGCACTCCCAGAGAAATAAATAAACAAACAAAGCAATCTGTATTTGACAACACAATTTCTGCTGCATACAGTTAATCAATGCTTGGCCTTATTTGACTCAGTGTTTGTCTTGTTGATAAATATACGGTCATATTCACAACAGTGAATGCCACTTTTTTGTTGTCTAAAATTAAATGTGAGAAAGACTTGATTGCAGCAGTGTAGTTCTAGGAAGAATATCTAACTGTGATTGGGTTCACATAGAGTGATTGTGCAATTAGGCTAAATGGAACAGCAAAAAGAGAAAAACCTTTTAATGCAGATACAGAGAATTAAACTCATGATTAGATGCGCTTATGATACCAAAGCCAAAGTTACAGGTGCATTACGTACAAATACATGCATGAGTATAACTATATGATGCTAAAGGTTTGATTAACATTTACATTGTAAATGTGTTCTTTACATTTTGCTTTAATCAACCTACCACAAATGTTGTGGTTTAATCAACTAAAAGTTTAAGATGCTACTAACTAAGCTGAATTTTGCAGTTACTTATCTGGTTTTATAATAGCAATTTTCATTAAACATCAAGTTTTCCAACAGTTTAATGAGACAAGCTTAGACCTAACCCTGTTAAACCAGCCTATGTTTGCTTACGGATCTTCCAGTATGGCCAAAGTTGATGTTTTGCTGGTCAGCCAGCCAACTTTATCCAAACCGTCCTTAAAACCAGTAAATTAACCACCCGGCAAGCTAAAGCAGTCATTTCACCATCTAGGTTAACTATGTTAACTATGTTGTCAAGATGCATATACTGCGCATCTATTCTTTGGGCTATGGTTAGACATCTATTACATTTTCACTGACAGGCCAAATTTGTTTTAGCCTAGACATCAGGGCTGTGTTTGGAGGACTACTAGACGTCTTTTAAAATGTAAAATTAGTCCTAACTAACCTAACCCTACATATAACCTATCCAACGCTATCTCACGACCAATTCGTACGAATGATAAAAAGTTGGCTAATTCGTACTAATTCGAACGACCTCACTCGTACGAATTTGTACGATTTGTCTAAACCCACGTGATGGGTAGGTTTAGGGGCGGGGTCAGGGGTAGGTCATTCGTATGAATTCATACGAATTGGCCAATTCGTAAAATATGTACGATTTTGCAAAAAACTTACTAATTCGTACGAGTCAGGTCGTATGAATTCGTACGAATAAGCCACCTCGTAGAATTTGTACGTTTTCCCGTGAGATCGGGCTCAACCTATCAGAGGGAAATGATAGGTGAATAACACTGATGCAGAAGCACCTAACCCTGGTTGTAAGACTAAACTTGACATACATTGTAAACTTGTCTCTCAAATCTGATTAGTTGATTGGAATGTTGTTCCAGGATCAACAAAGATGTTGATCCAGGAACATGTTGCACTTGGTGAAATCAGGTTCTGCATCCTGCTAGAGCCAAGAACCCAACAATTCTCTAAGACCAGTAAACTAAAGCAGAAAAAAATGAAGAAAATGAAGAAAATATGACCGAAGATCAGTTTGCTTCAGACGAGCCACTAAAGCTGAGTCAACAAGCACTGTACATTCAATTCATGCACTAAGATACATTGCACATCAGTTTATTTGTCTTGTAATTCAACAGAGAAATACTTAAAACATTTAGTACAGCTTTTAGTCTTCCACCTGCACTACCCAGATATTTATATATTTCATGATGTCAGCATTAATGTGCAGTGTTATTGTGCTGCCATGCCTAAACTCATTCCATCATGTGGGAGGATTATCCAGGTGTTTTGAGTTTCGAATGACTCACAATCTTGGTGGTTTGAGGAGCAAAAACTCACATCTGTGCATCTCCCTGAAAAGTACTTTTGAGCCCAGTAGTTAGCAAAGGCTAATAATTCTCGTGCTGCCACTCCGAGGGCATTTCACTGGGGCTGTTTATCACTGAACACATGCAACATCTCAACATAATATATTATTCAGACCTGTAGATTCAATTTGCAGTGCTGAGCTAATGTCTTTAATTTTCCATGGCTGTCAAATGCATTACAGTGTGAAGATTAAAATCACCAAGAGAGCAAAGTACCTCTAGCAAATATGTCCCCTTCCTGTGGAGTTTTGTAGGCGTTTTTCTTTTCCTCTTAAATTTACTTTATGAATAAATGGAAGTGACAGTTTTGTGTGTGTGTGTGTGTGTGTGAATCACACTAAACATGGGAGCCAATGATGCCATATGGAGGGGATGTGCATTTCCATTTCACAAAGAGTCTGACCCTCACGTACAAGGTTGCACAATGTGTGTGTGTGTGTGTGTGTTTTGTGGGTTTGCGAAAGGACCTTGAATGTGTGAGGTTGATGGTGTGAAGGTCACAGTACACTGTGTCAGACAAACCAAGAGGCAAAAGAAATCCTCAATCTTTTTCTTTGTTTATATGTTTCTCTGGCATTCAACGCAGATCTTCATCTTAAACGTGTTCCATTCAATTCCTGTTGACTTTCATTATAACCATGTAAATCATTAATAAGCATGGTAAAATGAAAAGAATCATTGGAAAACTTAAGGATGGTGAATAATATTACCTTGAATTCCTACTTGACATAACATAACAGACTAGATTTCTATTTGTGCTTATTGGAAACTTAAGCTAAGTTAAACTCCACTAAGGCCAGGAGGAGGAAAGAGTGAAGCATGAGCAAAGAGAATAGCACAGAATAAAAGAGAAAACTGCTTGGATGTGCTCCTTTTTGAGGTAAATTATTCATTCTGTGATCCACAACAGAATAGTCTTGTTAGAGAATGTAACACATCACCCACCAAGGGCCAGAAAATAGGAAAAATATTTGTCAAGATCAAAGATCGGCACGTTATAATTCATGACACCAGGGGCGGTGACATGGTTTGGCTTAATGATCAAAGGCAGTCGAGCAGCAGCGTATCAGACAGGCGGCAAGCCAAACAATGAAGCGCAACGCCTCATCATATTACATTCTGCTGACAGACCAGGTTAGCATGAGGCTACGGTAACCTGCCCTCAAACGCCCCCCATTACCAACACTGATCCAAAATAGCCTCCAGCACGCTTAGCATGAAGGTACATTGACACGCACCTTCAGAATCATCACATGCAGCAATGTCATTTATGTTCCATATACAGGAATATGATATGCATGACATAATATATGACAATAATGAGCTAAATCAACACATGATCATTTAATGTTATTGCTCTTGTGGGAATTATTGCTGATTTGTACCTGTGAAATAGCATTAATGCTGCTTTATTTCATGGTGTAAAAATGTATCATGTTTTTTTTTTTTTTTTTTTTTTTTTGTCCATACAATGTCAGTGTGATTTAATAAACAAAAACAGTTGAGACATTCTTTAAAACATCTTTTTTTTATTTGTGAAGAAAGAATGTAATACAGGTTTGGTATTTGTAATACAAGCTCATTGGAAAAACAAACCGTACCAAATTCACTGCAGTTTCTGTGGCACAAACAACTTTTATTTCCTTTCAAATTATGATTGCAGGGGCAGATTGTTGATTTTCTACATTCCACAACACTTATGTCATGACCTCAATACACCATAGTGGTTTTTGACATTTACATCACGTAATCACCTTATGGCTGATGTGGAAAACTTGCTCGGTAGCTCACCTAGTACAGCATTGCACTTGTGATGTTGGTACAAGTCTTGATAAATGAGCTCAAAGACTTATAGAAGCAAGAGCCAAAGAAAGAAATGTTGCCAGATACACATTCATCTGCTTCGGATGAAAGTGAATGCACTTTTAGTGCTACTTACTGGACATTTCACTTAGAAAGAGTCGGAAAATGTGCAAGAAGCAAAATAATATCATTATGCGTCCTGAGTTGGATTTGGAATGACATGAGAGTCAGAAATTTATGACAGAAATTTCATTTTTGGGTGAACTATTTTGGGTGAAAAGACAGAAACATCTTCTTCTTTTTTTTTTTACTTCCTACAACTTTTAATTTATTACATTTTTTTAGGGTCATAATTTTATTTACCATAAATAAAATCAGTCCTAATTTAAAACATTCAGATATCCTTAGCCATTACATGTTTTTGGACCTGATTAGCAGCAATGCTACAAAATTCTTAAAGACCCCCTGTGGCGAAAATCCAGTTTTTAATGTTGTTTATATGTCTATCTGTTGTTTTTAAATATGCTTTAAGACAAACCATGTGCAAATTCATAAGGCAACACCATTGCTGAGTATTTTCTCCTGAAATACGCAGTGAACCAAACACAGTCTAAAAAACGTGGTTTGAAACGGCCTGTTTCTTACGTCACAAACTACCTTGTAACCAATCACGTCAACGTTCTGCGGGCTTTATCATATTATTAACTGCAGCGAAGCAGGGAGTCTCAAGAGAAGCCAGGTTATCACGGTACTTTTTCTGTTGATCTGAAAAATCGGGTACATTTAGAAATATAGTGGGTAAATTAAGTTTATTTTATTATGAACTATATGCCTTTCTTCACTGATGTTCTAAGTTGTCCAAAACATTTCTAAGTATAGGTACTGATTTTTGTCAGATGGCAAACAGGAACATGGTTTGTGTAACATTAGCAACACATTATTAGCTGTTTGATAACTGTCACAGTTGGCTTAGATAGGAAGACGAAGACGAAGACGAAGACGAACAGATCAATATTCATCTAGCTTAATCAAAGTTATCCAAGTAGGCAGGATAAACACAACCATACCTAACGGAGATCGGACAAAGACAGAGTGAACGGGAGGAACTAAATAGCAAACACAGATGATGGTAATTAATAGGACACAGGTGACACAGATGAACTAATGAATGGTAACCAGGGAGACAGACTAGTGGCGGGAAACTGAACAAAGGAACATGTGACAAATGACAACTAACTGAAAAGTCCATGAACACAGTGGTGACAATCAAGTCAAGCAAAATGCTAACCATATTAATTACCGTTATGTGCTCGACGTTGTAAAGAGAAATACCATTGTGCAGCGTTAACCTCAGTAAAGTTGACCGAGTGGATCTCTGAGCTGGTGTGAATGAGTGGGGGCGGGGCTAATTAACATATTCATTGATCCATGGATTAATAGAACACAGACTGTTGTGTATACTTGCAGTTTAACTGACTCAAATTTTAAACTGAAATTTTAAATTTAATTGATACGGGTTATAACAGCTAAAATGCAAAGATATCTGATGCAACATTTCAAAGGTTAGCCTAAACATTTTCTGTTAAAAGTAGCAAAAAAACTTTTTCTTTTTTTTTTTGCACAAATATTCCTGCTCTCATATAACTTTTGAGAATTAATAATTTAGTTTATAATGAGAAAAGCGACTTCCAAACATTCACTTCACATCTACAAGCTTTTTATGCTTATCAAGTGGAAAAACAGAAATTGCATGGATATCTCTATTACTATTCCAAACACGGCTCTTTCGGACAAAGCCTGCAACTCCATCCAGTGCCATGTGAATCCATTCCCCTCGTCATAGATGCAAAATGACAGCCCCCATCATGGATGCATTCTTTTCTCTCCATCTCCCTTAATTTGGTCTTTTTCTGCTGCTTTGTGGAAGCACCAAAAGTTGTGAAAAGAAAATGTTTTATTCAGAGCCAGAGCTGTTCTTCTGTGCGAAATCTTGAATCTAATTTAGAAGTATTGCAACACCTTACTGACAGCACGGTTGAGCATGAACTTTGGCTTTGCTCATTTATTGCCTGCCACCTACTCTGTCTCCACTGTATTTCCTTGTGTTTAAATGCTGTATCAACATAAGGATGCTTCATTAGCATAACACTTTTTATCGAGGGAATGAAGGTGCTTAGGATGGGTTAAGGTCAGTACAATTGATATTCAGGCAATGCAATCAATACTGGCTCACAATTTGCGCCCCATTGAGTCTACAAGACATTTTGTGATCAATATTCCTGCTCTCCAAAGAGCTGCTGATAATAAGTATTAGGAAGTTTGTATTGATAAATGTCTTTTTAACATGAGGGTTCTGCAGGAAATCATTGAAACAAGATCTGTAGACAGCAGTGTTGGGGAGCGACTTTGAAACTAGCTAATCTAGCTCAAGTTTTTTTCTTTTGAAGAAGAAGCTATAAACAGTATTACTATTGAAGTTACAGTACTTAGGGGGGCCGTATGTTTTTAGCAATAAACCTAAAAAACAAAGAATCCTCTTAAGGAACTCAATTACATTACTGTTAGATATAGGCCTATTAAGTGTCCAAAGATACCTATAATTTATAATTTAATCAGAGCTATACTGTATCTTGGCTGGCAAAAACAAGGAGAGGTTTTGAATGAATGTCAAATATGGTGACAGTATTAAACATGAAAATGTAAATTTACAGCCTACCATAAATAAAAGAAAAATATATAACACAAAATCATAAATCAGGGACTCTCATCTGTGATTTTGTTTTGTTTATTTAGGCTACATAAACCATCTGAACAAACTGATTCACTAGAATGAAATAAATTCCACAACCTTACTTATTTTGGAGGACCGTTTATGGCGAATCAATTCATTACAATGAAGCAGAATGAAGTTATCTTGAATGAAACAGACTTTCCAACGCTTGAAAGAGAACCATCCAGAAAAAACGAATTCACTAGAATGATCCGATTTTACAATGCATCAAATGAGAGGGGACCCTAGAGTCCTGCAGGGATGATGTATTGTTGTAGGCCAAAACCTGGCCGTAAATGAGTTTTAGCACTTCCGGTTCCATTATCCTGATGTCAATGCTGGGTTTTTGGTTAAATAGACTGCTGAGAGGATTACTGGTGCTCCCCTGCCCGCCCTCCTGGACCTCAAACAATAAGTATATTTCAAGTTAATTTTCTTTAGTAAAGTTCAAGTATATTTTAAGTATACTTTATGTAGTAAGTATACTAATATCAATGTACTAGAATACTTGTAAGTGCACTGTTTCAATACTGGCCCACTTTTTAGTGTATAAAAAATATACTTGTATGTATACTTTAAGTGTAACAGTAGTAAACTTTGAGTACACAACTAGTTTACAAATAAGTTTTTCATTCGTACTGCAACTATACTACAAGTGAACTTATAGGTATACTGATAGTTTACTTGTCAAATACTTGTTGCACATATTTAATTTATGAAAGTACACTTTGAAGTATTGTCACGGTCAGTGGCTGTAATTAAGCGGACGACAAAGGAGATACTCAAAATAAATCTTTAATCCAAGAATCAAAATAATAACCAGGAGATTAACTCAGAGGAAACACAAGCACGAACACACTGACATCAAACAACAGCAATACAAGACAAAGGATAGACAGAAACTGAGGGCTTAAATGCATAAGGGGAACCAAAAGCTGATGAGATGATTAACATGACAGACCTGAACAGAATACTCAAATCAGTCAGAAACCATACTGTCAAACAGGCAGAGAACTGAGAACTGAACTCGTTGACAAACTGGCTGCAAACAGAAACAGAACACAATGAAAACTGAATCAAAAACAGAACATACACATGACAAGTATACTCTCAATAAACTACTAGTTTAGTAGTTTTATACAATAATACTTGTAAGTTTTTTAAGTGAACATAACATCATTATAGTTTACTGTTCATATGTTATTTTTGCACTTTAAGTATACTACTATGTTCTTGTTTAGGTAAAATAAAATTAACTCTACATAAAATCTTGAACTATTTCCATTTTAAAAACATTTTATTCTAGCTTCATGCATCCTTTTTTTTTTATCAACACTTGAATGTGCATAAAAAAAAGCAACATTTTAAACAAAAAGATGAAAAAATCGCATTTTTGCCAGACTACGTCAGGATCGGATTCAGAACTAGGATCAGAACACAGATGGAGTAGATCAAGTCCATCAACACCCCCAAAGCTTCAAAGTCGTTCCCTCTTTATGGGTTCAACATTTCATTCGGTAACATTAGGCAGTTTTGAACTTATATGCTGTTTAATGTTTGATGACAGTGTTATTTTACATTTGCGTGAGCAATCTTGGTTCTGCTGCTTCTTCACCCGTTCTTTGATCCGGAGATCCTCTTTCAGAGGATGCATAATAGCGCCCCATACTGTATAACAATGAAAACATGGATAGTCGGAAAATGCAGTCAATGGCGCGGAAAGGCCTAAACACTTGCGATCTTCCTACGAGTCCGCACTTTCGTGACGTAACGTCGCTTTGACTGTCGGGAAGAAGTCTGCTGCGGAGCTCACACCAGTACATATGATGTGTGCATAAAGTGTGCCATTTAGGACAGGGCCAAAGAGTAAAATAGATATGAAATAAATTTCTATGTACACTACCTAGTGGACTATACACAAAAATTCTGATTCTCAGGAACATCTCTGTTTTCTTTGTTTTCAAACAATGTGAATCTATAAGACAGTATGCAAAAGAAGGTCATAAAAAGAAGTACATAAAAAGTAGACTGAAAGTATACTTTCTTATTTTAGTTCAAAGGAAGTAGCACACTGGAATACATTTCCCTTTTGTAAGGGCTCAGGTCTGTATACTTCCAGAGTGAGAAAGAGGGCAAGTAAAATCTTCACAGACTCCACTCATGGGCACCACCTGTTTGAACTGTTGCCGTCTGGACGGTGATTCAGCTCACTGGGCACTGTTTTTTTAAGTAAAGACTGAAAGAGTTGTCGGAAGCTTTTTACTTCTGGTGATTTTATTTAGGCTTCAAAATGTATTAAAGTTGTGTTCATTTGTGAAGATTATCATGACAAAACATGCAAGCATCATAAACATTTGTTGATCACAGAACTCTACAATAGTCTAAAAGGGTTTTTGTTGAGGCATCCAGGAAGATGCCAACTTCCGGGTTGGCCCATAAAAATACACCATCAATGCAGCGCTCTATTTAGGACAAACCAGTTCAGTAGAATTAAAGGGTTAGTTGACCCAAAAATTAAAATTCTGTCATTAATTACTCACTCATGTCGTTCCAAATCTTCGGAACACAAATTAAGATATTTCTGATGAAATCCGATGGCTCAGGGCGGGCTCCATTGATAGCTATTTCATTAACACTTTGAAGGCCCAAAAGGTAGGAAAGACATTGTTAAAATAGTCCATGTGACTACAGTGGTTCAACCTTAATTTTATGAAGCGACGAGAATACTTTTTGTGCGCCCCAAAAAACTAAAAATCGACTGTATTCAGTAATTTCTTCTCTTCTGTATCAGTCAAGGGTTACGGGTTTGGAACGACATGAGGGGGAGTAATTAATGACAGAATTTTCATTTTTGGGTCAACTAACCCTTTAAACTGATCTTCCACTGCTGCATTTGAGAGAGAGGGTCGTCCAAACGAATCAATTCACTAGAATAAATAAGCGTGAGCATGTTTGATTAATCCATGGGCTCGGATATTAAAATTGCGTTTGCACTGGACAGTTAACACTTTGGAAAAGTATCTTGCTACTGGGAAGAAAAAAAAAGAAAAAAAAACATCCAAACCTTTTAGTTAGTTATTCACAACACTGGAAGACAGAAGCAGACAGTGACATATCCAAGATGAATAAGGTGGCATGCTGGGAACTGACTGAGAAATCTGAATATTAGATATTTACCTACATCAAGCCTCTAACCATCTGGAAAGCATGGTTATAGAAGATATATTACAGAGAAATGCTACAGCTGTGGTCAAAATGAAATAAGTAATATACAACGTGATTTATTTCGTGGAGTTTATTGCGGTTTTGGAGGCAGTGCTGGTGCTATAAGTAGTCTCATTAATATGAGGCTACGATCGTGAGCGCTCTAGGCGACTCTGAGATATGATTGATTCAAAGGTCTACTGATATCAGTCTAAATATTTCTGCAGTGCAAGAATATGATTCACTTTGAAAATGAAATTACAGTAGGATTTGGCTCTAAGTGCAATAATAAATGAATTGGAATAGGAATCACCTCTCAGTTTATACATTATGCATGAGGGTATTCAGAAAGTTGAGTAATGGCCCCTGCATTAAAGTCCGAGTCAAAACTGCATCTCGACTCTACAGTATGTGCGAGCGTTCGCCCATGTTGGGAGGAGAGAATGAAAGAAAGACTTGCAGCTTGAGTATGTGAGTTTTATGTAATCGGTCACTTCCATTATCCTCCCTTAAATCATCTCTGCAGGGATCCTTTGTTACAGTACTTTCTCTCACTCTCTTCACCATCCCCATCTCTCTAATACCACACTTTCTTTTCTCATTTCTTGCCTGTCAGTAAATCTTGATGTTCTTGGTTTTGAATTGAGGAAGGTTTAAAAATAAATAAAAAATGTTTCATACCCATCTACTTTCACAAGCAGTTAGAGGGACACAATTCCTCTAGTCTTCTCTGACACAAACACTAGCAGTAAGTAAAAGTAGAAACTTTTTGAGGAGCATGAGTCGTTAAGCTACAAAATGGTGTAGCATTTCCAGAAACAAACTTTTTCAACAGTGTTGTGTTATATTTGTCTACACATTTTATTGTGCCCAAGCTGAGGTGTCAATCAAACATGTTCTGTCTTCTCTATCACAGATAGCATTGGGAAGTCTGATTAATTTTGGGGAATAGATCCGTTTGCATGGTTTATATAAATAAATATCGCTGATTCACTTATCAAATAAATGATTCACTGCCTGATTTTAACCCCTGCCTTTACTGTCAGTAAAGCAAAATGATAATACAGTACATTATGATAATTGTTGGAGCCATTCTGAGTAATGGAATGAGATGGCGCTGTTTCTGCCACAGGTCTATTTAACACTGGGGTTAATTAGTGCAGGTGTGGCGTACAGCGAGGCATATGGTTTTTGACCGTGAAACCCATGCGTGAGCCGTGAGACACGGCGAATTGTAGACTGAATTGTTTATGTTTTTGTTATTTTATTAAATGGATTGATATATCCAACTTTAAGTTCACAGTTTTGAAAGTGTATTATTTATATTTTAAGCTACAAGGAAACAGCACGCCGGTAAACACGCGTGCAAAAACGACTTAAATGTGCGCCAACAATAATAAATGATAATATGATAATACATTATTGATATATTAATATATAAATATATTTCTCTTTTCACAGAAAATAATGATGTCTTATCCTGCATCAGTCAGATTTTTGTCCAATTAAATGGTCTATAGGAGGGACGAAGCTTCGGGTGGGCCCAGGTGGGCATAGACCCAATAGTTAGTAATTTTCAAAATAGATCATGAAATAATTTAATAAACAATAATAATTATACACGTCTTATCACACTACTTTATATATTTAGTTGAGAATGATTAAATTAAATGGTCATGATCAAATGCAGGCAGTTTCCTAGTTTTCCCTCTTCCCACAGGCCATATGCTTGTCAAAATGATGTTTAATATTATTCATCAGTTTCTGTTAGTCCCGCCCATAATGTTATCTTTACTATGCAAGGAAGTAATAGTAAGATTTGCGCATTTGTGGAGTTGAATTGGACAATTGCAAAGCATGTCTATACATTGATTCTTTAAAAAGCCTATATGGATTTCAGTTGTACTGCTGCAAGAAACCAAGTCAAGCAATGAATCAGAGTGATTCCTTTGAACACGAACTCACAGAGATGCTTGATTATGCTGAAGTAATCTCTGTGATTAACCAGAAGCCCTGTTGTCTCAGACTAATATTGTAGGAGGACATGTAGGTATACAAACTAATTCTCAATGTAAAAAAAAAAGTAAACAGTAATTCATATAATGTGTTTACACTGAAAACACAAATGTTGTCTTTACTTAAACTATTAAGTAATATGACTAAACTTTATTTAAATCAAAAAAATTTAATCAAGAACCTACGGTCATTTAACTTATTTTCCTAAAAAAAATACATAAACCCAAAATCATAATTTATTTACATAGCTTACTCACTCTAGTCTTTATTTGATGTGATTGGCTATGCATGCAGTTCTGCCTGGCAACAAGAAGACTAATGCATTGATTGGTAGATAATTCAAAAGGCGGGTCTCTCTTCATCTTGTCTGTTGAGGAACTGATAGGCCGAAAACCGGAGGTTTCATGGTTGGTTATATAGGTTGTTTTGTGATTTTCTGTTTTGAAACTTTGTGCTGTGTTGTATTTTTTGACGGTAATCTGGTGCTGTTTACACCTTTTTTTCTTTTTTTTATAAAGGGTGAACATTTCTGGCCTCTGCCCTGGTCTATAGAATCAGAATTTCCCACCCCCTGCACACAACTAGCAAGCAGCAAACTATGATTTATAGCCATGACATGATTTAGTATGTACATAAATAAATAAATAAATAAATAAATACATGAATAAAGAAGGGACGAGTCCTGTATCTTCCAAAAGGAAAATCTGTGCTTATTTGTGTCTGATAATTGAATTGCAGAATTCCAGATTGTATAATCTGCTGGATATGCATTTATATAGGTATTGTCCCCCTACAGCTTCAATATAGTTTGACTTCCCGAGTCACTTCCGCAACACTGTTATAATGTCGGGTTAAACCACCTGGTGCCTCAACGTGAAGATGAAATTCAAACCACATACACATGGTACATTACATATACATTCCCAGTAACCCACATGCCACCAAGTGAGAAATTCAAGATGTGTAATCGACCCAAGAGATGAAGCTGTCCTTCCGCATCATGTATTATTTACAAAATTTTCCATATTAATCATGGTTATCTTGTATCTGTTATATATCATTTTCATGCGGTATGGAAATGGTACATCGTTTTCTGATGATTTCTGATGGCATAAAGCACTGCATATCTGTTTGTAAAGCATCCATATATATGTGGGCTACATATAGAGACAATTGGGCCAAAAACACCCCGAACAATGCGTTTCCATATAATGTTTATAATGGGAAAGAGTCAAGCTGAATCTTCACAAAGCATCACGTGTCATCAAATCACATTTTGTTCATAATTGGATGAACAACAATTAGAACAATGAACTTTTATTTGTGTAATTATGAACCACCTGTTTCCAATTTACAACCAATGCCCCATAACAACAGGTCTGGAAAAACATCTCTCAGTGCTAAAAAAATAATCATGCTCACGCTTAGATGCCAGTTCTGGCAATTAAAATTATTAATTGAATTTGACATAATTAAAATGTCGATAGAGCACTCTCATTGAGTTGCAAATGATTTTCCACAGTTCTGCAAATACAACAAAAGTGAAGCTCAGTAAGTGTCTGCGGAGATGCTAACTGCTGTCTGGAGTTGACTTGGATCGATACCAACATTTTTGGCTCTGGTACCAATTCAGGGTACTAAATCGATACTTTAGGCAGCATATAAATAGCCTCCGGTGACTGATGAAATGAAACTGTCAAATGAAGCTGTCACTAGATTCAGCAATTTAATGCCAATAATTTGTGATTAGTCTCATACTGTATTTTTGTGTGCAATTAACACATTTACAGTTCCTTTTTTAAGAAAAGAAAAGATAACATGCAACTGTTGGGTTATATCGGACCAGATTGTTTTAGTACCTGTGTGTTCAAGCCTAGTCTGTAGGTATGGTATAACTACACTGATAAAAATAATTTTGTGGTGAAGTAAATACTACAGAAAAAAAACAATGTAATTTACATGAAAAAGTTAGTTCAGGCAATAATTAAAACAACTAAATAAATTCTATATTAGTACTCAATTCAAGCGTGTAGAAATGAAAGCGTAAATATCAACGTTGTAAAATTAAGTAAAATTACTCAACTTTTCTGATACTGGTGTTCCCATCATGCACTGGGCCTTGAATAATTAATAAGAGTTCATTTTCAACTCAAAATGACACATTCAAACACCAAAACGATCCATCAAATGTTACCGTTATTGTGTATTGTCTACCAAGTATTGAGGCATTATTTCTGATATGTGGATATAGTGTCTCACACAATATCTATTGTATTAGTTACTTAGATGTGTCTAAATAAAGCATTTACTTTAAAAGTGTGGCTTAATTCAATGTTACATTGTTAGAGTGAAATGTATTGCAAAGGAAACTTCAAATAAATAGATATTACTCAATCTTTTACTAGCCAAGTTAAAATGACTTATTTTCTTTGTTACTTTCACTTAACTTAGTTAAGTAACGTGTACTGAATTCCATATGTGAAATTTACTTTAAAAAATATGCGTGTGAAATTTACTTAAAAAATATTTGTGCAAAAACTTGCCAAAGAAAAATTAAGTAAATTTTACTTATTGTTTTTTTCAGTGTACTTGATCTTCACCATTGTGAGGAAGAGGATGATGATGAAGTGGTGGAGGTTACAGATTCGCTCCACTAAACGCATCTCTCACAGATTAAAATGTATGTGTGAAAGTGTGTGCGTCTGTATAGGGGGTGGTTAGGAAGTCCTGTCAGGGCACATCAGGGAATATGAGCCGCTTTCTCTGCGCATGGAAATCAATCACCACCGCCTGAGAGCCACCTGCACTTCCTGCATCTGGAGTCGCCGTGATGCAGAACATTATCCCTCAGAGCCCGAGAGCACCGGAAATACTCTTGCGCTTTACTGCGGCTAGATAGCGTAGAGCATGACTAAGGAAAGAAGCTAGCGAAAACAACAGAAGAATGGAAAAAATATATGGAGCGAGAACGAGGGGGAGGGAGGTGTGGTTATGAAAGCTTATTAGAGTTATGAGTTGTTTGTAGCATTGATGGTGATGATTCAGTGCTGTCTCGGACCGGATCTCTTACTCTGCGGCCAAGGTCATTATACAGAATCAAAACAGAATCATGCCATTATTCCTTATGCGGCCAGAAACCCTCATCTCTCACTTGAAAAAGATATGACTTTTGAGTCGCTTTGACACAGCAAATCTAACAAGCCTGTAAACAAGCTGTTCACAGAAGATGCTTCCTTGCGATCAAAAACAGAGTGCAACAGAATAGAACAGAACTCGTGTTTTAGTCAAAGTTAAAGTTGACAGTAAGCAACTTGACAGTGGCTTAAAAATGCACCGTAAGGACCAAAAACCAAAGACCAATGTCTACTCTATATACTCTATAAAAAAACATATATAAACTATACCGTTCAAATGTTTGGCGTCATTAAAATGTTTATTATTACATAGTTCTGGCATGAAACCCTGAATGGTGCAGGCTGATAGGTCTTTAGCTTATTGGTAGCAATCATGTCGTTATCTACTTAGCACAGCTGATTGGTTGCTGTTGCATCAGCGGTCAATGAGCTTGCTGCTCAAACATTCAAATACTGTTTGCTGTTAAGAGTTTACAGCATGCTTTCAGAAATCAAAGAATCCTGAAAAAAAGTCTCACAGTTTCCACAAAATAAACAAATAAATAAATAATTAAGAAGCCCAACTGTTTTCAACACATATTTCACTATATTACTGTTTTGATCAAAGAAATGCAGCCTTGGTGAGGATTGAGCATTTTTTTTAAAATCTTACTGACCCCAATATTAAGAAAACTCAATTTTGATATTGTCACATTATTTCATTTTCAAGGACTTTTATTTTGTCTTCATTATTTCCTGCTCCTGTTTGACCCACAACAATGCACTTTTTGGGCAAATTCCAATCAGAAGTGAGAATCCCTATACCCTACTCACTCCGAAGGGCAGAACAACACCATAAATAAACTAAATTACTTCCTTGAAGTGACCATTGCATGTTCCCTTCGCTAACAGACCTGTGGAAGGGCCACTTCGTAAAAGGGTTCATTTATTTACTTTGTTTAGAACGCTCCTGCAAATGGCGTCCCCTTCCCGAAGTGACCTTCAAGGAGGCAAAAACGCCATTTGGAATGTGCTGTTTGTGTGTCTCCCTAATCAAACAAATCACTTGATTCAACTTATCAGCTCATTAGAAGAAACTCCAGGACCTGAAATGGGTGTGTCAGACAGAGGAGACTTTCAAAATGTCCTGTGTTGGGGGTCCTCCAGAACCAGGGACAAGAAACACTGCCCTACACCATCGGTGAGAGTGAGGAAGATATCCACTACCCAGTACTGGCAGTCCATCCCACACACCATTCTGAGACCATGCAGCCCATCATTGAACCCAGAGCTAAAGCCGTGTTCACGCCATGTTAAAATAACCATAATTTCGCGGTTTCAACATGTTCATGTCCTTGAGAGCTCCTACTTGTACCACACGACCGCTGTACCACCTGACCACTGCAGATTAATTTAGGTGTTGATAGTGTCACTATAGAAACGCATAAATCCCAGTCCGAGGACTAGAACAGCTCATTATTTCCTGTGTTTCTTTTGTTGTTATGCTTACTAAGTATGTTTTCATTGGTTGTCATTGTGATTCATTGGTTCATTGATCTCACACCAGTTTAATATTCAGGGGCCGGTTGCACCAGCTGTGCGTACAACTTAGCCTAGTTTTCACGTAAATGGGCACTAAGATACAACTTATGCAGTACTAAATAATTAAGCGTTGCATCATTAAACTTAGTTGAAGCGTAACTCTATGTATAAACTAAATATTTAGGAAGCCTCCGATCAGGAGTAACGGTTGGAATAAAATAGTAGACTGCAGACTGAACTGCATCAATAAGCTCTTCTTTTACCTGACTGACTTCAATTCTTTAGACATATATGATAATGCTGACATTTGCACTCGCTTATATTTTAAGAGAGAGAACATTATGTGCATTGATTACTTTGTTAGTGGCTCATCAATACAAACCTTTCCTACAGTGTGTGCATCTGTCCCATTGGTCCCTGTTGTGCATGTCAAAAAAAATAATAATTGATGCCAGCAGCCATATCACCCTGTAGCCCAAGACTGGTTGCCCACTGAAGCTAAGCAGGGTTGAGCCTGGTTAGTACCTGGATGGGAGACCTCCTGAGAAAACCAGGTTGCTGCTGGAAGAGGTGTTAGTGAGGCCAGTAGGGGGCGCTTACCCTGTGGTCTTTGTGGGTCTTAACACCCCAGTGTAGTGATGGGGACACTATACTGTCAATGAGCACCGTCCTTCAAATGAGACGTTAAACCGAGGTCCTGACTCTCTGTGGCCATTAAAAATCCCAGGATGTCCTTCGAAAAGAGTAGGGGTGTAACCCTGGCAATCCTGGCCAAATTTGCCCTCTCCACCAATAAGCTGGTGTGTGGTGGGTGTTCTGGCGCAATATGGCTGCCGTCGCATCATCCAGCATTGGTGGTGGTTGAGGAGATTCCCCCTTCCATGTAAAGCGCTTTGAGTACCTAGAAAAGCGCTATATAAATGTAACTAATTATTATTATTATTATTAAAATCAGTCATAATCAATAAATGTTATTTCTTATGTTTTTTTGTTTTTGTTTGTATCAAATTTTATAACAATTCTTAACAGTTTCTGAATGTTATTTATATATAAAAACACTTAAGTTATTCATGATCAAGGGTGCTATTAAATGGAAATGTATTTTTACTGTTAGTTAGGTGAGGCAAAAGAAGTTAGAATGAAGGATCAACTGAAATTCCCAGCATTTAAACAATTTCTGCTCACTTTTTTGAAGGCTGCTGGATCATTGAGGGTAAACGTCATATTATGCGACTACGCATTACTTTACGGGGAGTTTATGACCTACTAGCTACGTTCTGCCTCACGAACAAATGCGCAACGGAATAAAGTACAGAGTTAGTTACAAACTAGCTAGTAGTTACTAAGCCTCTATAGTGTGGACTTTAGGTTCCAATTTAAGAAAGCACTTACGAACGGCTGGTGCAACCCGACCCAGTTCATTATCCTGTGTATATATTGCCCTTAGTTCTTTCAGTTCTTTGTCTAGTGGTGTTTGTGTCTTGCACATTGTTTCGTTTATTTCCTTTATGCGGATGAAATGTTTATGCAGCTAAAGGTCCACTATGCCTTGCCTCATCATTATCATCACCAAAATGTTACATATTATATTATATTATATTATATTATATTATATTATATTATATTATATTATATTATATTATATTATATTATATTATATTATATTATTTAAGACATTTGTTTTTTTGTTTTGTTTTGTTGGAATGCCACAATAATGAAATTAATTATTTTAATTTGGGGACTTTTCTCAGCAAATATTTATATATGCAAATAATTGGGTTAATTAAGCAGCATATCATAATTAATGTAACACACCATAATGTAATTCCTTCTTATCCATTCATTTCTTTTGTACTGCCTCAGGTACCAAAGCCAATTCTGTGTGTTTTTACCACGGTAAAGGATGAAACGGCACATCCAACAACAACAAATATGTAGCTGGAATTCACATATTTAACATAGCAGGCAAACAAAGCTGTGCTGATGGATGGATTCTGGTGGGTGGTGTGTGTCCATCTGAGTGTGCGTTTGCAGGATGGAAGGAAGGGAAACGGCACCCAACTCATTCTTCAATTTAATCCAGCCACTAGTTGACTGACAGGCCTACCGTTTGAAGTACGTCCTTGAGAGGGACATGCACGTAATATATAATGCCCACGTGCACTTTCAGAGACATTCACTGATCAATAAGATCTCTCCTTTGCAAGAAACAGACGGAAATTGCATGCTATAGGAGTTTCCTATCTCATAGCACCACAGATTAATATTAGAGCCATCTGACAGGAGAAAAAAATAAAAAAGTTGGCTTGTTAGTGGAGAACCTGTCTCATTCCTCCATGCCAGTCAAAGAGCCCACAGGATGTGCTGTGAAAACCTGCCATTCCTCCACGCGTTGTGTGTGTGTGTGTGCGCGATTGTTCAGTGCGCCATTAAGAGTCGAGACGTTATCTTCTGAGGTAAAATATCCGTTTGCTCCTCTGCCTAATAAGTTGTGTGAGAATACATGTGTGTTTATGTGAGGCTTTAATCAGGCTCTTTGTAGGACATGTCATCCTGTGTGCCTTTTGATATGAGGTGTAATTGGTACAGAAGTCTGAGGGCTGTAAATGAAGTGTGTGATCTCAATATAGAGCATCTATCTGAAGAGGATAGAGGTAGTGGATGCTAGCAAATGGAGTGGGTGTTTGATTTTGCACTATAAAGCTATCAAAATGTAGGCCTATGCCTTCTTAAAGTCGTCTCTTTAACTTTATTAAGGTGTGGTCACATTTACCATTCCTCTGCAAAATTTCACCAGAGGAATCCAGTAATTTTAAAAGGAATCCTTGCAAGCTGGAATTTCGCGTGAGGATGAAAGATTTCCCCATGCAAATTTCGCAACGAGTTCAAATGGTCACACAAATTTTCTACGTTGCCCACATAAACTGCTTGTGAGCTGTGCTTCATAGACAATTGGCCTTTTTTGCCTGCAAGATTTCACTAATGTGACCACACCTTTAAGATGCGGGCACATTGTTATCGATTTTTTGCGGGCGTATTCCAGTCATTTCAAGAGAAATTCACACGATCTGGAATTTCGCATGCTGAAGAAAGATTTCCCTATTCATGTTTTGCAGCAAATTCAGTTGGTCACACGAATTTGCTGCGTTGACCCATAAAAAGATGCTTAGTTTGAAAGTGACTTCTGTGTGAGCTGTGCCTCATCCCTCTATACTATTGGCAGACAACTGACCTTTTTTGCATGTGAAATTTTTAAGTTGTGGTTACATTAACCATTGTTCGGCAAATTAACTTCTTTGTGAGCTGTGTTTCATGCATCTCTACACTACTGACAATAGACCTTTTTTGCCCATAAATTGTTGCCAAAATTTTGCTAATGTGACCACACTTTTAACCCTTAAATGCATGAATGTTTCGCCAATCATTATTACATATTCGGGTCTTTAGCGACCCAGATCTTTATCTATCACGGATCTTTACCTGTCGCAATAATATAAAGCTCCCCTGATATTAGAGTAACAATTACAGAAGAATAAAATGAAGTATATTTTGTTACTTTGTGGAGCTTGGAAGGGTTCAGTTTGAGCAAATGTTGTATACCATCATTACTTTCCTCATCAGAGCTCATTTCCCAGTACATTCAGCATCTGGCTCATAATTCACGAAACTATCATTTTCAAAATCTTCAAAATTAGTTTCTTCAGTTTCTTAACTTCAAGTGACAGTGACATTAATATTTATTTGCTTTCAGTACTTGCTTTGCAGTAAATCTCTGAGCTATTACAAGTTTTGCTGTTGGAAGATTTCCTCACACAAATTTCAGTGAAAGATTCAGTGGGTCACGTAAATCCTCCGCTTTGACCAAAACAAAGTGTTGGCTTGAAAGCAACTTCTGTGTAAGCTGTGCTTTATCCATCGCTACATAATGACAACAGAAAAATAGACCTTTTTCAGTGGGTCACGTGAATCGACAATAGACCCTTTTTTTTGCCCACAAATTTAGAAATTTTGCTAATTTGATCACACTTTATTTTCATTGGCCAAATCCAGTCATTTTTTAAGAAATGAAAGCTTTAGCTTAAGTTCTGCCAGGAAGACTTAGGCCCAATCCCAATTCTATTTTATACCCATTCGCCTACCCCTAACCCTTCGCCTACCCCTTACCCTTGCCCCTTGAAACAGAGTGGCAAGGCGTAGGGGTGAAAATATTCCCCTAAGAAATGGGACACCACTACTACACCGTTACACGTCAATATACGTCGTTGCTAGTGCCTACGTCACAGGAGATGCGCCAATGTTTATCACAAACTTCCAAGATGCCGTCGTCAGCTGTAGGCTTGCGTGAGTTACAGCTATTTTTTTTTACAGCTAAGTTTGCAGAAAACAACGGAGATGACGATATCTTCGACGCCTAATGCTGCGTTCACACCAAACGCGAATAGAGCGTCTGGCGTGAGTGATTTCAATGTTAAGACGCGTTTACGCCTCATTCGCGCGTCCACTTCGCTTCAAACTTTTGCTTTTTACACGCGTAATATTGTTAACGAACTTTAACGATTTTTTTGCAACCGTTTCATTGAAGAACATGACCGTAAACACTAGATTGAATGTGACATAAAGAAAATGATTATTGGCAGTCATGTTGCCTCTGTAGCCGGTGTATGCAGGTACATTTCTCATACCCCTTCGTTTGAAGTGTGGTCCCGAAAAATCTTCGTTTCAAGGGCTATCTGGCCCTTCCCCTTACCCCTACCCCTCCAACCAAAAGAGAATCGAGACAGCCCTACCCCTTCACGGGAACGCGCAAAACGGAGGGGTAGGGCCAAGGGGTAGGGGCAAGGGGTGAATTGGGATTGAGCCTATTACTACATCACTTATTACCTTCATTTCTATCCAATCATGTCTTTATACTTTCCGTATAAAAGATCGGTACTTACACATGCTTGAGTTTGCAGATGCCGACGCGACAACAACCTCCACCCTCCCCACCACCACCAGGATGGTCCTGTCCAGACCTTCCAGGGGGGTCGGCTGCGCCCCTGCCTTCGTCTTCAGGCAGGAGATGCAGATCCGCTACCCTCGGATTACGAACTGTGGACGGGGCCTACGCCAAAGAACTTTATAATAATGCTTGCTGGGCTGTTAATAAATGTATGCTTCGTTACATCATTTTATCTCCCGAGTCTTTCTGGGAGAAATCGCCGTGATCATGAATTTAATGTGAGGGCGAAAGATTTTCCCACACAAGTTTCACGACGGGTTCAGTTGTTCTAGAGAATTTGCCGCGTTGACCATCAGAAAGCTGCTTGGTTTGAAAGTGACTTCTGTGTGAGCTGTGCTTCATAAATCTACACTATTGACAATAGACAACTGATCTTTTTTTGCTAAATTTCAGGAATGTCACCGCAGTCAGGCACATTAAGAACACTTTCTCCTTTCCTGGCACATACAGGTGTGTGTTTGCGGTGTCAAGTCAGTGACTTCACGTCTCACTTCTTGATAGCAGATGTGAAATCTTAATTAGAGTCAGGGGAGCTTTCCTAGACCAGGTGTGCGGTTCTTTGTACATGAAAGAATGAGAAAACAAAAGGAAAAAGATACAGACGCATAGCGAGACTGTGTGTGTGTGTTGGTTTGAGTGCGCGTGTTGGTGTGAAACAGGGTGACAGGTGTATTAGTTAAAGCCCTGCTGGGGGCTGATCTCCAGGTGAACAGAGACTGAAACATGGTGCTTATGTTAAGTCACAGCCCTGGGCTCTTCCTCTGTAAATAGGCTCATATTTCACACTTCCAAAGTCTGTTTGTCCATGGGTACTACTACTGTAACTGCCTTACATGACAGACATTAATCTCAAACGCCAATCAGAGCTCTGATGTGTCATGCCAACCAATGGGGATTTCTGAAACATAATGGCACTTTGGAAATTCCCTGATAATTAATACTGACAAGGTGTTTGTGATTCAGTGAATGAATCTGTTGCCATTTCATTTATATCTATCACTCAATACAAGTGATCAAGAGACGTAAAACAAACTTCTGAAAATAATTAAATAGGATTAAACGCTTAGCTAACATTTATGTCATACAGTCAACACATTAACCCTGTTTGACACTAAAACTGTTGTTCTGGTCTGATTTCTAAAGGAAAAAAGAGCATAGGTGTTCAATACACACAACAGTCCCTTACAGACATATTTTAATGGACATTAATTTTTAATGTAGGCTAATTCAATTTTAAGAGAGAGAGAGAGAGAGAGAGAGAGAGAGAGAGAGAGAGAGAGAGAGAGAGAGAGAGAGAGAGAGAGAGAGAGAGAGAGATGCAAATGACCTCAAGCAGCAACTAAAACACTGAGACGCAGCTGTGATATACATTGGAGTTATGACCACAAGGCTACATGGCTCTGACATATTAATGGACGTTTAACAATTATGACATATCTTTTCTTTGCTTTTGAAGAGCAATTGAATGCCTTGAAACTGAATGCACTACAATTAAAAAGGAACAAAACATTTTACAGGGAATGTTTTATTTATTTTATTAATGATTATTATTTTTAGTGTATGCTTGTAAAATTGTATTAAAAGCAAAAATGTATTAACTAACAATTATTTTATTTTAATTTTAATCACAAAACATTTTACAGGCAACTTTTTTTTTATTATCATTTATATTTATAAAATGTTGTCAAATTAAAAATCTGAGAATAACTAACAAAAAAGATTGAAATAAATCACATTCAATTATTTATTCAATTGACAGTTCTATTTCCCCCCCCCCCCCCGTGTTCTTTGTTGCTAACTATTTTTGTAGCATTCCACATTTGTAAGCCACTTTTCATAAGAACATCTGCTTAATGAATAAATATAAATGCAATCAAATATTCATTAACTAGTCTCACATCAGCTAGGTAATGGGCAAATTGCAAGCAATATAGCTATTTTCCCATGACTATATAATGTAATTTAATAATTTTGTATAATTTGCCTTTTTTGTTGTTATTGCTGCTGTAAGTTACAGTTAGAGTGCAATATACTACATAATGCTGTTTTATAGTGGTTTCAGTCACAGACAGGAAGGAAAAATGTAACACGAAGTTAATGCAGATTTTAATAAATCAGTGAATGCATCTTACATGAAGTACATATTGCAAGATCTTAAGCTAAAATATATAAAAGTACAGTATATCACATGAAAAGAATGTAGCAATACACATTTCACAATATTTAATGACAGACAGTAATATTATAAAATAGCAAAAGTTTATTATAACAAACAGCCAGAATAATTCTAAAATAAAATAAACGAATACCCGTTCATCACCAGTATATATTACACTGAATATTTGCCTAGCACTCAGAAGCAACATTGTGCAGTGAAGTACACATGGGTGTTTGATACAGTAGTTCAGTCCTTCAATAAGCCATCAATAATGTTTAGACGTAGTAGTTTGGATGAAGAAAGAGCCACAGGACCACTAGTCAATAGCAGATCTGTAACGGCGCTCTGTGGTTATTTAGTCTCACCTGGCTACTTCTGTCATACATCAACACTGATTTTAAACAGAGGCCAAGGAAAGTACAGCAGAAATCTGAGCTGACAACATCTAAAACATTACTGTTGGTCTGAAAGAATTGGTACTTTCCACAAATAGTGTAGGCCAGTGGTTCTCAATCCTGGTCCTGGGGACCCGCTGCTCTGCACATTTTATATGTCTCCTTTATCTGACACTCCCAGTTCAGTTCATAGAGCTCTTTCCTAACGAGATGATGATCTGAGTCAGGTGTGTTAAATGAGGGAGACATGCAAACTGTGCAGAGCTGTGGGTCCCCAGGACCAGGATTGAGAACCACTGGTGTAGGCTATAAGGGTCTGTGAAAGGAGACGCATAGCCTTAATTCAGAAGATCTCAGGAAGTCAAGAAAATATGAATGATTTAGGGAATAATTAATTCCCTCGTTTTAGGTAAATTGTGGCCACATTAATTTTTCCCTTTTATGGTCTGCCTGTAGTCCAGTTAGTCTTCTTGGTTAAAAAATAGCGCTACCTGTTCTGTTTTATCTCGATTATTTACATCCTTAGTTTCCTCAGTTCTGTGTTCAGTGTCGTAGATGTTTGGTTTTAGTTATAGCTGCCCTGGTATTCTCGTGTTTCCTTCTTGTTTTGTGATTCCGCTTTATTGTGCGCTTCTTTATAGTAGTGATGTAAAGTCCGATTCATTTCCGCGAACCGGTTCTTTCGGACAGTTCGTTTCAATGAACTGGTTCAAAAACAGATTCATCAGTTCCTTACGTCATCAACCAATGAGGGAACTACGCATTTGTTTTCTAACAACTCAGTGCCATGTTATATCAATGAAACATTCAAATAAAGTCATTTGTGTCGATACATTTTGAAACCTTCAAATAAAACTACATTTTTGAAACGTATATTCCTGATTATTGCCTGTCATTCACTTAAGTTAATGATTTTTCTGGTCACAGTTTAATTTGCAGATCTTTTTATCGGATATGACTGACCACTAATATCCAGTAGCCTACATCTGGGATAAGATTTCTAAAAGTTTTGCACCTACAGCACACATTACAGACATGCATAAACACAGATATGTACATGTCTAAAGTGTATAGAAAGTCTAGATAGTATTTTAAACTCCTTGTACAATAAACTATAGTAACATTTATTTACATCTCTCGACAAAAAGGTTTTTGCAGGTTTTAATCAAATGTTATTTAATAACAGTAGTCACAATAAGCATATTTCAAGTAGCCTACGTGTCACAGGCTTGCATAGTATCGCCAACTCACTCATCAGACTCGGTAATTCCCGGCAAACTTCGACAGCTGGTTGAACCGGCTCATTCGGTTCTTTTTGAGTCGGACGTGCTACTTCAGCTTGTTCTTGCATCTTGCGTCATCAATCCGGAACTAAAATTAAATTAAACCGGCTCGACCGGGTACTTCACATGAACGGGCTCAAAAGAACGATTCGTTCAAGAACCGAACATCACTACCTTATAACAGTGTGTCATAAACACTTTAAAAAAAGTCATAGGAGACCAAAGTGTACCATTCTTAGACACTGCTATTGTGTTTGTGTACCTGTACATTGTTGTCAGGCCCAGTAAATATCGAGTAGCTCTCACCAGACACTTCTTTTCCTCTCATCCCTTTTATTACCTCATTTCTTTCACAATCTCCATTCCTCTCTTCACCCTTCATTTTTCCATCTCTGGTGTGATTTTATGCTGCCAGTGTGTGCGAGTGTGATATTCCAGCGATTTTATTATGTAAATGAATCTCCATTTCACAAGTGCTGCACATCTCCCACTGACGGCATGTATTAATCAAAGTGTCTGTGTGCATGCAGGACGGTGTGTGTACTTTGTGCACATGTGAATAATTCTGTAGCAGTGTGGGTATTTCTTCATGTCTTTGAACCTCCTACGGCTTTTAAGACAACAACATCCGTAAGTGTTCTCAAAGGACAAGGAGTATTTCATCCTCTTCCTTAACTCCCTCATTCATTCATTATAGCAACAGCACAAACATGTGTTTTACCACAAATTTAAAGCCAACATGAACCCCATTTAGTATCTTAATGCCCATATTGTGAACAATTTATTGCTTTACGTTACTCCAAAGAAAAACGTTTTTCATAAGCTTAAAGGAACCGTATGTAATATTGTGACCAAAACTGGTACTGCAATCACTTTAAAATTACTGTAGAGCGGTGTATCCCCTCCTGCCAATGAACATGATTTCTTAATGTCTAGTGACATATCAGGGCCATTTTATGATTAACTGAAATGCATTTCTTACATACGGTTCCTTTAAATCAAAATGTAACTTGCTCTTCCTCTGAAATGACTTTCCTGACTTTTCAAAAGGTACACCTTTGTACCTTACCTCTAAAAGGTATTTTATATTGGTACCTTAAAAGTACATATTAGTACCTAATCTGTACATATTATTCCATTTTGAAAGGGGCCCTATGACAGCTTTTATATCTGATAGTGTTGGATAGCGTTAACAAAATAGCTAGGCATTGTTTTAGAAAGAATGTTTTTACGTCACGTTATAGAGCTGCACCAAATCCATGTTGACTTTAAAAAATGCGTATGCTTCCAGCGCTTATTAACCACATGATTTTCATGATGTTTGGTTTCGTTAACAGTTCTCTCGCATGTATTCTGCTGAGGATACAGATGGAACACCTTGATAAAATACTTTGAAAGTGTTCACTGCATTACTATTCAGCGTGAAACCACACAGTGGTACCAGAAGTCTGATTCTCAAGAAAATGACTCAATTGGTTATTTTGCTTTTAGTCAATCAAAAACATAAAAACAGTGAAGTATGATTCTTGAGAAAATAACTCTTATGAGCCCTTTCTTTTTACTGAATCATACAGTGCAACCAATGAAGTCTGATTCCCAAACTAAAGACTCTATAAGGTTCTTTTAACGAATCAGAAATACAGTGAGACCAGTGGAGTCTGATTTTTGAGCAAAGTACTCTTATGAGTTTCTTTTTATCAAATCAGAAACATATAACTCAGTCAATGAAATCTGATTCTCTTTTCTTCCATATTGAAAGTGAAAGTGTGGATTTGACCTCTGCATTAAACCCATTTCCTGCCAGTATTGAGACTTGAACCTGCAACCTTCGGGTTACCAGTCTGATTCTTGTGAAGTACATCAGAGTGAAACGGATTATCGGAAAATCAAAAAAATTGTAGGGCGAGGATTTCGTTCTATGCATCAACTGTTAATTAGATGCAGGTAGGCCTGAATTGTGAGCTTGCAATCAAGAAAGTGGCAGGGTTTAAGCAGACTAAATTATTGGAGAAGTGCGGAATACATCACCACAGTAGAAGTCATTTCAGATTTAGTTTTTATTAACAATTGGATGACATTTCGATTAAACAATTATGAGCTCAAATTAAAAATAAAGGGAAAAAAACAAAACAACACAATATCAATAAGATGCATTTGGATCAGGGCTGGGCAACTCTGGCCCTTGAGATTCATTTTCCTGCAGAATTTAGCTCTAACACATATCAAACTCATAGCTTTTTTAAATCATTGAGTAGCTTGACCAGGTATGTTTGATTGGTATCAGAGATAGACTTTGCAGAAAAGTGGATATAGAGGGCCAGAATTGCCCACCCCAATTTAGGTGAATTTCCATTTCATGCCGACTTTAACAGCAATCAGAAGCAGAATTGTTCAGTTCCTTACATTTTCCATCCCTCAGCATATCCATGATTTATATGCAGATAGTACCACTCATTATTATGCAATCTGACCTTAGAGGAGATCACACAAAATAAACAAGCCATTTAGCATTTACTTCTGGTGTAAGGACAGAATAGGTCACCTATAGGTCAGGTAAAGGTCATAGATATAAGGGCTCTTTGTGTCTTTGAAATGTAGCTAGATCAGGGTAACGAATAGTGCACATAAATACAGGGTTGTGACACACACACACACACGCGCGCGCGCGCACACATTATTAAAGTGATCACTCTTTGAGCTCTGTAGGTGGCTCTGTTTACAACCCACCATGTTACAGAACATTCTCACCTAAAGACATTAAAAAGCTATGTAAACACACGCACAGCAAGTTTTCCCTTTTGAAACATGCAGTTTCGTTTCATCATCCTTTGTGTTGTTAATTGTCTCATGGCTGAATATGTAAATTGATACAGAACATTCATTTGGGACGATGTTTTTTTGCTGTTGAATATCTTTCTTATGTTTAAATGACACTAACTACAACAAATTCCACCCTCAGAAACAAAGAACAACTACAATCGTCCTCTCGTATTCACCTACTCCAAAGTTTTAGTGCTTTATCTCATTTAAAGATGAAAGCATGATTGTGTGTGCATGTGTCTGTGTGTGTGTGTGTAACATGGTGCAAATGGGTTTGATGCTTGTCTTGAGTGTGATGCCCCCCCATGGCTGCACTGATTCTCATTAAGGGTAAAAGAGACATGGAGGCATTTTCACAGCGGGACTGGAGAAATCAGCCTCACACATTTACCTGGACTAATACCTTTGAATTAGACCCCCAATATGCCCCTTTATGGATATGCTGGGACTCCACACGTCTCTCCACCAGTTTCTTTTTTTGGCAGAGAAAATAAATTCAATTGGCAAATCACTGGAACATATTCTAATTGAATTTCACATTGAAGTGGGAAACCAATTTAGGTCTGAATTCCCACGTTAGTGCTTCCATTACTCATAGTGTGCGTGTAGAAAAGCATATTCTGGAATAAGATGGCAAGACCTATTCTGGAAGATTTTCATGTAACATGAATGTTTATTAAAATGCAGGAGATAGAATAGTTAAAGAGAAGTACGACTAGCCATGCATGTTAACAACACTGATATTGTTGCTGATATGTGCTTTTCAACTAGTTTTGCTTCAGTATAAGTTATGTTCTGGTTTAATTTATAATAGAGTGGCCATGAATATTAGCTGCACAACCCTGAAAAAAATATTTTTTTCATTAACACTTATTAATGTTTTTGAAAGAAGTCTGCTCACCAAGGCTAAATTTTTTTGATCAGACAATTAAAACAGTAATATTGTTGTTTTATATAAACTATTAACTGTTTTCTCATTTAATGTACATTAACATGTAATGTATTCCTGTGATGCAAAGCTGAATTTTCAGCATCATTACTCTAGTATTAAGTGTCACATTATCCTTCAGAAATCATTCTAATATGATGATTTGATGCAAAAACAAAACAAAAAACATTACAGCTAATATTTTTCTGGAAATCATGATTTTTTTATGGGGGTGGGTGGGATTCTTTGACGAATAGGAGGAATATGATAATGGTGACATGTATAGGTTTGTTTTTCATAAATACATTATATAGCCTATAAATGGATCTATTATGATTATATACATAAAGCATTTATTCTAATATTATAAATGTACAGCTCTTTAAACTTGACAAAACAAAATAAACAAACATGACTTAAAACTGAATGCATCTCTTAAAGCTACAATATGCAAGATTTTTTTGCCGCTAGAGGGCGCTACATTCCAAACAACAACAACGGCGAAGCTTGATGACGATGTGAAGGAGCGTGGAATGATGGGAACTGTCGTTTTAAACTCCACCGTGGATGTAAATCAGGCAGACGGGAATCGAAAAATCATGTTCATGGATGAGGCTAAGTTCTTTTTTTATAATGACATGCTTTTTGTGACGAGGGGGGCGTGGTTCAGCGCGGTCTGTAATGGGAGAGAGAAGAGACAGCAAGTAGGTCAAGTGCAAATGACGAACACCTGTGTCTTATTGCTGTGATCCGCGTGGAGAGACCGCTTTTAAGGCGCGCGCTGGAACGAGAGAGAGACTGAAGAGAAAATTGGACGCAGAGAAAGAAAACCGGTGGATCCGAGCTCTCATTTCTGAGCTGTTTTGTGCCGTCGCGGTTGCCACTGTGAATGCGCGCTGTGTGCGACTTTTGTTTGTTTTGCTTTATTTTAATAAAGTACGAGTCCCAGTCACGCCGACCCCTGTCTTCTTCCTTCCTGACTCTTGAACCTCATCACACTTTTATTTCATTAAAATGAATTAACCGCAAGAAAAGTAAGGTTTAATACTAAATTGGTTATCATAGATGTTACTGTATGTCGAATTCATTGTTGTGATAACGCGGCGCAGTTTTACGTGTTCTAAACAATTGTTGTAAAAGTACATTCGAACATACCCACATCATTTGCCAAAATACTGATTAATCTTTATGTATAACACATGCTATATTTATTTACATGGCCATAAACACCAGGGGCCTGTTTCAGAAAGGAGGTTAAGTGAAAACTCTGAGTATGTTAACCCTGAAATGAGGGAAACTCTGGGTTTTCTGTTTCAGAAAGGGAGGTATGTTAAACCCGAGAAAGCAGAGTAAGTCAAGCCCGTTTCTGAAGAGAGGTAACTTATACTCAGAGTCAGTTACCATGGTAACTTACTCTGTGAACCTAACCTGGTCGGGAGCAGGGTTTCTTCGGTAAACCCAGAGTTTCTATTGGTCTCCTCCCCTTTTTTAAAGAGGAAGTAGTGTTTAAACACCTCATTAATTCTTTCAGTACATTTTTATTAATAAAATGAATCTTTTATTAATAAATAAAATATTGCTATTTTTACTGCTGTTTTTTTTTTTTTAAATAAGATGAAGTCTATATAACTCCTTAACTGGCAACTGAAAATACAGTAGTAGATTAGAGTTACATAATGTAGTTGTAAACAAATTCTACAGAATTCAACTGGCATTTACTGGGAATCACTGAACTGTGTTCATCTGTGCAGCAGAAGTTGATGGACCGTCCTCCTGCTGTTCTTCCACACTCTGGGGGAGATATAAGAATACCCATTTATACTTAGATTTAAACTTTGATTCTATAGGCTACTCCACATAAATATGTGAAAAAATCTGAGTGTGTAGATTGTTTGATGTGTAGACACTGTAGGCCTCTCTGTGGCAGCAGAAACTCTTTATCCCCATCGTCCTGTGAAGATGAGCATTTGGTCGAGTATAGCCTACACTTTATAACACTATTTATCATAATGGTGTATTGAGTAGGTTACTTACAACTGCCTGGGGTTCTGTTGGGACAGGAGGCTCCAACAGACAGATATTACCATCAGAATCTGTTGGGATCAACAAAAAACCCAACCCAAAGTAAAATAAATGGAAATATCAAAAATAGCCTATATAAAAAATAGCACATATGTAATATATCTTACATTTTATGAGGCCCTTGGATCTTCGGGAGTGACTGGCTCTGAAGTCCTTCCAGGAATTCCCTCAGCCAAAAATGCTGCTGCACTGCTAGACACTGGATGCTATTTAGTTAATATGTCAAATGTTTGTAAAGTCAGGTAGCCTACACCTATGATATGCTCAAGCCTTACTTGATTGAATTATGTTTTCATATTTAATTTTCAGCTGCTGCCATGTTCTTTTAATACCTGCAGGATTGCACCTACATGAAAATTTAAATTTGGTTGAATAACATACTGTTCTTTCACCTCTGATATTATAACAGTTGGGTAAGTTACTTGTTTTACTAACTACAAATGACATCTTCAACAGTGTAATTAGATTAATGTCTACTTATTACTAATTACTAAATCCCATATCAACCTCAACCATTTCAACAATACAAGGAGAGACAAGAAACTGCACTTTTAATGCTTTCAAATAAACAATATACAATTGCATGAATTATTCTTGAATTGACCAAAGTGTGTAGAGGGAGAAGGTTACATAAAAAATATACCATTTAAAAATGTATGTTAAATATACAGAATTGTTCTATAGTCTAATGCAATAACATCCGATTTTACTTTAAATTACAGAAGAATTAAGAGTAATCCCTTTAATTAAATTGCAGTATTTAGATTACTTGGTAATTAATTACACCCAACACTGTATAACTAATTAAAATGTAAAGGTGAGAAACATGCAGACCTCTTTTTATCTGGCGCTGTTGCCATGCTGACTCATAATATCTGCGCTCCATTGATAATGGCTTTTTATAGTTGTGGTGCACGCGCTTAACTCAGAGTAGGTCAACTCAGAGTTGATTGAACTAACTAATTTCAGCTGTTCTGTAACCGAAAACGTCCCGGGTTACGTATGTAACCCTAGTTCCCCGAGGGAACGGACGCTGCGTGAAAACGCTGCGGGGAACGCCCCAGCGTGACGCGTCTGAAGCATGAATGAAATCAGTCAATGGAGAGATGTCATAGCGAGTGACGTCACCGACCAGGAAGCTATAAATATCCCTTGAGTAAAAAACGCCACTAGCTTCACAGTCTCTGAAGCAAGCGCCCCAGGGGATGCAGGGAGTATGGCAGGACACGCAGCGTCCGTTCCCTCGGGGAACTAGGGTTACATACGTAACCCGGGACGTTCCCCTTCAAGAACTACCGCTGCGTGAAAACCAGGGCTCTGAACCGGTTCAAGGAACGAAAACGAAAACCGGAAACGAACGAAATTTGAACAGGAACAAAAACGAAACCGAAAACAAAATCAATTTTAATCGTTCTGAACAGAAACGTTTATTTAAAATGACTATAAACCGGTTAATAACGTTATTTTATCGTTCTCTTTAATATTTTAATTTGCCATTGACCAATCATAAATTTAGTAGTTCAGAATTGTGACGTTGACGATTTGTACAAACTTGCAATTGCACTACCGGTAACGCAAGTCAGCGTAGAGCGCGCATTTTCATGCCTCAAGTACATTCTTTCCCCACTGAGGTCTTCAATGAATGCACAGGTATTGGAGGACATTCTTTTCGTACGTTTAAACAAGCAGTACGGACTTTAAGCTCAAAAAGTTTATGGATTTCGTATAAGTGCTAGCAACTATCGCACATTTTTTTCTATAGTCTTTCAGGTAGCCAAAAACAGGACAGGTAAATGTTTTCTTTATAGACTTTTAATGCTTTGTATTAAAAATAGTAGAAAATTTGTTGTAGTTTTACAATGTTATTGCATTAAGTGATCGTGCTTCGCAGAATGAAATTGTTTATGTGATGCAGTGTTGCGCAGTGTTTGCTTTGAAATTAGCAGTTGACGGTGCATTAAAAGAGCAATGATTGTCCAGTTTATATAATTTTTATATCATGTAATTTCTAAAACAATTCGTGTTGCAAAAAAAATAAAAAAAATAATAATAATAGGTACAAATAATTGTATCACTCTTCAGAAAAGAATTAGCCATAAGAGTGCCAATTTCGATTGTCTAACGGTCCAGTAAAACAGGTCAATATTTTTCCAGCTGTTTATGCTTTGTAATTAATACAGGTATTTCTGTTGTGGTTTTAACAATGTTATGAAATAAATGTTCAAGTTTAATTATCATGTGTTATCTTATTTTTGAGTGAAAATTAGTCTTATTTATACATATTTGTTTAAAGTATAGGCTAAATTAAAATAACGTTATTAACCGGTATTTTATCTAATCAAACCGGTTTCGGAACGGTAATGTTTAACGAGGAACGCAAAAACGGAAACGTTAAAATATCGATTCTGCTCGGAGTGAACCGATTGATTTTTTTTTTCGTTTTTAAGCCCTGGTGAAAACGCTGCGGGGAACGCAATACCAACGTCCCCATGCGAACAAATCCCCGTAGTGTGTGCATTAGGGAGCACAAACTGACGAGAGAACTTGGGCCCCAGGAGTGGAGCAAAAATCAAGACTATAGAACTTGATGAAAGTATGTGGTGAGGACCAGCCTGCCGCATCACAAACATCCTGAAGGGCTACTCCGGAGAGGAGAGCCCTGGAAGCAGCCATACTCCTAGTGGAGTGGGCCCGTACAGCCAAAGGAGAAGGCTGACCAGCCGACTCATAAGCAAGCGTGATGGCCTCAACCACCCACTTGCTCATTCGCTGTTTAGAAGTGGGACCCCCCTTGTTGGGGGACCCGAAGCAAACAAAAAGCTGTTCAGACTTCCTCCACAGGGCAGTTCTGTGGACATAGGCGTCTAGAGCCCTAACTGGGCACAACAAATTAAGCTTCTCCTGGTCTGGCGTAGTAAACGGAGGAGGACAAAAAGCCTGCAGTATGACGGGCCTAACTGAAGTGGTTGGGACCTTAGGAACATAACCTGGCCTCGGGTACAGGAACGCTTTAGCCATGCCAGGCGAGAATTCCAGACACGAGGGAGCCACTGACAAAGCCTGAATATCTCCTATCCTTTTGAGAGATGAGATAGCAAGCAAGAATAGAGTTTTTAAGGTGAGGAATTTCTCAGAAACTTCTTCAAGGGGCTCGAAGGGAGCCAGGGAGAGGCCATCCAAAACGATGGCCAAGTCCCATGGTGGTACCCTCGTGCGTACTGCTGGCCTCAGCCTCAAGGTGCCACGGAGGAAACGAGATACAAGTGGGTGTCTCCCAAGAGGAACTCCACTCGAAGGGACGCGGTAAGCAGCTAGGGCCGCCACGTACACCTTCAGTGTGGAGTGGGATAACCCTGTAGAGAGACGGTCCTGCAGAAACTCCAGCACTGTACCAACCGGGCAGTTAACTGGGTCCTGCTGGCGCTCTCCACACCACGAGGTGAAAAGATTCCACCTCGCAGCATAAAGTCTCCTAGTGGCGGGAGCTCTGGACTGGAGGATGGTCTCAACGACCTCAGTCGAGAGACCAAGATCTATGAGCTGGGCCCCCTCAGAGGCCAAGCCCACAGCCTCCACAGTTCTGGGCGAGGGTGTAAGATGAGCCCGCTCGCCTGAGACAATAGGTCCCTCCTGACCGGTATCTCCATGGGAGAGCCGTCGAGAAGGGACACAAGGTCCGAGAACCATACTCGGGCCGGCCAGAACGGGGCTATCAGGAGTAGCTTGACTCCGTCCCGGCAGACCCTCTCCAGAACTCCTGGGAGCAGAGCAATCGGGGGAAAGGCGTACAGGCGAGACCTCGGCCACGCCTGTACCATAGCGTCCAGCCCCAGTGGGGCTGGGTGGCTGAGAGAGAACCACAGATGACAGTGTGATGTCTCTCTGGAAGCAAATAGGTCTACCTCGGCACGACCGAAGTGCTCCCAAAGGAGCTCCACCACCTCAGGGTGAAGTCTCCATTCCCCGGGCCTCGGCCCCTGTCTCGACAGGATGTCTGCCCCCTGATTTAGATACCCCGGGAGATAGATCGCTCTCAAAGATAGAAGTTTCCCCTGGGACCAAAGAAGGATCTGACTGGCTAGTTTGCACAAAGGGCGCGACCTCAGACCCCCCTGATGGTTTATATAAGAGACCACTGATGTGTTGTCTGTGCGTACAAGAACATGGTGGCCCCTTAGGTCCGGTAGGAAATGTTTCAGAGCCTGAAACACCGCCAACATTTCTAGACAGTTTATATGCCATAGGAGATGATGGTCCTGCCATAGACCCTGAGCTGGGCGACCACTCATGATCGCCCCCCAACCCGTGAGAGAAGCATCTGTCGTTAGCACTAGGCGACGACAGGAAGCTCCCAACACAGGACCTTGGGACAGAAACCAAGGATCGCTCCACACGACCAGGGCTCGAAGACAGCGTCGCGAACACAGGATCGTGCGGAGCGGATTCCCCCTCGGGGAGAACCCCTTGGTTCTGAGCCACCACTGCAGCGGTCTCATGTGCAGCAGGCCGAAGGGTATAACGCTGGACGCTGCTGCCATGAGACCTAACAGCCTCTGGAACTGTTTTACAGTGATTAGCTGGCCTAGCTTGATCTGTTTCACTGCGGCGAGAATCGAAGCAACACGAGCAGGTGACAAACGTGCCTGCCTCGTCGTCGAATCCCACACTACGCCAAGAAAAGTGGTTCTCTGTACTGGAGAAAGCACACTCTTCTTGGTGTTCAGTCTCAACCCCAATTTTTTCACATGAGCGAGAACGACATCTCGATGCCGAACCGCTTGATGTTCCGACTGAGCTAGGATTAACCAGTCGTCTATGTAGTTCAGGATGCGGATGCCCTGAAGCCTCAGCGGGGCTAGAGCCGCATCCATACACTTGGTAAAAGTTTGGGGTGACAGTGCTAGGCCGAACGGAAGGACCCGGTATTGGTACGCTTGGCCCCCAAACGCAAACCTCAGGAACTTCCGATGTTGAGGAAGAATCGATATATGGAAGTAGGCGTCTTTTAGGTCTATCGTGACAAACCAGTCCTCGGACCTGATTTGTAACATGATCTGTTTGAGAGTAAGCATTTTGAACTTTAGTCTCCCTACAGTGCGATTCAAGAGACGCAGATCTAAAATCGGACGTAACCCCCCATCTTTCTTCGGAACAATAAAGTAACGGCTGTAATAGCCTGACTCCCTGCTGGGAGGAGGAACCCGCTCTATAGCCCCCTTTTGAAGAAGAGTGATAACCTCCTGTTCTATTATCAAAGCCTGCTCGGGGCCCACCACAGTGGGAAGGACCCCTCTGAACCGAGGTGGACGAGACCTGAACTGAATAGCATAACCTCTTTCGATCGTTTGCAGGACCCAACGAGACACATTTGGAAGGTTTTTCCACTCTACCAAAAATTCTACTAAGGGAACCAGCCCCTCGGGGCTGGCCTCTGTTTGAATAGTCGGCGTGACAGACACAGCGCCCTGTAACGGCACACCGGCAGGGAAACACTGGTCTGAACACACTAGAGCCCTCCTCGGAGGCGGCGAGCGTCCCACGGGAAAACACTCGCCGGGCCCTTCTACGCCCTGTTTTGGCAGGGTTAGTAGAACAGGCCCCTGAGGGAGCCGGGAGAGACAGGGCACCATTAAAGGAGGTGGACTCGAGTCTCTCATGGTGCGTTCACACCGAACGCGAATAGCGCGTCAGGCGCGAGTGATTTCAATGTTAAGTCAATGCAAAGACGCGTTACGCGCGTAAAAAATTCCTGCGGCGCGAATGAGGCGTTTAGCGCGGCGCGGTAGACGCGAATTCGCCTCATTCGCGCGTCAAGTTCGCGCGAATGACGCGAATTGAGCGTCTGGCGCGTTAAGCGCGTTACGCGCGAATGATTTTATTAGTGCTATTTGTGCATTCACGCGTTTGACGCGAATTCGCGTCTGCCGCCCGAGTTGAAAAATCTGAACTTCTGCGTCAATTCGCGCCGCGTTAACCAATCAGGAGCCTGCTTGCATGCTGCTGTCACGTGGTGAAGTGACAGTTTATAATGTTATTTTATGTTTGGCCTCAATAAATTATTTTGTAATATGACTAAAAATGCACAATAAAGCAAATAAAAACATAAAACTCGATATCAATATATGAGAGATACTCATTTTGTATTGAATGCTATTTATTCCATATCTATTCTAGATTATATGAAACATTATTAATCTAATGTAAAGACAACAAACACAATTTAGTGTATAAAAAAAAAAATCACAGGACAGGTTTCATTTTTGAAGGCTGCAGCTCCATTTATTATCAAAACAAAAATAAATCACAGATTAGGTGCGGGCGAGGGTGAACCTCGCGCCGGGCTGTACAGCGCGGGCTCGTCAGGCAGCGACCACCACTCGAGGCCGAGGCTTATACGGCCTACGCTTTCCTCGTCAGCGTCCTCACCGTTAGGTCCACCAAACCTACCTCCTGGAGCAAATTGTGAAACCCCTGAAACCCTCCGGAGGGTTTGGTGGACCCGAGAACAGCGACGATGTCCACTACGCTGCTGTTTCTGCTCTCCAGAGCATATACGAGCGGTGACTCTCTCGATTAATGCTAATGCTAATGCTCGATAAACATCTAAAAAAAGATGGCCGCCAACAGGTTTCGAAACTTTCGCCTCTGACGCGCGTAAATTTCGATTCAAACTTTTGATTTTACGCGCGTCAATTTCGCTCTTGACACGCGAATGCACACAAACTGGTCAAGCGTATAACTAGACGCGGCAGGCGCGAATTTTGACGCATTTTCGCGTCCGGTGTGAACGCACAGTCACGGCGGGGACCACCCTCAGAGCCCAGGTGCTGACAGCGTCAGGACCTTTTCGACGTGGCCTTCTTAGCGACAAGAACTGTTCTCAGATCAGCCCTGTCGCGAGGAGGCCGCGCCTGAGAACGTCCCGTCTCATCCCTCCAGTTTGTCTGCGGGGGGGCACGAAACGCGACACTCTTTTTCTGCTGTGCTCTTCTCTTCTTAGCAGCCGAAGTACTCGGTGGCTGGGGCTGCCCTCGCTCAGCAGCCCCAGAGATACGGACTTTGAGGGGAATAAATTTATGAAATGCAGCCGTCTGCCTTTTATCTTCCTGGAACCTCTCAGTGACAGAATGAACAGCATCACCAAAGAGACCCACAGGCGAAACGGGAGCATTTAAAAGAACACTCTTATCTTTTTCTCTCATAGAAGTCTGGCTCAGCCATAGATGTCTTTCCGTGGCCACCAGGGCTGCCATAGACCGGCCAACAGATTTAGCGGTCTCCCTGGTGGCACGGAGAGTGAGATCAGCAGACTGCCTGAGCTCATTAACAATATCCACAGTAATTTCCCCCTTATCACACGCATCTTTAAGCAGGTCGGCCTGATAAGCCTGCATAATAGCCATAGTGTGTAAGCAAGCCGCCGCCTGGCCAGCCGCCGAATAAGCCTTCCCGACCAGCACTGAAGTATTTTTTAAAGGTCTGGAGGGAAGGGCCGGTGTATTAAGAGACGAAGACGAAACAGGAGAGAGATAGCTAGCAAGCGTCTCCTCCGGTTTCGGCATCGTCATATAACCTTTTAGCCCCACATATATTGCCATAAGTGTTAGATTGTGGTGTATATATTCTGCTTGAAACTGGCGAAGCCCAGGTCTTCGACACCTCAGTGTGAAGATCTGGAAAAAAGGGTAAACACCGGCGAGAAGGCTGAGGAGGTGCAGACAGAAAATGATCATCCAGTTTGCTTTTATAACTAGACTCCTGCCTGTCAGTTGGCCACTCGATGCTGAGCTTTTCTACAGCACGAGATAATACATCCATCAGCTCATAATCGGCACTTTTATGCTGGAGTGACGAGTCACCAGTCTCTTCAGATGCAAAGCTTTCGACATCCAGCTCCTCAGAACTGGATAATCTAAGCTCCTGGACATTATGTGCCTCGACCGGGTCGGAAGTAGCCGCCTCAGCGCGCGCTTCCAGAACCGGGACAGAGGCACTGGATCCCGCCGGAGATGGCTGAGATAGGGCGGAGCCCGTCTCAACGTCGCCGGTGAGATCCATCTGCGAACCCCAAGTCAAGCGTCGTCGCTCTGCCTCAACAGAAGCGGGACCCGAGCCTCGGGGAGCCCGCAGCAGACCACTCTCCTCGAAGAGTGATCGCCGCGAGCGCAGAGTCCGAAGAGGAAAGCGCTCGCAATGCTCGCAATCAACCCCCTCGAGGGCTGACTGGGCATGCTGCACTCCCAAACAAGCAACACACAGTTGATGTGAATCCCCCCCAGTAATAAATCTGGTACAAGGGGGAACACATCGCCTGTATTCCTGCTCGCTCGTCACTTTGACACTCATAACTGGTTTTTTTATATATATATATATATAGTGAAAACTCCTGCCTAGATTCCTTTTTAATCTAGAAACAGACAAACACAATCGACAGATTCAGACACACACAGAGCGCTTGCTGAAGAGCAAAAAAGCTAGTGGCGTTTTTACTCAAGGGATATTTATAGCTTCCTGGTCGGTGACGTCACTCGCTATGACATCTCTCCATTGACTGATTTCATTCATGCTTCAGACGCGTCACGCTGGGGCGTTCCCCGCAGCGTTTTCACGCAGCGGTAGTTCCTGAAGGGGAACTCAGAGTTTCCCATCTCAGGGTAAGTCAACTCAGAGTTCAAGTTTTAACTCAGACTTGGTTGAACCTCCTTTCTGAAACACGCCCCAGACGTGATAAACAATGTCAATAAACTAAACACAAATCTAAAGCAATATATACTTCCCTTACATAAACATAACTATTACCGAATGCTACATTTGGAAAATATCAAATTAAGCATGCTTTGTCGACAGAACCAGCTGCAATCGGTAAAGAATAATTGTGTTCCATAACGACAGCACGAAACAAGCTAACGTTTGTTGCTTGATAGACGCTACAACTACAACTTCCACATTTGTCAAGGACTCCACGCAGTACGAGCGGAAACCGAGGGTAACGCGGATATGACGCAATTGACTGGCGACTCCCAGCTCACCCCTGCTCTAACGCCCCGTTTCCTTGGTTAAAATCGCAATTTTCTCACGATTTAAAAATAGTTGGAAACATTTGGGATATTGTAAGTAATCAACTTAACAAAATATATAACACTGGCCTTGAGATTATGGGATATTTTAATGCAAAATTCTTGCATATTGTACCTTTAAATCAAGAAAAAACATTGATCATAAATGGTATATTATCATGAAAGTCATGGAGGACTTTAGTTGCTCCTGCATATTGCAAAATGTACGAATATATGCATATGTTTATTGTTAAGCTAGTATGAGGAGTGTGGCAGTACATTTAATTTGAGGTTTAAAAGTACAAAGAGCTGTTTTATAATTCATAGACTCTATAATTCATAGAGAGAAGAACTCCATCAAACTCTTTATTTCAGTTTTCACTTCCTCAGTGTGAAAACATGAAATATTAAACAGAGGTTGTTGTTGGTGTGTGTGTGTGTGTGTGTGTGTGTGTGTGCGTGTGTGTGTGTGTGTGTGTAATACATTAATATCTCTGCACCCCTTTTGACAGCAGATTAATGTAGAGGGTGTTCATAATCCTCAAATGCCAAAATAAAACCAAACACAGAAATATAAACAAACAAAAACAAAACATCTTAGCTGGAATACTCTTCTCACAAGAACAGAGTAAAAGAGATAGAGAGAGAGGTGCACTCCAATATTCTTTTCTATTTTCTTCACTGTGCAATTTAATTACTAACATATCTTTGACCTGACACAAAAGAATGATTCATTCACAAATCATTGATGATTTCAATTAGACATTACTGTATGTCTAATTGAATTCCTATGTGTCGGGTAGAGAGCTGATGTGAATAATTTCAGTGAATAACAGTTTCAATCTGAATGATTGAATGTTTAAATTCAATCAAATGATTAAATGTAAATGTCATGGCTTTGAGGGCAATTGTAACTGGTAAAAAAGGTGAATTGAAAATTGTAATATGCTTAAGCATTTCATCAGAAAATCTGTGCACTGTAAAAACATAAGTTGCTGCCTTAAAGGAGTCATAATGTAGAAATTTCACTTTTCCACGAGAATCAATGTATGTTATGATTGCATAATGATTGTACACTGGCCGGGAAGCCGATATTTAAAAGTGAAGCGTTTGTTTACCTCAGGGTTTGTAAAATAGGCCACGTGCACGCGCACGAAAAAACGAGATTTTGATTTCTTCCCCCTCTTGACGTCAAGACGGGGGAGGATATACCAAATATGGACACCGCAAACCTATGCCGCGGGAAGCCCGCCCCTCTCCCCCTCTCCCCCTCAGATTCAGTTTAGTCGACTCGAGAAAGATGGAGAAACCGAGTGTAGCCTACACTTGAGATGCTCTGTGGGTGACTGCCACAAACAACATGCAAATGTGTTTTATCTACCAAAAATGGACGAAACTATCAGGGAACAGTGGAGGAAATTCATTTTTAATGACGCTGTCCCAACAACTCTTTCAAGTGGCGTATCGTTAGGTGTGTGTGCTAAACATTTTACACCGGAATCATTTACAAATTTGGGGCAATATCAGGCGAACTTGGCCTCGAAGCTCCGTTTGGGAAAAGGTGCCATCCCAACCATCAGGGACTTGCCAGAAATTGAAAAGGTAAGACTGTGTTTTTATTGCTCTACTGTGGTTAACAAATAGCAGCTAACTGCTAATGCGGCTATTGTATGTAACATTACCTTCGAGGTAAACACGGGGAATGGACTCTACGAATGCTAGCCACATCTTTCCACTTTGTTTTACACTAGCAGCTACAGTAGTGACGGTACAGGAGTCCATGCTCAGTGGCTAAAACTGTTTAAATGCAAGTATAACATCACGTTGCATGTCTAAAGAAGAAACATATTGAATGTCTAAATAACCACAACGTGAAACAAGGCAAAAACACCACATGATAGTAAAAATCTCAAAACCACTGTAAGCTGATAAAAAAAAAAAACTACATCTCCGTTAATGTAATCTACATTAAATAAAAGGTAAATTTATGTGGGAGAAAATAGCAACACACGTTTTTGCTCGAACTGATGTTAATGTATGTCTCAGTCAAAATGATTGTCTTTACCATTCAGAGACATCTTGATGTAGACGTCCATCCAACAACTCTACATCTTCCCTTTCCAGCTCTGGTTCAGAGTCCGGCTCAAACATGTACGGTTGAATCCCATATGTCGCGGCCGGGTCGGGTTCTGACAACTTGCGCCATGTCAGTTTGTAATGATGCTGAAGTTACCTGCGGTGTCAACCCCCCTCCTTCCTGCAACCAATCAACGCGCCCCTCATTTGCATTATTATAATGACCGTCCACGACAGCCAAAACATCGCATCAGATCTCGCGAGACAATAATGCCTTTAGAAATAAGGGTCTGAGGGGCTCTGTGTTGATTTTTTTTCCACTTTTCTTTTTTAGAAGTGCCTGAAAGACTATAATAGAGCATTGGGTACCAAAGTTAAAACAACATTATGACTCCTTTAAATATTTAAGTACAATCAATTGATGTTTAAGTCATTTCAACTTAAATTACATTAAACTGACTTAAATGAATTGAATCTTGTATAGTATAAAAATGCTGAAAATTAACTTATTTTGATGAGTTAAAGCAATGTAAAAACATATGTTGTCATAACTTATTGATAATTTTTTTTTTTTTACAGTGTGGTACTGTGTTTTTTACTCATCAATACAAAAAAAAAAAAAAAGAGTTATATTAACAAAAATAAAAGTATTGATATTGTACACTTAACACAAAAGTGTACAAAAAAACGTGTTCAATGCCCTTAATAAAATTTAGGACAATTTTTCCACAAAATTATTAGCCTGGGTTTCCCCATGCTGCCTTGCGCAGTGCGATTTCATTCACGCTGCTAGGCAGCCTGGATTCCATGGACGAGATTTTCGCCTCAGCGAGGGGACCAATCACAGAACGGGGAGGGAGCAGCAAGACGATGACGACGTCTATGCGACACACCGAAGCAGTTTCTTTATATCTATGGATCCAACATGGCAGCAGACGCGAAGTTACCTTTCGATGCAGCCTTAGATAGTGTTCTAAGTAGTTTAGTCATTGAACGCCATCGTGTACACATAAATCTCTGACCCATCGTCTTCTTCCTCGTTGAATTTCTGTCGCTCTACATATGTCATCTGGTATAATTGAAACGATTGGCTATGAGCTACGTACAGGCGCATTTGATAGACATTCGTAGCGCCCAATAAACGGCTCTGGGCATTCGTAAACCACGCCTCAAATACGAGAAAATGAACATGTGGTTCCCAGACCACGTCTCAATGAGACGAGGTCTTACGTTAGCCAGGCTACAAAATATATAAAGCGCTTCCAACAAAATGTTATGTTTTTAAATTAATTTAAAATAATAATAAAAAACAGGATTTAGTAAATTTTTAATTTAAGTAAACTCAATAGAAAAAAAAAAAAAAAAACATTTTCAATGTTTTGTGTAAGTCTGTATTTGGATGTAAATGATACATGTAGTCCTACTGCTTATGAAATTTCCATGCAGTGAAGTTGAGTTGTGACAAAATGTTCAAGAATTGTGTTGCATTAGCTCATTTTTATACATTGAATTAGCAGCAAAAACCACTTGAATGAAAGCTATGTTATAGTTTCTTTTGGCATATAGAAATATTTCTAATACCAATAGCTGGCAGGTATTAGTTGTTGTAATCTGTCAGTTACAATTGCTGCCCGTTTCTCCAACTTCAATTGCTTTGGGAATGTTGGAATTTCTTACAAATATCCGCTGACACTGAGTTTTAAGAGAAAGAGAGCGAGGAATTTAATGGCCAACATTGGAGGGAGAAACTAATAATGAAGACTGTTTGTTGAGGAACCCAGAGGAAATCATCCCGTTCTCTGAACACTGAGCGGGTCAGTAATATGAGCACCTGAGCCCTACACAAAGGAACTTGACCAATCTATATCAGCAATAATGCAACTTCGTGTTCTCAGAAAGCAACGGTTTGGCTTTCATTAAATTCACAGAAACAGAAATTCTGTTTTTCTTTCCTTCGAAATGTATTCATCTGCTCTTCCTCTAGCTCTATCCACATGAGGTCACATGATGTACACTGGATAGTATGTGTCATGGGAGCAAAAGGTCATCCAGCTGCCGCCATGTGGATGTGAGAGCGGATGAAAGCATTGTAATGAATATGTATCAGAGTGTGCATGTGTGCGAACATGGCTGCATGCAAATATGCCTGTGTTTGCATCAGGATGTGTGTGGATGAGTGTGTTCAGGTTTTTCTAAGCTTCAGGGTCAGTTTGTGGGCAGTGGACCGGCGTACTAACAGAGTCACACGTCTGGAAAGCTCTTTTTCATCTCTGCTCTATTTTTTCTTCTCTTTGAAGTAGCCTGAGGTTGCGTGCACTCATCTCTTATGCTGGCATTTCACTTATTTATGTATTGTGTGGACTGAAGTGAGGTTCGGCTGATGTCTTGTGATCACAAAGCCGTGTTGCACTTTGTACTGCTCCGTACTGGTCAAAATGTCCTAAATCACTGGCGGTTCGCTGCCATCAGAGAGTGTGTGAGAAAAACATCGCTCCCTTTTTCCCTCTTTTGGTTATTCGGGGGTGTAGTCAAGATGAATCACAGGTATCTCCTCTAGGATTTGAGATGCATGCAATACATAATGTTCCTGTACTGATTTCACAACATGCTTGAAAAGATTTGCTTAAAGGTATAGCGGAGGATTTTCTTTTTCCGGGTGGATCATCAAGACTATTGGTCCTCCTAAGTGTCAATCATTCTGGTGATATGTTTACGTAAGGCCGTCGTACGTGCTCGTTCACACGATTCACACGATGGCGTGCGCTCAAAACACAGGTTGGGCTTCCCACTGATGCCTCAGTCGCGAAGTTTCTACTTGACAGGTAAAGTTTGGCATGCTATTTGTAGAAATCCATTTAAAATCACTGCTAGTAAAAGTTAATGTAAGCTGTGATTAGCTCGTGCATGCTCTCTCGTGCACACGTTTAATAGGCGTTCCCTCTCGGGAGCAGGTAGAGTGTTGCGCATGTGCATTTTTTCAAAAAGTTGAGAGGGGGGTTCTTTTCTAAAATTCGGGAAAATCCTCCGCTATACCTTTAAACTAGCCTGAGAGGGTTCGCGCTGGTCTTATCTAGTTTACACTGGTGGCTTGGTCACACAGATGTTCAGGTTTAGCTGGTCAGCCTGATTGTCTTCCAGCATGACCAGCTATAAAATACCTAAAACCCTGTTTAATAACCAAATAAAATGGTTTAGGTAGGTTTGTATTACATTTAAAAAATAAAATAAAAATAAAAATACATTTTTTTTTTCAAATTGATATTTCCATATAGAATTTAGCTTTGTTTTTTCTACATGTAAGAATCTTCAGAATGAGTGAATGTGTAACAGTGCAAAGAAAATTTTACTTTATGACACCAATTAATATGAATATTTTATTATCAACTTTCATAATTCATGTTTGATAATGTCTTTAAATATTCCAGAAGAGTTATGTGATTTTATTAAATGCTGAAATACCGGTGGGGAAAACCTCTAAATGGTAGTGGTTGTGTAAGTGGACTTTCTTGGAGAACTAAACAGAAAATGTTCTAAATTATAGAATACAAACATTAGATTTTTTTTTTAAGACACTTGAACTGTTTCTTGACTGTTTGATCCACCGTAAAGCATTATGAATTCTCATCCAGGACCGCTGGTTTGTGATAATTGATTTATTACTCACTCCAGTGGCTAATGTAGTGCAATTTCATTTAATGGATTTCTGAAGACTGAAAACATTTATTCATTCTTATATAAAATTGAGTTGAGAAAAATAAATGAGCGGAGATAAAACAAAATTATGTATTTGGTAATGTGCATTTAGCAAATACAAGTAATTTATTTTTTTTATTATTATTATATTATTTTATTTACTTTTAATGAAATTACCTTTAAATACAGCTGAAAAATGAATTGCTTTTTACTTACCTCATATGTGTTTTGATGATTGATGCACTGTGTCCTGTCTGAAGCTACATATCTACTAATAGTGCACTTCTATTTTGAAATGTGTACATATGTGCACTTTGGAATGTGGTTTGGATCACTTCATGGGATTAAGGGAGGTTTGGTGACCGTATTCACAATAGCTCACAAAACTATAAAGCTGTCTACATTTGTTTCCTTACATTGCCAAACCACTTGAAAACCTTGATGGACTGTGGACACTGTAGATGCACATCTACTGAGCCCAAATAAACCTTTTATTTTATGTTGCTATCAATCTGAAGATTATGTCAAAGTCCTCTTGCCACTCGCTGCTAGAAAGTTTTGTACATCCTTCAAAAGACAATGAAAACATGCTTTCTGGAACCGTTTCTAAAGCACCAAATTGTCCTTCTCTAAACATAGACATTCAGGTTTAATTACAGTTCTTGGAACAAGAACTGAAAAACCTGTATCTTCCAAACTAATGGTTAAAATCAGATAATTGGGATGGCTATTGTTCTCTGAAATGGAGGGTGAGGACATGTGACTCAGAGACTGATGTAGACTAACTCATTTGCATGGATCTGCACTCATCTCTACAGTGCTAACTTCTCTAGTGCGTCGTTCTTTTAAATACAGCCCTTACAGATGCAGGCAGACAGTAAATGAAGCAATTTGCAATCCAGACACAACCCTGCATGACATAGAATACACAACTATACAGTCATTTACCTCTGGCCCTCATTCAAATGATTGGGTGGTTGTGCTTTTGAGAACACAGAGAAAGAACTTATAATTTACTGTTAATTTTGATGATGAGAAGAAATATTCAGGAGATGGGAACATTGTTTGTTTATTTGAGATAATGTTGTTGCTCTTCATTTCTCTTTGCGCTTTATTGTATTGTCCCTTTCTTCGCAAATATAGAAGTGTTACATAACAGTCAGTACTCTTATCAAAGTAAGCCAATATCAAACAGCTGGAATCTTGTGTTCAATAAGTTAAGCTCACTTAACAGCTTTTGTGAAGTCAGTTACGCAGAAATGGATTGAGATGACTGAAAACGACTCATTCCTTTAATAAAAGTTATGGTTACAGTAAGGCATTTACAATGGAAGTATAGGGGAAGGCAATTTAACATGAAAAACACATGGTTTAGTCAAATTTAAAGCTCATATTACAGATTAATTAATACAAGTACTTCAATACAAATATGAAATTCATGTCTTTAAACTGTCCAGACAGTGGCACTGTTTATGTTCATTTTAAGTTCCTTAGTTACAAATGTATTTATTTGTTTAATATAACATTTTGGCCTGCTATTGATAAACCGATAATTACTTTAATGTTGTGGCCAGTAAGCAGCAAATAGCTGATATGAAGATTCTATACTATTTTGTCTGAATAAATGAAAAATAAAATGTTAAAAACTAAACTTATTTTTGTAAATGTGATTATTAATTTGATTCATTTTAAGATTTGGATTACATTTAACAGTGTTATATAATTGTACATTTTAAATGATTAACTTTAAGCATTAGATGATGTAAAATGTAAAAATAGTGCGCATTCAAATTTACAATATTCACCAATACCGATAAATTAAAAACAAAATCAGCTGATAACCAATATGGTACAAATATAGCGTATGCCCCCACAGTTAATACAAAGCAACTACAATGTAGAATAAGCACAAGCAGATCTCTCAGGACATGCTAACAAATGCTAACACAACACACTTATCAAACCCCTCATTAAAGCCATCAAAGCAGAACCAGTAATGCTACGCACATTACACATCCCTGTGAAAACACAGTAATATTCACTGTAAAGGGTACAGTATGCTGAGTGAGCTGACAAACATTGGCCATTATGTTGTAGCAGGTTCTCTTATTAAGCGCTGATGGCCATGCGAGTGGCTCCATAAACATCCAGCAACCAGCTGGAAATGGAGCTCCACTTCCATAATGAGGCGCTACAGCTCAAATGCATTCTCTTAAGTCGCATATGACATTTGTAAAGGCTTGCGCATCTGTCTCCATGTGGGTGTGTAGGTGTCCTTAGTGCTTTCCCCCCCAGGTGTTTCCATCAGCTTTGATCCGTTTAGCTGTTAGCTGCGACCGACAGCTGACTTTTCATTCTTTAATGGCTCCTATAAGGAAAAAAGTTCTCGTTTGCAGCCACGTTTGACGAAGACACCAATCAAAGAGCGAGAAGCAATCTGCGAAAGCTGTAAATATGCCTTCGGTTTAAAGTCAGGCACAAATGAGCAGTGCAAATGAAGCTCGGACTGAGCGAGAGAGTGTCAAAGGGCTGATGCGTCCCCTTCTCCTGCTCGCTTTGACAGGCTTTTGATGCTCAAGCTTGGTCTAAGCCAGTATTTTGCCGGGTTGAGCTGTCGCAATGACATTCAGCAGATCAATGGTGCGCCTGAGCTGATGTGAGGCCGTTGTATCATTCCTCCCAGCAGCATTAAGATGACAACAAAACAGCTGCCTTTAAATCTCTGTCACTCTCCCTCCACTGATCAAAGCCTCAGGCTTCCCACTTTTTCTCCTTGTTTCTCGTTCGACTCTCTTGCTCTCTCTGTCTTTGGCATCTCCTAAACATCGTAATATTCTTATCCCCTCTTTGAGAACGGCTTTCAGGCAGAGAGAGACGTGTGCATGAGGGTTCGAGAGGGCTCTCGTTTCCCGCCGATAACCCACAGAGGCAGAGCCCAAATTAATTCATGTGAAATCGCCCAACAGGCCTCACTTTTAACTTCTAATAGGAAGATCAAACGTCTACTCCTCTTTCTCTCACCCCTCTCGTCTCCCTTGCCCCTTCTCCCTGCCTTCAGATAAGTCATAAATGAAGATTACGCTCTGACTTTTTAATTAACTCCAAAAATCCTCACTTCAGCCCTGCTCGCTCCAATTTCCACCACACAGACGGCATAGTTGAATAAGTCTCTCTCCTTCAGCCTGTCACTCTTGGAACGAGGGAACGTCATCGATTATGTATGTCGGTGTGTGATTGTACGTCCTCATGAAAGTGAAGAGCCCATCACGGCGCTGAGATGTCCATTAATTTAAAGCTACGAGACAGGCAGTTACAGTGAATTTGTGCTGTAATATAGCCGCAACATCAGTCATTAACTCATCGATTTCCACACTGTTGGCAACGGCTTTTTTTAGACCCCCATTAAACAGATTCACTCCTTTTAAATCTGTCAGGAATCAGCACTAATAAGGAGGGAAGGCATCAAATAAAGGCCCATTTTCCAAATGTGTCAGGGGCTGGGCAGCGTGATTGGATGATATATCAGTAATGCTAAATCCCAAGTGGTGCTAATGGACATGAATATGACACATTTCACTTTCAGGCTAAGGCTTAAACTTCTGACCCTTATGGATTCAGAAGCAGAAGCAGAATTCTGACTTTTGGAATGAAGTCTGGTTGTGTTTTTCATACTTATTCTGTCCAAGAATCGCTCTCTTAAAAATAAATGTTCTTTATTGCCATATGGTTTTGACATATGGCTTTGATTTTTCTAGTGATTTTTCTAGAAATAGAGTCCAAATAATTTCATTAAAAAAAAATAAAAAAAATATATATTTGAAGCTGCCTTCAAACTACAGATCTATGCTCAAACAGCGGGTGGGTGACAAAAAAGATTATTTGGGAACCAAACATGTTAATCTATGGCATTGCTGCAAACAAAAAAAAAGGCGTTGTTGTTATTTATACTTATGAAGGAACTACACAAATAGTCCTGTCAACCACTCTTATCTTATATTAACCACCATATCTTAAAATGTCACAAATAGCAAGTGTGCGCTTTCATATAAATTCATGGGATCTGACTCAAACATACGGTTTGTAGGTAAAATAAAGATCATTAAAACATACAAATAAGATTGTACAAATTCATACAGATTCCAATCGTAAAATAACTATGCATGGTCATGAGACTATATTGAATAATCAGAGAAGTACTAGAATAAAAAAAAAATATATATGTATATAATATATATATATATATATATATGACAAAAATAAGACCACTTTACCGTACACTGTTGACTTTACTCTTTATTTTCTTCAAAGCGAACACCGCGTTTCGCATATAGTGTCCTCAGGTTTGCTCCTATATATATATATATATATATATATTAGGCGGTCATCTTGCAGTCTGTGGTCATGTCGCCTGATGCTCAGGCTATTAGATAAAAGTTGATTGTTCTGCTCCCAAGTGCTGTGTTTACCTCGCCATACACTCACACACTGTTACTTCAATCCTCTACAGCCTCTTAGACCATATACTTAACAGCTGAGAAGCCAGAAGGAAATCAAGAGTGCTGAACATAAATTGCCACCATTTGCTTTGAAAAGCACTGAATAGCGAGATGATGATACAGATAATCCATCCTTCGATATGGGTAAATGTTTAACAGCTGTGATGTGTTGATCACGGCTGTGCGTTATCTCATTTGTCTGCCAGTAAATATCTGCACGCATTCATGCATCTTCAGAAGATGCTTCGGCCAGGATGCGGTTTAGCAGAAGATCTACTTCGGTTAATTAAAGAGTGTTTTAATCAGCGTGTGTGGCGCGTGTACGGCGCTGCAGTCTTCTCCAGTCAATTACGAGAGGCCATGAGTACATGTTGACTCTGTCTATAGGTCTGTGTGTTTGGACAACCTTGCTTCAGTAATAATGTGACGTGTGCATTGAAATGAACTGCTTGATGAAGAGAACAATGACATCATCAACAAAGGGCTTGTCGAGGCCCCCGACGCACCTCTCTAAATTCATTAAGCAAGAGCGACTGTCAGAGTACCTCTGTACTCCGGAAATTTGTTTATATAACCTGTTCGCCTCCGATTCAGACGGTAATATCTGTTGCTAGGAGATGACAGAATTTGCTTAAAAGCATTCTGCATCACTTCAATTTAAAAGGTGACTATAAACTTGTCACTGCAAATCTTTGGTTGGTTGGAAACACAACAAACATATTCCAATTTCACATTTCAAATAATCTGCTGTATTTTCTTAAAGTTTAGCTCTGAAACTTGATATATTACAATGTAACCTAAGCCCAGTTGACAGTATTTGAGGCATTATATTGATTATTTTCTGTAACACTTTATTTTGATGTAGTTACACTTTACTACTTGTGCTTATTATAGTAATAACAGTAAATTATGCACAACTAAACCAAACCAAACCATAACCCTAACTGTAACTCTATAGTAAGTACATGTAGTTCCCTTTCGAAAGGGAACTCGCACTGTGTTGCAAGCCCCAGGCGTGACAGGTGTCTGAAACTGCTATCCTATTGACCTACGACAACCCATGATGTCATCACTGTGCGACCCAGAAGTATACAAGGGACGCCTTGCAAACATGACATTCACCTTTTTCGTCTTCAGGGACTGTTCTGTTTGTAAACTCTGAAGGATTACGGTAAGAGAAATTTACAATGAAACGCACGGCGAAGGCTGATTGTTTTCAGAAGTGTGCTGACCCGTGCCCAAGATATTGGAGGCCGGGTGACACTCTGTTACGTCACGAAACGCAAGGTCCAGTTGCGAATGAAAGGTAATGTTTATTTATGTAAACAGCAAAAGATCAAGACGAGACAGGCTGATGTTGATAATGCAGGTCGCCGATTAGGTCCTTGGCAGTGTGTGGACTGCAATGGGCTGAAATCCAAATCCTCATGGACAAAACATCAAATGAGGACGGGCCGAACACAAACCTGGGCAATAGTCCGAAGCTCAGGAACTGGAGGCAGAAATATTCCGGTGATACTGGGGACTGGACAGAGAGGCACTGAATAGACAGCGAGACAAGGTGTGATCAACAAACAACGATCTGACAATGAACATGACAAACACGAGACTACATATAGGACACATAAACTTACTGCACCTGCGGCTGATCTGATTGTTCGTCAGCACAGCTGACGCTGATGGGCAATCATACCAGAACAGTACACACAGACATGAACGATCTCCCACGGCCCTCAGCCTCGTCCTGCTCGCCACATGTTCATTCTCTGCTACTGGTTCCCTCCTGGAAGCTCTTTTTATCCTGCCTACAGCCTGGTTTGCCTACCAGGCGGACCATGTGCTCCCCTCACTGAGGGTCACTATGAGTACGCGGACTCCCGAGTCTAGTCAGATGGTCGTAGGCCTCTCGTGAGGCCTCCCAGTTAGATCAGCCCTTAGGCCTTCTCAGGCCTCCTCAGTGCTGTGAAACACAAGTGGCATTTCATTTGGCATTTTGGGTGAGTATGTTCCCCTGAATAGTGATTGGCTGGGGCTCCTTCGGGTTCCCTAGCCACATTCCCTAGAAGGGACCCCTTCTAATTGAAGCTGTAGTCCTAGGCCCTTGAGCAGGCCCAGGTAGGCTATCAGGTGCTATCAGGTCCTATCATTATGAGGAAACTTGCACAAAGAATGAGGAGAGATTTAAAAAAGAATGGATTTTTGATTGTTTGGATTTATTTACAACACAACATAATCCAAAGATACACAACAAAGGACAAATAAGCACATTATTGAACACACTGACCTAAAGACAGAGACTTGAACAGTCACATAACTTTGTGCCATTCCTGAAACTTAGTAAATACCTGTCATTTCCTAGGTGTTTAATTTTTCACTTTACCATGGTCATGTATAGAGAATGTGAATGTTTAAGTCAGCAGGACTCATCAGTGGCATCTGGTCCCTGTAAAAAATAAATTAAAAATAAACGAAACAACTGTGAACATGCTGATATCAAGATAAACTATAGGCTGCATGAATTTGGGAATACATTTTTGATTTTTCTGGTTAAAATTGCAATTTAAAATGTACAATATACACACATATATATATATATATATATATATATATATAATGAGCACCAAGTTTGTTGTGCCTTGTAGGCATTTACGTGTAGGGCTGCATAAAATAATAATAACAATATCCTATAGCAGGCGGCCTATAAATCGTTAAAAATTAACGCTTCAGTAACACTACACTAGAGAAAAATATATGGATTATCATACGTTACTTCAAATGTTTCCATTCGTTATGACTTTATGAAATGAGATTGGAGTAAAAACATGAAGCCTAATGTTTGGGCGCGTTTTGCTTTTCAAACGCACAGCGCAAGTGACTCAAACTCACAGCACGTGCAGAGAACATTTACTGAAGCGATTGAGCCGTTCCAAACTATGAAACATTATTGTTACCACATTATACATCTATGTTTGAGCAGATATCCACAAACACAGTATTTAACCCTTACACACATAAGTTAAAAAAATTCTGGCTGACCCCCCAGCGTGAGTTTTTCAAGGCGACCGTTATTTAGAACATGTCACTTTATGGTTTCCATGGTGACGCGTCATTGCTTGTCACGTGACACACCGCAGCAACAACAGCGCTGAATGAATGATGATCTGCTTTTATGTCATTTATCTTTTTTTATTCAAAATATTCACAAATTTGTTAGCTATGGCATGAACTATCTGATATTCCGATTGTCAAATATATGCAAGTGGAAGTGTTTTGTTGTTTAAACACCTTTATAACGATCGCGTTAGTTGAGCTGTATGCGCGATGGGCGCCGCCATGTTAGTTTGTGCCACAGACGCAGTTCAGAGAATCGGATCTGTTGGATTTACAACACGTGAATTCATCCACTTCTCCTGAAATACATCAAAGTAAGTGGCTGGTGAACTGGGAATAGAGTGAACTTTAAAGTTATTTACACAATGTGTATCTGATATGAATAAAACGTGTCTAATTATAATGGAAAGGATTATTATTGCGTAGACTATCAGTGTGTATTTTACAAACTCTAAATGTATTGTTTTTTTAGTACTTATGTGAATTTATATGTGTGAAACCTAAAATAAACATTATGTGGTTGAAAACACTGAAAAGTTGTGATATATGACAGCTCTGAGTGTGCCTGTCTCTGGCTCAGGGCCAGCCAACGCGTGTAAGCACATTTGAATTTAGCAGTTGATCATGTGATGTACTGACAGTTCTAATCACACCGGTGTGATCGTACGCTCCAGGGACCAGCCAAGACTGATCGCACCAGTGTGATCGTACGTGCGAAAGGGTTTTAACAGTAAACATGGGTCTAAACATTATAATATTCACCATATTAGAGATAACACTCATACTAGCCTACTTTTATATCATGCTGTGTTTTATTGTCGAACATAAAAACGTCCTTGTGTACATGTGTATAAATGTAGCATTAGGCTTCATGGTTTTACTCCAATCTCATTTCAGAACGTACATTTTAGTCTGGCACCAGTTTGACTAGTTGCTACAATGTAAAGTTTATATAACAATAACATGCTTACCCAGTGTGACCTGAGGGTTAGTGGTTCTGGCATTTCATTTGAATTTGCTGGTTCTGACAGTTGTCACCGCCAATGGGCATGCACTCCCCTTAGCATGGTGGTGTAACACTGAGACAAGTCAGACACAGGTATTTGTTATAGTTTAACAAATGATATTTAGAACTCACTCTGGGATCTGTGGCCCTATCCCCCCAAACAGGGCAAGAAGGTCTTAGTTACCATGACCACGATCAGATAAGTTGGTTTTATTAGCAATGTGAACAGGGGCCTCTGCCACAAGACCTACAGATATTAGAACAGACTCTCCTGCATTTATTTATCGATGAACTGATTAACATGAAATTAACATGCATTCCAGAACATTTTGTGAATGATTTACTGTCTTGTGTTGTGTCTTTTAATACTATTATATTTTGATACTATTATCTCTTTGATACTATGTATTTTATTATAGACCCAACGGTCAATGCGCAACATATTAGTATTACAAGAATCTTTCTTAGTTTCTTCATCAGAAGCCAATCCAGCTGCACATGCAAATGAGCACACTTAGAACAAAGATTCATAAATCAACCACAGAGGAATCTTCCCGCTTGGAAATTCCACCCTTCTCATTGGTCAAGCAAACCCGGAGAGGTGGGGCCTTTCTCAGGCTTTATTAGAGACAAATCCACATGACCCTCCTCTCTATTCTTCTGGCCTCTACTGCTGCTTCTTCAGGTTGATTGTCTGTGGGGACAGACACCTGCGGCTGAAATTTTGCATTATTGAGGATGTAAAGTTGCCAACTTTACGGTTTTATAGTTATTTTTATAAAATGATAACTAATGGCTTCCACACCAATGCACAATAACGTATGTTTATTATAAGCATGTGCTGCTGTTATGTCATCTGCCTCTTTAAATGCTTGAGCTCTTTAAATTCAGGTTGATTTTGATTGGCTGTTTTTATTATTCATCATCTGGAAAAAAATTACTCTGACAGTGATTCCAAAGTTATCATTCTTCTGTGCTGTTATCGTTATAGCTGTGGTGTTGATGCTGTATAGAATTAGAACGATTATTAAAACTTTACAGTTATGGATCTTTGATGTGAATGGCCCTTAAGTCATTTTCCACACTAAAAGCATGTTAAAATACATATTGTTTATGTTTTTTTGTACTATATGCAAAAAGTGAGTCTTTTAACATTTATGGACCCCATTGACTTGTATAAGTGCCTCACGGAAACTCAAATATTAAAGAAAAGGAGGTACAAGTGGAAATTCATTTCTGTGGTAACCAACATTGTGCCACAAGTAGCCTACTGTCGATTGAGCTTAACTTGTACTGAAACTAGGAATATTATTTTAAAAGCCCTGATATAGCTATCTCTGTGTTACCCAAGCACAAAAGCATCAAATGCTGTGCTATCTTTGATCTGTAGTTTTTGAACATGTCTATTAATTTGCCATTAATAAATCTTGGCATTACACTAGTGAGGAAAACAATTAAAATCTTATCATGCTAGTCTCAGAGGGGCGCAAAGCATGACTGTTTGACTGGGAGCCTGCTGTTAAAAACTTGATGAGCTCCTTTCATAGACATGAAACTCTCCAAAGAGACAGAGCCTCTGAAGGAAAACTATAATTTCAATTTTAATGGGAATACTGGATGTAGCAGTGGCGTGTGCTGGACTTCTGGGGGGAAAAAAGCAGCAAACTTCCTCCTCTGTTTGTGTATTTTTACTCCAAAGTAAATGTATGATGTTTACACCATTTCTAGGAAATATGGACACCATTTACCAAAATTTAATTCTGCAAAACTTTTGTCTATATGAACATAATTTTTATTAAAACTAGACTGAAGTCTTCATTTCATGCTTTTTAAAAAAAATCTTGTTATATTGCTTGAAAAATAATGACTGCAATAATACAATAACACAACCAATAAAACAAAAATCACAGTACAAAGTAAAAAATATAAAATGAACAACCCAGGTGTTACGAACTGCTCCGAGACACGAAGGTTGAGATCCAAATGCAGCTTTAATTAAGAGGCAACCCAGACACGTAATCCAATATACAGGCAATAGGTCAAAACACAGGTAGGCCGTCCAAACAAACAAAACAAAACAAAACAAAACAGGCAGGGGTCAGAGGCACGAGTAATCCACGGAACAGGCAAAAAATCCAAAAACCAAGAGAAATGAAACCAGGGAAAACGCTCAGAAATGCAGTGCAACAACATACAAAACTTTGCAGTGAGTGAATGAGTGAACATGGTATAAATAGACTGAGACTAACAGGGTAATGAGACACAGGTGAATGCAATCAGTGATGATGAGTCCGGGCAGTGAGTTATGGGAAGAGTAGTTTGTGAGGGAGTGATAATAGTCTGGTGTGGAGTGCCCTCTGGTGGCTCTCAAGGGCACTCCAGCTGGTGACCGTTACATAGCCCCCCCCTCAAAGGAGCGGCTTCCAGACGCTCTAAAATTGTCCAGGAGGGAGGTGGACCGGAGGCGGACCCGGGGGCGGGATAGAGGGCCAGGCCCGTGGAGCGGAAGAGGACCTGGAGACTGTGGCAGTACGGGGAGGCCAGGGCGGAGCAGGCAGTGCAGTAACGTAATTTAACAGAAGGAGTATATTTCTGTTATGACAACTCTCTGAGAGATTAGCATGGTAATGGTAATGGATATGGTAATGTTAACGTTTTTGGTCTTGGCGGAATAGATCTGCTACGCTGCTGCTGCTGCTACAGAGAAAGTACCAAGGCTTGCTACCTTCAATACATTCGCAGACATTGCTGTGAGCATGTAAGGCATACTGCTGCTGCTGCTGCACATGTAACATACATAAATTAACCCCCATAGCAGATCTATACAGGTGGAGCTGGGGAAGTTGGAGGGTTTCTGAAAACACTCTGCAGATTGCTAACAGCAAAACTACCAGTATTTGAATGTTGTGCCACAGCTCATTGGCCACTGATGCAACAGCAACCAATCAGCTGCACTATGATAACGATGCGATCACTACCAAATTGAGTTAAGGACCTTTCAGCCTGCGCCATCTAGAGTTTCATGCCAGAACTTGGTATTACATAGGTAATATTCTAACGATGTTGTTTTATGCAATGCAATAACTCTCATTTACTTGATTTTTAGGCCAGATTTGAGGCCTAGTTGTGTCTCTCTCCCTCCTTCTCTTTCACTCTTATTTTGTGCCACAACTGAATATGTGAGTTTCCCACAGAATGTGGGTGAATTGGCTTCCGGATGCAATATATTTGTTGTCTGGGTCTACACTGAAGGCCTTACAAATTTGGTTGGTGCATTTTCCAAGAACACATCGTTGTTTCCATTGTGCAAAATAAGAGGGGAAATAATCCAGAGCAAATGGACAGAGAAAGAGAGAGAAAGAGTAGTCTCTTGTGAGAGAAAGAGAAAGCGAACCGGTCACAATATTCTCTTTCTTAGAGAAGTCTCCCCCTTTAAATTACTCTAATTTTACAACAGCAGAATCAGCACATATTTCTCTGCAATTGATTTGAGAGAGTCGGGTTTTATTGTTTGGAATAGCAGGGTATAAGACTGGCAATGTGTAGCAACTAATATGAAAATTCCCAGCCACAGCTATACACATAAAACAGGAACAAGAGAGACACTCATTTCAGACTGCAAAGCCATTCACAGTGAAAGGCTGTTGAGTTTAAGATAAATAAATTGTGCAAATGCACTCTAGTAGGTATGTGATCTATTGCTGAGAAAATATATATATTGTTTTGATATAGTGTATATGCTTTAAAGTCAGCATGAAATACTTTTTGTAATGCATGTTATAGATTGTAGCATGAGAAATGTTTCAAATTATAATTTTTTTTTTTTAAATTTACCTTGTAAAGTTTAGTCAAATGTCATAACTGTACCTTCCGGTGAAAGCAACCAATACTTTAGTCTGCTGAAACACTAAAGTATTAAAGTTTGTTGAATGTTCGCCGGTTCCCACCTCCTTCTTCCTGGGTTTCGGCACCAGTGTAATGAGGTTAGATGTTGTGGGAAGAAGGAGGTGGGAACCGATGAACATTTAACAAACTTTGATACTAAAAATAAAACAAATACAAAACCCCTCATGGAAGACTGATGTCACATAAAATAAAACATAAACATAAAATAAAATAGTCCAGGCCTGGCCTCTCTCGATTTTCACTGTCGTCGCTCCTTTTATGCTACCGCTCCTCCGTGAGAGATACAAGACCGGTGCGTTGCACAGGTGTCGCTCATTATCAATCACGCCACCAGCCTCGCACCGCTCTCACAGCCCTCGACCTCGTCCTGCTCGCCACAGCAAAATTTACAGACTTTCAGCTGTTTGCAATAAACAAATCAAACAAAAGTAATGTAAATGGATTCCCCAAATTGATTGTGTTGAATTACTTGTTTGATTTGTTCATTGCAAACAGCTGAATGTATGTAAATGTTGCCAATAATCCTGATTTGCGATTGGGGGTTCACTAATTTCGATTACAACTGTATGCAGTGTTTAGATTGTATTTATCTTTTTTTTTTATTATTTTTTTTTACCTTATTTCTGGCAAGAAATAGCCTTAGATACTAAAATAAAATTAAAATGAGTATGTGTAAAGGTTGTATAAGGAGGGCACACAAGCCTGAAACATGTCTGAAACCTAAAATGAGAAATGGGACACCCAGTATTCATGACTTCATGTAATGCCCATAGAAAGTCAATGGCAACACATCACATGTGCCATTTGGGGGCAAGTGGTGCTCACTGCAAATGACGTCCAGTTCCACCTCTCTGGACATCTAATGTGGAGGGATAGAGTTGTGGCTAGGGTTAGGGTGTGGTTGGATATCCTGGCTCCATTAGGCCCAAATTACATTTTCTCCTCCTTGAAGGAGCTAGATGTAATCCACCCATTTGGGAGAGGGCATAGTTGTGTGTGTGTGTTTATGTGTGTATCTGTTTTTACAATTGGTTATGTCTTATCTTGCCTAGGGAACCAGGGCTGTCACTAGTGCCCTCTCCAAAAAAATAAAAAAATAAAAAAATAAACATCCCCTGGCTGTAAGCATGTAAATATTTATGTGCAATTGTAAAGTAAATAAATAATACATCCATACATGCTCATGATATGACTCCACAAACCCTTACTAGTCACCATGCATTTTACAAAAAACAATTTTGTAGTGCCAGTCTACACACACACACACCCCAGGGCCTCTGAGATTGTGTCGCTTTTTCGAACAAACTTCCAGCTCATTATTTATTTTTATAATCCTGTCAAAATGCATAACGTCTTCCTCAGAGAGAGAGAGCGAGAACGACAAACCATCCCATGGGCATGAGAACCAAAAGTGTGACAAGGCTCTCTCAGCTCCCCACTCTGCTTGTTGCTGTTGGTTACAGCATTCCGCATGTGTGTGTTCGTGTGACGAGGAGGAGGGGGAACCCGCCATGAAAGTGTGTTTGTATACAGCAGGGTGTGCGTGTGTATGTTGCGCAGGACGCTGTTGTGTCTTACACGTGTGCGCTGAGGGACTCTGCACAGATTGTCGAGCCCCTGTTTCCCGCCACACTCGAATCCTGCATTAATCCACTCACTTCATCGGAAAGCTGCAGGATGGGCTAGCAGCCTATAAAGAGACAGTGCGGGTTGAACTGATAAAGGAGACTTCAGTCACAAATTAATACTGATAATTCATTCTCTTTTTACTGACACACTGTATCTCTTGCTTACACACACTTGCAGTAAACACATAAAAAAATCAGGTCATAAACAGTTTTCCACTCTCGCTTAATCACACTTCTGCTTTAACTCACTCTGAATTTTTTAGAAGACACATGCACACAAGGCCACAGTAGGGCTGGTAATTTAGATACAATGGGGACTTGGCATTACAGTAAGTAATCTCAGTTATAATCCAATATGATATTTGCGTATTCATGGTTACATCTTTAAAGACCCCATTATTAGTGAATTTCTAAATAGGTTTTAAGTTTCCAAACTTTTTGGTTAACAGTCAAAACTATAAAAAGAGAAAGCACAACTATAGGGGTGTTCAGTGTTGGGGGTAACGTAAGTAATGTGGGTTACATAATCAGATTACTTTTTACTTGAAAAAAGTAACTGAAGACGAAGGCAGGGGCGCAGCCGACCCCCCTGGGAAATATAGGAAGGGACCATCCTGGTGGTGGTGGGGAGGATGGAGGTGAATGTTGCCGTCAGCATCTGCAAATTCTCCTACTGATGCCCACAGCACTTTCCTAATGCATTCAAGTAAAGTTTTACTCGTACAATTACATCTTTCTCTGTAAAAGTGAGACGATCAAACTCTTGCGAGCAGAATCTTGCTTGGATGAGTGCTCGCAGTTCACTGAGAGTCTCAAATCCCTTAAGCCTGATCCTAAATCAGATCCACCATCAGTTAAAGCAGTGTAGAGGCAGCTCATCTGATCCCAGATCAGCATCAACCTTTGATAACCGCTTCCAACCTGCTCGACTAAATGCCTGAGTCTGACCCCAGATAAAACAGGTTGGACAGAGCCCGGATCAGTTAAAATCAGCCAGGTATTCACGGCTTATGTTCCGTCTGTGTGCCAGACAGTGAGATCTTGTCACTGCAAGGAGTAGAGCCATTACATTAATCAATGTTAATGAAAGCTCACTCTAATTGTAGTCGTGCATGTATGCATGAGGGAAAGCAAGAAAAGTGCCTGGGCGAACATGTGACTGCTTGTGTATGCTTGAGCGTGCGCGTGTCCGTGTGCAGCTGTTGTCTCATTGCTATGCAGTTGGCATCGACCTCACTAAAATAGGAAGCAATTACACTGTGAACCTGCAGTTAAACTTTGAGTGGCAGCTGATGTTTAATGCATGTGAGACAGAGCTGCGGGGTTAGAACCGTGCACTCGGGATCCTGCGGTTCTCCTGCAGGACAAAACCCCAGCAGCCCCGCTCGGCCACACGCTTCCAGTCGAATCAAAACAATTCAAAACAATCAAAACAATTCGACTTACATCATCGCCATCACGGAAGAGCCGCAAGTCTTTAAAATCACTGTGAAGCCGTCTAAACTTTTGACTAATATCAGTGCACATAGTTTGACTTGTGATGCAGCCTGGAATTACAAATCATACTTACTATTCACAAAGCTGAAGAATATGGTTGTCAGTCCTGTATTTGAGTGCATAACGTTTACACACAGTTCAGTTATTTACGTGTCATAAAGTCTGAATTGTGAGATATAAACTCGCAATGGTCAGAATTGTGAATTGAGAATTGTGATTCAGTTGCAATTCTGACAAAGAAATTGAGTTAAAATCTTGGAATTCTGACTTTTTTTCTCACAATTGCGAATTGATATCCTGCAATTACTTTTTTTTCTGAGAATCTTGAGTTATAATCTCGCAATTGCGAGTTATAAAGTAACTTATATACTTAAAATATTTTATAATTGTATGATTATAAAATTATATATATATATATATATATATATATATATATATATATATATATATATAAAGTATGTATATATATATATATATATATATATATATATAGTGGGGAGAACAAGTATTTGATACACTGCCGATTTTGCAGGTTTTCCTACTTACAAAGCATGTAGAGGTCTGTAATTTATATCATAGGTACACTTCAACTGTGAGTGACGGAATCTAAAACAAAAATCCAGAAAATCACATTGTATGATTTTTAAATAATAAATTTGCATTTTATTGCATGACATAAGTATTTGATCACCTTCCAACCAGTAAGAATTCCGGCTCTCACAGACCTGTTAGTTTTTCTTTAAGAAGCCCTCCTGTTCTCCACTCATTACCTGTATTAACTGCTCCTGTTTGAACTCGTTACCTGTATAAAAGAAAACTGTAGACCTGCACAAGGCTGGGATGGGCTACAGGACAATAGGCAAGCAGCTTGGCTCAATTATTAGAAAATGGAAGAAGTTCAAAATGACGGTCAATCTCCCTCGGTCTGGGGCACCATGCAAGATCTCACCTCGTGGGGCATCAATGATCATGAGGAAAGTAAGGGGGTCAGCCCAGAACTACACGGCAGGACCTGGTCAATGACCTGAAGAGAGCTGGGACCACAGTCTCAAAGAAAACGATTAGCAACACACTACGCCGTCATGGATTAAAATCCTGCAGTGCACGCAAGGTCCCCCTGCTCAAGCCAGCGCATGTCCAGGCCCGTCTGAAGTTTGCCAATGACCATCTGGATGATCCAGAGAAGGAATGGGAGAAGGTCATGTGGTCTGATGAGACAAAAATAGAGCTTTTTGGTCTAATCTCCACTCGCCGTGTTTGGAGGAAGAAGAAGGATGAGTACAACCCCAAGAACACCATCCCAACCGTGAAGCATGGAGGTGGAAACATCATTTTTTGGGGATGCTTTTCTGCAATGGGGACAGGACGACTGCACCGTATTGAGGGGAGGATGGATGGGGCCATGTATCGCGAGATCTTGGCCAACAACCTCCTTCCCTCAGTAAGAGCATTGAAAATGTGTCGTGGCTGGGTCTTCCAGCATGACAATGACCCGAAACACGCAGCCAGGGCAACTAAGGAGTGGCTCCGTAAGAAGCATCTCAAGGTCCTGGAGTGGCCTAGCCAGTCTCCAGACCTGAACCCAATAGAAAATCTTTGGAGGGAGCTGAAAGTCTGTATTGCCCAGCGACAGCCCCGAAACCTGAAGGATCTGGAGAAGGTCTGTATGGAGGAGTGGGCCAAAATCCCTGCTGCAGTGTGTGCAAACCTGGTCAAGAACTACAGGAAACTTATGATCTCTGTAATTGCAAACAAAGGTTTCTGTACCAAATATTAAGTTCTGCTTTTCTGATGTATCAAAAACTTATGTCATGCAATAAAATGCTAATTAATTACTTAAAAATCATACAATGTGATTTTCTGGATTTTTGTTTTAGATTCCGTCACTCACAATTGAAGTGTGCTTCCCACAAGAAGCTTGGGAGCAAGAAGCTCCCCAAAAGAAATGTTGTTTCTACATTACTTTGGAGATTAACTGTGAAATTGTTATTGTTTATGTTTATGTTACATTGTTAGTTGATTTAATGGCGATTAATCGTGATTAATCAGAAAAAATGTGTGATTAATCTAGTTAATTTTTGCAATCAATAAAATCAATAAAAATAGATACTGTCTTTATGTTGTTTCTACATTACTTTGGAGATTAACTGTGAAATTGTTACATTATAAAATATATTAAAAACGTAAGTTGTTTTAATGGCGATTAATCGTGATTAATCAGAAAAAATGTGACTAATCTAGTTAATTTTTGTAATCGATAAAAATAAATAAAAAAGAAACATGAACAAGTCTTATTCATGTTTATTTTTATTGAATATTATGTATGTATTTATGTTAATATCTGTGCAATTAATGTGTATTTAGCCTGCCTCTGCCATCCAGCACCCCCCAGTAATATGTTCATGTTTGCGAACCCTAGTTAGGAATCTGGCTGCAGCGTTTTGAACCATTTGAAGCCTTGTAATGGAAAACTGGGATATTCCTGCATATAAAGAATTACAGTAATCCAGGCGGGATAGAACGAAAGCATGTGTGACTCTTTCAAGCTCTTTAGGTGATAGGAAAGACTTTACTCTAGATAAAAGCTTCAGGTGAAAAAAGCTTGATATCTTGTTTATTATTGTGCAGCTGCTTTGAAACAATCTGTATTTTATAAAGCCCTATAAAAATAAATGTCAGATGGCAATGCATGCAGCGACAGAGTAGTTAGATGCTGCAGCCAAGAGAAATATTAAATAATGAACTGTTACGGAGAATAGAAAACCCTGTAGTACATCGGGAAAAGCCATTTGCTTGCTTCCCTCACACATGAGTGAGCTGCTGTTTCCCATCAACCTTTTTTAAGTGTGGGTTTCTATTTGCTAGTGTTCTGTGAAGATCTGTGTAGCTCTCTTGAACTGTTTTAAAGATAAGGGCAGAGGGAGGACAGGTTAAAAGCTTGTATTTAGGTAAACAAGACCTTTCCAGAGGGAGGTTCATCAGAGGATACATGCATGCATAATATATAAAATGTAGAGTTCAGGCTCTAAAATCTGAGGGAGTCACACACCTGTGACTTCAAATCAATTGAATTCTTCAGTATATTAATGCACTAAGTTAGGTTGAACTTTATTAGAGTTGGTGGTATGATTTTAAATAGTGCGTGCTTTGAGGAAAAATGTGTCACCTGGATCCAAGAGCCATGCAAAATTACAGAGCAGAACATGCCTCAGAATTATCATGCCGTTTGTTGAGCCCAACGCTACGTTTGGATGTTTGCAGTTGCGAAGCTTCATCTAATATATTTATGTATGATTTATCCCATTCACATTGACTTTGACACAGAATAAGTCAAAGATAGCCGGTTTCTAATTTACTTATAAAATACACTAGCAATCAAAAGTTTGGGTTATGACTTTTTAAAAGAATTTTTTTTTTTTTTTTTTTGCAAGTAAGCATTAAATGTACCAAAAGTAACATTAAAGACATGTATAATCTTACAAAAGATTTGTATTCCAAATAAATGTTTTTATTTTTATTTTTATCTTTCTATTCATCATAGAATCCTGAAAACAGTATCACTATTTCCACAAAAAAAATATTAATGAGCGCAACTGTTTTCAACTGATAATTGAGCAGCAAATCACCATATTATAATAATTTCTGAAGGGTCATGTGACACTGAAGACAGGAGTAATGATGCTGAAAATTCAGCTTTACCCTCACAGGAATAAATTAAATTTTATTTAAATTGTAATAATATTTCACAATATTTTTTTTACATTTTAAAACAAAATTAAGCTAATTGCCGTTAATAGAAGTGTTTAAATGTCAGCAAGACTTTGCCATTGCTATGTTTTTCACCATCAACATGATTTTGTCAAACTGTGTTAACTGGATCACTGGAATATCTGTAAGCGCTTCTGGTGGTCGGCAGCTGTGTTGAGTTCAGACAGGAAGTCAGTGTGGCATTCTGAAACCCAGGAAGTGCCAAGGCTCGTCAGGAAGCTTATGATGATAGACAGGCATTATTATTATTTCAATCTGAGATATACTCTTCCATATTCTTCGCGTGACAGCCCATCATAACGCTGACGGACTATCTCTGGCCTCAAACAGAGGATGATCTGCCGAAACCATGGTAACCAGATGAGTGAATGATTTGACGAGTGAAATAAATAGGCCTCTCCCAGAACCGATGAAGCGTGGAGCAAAAAAAGAAAGAGCGTTTCGGGACAAAGACTGTGTGTAAACTTACTTTTAAAGAAGGCTTTTGAAAAGCGAAGCATACCTTAACTTCACTGTCACTCCGAGTAGGAATTCATTGTCATTTTGTGAGGGATTTTGTGTCTGCATTTTCTCCAGGACTAATCTGTATTTGTGAGGATTTGAGGCACTTAAGTTTTTTTTTTTTTTTTTTTTTTGTCAGAAAAGCGCATTTATGAGGGTTTATGTGAGGGGGTGGGCTCAGGATATGCACTCTATAGTATAGGTAATGGGCTAATAATTAATGTTTGATATAATAATTGAATGTGATCCGTTCCCAGCTGTGCTGCCTTATACAGAATGGTATAATTACCATCCAGAGAGCCTTGGGGCAGCTTGTGCTTATTTAGAGTGAAAGCAGTTCTGTTTGCATGTAAAAGTGAAGATTAGGCCACGCTTCTATCCAGTTTTCTCAAGTTTATTTTGTTAAGATTAGTCATAAGTCGAGAATATTCATGTTAAAATGAGGGGACTGTAAAGCGAGAGCGCTTTCTTTGGGTGAACTAGATTTCTGAACCCACATTCCCGTTTTTGTTTTTTTTCCAGATGTGGAGGATTTGTTCAGATCACGGGAGTGACATGACCAGAGGGTGATTCTAGAGTGTTTCAAGCGCACCGCTACAGATTTTAAAGATGAACGATGGAAAAACAGGGCTTCATAATTTATTCAGTGCCTCCTTATACGGCGTATGTTCTTATGTGCCAAAAGCAATTACATGCTCCGAGTAAATTCGGATGAAAAGCACATTTAAGAGGAGCACACAGCATGTTGCTGAAAAAAATAGTCCAACCTTAGAGTTAAAAACTCCCTTTTCTTCTTTTTCTTCATCTTCATTCCTCTTTTCTTTTTATCTTCTTCCACTCTTTTTTCCCCGACCTCATTTGACGATCCTTCTGCCAAAAATGTCTTACCACATCATATGTAAATTCAATTCATGTTTCATATCCAATGGCATAGGCTAAGCTACATTAGGATAAACCTAAACTCGCTCTTTGCACATTCTTGATCTTATGCACTGGGTTGATTCGAGCTGTAGTGCAGGAGAACAGTGAGTGTGTTTAGAGAGCATGTGACTTTCAGCTGTCCACTCAGACACCATTTCAAGTGAGGCAGGAATGTAAACATAGCCAAACGCCTTTAAATCACTGGCTCTTAATGAACTCTCTGAGTTCAGATAGTCTAGTGTGTATGTGGGACTGTGAGAGTTAAAACAATAATATGCGACATACAGACACACTCAAAGGTAGGTGGTTGCTGGGAGAACTAACTGGCAGTGTTGAGCAATATAAAAATGTAGCTAGCTAAACTACAGATTAAAGAGATTAGGGGAACATTAGGTGAGCATTTGTGGAAGGTTAGGGAAACGTTTTGCAAATAGCCAGAAAAGTGTTCTTTACGGACACAGAACATTCTGTTTATAAGCAATAATAAGCCCTAAAAATGTATGTTTTGGGAATGTTTAAAACATTATGGGATCCAAACACGTTTGTAATGTTCCCAGAATGTTCTGGGAATCTAAAATGGTTAGCTAGGTAACTACTCCACAAAAGTAATTATGTTTAGAAAGTAAGGAAACACTTTATGAGTGTCCTCTTTAGAGTCTTCTAACTATAAAGGCCCGTTCACACCAAGAATGATAACTTTATAACTATATTAGCATCCACACCACTGAGCGATAACGTTCTGTTTATTCTAAGTGTACGCGTCTGCTGCTTTAAATGCTCGAGCTCTTTAAAGCAGGGTGGATTCTGATTGGCTGTCATTGTTTTTATCATTCATCAGCTGAAAAAAAAAAAAAAAAAGCAAATGATATGTTTCTCTGTGCCATTATCATTATAGTTGTGGTGTGGACTACGCTATTGTTTTATATTTAGAACGATTTTTAGAGCTATATCTTTATCATACACTGTACTGAATTTGCTTTGTTAAAGGTTACCAATGACCCACCCAGCTTTATCCTCCTGTGAAAAATTACAGCTGTTCTGTATCTAATCTGTTTGAATGTCTTTATGACATAAAATGCCGGATGAACAGCTAAATAGCGATAAACCTGAAATAATCGTCTTTGGCCCATCAGTCCTGACCTCTGGCATTGTCAATCAGCTTGGTCCCCTCTCTTCTAATGTACGCGACTGTGTCAAAAACCTTGTTATTTTTGATCCCACATTGTGTTTTTATAAGCAGATCAGTGCTGTTGTGAAAAGCAGTTTCTTTCATTTAAGATCTAGGCCTATTGCAAGAATCAAGAAGATGCTTTCTAAGGAGGACCTTGAAACACTAAGGTTAGACTACTGTAATTCACTTTATCTGGCTTTGCCTAAATCAGCTTTAGATCGCTTGGATTGGTGCTGCCAGATTATTGAATGGCACTAGTAAACGTGAGCACATTACTCCTGTACTTGCCTCTTTACATTAGCTACTGGTCTAGTTCGGTGTTCATTTTAAAATTCTGCTCTTTGTTTTTAAAGCTTTGCATGGAATTGCTCCCCAGTATATTTGTGATCCCTTCACCCCGTATACTGCTTCAAGGTCTCTTTGGTCATCTAGTAATTACTCCTCTCAGTCCCTCGTTCACGTTTAAAGCTAAAGGCTCTGGAATAGTCTTCCCCTCCATATTAGATCTTCCCCTTCTATTTTTTGTGTTTAAATCCTCTTTGAAAACCCATTTGTAGCTATTCTTTGTTTTAATTCTTTTTGAGGGTGTAACATTTTAATCTGTCCATTGAGGTTTTGTATCATTACATGTCCAGTCTTTAAATCTGTTTTAAATCTATTTTACATTTTTGTACAGCTCTTAGGTTACAACATCTGTTGTTTTTAAATGTGCTTTATAAATATTCAAACTAAACTAAACTCAAGCTATATATGAAGAGTTCAGATGCAAAAGCCTCTAAGTGCCATCTGAAATTTTCTTCTAGAATGATCATTTTTATCAAGCTTGTATATTTAAGTTAAGTCATTTCACTTAAATGACAATTAATAGGTAGTTGTCATTGCCATTTAAGTGAAATTACTGAACTTAGATATACAAGTTTGATAAAAATGACAATTCTAGAAGAAAATTTCAGATGGCACTTAGAGGCTTTTGCATCTGAACTCTTCATATATATATATATATATATCATTTTTTTATATAATAAATAATATGACTTTATTCTATCTTAACGTAATAAAATGTATTGTGGCTGGCACACACCAAGTTCATTCTCACTGAAAGTGAAAAACATATTTAATGTAGTCTGGCTTGTATTTTCTTTTACCCTTCCACAGTTTTTATTTATGGTTTTCAATGATGCCACGCAACCTGTCCATGTTGGCACCTGGCTAATTTGGCTATCTTCTACTGAGTGACAGATGAATTTCTGCCAAAATTCAGTTTGATTGGACGTCCATGCTTTGACATCAACAACTAAAATTACGGGCACCATTTTCTCTCTAAATGTCCAAAGGATATCAATTTCCATATGAGCTCACACACTCACAGTGGACAGCTGACCTGCTGTTACCATTGAAATCTGACTTCATGTGCTTAGGTGCACACTCAGGCATTAATGCTCTTTTTTTTTTTCCTTTTGTAAAATCTCTTTGTTTTATGCATGATTTTTCCTTTTTATGTTGGCTAGAATAGTCTCCAGCTGAGCGAATGGAGCACAATGCTCTATTTCTCTCTCTCATTCCCTCACACAGACAGTAACACAGACACAGGGTCTACCTCATCTCGATAACAAGTGTTCCTCTTGCTCACTTTATAGTGCAAATGGGTGTAATACTCAAAGGGGAGGCTGTGTCAGGGGAAATATGACTCTTCTATCTCTGTATTATTCATAATCCACAACTTCTCAACCTCAGGCCGATTGTTGCCGCTCACGGGTGACGATATTCACACGCTGAAATTAAGCTCCACAGGGCCACGATTGAAACAAAGACACGGGCTGATGAGAACACACTGATGCGCTGGTTAGATCTGATGAATGATTATTATTGAGTCAGGAGTTATTTCATGAAGCAGGCTTTATAAATTATGCTCACTACTAAGTAAAGGGCAAAGAAAGGTGTCTGTTAGTGGGTCAGTTCTGCATAGAGAGCTAAATAATGTAAGGTTTCATTTTTCAGCTGCATGGCTTTGCTGAATTTGTCACTCTGCAAATAGGCGTTTTCACAATGCTGTCAGGTCACAGGTTTTTTTCTTCTTTTCCGTTTTTTTTTTTCTTTTTGCCATGGAAACAATTGTTAAGGAAAACGTCCAGGTTGCCTATTGCAACCACCGTTCCCTGAAGGAGGGAACTGGGTCTGCCTCCTCAGGGGGCAGCGCTTGAAAGTAACCACCTGATCCCTGAAGGGAGTGGTGGGAACTTGGGAAATGACTGCAAAGGCTCAAAGGGAGCTCTCTGTAGGGCCATTAAGACCAGAGAGAGGTCCCAAGAGGGGAAGAGGCGAGGTTAAGGATGTTTCAACCTCCTCACGCTTTTCAGGAACCTGATGACCAGGTTGTGCTTTCCCATTGACTTACCTTCTACTGCATTGTAATGTGCAAGGATAGCGGCAACATACACTTTCAGGTTGGAGGGAGACAGTCTTCACTCCAGCCCTTCTTGCAGGAAGGAAAGGATGACTGTGATCGGACATTTACGGGGGTCTTCTCTGTGAGAAGTACACCAATCAACAAACAGACTCTGCTTCAAAGCAGAAGCTATATGTAGAGGGGCCTCTTGATGATCACGTCTTCTACCGCTGGCGGTAGGCCACTTTAGTCCTCTGTGTCCCGTCCAGAGACCACACGTGAAGGTTCCAGAGGTCTAGACACGGGTGCCATATGGTGCAGGTGCTTCCTCAGGGGAATCCACCAGGGAGGGTCTGTCGTGAGGAGCATCAGTTCTGGAAACCAGGTCCGGTTGGGCCAGTAAGGCACAACCATCAAGACCTACTCCTCGTCCTCCCTGACCTTGCACAGTGTCTGTGCCAGCAGTTATCATGACTGTCAGCCGGGGCCAGGTAACGACCGCATCCAGAGACACACGGGTGGAATGACATTTTGAAATAGATGCAAAGTCACACCCATGTTTACTCTTTTAGAGGAAAAAGCTCTTTTGTGCTGAAGTGCACAGGGGAAAGGTTGCCTGCACAGCACTCAGAAATGCTCTTTTAGAGAATGCACAGTGTGCAAAATCCTCCTCCAGAAGGCGACCATCACTGACGCACTGTCACACCAACACATCCTGGTTCTGTTACACCACTATGAGAGATGAAAGCAGAGAATCTTCTACAGAAACACTCGGCTCAGAAGTGAAAGCTCAATGAGTGAGTCCCGCACGCATCCTTATATAGCCGTGACACTGTGTGTGGTTCGCGATGCAAATCTCACCCTCCAATGTCCATTGGCTTGCTCTGTACCAGTTAAAGGTGATCAGGCTCTCAGGCGAGATCCCAGTTCTTCAGTTACTGATGTAACGTCAAACGTGACTGACTGATAGGAAACCAGATATTTTGGATTAAGGGAATGACCCAAAAATGCACTACAAACTCTCTTTGCACTAGCTGAATATTGATACAGATTCTCAAAATGAATCTTATGCTGATTCACAAGCTCTTGCAATTCTTCAATTTAAATTCTATCTAATTTGTTAATCAGGTTTCAGTTATATTATCCATTTTTGCTTACATTTAAAAAAGACACTCTCTTGGCCAATACTGTAAATTACATATCACATTGTTTAAGACTGATTCAAAATCGGCTCTTAAGAGTCATTTGTTTGTGAATCAGACTACACTGGTCACACACTGCATGTTGTTGAGTGACAAAAAAGAACTGGGTCTTAAGAGTAATTCGTTTTGGGAATCAGGCTACATTGGTTGTGCTATATGTTTCTGATACACTAAAAATAACCTTTTCTTAAGAGTCATTTGTTTGGGAATCAAACTATACTGGTCACGCTGTATAGTTTTTATTCACAAAAAGACAACCAGCTCTTAAGAATAATTTGGTCATTGGATGTATGGATTTGATTCACTAAAATGAACTGGCTCTTAAAGTCGACATGAAATCAAAATTGACTTTGTTAGCCCATATTACTAGTCTTGTCGTGAACAATTCATGTTCGACTTCGAAGCTGTTATATTAAGGTACAAATCTTGCATAGTGTGCCTTTTAAGAGTCATGTGTTCAAATCCATTGAACAAATTAAATGACATTTTCACCTAGACACTGAAAATAGCATAAAGTACACTATAGATCTATAGGGATTTTAATAATTTAAATCAGGATTGTTCATGTGGCAAATAATCAGAAATTTTTATTCAAGCCAATTTAAGATTTAAATGGCCCCTTTTGTGCTACAGAATCGTTTCAAATAATTTGTTTCATCGCGTAATTTTTGTTCGATTGCTCTATTTAAGGACATTTTCTCCTCTCATATGAGATGTGATTCAGTGCAGCTTGCTGGAGAATCACAGGTACTTTACTGAGAGTGGAATTCAGCCTTGAACAGGTGCGCCATAAAACTGTAAAATTTTAATGGACAGCAAAACCTGACCAGGCAAAGAGCTTCCTGGGATTTGGCAAACGTCAGTGTGTAAAGCTGAATGTCAAGCTTTTTCACAGGGAACATGCTCAGGTTTGTTCATGTGGAATACAGATGTCCTCATATCTCTGTCCCATGTGTCCATTCGCCTTATTTTTGCCACCCCTCTGTCACCAATCACAGAGCTCCCTTCCATCCCTCCTTCTACACTAATTAGTCTTATGGCGTCTCTGGAACAGGCACTGTGTAATTTGCTAATTACTCTTTTATTTGTTTATTTTGCCTTTCACTCTCGCTTTTCTGTTGAATTGATTTGTCCTAATTAAAAGTTTGAAGCTTTTGGGAGTGAATAGACTGTTGTTTACTTCGGTTTACCCTCCTGTCTTGTTAAGTCACGGTAAATGGTCAAGACTGCAGGGAGGTGTCATTTCCAAGCTATTAAGAAAAATGTGATGTTTCTTGCAAAGAACACAAAAACGCGGTAATGTTCACTAAATTATCTTCAGTGAAACCGACCTGCTCTTACACCGCCATTAAAATAACCAGATGGACTGGCATCACAAGAGAGTTTTTATAGTCATATTGCTTTGCTCTTTGAATCGGCTCTCTGCAAGAACATTTTCTGCTGGTTGTAGTATTGTTTGCTTCTTTTGGGGAAGATTAGGTTGTCAGGCACTTGATGTGTGTTATGCGGGAACATAACGTTACGCTGTGGAATGGAGTCGAGGAGAGACTGGAGACCTAACCTGACAGGTAATCTGAGGAAACAAACCCAATATTTTCTCCTTTGCACTGCATCCGAGTACCCGGCCCTCCCCACTGCTCACCGCCGCTCAATATTTCTCATTTAGGGAGGCGCTGACTCGGTCGGAATCAGAGCTGTGCTTCACTTGCGCCTCTGGGCAGGTCTGTGGGCTAAAGGGGCTGCCAGTGGAAGGTCAGATATTAGTCACCCTGGGGACAGATCCACTCCATCACCGGCTAGCAGCACAACAGGCTAACAGCTCAGCCTACTGGCAGTGCAACTAGCGAACAGATGAGGGGCTTACGTGAAAGTAAATCCCATAAAAAAGGAATTGATCTGCAACCGGAAAAAAAAGGGCAAAGGCAAAATCACACCACTGATTTGTGCCCTAAATATTTATAAAGAGAGGATTTGTAGATGTCTGTAACTGTACTGTGAATGGATAAGGCTGCATAATGCCTAGAACAGATGCGGTCCAGATACTCTGATGATGAAAGCACCGCTAACACACCCCCTGAAATTTGTCAGATTAAAGGAATCTCTAATATGAGTTGACTGACCTTTTCAGAAGCAAAATATCTTGTATTAACAACTTTGTAAATGACAGACGGATGAATTAGATGGAAATAAAAACACTAGCAAAAGCCCAGACAGTAGGCTTGGAACGGTTATAACAAGCAGAAATAGTTGTTAAGTGTGGCAAATGCAACCATTTAAAGTGAAACTACTTTGTTGCGAAGCTACAAAGTTAAAATAGTTGAGCTACAGTAAAGCTATACTCTTTTGAAAACTTACTGTAGCTATATTGCATGCTGCTAAGAAAGAGTAGCTAGCTACATTAATGATATTTATTCAGGTTTTTTTTTTTTTTTATTACAGATCACAGGTTAATGTATTGCTCTTAAAATCAATTCATGGGATCAGTCTCTTCTCATGCTTCCTACTAACAAACATTATGTTTTTTATATATAAAAAAAATTATGCTAATATACAGTTAGAATAATAAGGTACGTGCTGTTGTGTTTGCTTTTAATTAACTTAAAGAGACTCATTTGATTTACTTGACATGGCTATTGTTATTTCCTATAGTGATGTTGGCTAATCATAACAGTGGCTGTTTACTGACAAGCCTTAAAGTCCCTGTAAAGGCAATTCTAAAAAAAAATTCTAAACGCATTATAAATGTTAGAAATGTATTGCTAAAACATATTACAAAGACTGTGAACTGTGAAGTACTGAATTGTGGAGTTAGACCGTTAAACAGTTTTTCACCATTGCTGTGTTCCGGATTTTTTGGGCGGGGCTGAAACGGGGGCTCGATGACGCACTGAAGCCCCTGAGCTCCTGGACACGCCCCTACTTGATGACGCACTGGAGCCCCTGACGCTGCCCCTCCGCTAACAATATAGCACATTCACATCAGTTTGCCGATCGCGAGATACGGTCAGTACTATTAGTTACTACAGCCTACAGTTTGCTAGCTATATGCCTTCGTCACAGAAATGCGTACCTACCTGGTCCTGGATGCGATCACGTACAAAACAGATCGGTGTCCTTATTTAAATTTCTGAAAAACTATCACATTAAGAAGAGGTGGATTAATTTTGTGAAGAGCCACCTTGATGGACAGCTGAGGATCACCGCCTCTGTAGTGATCATTTTACACGCGATAGTTTTATAAACTTTCGTCGGAGACAACTGGGATTCACTGATAATCCGCTGTTACTGGTAAATGGGGCCGAACCGACTATCTCCCGCATCGGCCTTCATCCTCCCGTCGCGCCAACAACTGGTGCCATCGTCGGCAGTGCGTGCGCACCAATGAGTGTAAGTTGCCTTGTGTGCTTATGTTATAATTATAGTAGGTAGTCCAGGCTCGAACATGTATGGCTTTGTAAAACAAATTAATCTGCTAGGAGCATCCATTCCGTCTGTAGCGGTGACAGTTGAGTGTGGCGACGGAAGCTTTCCTGCGAGTGGGCGTGGTTTCAGCGCAGCCAGTGGACACGCCCCCAGCATTTGAGAACAGAGACTACTGCTCATTTTTTCAAGATTTTGATAGCTTATTTTATGTACTTGCCAGCTTTTTTTATCATTCAAATTTGGCTAGGTGGCTAATAACACATTTTTCTGTGGTGTGACAAACTCAGAACACATACTTAATTTTGACTTTACAGGGACTTTAAAGGGAGAGTTCACCCAAAAATTCTGTCATCATTTACTCACCCTCAAGTTGTTTCAAACCTGTAAGAATTTCTTTTTTCTGTTGAACACAAAAGAAGATATTTTGAAAAATGTCTGTAACCAAACAGTTGATGGACCCCATTGACTTCCATAGTATTTTTTTTTTCCTACTATGGAAGTCAATGGGGTCCATCAACTGTTTGGTAGCAACTATGTAAGTATAGCATCACTACTTGTCGTGAGTTACAAAAACTGAAGAATAAACTCACCTATATGACTAAAGACCCACTAATGAACAAATGAATGCCCACTTGCATATACATATGCATTAAAAAGGCATTAGCAGCATACACACACAATCTTTATGCATGTGTGGAAGTAAAATTAGGTGATATTTTGCAATGTAATACCATCCCTGAATACAAAGGCTCAATATTTAAACAACGTGACACACATGCCCTGCCTGCACCAGCTACTCCATCTGGGCCTGTTTAAAAAAAAAAAAAAAAAAAGGAGCACTAAACCCCTTGCATGTTAAGAGAACGGCATGTGATTAATTGCTGTAATGATGGATGAATAGCAGGGGCTCGTTCTTCAGTGTTTACAGCAGGTTTAACCCCAGGGCCTCCGTGAGTCTTGGACTAGTCCCAGAGCTCACAACAGCGTTCTTTTCCTTCAAGTGCACTGTACACACAAGGGGTGGGCCAAAATCCATCGCTCAAACTCAACCATACATCACCCTTCCACTTCCCCACAGACCCAACCTCCAATCCCAAACAGGACACAACAAAAACATACAAACTAGGAAGGCCGAGAAATGCCTTTTGCTAAATGCTACAAATTCTTTCGCTCTTGCTTCTTACTCTTTCACAAGGGGAAAACCAATGAGGATAGGGGGGAAAAACGTGGAATGTATGTGGTAAATTATTCCAGCACTTGATGAAAATGACTTTGCTCCAAGTGCTGAGGGGAACGCAGAGAGACGGCAATAAAACACATTTGGAGTATTTTTCATTTTCAGGGGAGCGATTGTCTCCCTGAAGGTACAACCACACACACACAAGCAGGACTATACAAATAGGGCTTTTCAGTCTACTTTTTTTATTTATTTTGGGATACAAGAAGTGAAATTCCTGAACTGTTATTTGACGTTGTCATATTGTTTCCCGAAAATACTGCCTCTCTACTGGTGCTGTTATTAGGAGGGGGAAGAGTGTAAAAAAAAAAAACATCTTGCTACTTCATGATCACTGTCTGGACTAGTCTGTTTCAAAATGTACAGGAGGGCTTCAGTGACTTAGCATGAGGAGACTGGCAAGATGAAGTCTAAAAAGACATGAAGCTGATGCTAACTTCCTGACTATGTCCATTTGGGTGTTTGCAAACAGTGATGACGTGAATTGTGGGCAGAGCTTACCTGGTGGCAAAAAAATACATTTCTGCAAGCAGCAGGGGCATTTCCTCTGAGGAGGCAAGGGAGGCAGTGTCTGAGAAAAAATTTGGATGAGAAAAAAAATCCATATTACAAAAAATTCAGAACACCACTGCAAGCCACTGAGGAGCAGTCTATGGAAGCTACGGAATAAAAGATTAAAAAGGGTAATTTTGAGCTTATATCCCAGAATTCTGACTACTTTCTCGCAATTCCAAATTTATATCTCACATTTCTGAAAAAAAAGAGTCAGAACTGTGAAATAAACTCGATATTCTGCCTTTTTTATTCAGAATTACAAATTTATTTCCCAGCAATTCAGATTTTTTCTCTCAGAATTGTTATAGAAACTATGGCTTGCAACCATAAACGTCTGTGTTTAGTTTCAAAGGGCGGTTTTCTCTTATTCTGTGGATTTTCCACCTCTTGTTACCACTGTTTTTCTGCCACCACAATGTGCGCGCAGCTATAGTGACGTAACTATGACATCTGCTCCTAAATGGTCTATACAATACAGTACATCCCCCTGTGCCTGTGACCCTGAAAGGAAAAGTTCACTCTCTCCAAACCTTGCTCCAAATCCAACTTCTCATTTTCTCTTCCACTAAAGAAAGAAAGTCAAATACCAATTTGTGCTCTTTAGGGGAACACAAAAGGAGAAGTTAGATAGAATGTTCATCCTTCTATTTTCTGCATTATGAAAGTGAATGTGCTCTCACAAATTATGTTATCACTTTGGGAAACTTGGTATATAGTGTCAGGTATATTTCCGTATACATGCATCTTAGTAATATTGACATTTTAGAACAGATAAATGCTAAAACATTCCAATCAAAGAATCCTAAAAAACAATATAACAATAGTGTACAGTATATTAAACATCAAAATAAATGTGAGAAGAAATTGATTGTGAGAGTTGAGACATTGGATATTATGTGTCAAATAATATGGCCATTGAAAGCAAAATGAGTGTTCTGTGAGGTCATCATCATAGCAAGGATGGTCAACTATAGTTCATTTAGATCTACACACAGCGCTGGGCTGAATGTTCTCCTGTAGCTGTGACTACTTACAATGCCATTCTTACAAATCTACCTTGGCAGTTTTGCTGCAATTCACACTCACACAGCGATTGCGATTCACAGCTCAGTGAGGCATATCCTTCAGCGATTGAGATTCACACCTTTACTAAAGCAACTCCCACAGCAATTCACAAGTTGCATGATGTCATGATGTTTGATGCGCCTCTAGGATATCTTAAACAATGCGAAATCAGTCCAGTTATAACGAATTACCTCTACACGACATTCAACCGCAAGAAATGAAGAGCTACAATCAGCTGCAAATAATCAGATACTGTTACTAATAATAGGCTACTACTGAATAATAAATAACACTGTTAAATAACACTAATGGAAATTAAAGGGGTCATATAATGGTACATGCACTTTTACAAGTTGATTGTAATGAAATGTGTGTTGGCAGTGCCTGTACACAACCATCATAAAATGCTAAAAATCCATCCAGTGTTTTTTTTTTTAAATCTTCTTATATGTTTCCCCCATCTCAAATCAAGCCGTTCGATTTTGTGACGTCACAAAATCGACGCCCCTCCCGCGATTGTTGATTGACAGCAGCGTTTCAACACAGACCCGCCCTCGCTCGTGAGAGAGCTGTCAATCACAGTCCGCGCGGACCGGCGCGGTCATTGTTGATACGCTGAAGCACTGTCTATGAGCAGAATGGCGTCTAAGCGATTGTGGTGTTCTGTTCTTGGGTGTAATAAGGAACACAGCAGTCATTTTGATGTTCCCCACGATCAACGTCAATGCTTTCATGTTTGCGCGAATCATTTCACACACCAGACTGCTTTACAAACGAGGGTCAGTAACGTTATAAAGCTGGTTTTGCTAAGAAGCTGCTCCTGAAAAAAGGATCGGTACCAACTATTCGTGTTCCTGCTGCACCTCCAGAATAACTGAAGTGAGTGTAATGTTTTTTTAACCTTTATATTAATATTTATATTAATCTTTGCAAATCGCTTGCACGCTTCACGATAAATGCGGCTGTTTACACTCAGGGTACATTACGGCATGTTTTCTATGTACGACGTTCTCAATATAATTCATAATCCCACGTTTATAATGAACAACGCGTTATGGTTATTGTGTTATTGTGTTACAAACGGTGTACGCACAGAACAGAGGGGCGGGGTGAGCAAAGCTCATTATCATTTAAAGACACATGCACTTAAACGGCGTGCTGAAAACAGAGTTGTTTTTGACCAGGTAAAATTAGTGTTTTCTTACAATACTAATGAGAATTTTTAATTAAAGTATATTACAGACTTTTAATTTAGACCCTAAAGAATCATATTAGCTTGTACAAAAATGGCATTATATGACCCCTTTAAGTCATAAATTACTCACCCTGGTGTTGTTCTAATGCAGCATGCCCTTCTATCTTGAAGGAGATTTTTTTTTAAATGTCTGCTCGTGCTCATTCATATAATGAGAGTGAATAGTGACTAGCGTCAAGTTTTTTTTTTTTTTTTTTATAAGATGCAAAAGTATGACTCTTATACAACGAATTAAAAAAATCCTCAGCTCACATTTTACGTTAAGCATTTTCTGGAAATAATCATTTTCTGTGATAAAAACGGGGTTTTCGTGTAAATGAGAGGCCAAACCGCAGGGAAATATCTGTGTCTTCCCTTCGTGTAAACGGGGCCTTAAAGTAGTTTCTGCATACGGACACAAGAAAGCATTTTTAGCAAAAAAAAATTAAATAAATAAATTCTTGACTTGAGCTTTGAAGAGCACAGAATGTTACAACTGAAGAAATGTCAGCATTGATGCTGATTTAAAGAGGACAGGTACATCCCGCAAGCGAGACTATACATTATATGCATGTTACATCATTTCCCCGGTCTATTTATACAAAATTGTAGTGTCTTGAGGGGTTAAAATTATGACAAATATGGATTTTTATACAAATGCAAAATGTGGTATCAGGCGTAGGCTATATATTTACATAAAAATGGGTATTTGTATATGGATATGACACTGTTTTTGAGCACATGTTAGAAGAGGAGACAGTGAGAGTTGTAGATGTCAGGGCTTTCCTCCCACTGAATGGTAGAGATAGAGTGTAGTATTGCTTTGATCCGGTCTAGCGACAGAGTGTGTTTGTTAAACATGAGCTGAATACACACTACTGTTCTCTTGCCCAGTGAACTGAGCACACATGTGCATTCCACTTCTGCTGCTGTCAGACTGACGATGAGTGTCTTCACCTGTAGGCCTACAGGTCAAGATAATCAGAACAGAAAAAAATAAATCGTAAAATAAATTCAATTAAATGCACCCCGCTATTTTGTCCACAGAGAAGTGAAATGCAATCTGAGATTCGATTTTTCCCCATGGTGATTTATTTATTTATTAAATTCTACAGATGGCCCGTTTTTCCCGGGACAGTCCAGTATTTCAGCTCTGTTTTTAGTGTCCCGATTATTTTAAAAAATCTAGTTTTCTCTCGCATTTATCTTTCATAAAAATTCTTCATTGCTGAGCAAAAGAGTGAGTCTTCTGTCACGTGAGAATAGCCTAATCAAAGGTAGTCAATCACATAATAGTATTTTTTGAAAAGCAAAATTACTATCCAATTCTTTTTAAATGGCTTGGTTCCTGCAAATGCTGAGGTCATGTGACTCTTATATCGCTATTAAGCACGAAGTAGCATATTGTGAGAAAACAACTGACCTAAAGGAAAATGTTAATATCTTTAATATATCTAATTATTTACACTTTACATGGAGAAAAAAAATGCACGTGTCTAGCTATTTTTAGTTTATAACATCAAGAATTGGCTGTGTTACTTTATCTATAAGTAACACAAGTAAATTATGTAAACATTTTCTAAATATTTAAATCACTTACATGCAAACTTGGGTTAGCCATTTTAAAAGAATCAGGTCAAAGACATCCTTCGAAGAAAAAAAAAAAAACATCAGGCATTTGTAAATGAACAATTTTGTGTTAATTCTACCTAAATGATACATATATTTAACAGTATAATTTTTATACCTGTTACATATAACCACATGTATGAATTGGTGACAAATTGAGGTGAAAGAAAATGTACCTTCTTGAGATCTGTCATTCCGTTCCCAACACATCGCAGATCCCGCTTTATGTTTTGAGTGTCTTTGGTCGGAGAGGGCCAACAACAGCCAATCGCAACAGGAAGACATCATGGCATACAAGCAGCCAATCAAAATAAGATTTTAAGAGAAGCTGCGATTTGGCCAGCAGCCAATAGCATTTGTTAACAGGAAGGTTTGAGCCCCGCCCCTTAGTGTCAAACCTGACTCTTGTGCGTAAAGATTTCTGTGTGTGGGAAGTCTATGGAAAGAACTCGCGGAACCTGTCAGGGCTCGCGGCTGTTATTTTTTGCTTGCGCTACCTGGTAATTTGTGCTCCAGTTTGGGATTTTAAAGTTTTTCATGTCTACATTTCACGTGCGAGCTTTGTCACAGTGCTCACACTGTTGTAATTCACTTGCGCACTGTGTTTATGCATTTGCATATGTTTTGTCCACCATTTGATGCCATATATACTACAAACTGTATTATATCCCCTTACAGTAACCCTACACACACACACACACACACACACATATGTTTGGGGATATTCTGGGGATATTCTGGGGATATTTAATTTGATTTTATCAATCAATAAATTCCACTAGAAACAAACCTTGTTGTATTATTTTAATTTAATACTGTGAAGCTGCTTTGATACAATCTGTATTGTGAAAAGCGCTATACAAATAGACTTGACTTGACTTGACTTGACACACACACATATCTATATCTATCTATCTATCTATCTATCTATCTATCTATCTATCTATCTATCTATCTATCTATCTATCTATCTATCTATCTATCTATCTATCTATCTATCTATCTATCTATCTATCTATATATATACACACAGTGGGTACGAAAAGTATTCAGACCCCCTTAAATTTTTCACTCTTTGTTATATTGCAGCCATTTGCTAAAATCATTTAAGTTCTTTTTTTTTTCCTCATTATTGTACACACAGCACCCCACATTGACAGAAAAACACAGAATTGTTGACATTTTTGCACATTTGTTAAAAAAGAAAAACTGAAATATCACATGGTCATAAGTATTCAGACCCTTTGCTGTGACACTCATATATTTAACATATAAGGTGCTGTCCATTTCTTCTGATCATCCTTGAGATGGTTCTACACCTTCATTTGAGTCCAGCTGTGTTTGATTATACTGATTGGACTTGATTAGGAAAGCCACACACCTGTCTATATAAGACCTTACAGCTCACAGTGCATGTCAGAGCAAATGAGAATCATGAGGTCAAAGGAACTGCCTGAAGAGCTCAGAGACAGAATTGTGGCAAGGCACAAATCTATCCAAGGTTACAAAAAAATGTCTGCTGCACTTAAGGTTCCTAAGAGCACAGTGGCCTCCATAATCCTTAAATGGAAGACGTTTGGGACGACCAGAACCCTTCCTAGAGCTGGCCGTCCAGCCAAACTGAGCTATCGGAGAGAAGAGCCTTGGTGAGAGAGGTAAAGAAGAACCCAAAGATCACTGTGGCTGAGCTCCAGAGATGCAGTCGGGAGATGGGAGAAAGTTGTAGTAAGTCAACCATCACTGCAGCCATCCACCAGTCGGGGCTTTATGGCAGAGTGGCCCGACGGAACCCTCTCCTCAGTGCAAGACACATGAAAGCACACCTGAAGGACTCCAAGATGGTGATAAATAAGATTCTCTGGTCTGATGAGACCAAGCTAGAACTTTTTGGCCTTAATTCTAAGTGGTATGTGTGGAGAAAACCAGGCACTGCTCATCACCTGTCCAATACAGTCTCAACAGTGAAGCATGGTGGTGGCAGCATCATGCTGTGGGGGTGTTTTTCAGCTACAGGGACAGGACGACTGGTTGCAATCGAGGGAAAGATGAATGCGGCCAAGTACAGGGATATCCTGGACGAAAACCTTCTCCAGAGTGCTCTGGACCTCAGACTGGGCCGAAGGTTCACCTTCCAACAAGACAATGACCCTAAGCACACAGCTAAAATAACGAAGGAGTGGCTTCACAACAACTCCGTGACTGTTCTTGAATGGCCCAGCCAGAGACCTGACTTAAACCCAATTGAGCATCTCTGGAGAGACCTGAAAATGGCTGTCCACCAACGTTTACCATCCAACCTGACAGAACTGGAGAGGATCTGCAAGGAGGAATGGCAGAGGATACCCAAATCCAGGTGTGAAAAACTTGTTGCATCTTTCCCAAAAAGACTCATGGCTGTATTAGATCAAAAGGGTGCTTCTACTAAATACTGAGCAAAGGGTCTGAATACTTAGGACCATGTGATATTTCAGTTTTTCTTTTTTAATAAATGTGCAAAAATGTCAACAATTCTGTGTTTTTCTGTCAATATGGGGTGCTGTGTGTACAATGAGAAAAAAAAAAAGAACTTAAATGATTTTAGCAAATGGCTGCAATATAACAAAGAGTGAAAAATTTAAGGGGGTCTGAATACTTTTCGTACCCACTGTGTATATATATATATATATATGTATATATATGTGTATATATGTGTATGTATATGTATGTATGTATATATGTGTATATATATATATATATATATATATATATATATATATATATATATATATACATATATATATGTATGTACGTGTGTGTGTGTGTGTGTGTGTGTGTGTGTGTGTGTGTGTGTATATACATTGTAACTCATTGGACTCAAGCTGGAGTTTATATGACGCCATTGTTTTCATTAATCGTCAAATAAGAACATTTATCTGTTTATTTAAAGAATATGAATATAAATGATAGTGATGCACAGTATATTGGGCACCATATCAGTAATCGGAAAAAATCTGCTTTGGCAGTTTTATTTCTTGAAAAAGGTGCAACAAGCTTTTACAAATGTTACTTTGAATTGTGCCATAAACTGTTTTAGACCACACACACACAAACTCTCTTATATAACACTCATTTAAATCCTCCGGATATCACTCTCTGAGCTTGAACACCTTGGTGGTCCCGGGCTCACTCTTATCTATGAAACTAAATTTTTCACCACCTCCTTAACATGCTGTGAAAGCCACTGCAGAGGAAGCCTGCTAAAATTAAACTAAACCAGTCAAAGTTCAGAGATTATTTTTACTACAGCAGAAGTATACACACTCCCTGCTGAAACACCAAACCATAACATTTCACCTTTGTTCATTTTCCATATATACTGCAGGGCCTTTAAATTGGCGCTTGTCTGTTTTGGTCCCTTCTCCTTCACTTTGTTCATTGTTGTTTGTGAATTCTTCCTTGGAAGCTGTGCTATGTTTTCTCATTGCATTACAGCTTTGATGGATTTGCAAGGAAACGAAGCTTTGACGTCTTTACCCCTCTGCTCGACAGAGTCTGACGCCAGTTTGTCTTGTGCCTTGCGTCTGGCTTTCAAAGATCACTTTGGGAGAATCATGATTTTTATGAAAAATGACCATATAGGATATTCAAAAAGTGGTAAATGTTTCTACATCGGAAGGATGCCTCGCATGATCTCACTGAAATATATCCAAGAGTTTTGCTCTTCTGTGACTCAAACCAATGTTAATGCTGATGACTCAAACCCAGAGCTGTAGTCCAAGCTAATGTGTTTTGACCAAATCCCTGTGTGAGTTTTTAATGCTGTCTTGCTGATACCCTCTGCACATTGTTTGCTAAATGTACGCAGCTGTTTAGATCATTCTTGTTATTACCGACTTGAAACCTTTATTCAAATGTGGTCAACGTGATTCAGGCTGAAATATTGTCTCTGGGGCGGCAGCGCTGCATGTGCTCGGAAACTATTCAATCAGGTATTATTTCTCAGCCTGTAATGAGGCTACAGAAATATGGTAATGAAACAGACCCCTGCATATTCAAGTTATGGATTAGCTAGGAGTATAAATGAATACATTAAGAGGTAATTTACTTTAAAGGCCATACCATGCATAAACATAGATGCTGATCAGAGGCTATGTTCAAGCTGACACACACACACACACACACAAACACACACACACACACACACACACACAGTACATATACAGAGTATATGGGTAAACACAGTTGGCGTTTGCCCTTTTGATGTAGTTTATTATTTATATTTATGGCCCAGCATTCCTGCTGTAATGAAGGGGGCTTTGACTGGGGGTTGGCCAATTATTGATTATTCTTAAACTAATTTTTGTGAGAAAATTAAAATGTATTAAACAAAAACACAGTATTACATCAACTTCAAACACAGCTAAAGAAGCTTACATTCACAAATGTTCCTCCTTAATTAACATGCACCTTTTAATTATGAATGGAAATTAATTGGAATTCAGATTTCTTAACATTTCAGATTACTTAAAAAAAACCTTCAAAAAACTTAAAAAAAAAAAAAAATCATAAAACATGGCCAATACTTGTATAAAAAGACGATTTACAAGGTTATACTCTAAGTACAAATACAAAACACCATCACACCGTGTCCTAACTACATGCGACGCGACGCCGCAACGTGCAATAAAAGGTATATTTTCCATGTTAATCAGAGTTTTTGTCCTAACTAGCCTCTCTATTTTAGAATTGGTTTCTAAAATGATTTCTATTTTTCTGCAACGTCGCGGCTGGAACAACAAACACAAAGTGTGGCAATGATTATCTCAGGTACTGTTTATGTGCTTTATTTAATGTTAAATGCATGTAATGTGACTTTGAATATAATTTAGTGTTCCCAGCTTTGTAGCTGTAAAAGCAACAATGGATAATTCACCTCAGATCTAGAAATTAAACAAATGGTATGTTTGGGATGCTCTGGATCGGCGTATACGAAAGCGTGTTCCAGGTCCTGCCAATATCCAACAACTTCGCACAGCCATTGAAGAGGAGTGGACCAACATTCCACAGGCCACAATCAACAACCTGATCAACTCTATGTGAAGGAGATGTGTTGCACTGCGTGAGGCAAATGGTGGTCACACCAGATACTGACTGGTTTTCGGACCCCCCCGGACCCCCCCCAATACAGTAAAACTGCACATTTTATAGAGGCCTTTTATTGTGGCCAGCCTAAGGCACACCTGTGCAATAATCATGCTGTCTAATCAGCATCTTGATAAGCCACACCTGTGAGGTGGATGGATTATCCCGACAAAGGAGAAGTGCTCACTAACACAGATTTAGACAGATTTGTGAACAATATTTGAGAGAAATAGGCCTTTTGTGTACATAGAAAAAGTCTTAGAACTTAGAGCTCAGCTCATGAAAAATGGGGGCAAAAACAAAAGTGTTGCATTTATAATTTTGTTCAGTGTATGTGTGCACGTCGACATGCGTGCGATCTTAAGCAAGAGGAACGTTACATATCCTAGAGAGTGTTTTGTTCAGTCTTAAAGTCCAGAAAAACAGCTCAACGTGGCTAAATGGAGATTAATCTCTTGACCTACATTCACCAGTTGAATTTCAAGCTTTAAAGATTCTCTCTGGAGGCCCACCAGCATCCCTCCCGCTGCAGTAAGATTTGCAGCAGTGTCCGCTGTTACTTTAATCGTTTCCTATAGGCATGCACTTATGATGTGACACCAAACATGGCCTCCGCGGTCCCCCGAGCCCCGCTGCGCCGGTCCCTCATTAAGCTTCGTAAGGATGTTATTATACTGTCATTACACTGTTATTAGGTACTAACACACACACTTACTCAAAAGATAAAAAGGAATTGATTAACTTACATGTAAACTCACAAAACCAAAGGTTCTTGGCCATTATACCTTTCAAAATGTCAATTAAACAAAAGCTGTTGAAAAAGCCAATCAAACAGTGGGTGTTATTACTCTTATTACTTTTGTGGCTAAAAAGGCTACAAAATGGCTCTCCTTCCCGTACTCCCTCTTTGATGGGCCTTTGTGGATCTATCATCCACTCAGCCCCACTAGGAACAAAAACGAATCTCCATATTGATTTTTAGAGGGGAGGAATTCATTATATTGTTGCGGCAAGTGGTGCGGCCCAGTATTGAGGCTGCTGATGCACCGATTCAAGTGCAAACCCTGGTGATTAGCTCATAAATATCAGTTGTGAATCATTAATATTGAGTCTAATTATCCAGCTCATTTCTGGCTGTAGTGAAAATGTCTGAGAGGAGATGGATCGGGTAGGTGTGGGGATGGACCGGGGTAGATGTATTTGTTTATGATGTAGAAATGTGCTGAATTTGATCGATGAGAGAGCATTCGCAGTGAAGGATTACTGAGCGGCTGTGGTGACAGATATTCTGTCCAACAGCTGGATGAACGCTGGATTAAAAACTCTGTTCTTATCAGAAAACTCCTTAGGGATTACACACATGCTCTTACTGATTCACACACACACACACACACACACACGCACACACACACGCACGCACACACACACTATAAACAACACGCACTGACCACCACAAATGAAAAATATTTTTAAACATCTATTTTAGATGTAATTTTTGTATTTGTGTTGGTTTTAACAAACTTTGATACCATTATTAAGAAAAATTCTAATTTAATGACTCATGTCATATAGTAAATTAAAACACAATAAAATATTGTCCTTACACCCTGTATGCATGCGTGTAGACATCTTACAGTTCTTTTTTCAAATTGCTTACACACAATTTCTGAAACTATGGCTCAATTTCTTGAAACTCTACACACAAAACCACAAAACACGCACACAACATGCAAAACATCTCTTGCAAAAGTAAACATATCATTCAAAACCATTTTAACTTTTCCAAAAATTGTGTTTTTGCTAGTAACTCTACACACAAACATAAAATGTTTGCACATAAAAAGCCACATGCACGCCAAACTACACACGGATGTGAAAAATGGAAAACACGACAGTCTCTTATGTCTTTTGCTTGTTCAGTGTGCAGTGGAGTGTACAGGGGTTTGTAACACGTGCATTTATGTGCACAAATACACTGTATATACAATATGTATGCAGCTATGCATAAATGATGAATGTTACAGTTATTTAACTGAACTGAATCTACACTGAAGTGAGTTGAGCTGAATATTGACACTATTGGCTTGTTGGCCAAGCTGCTTCTCAGGCGATTTTGAATTTGGTACTATTGTGAAGCTGCTGTGAAACAATATATATTGTAGCTTGTATCTTGTATGTACATTCAATATATATATATATATATATATACACACACAGTATATACACACACACACACACACACACACACACACACACACACACACACACACACACACACACACACACACACACACACACACACACACACACACACACACACACACACACACACACATATTTACACTATAAACAGAAATTCAAGGGGGTAAAAATAATTTCTGAGTTTTGATTTATATGTGATCAATTTATGTATAAGTGTTTTCACACATGATCATTGGGTGTAGTTCATCAGTAAATGAGTGTGGCATGCAGAGAACTTTGTTTAGAGCAAAAACTGAGTGTAAAGCATATAATGTGCTTGCAGTTTTGCATACTTGGTCTGAAGATTAGGTACATGAGTGCATAAAGCACTGAGTTGGCCCCTTTTTCCACTTTTAGTGTGTATGCAATTTGAAAAAACTGTAATAATTTGTTTTATCTTTATTAAAAATAAATAAATAATTAAATACCTTTTCAAGGTAAACCTATTTTTTTTAATGAAAATGATTAATCATTAACTCTATATCTAACTAGATAAACTAAATAATCTGCACCACATTATGTGTCTTTCACATAACCTTGCCTAGTCATAAAAAGGTCTAATTTTCAATTTTCTAATTTTCTAATTTCAAAACACTAAATAAGCTTGACACACAGTCACAAGTGTCTTCACGAGTCCTCTCATAATTTCCTGCATGTTTCTGCATGTTGGTTGCATCACATGACATTTATTTGGCAGACAAAAGTGTTTTCTAAAAAAAATCATGCAAAACTACTTACGGTTTTCTTTTCAAGAATTTCATTTCATTTTTAAAAGTATAGGCTTTTTCTTTATTATGGTATCAAGGCATGTATTTAAGATATTGCAAACATTAATTAATTTTTTTATATATTTTGAATAAATTAATAGATTTAGTCCAAACAAAAATGTCCAAATTGTTTTAATTTGGACTCTGTGCATGCTCTTTGAGACAGTGACCATCGACCTGCATTATATGACTGACAGACAAGAACGGTTTGACCTAAAAATATCAAAATTGAAACTACTGCGGAAAAAAAGACACCTACATCTTGGATGCCCTTGAGGTAAGCTAAAACATACCAAAATTTTATTTCAAAGTGAACTATCCCTTTAATACATTTTGTCCACCAAATGTCATTAAACAGGGATTTTGTCTGATTTATCTCACTTCTAGGGACAAATATGATCCTAAATTATAGCAAAGTACACACACACACACACAATATTTGTGAGAACCATAGATCATGAGGAGCCCACATTTGAACTGTATGGTTCTGAGCTGGTATAACTAATACGGTTTTGGCTCAGATGATGAATATGTCTATTAGAGGAGAGATGAGACTGATTGACTGCTTAAATCCCTTTACAATCTGTTAGATGTGGGTTAATATGTAAAAACTGGCCTCGGTTTACTAACTCATGTACGCGAGAGAGGGGGAGAGAGAGACAGCGAGACACAGCTCCAGACTGTGTCAGTTTGAAGTACAACAGCTTTAAAAAGTACAATAAGGCTCAGAGCTCCTCAAAGATCAGTCCAGTGCGGTCAAAGCCTTGCTGAGGGTTTGTGTACAAGAGCTGAACAGAGAAATAAAGAAGTGTCTCTCCAAAACAGAAAGGCTGAAAGGGGATCTAGCAGTGGTAAAAAGGATCACGAGGACAGAAGGAGCAAAATATCGAAAAAGGAGTGGAGATGTCTCAGGGTTTAGCGATGAGTTGCATCAGAGAGATTTGACCTAAGGCGCCCGCTTGCTCATCCAAGCCTCCAAAACAGAAACAGTTGATGCTAACTGGCTTTCATATATATATATATATATATATATATATATATATATATATATATATATATATATATATATATATATATATATCTGACAACATCCACTAAAGGACTTCTAATCATCCCAAGCAGCAACACCAGCAGATGTCCTAAAAGAATGGGACAATATAGATGACAAAGATCTAGTGTTTCCTCAAGTGTGTAAGAAAAAAAAAAAAAAAAAAAAAATTTGACACAAAAAAAGTGCTCACAATCATGTTGTTCCAAACCCATATGACTCTCTTTTTCCTGCGAGTCCCCATTCATTACCGTATTTTACATAATATGTTACATTTTGTATTATCTGAGACATACTGCGATTTATGTTCCAAATTGACTTATATAATGCAAATAATGTCAAGCACACAAACCTGAAGTGTGTGAGTTTATTTGCATAGTGCATTTGCCACATGCTCGTAGTTTAAGCTTCGCTTTGAATAAATTAGTTTAGGCTTTGCGTTTATAATAAATGTTGTTTATAATGAATGCCACTATGTATTTTTGTTGTTTTTTTATGTTTACATTTTTCATTCCTGTTCTGAATACCGTTAAATTTAAAAGATTTATTATGGAGTGAGGGACACAAAATACATGTTTATAGTGTTTCTGTTTTATTTAACAGAATCTTATATTATTTGCATGTAATAATAAAATGTGACTGATACAAAATTCCACTGATATACCTTCCCAAATGATGCATTTTATTCAGATCTGATGGGGCGAATGATGCAGACAAGAGTAATAGTCCCTGTTGACCTCATTACTGTGAGGTGTGGGGTCTACTTACTGTACAATACAAATACAAAAAATACTTAGGACAAATATCCAAATGCGTTTTAGAAAACATGCAGAATAAGGAAACACTGAAACACCTTTAACTAAGGCGAAAAAAGAAGAGGCCAATAGCACAATTTCATTTTTCAAAGCCGATCCCTGTACACTCATGAATAACCCAGACTCAGGAGCAGACTAAAGTCGTCTATTAAATTAGAAATAAAACTACCCTGTATAACTTTTGAGGAATCTCAAACTAGGAAATGTAGTCCAAGGATCCTCTTTTATGTACTTCAGTACCAGCTTTGATCAGATAGCTGATTATAATGACTGATTATAAAGTTTGAAATTGCCTTTAACTTCTAAACTGAGGTTGTGAGAAGCACCTTCAGTCGGCAGAGAATTAGTGAGCACCATCTGGCAGTACGGACCAGAAGGCATGAAAAACTACAAGACAGAAAATGATGTCAGTGGTGCAAAGAGGACAAAACTGAGACAGCTGGACTTCTTGACAAAATGTAACATTTCATCACAGTGAATTATTATTATTGTTATTTTTACCATAATAGATTACAGTATTCCTCAAATTGGCAACATGGGCAATTGCTGAACAATTTCTTTTTTTTTTTTTCTTTTTTTTAACTGAACAACTGCGAGTGACAAGATGCCATTAGCCTGTGCGCTAGACATTAGCATTTCTTTCACAAAATCTCACACTCATCTTTTATTGCCATATTATTTACTGTCATTGTTGATTATCTGTTATATTAGCATATATTAGCATATATCTGATATATTATCATTGGCATCTCTCTTACAAACCCTCTCCATTAAAAGAGGCTCAATTCGCTAGTCTGCAACTTTGTTGCATTATGCATAAATTAAAATCAGCCTTTGTGTTTTGCTGAGTGTTTTGTACCATAAATAAACACCGGATGTATATAAAACTGTGAATCAAGCCTCACAAACCACACACAACCCCTTGACTAAGACACACAACCCTAATGAATCCAGTAAGATAATACGCTAATAACAGCTAATGTGTGTCTAATGCTAATGAACAATTCCCCTCAAAGGACTTCACACTCTCCCCTCATCATTTCTCTAATTTTTGCATTATCAGCAGAAAATCTCTGACAAATCATAATGACACAGCTCTTAAAAAAAAAAAAAAAACAAACAAACACAATTAGCAGTTGCCTCATGTGCATTTTGGAGTTTATGTGTGTGTGAATAAATAAAGATGTTTTTTTTTTTTTTGCCAGATTAGCACTTTTCTGATGTAGGCTACCACTAATTAACCACATTTACTTAAGAGAAGAAATCTTTTTACATAATCTCGCTTTATTTGGAGTCTTGAGACCCATCAGCGTGTTCGGTTTTGCTAAATTAAGTATATATAAAAAAAATATATATATATATATATACTCATCATAAGTGTATAAACTGCACTTTATTAACATTAATAAATCAATTCCTCTGGCATCTCACCTCCACAAATCTTTTTTTTTTTTTCACGAATTTCTTTTTCCTGCAGTCTCATGCTGGTCCTCAGATGAGCAATATCTCCTAATACATTATGCGAACAGACTTTTGTGTTTACTGACCCCACATCTATTTGCAAGTTATTTAACCCATCTGGTAAAAGAAAATGTAATACAAAAATGTCCTTCTTTCAAAGCTTTAGATACTTAATAGCCACACACGCAAAATATTAATACCCGATAATTGAAATACATTCCGATTGTGATTTGATTTGTAAAATTATAAACACACGGAATATGTTGACCTTCTACAACCAAATGTAATAGGTAAATAGGAATTTCAACCATGCTTAAGATGATTTTAAATATGAGCTTTTAAATAAGAGCTGATAATACCAGGGGAAACAATCCTTTGAATTTGCAGTATTTTATTATGTACACTGGTTCTGCTAAAACCATGTAAGCTATATAAAAATAAGAATAAATCAGTTTAGTTTAATAAAGACAGAATTAACAATGAATCAATGCAAATGCAACAATTTTATTATTTTAAGTGACCCATTTAAGAAACCTCAATGTGATTTTACATTGTGTTCCTCACATGATTAATTTCTTTAATTTTATTGAGGTTCTACCAACTTATTGCTAGTTAGCAACAGCACTCATTAATAGTGAATGCCAACAAAAATTATTTATATAGTAGAACATGCAAGTAAATTTCCATTTTATCAATTTAATTGGATTGAAAGTAATACAATGTTTTGACAAAATGTTCACAAATTGTGTCACATTAACACATTTTAATGAAGTAAACTTAACTAAAAAATAAGTTTCTGACAAACAACTATAAAAAATAAAATAAAAATAAATGCTAAAGCAAAACGATACACTATTTTTGGTACCATGTTGGGTCGCCACTTGGTGTCAAAATCCTGAAGCGAAACCAGTCGAGAACCACCGAACTAAAGATAAATCAGCAGGGTGGGATGTGGAGAGAAATGAGAGGAGACAGAAAGAGAAAAAGAGAGGGTTGTGATCTTTCAAGGGAAAAAAATGCTACACTGGCTGAAGTATTTGAGCCCGGCAGCACAGGCCCCTCAGAAAGCCGAGTCCCCTTTCACCATCTCCACTTTCTCTTTTATTCGCTCTCCCCCTCATCTACTTCTGTCTGTCTGGAATAGATTGGTTATGATTCCTTTTGCTGCAGGCAGGAGAGCCGGTCTCCTCAACCGTACCTTACAAGCACACATACACACACGCACTCACACACACAATCACATTTTCACTCCTCTACATTCTCCATTATCACTTACATATACACAGCCTTAGAGAAGACAGAGCTGCAAAATCTTTGCAGGCTGTTCTCTCTCTCTCTCTCTCTCTTTCTTTCGCTCAGAACATGAGTTCAGCCCATAAAAGAGAAGGCCTCAGGGCTGCAGACGCTGGATTTAAACTGGACACATGTCTGAAATCCTCAATCAGCCAGAAATGAGAACAAATAACCTGCAATTGGGTAGTGTGCATTACGTTGTGTGTGTGTGTCTTTAGGGAACAAGAAAGGAGGGGCTAGCTGTCCAATACACAGGCCGAATACTCTTGTCTGGCTATATTGTGTGGAAAGGCCTTGAACTCAATGTGTGAGTGAATCCAAAACAGCGTCTTCCTGAATTTCTAGCACGAAGACATCCGCTAACCATCTAGGAGACATTAGCGTCGACCCTGACACAATCTCCTTTCAGCAGATGTTAATGTGCTTTTATGCTAGCTCAGAGAGCGAGGGGAATTAGGTTAGGTGCTTGGCATATACTGCAGGCGGCTGAAGCGTTGCTTGGATCTGCACTTAGCGGTTCACAGCTAGCTCTCTGTGGGGCTTTAGCCTAGGACTTACACAAGTCTCACTCGTTCCACTACAGAGGTACCTCTCGCCTTTCCACACCAGCCAGATAGCATCGCAAATTAGCCGCAAACATAGCTCTTTTAATGTAAAATAGAGATGTTTTTAAAGTGCTCTCTGCCTTGAAACAAAACATATTCAGGAAGAGCTCTCCAGCGCAGCTAATCTCCTGCATTAGCATGGCAGTTCCACACCACCACCTTAAATAATACATGTTACTAAATGGGGGAGGCTAAGAAACCCTCCCTTGTGTCCTTTCCCGTGACCTTGGACGAGACTGAAAGGTTTCCACTGATCTGTCTCTCTTTTTCTCTCTCTCTCTAAGAAAAAAATAAAAAGAGATTTCCTTAAGAGTATATAAAGAGGTAGTTTTTTGCTTTGTTCACATCTGGCAGAGTCTGGCTCTAATCCCACTCGGCACACTAGATGAGAAAGCAGTGGATTATGGGAAGAATAATCTGCACTTAGATTTTGAGCCTTCCAGCTTTAAACTTGAATTTGAACTTGAATTGATGTGACTGAAGCTTAGTGGCGCAGCTGTTCAAGGAAATACAAGGAAACATTTCTTAATGAGGGAGATGGAAAATAATTATTTCAAGATTTCAGTTTATACAAAAGTAATGCATTAAAAAGATTTATAAGAGAAAGTTTTCCAAAAAATATGATTTTTTGCAAACTTACAAATGGTCAATGCCAGAGCTGTTGCCTTTCGAGGGAACTCGCGATGCGTCGATGAAGCTTTGGGAACGCCCCTAGCGTGATTGCGTTTGAAGCATCTATGTCAACTAGTCCAATGGAACGAATGAGCGTCACGGGCGGGTGACGTCATGACCAGGAAGAGATAAAAGCGCATCCGGTACAACCGGCATTAGCTTCTGTTGCCTTAGCAAGCGATCTGTGTCAAAACTGTCTGTCTAGATTTACTGTTGTCTGTCACTTTTTGAGGAAAGTGGCGAGGCTCGCAATCCTCAGGGTGCTGGACCCGCTGCTGCTGAGGCAGCACGGAGAAAGCATACCTGGGGATCGCAAATGGATCCGAGGACCCTTTCTCCTCCCTTACCTGAGGGATCCAGTGCTCTCTCTTCGGTGTCGGGAGCCCGCTCTGCGGATTCTCCCGCCCGGGAAGAGAGCCTAATGCTTCAGTGCTCTAGTTCTGAGGAGGTAGATGTATTAAGCATTGGCAGTGACACACATAAGGGGGAAGAGGATTCGCCATCTCTTTCCCCCGCATATGAGGAGTTGGTGGAGGTTATTACTCGAGCTGTAGATAAATTAAATATTGAATGGCCAGCCGAGAAAAGAGGTGCTCGTCCCAAAAGCAAATTAGACGAGCGCTTCTTACCATCTAATGTTTCACCTCCATCGCGAGGCCTTCCATTTTTCCCCGATCTTCACAGTGAGCTGTCTAGATCGTGGAATAAGCCATATTCATCCCGTCTTTTCAGCCCTCAAGTACACACATATTCACAAATAAGGGGGCTCAAAGAGTATGGTTATGGATCGATGCCCCGGGCAGAACAGACGCTTGCAAGCTATTTGTCTCCTGGTACAGCATCATTCATGAAGGCCTCAGCTTTACCCACAAAGCCATTAAAAACAACTTCTAATTTAGTGGGTAAAGTATATACGGCAGCGGGTCAAGCCGGAGCCTGCCTTCATACTATGGCAGTGCTCCAAGCATATCAGGCTGATCTGCTGGGAGATTTGGACAAGAGTGAGGGGGTGGGGCCTGACGAAATTCGAGAGCTTCGTCTGGCCACAGATTTATCTCTAAGGGCTACTAAGGAGACTGCCAGAGCAATTGGGCGGTCTATGGCAGCATTAGTAGCCACTGAGAGACACCTCTGGCTTAATCTAGCAGATTTAAAAGAAAAAGATAGGTATTTTCTGTTAGATGCGCCTGTTGATACGTCTGGTCTTTTCGGCGGTGCTGTTAATTCAGTAGTTGAGAGGTTCCAAGAATCAAAAAAGCAGGCAGAGGTTTTTAAAAAGTTTCTCCCTCGCCGTGTCCAACTCACTGGGGCTGCTGGGCGTGAGCAGCCCTAGCCGTCTAGCTCCTCATATCGCGCACAGCAAAAAGAGAGTTCTCAGAAAACATTCTCAGTCGAAGCCTTCTAAACAGAAGACTGATCTGAGGGTCGTCCTTCAGGCTAAGAAGGCTTCGACTCAAAATAAAAAGTCCTGACGCTACCGGCGTCAGACCAGTGAGGGTTGCCTCAGCCGGGATGGAATGGTGTACACCTCAGTATATGGTGCCCGTTCCATCTCGGTGCCCTCAGGGGGGCCGTTCTGACAATCCCGCCACCCTCGGTGTTTCGGGGCGCAGCGGTCTCCAGCGAGTTTCTGGCGCAGTGTCAACTCGACATTGCGCTAGACTCGCGCCTTCTGAGGGAGGTTCAAAAACAGTCAGTTCAGGTGTTTCCTGCCAGTATGCTTCAGGTCCCAGAACTGGCTGTCTCAATTATACCAGAGGCCAGCCTTGAGAGGCTGTTTCCCTTAGTAGATTTTCTGGCGGAATGGAAGAAACTGCCAAATATATCTCAATGGGTCCTGCAGATAGTAGATGCTCAAAGATAGGGTGTTGCTCACGTTAGTACAGCCCGAGCAGGCTCTGGTAATGGAGCAAGAGGTGAAAGCTCTGTTAGAGAAGGAGGCTATAGAGCAGGTGTATTCTCCCGACAGAGAATCGGGTTTTTACAGCCGTTATTTCATTGTTCCAAAAAAGGATGGAGGGTTGCGTCCCATACTAGATCTTCGTCGTTTGAATCGTACAGTTCAGAAACTCAAGTTCAAGATGCTGACACACAGATCATGACTCAAATCAGATCTGAGGACTGGTTTGTCATGATAGATCTGAAAGAAGCATACTTCCATGTCTCCATCCTCCCTCAGCACAGGAAGTTCCTGAGGTTTTCTTTCGGGGGCAAAGAATACCAATATCGGGTGCTTCCATTTGGTCTAGCTCTATCACCCCGCACATTCACGAAGTGCGTAGATGCAGCTCTGGCCCCGCTCAGACTGCAGGGCATACGCATTCTGAATTACATAGACGACTGGCTGATTCTAGCGGAGTCCGAACAGTTGGCGGTTCGGCATCGAGATGTCGTCCTCGCTCATATGCAAAAATTGGGGTTGAGTGTGCTTTCTCCAGTACAGAGGACCATTTTTCTTGGTGTGGTCTGGGATTCGGTCACGATGCAAGCTGTTCTATCGCCTGCTCGTGTAGCTGCTATCCTTACAGCCACAAAAGAGCTAAAGCTAGGCCAGTCACGCACTGTGAAACAGTTCGAGAGACTGTTGGGCCTCATGGCAGCAGCGTCCAATGTGATACCCTTTGGCCTTCTGTACATGAGACCTTTGCAGTGGTGGCTCAGGACCAGAGGGTTCTCCCCGAGGGGAAACCCACTCCGTATGATCAAGATCACGCGGCGGTGTCTCCTTGCCTTGCTTATTTGGAGGAAACATTGGTTCCTGTCCCAGGGTCCGGTGTTGGGAGCTCTTTGCCATTGAGTTGCTATCTCGACAGATGCTTCCCTCACCGGCTGGGGAGCGGTAATGGAAGGCCGTTCAGCTCAGGGTCTGTGGAGGAGTCATCATCTCTCTTGGCACATAAATTGCCTGGAGATGATGGCCGTCTTCAATGCGTTGAGACATTTCCTCCCAGACATGAGGGGCCACCATGTGCTAGTTCGGACAGACAACACATCGGTGGTCTCTTATCTAAATCGCCAGGGGGGTCTCTAAAGCCGTATTATCTGGAGTTTCTCTCAAAGAGGTTTGTGATGCGGCGGGTTGGTCCTCACCGCTCACATTCGTGAGGTTTTACAGCCTGGACCTGGATGCTGCCCCAGGGTCTCAGGTGCTTAGTGCTTAAGTGTTCGTTTTGACAACATGTTGACACTCAGGTATTTGTAAGTTTGGCGATTTGGGTATTCTCGTTCCCAAAGCGTCATCGACGCATCGCGAGTTCCCTCAAAAGGGAACGTCTCAAGGTTACGACTGTAACCCTAGTTCCCTGAGTAGGGAACGAGACGATGCGTCGCCCTGCCATACTTCCTGCATCCCTGTGATCGACTTGCTTCGGCAATTTCGAAGCTAATGCCGGTTGCACCGGATGCGCTTTTATCTCTTCCTGGCCATGACGTCACCCGCCCGTGACGCTCATTCATTACATTGGACTAGTTGACATAGATGATTCAGACGCAGTCACGCTAGGGGCGTTCCCAAATGCATCGACGTATCGTCTCGTTCCCTACTCAGGGAACTAGGGTTACAGTCGTAACCTTGAGACGTTTCCTAATATAGTAGGCAAAAACCATTCGGACAAAATTAATCTACAAAGTTAAGTCATGGACAGAGATGGCTGTATATATGATGAACTTATTTTAGAGGGTCACAACCCAAAGGTCTGTTTCAATTAGGGACAGCAGTGAAAAAAACAAGGTAAATTCCAATGATAATAAAGCAAAATAAAAAAATAAAATGTTGACACGTGCCGAAATAAAATATTAAGTTACCAAAAAATGTATAATAAATGCTATTTTATTTTACTAACAAATTAAAAATAGAATGTCACCAAAAGTAACATGCTCTTGATATTTTTATTTATTAGCAACTATGTGCCAACATTATATTTTGATAATACTTATGATTTTACAAGTTTATATATATATATAATATTTTTTTTTTTATTTTTTTTATGTGCTTTACCAAGCATTACCACATGACACTCATGTTACAAGTCTTGTCTACAAAAAGTCTTTCTAAGAAACTAAATTTGCAGGTATCACAGAAATCTCCTGCCTAATGGCTTACACAAAAAAACAACATTTGTTGTAATCTGTTTTCACTGACTGAACATGTTTGATGGGGCCTTGGAATGTTTGCACAGTCTGGTGTGCTTTTCCAACAAACCCTTGTCATAATCTGACTTTATCACAAACCGTTGCTTGGATGACGAGGTACAGAATGCTTCACTGTCAACTCCATAGAAATGAATTCACACACAGGAAATGCAATGACTAATAGAAAACTAAAAACAAGGCAAAGCAAAACACTAAATAAGGCACAGCAAAGCATTTCAAATATTATTAAAGAATATCAAAGCAAATCAAAACAAAGTAAAAAAAAAAAGAAAAAAAAAGAAAAAAGCTGCTTGTCCAGGGCTTCATCCACAACCTCTTCCCTTTCAGTGTATGTTCATCCATCCTCTTTTCCAAACGTTAAAAATCCTGGATGGATGGCCTGTCACAATGCTATCACACACACAGACATTCACACCCAAGGACAATTTTGTGTACCCATCCTGTCTTGTGGGGGAAATCGAAGCACCCATACAATGCCCAATAAATGCATGTTTATTGAGTCAATGTGAACATTATCAACTTACAAAATGTCTTAAGTTTTATTGTTTGTTGGATCAGTACAAACCAGCATTAACACCTCTCTACTAACATCACAACCTCATGCATATTAATGCCCAAGCAAGAAACCAGATTGACTTATTTCCAGATGACCAATAGCAGGCTGTGTTAGCATAACCAGGGGGAGACTACAGACGGAAACTATTTCACGCTTAGGCAGGGTGTCTAACAAGAAAGAAGATGCATCCAAATGACAACAGATCCCTTGAAGAAAAGAAGAAAAGACATGGAGTGAATGAGAGATGCTAATGAATGCAGGGTTTGTATGTATGTATGTTTGTTAGCTTATTGAACTCACTCTTGAGAATGATTACACTTCAAAGACACCAATTATGCTCTTTTCCTCAATCTATGCCACCAGACAATGCAATTAGCATCAAATCAATGTTTTGGATCCCTGAGAGTCATTCTCCCTAAAATGTAGATTCTGTAATTAATTACTCACCCTCATGTCGTTCCAAACCTTTAAGACTTTCGTCCATCTTCGGAACACAAATTAAGATAATTTTAATGAAATCTGAGAGATTTCTGTCTCTCCATTGACAGCAATCACTTTATATACAGTAATGTACGGATTGAATTTAGGCTTTTATTCACACATAAACATTCATCAACACACATATCAGTTGTGATTAACGGAAGCTCAAGCATGTTTGCATGATATGCGAGAACCAATGAAGTCATTCTTGTGTTTTGCAGCACGTTTGAGCTTCAGCAAGAACCAATGAGGTTATTTTTGTGTTACGCAGCACGTTTGAGCTTTTGCAAGAACCAATGAGGTTCATTCTTGTGTTACGCAGCATGTTTGAGATTCTCCAAGAACCAATGAGGTTCATTCTCACGCATCTAGCAGGTTCAGTTGAGCTTCTGTTTGTTCGCTGTTCAATGTTTATATGTGACCCTGGTACACAAAACCAGTCACATGGGTCATTTTCTGAAAGAAAATCATAATCTGAAAGCTGAGTAAATAAGCTTCACATATGTTTTTTTTTTTTTTTTTTGGATAGGACAACATTTGGCTGGGATACAACTATTTGAAAATCTGGAATCTATGGGTGCAAAAAAATCAAAACATTGAGAAAATCGCCTTTTAAAGATGTCAATTTATGTTCGCGGTTTTGCTGCCTTCACTCACAAAAATAAATGTTTTATATATGTACAGTAGGAAATTTACAAAATATCTTCATGGATCATAATCTATTTTTGGCATAAAAGAAAAAATCGATCATTTTGACCCATAAAATGTATTGTTGGCTATTGCCACAAATATGCCCATGCTACTTGTGACTGGTTTTGTGATCCAGGGTCACAGGATAAAAGCCTAAATTCAATCTGTTCATTATACAAAGCAATCGTGTATCTTTAGAAAATTTGGACTAAACCGCTCAATTCATTTTGATTAGTTTACGAGCTCTTTATGGAGTTTCTGAAGCATCAAAGTGGTTGCGCAGCTGTCAGTGGAGGGACAGAAAGCTCTCAGATTTCATTAAATACATATTTATTTGTAGCCTGGCAAGCCAGACGTACATCAAGATGTTTAGTCTGGCAACTCACCATAGACACGGTCAATCTGATGGGCGGGATAAACGGCTGTCTTTCAAATTCCCTCTGCACGCAATAGGACAGTGCTTCAACCAACCAGAGCGTTTTCCCAACAGCGGAGCTAACGTTAGTTGATAGATTCAACTTTTAAATCTGGCCGACAAAACTACGAACACATCTTCCTTTTTTTAAGAATGACTTATGTTCTTTGTTCTTTTCTCAAAGAAAAACTTAACTCCAAGCCCTCCAGAGTCGCGGCCAAAGCCGATTCGAAAGACTGTTCGCCAGCAGCAGCCATTCTTTGTTTTCAAGTGGCAGGGAGCCGTCGCAACTCTGTCGTCATATGTTAAGCCCGGCCCCGCCTACTCTATACACGACGTGATTGGCCTGACCCAATTTAGGTTTTTGCAGCAAAAAGGTCTATTGAGAGTTGCTAGACCCACCCTGGCTGCAAAATAATTTTGCTGCCGCTAGGGTGCGTCTAGATTTCTAGGCTAATTTATTTGTGTTTCAGAGATGAACTAAAGTCTTACAGGTTTGGAATGACATGAGGGTGAGTAAATGACAACAGAATTTTTATTTTGGGGTGAACTAACCCTTTAACTTTTTCCTCTTGCCCTCTCTTTATCCCAAATAGCAAATGACCAACATCACCCACATGTGGCCAACATCACCCACATTCTTCTGGCCCACATACTGCATGGAATGACTGTGATGACTCAACCTGAGTGTGGCTGGCAATAGCATACATATTTGGGCCTCATCTGGGCCAACTATGGCACATATGGCTCAGTTCTGGCTAAAACCGGCTTGATGTGTGTGGCACAGATATGGCCCATATGACATTTGCCGCTGCCAGAACTGAGCCATATGTGCCACAGCTGGCCCAGATGAGGCCTAGATATGTATGCTATCTAGGATGTCTTTTACTTTTTTGTGTGTATTTGTTTGAGAGTTTGTTTTTGCATTTTTTTTCTGATCTCAAAGATGTAATGTGCTTGAAGTATTGGGTGTGCGTCTATAAAAAAAGCATTTGACAGTCTTTCGAAATGTCCACGCAGTATTTAGTACGTTTCCAAGAAATGCCAAGAGAAAGTCTGTATTTGTGACAAAGTTTTGGTTTTTAAATCCCACGCAGGTTTTAATGGACAAGAAGAATGTGTTTTTCCCCCTGCAAAATCTCACTATAAACAAGAGTGTGCCACACAAGATGTGAAACTATAATCGTCAGCTTCATGGTGTTCGTATGAAGTAGTATGAAAACAAGACGAAAGCATGGATAGGGAAAAGAAAAAGAAGTGTAGAGAGGGCAATCACATTTTGAAGCCTTGATCAGAGGACTTAGCTGCCACATCCTGCTGGTAACTTGCGTACATATGGCCAAAAAACATCCCTCCGGCTCATGGTTGCCATGACGACGCGACTCCTCTCACAGTACGTCTGCATGAGAAATACAGTGCAAATATATTCTAAAACAGGTACTCATTTAGAATGGAACAAACATCACACTAACGTGTATGCATGCCTCAGCGTGCATCGACATGCACAGATGCATTTGCAGGACACTCCAATTATCACACTTCACATTTGCTCATCAAAAAATTGCAGCTGAGCTAAAGAGGGGTAAGGGTTTAAAAAAAACAAAAAACATTTTGAGCTAATGTTTTCTCCATCATCAGGGACATCCAGGTCTCACTTCAACGTGTTAAATTATGATTGGCTCCCACAAGTCAGAGCCGGACATTTAGAACCTTCTTAGTTGAAATTAAAACCAAGTCAAGAAAAATTAGTTGCTATACTTACAGGCATCTGCAAGAGCATGAATAATAGATTGCACTGCATTTTCTTATTTGCGATCCAGAAGTGCACCCTTGGCTTGTGAAAGTCAAGCAGGCATGAAGTAGTCAGATCATACGTCTATGATCATCCGACCGCTGTCTCCTTTACATGATCAGATGTGTCTCATCATCACCTCATATGTGGTCATACTCTGTGTGTTATATTTCGAGTTGAAATAAATGTTTGGATTATTTTACCTTCTTGACAATGATGTTTTATTGGAACAAATTGTCATATTTGTATTTTCTATAAACTTTAAGTTTGATTGACTGAATTGATACTAAACCCAAATGTAAATGAATGTTTTCTTAAAATAAAATAAAATACAGGATTTTATATAATATATTACATTTAAAAACTGCATTTTAATCTACTATATTATTTATAAATAATATATAAATAATTTAAAATAATGGTATTGCAATAAGGTTTTATTTGATAACATCAGCTAACATAAAATATGAGTGAACAATACTTCTACTGACTTTATTAATCTTAGTTAATGTTAATGTTAACATATCCTAGTACGTTTTAAGATTGCAAATTGTATCCGTTAACATCAGATAATGCACTGTGAACTAACATGACCATTTTTATTAACTAACATTAACAAAGGTTAATAAATGCTGTAAGAATATATTGCTTTTTGTTGGTTTATGTTGCATTATGCATTAACTAATGTTAAGACCATATTGTAAAGTGTTAACAAAGTAATAGGTCAAATTATTATTATACTAAAAATATTTTAATAAATGCAAGTTCAGTTCTTGCTATATTATTGAAAAATATATTTAACAGTTAATCTGTTGAAGTGATAATTAAACCCAAACAATTAGTTAAAAAAACTAATTAAAAATCAAAACAATTATTAGTGAAAATCTCTTAAAAGATGAATATATCAATAATCACATTCCTTAAATATTTAATAATAGAAATGTAATTAAAAATATTATAATTTAAATAATAGGCTATAATGAAATGATGACGATGATTGATTGATTCAGTGGATAATCACGCCAGTGGCTCCATCACATTTCTATTGTAACAGATTTGATTGAGACAAATAGCTCTTTGAGTCCATCCCTGCAACATTACAGAGTGGCATTTGGAGAGAAGACTGAAGGGTTCAAACTGGGCCAAAAGCCTCCTCAGAGGATCATCTCTGGATTCTGACTGTTTGCTTTGACTTCCAATGGCAAATCTGAGACCACTGAAACTAAAAACCTCATCTGGCCGACTGTGATGCGTTAACACACCAAATCTCTCTCAGCCAATGAAATCACACTAGAAGGAGCTTTCCAGCAAGGCATTTGCTTGAGTATCTATGCTACAAACATTAAAGGACTCTTAATGACATTACAATTTCAAGCAAATCAGCCTTATAGCCCTGCGCTGTGTGCACAGATTTGCTGCTTTTATCTTAGATTGAACACATATAGTTTTCTCAGCGTGACACAATGAACATTTCTGCTCTTCGTGCGAGAGGGTAATGTTACGCAGATATCATCGCAGCCTAATGAATCAGCCGAGGTCTCCTCCTGCCTGTATGTTTGAGGCGGTCTGTGTGTATTTGAGTGTTGTGAAGCTTGTTTATGATCGCAGCATGAAAACAGCCATGTTCTGCATTTCCCTGCTGCTACTTAAACTCATCTCAGTGGGTCTGAGACCTGAATTTAAAAACAGTCTCAAAGTAAGCACAGTGCAGAAGCCTGAGAGTCATTCCCTGCAGCTAGAAAAAAAAAAAAAATATATATATATATATATATATGTCGGAAGACTAGCGCTCGCAGACATGAAATAGTTATTATTGTTTACCCAACAAAAGCTGTTTTGTTAATAGCATGTCCAGACGAATTAGCAGTTTGGTTACGGATGGTGAGATTCTCTTTTTCCCTCAGGGAGGGTTGCCAAAATGCTAAGATTGTGTGTGTGTGTGTGTGTGTGTGTGTGAGAGTGAGTGAGTGAGTGAGTGTTTGTTTATTTGTTTGTGTGTGTGTGTGTGTGTGTGTGTGCGCGCAATGTACAGGCAATTTAGATTAATATTTTGTCCACAGGAGATCTGAGCAAAGACAGTGTGACATACTGTCTCTCACTGTCTCATTTTCATTACTTAGTTTTATTTTTTTATTTTTTTATTTTTTTTGGTTAGTTATATACTTATATAATTAATAAAAGTATATATATAATTCCACTCCAGTACATTGTTAAAATGTAAACATTTAAACACATAAATAAAACAATATAATATTTAATGAAGTTTTGTTCACACACCAACTAACAATAGCATAGACTAAAAGATGGATTTTGGTTAATTGGTCAAAATTAAGATAAAGTTAAATTGACTAATCAATATTGCCAAGCCAGCATATATATATATCATGACAAAAGCTCAGAGTAGTTTTAGCATGTATAATTGAATATGGCAGTGTTAATGTATTTGGTCTTGGTGGACTAGATCTTCTGCTGCTGCAGAGCAAGTATGGACTTGCTACAGCTAAAAGATACACAGACACACTGATGTAAGCATGTAAGATATGCTGCTGCGTAATCCATAAATCCCCTAGCAGATCTAGGCAGGTGGAGCTGGGGGAGGGGGTGAGTTTCAGAGGAACTCCAATAGCGCGCTGTGGGACTAGCTTGCAGTAACAAACACTGAGCCAGAATTTAAATGTTGAGCTGAGCAAGCAATCTCATTGGCTGCAGGATCAGCAGAGGTCAATCAGCTTGGGTCATGCATTAATGGCATGATTGTTTCATACTCTATATACTGTATATAGTACCCTGGACCACAAAACCAGTCACAAGTCAGACGGATATATTTATGGCAATAACCAACAATACATTGTGTGGGTCAAAATCATAGATTTTTCTTTTATGCCAAAAAATCATTAGGATATTAAATAAAGATCATGTTCCATGAGGATATTTTGTAAAATTTCCTACTGTACATATAAAAAATATATATTTTTGTGAGTGGATGCTGCAAAATCGCAAACATAAATGGAAAATGAAAAGGTGATTTTCTCAATGTTTCGATTTTTTTTGCACCCTCAGATTCCAGATTTTCAGATCTCGGGCAAATATTGTCCTATCCTAACAAATCATACATCAACGGAAAGCTTATTTATTCAGCTTGTGGTCCAGGGTCACATAATACACACACACACACACACACACACACATATATATATATATATATATATATATATATATATATATATATATATATATATATATATTCCGAAATGCTTACAAATATCATTACACTTTCAATATGATCATGCACCTCTTGGAAATCTATAAATAATTTTGAGAGATGGTTTACAGTGATTAAAAGCTTCATTAATAAATAATTAACACATAGTATATAATGCTTAATGGATCATTACATTCACATAGCTATAATATAACATCCTTGTTAATTTTTAAATAAACTTATTAAAGATTATTGAAGATTACACACTGATTAACAGCTCATTAAAAAGCAAATTAAATGCTAACAAATCTCATTAGACTTTGATCCATTATGTTACCCAGTGAACTTTATTTTTGCATTTGTTGTGAAAAATAAATAATAATCAGTCATTTTAAGCACTTCACACACTTTTCATGTCATTTATAACCTGTCTGTAAACGTCATACATTTGGTCTTCGTTTGTTGTGGTGTGTATTTTTTTTTCTTCTCATTTATTAAATAATTGTTCATGTTTTTGTGGTACCCAATCTAAAGTTGAAATTATTCATTATTTGTTGTTTTATAAATGTTTACTAATCATTTAGTGTCAGACATCTCAATAGCAAAAGTGTCCCAAATGACCTGAAATGACCCTTTTTACACATCTCTGCAAATCATTTATTAATTATTTGTTCATGTTTTTGCAGTACCCAATCTAGACGAAACTATTCATCATTTGTAAATGTTTATAAATGTTTACTATTAATCATTTAGTACCTTTCTGTGCATTGTACTTTTAGATATTGTAATAATGTTTGTGTAAAGGGTTAAGTTTATCTAAATGCTTGCTAAAGACATAACACAACATAATTGTAATTTGGGTGCAAAACATGTTTTTATTTCCTCAACACCAGATATCCATAAACAAGATATTCCTTGAATCATACATTGACAAAAAAAAAGAAAAAAAAAGAAAAGGAAATACTTAATTGATTAAAACTATGTAATAAACAGTTTGAACCGTGTTTCCTCAAAGTAATCAAACTTTGACCCCGTGTACACTGCTGACCCCTTAACCAACTCTTAAACCTACCCGTACTTCCAAACCTTTCAACTAATCCTAAAGACTTTGGTTAGGCCTTTCAGGTGTAAAAAAATCTTTGATTTGACATACACATTTTTGTAAATAATAATTAAAAGTTTAAGCCAAACTACTTAAAGTTGGCATGAAACTGCGGAAGTTGGGATAGTCTTTTCTTCCATATTGTGATGTATATCAGAGTGAAACGACTTCTCGTACAAGAAAAAATGTAGGACGGGACTAAGTCAATCTGAAATTGATTAGATTGGATGATTGTGGTTTGCTATTGCTGTGATGTCATGTGAGTGACAGGTTGTCCCGCCCTCGCGCCAGCAAACGCACCATCAGAGAACAGAAGAGTTGCAAAAGGGAAGAGTTTTATTAAATATTGTGAATGGAAAATGCATTTAAAAAAATAACGATGTGCACGGATACATCTTATTTATAATAAATATTTTATATGTCATAAAAAATAAGAATTGTCAATTTTCATTTCACGGTAACTAAGGTTTTCATTTCAAGCACTTAACATTTTTATTAAATTTATTATAATATCAAGACATTTTTTTTTTTTACTTTATATCCTCAAATGTAAAAATGAATTTTCATTCAAAGGCTTAAGGTGTATTCAAGTTATTATTATGACCGCCGCTAGCGTAGCTAGCGAAAGCGGTCATATAGGGATTGTCAAAGTTTTTTTTTTTTTTTTTTTTTTGTCAATCTACTGAATTTTCCGTCAACGATACCAGGGACACCGAAACACCGGGGAACATGAAATTTGGTGAGCATGTAGCCCCACTAGACTTTTACGGAAAAAAATTTCGTTTGGTCCCCGGGGGCCACTCCCCCCCCCCCCGCGCTGGGCCCCCCCAAACCCAAAAAATGCAGTTTTTCCTAAATAACTACCTGAACCGTGGCACCGAGGATGAAGAAATTTGCAAAGTATGTTGGTCTTAAGGGCCCACATCAACCTAGCCCATAATCGATTGTCAAAGTTTTTTAGTTTTTTTTTCCCGTCAATCTACTGAATTTTCCGTCAACGATACCAGGGACACCGAAACACCGGGGAACATGAAATTTGGTGAGCATGTAGCCCCACTAGACTTTTACGGAAAAAATTCGTTTGGTCCCTGGGGGCCACTCCCCCCCCCCCCCCCCCCCCCCCGCGCTGGGCTCCCCCAAACCCAAAAAATGCAGTTTTTCCTAAATAACTACTTGAACCGTGGAACCGAGGATGAAGAATTTTTTATGGTATGTTGGTCTTAACGGCCCACATCAACCTAGCCCATAATCACTCATTTGTGATTTGCGCCCCTCCCATAAAAAATGAAAATGCAATATTATTCTGCTTTAATCGCCCCTATCTTCAGTGGAGATGTTCAGAACTGCACCATATTTCATGTGTATGATTAACTTGACATCCTCTGGGGGTATGCTAAGTTTCGTAGAATTTCATCCATGGGGGGGTATAAAATAAATTCATTTATGTGCACATTTAGTGACTGTACACTCATCGGCCTGTAGATGGTGCTGTTGAGCGAAGGGTTGCTGGTTTAGGATGATACTGTCACACACACACATGCAGGAATACAAACAAACGCAAGCATGCACACACACTGACATCCACACGCACAGACACACACCCATACACACACATACAAATCCACATGCACAGACACACACACACAAACACACATGCGCACACACAAACACACACACATACACACACACACAGACAGACATGCACATACTACTACTTTTTTTAGGTATATACATAAACACGCAATACAGCCAAATTGCTCCACATCATTTATTTTTGTGGAAAGCCAGTGCAGGCCTGAGCGGCGGTCATATTTTGTACCGCCATGCGGTACATCTAGTTCAAATGCATTTTTAATGATTTTTGAATAAAAGTAAAAATTTGTGCCACGTCATTGACCCTTTAACCAGCAGGCACAATTCATTCTTAACGAATTCCTCTGTATTTTATTCTTAATAAGAGATAGAAGGCGTTTGAGGTAACGTCTTGAGAGTCAGGCGCTGAGTGTTTGCCAGGGGCGAGCATCAGGGTGCAGTAGTGATGTTTTTTGAGAGCTAGGCCCTTACGGCTTGTCCCCAGGCAGTCGGTCCCCTGCGTTGACATCCTCTGCTCATCTTCACCACCACAGACGCTGTCTTTAAGTATTAGCCATTACTGAAGACAGATCACCGCAGAGAAAAACTAATACATCTAACAGCTCCACTGTGTGTGTAAGATTGCGTGTACAGATGCGAGTGTTTGTGAGTTGTGTGCTTGTGAGATCCCAACCAACGACACCATTTATGTCCTTTCTGTCTCCTTTACCATATTATTCTCCTCTTTTAATCTGTCTTCCCTCCTTTATTTGTCATCTTGACTGCCTCAATATCTTCTTTGTACCCTCCCGGTTCTTTCTCCCTCTCTCTCACCCTCTCGATCCTCTCTCCTCCCACTCTCCTTGGCAGTCTCGTTCATCTTGTTCTTATCCTGATAGGGAGCTTTGAGATATGCTCCTGTAATCACAATGTAACTGAATTAGTCTACTACATCACACTTACTGAGTATATAACACACACACACACACACACACACACACACACACACACACACACACACACACACACACATGCACACAATGATGAGTGGATTCTACAGACAAAACACAAACACACAGGAATAGATCTGCATAATAATGACTTTGTAAATTAATAAATGACATTTTAAATTACACTGCATGGCCGAGTAGACACAAACTAATCAATGACACAGGAAGATCCGCTCTTTTCTGCCAGTGCCGTAAGAAGCTGAATATGGTAAATGGTGTGTTGAAACACGTACACTGTGTCCTAACCAGATAAACATTATTTCTTCAATGCAAACAAGAGTTTCTGTTCTAACAAAATCACAACTGTGTTGATCACTTGGTTACTATTTATGCAGTATTGTCGTAGCCCGCCCATTGTGAAATCTTGCTGGTCCAAAATCCTGCACCACAATACTGTATGTTTTAGCTCAAATATTTTCTCAGTGTTGATGCGGACTGGTTAAACTACATGGTCAAAAGTTTGTGCCGTTCAGAACTGAACTAAGAATGGCCAGAGAAATTGATAAATTTCAATTAAATTTCTGAAATGTAAAATTTTTTCTAAATTGCTTTGGCTCAGTTCTCGAATAAGATTTGTTTCCCCTCAAAACAATAGAGTTAGATCTAAAAAATATATATATATATATAATAATTTTCCCACATCAGATTAGGGCACATTTACAGTAGCACCTCACTGCAGTACACGAGATCCAGGGGGCGGAGTTGGATCCAAATCTAAGGGGTGGAGATTGGTAGGTTTAGGGGTGGGTTTAGGGATCAGGGGGTGGATTACATGTATTACCCTGGATTTCGTGTTCTGCATTGAGGACCATCTCCAAATTTAAGCAAATTGCATGTGTTTTAGCCATCTGTATACAATTGTACAGTACAAATTGCACAACAACTAAATGCTGGCGGCTTGTTGATCAAAACTGTTAATTCTCAGTAAAACTGTCAAACTCTTCACAACTTCTAAACAGTCGTGTGAGAAAAACTGAGGCTTTCATCGTGCGAGCCTGAAATATCCATTCAGTTATCAATATCTGTCAGACATGCATGTATATTCCATAAATATCGGACATGGAAAGTTTGTAATGTCTGCTAAATTGGCAAATGGCCTGTCACCGTAATGAAAAGGAATCGCAATCTTATCAATCAACCAATCAAGTTTGGATGCATAAAATGGAGTTTGGCCAGCACAGTCACTAAAAATCACAGTTGCTTGTCGTGGAAGAGCAATAGGAAGATAAAATGCAAGAATGTGTGGTGGTGTTAGGGGTATGAACAAGTAATACATTTCTATAGCAAAATGTACTGTATAATTACAAATGTTAATTTCCCTTTTGAGGGAACTCGTGCTGCGCCTATGATGCTTTGGGAACGCCTCTGCATGATTAGTCCAATGGTGAGACGGAATGTCACGGGCGGGGCACAGAAGCTAACGATGGTCATTTGCGGTTGTGCATTCCTGGTCGTGACGTCACGCTCCCGTGATGTTCCATCTCGCCATTGGACTAGTTGACACACGTGCTTCAGACACAATCACGCAGAGGCGTTCCCAAAGTGTCATAGACGCAGCATCTCGTTCCCTTCTCAGGGAACTAGGGTTACAGATGTAACCTGACACGTTCCTTTTTGTGTACTACGGTATTGACTTTTCCCGGGTTATTTTTTTAAACATTGTCTGATTCTGTATCTAAAAATCTCAGTGTTATAGACAAGAGCATTCATCTAGACACAACCGATATTCTTGTGTAGTATAGAAATCAGTCAGTCAACATAAAAGTGGGGGAAAAACTAGTTATTAAAATTAGTATATGACAAATATTTCCATGGTGAAGAAAACATTTAAACATTTTGACCAGTATGGCTCACACGATGACAAAACACTTTTTTTGTTGTGTGTCATTGGCCAGTTTACTAAATAACTCGGTTTTGAAGCATAAATAAAAATAAATAAAAAATGGGTAACTAAATATTGCAGACATGCAATAGAGTTCTGATGTTCCAGCAAAAAGTTGTGACATTTGCACTTGATTAGAGAATATTAAAACTTGTGCCAAAGAAGGAAAATGTGCCAAAACGATTTAGAAAAACTGTTATTTGAATTTAGCAGATGCAAACAGAATGCAGAATTAAATTTGAATCAAATTTGAATGTAAATGAGTGTAATTTAAATTAATTTAAATTTAATTTACTAGAAAAGGAAGAATAGTTTGATACAAAGGTTAAAAAGCTTTAGATTGAAGTTAGAATAATAGTACGATAGATCAACAGACAGACTAAAAGTAAGAAACCCTCTAAAGACTTGTGTATAATATGATCCATTTGAGCACTTAATCTCTGAATCAAACAGTCAAATCCAACAATAAATGATGCTAAACGCCACACACTTGGCATATAAAGCTCATTCTGAGTCTGAATCTGAAGCTCAGTTATTTTTTCGGAGTTGAATTGAATACGCGATGGGCATTTGCTTGCTTCGGCTATGACCTATGTGCATGTCCTGAATATGGTTATGCATGGCTCTAGTGGAATTATGCCAGTTTGAAATGGCACAGTTTACATAAAACTTTTCTGTTTGATTTCTAATTCAAAATAATTCCACACCTCTTTTGTCTTTTGAGCGGTCATTTCTGTGCTCTCCGTGACTGACACGAAGAAAACGCATCTGAAGTAAAATAAAAAGATTAGGCCCTATCTCTTAAGGTATTGTTTTCCCCCAAGTCTTTTATTTTAATGTGCTATTTAAAATGTTTTTAAATATAAATGTAACAAAGTTCAAAGCGCAGGGAAGGAGGAGGAACTAGTGAATGGAAACCGGTAAACGGAAGTTTTAATGCATAGACAAAATGCAACTTAATTGTCCCAGGCCTGTGCCCGGTTGCATAAAGCACCTTAAGTTTTTCCCTTAAGAATGATACTTAAGGGGCGATTTCCCCTTACCTAAGAGAATAACTTTGCTGTTATTTATAATCTCTTGCATATAATCTCTTAAACGGTTCTCTTAGGTAAGGGAAACATTTAAGTGTTTCACGACAGCGATCCTGGATTCACGTTATAAAAGTCTGTTGTTGCCATAGATACGCAAAACACTAACACTTTCGCAGTTTCATCAAATAAAGTAGGCTAGGATATCGGAATGGATAATTAAAACAAAAAAAGAAAGCCTAATTGGACAGAGAAGGAGAAATGCATTCTTCTTGACGAATATGGTAAAAGAAAAACAATTTTTTACCGTTGCGTTTAAATGACGGGAAAGAGCCCCCGCAACCCGGTGAACCACTCTGGTGACAGACGATTTATGCACGTGGAAAACATCTCCACTACCGTCTGAAAACTCCCAGTTGCAAAAAAAAAAAACGCAGTGCTATAAGCAGTTGTAACACCGCAGGTAAAGAGTGGTTGCGATGTGTGACATGCAAGGTCGCCGTCTAGTTTGTTAGTGATGTCAAATATTGCGCGTCGATCAAATCGGTATTCCTGCAACAATTTTTCATCGCTAAGATGGTCCAAAGGGTTCTCCCTATCCCTAAAAATGATTCTTGGCACATAATGATCTTCAGCTGGTTACATAAATTCAGCCATGTTGTCTTATTTTTGTCTGCGTTACTCTTAAGGTTACGATTTCCAAACCTTAAGTTATACTTAGGGAAATGACCGTTAAGGGGTTTTATGCAACAAAAAAACAGCGTTTAAGGGAAATTCTAAGTGTTTATGATGTTTCACTTAAAAAAAAACTTAAGTAACACTTAAGGTTTTTTTTCTGCAACACCCTTCGGTTTAAGGGAAACATAAGGGAGAACTTAAGGGAAAATTACACTTAAGGTGCTTTATGCAACCGGGCACTGGTCTTTTCTCATCTTACACTGTCGTCACTCCTCCTCTTTTCTTTCGGAGCTCTGGTGCAGCGCTCAGTTTCCACTGCTCACACTCTTCTCTTCACTCTTGTTAGTAATATGTGCAGCTAAAATAATATAATCCAACTAATAGAAAGGGACATCCACATACTTTTGGCCATGTAGTGTTTGTCCTTTAAGTCCAAGAAGTAAAGAAAATGAGTGTGTTTGTTCTTCATTATGTTTTTTATGTCTGGGCAGCAGGTGTGTGTGCGCACACAGGGTCATCCGCTCAGGCTAAAAAGACGGACTGCACACTTCACTCCCCCAGTAGCTCCTACAGCAAGGCTAATGCAGTGACCTCAAAGTTCAAAGACAGACAAAGAAGGAGACAGGACGGCGGAGATTGAAAGGGTAAAGCGAAGAGGTCTAAAGACTGAAGGTGACATCCCAACCCCTTATTCTCAAACAACATCCCTGAGGCGGTTTCTCATTAGGCTTCAGATTATCACATTATTGCGACGGAATCATAATGGATGCTCTTTGCTGACCCCACAGGGCCGCCGCAAAGCCATTACATCACCGGTTTTAACCAGTCCAAAACCACCACCATTCTCTCGACTTTTATGTCTGCTGTTTTCTTTGTCTTTCTTTCTTTTTCTTTCTCTTGCCCTCTCTGTTTCTCAGAAATGGTTCCTTGAGAGACTCCATGTCAGCTTTTATGTAAGAATTTCTTTCAGCTTGTTCCAGTTCCAGAAGTATACTGTATGTGTGTGTGAGTGTGTTAGAGAGACAGAGCCCTTCATTTTCACAGATCCATTCAGACCTCAGTGAACCTCTGAAGAATCTCTTAGGCCATATGACCCAAGTGAGAATATGACTTGAGAACATGAAGTAACAGTTGGTGAGGAGAAAAGATATCATAAATAATATATACATCTACTTTACTCTTACCATCCTGCCCGGTCCCTTAGATCAGCTGAACTTGGTTTATTGTCCATCCCTCGTTTCCGGTTGTCTACTGTAGGTGGAAGGTCATTTAGTGTTAATGCTCCTAAATTATGGAATTCACTACCCCTTACACTTCGTAATATCTCATCTGTGGCTACATTCAAGACTCAGCTAAAAACATAGCCTATCTATTTAACATGTATTTTGGAGAATGTCACTATATGTGTCCTTATGTGATTGTAATGTGTGTACGTGTGTGTAAATGTATTGTAATGTACAATGTAAAGCAACCTTGAGCTACGGAAAGGCGCTACATAAATAAAACTTCTTCTTCTTCTTCTTCTTCTTCTTCTTCTTCTTCTTCTTCTATAAAAAGACTTTTCAAACTCTTCCAGTCATGGCAGCCCTGAACCTGCATTAATCACCATGCATTAAAGTTTACGGAATGAAGTACTGATCTCAAATCTCAAATGACATCATTACAGGTACAAGACAATTCTTTCATAAGTTTGTTTGCTGATAAATACAACTCTGTGTCATTATTCCCTTTCGTGGGAACTTATGCTGCATCCCAGTTGACGCTTTGGGGAATGCCTGCATCGTTCCTCAAAGCCCGATACTGCCCACCAAAGCCCGATACTGCCCACCAAGCCTTGTTGCAAGACTTCTTCTCTGGTGGGCAAGGCGCAGATGGCGGCAGGTCGGAGATTGTTTATATATGATGGGAATTTTGCAAGCATACCAGGATGACCTGCTTAGGGAATTAGACGAGGAAGAAGAGGTGGGGCTTGATGCTATTAAAGAGCTGCTTCGGCCACTGATTTAGCTCTCCGTGCCACTAAGGAGACGGGTCCCACCATCGGCCGCTCCATTGCAGCTCTGGTGGCTAAGGAGAGACTCTTATGGCTGAACCTCTTGGGTATCAAGGAGAAGGACAAGTCTTTCCTCCTTGATGCCCCACTGTCGCCTCCTGGCCTATTCGGCGATGCTGTGAGCAGTGTCGTTGAGATGTTTCAGGAAGCAAAGAAACAGGCAGCAGCATTTCAGAGGTTCATACCGCGTCTACATCAATCCCATGGGGCTGCTGCCAAAGGGCAGCCGCAGCCATCTACATTGAGCTCCTCATACAGGCATAACAGACGAAGCAGCACTTTCACTCGAAGCTTTAGCCCGAAAAGACGGATCTGAGGAAGGCTTCAGGAAAGAGGTCCTGATGCGATGCGTAGGTCTCTGAGGGCGCCCCCTCCCATGAGAGAGGGAATTACATCCGCTCCTTTGCGGAGCCCTCAGGAAATCGATTTGTCAACCCTGTTGTCCACGGCGCTTCAGGGCACAAAGATTTTCAACGGACCCGAACCTCATTGTCCGCACGAAAACGCTGGGTGTCATAAGGGGTTCGCGACAAGGAGGCCTATAGAAATATCAGTTCACTTCCTCTAATAGACAGATTACTCTAATGGACTTTCTGGCAGTTTGAATAGCTATACCAGAGGTGTCTAAGTAGGTCCTGCATACAGTACAGAAAGGATACAGAATCCAGTTTGGGCATCATCCACTCAGGTTCAATTGGGTACTGACCACGATAGTGGGCTCAGAGCAGGCTTGGATTAAGGAACAGGAGGTGCATTCTCTTCTGGCAAAGGGGGCTATGGAACGTGTTCCTCCACCAGAGAGAAATAATAGGTTTTACAGCTGGTACTTCATTGTTCCGAAAAAAGGATTGGGGGTTGTGTCCCATTATAGATTTAGGCAATTAATCTGATCTCTGAGGAGATACAGGTTCAAGATGTTTCAAATCATGTCCGAGGACTGGTTTGTAACGATTGATCTGAAAGATGCATACTTCAACATATTCATCCTTCAACAACACACAGGAAGTTGCTGAGGTTCGCATTCGGGGGCGAAGCATACCAATATCGGGTTCTTCTGTCCGGCCTAGCATTATTCCCTCATTAACTCCTACAAGTATCCAAAATCAAAGGCCAGGTTATCACTGTCTCTTGGCAGCAGTGTCCAACATAATACCTTTTTTACCTGCTGTACATGGTGACTCAGGACCAGGGGTTTTTCCCCGATGGGCAATCCTTTTCACACAATCAAGGTTACTCGCAGATGGCTCCGTTCCTTGATCATGTGGAAGAAACCTTGGCTCCTGTCCCTGGTTCCATGGTAAATGGTAAATGGACTGCATTTATATAGCGCTTTCAACAGACCCATGGCCACCAAAGCGCTTTACATATGCCTCACATTCACCCATTCATTCACTCATTCATACACTGACGGCAGTGTCAGCCATGCAAGGCGCCATCCAGCTCGTCGGGAGCAGCCGGGGTTAGGTGTCTTGCTCATGGACACCTCGACACTTGGACACTTGCTCGACACTTGGTTCCATCCCTTGGGGCATCCTGCCATTGAAAGATTTTGTCGACAGATGCATCTCTCACAGGCTGGGGAGCGGTCATGGTCACTCAGCCCAGGGCCTCTGGAAGGAACATCATCTCTCATGGCACATAAATTGCCTAGAGATGTTAACAGTAATTCTAGCCTTATGTCATTTCCTTCCAGAGCTCAGAGGGCATCCTGTTCTAATAAGAATGGACAATACGTTGGTGGTCTCTTATATAAACCATCATGCCCTCTATGCAAACTGGCGCATCAGATCCTCTTGTGGTCCCAGGGAAAACTGATATCTCTCAGAGCACTGTACATCCCTGGGCATCTAAATTTGGGAGCAGACATATTGTTGAGGCAGGGGCTAAGGCCCAGGGAATGGAGACTCCACCCCAAGACTGAGTTGATTCTCAGGAGGTTTGGACAAGCAGATGGGGATCTGTATGTGTCTCGAGAGACGACTCACTGTCTGTTGTGGTTCTCCCTCACATCCAGCTCATCTGGGACTGGATGCCATGGTACAGACATGGCTGAGGTTACGTTTGCATGCCTTTCCCCCGATCGTTCTGCTCCCGGGAGTTCTAGAAAGAATATGCCAGGACGGGGTTCGCCTCCTTTTGGTAGCCCCGTTTTGGTCGGACAGAGTGTGGTTTTCGGACCTGTCAGCACTCCTAGATGGTCTTCCGTGAGAGATTTCAGTTAGGAGGGACCTCTTATCGAGGTGGTAGATTCATTCTCAACTCTAGATCTCCCTCCATAAGGAAACTATATATTTGGTGGAGGGTAGGGATGGGGCCGATCCGATCCAGTATCGGTATCGGGACCCGATACCAGCGTAATTCACGTATCGGATTTTCCCGATCCAACCTGCTGAGATATCCGATATCCATGAGTCATGTCTGCGCTCGCTTTAACGTCTGCTGAAATGACTCCAAAGTCCAAAAGTGATTCCCGCCGGCGAGTCTGCTAGCTGGCTGCAAACTGTGGAATGGATTTCCTGAACGGAGGCGCGGCTCAATGAGACACAGAGTTATGAGACACGCCCCCGCTCAGGAAATCCATTCCACGGTTTGCGGCTAGCCAACAACGTCCGCTGTGTGGAATACTTAACACTGGAAACACCGCAGAGCAAGACAGCAAAATGCAATGTTTGCAAAGCTGTAATTCAGAGCCTTTTAAAGCTCCCTCGCGTCGTACAACACAACGAACGCAATCAAACATTTAAAAAAGCACCACGTTACTGTGCGTTCACACCAAACGCGAATAGCGCGTCAAATTCGCGTCTACCGCGTCTATTTGGACGCTTGAATATTTTGAATCCATTCGCGCGACCAGAGAAAAATTGACGTGCGTAAAAAGCAAAAGTTTGAAACGAAATCGACGCGCGTCTGAGGCGAAATCCGCTTGTTTGTTTGCACGATGCTGATGTTGATCGAGCATTCATCGAGAGAGTGAATGCATCGGAGCGAGGATCACCCTTCAGATAATGTGTGTGTAAGATGTTTACACTTGCACTTTTCTTATATTTCAAGACGCAAGTATTTGACATTTTGGTAATGTAATAAATATTTACATGACAATCAATTTGAAACCCTTACAGTTGCATATTTTTTTTTCAGAATGGGATTTTTCCTGTTAACAGGATTTCCTGTTTTTCTGACTTCCTTTTCTGACCTTATACTTACCTCAAGTTGCCTTTTGGGACATACGCATACATACGTACATAACATATCATTCATATTTCAGCAACATATAAAATAAACAATAATGATAATAATAATATTAAATCAAACACAGCTCTGGTATCGGAATAGTATCGGTATCGGCCGATATCCAAATTCAGGTATCGGGATCGGATCGGAAGTGAAAAAATGTGGATCGGTGCATCCCTAGTGGAGGGTATTCACTTTATTGTGCAGACAGCACAGATTAGACCCAGTTAACTGCCCAGTGGCTTCAGTGCTGGAGTTTCTGCAAGAACGCTTCTCTGCATGTCTTTCTCCGTCAGCACTTAAAGTTTATGTGGCGGCATTTGCGGCTTTCCGCACACCCACATGGATCTTTGGGGAAGCACCATTTGGTATCTTGTTTCCTTCGTGGTAGTCCCGGCCTGGGACCTAACCATAACATTGGAAGGGTTGTCTTGGCAACCTTCAAGCCCTTGGATTTGTCAACAAATAAGTGCATCACTCTAAAGATGGCATTTCTATTAGCGATTACTTTAGGTAGGAGAGTAGGAGATCTGCAGGCCCTGTCGGTTGCCACCTCCTATATTGAGTTGGCCCCGGGCTCCTATATTGAGAAGGCTATTCTCCACCCGAGGCCGGGTTATGTGCCCAAGGTAGCCACTTATGTGGCCCGGTCAACAGTCCTTCAGGCCTTTCATCCTCCTCCTCATGTGTCGGAAGAACAAGAGAAGCTACATTTATTTTGCCCTGTCAGAGCTCTTAAAGTCTACATACGTAAGACTTCTCAATGGTGGAAAACTGACCTCGAAAGGGGAGCATCTCAGGTTACGCATGTAACTATGGTTCCCTGAGAGGGGAACGAGATGCTGCGTCCACTTGCCATACTTCCTGCATGCCTGGGAGTGGCTTGCTCCCGCCTATCAAAAGCTGATGCTGTTGTGATGCCATCTTCCCTTTATAGCTTCCGCCAAGGATGCAAGGTGACAGTATATAATTTTATAATGTTACAGAAGATTTCTATTTCAAATATGTTACTATTTTGAACTTTCTATTCATCAAATAATCCTTAAAAAAAAAAAAAACATTATAAAGATTTCTACAAAAATATTAAGCAGCACAACTGCTTTTAACATTGATAATAATAAGAAATGTTTCTTGAGAAGCTAATCGGCATTTTAAAGTGATTTCTGAAGGATCATGTGACACAGAAGACTGGGTTAATGATGCTGAAAATTCAGCTTTTGTATATTGTTTTTAAAATAGAAATGATCACATTTACATTTAAATATTTCTCCTTTTGCGCATGTGTTTGTACAATATTTGGACCCAACCTTAACCATTTTTACTTGATTTAACCCATAAAAAAAGGACTTTTGTTTTTAACTAAATTTGTCAAGGTGATTTAGTCAAATAAAAAAAAGCACATTTTGAATAAAAGCAGTTATTTTAAATGTTACCACATGAAGCACATTTTTGGCTTCCTGAAAAGACACTCTTCAGTGTAATATTTTATTTTATTATACATTTTTTTTTTTTACATGATCTGAGATAAAAAAGAAATATTTATGATAACATTGTTGTCAGAATTTATTGCTGATTTGTAGGAGTGTAATGATACCCTCATGTCACAATTCGATATATATCACGATACTGAAATCACAATACAATATTATTGTGATTCTCCAAGACATTTGATAAAAGGTTAACAAAAAATGTAGTTGATTAAAATGCTAAATTTGATATTACATTGTGGGTGTAAATGAATAGGCTTGGACTTGGTGTTGGTAACCCAATGCACAGGACAATGTTGACACTGGAATAAAAATATGCATGATTCTGAAACTGAAAATGCAGAATTATTTTAGACGCATATGCTTACACTCTGTCACTGACTAGATAAAAAAAAAAAAAAAAAAAATTAGGCCACTTTTTACTGGGAACATAAGACATTTGGCATTATCAGCACCCACAAATATTCCCCCATTGCATTATTATACATTGTATTCAACATTTTATATAGTAGTTTAATGTAGTACTGACACTAAAACTCTGAAAACTTATTATTTTGGATGAACTATACACAATACATTTTCACTATCCATGATACATATTGTTGCATTTTTGTATTGCGATATATTGTGACACGATATATTGTTACACCCCTACTGATTTGAAATGTTGCTGAAATGTAATAATGACAATGAGTTTGATCAATTTCCCAATTCCAGTAGACAGGAGCTGTATTTATGTGCCTCCTTAGAAAACAGCTGCCCTGGGGGGTTTCCAAGATGGCCGCAGAGTGAACTCACTTGCCTTAAAAAGATTTTGATTGCACTGAGGGTTTTGAGGCGAACTAATCTACTCCTTTGTTCACTTTTTGTTCTGTGGTGCATCATGAAGATTAAGCCACAGTAATGAGAGAAAAACACAGTTTAACTGAGACAGTGACTGTGGAGATGAACGGAAACAGAATATGTCTGATCTCAGCAGTGATTGTATCTGTGAGGTCACAGTTTTATCAGCACTGTAAACACATTACTGTTTCCCCCTCCAACAGAGAGAATGAGGGAGGGAGATTTATATACAGAAAAAAAGTCATTGTTCCAGATTTCCTTATTTAACTTTAGCATTTTCTCATACACACAATAACACACAAAGTGGATTGTGGGAGCATGCTTACACAACAATATACATCAATGGGACACTGAGCCACTGACAAACTGAACAAGTTTACATTTGTTTACATTTAGCCACCTTAAAGGGTTAGTTCCCCTAAATAAAATTGTCCTCAATTACTCACCCTCATGTTGTTCCAAACTTTCATTCTTCATCTTTGAAACACAAATTAAGATATTTTTAATGAAATCCACAGAGCACTCGAATTCAGCGAGCATACACGGAACACTCCAATTTCGTAAGTGGAAGCTCAAACATGCTTGCTCTATGTGTGATAACCTTTAAATAGAGGGACAGAAATCTCTCCGATGTACGTTTTTTTGTGTGTGTTCCAAAGAAGAACACAAGTCTAATGGGTTCGGAACAACAGTAAATTTTGACAGAACTTTCTTTTTTGGGCAAACTATCGCTTTAATTACAACTTTGTCCCACTGTAAACTTGTCAAAGTTATAAAGTATACAATAGAAGTTAAACAAAAGTTCTCCATTTTGCTCAAACATTTTATTATTACCTCATCAGCACTTTGAATCAATTATGGTTTGTTGAAACCGTAAGTCTTTGCTGTTCAACAGTCACATTGCTGCTCTTAAAATGTTTTTGTGTATCAACATGCCCTACTATAGCAAATACTTTAGATAAACAAAGACGGTGCACTCATATTACTATGAATGGGAGAAAGTGCAACTCACAATATGGTGGAATAAAACCTGACTTCGAAGTAAAAGAGCCAATCGCCAATTGGTAAAGACATTGCGTCACTGCAGCTGCCATTATAAGCTCCGTTGCTTTAGAAACAGTCAGTGTTCTGATTTGTGTGTGCACAGACTGTGCATGTGCGTTGGCTAGTTCAGCCCTGAAAAACACCTTTTTTTTTTTTTTTTTTTTTTTTTTGCGTGTCATGATTTGATTGTTTGGAAGCAAAATTTATAAGACAGTTGTTGTCAGATTTCATTGGTGATTTTCAAATAAGAAATTGAATCGTAAGCTTGGTGAACAGCTTTGGAGAATTTGATGTGTCTCTATTCAAAGAAATAGGAGCTGCACTTGACTGAAATAGCTGCCAGAGAGGCATTTCAAAGATGGCCACCGAGTGAAATGACTTGGCTGAAAGGGACTTTGACTGAAGTCTTTGACCATTCGTGTTGCATCAAAGTTGTACAACTTTTTAACTCAAGACCCTGTGCACGTTTCATTCCGCTCCACTATCGTGTTTTTATATATAAGCAAAAAAGCATTCTGTTTGAATTGCATTCATTCAGCCTACTGCATTTCACTCCTATAAACCTAAAAACGCTAAATCTACATCAGCCAGCGCAACATCCACTGCTATGACAATCAAACACAAAGACTAGCAGATGGACTGCATCATTAAATGAGAGACTGTCACCAGTCATTATTACATTCTCATAGAATTGCAGGAAAGACAACTGTGGCAAGGGAAAAGTCACCCACAGTTTTCAAAAAATTATTCTTGACATAGATGATTACTGACAGACACATGCCATTGAAATGCTGGTGATGTTAGAGTGATGCAGTGTGTGTACTTTACATACAGCAAGAGGTGCCTCTGGTACTAATAGTACTAACTTGCACACTTTTTTTTTTTTATATGAAGTTCAATGATTAAAGACACACAATGCGCACAAAATGGATAGACTTAAAAGATGTTTACTTACTGAATCTAATCTAAACCCCAGATCTAAACATGAAGTTAATTCTAATGCTTTGCAGCACACTTAATTTCATTTGGGGCTGTTCACATAGAACACATTTTTGCTGTTAAAACAATATGCGGCACAAAATCCAACTGCAGTGCTGCAGCGTTGATGCATGAGATGCTAAAAAAGCAGCAAGACTCTGTCAAAGACCATCTAGTGCATATTTACATAGAAAAAGCAATTAACAACAGCACAGTGGAACACAACACACCATTCAGTTGGTGATTAGCTGACAATTCTAAGCTGCTAACAAAAGCTAGCACAACATATGCTGTTTTCAGATGTCAAAACATACACGCAATTGGTGACTTTCATCACAGCATCACAATTAATTGAACATAGGTACCGTGTGAATTGTAATGGTTTGAGTGGAATGGCCATTTTTGCCATGTCTTCAGTTGCTATGCACTTCTAAAATATGGCAATTAAGAAATATTGTAGGTGTTTCTTTTTCTTTTTTTTCTTTTTTTTATCAAAATGTTTCAAACAAAACGTGCTTTATTGGGGATACCGTTTTATTTGCAATAATTGTATAGGTTTTCCAATGATTCCAATAACACTTCCAATGTTATAACCTATTTTATAACATTTATATAATGGGATTTGACATCAATGATTTCTGATTTCAAACCTCATCATAATGTTTAAAGCATAGCAACCATTAAATGTTTAAATGAGTGTCAGATTTGAGTGTTGTGATTTACAGAGAATGAAAATAAAACATAAAACTTTCTGTTTCACATAAAACTTAAAGATAAAGTAGTGAGCAAATAGGTACATAAATATAATACAATTCATTTGAATGTCCTGGGTAAAGTACAGTAATCCTCAGAGACGAGTGGAAAATGACACCAGAGTCAAGTCAAGTCAATTAAGTCATCTTCATTTATATGGCACTTTTAACAATGTAGATTCTTCCAAAGCAGCTTTACATTGATAATAGGAAATTAAAGTAGTGTTTTGGCTTTATAGCAGCTCTAGATTAAAGTTATTGTCCAGCTAAAGTTAGTTTGATTGATTCACTTCCGTCGCAACAATCATTAGTTATTAACTTAGGGGCCACTAACACGACACCATTTTAACAGAAAACTCTTAAAGGAGAACGCTGGTCAATTTTAACATTGAGCTCATTTTTTTGTAAATTTGGAGTGCTGTCAGTACAGAGAACAACGACAAAAATCGGTGTTGCCTACACCGTGTTATCCTCTTTTTAAAATTTGCACCCTGTTGACTTAAATGGGGCGAGTTTTAAACCTGCTTTTAGCCTCTTAACATCCTTGATGTGTCATTACAAGTGCCCAGCTATGTGAGTGATTCCTTCAGAAGTGAACACGGTGAATCTGACTGCAGTAGATGTGAAAGATATGAATAAAAGTGATGTTAATTCAGCCAGCACACATACCTGTATTTACTTCCTGTTTTCGGTCGAAGTCCACAGTAGTCGAGTGTCGAGTTCACGCGCATGATCATAGGTAACTAAGCAACAGTGGAGAACTCGACAATCGACTACTGTGGACGTAAATACAGGTATGTGCGCTGGCTGAATTAACATCACTTTTATTCATATCTTTCACATCTACTGCAGTCAGATTCACCGTGCTCACTCGAAAGGGAATCACTCACATGGCTGGGCACTTGTAATGACACATCAAGGATGTTAAGAGGCTAAAAGCAGGTTTAAAACTTGCCCCATTTAAGTCAACAGGGTGCAAATTTTTAAAAGAGGATAACACGGTGTAGGCAACACCGATTTTTGTCATTGTTCTCTGTACTGACAGCACTCCAAATTTACAAACTTACTTACTTTCTGCGCAAACTTCAAAAACGCGAACAAGTGAGAACGTTTTAAATATGACAAATAAAGAGTGACATCTGAAAAATGGAACAAGAGTGACATTTTGGTGACGTGTGATAAGTCGCTAAAGTCATGCTTCCTCATGACTGTGCTTTTATAAAATATTTCCTAAATTACAACACAAGACTCTTCCTTTTTTAAAGGTCAGAGTTCAAATGATACTGCATAACAGGAATGACCCATAGTTAAAGTACTAAGTAACACTAATGAACATAATGGTTACACCTTTCGATAGTCCACTTTAGACATTCTACTAAACATAAGTAACTTTGAAAATACTCATTGACTTGCGTTCTTTGTAAATTTGGGTTTCACCTTGTCACGATTCATCATTTCATTATCATATATATGCCCTTGGCAACTAAATTTTTTTGTTCTTTCTTTGAGTCACTGCTGTTGTTTTGATGTGATTGTTGTGCTGTGGGCATGTTCCTCAGGGACTGCGTCTGCACCTTAATGCACTAAGTCAAATCCATTAGAGACACATCACTATCTAATTACTGAGTTTTCAGCTAAGGACAAGACGCACACACACACACACAAACACTCACTCACAGACAGTAAAATGCAGAAAAAAAGTGTCTGTCGGGAGATGAGTAGATGACCTCCCACATCTACCCTTCTCTACTCTCAAGAAATGAGAGTTAGGGAGGAGGATGGGGCGAGAGAGATTTGACAGGCAGAAATCTCTGGCCCATTACATCAAGATCGATATTGTGAGTGTAAACATGGTGATATATAGGTCCTACCCGGCTGCCGGGTAATTAGAGTGTCAAGGACGGCGCCATGTGCCAAAGTCTTTGAGCTGGAAATGTAACATTTTTCCTTTTTTTTTTTTTTTTACTATTTGAAAAGCAGTGAACAGGCTTACAGGAGATGTACTTATCTCGAAAATCCCCATGACTTGGTACGATCGCACAGCACCTGTTGTCACTCGAATTTTCTTCTGGGTTTTAAGCTGATCCACCATCAGATACTGCTGCACAAAGTGGATAAAGTGCTGCTGTAAGTGATTTAGATCTTCAGATCAGTTGCCCTATAGTGTCCTTTTCGTCATCCTCCTCTCGTTCAGTCACTCTTTTGCTTCATTCGTCGCTGCCGGTTACAGTCATGTTTGCGGAGGGTAAGAGAGGGAGGCTTCGGCTTTACGACCGTGACCGTGTTTCACAAAGGTCGCTAAATGAGAAAACATTGTGGGAGGCTAATCAATTATAAACAGCAGCTTGCCTGAGTGGCCAAGCGCGACGGCCAAATCAGCCAGGCCGGTGATAATTTATCTCCCAGAGACTTTTCATTTTACCCAGAAGGCCATGGGGCATCTAGCTGCCTTACTTAGGGCCGAGCAGGGCATAAATCTCATTGACTCATGGGAAATGGTGTGTGCGCTGATGTAGGTGTGTGCGTCGATACGCAATCCCAGTATGACTCAGGTGACCTATGACTGGATACTGTGCCATCCTGCAGTTTTATTGTTTAGAGGAGTGCAATTGAAAGATAAAACCATGACCAAATAAAACACTGGAATTAACTTCGCACAAACACATTGAGTGTGTATGTGTGGCTGAGTCATCATGCAGTATCAGATGACACCCGTGGCGGCCCTCTTTCACCCTGCTCACCCAGCAGTATTCCCCCTGCTGCTTAACTACTGAATCAGACACAATAATAAATTGAGATTTACATTAAACTCTCAACTAAATAAACAAGAACAAATAATCACTGTCAGTTTAGAATGATCTGGAAGAGAGCAAACAAGCTTTTTGGGAGAAAAGTATGTGTGATTTTGTTAGAAGCAATGAGCCGTTAACCAATACTAACCAATAATAGAAGTCCCTTCAAGAGAAGGCAGTTGAACTGGTGGCCATCTTGGTAACACACTTGGGTAGCTATTTTTAGTTATGCAAGTACAGCTCTTTTGTAATTGATTTTGTGACAGAGCTCTGACACTCCTGGTTTTTGTCTCATCTTTGTCTGAGCCGTGCACTCAAATGTCTACGTGCCTTGTTACATGTGCGGAGCGTGGTGTTTGGATCCCGGCACATTGGTGTAGTTTGGTTTCGGTTCTGTGTCGGGATTCAGACATCCATGCTCCGCGTGTTTGTCTTCTGTTGAAGCTCACGCTCGTCCTTGTGCGCTGTGTCCTGTCTTGTCTTGTGTTGTGTTGTGTTGTGTAGCGCACAGCTTGTGTTTTACACTAGCTGTGTGCTTTCATGTTGTCATGTTCTGTGTGAACACGTGGCTTATGAGTGCTCTCATTGGCTGCAAGTTTATGTCTTGTTCTGTGTAAGCACATGGCTTGTGATTAATTTTACTGGCCATGTGCTTGTGTTTTGTGTGAGCACATGGCACAAGGAAACACATGACAAGCCATGTGCTCACACAAAACACAAGCACATGGCCAAAAATAAATATACAGTAAATAAAATCATTCAACTTAAGGCTACAATGATAAATGAGACAATATAGACCTACAAACGTGTTAAATTGTATATGAAATGTTTGTTAACGTTGTTAATGTGTATGTATATGTATATGTGTGTATATACATATATATATATATATATATGTATATGTGTGTATATATATATATATATATATATATATATATACACACATATACATATACATACACATTAAAGGAACACTCCACCGTTTTTTGAAATAGGGCTTATTCACATTCTTTTATACATTTACATAGGTGGGTAAATGCATTTTTGTCTCAGTGCATGCATTGTTTTAGTTTGACAGGGTCGGCGCTAGCTTAGCTTAGCACAATGAATGGAATCCTTTGTTGCCAGCTAGCATGTCCTGAGTAAAAGTGATAAAAAAAAACAAAAACAAAAAAACACGTAATTACTTCTTGTGGCCTGCGTATTCACAACGAGTACAAATAGCGATGCAGATTAACACTAGGTGATTTCTTAGGCAGATATTGACTTGGGACTATATTATGGGGAAGCACAGGCGAAGCACGGCTACTAGGGCGAAGCACTGCTACTTGGGCGCAGAGATATCACGCAACACATGAAATCCCACGACTTCTGTCAACATACCGGTGTGAATAGTAGCTGTCTGGCTATTTTCCCAACAGTACATGAATGGCGATGAACATGGCTGATTTTGTGTGAGCCAGAACCATACCAATATACAAGAGATTACAGAAAATGAGTAGAAATAGAACGACAGGAGGAGGTTGCGATCGCTCAACGGCCCGAGGACATGAGGATGAGAGCCAACGCGAACTGGTGGTGTGAATGTGGGGGAATATGCCGACTGAAATAGTGTATGTGCTGAGGCGAGTGGGACAAGTTTCTGCCATCGATAACCAGGCTCAACGTGTCAGATCAAGATGAGCGTGCCCGCAGTTGTGTCACAGCTACCGCGGATTTCACGGCGTTGATTCATCCGGCAGTACTCGATTTTTTTTTCCGGTGTGATAAAGTGAACTGGAAAAAACGCCCCACGCCGAATAGACCAAATGGACAGCTGTCCACAGAGTAAGTGATTATTTTAAACATGACACATGTATAGTAAACTGCTTGTAGCCTTCTCCTCTCTAGTAGTTATACTAAAACTACTGAGTCAAAAGAACCAGGCTAACTCGGTGAGAGAAATATAGCTAACTTAGCCCTCAGTCATTTCATTTTACGGGTAACGATAACAGCGATTTTTATTTTAGTTTGGTTGTTCATGCTAAACAGGTTGAATTCAACATGAGGTTATACTAGAGGAGGCTAACGTTATTTGAACCGTAGTCTTCTCAGCTTCTCAGCATCTATCGTACAACCGAATAAAGACACAGATTAACATAAGGAAGAGTAATAAAAGACAACTCACATGTGCACTTTGTTCTGCCTGTGCTTTGAAAATAGATGGGATGGGGACAGCCGTATGTTTCAGACGTAGTACTGTCTTTCTGGGCCCATATTCCATTTTCCTCCGGTGCAAAATGCTCTTTGCAAACACGATACTGTTTGATTTTGTAGAGAGGCGTTGAAGTACAGATCTCCAGAGCAGCTAGCCATTTATTTCTCAGTTCCACATTCGATGGAATTCTGTGAAACATTACATTCGTGTATGTCCTTTGCTTGTTCTCACAACCTTTTGCTACGCAGATAATTACCATGTTTGCTGTAACTGTAGCTGTAACTTCTCAAAAAAAAAACAATCCAAAAGCGAAGACAGCCTCTCAACGCTATATTTATAGCCCTAGGCCACGCCTATTTCGGCGGGACGCTATGCAAATGGGAGCGAAGCACCCCCATTGGTCAAGCGTCAACAGGGCCTCTCTCGATAGGCTGCTGCAGTTACCGCAGAGCAGCCAATAGGCGCGCAAAGCTGCCTCGCCTATGTCTGCATGCTGCTGCAACGCGTTTTGCATTATATAAAAATTAAAGGATCATTTTTGGCTTCAATATCTCACGGAAAGAGACTTTCCCCCAAGCGTAAGTTCTTACGCAGTACTCGTTCCCTCTCTAGAGAGAACCGAGGTTACGTTAGTAACCGAGTACGTTTCCCAGCATAAGTTGCCAGAGTAACTGAGTTCGAACTATTTTAAGTTTGCTTTATGAAACAGAATCAACCGACAATAAGTCTGACTAACCAAAATAAGCCTGGCTTGTATTCTAATCTTGTTTTATGGAACAACCCTCCGTGCTGGTTCGTTGTCGTACGCACGCTGAGTGTTATCTCTTAGCTCGAGTCGAGTCTTCCCCCTCGGGGTAGTTTTGTTTGTATTTTGTTTTATTTTTATTATTAATAAAAGGCCTTTGTTTCTGCAATTGAGTCCTCGCCTCATCTCCTCAACCCCCTCACCTGACAGGAAGTACCTAAATCTCAAAATGGCTTTCCAAACTCACATTTATATAACATATTTCAAATCAGTAAAGGAATCTGACAGTTATGGTATCTTTGCTTAAATAATGGTAAAACAAAAATTCTGAGTGATCTAGCTAATGTGCTTGTGCAGTACGGCAACACGACACTAAAAAAAAAAAAAAAAAAAAAAAAAACTGATTTTGCATTATTTGGTGTTTCTGCAATATATTTTATATATATATATATATATAAAAACCATTAAAAACCAACAACATGATTTTTCAAAAGATTAGACCTAGAAAAATTGCATCTGCATAGAAAATAAAATTTATTTAAATTGTTTTTAAAACCATTGATTTTTATTTATTATTAAAGTAAAATCTTGAAATAAGAAATATATTTCAATAATATAATAATCTGTAAAATTGTTACTAATATGCAAGTCTTACTTTTTTCATTTTCAAATGTTAAACCATTAAGCTTTTATTTTGACAGATTGCTGAGAAATATGCATGGTAGCACTATGTTCATTTACTCACGTTCAGTTCATGACATTAGTTCAGCATCTCGGAGCAGCTCAATTCACAGTAAATAAACCAAGGTGTTCTGTATCTCTGAAACTATTTAAGCGATTTGATGACAGCGTTACTGCAGCTGCTGCTAGAGACCAACAGTCATAAAGTGTGTTTTGAAACTTCTGCACATTAGTGTTGCACGATATATCTGAATCGATTCGATAATGCAATATGGCTCAATGCAATAGTCAAATCACGAAGGCTATGATTTAATTAGGTAAATATATGCACTGCCAGAAAGGCCAAGCAGATTTAGTGCTTTTATTTGGAAGATAGGACTTACTTTACTAGAGCCACCATGTTAAGTTGATCATTTACAGACCATTAAATAATTACTCATTGTGGGCACTGCAGTTTTTAATTGTTTTGATACATTTGCATGCCATGGTAAGGCCCCCATAACCCCATACTATTTTTATTTTATTTTTTTACTTAAAGCACTGCATGGAATGTTGTAAACCAATGGCCTGGACTTCATTTGACAACAGTTCTCTGTCTTCTGCCTCCCTCCCTCTGATGCCCATCACTTTGATGGGACCCATGGCTACTTCTTTGACAGGACTCATGCCCACCTCTTTTGACCTCTCTGATGAAGTCATTGATTGGTTCCTCTACCTGGCGGTCTATCCTGTTTTACGTTGACGGATTGCAAATGCTCACACACACATTTTAAACATGCATGGTAAACAATTTAGATGAATTTAGAGGTTTTGCTGATACTTTGCAAATACACAAAATAATCAAACCTATATACAAAAGAATGTATTGGTATGTTAAATGATTTATTCGTTAATAGGTTAGTTCACCCATAAACGTAAATTCTGCCATAATTGACTCACCCCTCACCCATGTCATTCCAATCCTGTATAACTTATTTTTTTCTTTAGGACATAAAGATATTTTGAGAAATGTCCATGTCCGAAATCACACGTCATTAGGTTTAAAACTTGTTTCGCAACAGTTTAAATGAACTTTCTTTATACTATGAATGAAATTTGTATGTACTACATCTGCCATGTTTTCAGTCATGTGACCTACGGTGTAATACTAGGGAAGTAGTCCATTTCGGACACAGCATCAGTGTTTTTTGTTCATACTATGAAAGTCAACTAAAATGTTCGGTCACTATAACTAATTGGTTATCATCAATCTTCAAAATTATCAGACATTTTTGTAACAACAAAGGTGAGTAAATGATGAAAGATTACAGAGGCTGTCGGGGAGATTAAACATCATCACGCAGAACAGGTAAACTCAGTCTGCTTTTACAGCCTCATTATGCTTTTAATTGTGCTATTATGAACTATTCTAACAATAAAAATATTTTTAGATAAAAATCGAAAGAGTTGTCGGAAGCTATGTGATGGTGACGTTGAAGTTGTGGGACCTTTGTGTAGTTTGTTTATAGCCTACCTTTTGCTTTTTACTTCTGGGGACTGCATTTAGGCTTCAAAATTCATAAAAGTTGTGAAAATTATCTTTATGGACAAAATGTGTAAGTGTCATGTGTTGTTCACAGTTCACATGCAACGTGTGTTGATCACAGAGCTTGTTTTTTGCAATTATCCAAAAGCCTATGGAAAAATCTTTTGTTTTTGTTGAGGGAACCATGGCTGATGCTAACTGTCGGATGCCCTACAAAGTGACGTCATACCTCCACCACTCTATTGAAAATCTCTATATGGTGCAGGCTGATCTGTTTGCAATCACATTGTTCTCTATAGGGCTCAGCTGATTGGTTCCTGCTCAGCAGCCAATGAGCTTGCTGCTCAGCTTTCAAATACTTGGTCAGCGTCTGTGTAGCAGTTTGCAGTGCTCTTTCAGAAAACCTCACCTTCCCCACCTCCACCTGTATAGGTCTGCAATGGGTAATTAATGTATGCTACAGCAGCAGCATGTCTCACTTGCTCGCAGCAGCATGTCATATATGTATTGGCAGTGGCAGTAATAACCAACAGCACCAACACTGATCTATTCTGCCAAGACCAAACATATTAACATTGTCATATCCATTACCATATCAAACACTCCAAGAGTTGTCATGTCAGAAATATATAAGATTTCCATTATAAGATTTCTTGCAGAGGCTGTCAAGTTTTTTTCTTCTTCTGTTGGTATTTGATAGAATCCATGATACCATGTATCTGAACAAGATGTCTAGAACTTCCAGCAGAAAAATAGGCCCACAACATTAAAGATCCAGCGGTATATTTAACCGTGGGCATAGGGTACTTTAACCCTGTTTGCACCAAACCCATCTGGTGGGTTTGCTGCCAAAAAGCTATTTTTTTGTTCCATCTGACCATAGAACCCAGTCCTGTTTGAACTTCCAGTAGTGTCTGACAACTGAATATGCTGGAGTTTGTTTTTGGATGAGAGCAGAGGATTTTTTCTTGAAGCCCTCCCAAACAACATGTGGTGATGTAGGTGCAGTCTATTTTTATTTATTTATTTATTTTAGGCTTTCTGACCTCAAGACTCCCAAAACAATTTTCTGCAATTCTCCAGCTGTGATCCTTGGAGAGTCTTTGGACAATCAAACTACCTCGCCGTGAACAGGGACAATATAGACACAAGTCTTCTTCCAGGCAGATTCGTAACATTTCCAAGTTGATTGGACCTTCTTAATTATTGCCCTGATGGTGGAAAGGGGAATTTTAAATGCTTTAGCCATTTTCTTATTGCCACTTTCTATATATATATATATATATATATATATATATATATATATACACACACTCACACACAGTGGGGAGAACAAGTATTTGATACACTGCCGATTTTGCAGGTTTTCCTACTTACAAAGCATGTAGAGGTCTGTAATTTTTATCATAGGTACTCTTCAACTGTGAAAGACGGAATCTAAAACAAAAATCCAGAAAATCACATTGTATGATTTTTAAATAATTAATTTGCATTTTATTGCATGACATAAGTATTTGATCACCTACCAACCAGTAAGAATTCCGGCTCTCACAGACCTGTTAGTTTTTCTTTAAGAAGCCCCCCTGTTCTCCACTCATTACCTGTATTAACTGCACCTGTTTGAACTCGTTACCTGTATAAAATACACCTGTCCACACACTCAATCAAACAGACTCCAACCTCTCCACAAGGGCCAAGACCAGAGAGCTTTGTAAGGACATCAGGGATAAAATTGTAGATCTGCACATGGCTGGGATGGGCTACAGGACAATAGGAAAGCAGCTTGGTGAGAAGGCAACAACTGTTGGCGCAATTATTAGAAAATGGAAGAAGTTCAAGATGACGGTGAATCTCCCTCGGTCTGGGGCACCATGCAAGATCTCACCTCGTGGGGCATCAATGATCATGAGGAAGGTTAGGGATCAGCCCAGAACTACATGGCAGGACCTGGTCAATGACCTGAAGAGAGCTGGGACCACAGTCTCAAAGAAAACCATTAGTAACACACTACGCCGTCATGGATTAAAATCCTGCAGCGCACGCAAGGTCCCCCTGCTCAAGCCAGCGCATGTCCAGGCCCGTCTGAAGTTTGCCAATGACCATCTGGATGATCCAGAGGAGGAATGGGAGAAGGTCATGTGGTCTGATGAGACAAAAATAGAGATTTTTGGTCTAAACTCCACTCGCCGTGTTTGGAGGAAGAAGAAGGATGAGTACAACCCCAAGAACACCATCCCAACCGTGAAGCATGGAGGTGGAAACATCATTCTTTGGGGATGCTTTTCTGCAAAGGGGACAGGGCGACTGCACCGTATTGAGGGGAGGATGGATGGGGCCATGTATCGCGCGATCTTGGCCAACAACCTCCTTCCCCTGGCTGGGTCTTCCAGCATGACAACGACCCGAAACACACAGCCAGGGCAACTAAGGAGTGGCTCCGTAAGAAGCATCTCAAGGTCCTGGAGTGGCCTAGCCAGTCTACAGACCTGAACCCAATAGAAAATCTTTGGAGGGAGCTGAAAGTCCGTATTGCCCAGCGACAGCCCCGAAACCTGAAGGATCTGGTGAAGGTCTGTATGGAGGAGTGGGCCAAAATTCCTGCTGCAGTGTGTGCAAACCTGGTGTGCAAGAACTACAGGAAACGTATGATCTCTGTAATTGCAAACAAAGGTTTCTGTACCAAATATTAAGTTCTGCTTTTCTGATGTTTCAAATACTTATGCCATGCAATAAAATGCAAATTAATAACTTAAAAATCATACAATGTGATTTTCTGGATTTTTGTTTTAGATTCCGTCACTCACAGTTGAAGAGTACCTATGATAAAAATTACAGACTTCTACATGCTTTGTAAGTGGGAAAACCTGCAAAATCGGCAGTGTATCAAATACTTGTTCTCCCCACTGTGTATATATATATATATATATATATATATATATATATAATTGTTTTATTTCTTTTATTTAGTTTAATATTTATTTAAAACTAACTCGCAGCATATAATTATTAACAAAATATATTGTATGTAGACTTGGCCTTGAAAGACTTGTGAAGGCAACATAATGTGATTTTGATATGAATGACACCATGGATCATGATCAGCACCTAGGCTATTCTGATTAAAAACACCAGCCCTTATCTTCACTCATTCCCTACAGCATCTTGAGCAACTTGAGCAAGAACAAATGGCACCCAGCGAGAACGCATTGACCTGCGATACAGCACTGAATTGTGATTAATGCAGCAACAACTGTTTCAAATATACTCTACAATTAAATTGTGTTAACCAAGGCGTTTATTACATACAGTGGCAAACAAAAGTGACAACAGACTCATTGCCAAGCTGCTCCTAAGAGATTTACCACCCCGTTCACAAATTTCAGCACGCTCCGTATACACTCCTGGACCTCTCACAACTAATCAGCAATTAGAGAACTGGATCCAGAAGCTCTCTGACATTCAACATCTAAATTAAATCATATGGCCCAGCAGCACATGATAGGGAGAGACGGGGGTCAGATAGGGGGATTGAGACCCTATGAGCGGAGATGGTTAAATGAGGTTAAGACACCATCATGCCCCATTTACATGACATTATGCAGACCTGCGGATGTCTATCAATGAGCCTATGCGCTAAACAAGTTCTGCAATTAGCCATCGACACATCCCCCCCACACACAGCCTGTCACATTTCATTACAGCTCTCATCTGAAACAAAAGCATTAGCTGACACACTCATCATGTCCTGTGTGTGTGTGTGTGTGTGTGTGTGTGTGTGTGTGCGTGTGTGTGTGTTTGAGAAAGAACATCTAGGCATGCTTTCGGTCGGTGGAAGAGAAGAGAAGAGTTTATCTCAGTGTGTAGTTCAAATAGGATACAAACACAAACACCCAGCAGTCTGATAAACTTCACTTCACTTCACTGTTTTACTGACACTTTTTTATTACTGACTAAAAACTAAGTTTATTTATAATCAACATTTCTCTTGCCTTATCTACAATTTTGACTGGATTTTTCACTGCAGTGTATTTTGAGATTTCATCCTCGGTAAGGGTAGTTGATGCTTGCTAATTCATTCAAATAAATGTTATAATTCAATCAAACAAAGGTAACCACACCACACTACTTTTTCTCTGTGTCTGATTTACTTCACGTCAATTTTGCAAAAACGTATATATCGCAAAAAAGTTTTTACACTTGCATGAGGTGGTTTTTCAGGCAATTGGGAAAAATAAATATTTCACAAAACTGCAATGGAAAGTGTTTTTTTCGCATTTTCAGGTCACCTGAAACAGGGGTATCTTGGAGTAATGGGCGTGTCGAAAGATAAGGGCGTGTCAAAAGGTAGGGGGACGTGTCGAAAGGTTTCTCATTGGTGAAAAGAGTTTCCTCCTGGCAACTGTGTTGGCCAATCAGCAGTAAATGTAAGCTTAGCGTTAATGTAACCCAGGTTGAAATCTGGTAATATATTATTAGTTCTGCTGCCCTTTAAGAAGTGATCTCATGCCACCCCAGTCATGTGACTGTGCTTGGCCAATCGCGCAGTAGAGCACAAGTTTAATTAGGCTGCAGCTTCTTCCTCATTCAGAGGTGTGGGGAAGCTGATCGGCAGCTGTGGACAGGTTTGTGTTCAACAAACAATTCACTCTTTTGCTTGATTTATTCTTTTAAGTTAAACACATCATTGTAACTTTTAGAATAACTTAGTGGCTGCAGGGGATTGTCACCGTCACCAGATTGCCATATGTTTACTTAGAGGAACTGGTGAGTACTCTGAATGAATGAACTACATGCTGAAAGCTAACATGTTAGCCAAATATTCACCAACTGGTTTTGATTAATTTTATGCTTTTGTGACATTTGCATTTGTGGGTTACAAATATATTTGTTTTCAGTAAGTGTGTTTATATGTAGTAAGGAAATCTGATTATAGTACTGTTGAATTTATTTGAACTTTGTGCAGCCAATACAACTTTAACATTGTACTGTTTATTGTGTTGTCATACCTTTAATGTTTATTATTTGTAGTTTGTACATTTATTGATTCATTTTGTAATAATTTAGAATTGTGTGCACATGAAAATGATATCTGAGTGTGGAATGAGCTGATGCTTAGTTTCAACTTAGCCCTGTTATTTACTGGTCCTGTTGTTGTACTACAGGCCAGGTTTTTTCTCTCTGTCTGGAGACGAATGATGGCGAGCCGAATTTCTATTGCTGGGAGCCTACCATCCGTGTAGCATCCACTGAATAGCCATCCTACTGGTCTGGTAGGAAGGTTGTCCACAGCCTGTCCCCCACACACTTCTCCATAGACTAGTGCTTCAACCCCACATACACATCCTTCACATGATGAACAATAACTTACGGACTTATCACTACAAACTTCCATAAAACCCTTGTGGGTTGTCGCGCTGGTCTTGTATACCATCTATTGCTGGGACAGTTCTTTTTCTTTTTGGTTTTTGTGTGTGTGTATTTGTTGTAATTTATATTAGTATATACTTGAACAACAACTACCAAGTGCACTTAACTATAAACCGGTTCAACTGCAGTCTGTAAATATTTTGGGTTTCTTTTTCTTTTCTTTCGTTATTTCTATTTGTAAATATTTTGTTTGATTATTTTGCAATATATGGTACCTGCACCAAATTTAAACTTATGTTTCTGTGTTGTTACTGACCACCAGCTCCTGTAGACGAATTTAGACTTCTGTTATTTTACTAGCCTAAGACATATTAATATCGGTTAACCGTCTCAAACACCCGTTACATCTTGGCGAGCCAGCCAGGAGCCGGTTTGTACAGTAATTAACATTTTTATAATAACAGAAACCGTTTATTCAGACTCACCAGTTCGTTTTTGCGATGGAAGTTTTCGAAACACTCGGGATAAAAATTCCTAATGCCGTCTTAGTGGATGGGCCGGTTGAAGAGAGTTCCTCTGAAGTTATAGATTTTCTTGATCAATATGGCGACATTAATCGCGATGACATTATTGATGATAGCGAATCCGAATTTCATCATATGCTCGTTGTTGAATTTGTGTCAGGAGCGTCAGTAGCAAAACTGTCTTCACGACTGCCGTATACATTTATTTCTGATGAAAATAACGAATTCCATATTAGGAATTTATCCCAAATTTACACTTCAAAGTTGGGTGGTTCAAAGACTGACACTTATTTATCTGACTTGAAAGGAATTGCTAAAATGTCTGGAAAAGATTATTCGATGGTTCTTGGTGAAATGATGTCCCAGATACAACAAGCTATAGCACAACTTCCTCCCGCTGCTGTAAATGTCCCTAAAATTGAACAAAAGATAGCTGACCAACCAAAAAACCCTCCAGAGCCATTTGTACCTCCTTCTGTACCAAGTCGAACTTTTGGTCCAGTGTATGCTCCCTTACAAACCTCTCTCACCCCACCTGCTTCTGCTTTTAACAGTGCCGGTATGAACAGTGCCGGGGGACGACCGATTGCACCTGGTGACCTTAACCCTCCTGAGGTGCAGCGTTACGTCGTGGAGCATGTGGTTCGGAGCAGTGATACATCCATGCATGCCACCCACCGGCTGAGACCATTCTCTGGTAAAGTGCCCAGGCCAAACCATGAAATGGACTACGACACCTGGCGGTCTGGCGTCGAATTAGTGCTGCGTGATCCAGCCATATCTGATCTCCAACGCGCCAGACTAATTCGTGACAGCCTGCTGCCCCCTGCCTGTGACATGGTGAAACATCTAAGCCATGATGCGCTGCCTGATGTGTATCTGCAGCAGCTGGAGTCAGCGTATGGCACTGTCCAGGATGGTGAAGAACTTTACGCCAAGTTCATGGACACTTACCAAAATCATGGAGAGAAGCCGTCTGAGTACCTGCAGAGACTCCAGGTGGCACTGCAACATGCTGTGAGGAGAGGAGGAGTATCTGAGGGAGATATGGATAAACGTTTATTGGCTCAATTCTGCAGAGGGTGTTGGGACAATGGACTGATTTCAGAACTCCAACTCAAACAAAGGAAATCCAGTCCACCATCTTTTGCTGAACTTTTACTACTCCTGCGAACAGAGGAGGACAGAGAAGCAGCAAAGGAGCGAAGAATGAAACAGCACCTTGGAGGAACCAAACAAAAGGTAACCACTCATGCTCAATTTGTAAACAGGCCGGATGAAGAATCAAATCTGTGCACTGCGATAACAAAGTTCACCAAGGAGCTTTCACACCAGATGACAGCCATTCAACAACAGCTTGCCGCTCTCAACGCCGGTCAAACCAACAGACATCAGCCAGCAGCTATGTATTCTGCCTCAAAGCAGTCTGAAACCGGGAAGACGGGGAGAAATGCCAAACTAGCTTCTTCCTATCCAAAACCTGGGTTTTGCTTTCGCTGTGGGGAGGATGGCCACATTAAGCCTCAGTGTGATTCTGATCCGAACCCAGCACTGGTTAGCGCCAAGCGAAAGCAGTTTCAAGACAGGCAGCAGAAGTGGCAGGGACAAAATCCATCTGCAAAGAAGCATTTAAACTAGCTTCAGTTCCTGGTGTGGGACACCCAGGGGCTGAGCAGGACCAAATTTGTCCCGCCAAGAGTAAGCTTCCTGTCAACTGTTCTGAGCTGCAGTCTACATCAAGGAGAGTACCAAAAGGACTTATAGGATCCAGATGTACTGCTGATGTCAAAGTCGCCGGTCACCAAGGTTCCTGTCTTTTGGATACCGGGTCCCAAGTTACGACCATTCCGGTTTCCTTTTACAATGAACGTCTCTCCAATCAACCAGTTCAACCCCTGTATGAGCTACTCCACGTTGAAGGAGCAGCAGGCCAAAATGTTCCATATCTTGGCTACGTTGAAACTACAGTGACTTTTCCTAAAGACTTTGTTGGAAGCATCATTACTGTTCCGACTCTTGCACTCATTGTTCCTGATGTCAGACCAGGATTTCCCACCTCAATCTTGATTGGCATGAACACTCTCGAGACGCTCTATGACCAGTTTCGGCAAAGCGACAATTCTTCCTTCCAACCAAATGCATTAGGTTACCGAGCTGTACTACAAACTCTCCAAGTGACCTACCAACAAAGCTGTAGCGACCATCTTGGAGTTGTAACTCTGCTCAGTAAATCCTCTGTGCTCGTTCCTGCTGGCCACTCCGTATTGCTGAAAGGCTCCGCTAAAGTCTCTGCTCCAGCAAGTCAGTATGCTGTCGTCCAACATCCGGATTCAGGTCTACCGGGTGGTTTGTGCGTTAGCAGCTGTCTCTATGCCAACGCGTTTTCCTCACCAAGTACCTGTCATGGTGAGAAACGAATCGGAGCAAGACATCTACATACCATCTTCGACCATCATAGCAGAGCTGGGAGTGTATGAGTGCATCGTCTCAGAGCAGCATGTGACCAGTTCCTCAGCACATGGGCCCAACGGCACTCCACTAGTTTTCAACTTTGGGGAATCGCCATTACCCCCGGAATGGAAGGAAAGAATAACCAGCAAGTTGAATGCAATGTCCAATGTCTTTTCCCAGCATGACATGGATGTTGGCTGCGCTAGTCATGTGAAACATCATATTAATCTCCATGACAACACTCTGTTCAAGCACCGAGCAAGACCAATTCATCCTCAGGATATAGAAGCTGTTCGCAAACATCTGAGAGAGCTTCTAGATGCTGGTGTTATCAGAGAATCCGAGTCACCATTCTCGTCGCCTATAGTTGTTGTCAAGAAGAAAAATGGAGATATTCGATTATGTATTGATTACCGCAAGCTCAATTTGCGGACTGTAAAGGATGCATATGCATTGCCAAACTTGGAGGAATCATTTTCTGCACTCACTGGATCCAAGTGGTTTTCGGTGCTAGATCTGAAGTCCGGTTATTATCAAATCGAAATGAATGAAGCAGATAAACCAAAAACAGCCTTTGTTACGCCTCTTGGATTCTGGGAATTCAACCGTATGCCCCAGGGAGTAACCAATGCACCTTCAACCTTTCAAAGGTTAATGGAAAAGTGTATGGGAGATCTCCACTTGGAAGAGGTCCTTGTGTTTTTGGATGACCTGATTATTTTTTCCAACACGCTTGAGGAGCATGAGAGCCGTCTGCTTAGAGTGCTGAGCCGTCTACGAGAGTACGGATTGAAACTATCGCCTGAAAAGTGTAAATTCTTTCAGACATCAGTCAAATATCTAGGACACATTGTTTCTGAAAATGGTGTTGAGACTGACCCAGAGAAGGTATCTGCACTAAAATCCTGGCCAGTTCCCACTAATCTCAAAACCTTAAGATCCTTCCTGGGATTCGCAGGCTATTACCGCCGTTTTATTAAGGGGTATTCAGCCATTGCAAAGCCTCTCAATGACCTGACCCGCGGATATTCTTCTACAAGAAAGAACTTGAAACCCCTTGACTCAAAGATCCACCAGTTCGATCCAAAGCAACCCTTTGGTTCTCGGTGGAGTCCTCATTGTCAACTTGCTTTTACTACCTTGATTGAGAAACTTACCAGTGCACCAGTCCTGGGGTTCGCTGATCCAAAACGCCCTTACATTCTGCATACGGATGCGAGCACCATTGGGCTGGGTGCAGCGCTGTATCAAGAGCAAGACTCCAACCTTCGGCCTATTGCTTTTGCAAGCCGAGGACTATCATTAAGCGAAAGTCGCTACCCAGCTCATAAGCTTGAGTTTTTAGCACTAAAGTGGAGTGTGACAGAAAAATTTCAGGACTATCTGTATGGTGCCAATTTTACTGTGGTTACTGATAATAACCCTCTTACCTACATCCTGACATCAGCCAAGCTGGATGCAACGAGCCATCGGTGGTTGGCTGCACTTTCCACGTTTTCCTTTAAGTTGCAATATAGAGCTGGACGACAGAATCTGGATGCGGATGCACTTTCCCGCCGACCACAGGAGGACCCGTCCTGTTGCGAATCCGATCAAGAACTCCTCAATCAGTTTGCTAGACAACATCTTTCTAATCCTGGCGACCCCTCAATTCCGTCTGAGGTTGTCAATGCCATTTGTCAGAGTTGCCTCATCCGGGCAGAAGCAGCAAGCACTTTGATCGAGTCCCTGTCTATCATGGCAGACGTTCTTCCTGAGAGTTACACAGAAGATCCTGGGCTGCCTGTGGTTCCGGTTCTGTCCCATCTTGAGCTCCGGGACAAACAGCGGGCTGACCCAAATCTTCGGGAAGTCATTCACCAGATGGAGACAGGTGAGAAAGTTCCTCCTACTGCCAGGGAGGGGCTGCCTGAGATCTCCTTGTTGCTGAGGGAGCTCAACAAGCTCGAACTGGTCGAAGGCATTCTCTACAGAAAGCGACAAGACAATGAACAGACTTCATATCAACTTGTCCTGCCTGAAGAACTTCGTTCCCCTGTTTTGCAGAGTCTCCATAATGATATGGGTCATATGGGGATAGAGCGCACGTTAGACCTCGCTCGTACCCGCTTCTATTGGCCCAAAATGTCTGCTGACATAGAGCACAAGATAAAGACTTGTGGACGGTGCATTCGTCGCAAAGTTCTTCCTGAGAGAGCCGCTCCTCTCATCAGTATTCAAACTTTTAGACCACTTGAACTCATCTGCATGGATTTTCTCAGTCTTGAACCAGACACCAGCAACACTAAAGACATCCTCGTGTTAACAGACCACTTCACTAAATTCGCCTTAGCCTTTCCAACCTCTAATCAGAAGGCTAGGACAGTGGCCAAATGTCTGTGGGACAACTTTATAGTCTATTATGGGATACCAGAACGACTACATACAGACCAAGGGCGGGACTTTGAGTCCAAACTGATCAAGGAGTTATGTGAAGTGGCTGGAATCAAGAAGTGTCGGACGACACCATACCATCCTCGAGGGAATCCGGTAGAAAGGTTCAATCGCACTCTGCTCAACATGTTGGGGACTCTGGAAGCAAAACAGAAAATGAAATGGAAAGACTTCGTCAAACCCTTGGTACACGCTTACAATTGTACAAGGAATGAGACCACAGGATATACACCATACGAGCTGATGTTTGGACGTTCTCCCCGTCTTCCGGTCGACCTGGCTTTTGGATTACCTCTGAGTGGGGAAAAACACCAACCTCATTCACAGTATGTCCAAAATCTGAAGTCCCGGTTGAAAGAAAGCTACGATATTGCCTCGAAGAATGCTGTTAAAGCATCTGAAAAGAACAAGGTCCGCTTTGATCAAAGAGTTATTCCTTCAAGGTTGGAGCCTGGAGATCGAGTGCTTGTCCGCAATGTTCGATTGAGAGGTAAACACAAGCTCAGTGATAAGTGGGAGCAGGACATCTACGTTGTGGTGGATCAAGCTGGAGACCTACCAGTCTATACAGTGAAGCCAGAGCGTTGTGATGGTCCTAAACGTACTCTTCACAGAGATCTTCTTTTACCATGTGGTTTCCTCCCTGCTGTTGAAGAGCCGTTCATTGAGGCCAGTTCAGTCTCAAGGCCAAGAACGCGGCAGCAGCGTGAGATCCCTCCTGACTCTGAGGTCTCTGAAGAGGAAGACTCTCCACCTGAACCAACAGTTCTTGGTCTGGACTCAAGTCCAATGAAGTTCACTGTGGAGAAGTTTTATAAAAAGGCTTCATCCCCAAGTGTTGCCAATGACTATCTTTCTCCACCAATGACACCTGCGAGTGAATCAGCTGTTGTTGATGAAGGATCAGAGAGTGAGCACTTACCTGAAGAAGAGACGTTACCTGTAACACCTGACCATTTATCTGAAGCTGAAGAATCGGTAGCACCTGTTGAAGCTGACTTACCTGAACACCTATCTGAGTCTGAAGCCGAGGAAGAAGAAGAGTCTGTCGAACTACCTGTGGAAAGAAACTCTGGAAGTGTCAGTCCCGAATTTGTTGAAATTCCACTCACTGAAGACTCTGAAGAATCTGTCGATCCTGAGACGTCAGTTTCTAGTGTCTTTGAGCCCCTAAACTTTGATTTAACTCTTGATTCTGTAGAACCAGAACCCGGTCCAAGACGTTCTGTGCGTCAACGATTACCACCTAAAAGGTTGCAGTACAGTTCGCTTGGTAATCCCCTGATATCTGTGGTTCAAACCCTTTTACATAGTATATCTGAGGCATTAAATCCTGCTTCTACCACCAGTTCAGTTATTCACGTGGTTTAACATGCAACGGGACGTGCATGGGTTTAAAGGGGGAGGGTGTAACCCAGGTTGAAATCTGGTAATATATTATTAGTTCTGCTGCCCTTTAAGAAGTGATCTCATGCCACCCCAGTCATGTGACTGTGCTTGGCCAATCGCGCAGTAGAGCACAAGTTTAATTAGGCTGCAGCTTCTTCCTCATTCAGAGGTGTGGGGAAGCTGATCGGCAGCTGTGGACAGGTTTGTGTTCAACAAACAATTCACTCTTTTGCTTGATTTATTCTTTTAAGTTAAACACATCATTGTAACTTTTAGAATAACTTAGTGGCTGCAGGGGATTGTCACCGTCACCAGATTGCCATATGTTTACTTAGAGGAACTGGTGAGTACTCTGAATGAATGAACTACATGCTGAAAGCTAACATGTTAGCCAAATATTCACCAACTGGTTTTGATTAATTTTATGCTTTTGTGACATTTGCATTTGTGGGTTACAAATATATTTGTTTTCAGTAAGTGTGTTTATATGTAGTAAGGAAATCTGATTATAGTACTGTTGAATTTATTTGAACTTTGTGCAGCCAATACAACTTTAACATTGTACTGTTTATTGTGTTGTCATGCCTTTAATGTTTATTATTTGTAGTTTGTACATTTATTGATTCATTTTGTAATAATTTAGAATTGTGTGCACATGAAAATGATATCTGAGTGTGGAATGAGCTGATGCTTAGTTTCAACTTAGCCCTGTTATTTACTGGTCCTGTTGTTGTACTACAGGCCAGGTTTTTTCTCTCTGTCTGGAGACGAATGATGGCGAGCCGAATTTCTATTGCTGGGAGCCTACCATCCGTGTAGCATCCACTGAATAGCCATCCTACTGGTCTGGTAGGAAGGTTGTCCACAGCCTGTCCCCCACACACTTCTCCATAGACTAGTGCTTCAACCCCACATACACATCCTTCACATGATGAACAATAACTTACGGACTTATCACTACAAACTTCCATAAAACCCTTGTGGGTTGTCGCGCTGGTCTTGTATACCATCTATTGCTGGGACAGTTCTTTTTCTTTTTGGTTTTTGTGTGTGTGTATTTGTTGTAATTTATATTAGTATATACTTGAACAACAACTACCAAGTGCACTTAACTATAAACCGGTTCAACTGCAGTCTGTAAATATTTTGGGTTTCTTTTTCTTTTCTTTCGTTATTTCTATTTGTAAATATTTTGTTTGATTATTTTGCAATATATGGTACCTGCACCAAATTTAAACTTATGTTTCTGTGTTGTTACTGACCACCAGCTCCTGTAGACGAATTTAGACTTCTGTTATTTTACTAGCCTAAGACATATTAATATCGGTTAACCGTCTCAAACACCCGTTACATTAAGTTCTGCCAGGAAGACTCAATCAGCGCGTCATGAATTAACTCACTTCTAACCAATCATGTGTTAACACTCTCAGTATAAAAGAATGGTACTTACATCCGTCTGAGTTCGCAGATACTGACGGCGCCAATTACCTCCATCCTCCCCAACCACCTCCAAGATGGTCCTTTCCCTCCATCCTCCCCACCACCACCAGGATGGTCCCTTCCCTCCATCCTCCCCACCACCACCAGGATGGTCCCTTCCTTTACCTCCAGGGGGTCGGCTGCGCCCCTGCCTTCATCTTCAGGCGGGATTTGCAGATTCCGTTACCCTCGCATTGCTTGCTAAGGACGGGGCCTACGCCAAAGACTATGCTTGCTGAGCTATTAATAAATTTACTCTTGTTATATCATTTTATCTCCCGAGTCTTTCTGGTAGAACCATACTTCTACGTCATTTCCTTTAGCTAAAAAAAAGATGTAATTTCCTTTAGACTGAAAGAAGATGGCGGTGGTAATGCATGTATATATGATATCATAATTTGTTGTTTCCTTTGCGTTACATCTTTCAGCTTCGGTAATTATTTAATTGTTGTTGACAGCCACATTTTACAGTGAGATGAAGACTTCAGAGTGAAGACTGTGTTTGCATTGAAGACTTCAGAGTCTGCGATTTGTATCGATGTCTGTTTTGTGCATCCAGTGTTTTTAGACCATGTGAAATACACAAGATACATAGTCATTTGCAAAGCCACAGACTTTGCGCGGTTCATCATGAACATAAGTATAAGTTCAGTTGTGATATGCATGCCTGTTACCTTACAGATAATTTGTTAAAGTTATAGATGATACAGTGAAAGAAAGGTATTTGGTCTTATAGAATTATTTATTGGCCAATGGTGATTAAGTTTATGGCTCGCTTTTATGCGGAACAGGAAGCTTTCGCATCCAATTGTGAAGACCTTATGGCACACCCCATCCCTTTTTAGCACGCCCCATCCCTTTCTTACCTTTTGGCACGCCCATTGCTCCAGGCTGCAGTTATCCCTACTAGGGTCACCTGGCGTAGGCTACGCAGATGGTGCGGTATATTTGGACATAAGACGAGACAGAGTTCTTTATTAAACTCATAAAAGACAAAAGTATTTTTTAAGAATGTTTAGAATACCGGATTCTAAACAACAAATAAATGCCACAATTTATCAAGACTTCGAAGCAGATAGGAGGGAGAAACATCCAGAAACACCCTCATACGTTGCCGTTCCCAAGTATAAGGGGCTTTCCTTGCCATGTAATGCTTTGATAACACATACATCTTCGATTAAAAATAATGTCTAGTGCAGTGGCTACGATATACTTAAACCTAACATGTGTTGCCATGATTTTTGGAATGACTTGTCGCAAAAGGCAAAAATGACGTTTAGTCACATAACATCGGTTAATGGAAACGGCGTCATTTCGCAATAGTTTTTATTTTATTTTTTATAGACATTTAGAAAATATCACAAAAGTTTTGCACAAATCTGTAATGGAATTGGAAACCCGGCTAATGACAGCTTTAACTTGTCAATGCTGGCAACTGACTATGGTATAAACTGGATAGTCCACAGCTAGCTGTGCATTAAACGATTTGTTATGCAGTCTGCGCCTCCGCCGAAGAAACGTTGCCTCTACGTTGTGCATTAAAAAGACATGGATTATCCCTTATTTAATGCACTGTGAACATGAACTTGAACATTTTAATTAACTAACATTAGAAAAGGTTATTAAAGCATTACCAAAATATATTGTTAGTTCATGTTTGTTAATTCATTTACAAATGAGACCCATTATTTATTGTTAAGAAGCAGAAATAAAATGAAAAATAAATTTGTGTACACTTAAACGTGAAACCTTTGTCCGTTTTCACTCATTGTTTTCACTCATTCACTCATGATATTGAGCTGACAACATGATGATGAACTCAGAGTATTCTGAGAATTCTGTCATCATTTACTCTGTATGACTTTCTTTTTTTCTGCAGAACACATAAGACATCTTGAAAAACGTGGCTAATTTTGGTGACCGTTGTGAGCATAGGCATCTCACTAGGATTAAGAACAGAGCATCTCTTTATCAAAGGGATCAAAGACCCTGTCTTATCACTAAGAAACTTAGATGCAATGGCATCTAAAAAATCTGACGAGTTTGATTGTTCCTTTCAGTCAGTGTCTTGCATAATAACCAAACCAAATCAAAGCAAAGTGCTGAGATCCTCTCCAGCTATCTTTAATGACCAAGTAAATATTAAATAAGGAGAGAAGTCCTGAACATCCATTCTAAGCCCTGACCTGTCTATCTTGCTTACGGATAACACCCAGCAAATGGAAGATAATTATCATTTCAAGGTGATTGGTAATCATGGCTGACAGCTTTCTCCTGGTAAGCGGCATTGTGATGTCTCATTTACATGCAGTGAGTTCCGTGCAAGCAGTGGTTCACCGGTGAGTGGAATCCTCGTGCCAACAGATGTGAAACTGATATATCGCACTATTTACTTTTCCATATTTCAAGACACAGGCAGGCAGCAGTGATGAGATAGATCTCAGGTGTGTGAAATCACACATTGAGTGTCAGATACACACAGGTTGTTTGAGTGCATTATGCACACTACAGATTAAGATGCTTTGAGAACAGCATGACATATGCCTGAAAGAACATATGTGCTGATATGATTAAAGTGTAAGGGATAGTTCACCCAAAAATGAAAATTCTTGATTTTAAGCCATAATATAATGTAAGATAATGATATAAGTGTTTTGTTACACAATCCATCTTTGTAACAAGAAATTCTTTATTTTTTATTTTTTATGTTCATGCACTGGTCAATTTTGCTTCCATAACAAGCCTTCTTTTTATTAAATAATAAATTATTTATTACACTTTATCTATTTAAATATGTAGAATAAGATTACAATATCTTTAATTGTATTTTCTTCAAATTGAGTTTATTCACAATCTGCGTGTCAGAAATCACCAATGAAGCCATATTAACACAACATAAATCAGAGTACATTTCTAAAATCTTGGCACGTAGTAAATTCGATTTTTTAAAAAGATTTTTCCTTTTCTTTATCATAAGTAAATAATGACCACATTTTCAATGTTTCCATTCAGCTTTCTATTTAGATTCATAGATTCTCATCTCAATTAAGTATATGAGATGAAAAACTGTTGAATGTGTTTACAGTTCAAAGCAACACAATCACTAAAAAAAATGCTGATTTTGCACATATACATTACCATACAAAAGTCTCTTCAGCATCTCTCCCTTTCATTTTAATGAGGCAGAGGAAAATAGAAGCAACTACTTTTCAGTGCAATCCTTTCAAAGTGCTTCTACTGGACGTTGACAGTTAATATTCATCTTTGGAGGGAGAATAAACCCCTTCATGCTGTCTGGATAATCAAAAGAGTATCGCACTGTCAAACCTTAATCAAAGCCCTCAAACCTAGCCCTGCACTTAGAAAGACGTGAGAACCATTTCCAACAACCTCATAAATATAAATGAAAATAAAATAGATGTGTATCTGCCCAAGTGTGAATGTGTGTGTCTTTCTGTGTAAATAAATTACTGTTTTCTTTATTTTAAGTGCTACTTCACTGTCAAACCTTAAACAAAAGCTCTTAAACCCAATCCGGAAATGTGAGAAGCAGTCTAGCAACCGCAAAAGGCACACACTTTTATTTTTAATAACTGGCTTCCTTGTGCATTTAAAGCTAAATATGAAAAACATTGTGTAATGTGCTTAGTCACTTGAGCAATGCACCAAAGTCAACTTTTTCACCATACCTGCCAAGGTTTAAACCGTACATTTTGCATTAAACTGTATAAAAACAGCTGTTTTCCTCCTGTGTAATTGCATGAAACTGCGCAGCACATTGTGTAACTTACAGCATCAAACTGTGTTCCAGGAAAAAATTTGTATGAGATGAGTCAGTCTTTCTATAAAACTGCACCTGTCATATCTGTGAAACATATTGCGATTTCATTCCTTCTGTTTTTGTTTTGGTGGCTTAATGTGAGGAATATTCTACATAATATGTGTCACCACATGGAGTTCTGAGAGAGGTATCCTAGAAAAACATCTGATGGTAAATTTTCCACGGAAGTAAATTTTGTTAAAGTCTGTTTGTAGAGCATCTTTAGTATAGCATATGTATGTCTTTGATTTGAATCGTTCACAACATTTATGTCTTTAAACATAAATGCCAGATAGTTCTTGTGCAATCCATGCAATGTTGCATTATCAAGTAAAGTTACCAGCCAAATTGTTAATACATCTACTTATATAGTTACTCTGTATTTTAACCAATTTTGGAGCGTAATCCTGCTCTAGATGCACTATAGTTCCCTTTCGTAGTCACTCCGAGTTACGTCGGATGACGACGAATGGGGTTTCGCTTAGAAAGCCTATCATCTTCGAGTGTATAAAACGAGCCAATGGCAATGAAATGCCATGGGTCTGCGGAATTTGCATAGCGTAACTCCGCCCCAACCTGGGGGTATATAAGGAAGTGCGCTGGCAACATGCAGATATGTTTTCGCTTCGGAGCCAAGAGTTTTCTTCACTCCTACAAGCCATTCTGTATCATCTTCACTCTACGAGACGAGCGGCTCTTCAGTGTGTTGGTGTGACGGCGTGTTCCAGCGAGATCGCATTGCCTGCTGCTGATCTGTGCAGTGATCTGCCGACAGTGTGTGTGTTTCTCCCTGGGCGCTTCAGCACTCTGCTGAGCTTTTCCTCTCTCTAAAAGAGCTGCACGCGGCACGTCTTTTTCAAGACGGCTCGCCCGTGTATTACTGGATGTGGGCACGTGATTCATCTGCCTAACGGTCACGAGCGCTGTTTCGCGTGTTGGGCTTATTCACGCTTGGCAGCGCTCGCAGATGAGTCATGACCATCGCGATGTTTATAGATCGAGACTCAATGATCTCCGTGTGGGTAGAGTCCCCTCTGCCACACCCCAATCTATCTCTTCCTCGAGAGGGGATACTTTGGCTGGTGGCCAGGGTGATCTGAGGGTTACAGTGTGGCATAATACCGACGAGCATTCCTCGGGCCACGCCCCCCTCCACATCGCAAACCGCGGGGCTTCCGTGTGTGCCTGGTTCCTCTCGGGGACCCAGTGTTTTCATTCGGGGCTCCAGCAGGTGGTGTCATGTCACTCACAGCATCACAAGGCGGGCTTGATTCCTCTGGAAATGAGGATTCGACCGCGTTGCCTCCCTCTGGAGTGTCAGCGTTAGTCGGGTCAGATCCAGAGCTGATGGCCATGCTTTCCCGGGCAGCTGAAAGCATCGGTTGGAGTGGCGTCGCCCTCCCCCCGAGCGCTGTAGACTTACGATTGGTTCCTGGGCGCGTGTTGCTCTCAGCACTCGCTCCCAGTGCCTTTCTCCCGGACGTGCATCAGGACGCCTCCGGCTCGCGAGAGTCCAGTGACTTATCGCGCCCCGCAGGCGTCCTCCTCCTTCGCTGCACTCGATCGCAGGCGATCATGGGCTGTATGTTCTCTGTCACTATCGTGGCACAGGCATGCAGTGCTGTGTGTCGCCTTCACCTTCGCATTCTTGAGACGAGTGGTTTGCTCGGCGGTGTGGTTGAGGACTGCGCCCAACAGTCTTCGACCCTCCCCTGAAGTGGACTGAGGCCTTCTGTACCAATGGTCATCCTCCCGTGCGATCTCCTTAGTCTACTCCCCGCCGAGGCCACCTCCCTGCGGCTCCTCCCCTCGAGCCTTCACCGGCCCCGGGCTGGAGGGGGATGCAGGAGGGTGGCACGGGCCGTCTCCGCCCCTTAGCTGGCCAAACACCAGGCTAAGCAGCACTTTCGAGACGGGCAGATTGGAGTTAGGGCTCAGTTCTTCTCAGGGTTTGTTAGCAGGGCCACTCCGTCCCCCGGTGGAGGGCCGGGGGAGAATCTTTTGTTTCAAGAACTGATGCCCCTTCCTCCGAGCCCCAAGAGGCTGTGGATGACAGTGTGCGCCGCTCACGAGCCTCGCCACTCTCGTCCCCCTCTGTCGCCAGACCCCTGCCAGAGCACACCCCCGTGGGACGCTGGTCCTCCCCTGGCCTCCTCTGGCAGGGCGCGGCTAATGACCATGCCCCCACACCGGGCCGCTATGCCACCCACGTCCGGGCCGGTCATTCCGGTTCATTGCTCCACCAGTGTACGTCTGGTCCGCTTGACCCCGCTGGTACAGCTTTTGGGAGCTTTTCCAGACTGTCCGGTTGGGTCGCGAGAACCATCAGGCTCGGCTACAGCTTCCTCCCCGCTTCAGGGGAGTCCGCTTCACTATGGTCGGTGGCTATGCCCCTGTCATGAGAGTGGAGGTCGCCACCCTACTGGCGAAGGGTGCGATCGAGATTGTCCCTCCAGCCGAAATGAAGTCCGGCTTCTACAGCCCCTACTTCATTGTACCGAGGACAGCGATCGACCTGAAGGACGTCTACTTCTATGTCACCATTCTTCCTCGACACAGACCGTTCCTACGGTTTGCTTTCGAGGGGCAGGCATACCAGTACGCGGTTCTCCCTTTCGGGCTAGCCCTGTCTCCTCGCGTCTTCACGAAGGTTGTCGAGGCAGCCCTTGTTCCTCTACGGGAACACGGGGTTCGCATCCTTAACTATCTCGACGACTGGCTGATCCTAGCTCACTCTTGAGACCAGGTTTGCGAACACAGGGACCTAGTGCTCCGGCACCTAGCTCGTCTGGGCCTTCGGGTCAACTGGGAAAAGAGTAAACTCTGCCCCGTGCAAAGGATCTCTTTTCTCGGTATGGAAATTGACTCGGTCGCCATGTGCGCGCAGCTTACGAGCGGGCGCGCGCAGTCACTGCTGACTTGCCTTCGCCAATTCGAGGGCAAGAGTGCGGTTCCACTGAAACTATTTCAGAGGCTCCTGGGGCATATGGCATCCGCAGCCGCAGTAACGCCGCTCGGATTGCTTCATATGAGACCGCTCCAGCTTTGGCTTCGCGATCGAGTCCTGAGGTGGGCATGGCAACACGGCACGCTCCGAGTCCCAGTGACTCCGACCTGCCGTCAGACCTTCACCCCGTGGTCGAACCTCAATTTTCTACGGGCCGGAGTTCCCTTAGAATGAGCTTCCAGGCATGTTGTTGTATCAACGGACGAGCTGTCTCGGCTTCGGCCTCTCGCTGGAGAATGGAGACTCCATCCCCAGTCGGTCCAGCTGATTTGGGATCAGTTCGGGGACGCTCAGATAGATCTGTTTGCCTCTCTCGACTCGTCCCTCTGCGACCTGTTTATTCCCTGACCGAGGGCATGCTCGGCACGGATGCACTGGCGCACAGCTGACCGTGGGGCCGCAAATATGCGTTTTCCCCAGTGAGCCTCCTTGCGCAGACCTTGCGCAAGATCAGGTAGGACGAGGAGCAGGTCATATTGGTTGCCCCCTATTGGCACAACCGCACCTGGTTCCTAGAACTAGTTCTTCTCGCAACAGCACCTCCCTGGCCAATTCCTCTGAGGAAGGACCTGCTTTCTCAGGGACGGGGCACCCTATGGCACCCTCGTCCCGATCTTGGAACCTCCACGTGTGGTTCCTGGACGGGACGAGGTAGGTTTGAGTACCCTACCACCAGCGGTGGTGGCTACCATCACTTCCGCTAGAGCATTGTCCACGAGACATGCCTATGCGTTGAAGTGGAACCTCTTCGTCAACTGGTGTTCTTTTAAACAACAAGAACCCACGAAATGCCCGATCAGTGTTGTGCTTTCCTTCCTGCAAGAAGGGTTGGAGCGAAGGCTGTCTCCCTCCACCCTGAAAGTGTACGTTGCCGCTATTGCCGCACATCACGATGCAGTCGAAGGTAAGTCCGTTGGAAAGCAGACTTGGTCATCAGGTTCCTGAGAGGAGTGAGGAGACTAAATCCTCCTCGCCCTCCTCTCGTTCCCTCTTGGGACCTCTCAGTGGTTCTAACTGCCCTGCAGAGTGCTCCCTTTGAGCCTCTGCAATCAGTGGAGCTTAAGTTCCTGTCTATGAAGACAGCGCTCCTGGTTGCATTGGCCTCCATCAAGAGGGTAGGGGACCTGCAGGCATTCTCGGTTCACGAAGCGTGCCTGGAATTCGGGCCGGCTAACTCTCACGTGATCCTGAGATCCCGGCCTGGATATGTGCCCAAGGTTCCCACCACACCCTTTCGAGACCACGTGGTGAACCTGCAAGCGCTGCCCTTGGAGGAGGCAGACCCAGCCTTGGCACTGCTCTGTCCAGTACGCGCCCTCCGTGCTTACGTAGACAGAACGCAGTGTTTCAGGACCTCAGACCAGCTCTTTGTCTGTCATGGTGGGAAGCTGAAGGGAAAGGCTCTCTCCAAGCAAAGGTTGTCTCACTGGATAGTGGGCGCCATTGCTTTGGCTTACCAGCAGCAAGGTCGACCATGCCCCCTTGGTGTGACGGCCCACTCCACTCGGAGTGTGGCATCCTCTTGGGCTCTAGCGCATGGCGCCTCGCTAACAGACATCTGCAGAGCTGCAGGCTGGGCGACACCTAACACATTCGCGAGATTCTACAATCTCCGAGTTGAGCCAGTTTCTTCTCATGTACTCGCTTCAACTAGCCGGTGCTAGATTCTGCTCAGGTGTCTTCGCTTGCTCGCCATTCCTCTCCACGGACGGGATACGTGCGATATTCTCCTCAGGTGAGCCTCATAAGCCCTGAGTCTCCTCCAGCACTGTTGACGTCAACGCCAGAGTTATGCCACTGGCAGCTTTCGCGCTTGGCTAGATGCCTCCATGTGCATGGTTCCCCCTCCGGGCGACCCCCACATGTGTATTCCACTGTAAGCCTCTTTGAGCATGTGTCTTTCCCTCAGCAAGCCACCTTGCCACCCCTGGGGTTGAAATATTCCACCTGCGGCTGGACACCCCAGTGATTCTCCATATGCAGCCCCTCGGGGTCATATGTGTATTCCAAGTCCCCCCCTTCGGGTTGGGCATAATTGCATATTTCCACTGAGATATGCTTCCCAGTGTACCTTGGTATTCCTGTGTTAAGTAGGAGTCTTTCGTCCGTGCCAGTCTCACGACAGGGAGCACAGACTTACGCAGGGCACTGGAAGACAGTAGAGAGGTGGCGTGATTACACTGGGAACCCCATTCGTCGTCATCCGACGTAACTCGGAGTGACTATGAAAGGGAACGTCTCGGTTACGTATGTAACCCTCGTTCCCTGAGTAGGGAACGGAGACGTTACGTCTCCCTGCCACTTCCGCTGTACCGCTGGAACGCCTGAGTTCAGTCTCGGCTCCTCAGCGAAGACATATCTGCATGTTGCCAGCGCACTTCCTTATATACCCCCAGGTTGGGGCGGAGTTACGCTATGCAAATTCCGCAGACCCATGGCATTTCATTGCCATTGGCTCGTTTTATACACTCGAAGATGATAGGCTTTCTAAGCGAAACCCCATTCGTCGTCATCCGACGTAACGTCTCCGTTCCCTACTCAGGGAACGAGGGTTACATACGTAACCGAGACGTTTTGCTCTAAAGACTGAAAAGACATCCATGTTTATACTACTGAAAACTGGGGATTCCCTCAATAAGTCATTCTCCAGGATTCCCCTGCTGTCAGTACACTGCTCAATGGACTAATACAGTGATATAAAAGACCAAACTCACACCTTATTGGGGATGTAGGCTATACTAGATGTAGGAACAGGCAAGCGGACTCAGAATATGAACGTAACGCGCAAAGTTTCACGCAGTTCGACGCAAAAGTATAAATTGGGCTTTACTCTGAATCTAGAGCAGGTGTACCCTCCAAATTAGCAGAGTAAATGTGGACTGGGGAAGGATACTTGTGTTTTTGATATCAGTTACCAAAAACGTATCTCAAAAATCCATGTTTGTTGATTATCTACTCTGTTTTTTTGTTTGTTTTTTGCAGCACAGCCCGCCATATAAAGTTAAGAAAACTAAACAACCGAGAGAAATATATGTCTACCTCAGATTTAACGTTTGATCTGTACATCAGCATTGGGGAATAACATTATAATTTCGTTCACGGTAGAGAAAGCTGCTTACAAACTAACTGTCAAGACTTAAATGTAAACACAGCTTTTGTGTATTTATCAGCTTTTACATATATATACTGGCCCTGATAATCATCACTAATACTTACCACTTGCTCCATTTCTGTAAATCTCTTTTTTTTTTTTATGAATGAATGACTCTCTCACCCGTTGCTCTATAGTTTTCTTCCTCAACAGCCACTTGCACCTCCTGCTGGTGAGGCCGACTAACAGCTATGGAGATTATCAATCGGCAATCTACTGATATTCCTGCCGTTCCCGTCAAATGTTGAATTTTCTGTCGAATTTGAACCACTGAATTTGTGGAAGCGAATTTGTTAAGCGAAATAAAATGGACCGAAAATTGTCTGTCTAATATTATAGGTTGTATTTTTAAACAGAATTAATATTTTGGAAGTGAAATCTGAAAGGTGAATATGTATTATTAAATTTTGAATTGAAATATTCACAGCTTAAATATGCAACCATGTTGAATTTCAGCCCATAAAAATGCAAGCCCTAAAAATACAATGCATTAAAATGCAAGCATGGTTAATGCAATGCATATATTTTCAAGTACAAAAACAAGCTTTTTTGTTTCAAAAACATTTGTCATTATTTTACTTCCATATTGAGGGGCCATCTAACAGTCTAAACACATTATAAGAAAAGAGCACTGAAGGGGGTGGATTGGAATCCACTGCTGCTTCAATGTATATGTAATGACTGATTATAATCAAGGTATTAATCAATATTTTTCCTTATAAATATCAGATGAGTTGAATGACTTCTCTGGAGATTTTACTTTGTTATAGAAGTTACCAGTGTGATTACTGAAATGTTCTTTTCATGTATTCTTTAATGTCTGTATTTGATATCTGAATGCAGTAACAGTGCTTGCTTATTTAGCCCAGCTTCTGGAAATGAAATAGGGACTTGTTTTGTGTTTGAGAAAGGTCTTCAATTTGTTAGAACATATAGGGGTCATGGAAGCCAATAGTTTAAGGGACCATCTCTTTGTTAAAGCCTTACTTTCCAGTTAGACTAAAGTGTTGCTCTCCTTGAGAGAAAGAATGCATTATCTTGATGTTTTGAGAAAACTCTCCTGATTATAGTTAGAGCCTGCCAAATGCAACCTTGGAAAAGCTGTGTGTCGGTGTGCGTGTTAGTTTTCTTGGTTACAGGTTAAGGAACCACTGGCATTATTGGAGATTGACTGAGTTATTGTTCTGGACATGCTGGGGCCCAGCAACCCAAATCTGAGAACTGGTCACGACATGCCTAACTCCAGGGTCCGAGTGTCAGCTGCCTAATCGATGGAGATATGCTTCCATCTATCTGTATATGTATGGAAAATTACTATGTTTATCTATTTCTTAGCCAATCAGAAACTGCAACCTAGCTTAGACCTTGATTTAGGGTACAACTGCTGTGATCTACTGTAAGCGGCCTACAAACTCCTGTGTGAGTCTTGAAGCTGACTTCTGCTGATGAAACTGCAAACTATCTTCAGTAAAACTTTTCTTAAATTTATTATAATTCTGACTCCGGGTCTTCTTTCAAACATCTGGTCCTTGGGTTCTAAACTGTTACCCCCTAACAGCATGAATAGAATAAGTGAGGCTGGTCCATACTCGACCACAGCAAGTTAATGGATGGTTACAAGAGGTTATCGAAGGCCACTCACATTGGTTAAAAGCTGCATACTTAATGTATGGCTACCAATTATTTTTTTCACAAGGAGCTTCACAAGGTGAGTAGAGCAGGTAAGTAGTTTGTTGTCCATTAATGTGACCAGACAAGAATGTGTGCGAGTGTTGTGCTTTTATGCCAGAGCTGATCGCTGCTGCTGATAGGGAACAGGTGTAGATGTTTTTTCGGGTGAGCAAAAACGCTGTGTGGGTGTGACGTAGGAGCCTGGTGAAACCGTGACACCAACAAAGAAGCATACTGAAATTGAACTGCTCTCAAGGATAATTTGAGATATATGAAAAACTTTCCACTCCAAACAAGATAACGCCGCAAGATGTTTTCTATGAATATGTATGCATCTGTTGCTAAAGAGACTTTTAATGGCAGGGAGCCCCGTTCTCTTTGCACAGATTTTTTTCTTAAGGCCCTGTAAGTCGTCTCGGTTCAGATCTCTGAAGTGCTGGGTTTTTTTTTTTTTTTTTTTTTCGTGTGAAGTTGCATTTCTTCAGACAGACGCAATGCCTGAGAATAAACACGACATCAAAATCTGCACAGTGACACACACGATCACACCTCTAGGCCCCGACGAGACTGAGTGAGAACACACACACACACACACACACACACACATATACAGAGTCAGTGAGAATAAAAAAAGAAGTGTTTGAAAGTGCAAGGAAGAAAATAAATAAGGTAGAGAATAGAAGACCATGAAAAATGCAGTGGGAAGCCATCTATTCTGAAGCTGAATAATGCATCCGCAGCCTCATGAAAGTGCACGGAGACATTAGCTTGTTGTTGGTTATAATGCTTCTCCTTTCTGTCGGTCTGTTGTCACAGATATTTATTAAAGACTGTGGCCATGACCAGCTACAGTGCATGGCATCGAATGCATTATGTATGAAACCCCTGCTGAATTGTCAGGAAGAGCACAAAACTATCGCTTCAGCCATCTCACCAAAGGAAGGGCAAACTCTCTTTTGTGTGATGCCAGCGTGGAGCGGTGTCGAGAAGAGAGAAGAGCTACAATAACATTTATTAGATGGAATAACTCTAAGCTGAGTTTTAATATTCTTTATTCAAAAATGCTTTGAGTTTGTTGTTTTCCAACTGCAGAAATATCATTTTGCATTTTAATTTCTAAATACAGACATATTTCTGAATACATTTATGTTTATTTAACATGTAAAGTGTTATATCACCCATAAATGAAAACTGCCACCCATCATTCCAAGCCCATGAGGCTTTCGTTCATTTTTGAAACACAAAGGAAAGTATTTTTAATGAAAACGGAGAAATCTGACTTCCCATTGAATGTCCACACAACTAAAACTTTGAGCTTCTGTTTACCATATTTGATATGCTCTATATGCATGTGAATTGATCTATATTTATATGTGAATAAAAGCCTAAATGAAATCTGTTCATCTTATAAAACAACCATGTCTCTTCAGAAAACTTTGATTAAACGGTTCAAATTATATCAATTTTGTTTTATGATTGTCATGGTTTTGGTGGATGCAAATACCTTAATTTGTGTTTTGAAGATCAATTAAGGTTTTGTAACAACATGAGGGTATAAGGTGACTTTGGGTGAACTATTAGTAGTTCACCTTATTTTCAACCGTTCAGTTTGTCACAATCCTCAGCCACCAGTCAAGTCGCCTCATGATCTTCCTTCACCAGTCCAGTCACTTCACCATCACCGGTCACCTCCGTACTACATTTCCCATAATCCCTCCTGGCTCACACCTGCACACACTTCACAATCATCCACACCTGCCATCATTCACCCTCACCAGCTCCACTCCATTTAAGCAGTCAAACCCCAATTCACTCTGTCTGGTCTCATTGTTCAAACCTGAACCACTCACCTGAGAGACTCTCACCTGTACAATTCACCAGGTTTCAGGTTTCAGGTTTCAGTTTTCAGTTGTCTGCCTTCAGCTTCAGCCACCTGGTCCACCATCTCCAACACTCTGCATCTGCATGCAATATGACTGTTATCCACTGCCGTTCCTTCTAGGGATGGAGAAATGAATCCTCTTAAATCTATTTTTTTGGGAAAAGATTTGAAGCGTCAAGAGTGTCGAAAACAGCGCTATCATTTGAGCACCCTCAAGTTAAATTTACTGTAGCCATAAACCTTAGAGCTCAGCTCCATTTTATCAAATTACAGTTTTTCTCGATTGTTTACACACATTTTCTGAAAGCATGCCTCATATTCTCAGAACTCTACACACAAATCCAAAAACACACACACAATGGGCAAAACCCCTCAATTCTCCTGCAAAATTAAACTTTACATTCAAAACAATGTTATTTCTTCTCAAAATGGTATTTTGTTTTCAAATGACACACACAAACCATCATATGAATAGACATTTATAAGAACCAGTTGAACACTGATGTGCTCAATGTAAAACACTATGATGAATGGAAAACACTTCTTCTCCATTCATCATAATGATTTAGGCCTTTTTTTGTTCAGTGTTACACTTACTACAGACAGTACATACATAAGTGTGTTGTAAAATATCTGAGAATATTGTTTTTATACTCAGAACACACAAATACACGGTAACGAATATATTTTATTTTTCCCACAAAAACAATGTACACAGTGTACATCCCAACCAACACAAAGTTGTACATACAGTGGTCTACATACAAAACAACAGAAGAATTTACTGTATACAGTTACAGTAATAATAAAAAAATCCAATGTTGGCATCCATTGCTCCATTGAAGAGCTCACCTGTTGCCCTTTTATGCTAAAGCTCTGATTGCTAATTGTAAAACTGTGTGACGAGTGTTTGCCCATGTGAAGAGTCAGTGTGCATATTTGAATGGCAGTGTGTTCCTTGTGAAAACAAGAGATTTTCTGCATGAAAATTGTGCCAAAAGCAGAGAATTGTGTGTAGTGTTTTGAAAAAAGTGTGTTTTAGAACTGCAATTTGAGTGTAAAGCAGGAATTGTGCTTGTAGTTTAGCAGAATTGGCTCAGGGGGTTGGTGAATGAGTTACATGTTGTGGTCATTGTGTCTCAAGTACCAGAAAATGTGTGTAAACAATCGAGAAAAACTGTAAGCAAAAATAAAAGTCTGACAATGCTAAATGTGTTTAGCTTTCTGATAATTCACATATTAAAGTGTGGCAATAAATTAAATAAATAAAAATATTATAATAATACTAATTATAATACCAACAGAGTTGTTTTATGCAAGTAAATGGTGCTCTAATTATTTTATGGTTTTTATACTGTTTATATGGCCGAATATATAATAAATGCCATATAATTGAAAATTGTAAATGGATTTAAACTTCCAAAAACCCATAGACTAGTGGTCTGGATTCAAACATTCCAACATGCAAAGTGACTTATTCATGTGACTGGAAAGAAAGTGAGGCTTCGTTTTTCGTTGATCACGTGTTTCTCTGAAAACAGTATTCGCTCCGGTAAGGAGCTTTATGAGAAATTGCTTTGCGAACTCGATAAATGCTTTGAAGCTTCGGTGTCATATGTAACATCACTAATTCCTTCTACAACTACCCATTTCTCAGTTTCTCACCTTCTTACTTCAATTGTCTGCCAAACCTGCAAATAAACTTGTTATTTGGATATTACCTGTGTTGCATCCTCCTGTGTTATGACAAAAGACCAGACGACAAAGGCAAACAAAGTGGCTGATGATAATCTCCTCTCTCTCTGTCAAGATGGTCATCCTCTGGAGTGATATGTGGAGTAGGTTTTAGAGTCTTCCCATCTGGTGAGTTGGAGAACCCTATTCTCATTGCCTGCTTTCAGATGGGACTGGATGATGAGGTAATTCGGTTCCTGTCTCCTGGTCATTGTGATTCACCATTAGTCGATTCCATTAATTTCATCCTTTGGCTAAATGGTTCTGATTTCTTAGTGGGAGAAGTTAAAGAGAACAATAACAACCCTCATCCAGTCCCATCCCGAAAGCATTTGGGCACTCCAACTCACCCAAAGCCTGCAGCCAAACCATCCACATCCCTAAACATCAGGACCATCTCAGCCGCTCCAGAGTCCTCTCCAGCCCCAGAACCCGCTCCAGGATTCAGCCACGGGTCTATTCCTGTGAGAGAAATTCCCCAGTCTCCAGAGTCCTCTCCAGCCCATGAGCCCGCTCCAGAGTCATCTCCAGGTATTGTGGCCAAGCCAAGAGTCAAGGCCACGGAAGCCAATCCTACGTGGTTCCTCAAGCTATCTGCTCTGCCATGGGCCCCTGAGGACTGTCACAATCCTCAATCACCAGTCCAGTCACCTCAGCACGATCTTCCGTCAGCAGTCCAGTCACTTTACCATCACCGGTCACCTCCGTACTACATTTTCCATAATCCCTCCTGGCTCACACCTACACACACTTCACAATCATCCACACCTGCCATCATTCACCCTCATCAGCTCCACTCCATTTAAGCAGTCAAATCCCAGTTCACTCTGTTTAGTCTCAGGTTCAAACCTGAACCACTTGCAGTTGTCTGTCTTCAGCTTCAGCTTCAGCCATCCGGTCCACCATCTCCAACACTCTGCAACAGATAAAACTGTTATCCACTGCCATTCCTTCTACAACTACCCATTTCTCAGTTTCTCACCTGCTTACTTCAATTGTCTGCAACAACCTGCAAATAAACGTATTTGGATATTACCTGTGTTGCATCCTTCTGTTATGACACAGTTAGCAAGCTGCCTTGGTTAATTTAAATAAAAAAGTTGGATGCATTGCAAAATGTTGTGTCATAAAGTCATAGTCATTTATCATTTTTATTTTCCATTTCATTTTTACCATGATTTTTTTTTCTTAAATTTATAATTAATCCATTACTATATTTTTATTGTTTTCTTTGATAAATAAATATCAAGTAATCCATGTATTTCTAAAAAGTCAATCTTCTCAATACATAGCATAAAAATTAAAAAAAGTTACTTAAAATGTATATATATATATTCACTCCTAAAATATGTAAACATATTTAAAGGAAAACATTTTAATTGTGTTGAACTAGTATGGACTATTTCATAATTGAACTTCAGAACTGAGAATAACATTATTTTCTTTATCAGTTGAGTAAATGCAATAAAACCTTTTTGAGAACATGAAGTGTACTTCAAAAGGACGGAGTGCATGAAAGAATTTTTATAAGCGCGTGCGTAACAGCTACTGGTCCTCTTCATTCGGTAACCAGACAGCACTGAGCTTTTCTACTACTTGAAAACAGAGAAAAACACCCAAATCAAAATAGTCTTTAAATATTCATTAGACCTTCCAGCCCTCAAAAGACAGAATTTAGAATTTTAAATAGACCAAAGCAATCCCTTTTAAATGATTACATTAAAGTATCAAATTAGTATCATACGCTGCAACACACACACACACACACACACACACACACACACACACACACACACACACACACACACACACACACACACACACACAGGTCCAAAGTAAATCCAGTTAAATGGTGTATGGGCTCTAAATGTCACCCTACACCTTCATGAGTGATGAAAGAGAAGAACTTGAAAGTCCATACCGTTTATTCCCAGCACAGAGAAAAAGAGAGAAGTAGTCCACATTCTCCATCTCTTCTTTATTTTTGTCTCATAAAAGGGAATGTGGCATTAAGGACAGAGATGGCATTAGCTTCAAAATTTAAGCCCATTAGGGGTCACCATAATTAACTTGATTTAAAATGTTGTCATTATTTACTCACTTTCATGTCATTTCATACCCTTTATGACTGACTGAGAGTGTTCACGCTGCTCTTCTCCATTCAATGAAGGTGAATGGTGACCACTAGCTGTCAAGCTCCAAAAAAGTCAAAAAGCACTATAATAAAGGTAGTGTGTTCTGAAACCATGCGATAGCTTTGTTCTTTATTCTTTGATAATCTAAGACTGTAGCTCTTAAATTTACACTGTTAGACATTTCTGTCATTTGTACAGTTATTTACAATATATCACCCAGTATAATAACGCAAATTCTCTTTACAGTAAATAATTGTGATTTCATTTGCATCATGGGAATTTTCTATGACGTCAAACATTACGTACAGAGAATTAGTGTATTTTTTTATTTATTTTAAATTGCTGTATATTACTGTGTGATGAGGTTCAAGAGTCAGGAAGGAAGAAGACGGGTCGGCGTGACTGGGACTCGTACTTTATTAAAATAAAACAAAACAAACAAAAGGTGCGCACAACGCGAATTCACCGTGGCAAACGCGAAGGCACAAAGCGGTTAAAAAAAGAGGGCTCGGATCCACCGGTTTTCCTCGGATTTCTTCGGCTTTCTCTCTGCGTCCAATTTTCTCTCCAGTCTCCATCTCTCTCTCTCTCTCTCTCTCTCTCTCTCGTTCCAGCACGGCTTATAAGCGGTCTCTCCACGCCAATTACTGCAATAAGACACAGGTTCTTCACCCTCTATCTCCTGTCACAGGGGGGGCTTCTTAAAGAAAAACTAATAGGTCTGTGAGAGCCAGAATTTTTACTGGTTGGTAGGTGATCAAATACTTATGGCATGCAATAAAATGCTAATTAATTATTTAAAAATCATACAATGTGATTTTCTGGATTTTTGTGTACTTATGATAAAAATTACAGACCTCTACATGCTTTGTAAGTAGGAAAACCTGCAAAATCGGCAGTGTATCAAATACTTGTTCTCCCCACTGTATCATCTAGGTAGGCAGCAGCATACGCAGTATGTGGCCGGAGAACTTTGTCCATGAGGCGCTGGAAGGTAGCCGGAGCCCCGAACAACCCGAAAGGAAGTGTAGCAAATTGGTGTAATCCAAACAGCGTTGTGAAAGCTGTTTTTACTTTGGACATAGGAGATTAGGGGATCTGTCAATATCCTTTCGTTAAATCCAGTGTCAAATAAAATCGAGCAGTACCCAGCCGATCAAGCAACTCATCAACCCGTGGCATTGGATATGCGTCGAACTTCGACACATCATTTACCTTGTGATAATCCACACAGAATCGAATCGAGCCGTCGGTTTTAGGCACTAAAACTATCGGGCTCACCCAATCACTGTTGGATTCTTCTATTACTCCCAAGCGATACGGCTGGCTACGTACGACTACGCCCAATTTAGTCTCAATGTGGTGCTGAATAAGGTCCGTTCGACCAGGTAGGGACGAGAACACATCAGCAAATTCTGCTTGTAAATTGGCCACGTCAGTGAGCTGGGAGGGCGAGAGGTGGTCTCCTCCTGGTGCCAGCGTGAGTGATTGAGCTTTTGCGTTCGCCTCTGGTCCAAGATCCTCCTCTCCGCTCACCACCATCGCCAGTATCACTGACTCCGCCTCCCTCCACCCTTTAAGGAGGTTGAGGTGGTAAATTGTATGTGCCCCGTTCCTGTCTGTTCGAACTACCTCATAATTGAGATCCCCAACTCGCCGTGTGACCTCAAAGGGTCCTTGCCACTTAGCGAGTAATTTAGAGCTAGAAGTTGGGAGCAATACAAGCACTTTATCTCCCGGTGCAAATTCACGTAACCTAGTTCCCCTGTTGTACAGCCGGCTTTGTTTGTCCTGAGTCTGTAACAAATTCTCCATAGAGACCCACCCCAAGGTGTGGAGTTTTGTTCTCAGGTCCAGGACATACTGAATTTCGTTCTTACTGTTCGAAGATCCCTCCTCCCAAGTCTCTCTAAGGACATCCAACACACCGCGGGGTTGATGCCCATAGAAAAGCTTAAAGGGGGAAAACCCCGTGGAGGCTTGGGGGACCTCACGCACAGTGAACAAGAGGGGTTCTAGCCACTTATCACAATTTTTGTAATTCGTAAAGCTCGCGAATTGTCCGTGACATGAACGCCGTGCCTTGATCGGTGAGAATCTCTTTCAGGATTCTCACCTGGGAGATTAACTGAAACAGCGCGCCCGCCACGCTCTTTGCAGAAATATTGCGGAGCGGCACTGCCTCTGGGTATCGTGTTGCATAATCCACCAGGACTAATGCAAAGCAATGCCTCCGTGCAGATCGTTCTAATGGCCCGATGAGGTCCATGCCAATTCGCTCGAAGGGGACCTGCATGAGGGGAAGTGGGCACAATAGTGCTTTTGGATTGGCCGGAGGATTCACCAACTTACATTTACGACAAGACGCACACCACCTGCGCACGTTATCGTGAATGCCTGGCCAAAAAAATCGTGTCATTAGATGATTAAGTGTTGCTGCTTGTTCTAAATGCCCAGCCATAGGATTACAGTGAGCTGCCTGGAAAAGCATTTCCCGACAGCTTTTTGGTATCAACAGCTGATTTGTATCTTGTTTTGACTGGGTGTCATGGGTCACCCGATACAACTTATCTTTTAAAATGACAAAATAAGGATATGAGAGCGGTCGACCTGGTTGAAGAAGCTGTCCATCGATAGAACGGACCAGTTCAAAAGCATTTTTGAGCGTTTCGTCCTGGGACTGTTCCAGGGGAAAGTCATTGCACTCTGTAAGGATCCTCCTTTCAAAAGCGATCCCCTGGCTCAGCTCCCAGAGGTCCCGGATCAGCTTCTCCCACCTGAGCGACCGCCCCCCTTCCCCGCCCCCTTTTTGTCCAAGAGACATCTGCACATAAATACCCCAGTAATATACTAAACCCTGGTCAATTTGTCCCCAAAATTAGTGGATGTCGGAGGTGCGGACTAACTGCCACCTCTACATTATGCTTTTGTCCACGAAATTGAATTGCTACCAACATTAAATGATAGTTCACCACCTTCCTATGTACGCACTGTACCTTAATCATGCGGATATTATCCAATGCCCCTGGTTGAATCAGGCTTTGATGAATGGAGGTTTGGTAACATCCTGAATCCACCAAAGCCCGATATGTACCCCCCTTAATACTCACTGGTATCTGGTACAGGCCAGCTTGATCGGGGGCAGCCTGCGGGGCGTCCGGGACCCTGATCAGTGTCCCCACCTCCATCACTGGACACCGATCGGCAAAATGCCCAGGGTCCCCGCAACGCCAGCAGGCCAACCCAGGCCTCCCCGCCGTCCCCCTAGTGGCAGGAAGCGGGTCAAGGAATTGGCGAGGAGAGAGTGGTGCTGGAGATGCTGCGGTGCTATCTGCATTCGAGCCCACCCCCCGGGGTGGCACTCTGGTCACAGCGGTTGACTCTGCAGTGGCCCCAGTCCTCCATCTGGGGGTCGGTCTGGGCGTGAATCCCCCTCGGGACCTGGGAAGTGAGACAGGTTTAGAGGAAGAAGAAGAGGAGACAAGGGCAGGGGCTGAGAGAGAGAGAGAGAGAGAGAGAGAAGCAGCTGGTAATGGTTCGCCGATCCCTGGGCACGCCACCATCTGGTCCTCCGCCAGTTGGATGGCCTGGTTCAGCGACATCGGCGGTGGCACTGGACCCACTGCGCGGTCTTCTTCGGAAGCCACGAACTGCTTCAGCACCACTTTGTCGATAATCCTCTCAATGTCGCTTCCCCCAGCCATCAGCCATTTGCGGCAGGAGTCCCGGAGCTGTTGGGCCATGACGAAGGGTCGGCCGGATTCCCAGAGGTCCAGCGATCTGAACCTCTGGAGATGTTGTTCAGGGCTCCGGCCGACCTGCTGAAGGATGGCGCGTTTCAGGTCTTCATAGACCAGGAGGTTCTGGACTGGTAATTGTTGTGCGGCCACCTGTGCCTCTCCAGAGAGCAAGGGTATAAGCCGCATTGATTGGTCAACTGGGCGGGCCGCCCCAAGCATCAGTTGAGCTCTTAAAGAGTCATTGTGGGGACCCATCTTGTTGAGAGGCACCGGCAGGGCTGAGGGCGTGGCTGAAGTAGGTGGGGTTTGGGTGGCCTGAATCTCCTGGTCTATCCAGCTCCGGAACAGCTCGCGGTCTTCCTGCTGGGCTCGGAGGAGCGCCTCAAACCGACGCTCCTGTTCCTCCTTTATGCCCAGCAGGGCTTGATGTTGGTCCTGGTGAAGAGCCGCGAGCGACTGGATGATGTCTGCAAATGGTGTTCCTGGCGGGGATTGCATGGCGGCGGCATGCCCTTCTTCCTTCCCGGGTTTCGGCACCAGTGTGATGAGGTTCAAGAGTTAGGAAGGAAGAAGACAGGGGTTGGCATGACTGGGACTCGTACTTTATTAAAATAAAACAAAACAAACAAAAGGTGCGCACAACGCGCATTCACCGTGGCAACCGCTAAGGCACAAAACGGTTAAAAAATGAGAGCTCGGATCCACCGGTTTTCTTCGGATTTCTTCGGCTTTCTCTCTGTATCCAATTTTCTCTCCAGTCTCTCATACGAGTCCTCAGTTCATCTCTCTCTCTCTCTCTCTCTCTCGTTCCAGCACGGCTTATAAGCGGTCTCTCCACGCCAATTACTGCAATAAGACACAGGTGTTCGTCATTTGCACTTGACCTACTTACTTACTCGTCTCATTTCTCTCTCTCCCGTTATAGACCGCGCTGAACCACGCCCTCCTCGCCACATACTGTATTTGCCGTAATGGCCTCTTTGGTGCCATTCCTTACACTTTTTGTTTGTCAGAAAACACGTTTCTCTCTGTAACAAAGTGGATGGTGTGCAAGGGTAGCCTATATGTTTTGAAGCAGCATCTGGGTTTTGCAGATGCCTTATATGTATTTGGCCACTTATGTTTTTTGTTTTTTGTTCACATAAATTTTCTGTTGCCTAAAGATTCTTTGTGGAAATAAATCCAGAGGATGCAACATAATGGACTGCAAAAAGTCATAAGTGAAATGGTAAAGATGCACTGTCTGTTTGAACTGAATGCCAGTAGTACTTATGTAGGATAAAATTCTATATAAAATTATAAAACTAAATGAATGACTTACAGAAGTGTACTGATAATTTATATATATATATATATATTAACAGTAATTGCATTGTATTACAAAATTACAGTACCATAAAGTTACTGTAAAACTGAAACAGTTATGGTACTATACATCTTAACTACAGTAATACATGGCAACAGTTACTATAAAACCCTTTTTAAATGTCTAACAGTGCAATTAATATTTGCCTACACATCCAAACATCAAACAATTGGTTTGACATCAGTGATTACACACAGCTAACATGACTTTGGAATTGAGTGCAGAAGTCATTTGGATTATTTTAAGATGCTCAAATTGCTTACTTTTGGAGCTTGACAGTCCCTGGTCAATAATTATTTTTATTGTACTGAAAAGAGCAATGTGGACATTCTGCCTAGCATCTCTTTTTGTGTTTGACATAAGAACGAAATGAATAGGGCTTTAAAATGGCGTGAAGGTGAGTAAATAATAACAGTATTTTCATTTTGAGGGTTAACTATTCCTTTAAAACAAGTTCTCATGTGCTTATTTGTTCTATGATGTGGTCTAGTCAGAGGGAAAACTTCATTGCTGTGTGTTCACACTGTTCAAATCCAAGAAATTACATTTTTCATCTTGTTCTCAGTAGACCAAAAGGTAGGGCAGTATCATGCCAGGATATTTTCCCCTGGTAGAAAATGTTAAAACAAATAACTTCATCCTGACAAGGGTTCCCACAGAGATGAAAGGGATTGTGGGGACATCTGGAGGGCAGATACAACCAGGTGAATGGAATAAGATACTGAGAAAGCACGAAAATGAGGAGAGTGGGAGAGAGACTGGGATAGCTCAGGATTGAACAAGGCCCTTATTAAAACCACCCTTAGCAGTTACAGTGAGTTATTTTGGACCATGAACAAACATCAGGCTTAAAAGCAGCCCCTCACATGGAATGGCGGCTCTCGAAAACCCACCCAGATAAACTCGGTCAAAAGTGCACGCGGTAAGAGAGCATAAGAAACAGATTGAGGGCTTTGTCAAACATTCCTGTCTGCTGATTGGCTCCAGGTGGATCTTCGGTCTGTTTGTTAGTCTGAAGAACTTGGGTATGCTTAATGGAAAATTCCAGGTTCAATTCAAGTTAAGTTCAAACAGCATTTGGGCATAATGATGTTTACAAAAAAAAAAAAAAATCAAGGTTACAAAGAGGCACTTAAAATCAAACTAAATAGGGCAAATTTTGAGAATCTACACTGTAAAAAATGATAGTAATTTTGACAGTTAAACTACAAATGCTACAGCAAAGAGCTGTTAATTGGTTAACGTTAAATTCCTTTACTCAATTCTGTGAAAAACTGTAATTGATAATGAGACATTTCATGTCATTTTACAGTAAAATACTGTTAAAATGCTGCTTTTGGAGGTGAAACACCCCCTGCATACTGACAGTTTATTAGTATGATATTTTCACCAGCTTTACATCTTGCTGTTCTCTAATCAGATGTGGGACTTACCAACACGTCCATCTTTTCAATGCAATAATTTTTCATTTTGTTCTTCCCTGTTGACCTGCAAAAGTCATCCCCATTAGTTTAAATGCTTTCAAATAAATATTCAGAGGGAGAGAGCGAGGGATAGGAGAGAGAGTGCAAAGGAGCGAGTGAGAGATTAAATGTAATCGCTCTGATACATGCAGTTGTGTCACATTCACACCCTTACCACTCATAATCAAATTTGCTGAGGCTCCGTTGCTAAGAGCTCTTAGAGGAAACCATTTCCTAAAGCCTGCTCTTAAAACTCTCTCCAGACCTCCCCAGCTACAGTTACCCAAGCCCAGAGAAAGCAGTGTGCCATAATAATTTGGCTTTAGCTCAGACTTTTTCTTTGTAAAACTAGGAAAGTCATGTAAGTGTTTGAGGGCACAGCAGGCTGTCTGAGAGTGTTTCCATATGGTGGAGAATACGGGCTCATGAGTCAGCCATTTTCTTTCACAGCGAGCTGCATGGTAAATCACCAGACAAATATAGTTCACTAACAAAACCATGACAATGACATGGCACTGAGTGGGCTGTCAGAGATCGAGCAGATATAGCAAAATATTCTAGTTTACCATAACTCTCACGTCAGACTGTCCTTTTCTGTTGTGGCGGTCATGGATTTACGCCACATCCCTGTACATGGCCGCAGGGTGGGGAAACACATGTTTAAGGTTTTAGGAAGACATATACCCAAACATGAGAATGTGAGATGGAGGGAGGGTGAGAATTAGAATTAGAGAGAGAGAGTCCTTGAGGAAAAAAAAAAGGCAAATATGCACTTTGAGCTGAGAAAATAAGAAAGGAAAGCTGAGACTGTTTGCTCTTGCTCTCATCTTCAAATACCGTAGACCTATTATTTTGATGTGGGCTGCTCTCCTTGTTTTTTTGGTCTTTTACTCATTGAACGTCCAGCAAATGGGCTTCAGCTATTCTTGAAAGCTAAAACAAATCACACTAATTTCACTTCAGGCTAATGTTCTCTCTCTCCCTCTCTGTTCAATTCAATTCAAATGTTCTTTATTGGCATCAAAAGAGGTGCAATGCACTGCCAACTCATTTGCAAGGGCTACAAAGACTGCAAATGAAATTGGAAACGAGAGAAAAACAAGTGAAAATGAAGGATAACAAAGCAAAAAACTGAAATGTGGTGTCCAGTGTCCACTGTTGAATGATTGTTTACTCGAATCCTTCCTCTTTTTTCCGGGGTATTATTAGTATTAAAAAGGAATCCAAGACAAATATTATATCAAATATTCAATGAAGATGTATATTGAATTATAGCAATTATTAAATTAAATAATTATATCACCAGCAAAAAAATAAAAACATGAGTCTACTTTTTAGCGTAACAAATATAATTAATTATTGTGTCCAAAAATTCTCTATATGAAACCTTTTTCAAATATTACATAAAAAAGTATGGGGGGGAGGGGGATGTTTTTTATTATTATTTATTTATTTTGTTTATGTTGATTTTGATTATCATTCAATAAAGTGAGTGCAATACTACTTTAATTCACCTTTAAAAGAAGAAGCAAACAAGAAGTTAAAGCGATAGTTCACTTTGAAATTAATTTTTGATATGTTTTAGCTTACCTCAAGGGCATCCAAGATGTAGGTGTCTTTGTTTCCGCAGTAGTTTCAATTTTGATATTTTTAGGTCAAACCGTTCTTGTCTGTCAGTCATATAATGCAGGTCGATGGTCATTGTCTCAAAACACAAGCACAGAGTCCAAATTAAAACAATTCCCCATCGTCCAAATGAAACAATTCCCCATCATAAGTTCACATTGATGGCCTAAGACACGAAACGAGCGGTTTGTGTGAGAAAACGAACAGTATTTATATTGTTGTTATCTCTTGAAAACAGCACACGTCCAAATGATCTGACGGCGCGGGCGGGTATAGATATAAACATAGATGTCGCCTTGGCTACTGCAGTTCATTGGAACGAAACCGTAGCCAAGCGACATCTAGTGTATATATCTATACCCGCCCGCGGGCGGGTATAGATGTATACACTAGAGGTCGCCTTCGCTACTGCAGTTCATTGGAACGAAACCGTAGCCAAGGCGACGTCTATGTATATATCTATACCCGCCCGCGCCGTCAGATCATTTGGACGTGTGCTGTTTTCAAGAGATAACAACGATATAAATACTGTTCGGTTTCTCACACAAACCGCTCGTTTCGTGTCTTAGGCCATCAATGTGTACTTATGATGGGGAATTGTTTCATTTGGACGATGGAGAATTGTTTTAATTTGGACTCTGTGCTTGTGTTTTGAGACAGTGACCATAGACCTGCATTATATGACTGACAGACAAGAACGGTTTGACCTAAAAATATCAAAATTGAAACTACTGCGGAAACAAAGACACCTACATCTTGGATGCCCTTGAGGTAAGCTAAACCATATCAAAAATTAATTTCAAAGTGAACTATCCCTTTAATGTCAAGTAATTTAAACTGCAGACACAATTTGGGAAGTGACTTTGTACTCCGGCAAAGAATACAGTTAATGCCAAAGCAAGAACAACCATTCTGTGTCATCAAACACCACACAGACCGACAGCTTGTCAGAGTGATTCAGACATTAAAACGTGCTGTTATAAGACATTTGAGATGGTCAGGAGCGCAGTCGTATGTCTATCACTCCTTGGCTCTCTTTTTGCAGATTCTACTGTGCAAACTTTGCACCTTTAGGGGTAAACCAGCTTGTCACTGGGGCGGTACCCTTACAAGGACAATTTTGTACCAAGGTGCATGTTAGTACCTCGGAGTAGTTCTCTACCCTTAAGGCACTACTAAGAAGAACTTTTAAATAAGGTAAAAGTTGTCCTTTTAAGGATACTAACCCAGTGACAAGCTGCTGTAGGCTACCCCCTAAAGGTACACATTTAGAATTTTTTTTCTGAGTGTATGCCAATGCAAAGCACCACATGCTAATAAACACTTTCTGTCTCCTTAAATCTACAAAAAGATGAGAATTGTGGAACTGGGAAAGGGAAAGGACATTTGTATGCTCATCCCAACACGAAAGAACACAGCGGTCCTCCTGCTCCACCTTCAGAGAGACACAGTATGGGGCTACATGCTCATTTGATCAATCTTTCTCTCTCTCGTTCACTCTTTCATGCTCCATTGATCTCACATGCTTGCAGGCTCATAACTTTTATGACAGGCATGTGATCTCTGTTTAACTGCAATGGTAGAATCATATAATGTTAGTCACTGGGGCGATGTGCAGTAATTGTATATGTTCCAGCCCTGGAGCTTTGAACTGTCACTGTTCCTGCATCTATTTCAATCATTTACTCAAGTAGAGAACATTTGAGAGCCATCTCGCAATTTAAACATACTTGAATTTATTCAATGACTTGAATGTCGCCTATACCCCCTTCTACAACGAGCATGTTTTTCATTTAAAATTTTGACATTTAATAGGGGGTGATCCAACTGTTCTCATAACATAATAAAGAAAAAAGCCACGTAACATAATTATTTTATGATAAATAACAATGCAAGATTATACCAAACTACTCAATAAGAATTTTATAGTTGTAAATTATTTCTTCATTATTATTAATTTAGAGAAGACAAAACTGCTTCACTAATATTACTCAGTTTAATGAGTGTCTAATAACACTCTAATAAATACTATAGTGTATACTAAGAACGAATTAACTAATAACTAATAACTAATTAACTAATAACTACTTAGTGTCTAATAACACTCAGTTTAAAGGGATAGTTCACTTTGAAATTAAATTTTGGTATGTTTTAGCTTACCTCAAGGGCATCCGATGTAGGTTCAATTTTGATATTTTTAGGTCAAACCGTTCTTGTCTGTCAGTCATATAATGCAGGTCTGTGGTCACCACCTCAAAGAGCATGCACAGAGTCCAAATTAAAACAATTCCCCATCGTCCAAATTAAACAATTCCCCATCGTAAGTACACATTGATGGCCTGAGACACGAAACGAGCGGTTTGTGTGAGAAAACGAACAGTATTTATATTGTTTTTACCTTTTGTACACAGCGACGTCCAAGTGATCTGAGGGCGCGGGCGCTTCCTAGTGTGTGACGTGTACGCAGACTGGTGCATAGATATATACACTAGATGTCGCCTTGGCGACGGCAGTTCATTGAACGAATGCCGTAGCCAAGGCAACATCTAGTGTATATATCTATGCACCAGTCTGCGTACACGTCAGATCAGATCACTTGGACGTCGCTGTGTACAAAAGGTAAAAACGATATAAATACTGTTCGTTTTCTCACACAAACCGCTCGTTTCGTGTCTCAGGCCATCAATGTGTACTTACGATGGGGAATTGTTTAATTTGGACGATGGGGAATTGTTTTAATTTGGACTCTGTGCATGCTCTTTGAGGTGGTGACCATAGACCTGCATTATATGACTGACAGACAAGAACGGTTTGACCTAAAAATATCAAAATTGAATCTACTGCGGAAAAAAAGACACCTACATCTTGGATGCCCTTGAGGTAAGCTAAAACATACCATCATTTTATTTCAAAGTGAACTATCCCTTTAATCTAACTGCGTTAGATTAAACTGAGAAGGGTCATAGCACTTGCATATTGTCGTCCTAGTTTAACTGCCTCTATTGTTCTCATTTGTAAGTCGCTTTGGATAAAAGTGTCTGCTAAATGAATACATGTAAATGTAATATTTAAAAAGGATTAAATAATAAAAAAAAAGAAGCAGGAAATGCTATCATAGATCACGGTAAAAACATATTGTTTCAACTTAAAACGTAAGTATTTGTGCTGCCTTAAAATTTTAAGTTTAGTCAACTTGAAATGTGAAATTATACTAAGTGACAACTTGGATATTTGAGTTGACTAAACTTAAAAATCTAAGCCAGAGCAAACACTAACTTTTTTTAAGTTAAAACATTTTTTTTTTTTTAAACAGCTAGAGAACCACTGAAAACCCTCAAAAAAAATGTGTCATGGTCCATAAGACATTTTTTTGTCATGATAAGGCAAGGTTAGTTAGTTATAAAAGCTATTAAGTTCAGTCATAAAATGCAATGCGGTGTCACTACAAAAAATGTAAAATTGATGAATTAATAATTCATGATACATGCAAAAAAATTGTTTACCTTGAAAAATGTTTTTGAAAGCCTTTTGGAAAACAATGATTAGTGTAATACACTCACACGTGCTTGTGCAAGAAAGTAAAATTATTTTCCTTTTCTGGACTGTGGACACTCTTTATTTTCATTGATCTTTATCTGGTGAAATTAAATTCAAATGCCCATGTGCACATGGGCCTGTGAACCGTTGTGCCTGAATATGAGGGTTGTTTTGAGCAAGACCTTCTTTTGAGCCAATGCACTGAGCTCTGTACTAATTATCTAAAATGAGCCAGTCACCACCTCAGTTCTAGTTTCCTTGGTTACATTGGCTGCAGTGAAGGTCTGGCTGTGAGAGGGACCTGGAATTACGCTTAAGTCCCTAATGGTAATGGCATAATGACCGGATATGTAGTAATAAGCATGAACGTGTGACATGTAATTACATGTTGACTTGGAATGCATATGAGGAACGGTGGGAGTTGCAGATATGTGTGCACTACACGTGAGCCATTAAACAGGCCATGAATTCAATCAATCACAGAGAGGTGGAAATGGCTTTTATAAAACAACAGGTATGCCACATGGTAAATTACTGCTATAACCATGTTTTCTGCTAATGCCATAGTCCTTTTCTAAAATATAGCATACTGGAAACGCTGAATGCAACCCAAGATTGAGATGAGTTTTTAGGAATGACTATTTTGTAGTGAATAGAGGCACATTATTATTTTCATCTCAGAAGCTTGCTTGTATCTTGCGTACTTAGTAATCTATATACAGAGACTAGATGAGCAGCAAATCTGGATGTTCCTGCAGAGGAAAATGAAACACTGATAATACCATAAGCACAAATACATACACAAAAACATACCAACGTGATTTCATTAGTACATTTATATGTACATCAAGTGTGTTTCTAACACAACTTGTAACTACATTTTAAAATTATATATTTATATTATTTATAAAATATGACTGCATAAAACATCAGATGTCAGTTACACAAGATTTAGATTTAGATTAGGGTCTAATTCTCACTATTAACTAACTAATGAGTTCTATTTAAATATTTTAAAATGTAACTCATTTTAATTCAATTCCATTCAATTGAGTGCAATTCCATTAATGTGATGGAAAAGCAATCATACCAAAGTTGAAAACAGTTGTTATTTTTGTGGAAACTGTCAGAATTCAGGAGAATTAGAGAGAATTAAAGTTTATTTCAAATGTCTTTACTGCCACTTTTGATCAATTGTTGTCACAGCCCCAATCATCACTCAATCACCAGGACCTGCCCACTCGTTCACAATCACGCCAGAGTACTGACTCGCTGCACCTGCACTCCCTCATCAACACACCCTTTGTATGCTCCGTTCTCTGTCTGGTCTTGTTTCAGTATACACTGCTTTATGTCAGACTCCTTACCAATCTACTCACCTGAGATCGCCTCGTCCTGTATCCAGTCTCCTGTCCGTCTTCCGTCCAAGGTATGCGTTTAAGGGTTAAAGAAATCTTAATGCAAACTTTTGAATGGTAGAGTTCTCAGTTTCAACAAAAATGTTAAGCAGCAAAACATTTTTCAACACTGATAATAATATGAAATGTTTATTGAGCACTGAATCAGCAGTGGCTGCTGAACATTCAGCTTTGCCATTACATTTCATCTTAAAATACAAAGTTCTGTCATGAAACTCTAGATAGTGCATGCTGATATGTCCTTAACTTCATCTTCTTACAATCACAGAATTCTCTATAGGGCACAGCAGTAGCCAATGAGCTCACTAGGCTAGTTTCAAATACCTGGACAGCATTTTCTGTACACTGTAAAAAAATTCTAACCTCTCCAAGTCAAAATTTTCTAGTGACTGGTCACATCTAAATTTTTAATTTGGCCCAAGTGCAAATCTTGTTGCAATAGTCTGTTAACATTGGCTCAATGAGAAATAATACGTCAGACTAATTGAAAAATTTTGATGTGACCAGTCACTAGAAAATTTTGACTTTTTTTTTTTTTACAGTGTAGTGCTCTTTCAGAAACCCTCCATCTTCCCCAGCTCCACCTGTACAGATCTGCTATGGGTAATTCATGTATGCTAATTTGTACAGCCAGTTTGCTCACAGCAGCATGTCATGTAGTCATGTATGTATTGGCAGTAGCAAGTCCCATACTTGCTCTGCTGCAGCAGCAGTAGTAGTGTAAGTTTTATCATGACATAAATATATTAAAATAGCAAATCTTAAATTGTAATATATATTTGTTTGTAATATTACTGTTTGATCAAACAAATGTAACCTTGGTGAACATGGGACTTCTTTAAAAATAAAAACATTAAAATATATTTATACTTGTATATAGTACATAGGTACTTGAAGGCGAATTTCTTGGCCACTAGTGTCACCACAGGGAACTGCAAAAATAATATCCGTTATCAAAAAGGTTTCCTGCAAACTCTCTCTGTCTGACATCGGTCACACCAACACAGTTCTGCCCCAAACTAATGCCACTGGTTGAGCCATTTTGAGCTGGTCAGGATGCTCAAACAGATCAGTGTTTTAATAGCTTCACAGAGTTTAGACTTCTCATGGAACAAGGCTATGAATGCACTTGCAGTATGGATATGAGAAAGTATTTTAACATCCAAAAAAACAACCTGCACCTATAAAAACATTCCTCAAGTCTCTGAAGAAAAATCAGAGGTCAGCTTATCTACACCAGTTTTGTAATGAAATGCAGAAGTGAGCTATTTGTTCTGACAACTGAACCTTTAAAGCTGATATTATGCAGCCGGAGCAACGCACAGCACGCTGACAGGGGACTCGGGTTGTGCGGTATCACACAGAAGCATAAAATAGATTTATTTGCGTATCGGTTAAAACAAATCTATTTAATCAGTTCAATCTTTCAGCATTGGGGAGAAATTTGTCAAACAGAGAAGCTTAAATGCACACGTTGGGTTTGTTTGGGGCTTTGGGCCTGCTGCCTGTTTGGGTGAAGTGGGGAGTAAAATTTAATTATTTAAATGGCAAAAATAGTAATGCATTTAGATGCAACACATTATTTGGGGCACGTAGGCGCAGCATAATCACATCCTCAAATTAATTAAATCCCACAGAAAGTTTGTATTGCCAAAGGAATAGACCCATCTCCAATTTGATTCCTCAATTTAACTGTCGGTGTGCAGTGCTTCTGAGAGATTTCATCAAAGTCTAATTGCAAATCCTCAATCTTGCCCTAAACGAATCTCTCTCAATTTCTTGATTTCAATCAAGAACCTATATCAACAAATTATTTTTTTTTATTTTATTTTTTTATTTTTTTACCTGCACAATGCTTCTATGTATTTGTTGGAAACTGGATATATAAGCCTGGATATCAGCATTCATAAGTTGTTGGTCAAAAGTCTGGATTGCATAACACAGTCTCGGAACAAATGCATAACAGTTTTCATTATTTTCATATAAAAATATAATTCAATTATTTACATTTGTGCACTTGACAGATGCTTTTATCTAAAGCAACTTACATTCCATTAAAGCAACACAAACTTTTTTTTTTTTACCTTAAAATAATGTTTCCAAAATCGTTTCAGTGGTTCATCAAGTCATAAAAGGGTGAAAGGCACTTCTGCATTTCGTCGCTGTCGGGCGGAAACCTCGTATGTCCAAATTTGGTCAATTTCATATTTTTTCACAAATCGATGCTATTGGTCAGTCCCCACGTGGTTCTGTTATTTTTACAAATTATTAACCAATCTAAAGTGTTAAATAGCTTGAGAGCAAATCTCGTAACTCCATTGGACACTTAAACTGTCTGAGAATCCTCGTAACTCCACCTCTTCTTCACTCCGCTGCGGGATCTTACGCGGCATAATCCGGCATTTTGTCTCCTCAGGATTGAACGTCACAACGATAAGAAATCCTCGTCGAGCAACACGTAAAGCAAGCCTTAACTCTGATTTTATCTGTGTTAAACTATGATATCAGTTATTGATGTATTTTAAATGTCTACGTATTATAGGCTTATTATCACTAGGCTTATTATACGTGTGCATTGTTTTAAAATGTATCTAATACTTGAATTGAAATAAACGTTTTGGATACCAGCATTAAATTATTGTTTTTATTATTATTTTACTGACTCGAAGTTGGCACTGTGCATGTAAAATACCCCAAGTAGCAGGTTTTATTTATGGAAGGAAAAGGGTCTGTCTAACGTTACTGGCGCCAGTAGCAGCTAAGCCTATCATTGCATAACTCTGTTTTTTTAGACAATAACGAGTTAAAATAGTTAGGTTAGATACATTTGAGTAGGCTTGTTTTGTTAAAAATCGATTGCTGTAATGCTTTGGTGCAGAAGGAAGCCCGTGAGCCACGGTAAGTTTGCGTGCAGATTAGGCAAATTTCCGCCTATTAGACAGCCTAGTTACCTCATCGTTTTTTGTTCTGCTTCACGTATCTTAAACCTTTAAAATAGAGTTTAGGAAGATGCATGTAACCACAGTCGTTAGCTTTGGTTAACTATTGAAGCCTTTTCTCTTGTCAAAAGGCTCAATGCGACCGCCGACTTTGTTTGCGTGCAGATTAATTTCCGCCTATTTTAGACAGCCTAGTATTTTGGTATTGCATCACTCATAGCTCTTAAACGTTTAAAATAGAGTTTAGGAAGATGTATGTAACTACAATCATTAGATCTGAATAGCTCTTAAAGCCTTATCTCTTGTCAAAAGGCTCATCGCGACCGCAGACTTTGATGAACACTGCTGGCAGCAGCGCCGTCTGTGTCCGTACCATTCTAATCAATGACAGCGTAAACTCGTATCTCCCTGCTCCCAAGTCATAAAGCTTGTATCTCCGATTAAACATGATTTTGGGGAAATGTTGTGTTAATGTTGGTATACAACAGTATATGATAGCAATATAATTTATAATACCAACTTTAATGATACAATGTTCAATAACTCAAAAAATATGCAGTTTTTTTTAATTTCCTGAAAAATAATGGTTTTGGAGATACAAGGATTCCGCCCGACAGCGACGATTTGCTTTGCGGCCCTGTATCTGCTATAACCGCACTATGCAAGTTTGCCAGATCGGGTAGCGTCCCTAAGAAACTACAAATTTGACTTACTTTTACGGCAAGCGTTACAATAGTCATTATTTAGTTTTTCTTCGTTTCTGATGTCGCAATACATCATACTTCCATAAAATCATGCAACATACTCTACCTTGTCTGTGGACATCATTCATTCCAAAGCCGGTGCTGCTGGATAAACAGCGAGCGTGCGTGCGACAGTAGGCTGCGATAGGCTAAATTATTTACGAGAGCGGTAATGGACAATTCCGCTTCCAACCTGTAGGGTGACCGAAGAGGAAAAGTTCTTTAGTGTTGCTTTAAAAGTTAAACCTTTTCGAACTTGTGATTTTTGCGTTATCCTTAAGTTATGTATTGTATTTTTTATAACTGGCTAATTTGAATTTCATGATTTAATCTAATTTACCCTTAAAGGAGTCATAACCTAGTATTACATTGGATACCTACTGCTGTATTATAGTCTTTCAGGCCCTTCTAAAAAAGAAAAGTGGAAAAAAAATAAACACAGACCTACTTTTACCCTTATTTCTGAAGGCATTATTGTCTCGCGAGATCAATGCGATGTTTTGGCTGTCGTGGACGCTCTATATGGCTCTGCACGCCAGTTGAAAGGGTTGTTGGGACAGCGTCATTAAAAATGAATTTCATCCACTGGTCCCTGATAGTTTCGTCCGATTTTGGGAGATAAAACACATTTACATGTTTTTTATGGCAATCAACCACAGAGCAAGTCCGGTGTGCACTCGGTTTCTCCATCTTTCTCGACTGAACTGAATATGAGGGGGAGAGGGGAAGGCTTCCTGCTGCGGTGTCCATATATGGTATATCCTACTACCTCATGACGTCAAGAGGGAGCTGAAATCAAAATCTCGTATTTGAGTGCGCGTGCACGCGCGCTGGTTTATTTACCCTGAGGTAAACAAACGCTTCACTTTTAAATATCGGCTTCCCGGCCAGTGTATAATCGTTAGTCGATCATAACATACATTGATTCTCGTGGAAAAGTGAAAATTGCAGGTTATGACTCCTTTAAAAGAACATTGACCTAAAAAAATTAAATAATAATTTACTATGTAACTGAATAATAAAAAAGAAGATGCAAACCTTGAAGATAACAGGATTTGTTTAAATGAATAATAACACATGGTGTCGTCCTGATCTACCATGTGATTCTTGATCTGCTGTCAAATGGGTAATGCTTTGTAAGGTTTGGGTAATGATGAATCTATCTAATCAAAAATGGATATAAAACAAGTTACCAAACTTACACGGAGCAACACACAGCACACTGACAGGGGACACGGGTTGTGCGGTATAGCACAGAAGCATAAAATAGATTTATTTGCGTATCGGTTAAAACAAATCTATTTAATCAGTTCAATCTTTCAGCATTGGGGAGAAATTTGTCAACCAGAGAAGACCAACTCACTGAATTTCTATCACCAACCTCACCAATAAACGGTACAGTAAATACATGGCCTGCACTCACAAAAGAAATGAAAACAAAGACCCTATCCCACCACCACTCATCTATTGTTCAATTAAAATGGAAACACTGCCCCCTAAAGGTTGGGAGAGGCACTGCAGCTCCTTCCTGTTGACATCTGTTTCTTGCTCAGTTAAATCAACAGTAGCTGTACATGATGAAGAAGGCTGGGAGGGCTGCCAACACCATGTACTGTGCTCGGTATTTTTAGAGTTCTCTTCTGCTCTCCATTCTGCGCCCCAGACATAATCACAGTGACAGAATGACACAAATGGAGTCAAATATTCTTCTCCGTTTAATTGTTAGCAAAACACTCGCTTACGCGTCCTCTCTGCATGTCAGTCTATTTCTGTTAGATGAAATCAGATGTGGAGACGGAGTAGATTAATGGTGTAGTTTTGCACACACAGATCAAGGGAGGACATTTCGCACTGCGCTCTGTGTTGACGTTAGCGTAGCTTCATTATCACAACCCCAATTTTCTCTCTGATAGATGTTGTGAGAGTCATAACATTGCATGGCGGAGATGTGCTCTTTGTCTATCTTTGAGGGGGAATCGTCTTGTCAATAAATCAGGCCTTCGTTTGCGTGTCCAACGGATGCAGCCTCTGTCAGGGTGAGTACGGATGGACGGCAGATTTTTGCTTGAGTGCGTTGTTAGGAATATTAAAACCTGGTCCAGAATTGATGGATAGCATCATTAGGATACGGCAGCATTCAAACATCTGAAGGCTGGAGAACGCAGGATATGTGCATTTGTAGTGTAAAACTCAGATATGCATTATTGATTCGCCAGTTGCTCTGTTATTGCTCAAGGTTTCTGTTATAATTAAAGTCTAGGGGAGTCGGGAGATATTCTTCCTCTGATTAAAACAAAAAAGAGCAGCTAGAGATGCAGTGGAGAGAAAAAGAAAAGGATTCCACATGGATAACAAATGAGACAGTTGAAAGAAGTTGTGGAAACTCCAGAGGGGGTGAGCGGAGTGTTGATGGATTCAGAGGAAAGACAGCAGGAATGGTGGTGTAGGCTTCGTTTGAACTTTGGGGAGGTGCCACATGATCTGTTTAAAGATTATTTGTGACAGGATTTGCTCAGGGTATGCTGTATACCAAATTAAAAATGCATTAATTGGGGAACACAAATAAAGATGTGTTTTTATTTTTATTTTTTTAAAGAAACCTGAGAGATCTCTGTCCCTCCATTGAAAGTCCATGCAACCAAAACTTTAACTCTTCAAACAGTTCATAAAGACATAAATATAATCCGAATCAATATTAATCCTTCTGAAAACTTGAACAGATTTAATTTACATAAATTTTTACATACATAGAGCACATCAAATAGGTAAACGAAAGCTCAAACGTGAGAACCAGTGAGGTTTGTACGCACGGCTTAAGCATGTTGAGCTTCCATTTAATGAGCTCTATGTATATGTGTTGATATTTGTTTATATAGGAATAAAATCTTAAATTCAATCTGGATTTTATCTTTTCAGAAGACTTGGATTAAACCTGTTTCATATTCATATGGATTACTTTTACAATCTCATTTTGTTCTTTATTTATGAGAAAGTATTGGTTGTGTGAACTTTAAATGGATGGGGGAAAAAAAGGATGAAAGATTATTAAATATCTTCAATTGTGGTCCGAAGATGAACGGAAGTCTTATGGGTTTGGAATGACAGGAAGGGTAACAAATTATGAAAAATTTTCATGTTTCACTTTAATAAAAACTTCTTTTTTTTTAATTTTTATTTTTTATACTGTGCTGCAGTGTCTCTACATTTAAGATAAAAACAATATATATAATCTTGACTCTATATAATGGCAGCATGATATATATATATAATTTTTTTTTTTTTTTTGACAGAAATATTTCAAACAAACAAATATTACAACATCCATGCTATAGTTATACATCTAGCCTTACTGCTTGATACAATCTCAGATAATTTTAGCAACACAGTAAGAAACAATGACAGAGGGCTCTTTCTAACATAATGGACATTGTCGCAAAAGCTTCTATGTTTGAACGTTTTTCAAACATGTGGAAATGAATAATGTTGCTGTCAGAATAATAACTTCATAATGAGTAATTATGTTTATTAAAAACCTGAAGCTTACATACAGTGAGGAAAATAAGTATTTGAACACCCTGCTATTTTGCAAGTTCTCCCACTTGGAAATCATGGAGGGGTCTGAAATTGTCATCGTAGGTGCATGTCCACTGTGAGAGACATAATCTAAAAAAAAAAATCCAGAAATCACAATATATGATTTTTTAACTATTTATTTGTATGATACAGCTGCAAATAAGTATTTGAACACCTGTCTATCAGCTAGAATTCTGACCCTCAAAGACCTGTTAGTCTGCCTTTAAAATGTCCACCTCCACTCCATTTATTATCCTAAATTAGATGCACCTGTTTGAGGTCGTTAGCTGCATAAAGACACCTGTCCACCCCATACAATCAGTAAGAATCCAACTACTAACATGGCCAAGACCAAAGAGCTGTCCAAAGACACTAGAGACAAAATTGTACACTTCCACAAGGCTGGAAAGGGCTACGGGGAAATTGCCAAGCAGCTTGGTGAAAAAAGGTCCACTGTTGGAGCAATCATTAGAAAATGGAAGAAGCTAAACATGACTGTCAATCTCCCTCGGACTGGGGCTCCATGCAAGATCTCACCTCGTGGGGTCTCAATGATCCTAAGAAAGGTGAGAAATCAGCCCAGAACTACACGGGAGGAGCTGGTCAATGACCTGAAAAGAGCTGGGACCACCGTTTCCAAGGTTACTGTTGGTAATACACTAAGACGTCATGGTTTGAAATCATGCATGGCACGGAAGGTTCCCCTGCTTAAACCAGCACATGTCAAGGCCCGTCTTAAGTTTGCCAATGACCATTTGGATGATCCAGAGGAGTCATGGGAGAAAGTCATGTGGCCAGATGAGACCAAAATAGAACTTTTTGGTCATAATTCCACTAAACATGTTTGGAGGAAGAAGAATGATGAGTACCATCCCAAGAACACCATCGCTACTGTGAAGCATGGGGGTGGTAGCATCATGCTTTGGGGGTGTTTTTCTGCACATGGGACAGGGCGACTGCACTGTATTAAGGAGAGAATGACCGGGGCCATGTACTGCGAGATTTTGGGGAACAACCTCCTTCCCTCAGTTAGAGCATTGAAGATGGGTCGAGGCTGGGACTTCCAACATGACAATGACCCGAAGCACACAGCCAGGATAACCAAGGAGTGGCTCTGTAAGAAGCATATCAAGGTTCTGCCGTGGCCTAGCCAGTCTCCAGACCTAAACCCAATAGAGAATCTTTGGAGGGAGCTCAAACTCCGTGTTTCTCAGCGACAGCCCAGAAACCTGACTGATCTAGAGAAGATCTGTGTGGAGGAGTGGGCCAAAATCCCTCCTGCAGTGTGTGCAAACCTGGTGAAAAACTACAGGAAACGTTTGACCTCTGTAATTGCAAACAAAGGCTACTGTACCAAATATTAACATTGATTTTTCTCAGGTGTTCAAATACTTATTTGCAGCTGTATCATACAAATAAATAGTTAAAAAATCATACATTGTGATTTCTGGATTTTTTTTTTTTTTTTTTTTTTTAGATTATGTCTCTCACAGTTGACATGCACCTACGATGACAATTTCAGACCCCTCCATGATTTCTAAGTGGGAGAACTTGCAAAATAGCAGGGTGTTCAAATACTTATTTTCCTCACTGTATGCAAACAGACCAGCGCCACACTTACTTTAAGTTTAATTTACATTAGAATCAATCTGGTTGTTTATGTTTGCATGTGCACAGTCTAAAGGGTGTTGTTAGGCATAGGCACAAATTTTATTCAGACGTTAACCAGTGAAATAGGGAAAAAGAATTGACTTGTTGCAGGAGTGCTCACAATGGAGCCATGCAGTTTTATCTCAGTTGCATTGTGGTCTATGGATCTGCCTGAAGTGTACATATGAGTAGACTCGCTCCCTTGGTCAAAATCGAGGGGTGAAGGGTCTGTCCAAATAAACTTCCATGTCCACTTGACGAAGTTGAACGCACTTCAGGATGGTGGTAGGGATTCGCCTGAGGGGACGTGCTAGGGAAGTTTGCGAGCATGTCTATTAAATGCAGCCCAGTATTGGATAAAATCCTTTTCTTTCTTTTTTTCAATTCATGACTGTCAATTTGGGTTGAAATTGCTACACCCCAGCGGAAGTTGAATTTGAATTATAGGAAGTGGGATTCACTGAATTACAGTTCAAATAAAACGAACATATAGCCTACACACTCTGGGAAATTTAGTTCTTCTACCAATTTTAATAAATTCATAATAAATGAAGTTCAAATATCTATAATATAATTTTGACAATTCAAACCATTCTGTCTATAAAACCTTTAAGATTTCAAGAGGTCAATCGATCTTTTTGTCTCAAAGTTTGTCTTGACAAATGCACCTTTAGTTAAAATTACATTTGTTGCAGTTCTTTGGATTCCTATGTCTTTAAATTTAAATTTGAATTCTACATCCTGTTGGCTACCTGATTAAATTAAAATTCAAAAACTCATGTTTTTAAATAAAAAAAAAAAAAAAAAAAAAAAAGAAACTGACTAACCATTCAGTAAAGGACACAATAACTGTAAGGGACCAGAAAAGTTTGAGCAAACAAAAATTGTCCTTTGCCGGGCAGGAGCTTTTTATAGAACGTGTGAAATACCCAAGATAAACAAAGGACATCACATACGCACACACAGTTATGTGGCCATTACGCATATGAGCTGACAGCGGCTTTTAGCCAGGGCAAAGAGACCCCTACTGTGGAGGAGCTATAATAGTGTGTTGGGTCTGCTAAACCCTCTCACCTCAAGCTGTTTTTTGTTGCGTCACTCCTGAGAGCGGTCAGTTTGACCCTGACTCTGCACCTCACACCCATCATGCTGAACCAGACGGCCAGGTTCTGACCTATTGAGGCACCTCGGAAAATGTCTGCCACATCGTCCTCTAGCATTTACAGCTCCATTGTTTCATTATCATCCCATTTGCCCTCCTGCTGGGGCTGCCTTGCACACTCACACATACACACACCTCTTTTTGCTGCTGTTACAAAACAAGGCTCCCTTTTCCTTCCATTTGTTTCACACCCTCTCAACTCTCAATTTTCCCTTATACTGAATCAAATTTCTACTATTGTGCATCAGTTTGGTTTACACTTACTGTGTGCATTACATTGACTACATACATTACACATTTTCCTTTGTATACCACAAATACAACAATCAAATGAATAATGTAATGATGTACACATCACATTATGCAGTACAGATGCATGTCCCATACACTACTGGTCAAAGGTTTGGGGTCAGTAAGAATTTTTTTATATAAATGAATACTTTTATTCACCAAAGGTGCATTCTTTAAATGTGACAGAAAATACATTTATAATGTTTAAAAATATTTATATTTAAAAATATATGCTGTTCTTTTAAACTTTATATTGATCAAATAATCCTGAAAAAAAAGTGTATCAGAGTTCCTAAAAAAAAATTTGATAATAATAAGAAATGTTTCTTGAGCATCAAATCAGCATATTAGAATGACTTTTGAAGAAACATGTGACACTGAAGACTGGAGTATATGCTGAAAATTCAGCTTTGCATCACAAGAATAAATTACATTTTAAAAATATATTAACACAGAAAAGTTATTTTAATTTATAATAATATTTCAGTTTTTACTGATCAAACAAATGCAGCCTTATTAGAGACTTCTTTCAGAAAACATTAAAACAAACTTAAAGATCCAATGATTCAAAATTTCAAATATCTCTAATTAAAATGTTTTAAACAATGGTTTACAGTTTAAACACTGTTTAAAACCTATTTATTGTAGTAATAATAATAATAATAATAATAATTGTATTCTTCCATGTTAATCTTTTGTACAAAAAAAATCCCTTTAGCTAACAAATGGCGGGTCCTTAAAGACATCATTAAACATTAGAGCTTGCAACACCAAGGTCATGGCTTTGATTCCCAGGGAATGGATGAACTGACCTTAAATTCAGTTTTGCTTTGCAACTTCCTTAAACTACAATAAATTATCATTAAAAAAGGGGGTCCAGAGCCCAAATAGGCCCGCATAACAGAACTGACCCAAATAATAGCCACATGCTCCCTTGCCCAGTGCTTTTAGCGTCTTCTCATCTGATTGTACAGATTAAGGCTTTCAAAGAGACAGGGAAGGAAAAATAACACAAACACAGACCAACACTCATTCCCGACTAAAAGCCGAAATACAAGGCTGTGTTGAATCTAAACGATCCAGTACAATTACATGATCCTAAGAGCCTCAACAGTCAGGATGAAAAGAGACTGTTAGGAGTGTAACCTCTAAAGAGCCGCAAAGTGCTGTCAATTAGGCTGTGGAACTTGCCTCCATGATTACAAGTTTTACAAGGACAGAGGAAAGGCCCATAATGGCCCATGAATGACCTTGTCCTCACAGGCTTTGAGGTGGACAGAGACTTGAGGAACTATTGTGTATAAAATCCAGAACTACTCCACAGCTAACCTTGATCTGTAGACATCTCAAAACAACATACGGAGGCTTCAAGTGGACAATTTTAAACCATTTAGATGTCCTGTGTTTTAACATGCAATTATATGTTGCTGCCAAAGCTTGTCCAAACAATGCGTTGATGAAATGACCTAAAGTTAAATGTAACATTACATGGCACTGAAGCTTTAACAGTACTATTTTTATTTATTTTTTACTTCAGATTTTATTTTGGACCAAGTGGTGAATCAACAGAAGAACAAAACTGGTTATCATATAATAATAATAATAATAATAATAATAATAAATGAACAAATATACTATTATAAGCAACAACTCTTTCTGTGACAATCAGAGTGTGCACAATAAAGAAAAGGAAAACTTTATTTTTATTAAATATTTGTATTCTTGTTGGTTTCGTACAGTTTTGAAAAATATCATACAATTTTCATGAAAAGTCTAATTTTAATGACTCTAAAAAACTACCATGTGATGTAACCATTAAAAAAGTAATGCACATATTATCCCTTTTCCTTGTCTTAATCAGTATTTTCTTTTTAAAAATATATATTATATATCTTTAATTTATTCCAGTTTTTTTTTTCTTTCTTTCTTTTTTTCGGGGAGACACACCATGACATTTGTCATGCAAATGAAGAAATTGTTATATTATAAGAGACTTACTGACCTTGTCAGTCATAAAGGTCTTCAGGGGTACTCTCTATGATGTAATTTCCTGTTTTTCTTTTCAATGCATGTTTCTGGATGTTGGTTGCACCACATGAATTGTGTTGGTCCAAATATTACTGAATAGATTTTTCTTCTAATAAACAATTAAGCCAATACTTTAAAAAGATGCCAAACAACTTAAAGGGATAGTTCACATAATTTACTCACTCCAAAATGGGGATATTTTGGGGATATTTAATTTGATTTTATCAATCAATAAATTCCACTAGAAACAAACCTTGTTGTACTATTTTAATTTAATACTGTGAAGCTGCTTTGATACAATCTGTATTGTGAAAAGCGCTATACAAATAGACTTGACTTGACTTGACTTGACTTGACTTGACTTGACCCTCCAAACCTGAATGCATTTCTTTCTTTAGCTGAACACAAAATAAGATATTTTGAGTTGATGGCCCCATTGATCCAAAGTGACTTCGAAATGAGGAGAGAAACAGAAGCAGTTAAACAATAATATGTAAGTGCTGTGACCCTTCCCAGTTTAGTCTAACGCAGTATCTGTAATTTTTTTTTTTTTTAATAGATATAGAGAAGAGGAGAAGAGAAGAGAAAAGAAAGTGTTAGTATTAATGGATCAAGTGTTGCCGAAAAAGATGCGTCTTCAGCCATTTCTTGAAAATGTTAAGGGACTCAGCAGCTCGGGTTGAGTTTGGCAGGTCATTCCACCAGCAGGGAACAGTCAAGGTGAAGGTCCGTGAAAGAGATTTTGTGCATCTTTGAGATGGCACGACGAGGCGATGTTCACTTGCAGAACGCAAGTTTCTGGATTGCACGCAAGTCTGGAGTAATGAGTTTAGGTAAAAGGGAGCAGAGCCGTGGTTGTTCTGTATAAGCATCAGTGCCTTGAATTTAATGGCAACAGTAACTGGCAACCAGAGCAATTTTGTGAGGAGAGGAGTGACGTGTGCTCTCTTCGGCTTGTTAAAGACCACTCTAGCCGCAGCATTCTCGATCAGTTGCAGAGGTTTGACAGTGCATGCTGGAAAACCTGCCAAGATAGCATTACAATAGTCCAGTCTAACAGATAGGACATCTTGCATATAGGTTTCTCCATGGTTTTGGAGAATGAGGATATGACATGCAATGTTTCTCCTCCCTTCAATCCACTAGCTTGACCAGCACAAGTCAGACTGCACCAGCATTTTCAGCAGGGTCTTCTGTATGACTATGCAGTTCCGTTAATGGAGTCTTGATTGTGTTTTTGAGCATGCAGTTGTTTGGGGGACCGAATCCTTGGTGGGAGCGGATTTAAAGGTCAAATCACAGTTGCTTCAGTAAACAGTAAACTGCCTGACTGTGAGTTTGGACCTGCCGTGGAAATGACTCATTTTGTAAGATGCAATAACTCACTTAGTCACTGAAAGATCTGTCGTTGGCCTTCTCGACAGAGAGGTCTCAGATTCCTCTGATAAAATAAAGTTCAGATTAACAAGTGGCACTCCGACAAAAAGTGCCAAGCCGTTAGAAATTGGCAAAGCACAAAAAAAAACAACAAAAAAAAACTTCACACAAGGCCAGACATTAAATGTGCATCAGGATGATTCGGGTACAACGTGTAAATACAGTAATGTCTTCAAGCTGTATATTTAAGTACTGTGACAAAGAAATGGAAAATTTAAGGCAGAAATAAAAGGATTTCATTTTTTAGTTCAGCCTAATGCAATACAAATACAGTGGGGTCCAATTCAGAGAAATATGAGACTTAAAATCAAATTTAAAAACTAGGATTCTGAAAAAAAGAAAAAAAGAAATGGTATTACATGAAAATTAAAAGGAAATAAAATTTTGATAAATTCTACATGCTCATTCAGATTTTTTGGGCTTTTCTTAGTAGATATGTTTCTTAGCATGTGGGGGAAACGAAATGTCAGAAAAGAAATTCCCATCACCATATCTGGATTTCAGCTCTGGAGGCTTCCTCAGTGCTTGAATACACAGTGATACAAACAGTTACGATTGTGTCGGTTTTACTGCATTAATTCCAGCTTGAGTCCTCATCCTTTGGAAGTGCATGCAAAGTGGATTTGCTTTCGCAGCGCAGAAAACATGCAGCATCTTCTCGGCATGTCGACAACATGAACCAAACTCTTCCAGGCCTTAGCTACAATTATAGTGTTTGAGGGTCAAAGTAGATGTTGTTCACGGGCAGCCATCGAAGACCATAAACCATCATTATGCAAATTTGTTACAAACCTACAAAGGTTCAAGCAGGAAGTACTGGAATTGCTGATTACTTGTTTCAGGCAGTTCAGAATGGGTTCTTTCTTTTTGGGAGATAATCCATTTCTCATGCACTTTGATCTTTGAAACTCATCAGACCTTTTACATTCACAAACAGCTATATTACACACTACATGAAAGGTAAAATCCAAAAAAAAAGCATAATAGATGCACTTTAATAAATACATTCCTTTTTTATCTATTTACTTTTGTATCTTTTGAAAACAACACTCTGCAAATTAAACTGCCTAATGGGATAATATGTTTGACAGGTTGGATTATCCTCAGTAAGAAGAAAAGCACAGCAGCAGAATCAGCGAGGTTCACTGTTGTGAATGCATTAACCACATCCAGAATAGTGTGATGAAACTGCCACTATCTACTGTTGGCAGAAGACATTGGCAGCAGAATTTCACAGCACACACTGAAGATGCAAACCTCAGTTCGGATTACAATTTGGCACAAAACCGAGATGGGCCAGTGAAACTCTGGGACAGAACTGTATGGACAGATGAGCACAAGATTATCATTGTGATGATAAGGCAAAAGTGTAGAGAAAAACTGGATTGAGGATGATCCAACATCCTCCCACAACATCTGTGAAGCAGTGGCTTGCTGTGATGTACCCATTTGGTGGGGTGATATAAAAAATAAGGGGCCTCATATATAAAAAGTGTACGTGCAGATTTGATCTTTAAGTGTGCATACGCTAAAATCCACATCAACGTTCACATTTATAAAAACGGTCTTTGACATGGAAAATTGCTTAGCGCCACATCAGGGTCTAAGCAGATGTATGCACTTTTCTTTGTGGCAGAGAGTCAGAGTTCTGCAGGTATTTGGAAATCTGAGCAATTCTTGCCGCTTGACATTCTAAAGCAGGGGTGCCCAAACCTGCTCCTGCCGATCGACTGTCCTGCACAGTTCATCTCCAACCCTAATCAAACTCACCTGTCTTTAATTTTCAAGTGAACCTGAAGACCTTAATTGATTGCTACAGGTGTGTTTGATTAGGGTTGGAGATGAACTGTGCAGGACAGTCGATCGGCAGGAGCAGGATTGGGCACCCCTGTTATAAAGTAAAGCATTTGTACGTTGACTGGTGCTCTTTTATGTGTTAATGACATTAATTAGGTGGTGTTTACAAGGCGGAGATCTGAAACCATTCAGATGCGCACAAGTTCAAGATCGTTTGCGATTTATAGATTTCACGTCTTATGGATGTCTTTTGTGTGTACATGCATGCACATTTGAGAAATGATGGTAACATACAATGTAGGACGGTTTCCACGCAACATTTTATAAATAAGGCCCAAGGAGTTTGTGATCATCTATGCTTTCTGCTGAAATAAACTGCTCATTCAAGTAAAATCATATGCACTTTGCACCTCCATCTACTAAATTGGTAGAATCTGATTTGACCTTCAACTAAGTGACAACAATAGGTGAACTACAAGTCTGCTTAAATACCGTTACACACAATAATAGCTTTCATAGCATTGAACACCACATTTTCAGTGTAGGCTGGGGAAAAGTATGTGAACTTTTTTGATTTCATAACTTGCTGACCCTCTTGCTGAAACTCCACCAAATGTTTCCTGCAATTGCGAATCAGATTTGTCCAATGGAATTTTGCACCTTTCCTCTAACATGTAGGCTCTCATATGTTATATAATGCTTTTACATATGTTACATATTATTTTTATAAAGTGACATCTGGTTAAAAATGGTCATTAGTCTGGAACAGCCCATTAGCACCATGTGTGCATGTTTTTTGGTACAGTTTTCTGGCTAAGTAAGTCACGTAGAAGAATCTAAGAGAAATGCTTTCAATAAACACTTAGTGCAGTAGCCTCAACGCCTGGATATTGCCATCTAACTGCACAACCATGTAACCTGCAGAAAGAGTCATTGAAAAAGCCCCACCAATGCACAGACTGAAATATATATACAGGCGTGGTGGGTAATCGGGAGAATCAGGAGAATTCCCGGTGGGCCGCTTCACTTTTGGGCCGGTCGAGGAAATTTTTTTTTTGTCTTTTTTTTCCACATTTGTCACGTTAGTTACATTAGGCTACACACGTTCCACATTCTGACACCGCAGCACACAGCCTCTGCATGGGTTGTACCATGAGAGGGAGTTCTCCCATAGAGTTGGTTGGGTCCATAGCCTGTCTTTTCCAAAACGTTTTCTCAGGTAGGCTGCCGCGGCACGGCCCTACCGTAACGGTACGCGTCAGGGAGGATGGATGGGAGGAAGAGGCCAGGAGGGGCTAAAAAAGCCAGGTTGAAAAAAAGAAAGGCATTGGAGGAGGATGCTGCCAAATGTGCCAAGCTTACAGATTTATTTTCAAGAGGACAAAAACAAGTGGCAACAGGTAAAGAGAGAAATGTCTAGTAATGATTAGCATTAGCAACGTAATTATTCGGCTAATACTGTTGTAGCGTTGTCAACCTATTCACAAGCAAAATATAAAATTTAATTAAAATATTAGCCTTTTTGTATCACCCAATACATGGTGATTCATAGACTTTGCAAATATTATGCAATTTAATATTGATGATAACAAAACTCAAGCTATGAAAAAATTGGCATTGTTGATCACACTAGTCTACTTTAATTTTTCACCAGGAAATTTGTTTTGAAAAACTTTTATTTTGTACAAAATGGCACAGTCACACTTATGGTGTTACCGGTAAAAAATGACCAGCCAACAAAAAATAGCTTATAAATCTCTCATTATACTATATTATCACCCAATATTGGATTCAATCTTTTTGTCAACTTGTTTTCTTTCAATTAGGACTGGTTTTATATTTCTATTTGCATCTGATTAATCATAGGCCTCATTTATTTGAGAGTAGGTATCACGTTTTTTTTATTAAAAAAGCATTATTTTTGAATACAAATAAATTTGTAAACATTAGTTCAAAATGCATCTTTGTCGAAGAGCGGGATACATTTCAAATGCTTTCTTTCTTTCTTTCTTTCTTTCTTTCTTTCTTTCTTTCTTTCTTTCTGCTTTTGTTAATTTATCAACCTATCCTTGTGGAATAGTGGAATATTTTTTGTTAACTTCTCAGTTTAAGTGAATTATTAATTAACCTTTACATTATTTGTTGAACCATGGTATTACAGTTTTTCTCAGTCGCTTTGATGCATTTCTCACATCACTATTTACATTTGCACAACAGTTAGTTCAACCTATGTCATTTGTGCACATCATAGTAGCAGTTTCTCATTCCTTCCAACAAACTGCAAATGCTTTTGGACATGCATCAATTGCTTTCATACAACTCTCTACTGTTTTATAACATTATCATTTGCTTATGTCATGTCAGTCAAAATTAACTATACTTGTGAATGCTGAATAGTCATTCCATATAAAACTAATAGTCCTCATTTCATTGCTTGAGTCATTACATACAAAAATTTTACAAATTTTTTTAAATCTTTTTTTTTTTCCTGAAAAAAGCAAGACCCTTTCTCTTTTTCTGATTGCAAGAGATGATATTTGCTGTGATGTAGATGAAATTATGTGGCCAGACAGAGAGGAACGTCTGGATGTGCATGAATGATTACAGTACTATGTATGTTGTATGTTCAGTTCCAATATGTACTGCAATATTGTGTACAGTTGTGCACAGCTCTACCCAAAGGGAGTTTATGTTTGTTGTAAATAAGGGTGTATTTTTTTCTTTTGCACAATGCTGTGAACAAATTAGAATTGCAAAGAGCATATGCAGTAAAAATGTGAAACATACATATTCAGTGTCTTGTACTCAGTTACCTCACTAAATACAGTAATGTGTAACTTTACTGTATTTTTCAAATGGCTGTGCAAATAGTATATAGTGCTGTCTTGAGCATTTCCAGGTAGTGTCACCAAGATCTAATGGTAATTTGGAATTCCACCATGGAAAAAGTGGGCCGGTCTTGGGCCTGAAACTCCCGGGCTGAAAAGTGGCCCTACTCCGGCCCTGCATATATAGATTATATTTACAGTAAGAATTGTGTAGCACATTTTGTGAAGTGTTTTTTTTTTTTCATGTATTTCAGGTTACAATACTGATAAATAATAGGTAATTTATTAGCATTTTTGGTCCATTTGGATTCCTATAGAACAGGGGTAGGCAAGTTCGGTCCTAGAGAGCCGCTGTCCTGCAGAGTTTGGCTCCAACCCTTGAACAAAAACTTACCATAGTAATCCTGAAGACCTTGATTAGCTTGTTCAGGTGTTTGATTAGGGCTGGAGCTAAACTCTGCAGGACAGCGGCTCTCAGGACCGAACTTGCCTACGCCTGCTTTAGAGCAGTGTTTCTCAACTCCAGTCCTCGTGACCCACTGCTCTGCACATTTTGTATGTCTCCCTTATTTAACACACCTGAACCAGATCATCAGCTCATTAGGAGAGACTCCATGAACTGAACTGAGTGTGTCAGATAAGAGAGACATACAAAATGTGCAGAGCAGTGGGTCACGAGGACTGGATTTGAGAACCACTGCTTTAGAGAGTAAATATAACCATTTAGCAAAGGCCAGAAAGTAGCAGGGCTCTGAGAGCAATATTTTCTCCCTTTTACCATTGCTTCCTTTTTTTCTTCTACTAGTGTTTTTTTTTTTTTTTTTTTGGACAATTAGCACTAAGTGACCTTCCTAAAAAGGTATTTTGTGCTGAATGGCATTACAAATGATGCTTTTAACATAGTATGTATAAACAACCCACAGAAAAGAACAAGAGACCTGAAACAGCCCTCCAGTTCTTTACCTTAAAAAATAAATAAAAATAAATAAGACAGAGGTCTCAAGCTGTTTATTATACCTTCTGCTGCACTTCAAATGTTAAAATGTTGCCATTAAGCACTGAACTGCTTTAATGGTCATATTATGTTTCAAGGCCATTTGAGTTTAGGGTAATAGTTGCAGCTTTAAAAAAAACTTGACATGTTTTGGAAGCACAAGATACATACAGTGCAGCATGAATTACTGACTTATCTTGTAGGGGAGTCGAATATGTTGCATGGCTTTAGTTTAAAGACCACTTTTGAACTTTAACCTCCACAAACCACAATGAAGTCTATTTCCTCCCCCCTCCTTCAAATTCTTTACTCGCTGTCCAACAATAATATTTCTCCTGCAATGGCACTTCTGCAATCTGCTGCTAATTATGTGGAATGAGAAACACATGTTCAGTGTAGGAAGGGGCAGATTTTTGTACAAGTGTCTGCGGTTTGATTTGACAGAATAGACTTCCAGGTAATTAACATAAGTTTAGTTTCAAGAGAAACTGTTTGAGCAACTGACTGGATTCAGTGATTAGCACGTGACAAAGTAAACAGACCGTGGGTTCATTTGTCAGTCCTGAACAACAGAGGAACTCATTATGGCTAAATTCACTCAAGTGTGTTGTTACAAGTGGAGTAAATGGAGAATCAAGGAATCATGAAAATACCAGCTCCGTTTCAAAACCGTGGTAAACTGCATCAGTACCTACTGCCTACTGTACATAGGAAACAGCCTTTTAAGGGGCCATTCACAGTTTTTGCATTGAAAAACTCAAGACATGGGGCAGTGGAAAGAAAGAAAACGCAAGGTAGAAATGTGTTATGAAATTAAAATCAGGCAAAATTTAAGTTGGTCAAACAAATTTGTCAGAAAGCTGCTTGGTTTGAAAGGTACTTGTGTTGCGGTAATTTATTCATTGCTACACTAAAATGGACAATACTTTTTGCCAAAAAAATTTTGTTGAAGATTACGATCCTGTTAAAATATACAATATTAATATTTTAGATCAGTGAGATGATGTCTTAAAATAGCTCATATATAGATAGCTCACTAGTTTTGTGACAATCTTGGCAATGCCCTTTGCTTTAAAGTGATTTGAACTCTGTTGATGATCAGATCTAAATAACACTTGTTTTAAACTTTCAAATCACAGCATGTTAAAAAGGAGTATAAGCCTGATGAAACCATCAACATGCACATCCTCTGTATCTCTCTTTTCTATGCTGAGCAATAATTAATAACTATAAAGTATTCATTGCATTTAAGTCAAGTTCTCCTACTAGTGATCTCAGACTTCCTGCCGTACTCTAAATTATTTTCCCCCTCACTGAGAAAAAAGTGGTTTCTTCCTGTTTTATTTCTTTTAACGGAGAATGTGATGACTATTAGGCTCAATGTTTTGACACCTTACCATTTCAGTAATATAGTATGTCTCTGCAGCCCGTGCTGAACCATTGAGACCCTGTTTGCTGATAATGACATTAATGTATATATAAGGAGAGTTTGGCCTCATAGTGGTTTTTCATTGTTACATCAGAGGTCAGGGTTAACAGGCTTATCCCAGCGGACTCAAAGATGCTGACATATTCTCTCCCTGCCTTTAATCATTTTACACACTTTCACTGGCTTACTTGGGTTAAGCCCAGAGCTTTGACCTCGGGACAATATATATATATTTTTTAATGGTTTAATATCATCCATTTCAAGTGGACAGGATATTATGTCTATCCATCACCCACTTTACTAGAAATGTTAATCATAGCAGACAATAGAAATAAACTGTCACTCTCATTGTAAAGCTAAGACTTCTTATTGACTGAGTTCTGAAAACTGAACTGACAACTACACAATCCTTTTTTTTTTACTTTTTTTTTTTTTTTTTTTTTAGTAAAATTATTTAAACACCCTTAAAATAAGATACATTTATTTTGAGAAGCACATTTGTGCAAGATAACTTATGACAGTTATGACTTTGTAAAAGAACAAAATGATAACTTTGCAAAAGAAAGTCTAACAGAACAGGTATTTATTTATTTATTTATTTATTTATTTATTTATTTATTTATTTATTTGGTGTAACCTTTTTTTTTTACGTTTTGAACAAAAACAAAACCTAAAACAATCAATTTGCCAATAGGGGTAAGAAAACATTTCATATATAATTAAATATGAAATATTAGATATTACAGTTTTTCTCAATATTGCTAAAACACAATTTCTGAAACCTTGCTCCATTTTTTTGAAAACATTAAACACAAAACCTCATCTTCAAGCACTATTCACAAAACCTCTGACTCCTCTTGCAAAATGAAACTTTCGCCTCAAAACAGTTTTACCTGTGTTCAAAATTAAACACTGCTCTCAAATCATAAACAAAGTGATCAAAATGATATACACTATCAAGCAGTCAAACAATACACCAAAAAACAGAAAACACATTGTTCAAAACATATAGTTCTCGAAAGATATCTACGGACTGCTATTCTGTTTGTAGACTTACCCGTCCAGGGCTGGACTGGTAATCTGGCATACCGACGTGGGCCGACGTGCTTTTGGGCCGATACATCTCATACTTTTTTTTTTTTACGGCCCATAAAACTCGTACATCGGCGGCCCATTCGTTTTGTTTTGTTTAATTGACGCCGCTGGGTTAGTGCCGGTGTAATGCATTGGTCAAAAAAAAGTAAGCGTTAGTTTTTTTTTTTTTTTCACTGACAGACCGGCCCATGAAACGCGTAGATCAGCGGCCCATTGGTTGTTTTCTTGATTGACACTGGGCTGGCCCAATCACATCTTTAAACACCTCCCCCTCTGGGCTTTGAGTGAGCGTGCAGTGTCAAGTGTGTATCTGTCAAAATAGTCTGAGAGATGGAGAAGAAACGCAAGGAATGTGCAGAGAAATAGCGTGAAAAATAGATACAGGCCCTTCAAGCAGACGCTGTAAAATGTGTCAAGATATATATGTTTTCTGCAGCAGCAGGACCTTCATCAGCTCCAGTGGCTGATGATGAGGATAGTGAGGAGGATCAGGAGAGAGATGAGAAAGTGTAACGTAGAGTCCGCGGTAAGCATAACTACTTTCAAAACACTTTGGCTATGAGTGTAGGAACCCATAACCCAGTTACAGATTATTTCCACGTCTGCATAGTTGACGATTACAGCAATTTACTAGAAGTTTAATGAGACGCGTTTGTATCCATGTTTTCCGCCAAAATAAAAGCTCGATGCAGTTTCCGTCAAAATAAAAGATCATGTGCTTATCTCTTTCAAGTATAGAAATTAGTACAAAACTAATTATGAAAGTTTTCTTTATTTTTCGGTGCATTATTTTTTACAATATATGGATATTAGGCTACTATCATGAGATTAATATTATAACTATTATTATGTAGTAGTGTAATATAGACAGACACTGTTACTAAAAGAGGTTTGATTTTTTTTTTTTTTTGTTATACTTGCACACTGAATATGGGTTGGAGCTTTTAATTTTGAACCCTCAAACTGCACCAGATTGATGAATTTAACATTAAAAAGCAAAAAAAATTCTTAGGGGGACCATGCCCCCAAACCCCCCTAGAGGTCCACCCACCACAGTTTTACCAAAATTCCTGTGAGAAACACTGGTATTGCTATGCCAATGCAGCTTATAGCTTGTTTTTTGGATTCACCACTGTGGAGTATAGTTCGACTGTATTAATAAATTACAATTTTGTACTTATTTCATCTGTTAATTCTCACTCGTTTATACTCTATAATGAAGTATAATGAATTATACTATAATGAATAGGAGTTGAACAAAAACATATTCAAAGGCGTGCAAAGATGGGTGTTGTTTATGATCATATGTAGTGGGCCAGTCTGGGCCAAAATGCCAGGGCCGATTTTCTATCCCAGTCCAGCCCTGCGTGACACCTTACTGTACCATCAAAAAGTTCAGGGAGAAGTACATTTTTGATCTCAAAACAAATTTCATATTTTTCCGTCATTGTCTTTTGATGAACGAAAACATGTTCTATCATAGTAGCTCAAAATTGATCAGAAATTACTACTCTGCTTTGCTCTTTGCAAAATTTCTTTGTTCTTCCTCCTCCATGTACCCCTATTTTTACAGTACTGTACCCTGCATCTCACAAACTTGTCCTTTGTCTCTGTGATACTGTAATTCTTGTTCTGTGTTGATATGAACCTGCAACCAGTCAAAATCTATTGAGCAGTCAGTACTGTTAACAAATGGAAAGCACAATGTTCAGGGCCATACAATTTGTTCATTGTACAGTATAGTTCATTGTACAGTATACAGACTACAATGCACTGTACTACAGTATACAATACTAAAAGGGACAAACATCAAAGGAGTAAACGTGATCAGTGTACTTCTTGTCTCTGGGCATCATTTGAAACAGGTTAAATCAGTTTTGAGTGGTTGTGGTCAATCAATGACGTGTGTTCTCTATTTGTATTGTTCATGTGCGAGTGTGTGTCCGTACTGTATGTATGTGTGTGTGTGTGTGTGTGTGTGTGTGTGTGCATTTGAGTGGGAGAGAGAGCAGGTCAAAGTCAGCAAGTGTATGATGCCTAGTGTTGTAAAATCTGTTCAGATATTTAAAGTCATGTAGTGAATCCCACCCTTAAGAGTCAAACTAGTTCACCTCTATTCAAAACATCTGTGTGTATTGTGATATATTTCATGTTAAACCTCACTGTACAGTTCTAAAAAAGCCAACAATAAGCTAGATCATGATTCCAGAGAAACCCTTCACGGCAGGAAGTGCTCATAACATCAGCATTGGTTAAGCTGGACTGAAATCTACAAAATCGATCTCCTTGTGGCTGTTGATCCCAGATCTGTTGGTAAGCTGTGAGCTCAGGCTGAGCGACTCTCACTACACTGTTTATGAGCCAAGAGAAGATGGGAAAATCAATAACAACAACGCTATCTGGATTCATAATCATTTTTGATAGTTTTTCTTCCTTGAATACTTTTTTTCTTTTCTTTTCTTGGACTGGGGTTGTCCACAGTCATCCAGTGTTTAGAAGTCACCCTGTGCATGATTTTATTTTATTTTTTCAGCACCGCACTGATTAAATCAACTCATTATTAGTTATCTTACCTGCAAAACAAAAACAGATGGGCAGATGTTACTTTCCCCCTCAGATACCAGGACTCTATTAAACACAGAGCCTTAGAGGCAATATAAATCATGTCTCTTTTCTTGTATGTCAGTGTCGCTGAATCTAAATGTCTACCTTACTTTCTGTCTCTCTATTTAAATCATTTCAGTTTGCTTTATTGGCATAACTGTGTGGCATAACTGTTCCCCATTCAAAATTGCCAAAGCATTCAATCAACAAAGAAACGATACTAGTTGGAATGAAAATGAAAACAGGCATCAGTGAAAATGAGAATACAGACACGCATAAACAACTAACAAACAAACATATCCATAATGCATCCATGCCTTTCAAATAGAATGATATGAATGTGTCAGATGTGCGATATTAATATAAATATATCAAAACATTTCTGATAACTGAGAAAAAATGTTGGATAAATGTTGGAAAAAAAGAAAAATATATGGAAACCCATTTCTCTCTGAGTAAAAAAGAAAAATAGATAGACAGATTAAACAAGCAAATACATTATTTGTAATACATCTTTATATCAATGTGACTTATTTTAAATTTAGAATGAACAGTTTTATTCTTTCACTCATAGGCAAAGATGGGATTTCATATACCAGATAAAATAGTGTTTTTTTGTGTGCAAATTAGTCTCAAATTTACAAGTTTTATTGTGGCCAAGTTCGAAGCCCTATACTTGTATCTGTGTCTCTTAAACCTGTATTTGTAAAGAATCTCTCTCTGCTTCATATTTCTGATGGTGAAAAAGTTTTCTGCCAGATATTATGTTCAGTTTAGTGTCGTGATGGCCTTCTAGTTTTACTTTCACAATGGTTCAAAAAAACTTTTTTTTTTATCTGTGCTTATATAATTTGGTTGAATGTGCACAGCCTGAGAATGTTTTCTTTCTTTTTGTGTCCATTTCATTTACTTTCTCCATTCTTGTCAACATAAACGCTTAGGTGAGAAACAAACTGCGCACTTACGGCCTGACTGGAGCTCAAAACATGTCTTGTACAATAGCCTCTCATCTGCAATCTCACAATGTTTTCAGAATAGGCTTTAGTTAAGAGTAAAATACACTGGTGTGTACAATTCTGAGGCTCTTAAAATTATGCATCATAGAGTTAAAGCATGGATTTAAAGTTTAGTCTTTCACACCATGAAAAATGGACAGCTGGGAAATGATCCAAACTTGGCTTTCTTCCTCTGAGACTATTTATGAGTTTCACAGCCTTATTTAGAAATGCACTAGTCTTTAGTTAATACTTACTGCAGACAAACATAGAAAATAGAAGACCGTCTATATGTAGGCTTTACTAAAATATTTCTTTGTTTCTATGACTATTCAGAGGAAAATAAATGCAGATGCACACACAACGACAACGTTGTTGTCAACAACTGTTCTAAATTAATTACTCGGTGGTGAGGTGTTTGTGGCTAATCATTCTAATTAACAGGCTCTGCACGAATTAAACAGGTAGCCATGTTTATCAAGGCGCTACTGAATCAGTGTCTCCTCATTTATTTGCATCTCAAAATACCATGAGCATCTTGTCTTGGAGTTTAACACGCTGCATTCATATCGTCTGGTTTGAGGTCTAATCACAGTTCAATAGCTACTTGTGACTGACGTGCTACACAGGATACTAGAACAGATTTGTAACTGCCAGAGGAGGAGGAAGAGATGTATAGGCACTCGTCTAGCCCACTCTTACTCGGATCGCATTAGTTAACTATTGAAGTGTAAAAACTATAGCAAGGTCATATTTCATGTATATCAATATCATAAATATCTTTATGAAAGATATATATTCAGCTGTAATTAGTTTCAGTATGTTTACATAACATTATGGAGACTCTGTGCACACTCTTATGAAAAAAAGGTTCAGTGGGGTTCTATTTAATTTTTTTAAATGACTCAATTTTAAAGAACCCTTCATGCCAAAAAGGTTTTAGAAGAAATCTCTTAAATGATTGCATAATATTTATTGTGTATCAGGTTATTTTATTTTAATAAAGTATGTTTATGAGCTATTTAATTAAATAGTAACATTTTAATTAAAAATTAATTAAAACAAAAACGAATTAAAACAAAACCCATAAAATGTTCTACATATGAAGCACCTGAACGAACTCTTTAAAGGGATAGGTTCGGCCAAAAATGATATTTAACCCATGGTTTACTCACCCTCAAGCCGTTCGAGATGCATATGTCAATGTTTTTTCAGACGAACACATTTTCAGTTATTTTAGAAAATGTCTTAGATCTTTCAGTGGTTATAATGTGAAGCTATGGGGTCCACCTCTTTCAAGTCCCAAAATGTGCATGCATCCTTCACAAAAGTAATCCATCCGGCTCCAGGGGGATAAACGAAGGCCTTCTGAGGGTAATCCGTGCGGTTTTGTCGTAAAAATATACATATTTAAAACTTTATAAACGAAAATAACTGGCTTCCAGTAGCGGTCGACGCGCGTTCACGGAGATGGATGCTGGCGTATGACGTAGGACACAGTGTAGGAAGCGTCGTGACGTAGAACGAACGTGACAGCGCAGCCAGAGAGCAGAGCAAAACAAAACTCTACGTTCGTTCTACGTCACGATGCTTCCTACACTACTTCATACGCCAGCATCCATCTCCGTGAACGCGCGTCGACCGCTACCGGAATACTATTCGCTACCATTCTAAAATAACTGAAAATGTGTTCGTCTGAAAAAAGATTGACATATGGATCTCGAACGGCTTGAGGGTGAGTAAATCATGGGTTAAATATCATTTTTGGCCGAACTATCCCTTTAAGGTTCTAGAAGAGAGAAGAGTCTCCATAGGTTTGCTTCCCATGTAGTTAACTGTGAAATCAAATTATTAATTATTTTTTTAAGCTTTAAAGCCAACTTTTTGGAGTTTGGAGCTACTGCACCACAAATGTACAGTTATGGTTATAAACTCTCGTTCTGCCTACTACACAAATTTTAAGTGATTAATTGGGCCAAATTTTTTTAAAAATTAAATTGACTGATAGCATTATTTATTATCATACATTTTTATTTCAGTAGATATCGCTTTAACACCATAATCATGAAACTCTTTGCCACAATAACTGTTTAGTGCAAATCTGATATAATGACAGGCCCACACGTTTCTACGCAATTTAAGCCTTAAGAAGGTTCTTTAAAGCTTCAATCCTGTGTTTGCCAAGTTAAAATGAAACTACAGGCCCTAAGGCTGGGCCTCCCAAAACACTGAGTTAAACGAAAGTGTGTTGACTGTAATATCTTATAACAACCTGTTCCCCTTTATAACAACAAACAGACCAAAAGAAATGTGCTGCTAAAAATGATGTTTTTGAATTTGCGCTTAAAATTATACACTCAACATCTAATTCTGACATAAGAGGAAGGCAAGAAATGTAAAGGTATGAATGACCTATAGCATTCAAAAGAATTGGTCAGAAACAACTGAGCAACTATACTCAATTACACTTTAGAATACTGTTCCTTCATTAATGAATAACTACACAGGAACAAATGAGTAACACACTATTAACATTCTAGTAACTACTATTAACTACTATAACAAGAAACTCTGATTAAAGGGTTAGTTCACCCAAAAATGAAAATTCTGTCAGTAATTACTCACCCTCATGTTGTTCCAACCCCGTAAGACCTTCTTTCATCTTCGGAACACAAATTAAGATATTTTTGATTAAATCTGAGTGCTGTCTCACTCCTCCATAGGCTAAGACATTATAACTTGCTGGCCCAGAAAATGTATTAAAGACATCGTTAATATAGTCCAAGTGACTCCAGTGGCTCAATCTTAAGTTTATAAAGCGACGAGAATACTTTTTGTGCGCAAAAACAACAAAAATAACGACTTTATTCCACTTTTCATTTCCTTCTCTCTGGGCCTCGAGTCTTTTCACGTAGTGTTTAAGCGTAGCGCGTCTGTGTTGCACGTCACCACGTAGGCTCACTATTGGCCAACGCTGGTCATGTGTGTCATACGTGGTGACGTGCACAGACGCGCTACGCTTAAACACTACGTGAAAAGACTCGAGGCCCAGAGAGTATTCTCGTCGCTTTATAAACTTAAGATTGAGCCACTGGAGTCACTTGGACTATATTAACGATGTCTTTAATGCATTTTCTGGGCCAGCAAGTTATAATGTCTTAGAAGCCTATGGAGGAGTGAGACAGCACTCAGATTTAATCCAAAATATCTTAATTTGTGTTCCGAAGATGAACAAAGGTCTTACGGGGTTGGAACAACATGAGGGTGAGTAATTACTGACAGAATTTTCATTTTTGGGTGAACTAACCCTTTAACGAACGAGTAAGTAATAGCGCTCAGTCAAATGTGGTAGTTCACTATTAGCTAATCAGTAACTATTATTTTCCATACCTCACAGAAGACTAAGAGCTACTATGGTTCATAATTAATATTAATAATGCATAATGTATAATATAAGGTAATGGTAACCCATTAGTAATGAATAAAGTGTTACTACAATCTTCTAAAGGAACTACTAATAATTTGGATCAGTATTCTAAAGTGAAGATCATTGGAACACACTAGTAATGACTAAAGTGTTACCAAATCCATCGGAAGGAATTACTATTCAAAATCTTACAAAAATCTCAAAAGCTTACAATGATTTCACAGTCAATATTAGGTAGTTATCATGTTTTTCACTTTAGAATACTGATCCAAATAATTAGTAGTTCCTTTAGAAGGATCTAGTATCACTTGAGTCATTACTAGTGGGTTACCGTTACCTTTTATTATAAATTATGCACTATTCATGTATATAGTAGTTATCTGGGAGGTATGAAAAAAATAGCTGTTACTGATAAGCTAATAGTGAACTACCACATTCAACTGAGCTGTTTCTTGTTAGTTAATAGTAGTTACTAGAATGTTAATTGTGTGTTACTCATTTGTTCCTGTGTAGTTATTCATTAACAAAGGAACAGTAAGTGTTACCGATAAATATTGTATTCTCCATCATTGTGTGATTTCTACAGCCACCTATACATGACAACTATACATGTCAACTACCAGTCATAGAGGATTAGTAAACTTTATGCTTAATATCTGCTAACACTTTATTTTGATGGTCCCCCAACAGACATTCGACTGACAATAAGTAACTTTGCAATTACATGTCAACCTATTCTACTAAGCCTAACCTAACAATCTACAAATACTCTGAGAGTGAGTTGACATGTAGTTGCAAAGTTATAGTTAGTCCACTTTAGAAATTTCTACTATCTAAAACTGTAATAATCTGTACTTCATAACCTTTAGTCTTATGTAACCACACAGCCTCGATAATAAACTCAAGTGCCCTTTCACCAAGACTAAACTAGAAATGTTTTTTGAAACTCAAATTGAACTGGATATAATTTAGGAAAATCATCACTTAACCATAACCATTAACAAGAATAAACAGGTCATGATCACAAAGATTCCATTTTTAAACTAAATTCACAGTTGTTGTGGAATTGAAGTGTCATCAAATCATAAAAATCAAAGAATAAAATATTCTGAAAACACTTTTTGTGCAAACATTGTTACTGGAATGTTGTTACATTATTTAATAATCCTAGCTAATGTTAAGGCTTTTTTTAATAATTTTTTTTTTTTTTTTTTTAGTTCAGCTGTTTTATAGGTGTGACAAAGCAGAAAAATCACATACCCATGGGGTTCACATGTCCTCCATTGTGTTATAGAGAATCTAATACCTTCCTCGAAACCAGTGGCAATAAAAAGTATGAGTTATTTAGCAAATTCAGAACCTCTGTTATGTTAAATGTCTTTGCTCTTATCTTATGGGGTGTGTTCAAGTTATCAAAATATATTTCAGTTTGACAGTGTGTACATGTTGTGACATTTCAATGAAACCGGAATTAGCCATTTAGAATAAACGGACCTATGCAAGATAAAAGCTACCCAGTACATCAGCAATTGTCCAGCTAATCACCGGCCTTATGCTCATTCAAATATAAAAACCCTTTGCCAAAACAGCCCAGTCCAGTTTCAGCAGCAAACACAACCATTCTATCAAGACACTGCAACTGTGCTGGGATAAAAGATGTACCATAATGGCCGCTCAAAGTAATGTTGGCCAATCAATGTTGTTTCATCACAAATGGCGTTTTTATTCTATCTTCACGGTATGGAGTCACACACAGAGGTGTGAATTATGAATGATTTTGATTAAATGCAGCTGCAGCGCATGCGAGCGTGTTGGCGTGAGTTGATTTGAATGGTTTGCAAAGTGATACTGCTGGATGCAGCGTGCGAAGTGTTCCAGCTGTGAGAAATACACGTCCATTTTCTCTTATCAGCTCAGACACACAGACAGACACAAACACACACGCATATGCATACACAACCGCAAACTGCGTATATTTGAAAATGTCTATTAACATTTGTATTTGCATTCAAATCTCATCCTCTGAAAAGAGAAAACACATCACATCATTTGTTATTTCTTGTGTGCAGTCATAATCTTATGTCAGATATGATCACATTTCAAGCTTTTTTGTTAGGCATCACTCTGTATTTCATGTCTCATGAATATTAAAATATATGATGTGATCTTCTGAAAATAAATACATAGAAATGAAAGCTAAAAAGAATGGGGAAATCAAAAGCATAATTGAAATACTGCAGCGGCAGGATTTTTTAAACAATGGCATGCAATCTATCACATCTATGATTCTTTTGAAGTGATGGTGCTTTATGTAATGCCATCTAGTGTAACATTTGTGCTGGCTACTCAACACTATCTCACGACCAATTCGTATGAATTTGTACGAATGATAAAAAGTTGGCTAATTGTGAGGTCGTACGAATTCGTACGATTTGTCTAAACCCACGTGATGGGTACACTGTAAAAAAATTGCTGTAGTTATGCAGCTGTTTGCCAGTAACTTACTGTAGATTTAAATTTATGTTATTTACTGGCAACAGTTTGTTCAAAGTTAAAGGAACATTAAACATTAACAAGTCTTTGTCTTTACAGAATAAAATTATAAAATAACAATCTAATGCAAAGCATTCTGGGAACCAGAAATCTTCATCAACCTTTTTCTGTTTTTTTTTCCTTCAGATTTTGGTTCCCAGAATGCTTTGCATGAGGCTGTTATTTTAGTTTTATTCTGTAAAGATAAAGACTTGTTAATGTTTAATGTTCATTTAATTTTGAACAAATTGTTGCCAGTAAATAACATCAATTTAAATCTACAGTAAGTTACTGGCAAGTATAGCTGCCAGTAATACTGTAATTTCTACAGATTTTTCTAACAGTGTAGGTTTAGGGGCGGGCTCAGGGGTAGGTCCTTCGTATGAATTCATGCGAATTGGGCAATTCGTAAAATATGTACGATTTTGCAAAAATCGTACTAATTTGTACGAGTGAGGTCGTATGAATTCGTACGAATTAGCCACCTCGTAGAATTTGTACGTTTTCCCGTGAGATCAGGTTGGGCTACTGTAATACAGGCCACCAGGGCACCATACAAACTTTATCAAATAATTTGCTGATTTACTATTAGAGTTACTGGCTGCAGATGAAGTCCTATTTGTTGGTGATTTTAATATACATGTATAATGAAAAATTCTGAGATATTCTAAACTCTATTGGAGTTAGACAACACAGGACCCACTCATTTTACGTAATTACACTTTAGATCTAATATTGTCACATGGAATCAATGTTAATGCCGTTGAAATTCTGCAGCAGAGTGATAACATCTCAGATCATTATCTAGTCTTGTGTATTCTCCATTTAGCCAAGGTTGCAAAGCCAACTCCCTGTTACAAATAAAGTAGAACTATCACTTACCACTAAAGATTGCTTTATAAATAATCTTCCTGATCAGTTTATTCTCCTCAGCATACTAGATAGATTAGAAGAACTTGATGTTGCAACAGAAACTATTGACTCTCTCTTTTCTAACATATTAGACACAGTTGCTCCTTTGCGCTTAAAGAAGATTAAATAAAATAGTCCAATGCCGTGATACAATAAGCACACTTTGGCCCTTAAGAGAGCAGCCCGAAAAATGGAGCGCAGCTAAAAAAAAACAAAGTCCTATTCAGGTCAGCCGGAACCGGTAACACATCGCCTAAACACCGGATGTACTCGCTACATCATAATAAGAATGGCATCTACGCTAATATTAGTCTCTCTGTGTATCCCGAGGCTAACCATACTCAGCCGTATCCAGGACGGATTCAGATCAGATGATGGACCTGCACCTAGACACGACCATAACGTGTCAGCAGAGACTGCTTCAACTAGCCTATTCCCTGCAAAGGCCTCATCGACACAACAAAGTTTTTTTTTTTTTTTTTACAACAAACGTTTTTCCTCTGTACAGATGAAAACGTTATCAACATGATTCCCGTTCACATGCATCCACAGAAACGGCTAAAACCGATGTATTGTGCATTCAGACAAATATTGGCGATGTCACTTTGTAAACAAAGAATACGTGCCTGTGCACATACGCATTCAAACACGCAGGCCTATAGATTAAACATGTAACACGCATGCCGTCATAGTTTTCACAGATTCATGTTTCGAAGTTTTCACAGAGATGATAATGGTATCGCTTTCAAAACCTGTTTTCAAGAACTTGCACTTTGAAACCTACTTCAATGTTTGCATTCTCATGCCACCAAAATGCCGTTGTCATGTAAATAAACAGCCAGAATGCATTAAAAGTTTTCTGTTTTCTGTTGAAAATGGTGTTCTGTAAGTGGCCCCTATGTTAATATCTAATGATTTTTACAAAGGAAATTAATCAATTAAAAACTTACTGAAGCTAGACAATGACTTTCTTCTAGAGCTGCTGTACAGCCAAAACATCTTTGTTGCATTCATTTCCTACTATCACTGTAAATACAATCTGTATTGTGAAAATCGCTATATAAATGAAGGTGACTTGACTTTTAACAACCGCTGGCATTTACAAACTCATTCAATGAGACGTCAATGATGACACTGAGCATTCAAATATATCTTTTTTTTATAACAGCTGCTAATGTCCATACACTTTCAAACCAACAAATGTCAAAATAGCTAAAGGAAGCCAAAATTATGGTATCATGCATGTCATTATATGTTCCAAACATAACTTACTTTCTTATGTGGGACATAAAAGAAGATATTTTGAGAAATGTTTCAGTGTTGTTGTTTTGTTTGTTTTTTTCATAAAATGAAAATCATTGGGTTCCAATGTTGCTTGGTTTAACATTCTTCAAAATATCTTCTGTTGTGTTCCACAGAAATGAGGGTGAGTAAATGATAAATGAAAAAAATATTAATTTCAAAAAGATCACATGATGTCCCACACTGAATGTGCAAATTTGAAGATTTAAACATAAAAATAATCGCATCAACTAATTTCAAGAAAAGTTGTTCGTTATTCATTTCTACCAACTTGTAAGCGTTCACATGGGGAACCAGATATAAGGACTGCAATGTGAAGACCAAAGTCTTGCAGTTGAATTTAGCTTTTAACAGCTGTGTTTCAAACTCAGCAGATCTCAACACACAGCCCTTTTATTTTAATTAGGACTAACATTTTGAAGGCTTCCAAAAGGCTCCCTCTAGTTATACTACAAATACATTATTCAGTAAAGGGATGTTTCTTTGCATGCCTTAATTTGTAGAGTTGCCTGGCAACTTACAAAGGCAATTTGATTAAGAATATTTAGAATAATTAAAACAAAAAAGTTAGAATGTTGGCTTGACAAAGCCTTGCCTGGAAGTTTAAAACATATTCAAATTTAAATAGACATCTAACTTATTATCTAGGCAGTTGGTAAGTTGTTCTGGGTGGTTGCTAGGGGGTTCTGCATGGTGGTAAGTCCTGTAGGTATTAATTCCGATCACTTACAAAAATTCTGTCAACTACCGGTACATCAGAATGTTCAGTGTCAAGTAAAAATCAATTCATAAATTAAATAAGTTAATCAATTCATAAATGTGTTGACCAGTCAATAATAATTTTTATTTATAAAATTACTACTATTGTAATATATTTGTTATGATGAGGCAGGAATGAAGCAGAGAGAGAATCCATATGCAAGCATACTTTCATAGAACAAACAGAACACGGAACTCAGGACAGGAAACAGCTACAACGACCGACAAACAACAACTGAAGCACAGAGGTATATATACACAGGCAAACAAGCTAAACAAGATAACAAGGGGGTGTGGTTAATCAGAAACACCTGGGGAGACTAATAAACAAGAAAAACTACAAAACATGGCACAGGACAGGGAATAACAAAAGTCCACACAAGACAAGGGAAACACAGGACAGGAATCATGACAATATTACTACTCTCATTTTTGTCTGGGTGTAGCTGATTTCTAAAAACAAATCAAAGTGTCAAAGTAATAATGCAATTTTTGTATTGCTTTTTCAGCCTTTCCAGCAACAAAGTTTATTATATAAGGCATGCTATTACATGACGATTTCTAATACATTACTGAAGTTACTATTTGGCCTAAATTTTCTTATTTTACTATTGCCGCTTTTCCACTGCATGGTACGGTACGGTTCGGTTCGGTACGGCACGCTTTGGCGCTTTTCCACTGCATGGTATGGTACGGTACGGCTCGCTTCGGCTCGCTTTAAATGGTACCACCTCTGTTGAGGTTCCAAGCGTACCGTACCGATACTAAAATGTGACGTGAAAACACTGCAGATCACTGATTGGTCAGACAGAATCATCTCTACCAGCGTCATTGTATTTACGACACGAGACACTAAACCCGCTAGATTTAAATAGCCAGTAGACAACAGCCAACGCTGTAGCACCTGTTTTAAAAGTATTTTCTTCATAAAAAGAGTATAAACTTAAAAAAAAAAAGAAATGGCTGAATCGTGGTCAGTGGACGAGGTGCAGACGTTCTTTTCGTTGGTTGCCGAGGAGTGGATGGGGAAACACGGAATGAAAAATTCGCATTTAATATGATGATGTCATGGTAGTAAAGACGGCAACTATAACGATCAGTCCCACCCACTTTGAAGCGGTACTAACTGCAGTGGAAAAGCAACCGAGCTAAAGCGAGCCGAACCGTGCCATACTGAGTCGAGTCGTACCACGCAGTGGAAAAGCAAAGCGAGCCGAACCGATCCGCGCCGAGTCGAACCGAACCGAGCCGTACCATGCAGTGGAAAAGCGCCATATATAGCACTCAGTCCCTTCAAATGAAAATACCTAATTATTTTATACACTGCAGGAACTAATAGGAAATAATTTTAGCTAGTGTCAAAGAAAATGAAGAAATTCACATACTTTGTGAAAAGGTTCTTTGAGAATTTAGTACTGAAACAACACGAGTTAACAAAATATGATTAATGTGTTCATTCTTGTAGGTTGATGTGGCCCATCAAGTGTTTTTGCACCATACATTCCTAGTTTACACCAATAGCTAAGTCTGTATATTAAAAACCTTCTGAAATATGTTTGTGCTGTGAAGGAGTATCAAAGCATGAGAGCTGTTAAATTACTTTTCATCTCTTTGAGATTTTACTATTATACTGCCCATGAACTCTATAGAATCAATTCGTAGCTAAAGCATGTTGGCGGGTTTTGGTGTTTTGCAATTGCATTGTCTTTTGCATTCAATTATAAACTATACAACTGTAATCTAAAGAGCACATCATGAGCAATTAAAGTTGTGATTTAAAGTGCTAGGAATCACAAATTAGTTGAATAACAGGATTTCCAAGAGACAAGGCTATTTAGTGTTGCATTAGCACAGCTTTCACGACTCTCACAAAAGGTTTCTGACACTGTTGCGTCCAACAAGATTGTGTGACATTGTCACCTTTGAATAAACCCAACAAGTGTGTTAGTCTTGACCTTACAGCCTACAAAGAAAATTTGAAGTAAGCGGCATGTACTCTAATATTGCACTGGTTAATTGACTAGCCATGAATAGCCTGCAAAGGAAATGTTAACAGAATAAGACACAAATAATACTTGTAAGTCCTTGATTATTTCTATGGGCAAACCACACATTACCAGAACAGATAAAACTCATAAAACTCGGATTTCGATTTTGAACTGTTCTGTTCACGTTTTAAGTGCCACTTGCTTGCCCTGTCCACAGACCCACAATATATCAGTATTCAGCACATACGTACTCAGCACAATGACAACTGCTAAATGTCACAAAATATCACAATTCAATACACAGGGCTTGAGCACAATATCACTGTTCTTTTTACCGACGCATATGCTCTTTATATTCTCACCACAGAACTGACGTTTTGTGGATGAGTGGCCATTAATGGCTTTACTCTGAATGGCCTTCATTTGGGCTAAAGCTCACGGTTGTGGTTAGTGGGTTTTTAAATGAAAGGTACTGTTATTTCTGTTGGTAAGGGTGGAACATGGAACCAGCAGGTAGACAAGAATGGACAAAGCAACTCAGGCAATCTGCTGCAATTAAACCCTAAGCTGTTGCTCCCTGCAATTAAAACCAGCTTCTGCTGTTAAGAATAACATGCAAAAAGCATGAAATGGATAAAAGAGTGAAAGGCAGAAATCATTCTCAAAGACCTTTGCTTTTTATGTGATACCTTGATTTTTTTGATGTTATGAATAATAACATTAATAATAATTCAGAATTTCAGAGAGAGAGAGAGAGAGAGAAAGGTTGTAATCTTGTTTAAAAACCTTTGCTTTTACATGAGCTATCTAGATGTATTATGTTATTATTATTATCTGAAGTAGGGATGGTTCACCCAAAAATGAAAATTCTGTTATCATTTACTCATCCACGTGTCATTTCAACCTTGTATTACTTTATTTCCTTCTGTGGAACATAAAATTATTAAAATATTTTGAGAAATCTTGCAGTGTTGGTTTGTTTTGTATACAATGGAAGTCAATGGTTACCAAAATGGTTTGCTTACCAACATTCTTCAAATTACCGTAGTTTGTGTTCCACGTAAAAAAAAATATATATATATATATATAATATATATTTGGAACTCCATGAGGGTGAGTTAATTATGACAATTTTCATTTTGGGGTAAACTAACACTTAATCCTTTGTTTGTATAACTTGTATAACCATGCAACCCAAAAAGATAGAATTGTGTGAATTGCTGTGTGATCATATCGTTACTTTGAGGGTTTTGTTCGTTCTTTTTTTTCACAGACATGTGATACAAAAAAGTAGGAAACTCTTTTTCTGAATCTGAAGAAGAATCTTATTAAGTTTTAAGTTATACTTCTTTCCACTCCCTTTCGAGCAACTATTATTAGTGTAAATAATGTATGTGGATATGTGTATCAAAATTGTAATGTGTGTGTGTGTACAGGTACACATGTGTATATGTATATGTGTGTGTATATATATATGTGTATATGTATAGTTATTATTTGTAATGTATATGTGTGCATGTAGGTGTATATATGTGTATATATATGTCAAGTCAAGTCAAGTCACCTTCATTTATATAGCACTTTTAACCATGTAGATTGTTCCAAAGCGGCTTTACAGAGATACAAGGATAGTTTAAAGAAACAGAGATTGTTTTAGCTTTATAGCAGTTCTTGAATAAACTTATTTTCCAGCTAAAGTTAATTTGATTGAATCACTTCGGTCGCAACGATCATTAGTTATTAACTTAGGGGCCGCTAACACAACACCGTTTTAACAGGAAACTCTACACAGACTTTAAACGCGAAACCTGTGAGAATGCTGATGGCGTGCACATGCGTATTACGAGTTCAGTTTATTGGTATGCGCATTTGAATATATGTGCGCAGGTTTGTAATTCCCTACAAACCAAGCCTTAAAAAACTACTTGTCTGGCCTTAACATTTTGATACAGAATTGTATCACTTCAGGGTAGATACGCGAACCGAATTTTTCCGACAACGCTTTATCTGTAGAGTAGTAAAGGGATCCTCCATAAGGAGAAACTAGTTGGCACTTTAGCACCCCGCTATCGGGTCCAGGCGCAGGTCCTTCATCAGATCTGGATACAGCCTGGATCCGGCAGGCTGCGGGAATATGTATATGTATGTATGTGTATATTTGTGTATGTATATATATATATATATATATATGCATAATATGTATATGGGAGATAAACTGTTCTATGTTTATATATATATATATATATATATATATATATATATATATACATAATGTCATATGTACTTTACTAATGTCTTAATTTCATTCATTCAAACTTTAAACTATAGAGCTTTAATTTCGATGAAACACTGCTGGAAAGACACAGACAAATATTCTCGTTACAATTTTGAGAAGATAGCTGGCACGTTGCATTTTCAAATGCACGTTATAAGTGACCCAAATTCACAGCATAGAGAGGGAGTTGGATGGATCACAAGCTGCTCACGTGTTAAAGAACACAGTGCCGAGCTGCACTATGTGAAACACAGGAAGTTATTCGTCAGCTGTTTCACCTTTTTATAAACTCGCCAATATATACATATTTTTTTACTCACATTTGGCACTTGCTGAAAGTTAACTCTTTCACATGTTTAAAAATTCTAGCTAAGCACCTGGCGTGAGTTTTTTAAGGTGACCACTATTTTAGAATGTATCGCCTTATTATTTCTATGGCGACTCATCAATCTTGTCACCTTGCCCTGTCCGCAGACCCACGATATAGCAGTATTCAGCATACAAGTACACATTGCAGCCACACACCGGTTTGATTGTATGTGTCAAAGGGCTAATGAGATGCTAAGGGTGCACACACAGACACTAGATTGAGCCGCTACCTCGTTCAATGCTGTCGGAAGTTGTATATCTATGCATCACCTACATGCATTTTAAAGCATTTTAAAGCATTTGAAAATACAGCAATTTTCCCCTCAGATTTGTACAATCCCAACCCTATCTCACAACCAATTGGAGTGTACGAATTCGTACGATTTGTCTAAACCCCAGTGATGGGTAGGTTTAGGAGCGGGGTCAGGGGTAGGTTATTCGTACGAATTCAAACGAATTAGGCAACTCGTAAAATATGTACAATTTAGCAAAAATCTTACGAATTCAAACAAATTAGCCACCTCATAAAATACATACAAATTGCCATGAGATCGGGTTGACAATCCACATGGGTCATATTTCAAGTAGGGAAAATACAGGGGGGGGGGGGGGGGGAATCACATCGCTTGTTTTTTTTATGAGCTAGTTCAACTGATTCACAAATAAATCAGACTTCTCCTACGAATCACTCCAATTATCAACTCACTGGAGGGGAATATTATCAAGAATGAGTGCTTAAATTTCTTCATAAGCTTTGAAAATAGCGAAATAGTTTTTTTCCATGTTCATTTTTTTCAGGCAAACTGTCACTATACTAACTGATAATTCATGGAAAACAGCAGCATGCAGATTCTTCAAAATGTTCCTATTATTAAAAAGACAAAAAAAAAAAAAGAGGATGAGTAAATGACAGAATTTTCATTTTTTGGTTGAACTATCCATTTAAACCTTACTTAGCAGGCTGTAGGACATATGTGATTATTGCTATTTCGTTATTACAGGTTTTTTTTTTTTTTTTCTTAGTGGAGGGATGGACTCAGTTTATATCAGCATGAAGTTCAAAGCCAAGGCCAGTGGACTGCTTTTCCATGCCAGGCTTTGATCTTCCTCTCTGTTCTTTTTTCCTCTAAAGTGAAATATCGCCTTTGACTCGTCTGCCCAGAGGCATCATTGATTACCGTGCACTTGACCCAAATGAGCAATGCAGTCCAGCAGATCGACAAACAGACGCCACCATCAGCAAGTCCGAGGCTTCCTCCGTCTGCTTTCAGCATGGCATCAACATGGTTGACCACAGCAAATAATCTTTTCATATACATACAAACTATTAAAGCATTAAATTAAAAATGGCCACCGGTGCTGTTCCATAATTAAGCTGGGCTTGGTGTGGGTGAAAACAGCGATGCAATACAAGCTGACATTAAGATATGTGGCAAAAAAAATAAAAAAATAAACACCTCTTCTACAGCTCCCTTCTTTTTCTCTTTATTCAAAAACAACGTGAAAAGATACCTTAACTCAACAAATCCAAGTCTCTGACTAGCACAGCTCCGTTGTTGAAAGTCTATTGTGCTCTTCGATCTGTCTCACGCAATCAGCCTTGTTCAAGGAGATTTGAGAGAACCATTGATTTCTACCAGAGAAGCAGCCCACAATGGCCTTTTGTAGAAAATTATCATTTTCAGATTTTCTGAGGCGGTACAGGTTTGCAAGGAATGGGTTTATGGGCATGTCTTATCCCCTCTGAAGCTGATGTCTGAGGAATGAAAAAAAGATGAATTAGCATTTAAATAAATAAAACCATAACAAGCTGAAAGGCTTCTTTTCTTCCATGCTTATCATGGATTTTAAAAAAGCTGTTGTTGACCTCAGTTGTACCACCACTACTAGACTGTATTTTTAATCAAGGTTAATTTTGCCCACAAACTGACCGTCTGATTCATATTGCACACAAGCATAAGGGGGGGGGGGGGGGGGGGGGGAATGTTTTGTTTACAAGGTACCAGGCTGTGCTTTTGGTGATGATGAAATATAATCAGTGGAATTGCTGAAGTATAGCAAGTTACCCATGAGCAGAACTGTGTTTTCTATTGTTTTCTGATTTGTGTGTGAGAAATAGTTTGTCCCTCTGTCAATATAAGAGTGTTCACAATAAAGAAATGGGAAAATCTATAACAGACATGTACAAATGTTTTATGTTGGTTTCATACCGTTTTGAAAAAGCTTTGTATCTTTATAATAATGACTCATGTTATGTGCATGAAGTAATCAAAAGGTAATTGCATATTAAACACTGAATACATGAGTGTACAAATCTAAATATATATATATATATATATATATATATATATATATATATACATTTGAATTAGACGCTGCAATGCTGATCAAATACCGTTTAACCAAAAGTTTAGGCCAAAATTTTGCCTATAGTACTATAAGTTATGAATCAGGATTATGAATAAAGTTAAGCTACTTTTTTTCATTCTCTAGTTTTTGTTTAAAGTACATGTCATACATGATTTAAATCATTACACATTATAATTAATTCAGCATTATAATGAACTTCATTTCCTGGGACTATTTCCTCTGGATATGATTACAAAAGCTGTCAGAGACTTTTGTATAGGACACTTCGCTATATGTAATTTAAAGTTAACAGAAACAAAACAAGTGTTTTTTCCACCCCTTCTGCTTGGGAATCTTGTGATTACACAGTCAGTTGAGAGGATCTAATTGCACTGAAAGAAGCCTGTGAGCTTTGAGAAAAAAAAGAAAGAAAAAAAAAAACATTAGCATATTTGAAAAGTCTGCACATAATGATGCAAATTCCCTTTGAATTTTAGAGACGACTGGCAGGCTGAACATACTGTGCAATTATATCTTATTACCATACAGACCAGCATGTAATGCTCTTCATCCACCTGCCGCCCACCATCCCACTCCCACAGTCCAGTGACACACACTCGAACACAAGCACTTACTCACACACACCGCCTTTATTGGATCTGATTCCTAAGGATACATGAATGATCTTCAGATATTATTTAATCTCTATTACCAATGGATGAGAAGGTGAAAAACGAAATATTTAATATTTTAAAGAAATCATCCCACTTACTTTTAAAGAAATTTAAAGTCCCCATTAAATAAAATCTGACAATTTTGACCATCCTTTTTTATGTAATTTTGCAGTGTTTATTATAAATGATTTATCCAGGCACATCACTATGTTTTAATTTGCGCACCTTGTCATTTCTAATCAAATTAACTTCCCCTCCCTCTTGCAGCAACATCTCTCCTTTCCTCTCCTCTCCTCTCCTCAAAAACCAATCAATTTACGATTGACCAAATCTCAGTCTACTGTCCTACATTTTTTCTTGTTTGAGAAACCATTTTACTTAGATATACATCAAAATAGGGGATAAAGATTATCGTATATTGTATTATCCATATCATGCAGACTTAAAAAAAAAAAAAGGATTTGGGTTGATGGACTGTAGTTAGTGTGTGTGTGTGTGTGTGTGTGTGTGTGTGTGTGTGTGTGTGTGTGTGTGTGTGTGTGTGTGTGTGTGTGTGTGTGTGTGTGTGTGCGTGTGCGTGTGCGTGTGCGTGTGCGTGTGCGTGTGCGTGTGCGTGTGTGTGTGTGTGTGTCAATTTTGGACTTTAACAGGACATTAAGAACTGTCATTATATGGAAAAGACATTAGAAAAATAATAGCTTACAGATTTGGAATGACATGAGGGTGAGTATCATTTTAGGTCTGTCCCTTTAAGACATTGTTCTAACAGTTAGTAATGAGCGCAGTATTCTTGAGCCGGGTTGAAGAAGGAAATTTGATTGAAAATCCTTTTACTGGAGAATTCCAACCTTATAATCCTCGCCATAGGCAGTGTGCGTGTGCTGTCGTCTTCCTATCTCTCTTTCCAGTGTTAAACACACACATACGCTAACTGACATCCTCTCATAGTGGGCATCTTGATTCACAGCAGTCTTCGCTGCATTTACTCACTGTAATCTATTTCTCAGCAGGTCTCTGACACAGTCTGATCAGCTTCGGTACTCCACACATCCAGGCACAGTCCATGGCTCTCAGGAGAACATATGTCTTCTTAGATGACAAAAGCACTGCATCAAGATGAAGTCAATAGATGCTAGAAACACAGTTACCACTGCTCCCCCTAACGTTACTCTTAAAACCTTAATTATATGGAAGGAAGGAGAGGGAGACATTTTAATACTGAACATTTTCCTGCAAAGGTTCTGTCAGGATTATGTTCTAGTCTGTTTAGTTTGTTTCGTTTTCATTCTGTTTCCTCTTCTGCTTTGTCTGAGTTCTGTTCTGTTCCTGTTCCCTGTCATATTAAGTTGACAAGATCTGTGTTTGAAATCACCCCCTATAGCTCATTCATTATTCCCTACATTAGTCCACTAATATAGTCTGCTTGAAGGAGTGAAAGAAAACGAGTGAGTGAATCAGGGACACTGCCACATTTGCATAGTTTGTTCTTGCTGTTTAACAGTTATTTGAAACTAGGGGTGCATGTGCAATTTGACCATATTTTATTTAATGATCACAATATAGATATGGTTTTATTGGGCATTTCTGTTATTAAAAATAAGAAAAAAGAAACAATAGGACAAATTCAATATAACCAAAATATACCATTTTCAGGTACGATATTATTTAGCAAGTAGTTAGAATTAGTACAATTTAATAATCAAATGTAAAAAACAAAAACAAACAAACATATATTGTCTTCACTGCATAAATTAGTAAGTTGAAACAATAATTGCGTTTAAAAGTGTAATTCGGCTTTTTCTCTCTCTCACTGGTGCGAATTCTGGGGTAGGCAATGCCACAAAGGATCCATCTGTGGTATCCTTCATTTCATGGGAAACCAAGATGAAGGCCACATTTAAAGGAGACTTTGTTGCGCCACGGGGACGCAATCGGCCTTCGAATACGCCCTTCGAAGGATGCAGCCTCTAAATTGGGATGCAGCAATCAAGTTATTTTTTACTTCTTATTGTGCTTGATAACACTTTTTAACATTGAGCATATTCCAAATTCGCAATCGCCTTCTGAGAGAGGCAGCTTTCCGTGTGCTCACATTGGCAGTGTGCCAGTCAGTACAAGCACTGTGTTCCTTTTCAGGATATAATAAGCTTTTTATAGCCTACTAAGGGCTGTTGAATGTTTGAATCTGATTGGTTGACGAACGTTCAAAGGTATGCAATTATTTTCAGGGAAACGCACGGCTAAAGTAGTTCCAGGCAGGTCTCTCTAGACCGCATTACAGTTCCATATCACCTCGCCAGATGATTTCATTATTTCAAAGGTCTTTACAGCCGACAACAGCAAAAGAACCAAAAAGCACAAAGACACTGACCAAGCAAATAAATATAAATAAATACATAAAAACAACAAATTATTTCCATGTTTTTTGCAACAAAATTACACTCACCTAAAGGATTATTATGAACACCTGTTCAATTTCTCATTAATGCAATTATCTAATCAACCAATCACATGGCAGTTGCTTCAATGCATTTAGGGGTGTGGTCCTGGTCAAGACAATCTCCTGAACTCCAAACTGAATGTCAGAATGGGAAAGAAAGGTGATTTAAGCAATTTTGAGCGTGGCATGGTTGTTGGTGCCAGACGGGCCGGTCTGAGTATTTCACAATCTGCTCAGTTACTGGGATTTTCACGCACAACCATTTCTAGGGTTTACAAAGAATGGTGTGAAAAGGGAAAAACATCTAGTATGCGGCAGTCCTGTGGGCGAAAATGCCTTGTTGATGCTAGAGGTCAGAGGAGAATGGGCAGACTGATTCAAGCTGATAGAAGAGCAACTTTGACTGAAATAACCACTCGTTACAACCGAGGTATGCAGCAAAGCATTTGTGAAGCCACGACACGCACAACCTTGAGGCGGATGAACTACAACCGCAGAAGACCCCACCGGGTACCACTCATCTCCACTACAAATAGGAAAAAGAGGCTACAATTTGCACGAGCTGACCAAAATTGGACAGTTGAAGACTGGAAAAATGTTGCCTGGTCTGATGAGTCCTGGATGTGCATCCCACAAATCTCCATCAACTGCAAGATGCTATCCTATCAATATGGGCCAACATTTCTAAAGAATGCTTTCAGCACCTTGTTGAATCAATGCCACGTAGAATTAAGGCAGTTCTGAAGGCGAAAGGGGGTCAAACACAGTATTAGTATGGTGTTCCTAATAATCCTTTAGGTGAGTGTACATTTTATTGTGTACGGAGAGCACATGCTCTCTTTCTCCCGCTCTCACTCTCTCTCCACTCAAACGCACACACATACAGTACGGACACACACTCGCACAGAAACGTGTTGTCAGAGCTGCTCTGATGATTTGAACGGTAAAATAGTTTAACAACTTAAAAGCTACATGACATTTCTTACTTGCGAGGTAATAACGGTGCTGTTCTCTCTCTCTCTCTCTCTCTCTCTCTCTAATAACTGCATTAGTCTGCTATCAGTGGCTTAAGTCTCCGTTACTAGCTCTAAAATGGCATTTTAGGATTAGCAATGGAGGCTTGTGATTAGATGCGTAATAAATTAGTACTACACACAATGTGTTTTAAAAACAAAAACCTGGCAAATATCCTGAACTATATCATCTGAACAATGTTTTGAGGTTTGGTAACTGTAGTATAAGCGCCCCATCATCAATTATTCCTTATACAACTCTTTTTAACATCAAACACGTCCTGTTCCTTTATATTCTCATTCATGGGCTTTATTACTCTGAAGTGTCAATAGTGCTTTGATACACCTTGCATACCGCTATACACGATATTGCAAAATCTCTAATGATAGACATTTTATACTGTGGTTACATCAACATACCGGCCAGCCCTATTTGAAACTTAGCCAACTGGCAGCTCCAGTTAATATTTATCTTAATTAAAAAAGGAATTTATACCTGTATGCTATTACGCTGTACCCACATTGGAGTGGTTTGGAAAATGGATGGATGATTCAGCTGTGGGCACCATCTTCTGGTAAGATGCGGGAATCCATTCCCTCAGTGCATTACTTTAGTTGTACACTCATTATTGTGGTGCATTATGGGATTGAATGAGTGCACTCAATAAACTCCACTATGGTTTTGGACGCCACTACAAATGGCTGACCCCTATTTGAGAGTGTAAGCGGTGATTTCGGACGCAGCAGAATTAATGGGGGATTGTCAAAAATTAATGGGGAATTGTGTAAAAAATGTCACCAAAATTAATACAAATGGCCACAAAATTCAAGATATGATTGCAAAAATTTACTTGTATGAGAGCTTATTTTTTTATATTGTAACATGAAATAACTAAGCAATATCACAGGAGCAAGAGAGCTGTTTTCACAAATATGAGCACGATTGAAAACGTGATATTGATTTTATACAAACACTCAAACAATATTTTATTTTCAAAACATTAATCTCAACATTATTTATGTAGTTCAATTCAGTTGTACCAATTCAGATTAAACTCCTGTGCCACCTCTGCAGTGCAAAGATGCATTTTGTTGTTAGTGATTTAATTTGATTGGTAACAGTTTTATATGTGTCTTATTATTCTAATTGTGTTTATTGATTAAATATAAAACATTTCTTAGGCAGTAGATGTGAATCTTTTCGATTAATCGAAAACTAGTCTATTGTCTAGTCTAGTCTAGTATTGGTCTTGTCTAGTATTGGTCTTGACTCGGTCTCAAACCTTCAAAGTCTTAGTCTTGTCTTGGTCTTAACACACACTGGTCTTGGTCTTGACTTGGTCTCTTGACTACAACACTATGAACACCAATGTAAATACTATATTCGCCATGTTGAAATAGACATTTGATCAAGGACATCAGCAGCTGTTCTAGTCAGTTATAATCCATCCGATACACACTTCAGAATCACATCGGAAGCTGAAGGTCATCTGGGTATTTGTTGCCTGCTAAATAGAATACTGTTAATTTGACATAAAGCTTTTGGCATAATATATTGTAGGGAAGTAGGCATATTCAGAAGCAGGGTAATGGGTTAATGACAGTAATGTGCACTTCAAGTGGAGTCAGAAATATTGTAATTATGACTTACATGAATGACAAATGATGAAGTCGTATTTTATTGTGGGAAACTCTAAGTTGCCAAGTTGTGACATTGGAGGGTGTGTCGATTTGACACTGCGGAAACAATGATCTATAATATAGATACTATCAGCGGCGGTTTCTTCATTAGGGCGATTGGGCGACGCACCACCAAAGTGTGAAAGGGACTTTTTCAATCACAATCTCATTCAACCACAGAGTTACACTAGCAGTCACTCACTGTTGTTCTGCCTCTGGATATAGTCCAATCATAGACTGTAAAAAAAGATGGACGACGCCCCTTCGCTCTCTTCCATTGATGAGAACTGAAGCCGCCAGAGTCCCGATATGGCGCTGACATATTGGAACTTGAGTCTGCGCAGTAGCGATCTCGGGACCAGACCTGCGCAGTAGTGAGCAGGAAGTAAAGCCGCGAAATCAACGCTCCGCCCTCACTCTCGCAGAATGCACTCAGGGAGAGTGGATTCTGCACAATTTTTAAAAAATTTATTGCAGTACGACAAGAGGCTTGTTAAAATAAAGTAAATACAATCTCCTCAGTCCTCCGAAGATCCCGAAAAAAATGTCCGTTGGTGCTTCAGTGACTACTTCGCTCGAGAACCTGTCAATCACAGCTGTCAATCATGACATTACACCACCGCATCACGTAACTAACTAAAAAACAACTTATTTTTGAAACAGACACTTGAACTTACATCAGCGTGATAAAAACGACAGCAAATGAAAGAAACCACCTTTGGAAAAAAGATATTTGAAGTGTAATTTAATTGTTTAGTTGGTCTCACGTCCCGTTGAAAAACATGGGGAGGCGGGGCTTATGACCTATACTAGGACCAGTCACCGGGGGGCGATCGAGACGTTTTGGCTTCACTTTTCAGGGCTTGTGCGGCACGCTTGAGTCCAATCAGCGCCAAGTCACGTTCTGTGGAGTACCGCCTCTTTTTGGGCGATTTCACTCTGGCTGAGAATCGCCCAGCGTGTTAGACTAATGGCGCTTTTCCATTACCAGTACCAGCTCGACTCGACTCGACTCGCCTCGACTCAGCTCGGCTCGGCTCGCTTTTCGCTCCGTTTTCCATTGCAGATAGTACCTCCACAATAGTACCTGGTCGTCATAGCGACGCCGCAGGAAACTGCCGTGACTTAATCTTTTACACGAGACGCGCGACACACACCCGCTACCCACACACACAGGACAATGGAGGAAATCGAGTGTATGCTGTTTTTGGATGTTTTTGTTTTTGTTTTTGCTGTTTTTTATTCAGGATACTGCGTCTGGCGCGTGCAATGATGACGCAGTGAATAGTGACGATTCTCTCTGACCAATCAGCAGTCTGCCATGATTTTACGTCACATTTTAGTATCGCCTCAGCTCGCCTCAGCCCCGTTTAGAACCTCGCCGGAGGTGGTACGAAAAAAAGTACCTGGAAGCTGGTACAGGTACAACTTTTACACAGTGGAAAACCAAACAGAGCCGAGTCGAGTCGAGCCGAGCCGAGCTGAGGCGAGCTGGTACTGTGTAGTGGAAAAGCGCCATTACATTCAAAGATTTTTTTTCGAACTGCAGGCACTGCAATGCATTCTCTATGGCTTCCGGGAGGGCTCGCACTAACGTGCTTTCGTCATCACACGTAAACTTCACTTGTGCAGCGATTGGTTGAAACAAATATACCTTTAATAATATTTATCCATAAGCTGAAGTGACATCCAATAATTTCCTCAGTGCGTAACTTACATTTCACGGACATATTCTCCATCTGTAAATGTTAGAAAGTCAATGTTTCCAGCTTGCTGTCATGAGATAAACTTCCGTGAACGAGCGCCGCCGCGTGCATGCGCGCCGAACAGACGGAGCGCAATAATTCTGACTAAAATATACATTAGCACTAAATTATAAATATATTTAGCTAAAATATTTGTTGTTGAATATTTGTTGTTGTTGGTGAACATAAATGTGCTAGAAAATTTCAAACCTACATGTGTATTTTTATGATAGTAGCTTTTTTTTTTTTTTTTTTTTTTTTTGTAAATTTAACTACTTCTTTAAAAAGCATTATTTTGTTTTTAGATTGTAATGTTGCAATGTTAGAATGTAATGTGATTTGACCCCTTTTTTGGATAGACTGCAGATAGACAGCAAGGTTTGTTTTTATAACCTTCAATATGAACATTGTTTGTAGGACAATATTGATCTGGATATTAAATAGCCTATATAAAAAAAAATTAAATACAGTTTGTTTTTATTCAAATAGAAAAATAATAATTAAATACTCAGATTATACCATACATCGCCATTTAGCCCAAAAATTCAGATTTATTTGGCAATTGGCTATTTCCCAACCCTACCGGCTGAAGTTTTAGCTAAACTTTAGGCTAATGATAGCTACATATCACTGTTAAATTGTTATTTAACAATTAGCCTACATTCAGTCCTGGATTAATAATTCAGTTTGTTGCGCCCCCCCAAATTTTTTTAGCACCAGCCGCCACTGCTATCATATAATGCATTTATAATCTACACATAGAAGTCAGTGAGTAGTGAATTATAATGAATGATTTTGGAAAATGTTTTTATTTTACACGCTGTATTTTAAAGACTTAAATCTTGTTTAAGTCATGTTTCATGTACAGAACAGCATAAACAAAAAGTTAATCACTCGACTTTCTGTATTTTATGTAAAAAGCATTTTGTTTTGATACTTTAATAAAATATTTTAATCATTTTGAATTCAGATGTATGGGTTTATTGTTCACAATATATTTCTTTTGTTTTGTTTAGATTACTTTTGTATTACATTTCTTACTTAAATGTGTAACATGTCGTATAATGACAAATTTGGAGGAAGAGTACAAGGTTCCCAGCAGGTGTACTAAAAAGCAGCATCATTTCATTACACATCTGAGAACTATCAAGAGAGCTGCAAAATAAAAGACATGACACTTTTATAAAAAAAAAAAACAATGAACAAAACTATTCAAAAGTCTTCACACTGATCAAAATTAGCACAGTTAGCAATTGTCACTCTTTGTATCTCTCCGGAACTATCCAACATTAAAATCTATGGTTACCCTTTATTTCGATAGTCCACTAAGAAACCTTGCAAGTACAAGTAATTTTATTCTACTAGCCCTAACCTAACAGCATAATGCTCTAATGAGAGTTAAGTTGCTTATAGTCAGTCAAATGTCTGTTGGAGGAGCATCAAAATAAAGTGTTAGCAGATATTAAGCAGACAGTCTATTAATACTCTATTGACTGGTAGTTGACATGTAGTTGCAAAGTTACTTATAGTTAGTAGAATGTCTAAAGTGGACTATCGAACATTAAGTGTAAATATCAGATTATATACTTTTTAATTTGAATTTAAACAGCATTTCTCTGGTGCCAAAACAACAAGGGCTTTGTGAATGAATAAATTAATCGTCATTTAACTAGAACAGATCAATTAATTATTATTTTTTTCTCACAAATATTGATGAATCAAAATGGTAAATCATTTGCATGAACCTTCTTTATGAACAGAATGTACGTGATTAAGTGATTTGTGAAGCTATAACCCTACTTTTTGGAAAAAGAAGCATGTTAAAAGCCACAGCTACCGCACACTATGATGAAAACAGCTGCACTAATGATGTGCTACTGAGCTATAGTAGCTCTGCTACTTTTTAGTTAAGTTACTCCTCAACTCTGCACTGTAATAAAATAATGTGTCTAAATGTGTCCAGAAAGACACTTTAATTTTATGAATATCTTTTAATAAAAATACAATTAAAGTCAAGTTATACTGAAAATCAAAAAGGGCTGAAAAATAATATATTTCCCTGGTACAAGGCCATTATCAGTCTCCCACAGTACCATTTGGCCTGTCTTTTGCTCTGTATCATTTTCTTTTCACAGCATGGTACAATTTAAAACCGTTGAGCGACAAAAAAAAACTCTTTAAGAAAAAAAGACGATCTATTTTTATGGCACGTAAACTTTTTCCCCTCACAAATCTAAACATGGCTCATTAAAAATTGTTATTTCCCCAGAGATCTCCTTAGAAAAATGAGCAAAAAAGCTTCAAATAAATTTCTCATTTCATAAGATAAATGCTTTTTTGAGCATCCTAGGATTTCTTCTCTAATATCAGTATCCTCAAATGTGCTACTTCATCACATCAAATCCAGAGGGAGGACTCTTAAAGCACACGCACGCACACGCAAACACACACACACACACAAACACAAAAAGCCTAACACACACTGACACATTACTACAACCTGCATAAAATTAACTCCTCCTGCGCTTGAATATTTATAGTCTCTACCATCCATTACAGTCATTACAAACATTAAACTTTTAAAAATAATTTACCAACTCAATCCTTACTCACTTGAGGTCTCTGGCACATGACCATTCATTGTTCTATTGTAACACACCTGACTTTAATAGCCGTCTTGAAAGGGACAGATCACCCAAAAAGCTGTTTCGTCCATTCAATGAAAGTCTAACACAACATTTGACCTCACTGACTTTTAATGAATATACAAAAGTTGAGACTAAGACATTCTTCAAAATATCTCCTTTTGTACTCTGCAGAAGAAATGTCATACAGGTTTGGAAAGACATGAAGGTGATTAAAATGATGAAAGAGTTTTTCTTTCTTTCAGGATCTGGATCTGAACTCAAATGCCCTATGCATGCAAAAGCTTTACCACACCAATGGACAACTACTAATAAGTTGCTAAAGAGTGTTGTTTTATCATGTCTTGCCAGGACGCCAACTGTGCCAAAATCACTGATATTCCCTCAAACAGACGAACAAAGTGCATGATGCCCCTGAGTACGTGCGCTAACCAGGCCATGAATCTGACAGACATTTTCAATGAAAAACACTTCAGCCCTACATCATCTGAAAATGAGTTTTGTGTCAGAGTGTGACATATCCACTTTAATTTACCACTTCATTACCCATAGCTTAAAAGGACAACAGCGGAAACGATATTTTGCATTTCAACTCACAGGAACGAGCATTAAGGTATTAAAGATGTGTATCCAGCACTGAAAACAGGACAGTCTTTGGGGTCTTTCGGTGTCTGTCTCCACCAGTAAATGAAAATGCTGGCGACAAATCTATACAGAGGCAAAAGACTGAAAGGCTCAGTTGGACAACCTATCAGTCAGTCGTAAAGGAGCGGGCTGTCTTTCTCTCACGCAGTCTCTTCTTTGTCTATTATTCCCTTTTGTGGCTTTGCTTTGTTCTTGCTGTTTGTTCTCTCTGCTTGCATTTGGAATAAAAGTTTTATAACTTATGTCTGTCTGTCTGTGGATCCAATGCAAGAGAAGCAGAAGGGATAGAACTGGGTCAGGATTCACATGTTTCTCATAGAAGGGGGAGATGGGATTGAAGGAGAGATATTGATGGAGATAAGAGGAGGAGAACGGTTCAAAAGCAGGAATGTTGAGCAGTTTACCTGTTCCCAGAACAAACAACAGTCAGCGACATTAAAACAAATCCAAGCATCTAATGGCCCTATTATTGATCAATGGAGAAAATCAACTCTGCTCTTGAGTCAGTGACATACATGTGTAAATGATAGAAAACATATTTTAAAAACTCTTAGAAATGTATTCATGTTTGTGGTTCTGAAAAATGAAATGAAGAATAAATGTCAATTGGTGTAACCATCAGTAATGTATTGTCCTTGCACATTCAATACATGTAAGCTTGCGCATCTTTGTTTTCAAAAAAGTGTTTTAATTTATTTTCCAAAATCCATTCTATTAAAAACAACAACAATATTTTGTTTTCAGGGAGTCGCACCATGTATCATTTTACATGCAGTTGTACCCATCATGTTATTGCTAACTAAAACCATTAAAATGTATTAAAAATAAATTTGAAATAAATATAAATATTAGATGCGAAGCTTGAGCTTAAAAAAATAAACAAAACTGAACTGAGAATAAGTTTAAGGTGAAATATTATATTACTAAAACTCAAACTGAAATCAAAATAAATTAAAGCTAAACAGAAATATAAAAACGAATTAAATTCGTAATTATTCATAAAATAATTAAATTAAATTAAAAGCAATTTATTACAATGATCAAATAACACAAAATTATTAAAATATTATAATGAAAACTGTTTTTTTTTTAATAAAAGCTAATTCAAAATATTAATAAATATTGTATCCAAATAATACTTACTGCATATTTTATTTTTTTGTATTTTTTCTTCTCTGTGATGAACTGTAATAAATCCAAACATTATTCTTGACTCAGGGTTCATTATTCATAGTTATCTTTTCTTTTTCTTTTCTTTTCTTTTTTTTCTGTCACCATTGTTGTGTTTTGTATGCCAGGTATTTTTTGTCTGTGTATCATTGGATGATGCAAGAAAAAAAAAAATTGTATTGCTAGATGATGTCACATCTTTATCTCACTATTGTGAAAGATCCATCTACAAAAAGTTATGAATTTGAAGTAGGTTATTGGTAAATCTTAATGCTGAATTAACACTAAAATTAAATCTTTATATTCATGCTAACAGTTTGACTAACTTAAAATCAGCCAATTAGCTTATTTTAAGAAGCTGGGCAGCACCATTGCCACGGACAGCACCGGGTAACGTCGCACATAAGAAGGTATATCTTAAGCAGCTTCCTAAGGTAAGGTTTGGGGAACACGCATAGCAATGGTATATCTTTAGTTAAGTTATACTTTTCATAGCGCGCTAAGAGACAACGTTATCGGGAAACGCAGCCCTGAAATGGCCTTTAAAGTATTACATTACCACACACACACACAGAGAGAGAGAGAGAGACACAGACACACACACACAGTAGTAATTTAAAGGCCATTTCAGGTGTTTCAAGTGGTTTCCCCAAATTCAACTGAAAATGAAACTTTTAATGACTTCTGCAGTCTCAAAACTATTCAGCCCCTTTCATGGCAAGCATCATTAGTACTTAGTAGAACACCTTTTTGCTGTTATGAACTGCTGCAAACGAGATGTATAACCAGACTCCATCTTCAATTCAGGTCTTCTAGGCCTTCTTCTGCAGCCAAGCATCGGTGGCATTTGAGGTATGCTTGGGATCATTGTCCTGTTGGAAGGTCCAATGATGCCCAAGTTTCAGCTTCCTCTCTGACGGCATGACTTTTTCTCGTAGGATTTCTTGATACTTCAATGAATCCATCTTGCCTTCCACACCCTGCAGGTTTCCAGAGCCAGAGGATGCAAAGCAGCCCCAGAGCATCAGCGAGCCACCACCATGCTTAACTGTAGGCAACAAAGGAACAAATGAGTAACACACTATTAAAGGGTTAGTTCACCCAAAAATGAAAATTCTGTCAGTAATTACTCACCCTCATGTTGTTCCAACCATGTAAGTCTTTCGTTCATCTTCGGATCACAAATTAAGATATTTTTGATGATATCTGACAGCTGTCTCACTCCTTCATAGGCTTTCAGAGGGACCGAAACTTGCCGGCCCACAATAGTTTTTTTTAAACATCGTTAAAATAGTCCAAGTGACTACAGTGGCTATACATTAAGTTTATCATGCGACGACAATCGCAGGATTGTGCGGAAAAACAACCAAAATAACGACTTTATCCAACTATTAGTGTTCTTCAATGTGGGCCTCTGACGAGAGTTCATGGGAGCGCCAGAACGCATGCGCGAGAACTGAGATTATGGCGTTCTTCTTCTACTACTACTTGTTACTGGCTGCTCACTCCTTGGGAGTATTACCGCCATCTACTGTACAAGATGACGTCCCGACATTGCCGGAAGCGGAAAACGGTCTGTTTATAAGCAGAGGAAGACGCGCGCTGTATGTAAGCTATTGAATTCAACACTTATTGTGATTTAGGTCTCGATGATGTCGGGGAAAAAAAACGATGTTTTTAATAACTATTCTGGGCCGGCGAGTTTCGGTCCCTCTGAAAGCCTATGGAGGAGTGAGACAGCTGTCAGATTTCATCAAAAATATCTTAATTTGTGATCCGAAGATGAACGAAAGACTTACATGGTTGGAACAACATGAGGGTGAGTAATTACTGACAGAATTTTCATTTTTGGGTGAACTAACCCTTTAACATTCTAGTAACTACTATTAACTACTATGACAAGAAACTCTGATTAACAAATTAGTAAGTAATCGAATGAATTAGTGAGTCGAATGAATGTGGTAGTTCACTATTACTGTAGCTAATAAGTAACTACTTTTTTCTTTTTTTTTTACATAGGTTCATAATGAATGTGAATAATGCATAATTTATAATTAATTCTAAAGTGAAGGTCATGGTAACCCACTAGTAATGACTCAAGTTGTATCAAATCCATCTGAAGGAATTACTATCCAAAACCTTATAAAAACCTTCATTATTCCGAAAAGTTCCAGTTTTGTTTCATTGCTCCACAGAACAGAATCCCAAAACTTCTGTGGCTTATTTATATGATTTTGTGCACTTTTCTTGTGCTTTTGGGTCAGTAGTGGTTTATGTCTTTGGAGTTCTGGCATGTGTTTAGTACGTGCCTTACTGTGCAAGCTGAAACCTCAGCGCCTGCTGTCACCAAGTCTTGCTGCAGGTCTTTTGCAGTCACTTGTTTTTTTTTTTTTTTGAACCTGGCTTCTCAGAAATCTGGTTGCAGCGATTGATAGCTGCTTTTTTCTGCCCTGTTCAGGTAGTGTAACCACTTTTCCTTTAACTTTGAACTTGCTATGCTTCCAACGGTGTCTCTAGGAAGATTTAGTGCCTTGGCTATATTTTTGTATCCTGTTCCTTGTTTGTGAAGGGCGATGACCTCTTAACTTTTTTGACCATTCTTTTGACTTAGTCATATTTATAACATGCAGTCAAACGTGACACTCAACAAACCTAGCCAGTTCAGATATGTCATGTGTTCTAGCTCAAGCACACCTGGTGCAACTAATGATGCCCTTGATTAGTTACATCAGGTGTGCTTGAGAACACCTGTTTTGCACATTTGTGCTGTTGTGAGGGATTCTATTCAGGGGGTTAAATAATTTTAAGACTGCAGAAGTCATTAAAAATTGCATTTTCAGTTGAAACATTTATGTTGAGCTATTTCAATTACTTTTGTTTGATTTGGTTATTGCAAACAGCTGCAACTCTGTAAATCTAGCCAATAAACCTGATTTGCAATGGGGGTTGCATCATTTGATTACAACTTTATATACAGTATATTTCAAATGAGAATAAACAATGAACAAAACAATCGTGATTATCAGTTTAACCATTATTGTGCAGCCCTAATGAGCATCATGTCATTCACCCCTTTTCACCCTTTTAACAGAGAGAAAAAACAGTCAATGGGGGCTTCATCAGAATCTTCTCCATGTTATAAAAATATCTGACAGAGTTTCCAGGGGATAAAGACTCCAATATTAATATTGCCTTTTCATTAGGATGACAAACAAACTTTTCCCGGGAGACATCGGCTGTGCTGGAATCTCCTTGCAGCATACTCTATTAGCACCAGTGTGTCTCCACTGGTCTTTCACAGTTTAAAGGGATCAGGCAGTGTCAGAGTAAATTAGCAGCTTGTAGTCTTAATCTACACTAGCATGTTTGTGTGGTCTGTCAGTACGACTGGCTTGAGGGAGTGGATGGCAGTGGCCCATGTTGGCCAGAAAGCATGCTGGGAATAGTTTAATACTGCAGTGGAATTGTCTGACTCTCTTTGTGTCAGATACGGCTAATGTAGCCCCCAGCCCCCAGCCCGCCACACGGCTGACACTGCGGTAATTGATCTGTAAAGACTGTCGAGAACGACACATTGAAATACCAAATCACAACTGACTCTGCAACTCCCTCTTTCAGAGTTTTTGTCTTTGCAAGGCTCGCATGTGCATTTGCGCAACCGAGGGGCTTTTGGGAAGAAGGCATTGATGCATTGGCCTCAGGCCCTTTTGCTAATCAGGTTGTTGGTAATAGCATTCGGTGACCTTTTCTCTTAATAACAAGTTTTCCCACAGCTTAATCGCCAAACCCCACCCAACTCCGTTTCCCCCTTCTGGTTCCTTCTGGTTGCTTCTCTCTCTTTTTCTCCGTCTCTCCTGCATTACTTCAAACGCAGCATAATCTTTTGTCTCTGATTGCATTAGTTATGATAGGAAGGCAGCGCTCTAATTTGAGTCTGTATGGGGAGGAGGTGCTCTGATTTCATTTTCTCCGGCCTTGTCAGGGGGCATTTAAAGAAAGGAAACTTCAACTGCACACTCATCGCATGAAAGACGCCATTGTTAGTTGGTATAGTTGCAAAGTGATGTATAGTTAGTAGAATGTCTAAAGTTTACCATAAACATAAAAGTGTAACCCTGAAATAAAAAAGAAATCTAGAAAAAAATCTAAATAGAAATATAAGAAAAAAAAAAAAAGGTAACACTTTAGAATACTGTTCTGTCATTAATGAATAACCACACAGGAACAAATGAGTAATGCAATATTAACACGCTAGTAACTACTATTAACTTACAAGAGATTCTGATTAACGAATGAGTAAGTAATAGTACTCAGCTGAATATGGTAGTTCACCATTAGCTAATCAATAGCTAAAACATTTTTTTTTTAAATCATTCCTCCCAGAGGACTAAGAACTACTACAGGTTCATAATTAACATGAATAATGCATAATGTATAATTAATTCTAAAGTGAAGATCAAGGTAACCCACTAATGACTAATGAAAAATTGAATTACAAATTATTTGGAACAGTATTCTAAAGTTAAAAACATGAAAACTCGAGTAATGATTGAAATCATTCTAAGCTTTTGAGGTTTTTGTAAAGTACTGGATAGTAATGACTCAAGTGTTACTGCATCCTTCTAAAGGAACTCATTTTTGGATCAGTATTCTAAAGTGAAAGCATGATAATACCCTAGAAATAAATCATAATCATTGTAAGCTTTTGAGGTTTTTGTAAGGTTTTGGATAGTAATTCCTTCAGATGGGTTAGGTACCACTTGAATCATTACTAGTGGGTTACCATGACCTTCACTTTAGAATTAATTATAAATTATGCATTATTCACATTCATTATGAACCTCTGGCTGGTATGAAAAGAAAAGTAGATACTGATTAGCTACAGTAATAGTGAACTACCACATTCATCTGAGTACTATTACTTACTAATTTGTTAATCAGAGTTTCTTGTTATAGTAGTTAATAGCAGTTACTAGAATGTTAATAGTGCGTTACTCATTTGTTCCTGTGTAGTTATTCATTAACGATGGAACAGTATTCTAAAGTGCTACCAAAATAACAAAAGCACATAACAACATGACTAAAACTGGAATTAAAATGTATAAGACTCGCTTTTGGTTACAAAGTGGAGTTTGTCAGTCATTTCGAAAGAGAGAGACAAAACAACGACAGTCCAATTAAATCAACAAATGCCATATTCATGAGCCTATCGCACATGCCCATAATAGATTATTCAATAATTCATTAGCGATTAAAGTGAATAATTAGTATTGAGAGGAGTATGATAAAGCAGCGTACTGAAGGTCAAAGAGGACCTGATGGAGAGCAGCCTCACTCATTGGGAGGCAGAGTGCCATCCACTGAGTCAGTGCACCCTGCTAATGAGAACATAATGTAATCACAGTGTGCCTGAAGGTCAGCGTGGGGCTCTGAGAAATATTCCTCTTTCTCACTACGAGGAACCAAACACAGGCAAATTCAATTAAACAACGTAATCTGGGGGCAGTTCCATTTCTACGTCGAAGAGGGAAATGGACAGAGACAATCAAGGGCAACCAATTTCAAGGGCACAGAAAACATTTTAAAATTACAGTGTGGCATTTCCTGAGCCTAGAATGAAAGTTTGAATTGTGCGTTTGCAAAATCAGAGAAAATTACCAGCTGAAGGCAGATGAAAGATGACGTGAGGTGAGACACATGGTAAACTGCTCTGTTCTGTGTGACAGTTCACTGGCATGTATTGAAATTTTTTTTTGACAGATTTTAAACAAATGTTAATTTCTTGTAGTGAACAATGGAGGTTTAATATTGAATGCACCTACACAGTTTAATTTTAATGACAAAGGGTGCTTGCGCAATGGCATTTTAGTTCGAAACTGGGCACGGTTCGCATGCAAAATTAGTAATGTGAAAGCTGTCACGCGGACCCGGGAGTGCATCGGGATACTGAACCCGGGACTACCTGTAGGAGGTGGTCTGAGTTTGGTTGTTTTTTTACGCCCTCATTTTTGATACTTTGTAAAATGATTTATGTACACATTATTTTTTACTTTTGATCCAAATGTTCAGTCTTGTACTATGAATATCCACAATACAAACAAGAAATATCACGTGTTCAAAGCTATAATACAAAGAATGAGACAGAGACCATTTCTACTGAGTGAAAATTATTAAATTACATTTTCAAAAACTGTAAATTGAAGCATCATTTCCACCACACCAAATTATTTCCCACCTAATAGTTAGAATAGTTATTTACCAAGGAGGCAAGCATGTCAGTGAAGTACAATAATTATATAAAGATATGAAAAATGTTTATGAAGAAAACACAAAGAAAAAAAGTGTTACTTGTGATAACCAGTCTATCAGTTTGTCAAATTATGCATTAAGTGTGAAAATACTATTGAATTGTATTTAGATGCATGAATGTTATAAATTAGCCTTAGAAAAACAAAGAGATCAGCCATTGTATTTAAATTTTTTTAAAAATGGTAATTTCTAGGAGTGACCAACTACACAGTTTCTTTGGTGTTCTGCATTAATCAGCAAACATGGATGAGTGGACACGGATTGAGAACGTTTGGAATAGCATATATATATATATATATATATATATATATATATATATATATAAGTCGCAAATCCCTAACATTTCACAAGAAAAAATCTTTTAAAAAGGTGAAAAAATGCTATCTATAAAAGTATCTGAGAGATTGTGAAATACAAGATATGTGTTCTTATATTCAGTTGCAGTGTTAGAGAACTGCTCTAATTGGTCGTTTTGTGATTGACTGATGAAAAAAAAAAAAAGATGTATGATAGTATCATGTATGAATTGCTTGATGAGAATCTTGTTGCGTTACGCATGGTTAGCACACCGTGTAAGTCAATTTCATTATTTCATTGCCTCTAATAGTATAGGGAAGGATTATTTCTATGAATGGCTAGTCAGCGACACTAAAGGGTGACTAAATGCTAAATATATGAACCAGTTAATGATACTTCAACAAACATTGTGCAATAACACTCCCTTTGCTTCCATAGCAACCCTGCACATATGATTTCATATGCAATGCTAATCATTGGAGGCCATATGTTTTGAGATATGGCAACATTACATGACATTAGCTAAACTTAAATTAGTTTAAAATGACTTACCTCAGGCTAAATATAGATGAAAGAATATGAGTATATTCTGCATAGAGATGCATTAAAAGATGAGGACAGCAATTATGAAGTAAAAGATGATTCTGACTGCAGTTTCATTCTCTCGCTGACACACAGACGCGCACACATACTCTGAAAACACATCCCAACACTCCCGGCCTAATTACAGGGCCATGCAACAGCTCTCCTCGGGGAAGATTATATACCTCTATTTCTGACAGGTAAAAATTAGATACCTAATAGAATGGAGGCTTTCTACGACGAAGAGGACAGAGGGAAAAAAAATTACTTTTTCATTTAAAAGCCCCTTAAATTAGATTTTAATTTGGAGAGCACCATGAAGAAGCTAATAGACTAAATCAGTTAGTTTTTGCCTTAAGTGAGTGAGTGTGAGTGTGTGTGTGTGTGCGTGCGTGTGCACACAATTCGTTCAGTTTTCTTCATTGCTTAAAATTTAATGAAGACTGTTCATTAACAGACCTAACACAAAACACTGAGATTTTCCTCATCGGTCTTTTCATAGTATAAAACTTCTGATTTTAGTTCATGTTTTTCAGGATTAGATGCAGGTTGCTGGAATCCCATTATGACAGTTCAACTTTTTTTTTTAAAACACCACATTGTCAAATATACTATTGTGGCTTTATATATGATCAGACAATACATAAACCATTATATTTTTCTTCTTTGATCCTTGGACAGGGCTCTCACACACACAATCACACATAGGCAATTTGTCTTTGTTTTTTTTTTATTTCCAATTCATCTAACCTGCATGTCTTTGAACTGTGGGAAAAATCGGAGTACCTGAAAAAAAACACACAAAAAAAAACAAACAAAAAAACACACTCAGGCCTCAAACTGGGGACCTGAGTAAAGAAAACATTGTACTTATTCAAAGAACCACTTCTTTATTTACCCTTGCATTGCAAACAAGTAGAGGCGGTCTAAACTGCCTGTGGCACTTCATTCACAATAGAGGCGGGGTGGAGTTATGAGGTTTAAAGATCCACTAGAGTTATGTCACAAGCTCTTTTTAATACTTTTCATGTGTTAAATATTTGCCAAACCCACAGACCGACGTAAAGGGTGAACGACAGTAATGATTTATGAAAAGAATAAAAATGACGAAATATAGAGATACACGGATTCCACCCTAAAGCGAATTTTGAAAGTATTTGAGTACTGTAGCAATAACATTTCCATCACGTGGAGCTTCTGTCCATTATTAAATCCAAGCCAGTCCAGCGAAAGAGTTTTTTTTTTTTTTTTGCAATAAAGTTGTACTTTTTGTAATTGTACAAAGGCAAAACAAATATATATTTATTTTTCTTTCCAGTGTTAATGTTCGATATAAAATTCTGAAGGAATTGTAAACATTTTTAATTCAATTCAAATTTTCACAATAAATATGGTTCCTTTACAACTCTCAGGGTGCAAGTAGCAAGAATAAACTCCATAGAATGATACAACCCAAACACCAAAGTGCATTGCATGTACATGTACAGTAACAGTTTACAATAAGGTTATGCGTGTTAACAATAGCATTAGTTAATTAAATAACATCTTGGTAACATAAATGTAAATCAATATTTTGTTTGCTAATTATACCTAATGCAATAACTAATATAACGAATTGAACCTGATTGTAAAGCGTTATCAAAAAAAGTGTTCAAATTCACTGATAATTTGGTGAAGACATAGCCTAGAAATCTAGACGCACCCTAGCGGCAGCAAAATTATTTTGCAGCCAGGGTGGGTCTAGCAACTCTCAATAGACCTTTTTGCTGCAAAAACCTAAATTGGGTCAGGCCAATCACGTCGTGTATAGAGTAGGCGGGGGCGGGCTTAACATATGACGACAGAGTTGCGACGGCTCCCTGCCACTTGAAAACAAAGAATGGCTGCTGCGGATGGAGAACAATGGTCTTTCGAATCGGCTTTGGCCGCAACTCTGGAGGAGTTGGAGTTAAGTTTTTCTTTGAGAAAAGAACAAAGAACGGCACTTAAGTCATTCTTTAAAAAAGGAAGATGTGTTCGTAGTTTTGTCGGGCAGAATTAAAAGTTGAATCTATCAACTAAGCTCCGCTGTTGGGAAAACGCTCTGGTTGGTTGAAGCGCTGTCCTATTGTGTGCAGAGGGAATTTGAAAGACAGCCGTTTATCCCGCCCATCAGATTGACCGTGTCTATGGTGAGTTGCCAGACTAAACATCTTGATGTACGTCTGACTTGCCAGGCTAGTGAAGACAGCCAATAAGATTGGAATTGGCGATTTAAGCCAGCTTTAGCCATTTGTATGCGCAATAATCATTTGACGGTCAGTAAACAGCCTCATATGACTCATCCATGCCACAATCTGAGACGAACATGTTGTAATAGAACACATATATGCATCAAATGAATCAGCCTTGGAGTTGGATTACATTTGCAGTTGTGTTGATGTAATAAGCTTAATAATGTGCCAATCAATGATGGACAGCTTGTGTACATCTAAAGTAGTTTGACTAAATTAGCAGGGGTAAGAGAGATCTCATGCTTTGTCATTTAACATTCCTTCAAAAATGATTTATCCTAAGAGAGAACAGCAGAGCAGCACATAATAGGAAAGAAAGATAAAAGAGATTCTCGGTTCTTGAGAACCAGGGTAGAAAATGAAGAATAGAATATAATTTGATGGAACAGACTGTTGGGGGAGCAGAGAGAAGATACTAATGCCATAATGACAGAATAGATCAACTTTTTCTGCCCGCAGTGCAATGCAGATGATCACTTCGTGTCAACAGAAAGAGAGCACGCAAATCACAGTTAGCAGGTCAATAAGTACGACGGCACGTCTGAACGACAGAGTCGCTTCTGTGCGCTCGATAATGGTTTTGTGTGATATGTGTGTGTGTGTGTTCAGCCGCTCTAAGCTCTCAAAACAAACACATTCAATACGCCACGCATTTGCATGGGGACAAAAAAAGTCAATTATTGTACAAATGAAATATGAGAATGAGAAATGTAGGCAATTTATTCCTCAAATCAAATAAACACAAACACGTATCCTTTCCACAAAATGCGAAGTGGCTTCCCAAGGCGTTCAAGAATAGAGGTGGAAAGATATAAAGGAGGAGAGAGGAAAACAGAAGGAGAGACAAAGCGAGAAAAACGTGGAACGCTCTGGGAGGAGGGTTGTTCACACAATGCCAAAAGCAGAGACGTGCTGCCTCACCGCAGGCTGTAGTGGAGGCATTCAAAGACAATGGCATTTACAACCTTAAAAGCACAGATGTTACACTGTGCCAGCATGGTGCACATTTAAAAACTTCATCAGAAATTGAAATGCAGATGCTCCGTGTGAAACTGGGCACACAAAGAAACATGCACATCGTATAAGCTGTTGCAACTGCAAACATTTTATTCCCTCTGTTAATACAATCAAACTTGACCTTCTTTATTTTCGCAAAGCACGTTTCCGAGTTTTATTGTAAATTATTCTTTGGTGCAAAATTGTTTGTCTTTGTAATCTTTAATCAAAATGTATTGGGGTCTGTGACATGATGCTCATTTTCTCAGGATCTGTTAAAAGTTATTTAAGAAGTTATTTAAGCTCTAGGAAGGGTTCTGGTCGTCCCAAACATCCTCCATTTGAGGATTATGGAGGCCACTGTGCTCTTAGGAACCTTAAGTTTTTTTGTAACATTGGCCAGATCTGTGCCTTGCCACAATTCTGTCTCTGAGTTCTTCAGGCAGTTCCTTTGACCTCATGATTCTCATTTGCTCTGACATGCACTGTGAGCTGTAAGGTCTTATATAGACAGGTGTGTGGCTTTCCTAATCAAGTCCAATCAGTATAATCAAACACAGCTGGACTCAAATGAAGGTGTAGAACCATCTCAAGGATGATCAGAAGAAATGGACAGCACCTGAGTTAAATATATGAGTGTCACAGCAAAGGGTCTGAATACTTAGGACCATGTGATATTTCAGTTTTTCTTTTTTAATAAATGTGCAAAAATGTCAACAATTCTGTGTTTTTCTGTCAATGTGGGGTGCTGTGTGTACAATAATGAGGAAAAAAAATGAACTTAAATGATTTTAGCAAATGGCTGCAATATAACAAAGAGTGAAAAATGTAAGGGGGTCTGAATACTTTCCGTACCCACTGTATATATATATATATATATATATATAAACTTTAATCAATCTTGATATTCACAAATTTGTTAAAAAAATATTTATTTATATTCGAGGTGCAAGGATAGTATTTTAGTTTTTACTTCATGGTTACACCATTTTAGTCATCAAATTAAAAATAAATAAATAAAAGAACATGAAACAGATTACATTACAAACCTGTCCAACATTTCTTCTAAAAAATCATTTTTTCTCATTCATCCAATAACTTGTCAGCAGAAAAGAATAGTCATTTCAGGATGAACATTGCTATCCAATAATCCACCATCTTTTCAGCAAACTCGCATTTGGTCTGGCTCTATTCTGGAACGTAACAGTCATTTTTCAACATCCAATCAATACCTGATGGATCATGTCGTGCCCTACATTTTTTTTTCCCACTGAATGTCTCTTTTCACTCTGAAATGTGTAACATCATGGAAGAAAAAAATGGGTTTCAAATGGCTATTTACACTGACAACAAACCAGTCTAAGATGCTTTTTCTGGTCATAGCAGGTCTCGCAAGCTAGTGTTGAGCTGGTTAAGTACCCAGGACCCCTTTAAAACCACCAAACTGACTAACTAACCCCCTGATTTAAATAGTTTTCTCAGAAGGCTCTCTATCCAGCATATCTAGTACTCTTCACAGAAACATAATGTAGGGCACACACATACAACTCTGTACGTATATACTAATTTAACATCTAGGACAGAGCGATACAGTATACTGTAGTGAGAAAGTGAGAGAGACAAATAAAGAGGTCAAACTCTGTCCTTCTGTTTCATTAATGCAGCCAGTCAGTTACTGCTGCCGTTCCCAACCACATCTGAAGTTGTCTGCATTAATCAGACAGATGTGAATCTTATAATGGGAGAGTTTTTGGCAAGCCAGCCTTCACTACAGGTCAAACTTCGTACAACTCACACCTCAAAAGGATCTGACAGCCATCGAGGGACTAACATAGAGTACACCAGCGCTCTCTTTCCAATAATAACATCGCATTGATATTTGACACACTGGCCACATCCTCCTATTACATCCATCGGACTACAGTGACAAACAGTTGCATACAACAAACGCAATGAGAACTGAAATTAACATGAAGTGAACCACCATATTAACCCCCATAAAGGCTGTTATCGTGATGCTGGAGAATATAATTTCTTGATTAGCAGGGATTCTGGGGAACTACAAATGCCTGTTGCATTCAAGCTTGCCGTCTGGCGTGATAATTAGATGACGGTTCTGGGAGCAGGAAAGGTCTCGCAACCTGAAGTGGAGGTTTGATTAAGGATGCATAATGTAAAACTCAGAGCCGATGCATATTGATGCGGGACTCTGGTGTTACGTGGCCACCTCCGATACTTCCTGAGTTGATTCATGCCCCCCAATTATCTCCAAATGTGTCTCACTGATTGAGGAGGAAGGAAATGAAAGCTAAAAGAACTACTAACTGGAGCTGAATTAAAGAACATCAGGCCTGTATGGAGAATGCACACACATAACTTTCACTTAGTCTCTTGCAGACTGTGGCCTTTCGCAGCTGAGCAGAGTATGGTGGTGGGTGTTTCTACGGTCTCACACGAGTTCCATTGTGATAATGACTAAAAAAATCTGTTCACAGTACATCGGGGAGTTAGCTGTCATGCTTCCTACACACACTGAGCAAGGTCTACTGTGCAGTGATTCAATGATGCTTTCTAGTGCAAATGTTGTACACCCTTACATTTTAAAAGCAACTAAAGCCAGTTGAAATGCTTTGACCCTATTTTGAGTGGATAGTCATCAAATCAATTCATTCATATTTTATTAACAAAAAAGTACCATGGTGACATAATTATTCTATGTTTTGGCAAATTTGAGGCTCTCATTCATATGTTGGTTTCTCATGAGATCGGGTTGAAGATACCATGGCTTTTTTTAAAGACATACCATATTACATAATTTGGACATACTGTGGATGTGGCTTCAGACGTACAGTATACCACTGCCTTTTGAAGTATTTTAGAATAACATGTTGCTTGAATATGGAAAGAATGAAGTATCATGATCAAAATACCATGGTATTACCCTTTGATATCACCGTGCATGAGTATCGCCAGTGTATTTTTTCTCGTGTTATAACATATAGTAATACCACTGGACTCACAACGTACTTTAAATAATACCAAAAAAAAAAAAAAAAAAAAAGTATTACCATGAAGCCTGTCCAAACAAACATGTTAATACAGTACTACTACATTTAGTTACATGGTACTTTTTTGTAGAGTTCAGATTTGCATTAAAAAATTTAATCTGAAGCCCACTTGGTACAATAATGGCAATATTGAAACAAATTTACCACATTTCATGCATATAATCATTTTAAGGCTGAAGTGATAAACGCCCCCTGTAGATCAAATTTGATTGGATCCATATTTAATGGATCCTTACTAAATAAATTATTAATTTCATTAATTTCAAGAAATTTACAAACCCCTTTTAAACAGTAGTGTAGATATAAATCAGTCGTATGTATCGATATCATCATAACCATCAGAAGTATCTTTTAAAATCAAAATTTGTGATATTCCTGTACTGAAAATAAGTCCTAATATCTCACACAATGTTGCTTCTCTAGCTAAATCCGCCTTGTTTTAATGAAGTTTAGATCATTTTTACTGGAAAACAAGACAAAAACAAAGATGCTTGCAGTGAAATTAGAAGCCGTCTTTGAAGTCTCCTGAATCACCACAATGAAGCATCATACAAATCTTATTAGCTTGGTTTTATTTAATAGGTTTAAACATAAACAGGATGAAATTTGTGTCATCATCAGGATGTTCCTGCTGTGGGCTTTAGTGCTGATGGACAGGAATAGTTGCAGCAGGAGTCTAGTTAATTAAACTGATAACACTGTCTGCCTCATTACTGAAAAATGCTGTGTCATGCTCCTGATGTCCGCTATTGATCACCGCTGCCACACGCCCCAACAGATGCACTCACTCACACACACACACACACACACACACACACACACACACACACACACACACACACACACACACACACACACACAATTCCTTGAACACACTTGAGATTCTCACATTTCTGCTGCCTCATTCTCTCCTTCAGCTCACACTACCTCTACTTTTCATATGCTCTCTTTCTCTCACTGGAGCACGTACACACGCACACACACAGGTTTTGACAGCACATTCATCACCTCCTCTATTTTCAGTGCTTTAATTAGCTCTGCACTTAAAGCCGCTGTCATTGTGCCTCTGTGGCACATGGTGCTCATGTCAAGAGGCGCTCATGCATAGGGCTAGAATTGGTGTGTGTGTGTGTGTGTGTGTGCGCGAGTGTATGTGTAGGTGTTGAAGGCTTCACCTTTGCCAGTGAGGTGGTGAAGTGAAACGTACTTATCAACTTGTTCAATGAGCCTCAGTGAAATTTGTTAACTTTTCTGCTTGAGAAGAATAAAAACAGCGCCTGTCTCAGTTCACGTGCACATCTTTTATTTATTTCACTGTTATTATCATCTTTGACATTGATTTTTTTTTTTTTGATTTTTCTTTTCTTGATTTTGATTTTGGGCTCTACTAGAATAGCTTTTCATGCTTTAATGTTCAAAAAACATTATTATTCACATATTTCAAAGTATGAATTTGGCGTGGCAACAATCAACGTCGTTTGTGAAGAGTGCGCATGTGCGTAAAATGCGGTGTAACAAATTAGCTCAAAGGGGAAATATTAATAATAATCCATAATTACCAATTATGATTAATTATTAATATTTGGGTCAGTTAATTAGATTAACTTTGAGGTACGCTAAATTAATATTACAATCAATTAATCAGTTCCAACAAACTCTTTGATTATTCATTTATTCTAAGAAAAGTGTATCTTTCATGGTCACCGAAAAATTATTATTTCTTAGCATGTACAGCACTTAGAGCATGTAACAAGATCAAGATCGTAAAAGGGACTTTGTTGCAAGCAGAGGCTCAGAAATCAGATACATAATTGTGCACAAGTTTTATTAACTACATCACAAACATAACTAAACTAAACAAACATACATACATTCATACATACAGTATGTACATGCATAGGTAAAATGGTGAGTGTTATGGAACCGGAAGCAGGAAACAGAACTATGGAAAAAATCTATTAACTATGAAAAGAACCATCAGCTTATCATTTTCAGAGCACCTCATTAAATTGATACTTTCATGGTCGGTGCAGTTGTAACCCAGGTTACCAGTGGGTACTGGCAGAGACAGAAGGAACTTCAAATTAAATAACAGATTAAAAGTATGAAAACTGCTGACAGAGAAAATATAAGACTGCAAACAAATTAATTAATGATATAAAAATAGAGAAATATAAAATATTGAATATTATAAATATATCCAATAGCGTTATCTACCTGTGCAAAGCCTCCAATGAGATTGCATTTTGAGTGACGTCAGTTAAATGTCCGCTATCGCGGCACTTTTAGAGAGCAGCGCATTCTAGACAGTGTTGCCAGATTGGGCGGGGTCCTTTTGGTCACGTCCGACCGGAAAAAAATGCATTGGGCGGGTCTTTAAAATTTGGGCTGGTTTTTGATGCAACGGGCGGGGTTTTATTTTTAACTACAAACAGTATTTTTTTTTTTTTTTCATGAAAACGAACTATAAAATAAATTATATAATGTAGGATGGCGTTTAAATTAGGTATGGTTCAGGTTAGCCAATAAGGTTCAGGGGAATCCTGTCCAATCAGACTTCAAGCTTGATTGGCGGGTTGTTGTAGGCTAATCGTTATATTAGTTATATCGTCAAAACTGCATTTATCATCATCATTCATCATCATCATCATGCCAAAGTGGGGTAAATATAAAAAGTCCTACAGAAAGGAATGGGAGAGCGACCCGTCTCTGAAAACATGGATTGCACCCGTGGTAGGCGATGAGTCAAAGGCATTTTGTAAATACTGTCAATCAGAAATCAGAGCACAGTTAAACGATTTGAAAGAGCATGCTAACACAAAAAAAACACAAATCGCGCTGTGCACCAAGTGTAAAAACTTTTACTGTGCCAGCGGGAGCAGCAGGGCAGTGTCCGATCAAAGATGACCAAAAGCGCCGCAAAATTAGAATCGCTGCCTACATTGCTTGTTACAGTTCAATAAATGCGGTGGACGATTTGTCAGACATTTTGAAGAATTGCTGCCTACATTGCTTGTCACAGTTCAATAAATGCGGTGGACGATTTGTCAGACATTTTGAAAGATAAGATGGGAACATTCTAAATGTGACAAACCGGACAAAGTGCACAGCTATTATCAAATCTGTTCTCGCGCCACACTTCAGAGAAGAACTTGTGGAGGATATTGGTGAGTCTCCATATTCCCTGTATCTCGATGAAAGCACTGACATATCCGTGAACAAACTTCTTTGCATTTGTGTGAAATACCACTCAAAAAAACACAGCAAGTTTGTCAGTACATATCTTGGACTTGTGGAGCTGACAGATGCTGATGCTAAAGCCATATCAGACACTGTTGTTGCTTTTCTATTAAAGAACGGCCTGCAGATTAAAAACATGATGGGCATTGCCACAGATGGTGCCAGCGTAATGGTTGGAAAAAAAACACTCGGTTTTCACCCTACCTAAACAAATACAGCCAAACCTGCAGCTTATTCGCTGTGTTTGCCATTCACTTGACATTGTTGCAAATAAAGCAATGCAGCTTCTTCCGAGCATCATAGAATACATGGTTAGAGAAACCTACAACTGGTTCGCTCATTCAGCAAAGCGGCAGTATGAATACAAGAACATATACAAGACTATTAATAATGGGGGCTGCCCCTTGAAATTAATAAGTCCAAGCTGTACCCGTTGGCTTATGATGGCTGACTGCATTAACCGCATTGTGGATCAAAAAGATGCCCTCACATTGCACTTTAACATGGCTTCAAGTACAGAACACTGTTATCCTGCTCAGCTTTTAAAGGAAATGTACAATGACAAAAGTAATCTCCTTTACATGTACTTTCTTCAACCTGTTCTGATGGAAATCAAAGCTGTAAATAAATGCTTTCAATTAGAAACAGGAAACACTCTCCGTGTGTTTAGAGACTTGGAAAGGCTGTACATGACAACTGTTAGACGCATTCTCAAACCGAGCGTCTTGCGTAATCACAAGCAGCTCCGTGAACTTGACCTCACACAGTCTGGCATATTCCTATCCACTCTGGATGCGGACCTGGGTACCACATTTATGGACAAACTGGAGGAAAGTAGGTTAGCCCCAGACATGAAGGAGAGAATTGCTTCGCGTTGTGTGGATTTTCTGAAAGAACTTGTAAAGCAGTACCAATTGCGTTTACCTGCTTCAATGGAATTCCTGCGCAAACTGGAGCTCATCTGCCCGAAATCTGTTATGTCCACTATAAATAGGCCTGGAGTAAAGGACTTGCCAGCAGATCTTTTCTCGTGCCCCATTGGTACATTGGAATCGCAGTGGAGGAATGTGACAACCGCAAGCTTCTCTGATGATCAGGACATTGACAAGTTTTGGCTCGAAGTCGAAGCGTTTAAAGATGCAGGGGGGCACAAGTGTTTCCAGGAATTGGCACAAGGTGCCATAAGACTTCTTGTTCTGCCTGTTTCCAGTGCCCATGTTGAGCGAGCATTTTCCCTCGTCTCGCTTTTAAAAGATGACACTAGGAATCGTATGGGACTACCGCTACTCTCCAGCATCATGGATGTGCGCACTGGCCTGGTCAGAAATGGCTTTACCTCGGCAACGTTCAAACCTCCCAGGCAGTTGCTGGAGAGATTTGACTCAACGATCTATTAATCTATCTGGTTGTGACTGTACAAAGTTGGTTCTATAATTTCATAGTTCTATAATTGTTCTATAATAGAGACGTTTTCATCAGTTCTGCAGAGATTATCTACGTTAACTCCATATTAAAAGGTAAGCGTGTTTATGCTATTATAGTACACTTTTATTTTGCTGTACAATTCTGATGTCATGTTTGATCATTTCTTAAACCTAATAACATATAGGCTACAGGTAGCTGATGTAGTGTCTAGTGACGATTCAGTGTATCATTCAGTCGTTATTTTATTTAAAATTAAAAGAAGGAAAAAAACGAGAATTCATCTTGATTCGCCCAGTGGTCTATAAGTTAAATAATAATAATAATAATAATAATAATAATAATAATAATTTTAACAATAATATAAAAAATTGTATTAGTTGTAAATAAAGCACACATTTTTAAGCACTAATACAAAAAGTAAAGTGTAATGAAATGATTTGAGAATTGGCCTATTAAAGAAGACCTGTAGTTCTGACAATAGTAGCACAAGAACAATACAAAAGTTTGTCCCCTTCTGAGGTTTCCGATGTAGACCTTGTGTTTTATTAAAATTATTATTTATATTTTAAAAAAGATGCACTGGAAATATGGCGCGAGCATGGTGCTCTGTGATTTGTTAGTCTGGTTGTTTAATAAGAAAATAAATTCTGTGTGTTTTATTGTGTAACAGTTTTAATAACAGTATGTATTTTGGGCTGGTATTTTTTTTAAATGGGCGGGTTTTAAGCTGTAGTTGGGCTGGAAATCGTACTCGGTAACCTAATGTAACCTCGGTTCTCTCTAGAAGAGGGAACGAGTATTGCGTAAGTTGCTTACGCTACGGGTAAAGTCATCTTTTCTCGAGATATGAAGCCAAAAAATGATCCTTAATTTTGTATTTATTGTCAACTCAGTGTGGCAGCAGGCAGACATAGAGCAGGCTATCTAGCGTGCTCATTGGCTGCCGTGCGGCAACTGCAGCAGCCTACCACTGAGCCTTGCGTGACGTCACGCCCAATGAGGTGGCTGGTGGCTTAGCGTATATAAGGAAGGGCTCGGGGGCTGCTTACCTGGTTTTCATCGACTGAAGCGAAATGAGCTTGTGGCGCGAGCACGGCAGGTTACGCAATACGAGAGAACCTCTCGTAAGAGAACGTACTCGGTTACCTAATGTAACCTCGGTTCTCTCTAGAAGAGAGAGTTGCTTACGCTACGGTAACCCCTTGTCAACGCCGTGCGCACCAAGCATCCACTACATAAGTCCCAGGGGGGAGAGCCCGGGGGACACAGATAAATGGGAATGAGGCGGCCAACAGAGTGGGCCCGCACATGTACATAAGCACACAGTAGCTTGCTTAGAGCAGCACAGCCGGTCTGTACTGAAAATGTATCGACCCTTATAGTGCAGCTCAACCAGGAGAGCTAAATCGCGACTTAGACTGATAAAAGTCTAGCCTGCAAGGCGGGGACTTCCAGGTTGTAGAACCTAACAAATGTAGAGGGGGAGGCCCAGCCTGCCGCCATACAAATGTCATGAATAGAAATCCCGCTGGACCAAGCCCACGACGAGGCCATGCCTCTGGTGGAATGAGCCCTGATGCCCAGAGGGCACTGCAGGTCTTTAGACGCATAAGCTGCCGCGATAGCGTCCACTATCCATCTGGACAGACTGTGTTTCGAGGTGGTGAGACCCTTGGTGCGCCCACCAAACGAAACAAAAAGCTGCACCACGGAGCGCGTGATGTAAATTCTAAACGCTCTGACCGGGCAGAGGAGGTTACCGTCGACCTCGCTGCCGGATGCCGGCAAAGCCGAGAGCGAAATGATCTGCGCTCTGAACAGGGTGCCATCACCTTGGGGACATAACCATGTCTCGGTTTGAGGATGACTTTGGAGTCATTAGGTCCGAACTCGAGACACGCGGCGTTAACAGATAACGCGTGTAAGTCACCCACGTGTTTGACTGATGGCAGGGCTATCAGAAAAACGGTTTTGAGCGTGAGGTATTTCAGATCCACCGTATTTAAGGGTTCAAAGGGATGAGCTTTCAGGGCCTCCAAGACCAAAGAAAGATCCCAAATAGGAACCGATGGGGGCCGCGGGGGATTCATCCTCCTGGCTCCTTTAAGGAAGCGGATGATGAGCTTGTTCCTTCCTATTGCCTGGCCGAGCGTCGACTCTGCAAATGCTGCAATAGCCGCAAACATATACTTTGAGCGTGGAGGGGGACCTGCCCATGTCCAACGGCTCTTGAAGGAAGCAAAGCACCCACGAAACCCCACAAGTTTGTGGGTCTAAATTTTTGTCGGTTCACCATTTAGTAAACACAGACAATTTGGATGTGTAGAGCCATCTCGTAGAGGGAGCTCTAGACTGCGTGATCTTGTTCACAACCCCTTCTGGCAGAGCAACGGGTATCCGTTGATTATCCATGCATGCAGAGACCAGCGCTCTGGATGAGGATGCCAAATCGAACCGCCGGCTTGAGAGAGGAGATCTCCTCTCACCGGGATCGGCCAAGTCTGACAGCCGCATCAGCTCTGGGAACCATGTTTGGTTCTCCCATCGTGGGGCTATGAGGAGCACCGAGTGGCGCGCTTCCCTGATTCTCCTGATGACCTGTGGTAGCAGTGAGATCGGAGGGAAAGCGTACAGCGAGCAGCTGGGCCAAGCTTGGGCCAGCGCGTCCTCGTTCTTCAAAAAGAACCTTGGGCAATGAGCATTGTCTTTTGACGCAAAGAGGTCGACTTTCGCTTTGCCAAGAAGACGCCATAGTAACTGGACTGTCTGTGGGTGCAGGGACCATTCCCCCAGGGGAACATTGTCCCTGGACAGTTTGTCTGGGCCATCGTTCAGGTGGCCCGGCACGTGCGCGGCTCTGAGCGAGTGCAGTGAGTGCTGAGCCCAAACGAGGAGGCGTTCCTGAGCGCAGAGATTTCTGGATCTGACACTGCCCTGGCGGTTCACGTAGGACACCACAGACATGTTGAGTGAGTGACACACGCGAACGGGGCGCGAGGGGCGGGGTAGCTTTCTTGTAACGTAAAGAAAGCTAGCCCCTTGACCGTCCGCTTCTGACATCCCTTGTGAATGGCGCAGTTTGCGCGGCACATGCAAAGGGAGAGAGAGCGGGAAGAGGGGCGAGTAGCCAGAGAGCGTCATCATGTTTTGCGTCGGCGTTTGTTTGTTTGTTTGAAGGCGGCGAAGACGACCAGCTTCCTCAGACGCTGTCCTAAGCTTGCTGGTCGCTTGCTTCAACGGCGGCGGCTTCTCTCAGAGTCCAGCGATGCATAGAGCTTCGCTGAAGAGATGAAAATCAGGTAAGCAGCCCCCGAACCCTTTCTTATGCTAAGCCACCCCCATTCTGGCGGGCTATGATGCGTGAGGGCGCGACGTCACGCAAGGCTCAGTGGTAGGCTGCTGCAGTTGCCACACGGCAGCCAATGAGCACGCTAGATAGCCTGTTCTAGGTCTGCCTGCTGCCACACTGCGTTGACAATAAATACAAAATTAAGGATAATTTTTTGGCTTCATATCTCGAGAAAAGATGACTTTACCCGTAGCGTAAGCAACTTACGCAATACGAGAGAACCTCTCGTAAGAGAACTTTAGTCCAATCTGGCAACACTGATTCTAGATCCTTCTTTTCTCCATGAACCTCTGACGCTTATTCTCCATAGAACCTCTGAAATTATTGTTTATTTGGTGAAGTATTAATGGCAAATACAGCCTTAAGTGTAAAATGGAAACTGTAATTAGGCTACATTTCTTTTACATTTTACATTTCTAGGATACAATTCTTGAAGTGGTTGAAAATTTAGTTCGTTGACGGGTCTGTGAGTGTCAAAAGTCACTGTACAAGTTGCAGTCGTTTTCTTCTCTGCTGGGTGGAGAAGATATGATGAACTTGCATGGTGGTTTTGAGCACATGGCTTTTGTGAGTCGAAGCCTGCTGCTGCTGCCCTGGCCTGTTGAGGGCACGCTGGATGGCACGGCATCCTGAAGTGCCGAGAACATGTTACATGTAACTGCATTACATAATTTAATTACACAAAAATTGATGTGGACGATACCACCTGTAAAGGCCATTCACTGAAGCAATGCTATTCTTATGCTTTTGATTGGTTCCCTCTTAAATTTGCAGCGCACCACATCTGCCAATTACATCAGTCCACGTTTCCGCTGAAAGTTTAGGCTACAACCTGTCTGAGAGTTGCCACCATGGTGAGTGTCATTTCATCCAGAAATAAGAAAAGGCCGCAAATATAACAGTCCAGTGCAAAATATGTTTGCACTATGAAAATGCTACGTCGGAGGTTTCAATGTCGAACCTGAGGAAGCATCTGCAGGTTTGTAACTTAGCCTGGGGTTAAGTGTAAGCAGTCATTAAATAAAGTAGGAAAGGCATTGCCTACTCCCACCTGCCACACCATGCTAATCTGTATTCAAGACGTGTTTTAGCTCTGTATTGTTTGGTGCATGTCCAGTAGTTTATTTAACGATGTTAATCTCCATTCATAACAAATTAGCTAGTAGTACTATAGCTAGTTAAAGAAGTCTTTACCAGCCACACTTCTATTTACTACAGAATTGGGCAATCAATTTAAGAACATTATGCAAATGGATAGCACTTTTCATCTTTGGCAGTACTCGCCTAGGCCAAAGTCTCTTCAAGATATAATTCTCAGAAACTTTAACAATGAAAGCTCAATGCAAAACATAAGTTGTCAGTCAACTGGTATGATGCACATTTGAATTCTATAGCTGTTACTGCAAAACATCCATTCATAACAATAAACCAGAAAGCTAATGATTCTTCACATAAGGCATTAATATTTCTCTAGACATGAACTGGTAAGAGTTTAACACTGCATGAATATGTCTTCAAAGATAAACGTTCCGTTTTAAAACTCCCGCAGGTATTCATTAAAATATTATAATTGCTACTGCCTTAGACTTGTGTTGTTTGTAGTACTTTGCTTCTCTGATTTGCTTTATTGCTCTGAAAAAAAAAAAAAAAAAAAAATTTTGTTGCTCTTTTAGAGAAAGCTTCAGCACAAACATCTGTCACATGGGCTCTCATGAGCAGCGTACCTGGGTCACTGCTGACCAAATGCCAATCAAAATACTCTCTAGAATGTTAATGAGGAAGGGGAGATAATCAATAATAGTGAAAATGTTCAACAGCCCTTTTGTAGCCAAGACTTTAAGGTATGTGTTCAGATATTGACTTACAAAAATATACCCACTCTAAGAAATATTCACTGGAGTCAAGTGTGACGACAATATTAAAACTGCTACCACACTCTTAAAACAGATGTGTTAAAAACAACACAACCTGTGTTATATCTTAACACACCTGTGTGTCTAGTTAAGGACAACACATTTTGCGTTACTTTTAACTCAACCAGTGTGTTATTGTTCTTAACACAGGGAGTGTGTTAAAATATTTAACACACTAATGTGTCATAAATCACACAATTTGTGTCATAGATGTGACCAGTTAAAATGACCGCAAAACAAAAAAAGCATTTTTTTTTTTAAATGTATTTTTTAAAAATTTAACTGCTACATTTTCACAAAGTCAACATTCAAATGTTATTTGAATTTCATAAAGACATTTTTAAACAATTTTATATCTTGGATTTACAAAAAGGTTTTCTTTGTAGGAAATCATGTGAAGAGGTTTTACATCAGCAGCTTTGCTCAGATTAATCACTTTGTATTCATTTGTTCTTTGGACTGCATAAGCATACAAGTGTGGGTGAAAGTACATTTGTGATATACTCTTAAGAAAAACTAAAACAATTTCTTTTTCACATTGTGGAACTATGTGTAAAACTTCACCAAAGAGACACTCTTCTCTTAAGTCACAGTTTAAAGCAAGTACACAACCAGTTTGAAAAGTCTGACCGAACACACCAACAGATCACTTTCGGTTGAATCCACAAAGAGCTTTTGCATTTGTTCATTGTCAAAAAGAAACTTCAGGGTATCAATAATAGATATGTATTGACATGTATCTGCTATTAACACTTGAGCTAATTTACCTTGCTTTCTTGCAGTGTCACCTCTGTTTCCAAGGAAGATTTCTGTTGGCTTGTTAAAAGAGTGGTTTTCAGCAAAATACTTGGTCATTTTGTAGGGGGTATCAACTTCCTCAAACATATTTCGTCCTCTTTTAAAATCTTTCATCAAAGTCTGCAATTCATCATTGGGTATAGAGTAACGATTAAGCAGAGATGTGGTTCTCTCTTGCAAACAGTCCAGGGTTTCACAGAGTAGTTCTTTTGTGCATGTGATGCTTCTTTGCACATCGGTCAGGGTACAATTTGAAGAGTACATTTTTGCAACAAATGCTGCTGCACAGCTTTGGTAGTCAGAAGTGCTGCAATTACTGGAGCCATCAAAATTAGTCTCTAGAATATCAACAGCAGCAGAGCAAGATGCAGCTGAGAAGTTCTCACTCATGCTAGTGTCAGAGTCTTGTTCTAAATGTACTGGGTTTGCAGCTTGAGCATGGTCTCTATTTAGATGTTTAGCATAAGAATTGAAGTTACGTGGTATGTTCGTTGACAATTGTTTTGACTACAAACAATTGTATAATCCTGTCCATCAGAAAGTACATGGACATGCCTAAGATGACTTAAAAGTTTCCGGATGTCTTTTGAAGTTGATTTTTTTGTCTATATAAGACCTTACACTGTAAAAAATTTCTAACCCTCCCAAATCAAAAATTTCAAGTGACCGATAACATCTAAATTTTTCAATTGGCCCAAGTGAAATTCTTGTTGCAATAGTCTGTTAACACTGGCTCAATGAGAAATAATACGTCAGACTAATTGAAAAATGTAGATGTTATCGGTCACTTGAAATTTTTGACTTGGGGATGTTTTTTTTTTTTACAGTGTACAGCTCACAGTGCATGTCAGAGCAAATGAGAATCATGAGGTCAAAGGAACTGCCTGAAGAGCTCAGAGACAGAATTGTGGCAAGGCACAGATCTGGCCAATGTTACAAAAAAAATTCTGCTGTACTTAAGGTTCCTAAGAGCACAGTGGCCTCCATAATCCTTAAATGGAAGACGTTTGGGACGACCAGAACCCTTCCTAGAGCTGGCCGTCCGGCCAAACTGAGCTATCGGGGGAGAAGAGCCTTGGTGAGAGAGGTAAAGAAGAACCCAAAGATCACTGTGGCTGAGCTCCAGAGATGCAGTCGGGAGATGGGAGAAAGTTGTAGTAAGTCAACCATCACTGCAGCCATCCACCAGTTGGGGCTTTATGGCAGAGTGGCCCGACGGAAGCCTCTCCTCAGTGCAAGACACATGAAAGCACACCTGAAGGACTCCAAGATGGTGATAAATAAGATTCTCTGGTCTGATGAGACCAAGCTAGAACTTTTTGGCCTTAATTCTAAGCGGTATGTGTGGAGAAAACCAGGCACTGCTCATCACCTGTCCAATACAGTCTCAACAGTAAAGCATGGTGGTGGCAGCATCATGCTGTGGGGGTGTTTTTCAGCTGCAGGGACAGGACGACTGGTTGCAATCGAGGGAAAGATGAATGCGGCCAAGTACAGGGATATCCTGGACGAAAACCTTCTCCAAAGTGCTCTGGACCTCAGACTGGGCCGAAGGTTCACCTTCCAACAAGACAATGACCATAAGCACACAGCTAAAATAACGAAGGAGTGGCTTCACAACAACTCTGTGACTGTTCTTAAATGGCCCAGCCAGAGCCCTGACTTAAACCCAATTGAGCATCTCTGGAGAGACCTGAAAATGGCTGTCCACCAACGTTTACCATCCAACCTGACAGAACTGGAGAGGATCTGCAAGGAGGAATGGCAGAGGATACCCAAATCCAGGTGTGAAAAACTTGTTGCATCTTTCCCAAAAAGACTCATGGCTGTATTAGATCAAAAGGGTGCTTCTACTAAATACTGAGCAAAGGGTCTGAATACTTAGGACCATGTGATGTTTCAGTTTTTCTTTTTTAATAAATGTGCAAAAATGTCAACAATTCTGTGTTTTTCTGTCAATATGGGGTGCTGTGTGTACAATAATGAGGGAAAAAAAAGAACTTAAATGATTTTAGCAAATGGCTGCAATATAACAAAGAGTGAAAAATTTAAGGGGCTCTGAATACTTTCCGTACCCACGGTACATGGCGGTACAATTTAGGAAAGTGCTTGAAGCTTTGAAATAAGCTCCACAACTTTAGATCTCTTCCCACCAGAGAAAGGAATGTCATACACATTTTCAAAGATGTGAGTTGGACAGGATATTCTACATTGCAAACCCAATACATTTTAAATGTCAATGACACACGTCAGACTGTTATCCTCAAGTGGAATGGTGACTTTGTCATTCTCGGCCACAATGATGTATTGTGCTGTAGAACTTGGGGCTCCTAAGCAGACAATGTGGGGTTGATGGCTTTCCACCATTGTCTGGGAATTATCCAGGAGGCTGGAGATGCTGGTTCCAGCCTGTAAAAATAAAAGTACATTTTATAAAATCCATTTTTTGCAACAGGAATACCGCAAAAGGAGTAGCAAAAGTCAGAGCGCTAGGATTTGAACTTGTACTGCCAGATCTGAGAGGTTGTAAGTGCCGACTTGACATTGTGCAGCGAAACTAAAGTAAAGTGCAAAAGTAAATGTCGTAAACATTTGTGTATGTCATTTTCTTTGTGTGAATGTCATTTTACACATTTGTGACTATTAGTATTAATCTACAACTTCCAATTCAAAACACGGATGTTTTGATCATTGTCTGTGTGTGCAAATTGAAAGATTCAGCTTTTCACATCAGAGCTGTGAGTGTAAATTGCAACTTACAAATACGAATGTTAAAATGACAAGTTCTCACATTCAGATTTTCAACCTCTCGAGTTAAGCTACTGATTTACCTCGATAGTTTTGGATCACTGCATTTAATCTGAGAATGTACATACAGAATGAAACATCCAGCATGATAGAGTAAACAGTCACTACCGTGAGCAGCAAGAACAGCCTCCCTTGGGTCCTAATGCCCATTCGGTAATAAATAAAATGAAAATACACAAATAACCTTAAGACACTTGGCGAAAATGAGTTTAAAAATATCAGCAAAAATCTAATATCATGCATACCTAAACAACAAAACAAAATTAAAACAGTACAGTTTTATGCAAATCAGAGTCATATAATTTAATAACATCACAAAGTGCTTGTACAGAAAACTGACAAACAAAAATAAAGCTAACATAAAAGGACAATTAAGTTGCTTACCAGCTTAATGTCCAAGATAAGCAAGGGCTGACTTTGTACTGCATTTGGCCCACCCTTTGCTCCTTCCTGACGCAGTAGGGGGAAGCAATGTAATAAGAATTTGAAGAGCTCTGTAACATGAATCTGTAGTATGATAGAAAAACACAAAATATAATGACACTTTTCATGGCTGGTATAATGGCTGACTTAAACTCTTTGAACTACTAAAACTAATGGTGTCCACTGAAAGAAAAACAAAATTTTTACAGAATGAGCAAAGTAGCCTACTTTCACTCTCATTATCAGTTGGCATGACCAGAGGATTTTTCACTGTGGACATCTTTTGCAATTTTGGAACAATATTTCCTTCCCATTTTCGAAGAAAGAGGTCAGCCTTCCCAGGAAACATTTTTCCAAACTCAGTGTCAAGCTACAACACAGGATAGAATACACAATTACAACACTACTGTGTTTCCTCAGTATGTTCACAAAATATTGAGTCTTTTCGAGTCAAGTTTATGCAATCTTAACTTCAGAGAGGCATTGTGGGCCATTCCAGGTTATGAATAACAATATATATATATATATATATATATATATATATATATTCATATTATATATATATATATACAGCAGTATTATGATTTGATATAGCATTAAACTGAATGAAGAAAAATAAGTGGTGGGGCTTGATTTTAGTGCACCTTAATCTCTAGCTTGCAGCAAACTTATGGTTGGAGGGGAGTGGGGAATGGTTAAAAGATTTTTAAAGGATAATGTAAGAGAAGGAACAGCATTTCATGGGGAAAGCAAAATTGCAGATTATGACTAAAGATTACAAAGACAAACATTTTTATATATATATATATATATATATATATATATATATAATTGCATAGATTCATTTTTCACCATAAGACTAATATTGAGCACCCCCGGGATCGGCGCTTCTCTTAAAAGGATGTTGAAAACAACACAACCTGTGTTGAGGACAACACATTTTGTGTTACTTTTAACTCAACAATATGTTATTCCTGCTAATTTTCTACACACCAATGTGTTATTATTACACAATTTGAGTCAATTACGTACACGAAATGCGCAAACTGTGTTAAAATAGTCAAATTAACACATCCTTTTTGAGATGGAGACGTACTCGATTGTCGAAGTCAATCAAATTTTTACCGTTACCTTAATAAATCATGTTCTTAATAAATCATTATTTAAGGGCATTTAACAAAACATCAATACATTCTGTTGTTTAATGAAAGAGAGGCGACAGATAGCAATGAAAGTGGTAACGTTACCACTTTGTCAAACTCGTTAACGAGCTGCAGCGTTTTATCAGACATCATGACATTTGTAACAAATCAAACAAAGAAAAACAGAACTCGTTAAAAATGAGTTCTCTCTAGAAAGTGAGGGACAAACCTACCAAAGTCTATGAGGAGAAATAAAAATCATTTGTGAAGCACTAACGTTCAATATCAGATGCGGTTGCTGCCTTGTTCAACACTGCCTCTCGCGTCTACGGAAAATACACGTACACAGTAGATGTCGTTAACTAAATGCACATTTGACAGTCTAAAAAAATAACAATAATAAAATACATTTGACAATTTATATTTGACAATTGCTAATACAAAATAAATCGAAATACCTGATGTGTGCATCCAAGTCATCCATCGATGGAAAAAGAGGCGCAAACTTGCTTCTTGAGGTGCGGAGTGACGTTGCAGCAATGTGATTGGATGATAGTTAACACATATTGTGTTGGACACACTGTGTTGTTTCTCTCTCTCTCTTTCTTTTTCTTTTTACACATGATCAACTTAAAATTTACACAAAATGTGTTAAAATAGCCATAACACAAAAAATGTGTTATTAATTAACATCCTTTTTGAGAGTGCAGTGGTGTATTTTGTTCTGTTCTAGTTTAAAACCTGTTCAGAACAGTCTGAACTTTCGTGATGTTCAATATGGAGAAACTTTTTCAGAAAGACATTCTGAATGGCAAATATATGTATCAATGAAATGGAAAAGGGAGCCTTGGTCTGCATGGCAGAATTTCATTATTATCAAAGATAAACAAAAATGGAGTATCATCAGAACAAAAGTTTAAAGTAGTAAAAGTAAATTACCGGTATGATGTGCTGTGTGAACGCGGAATGAAGATTAACGGTATGACGTAAGAAGTCTGCTTTGTCCCAATCATAAAGTTCTTATGGAGATGACGTGATTACTCCGTGCTGTAGACAGTAAGCTTTTTAATAGTTTTTCTATGTAAATATGCACTAGATGATCATCTTTGACAGTTGTGCCACGTCTTGCAGCTTTTTCAACGTGACGCATTTGAGACCCAGCCTTCTTTTTCATTCATCAGCATTGCGGCACTGTAGTTGGATGCCATTATACTATTATGCGCGTCTTTTGTTTTTAAGAGCAAAAACACGTTCTGTTTGATCACCCCATAAGCCTTTCACTCAGACTCTGAAGACAACGGTGCAGCGTTTAAAGATCATCGATGACTGACATCACAGAATTTACCGATATTTTGGTGCTGATGTGTAGATGGTCTCTTACCAGTAAAAAGCCAGAATGTCATTGCTTGTGTGAACAGCATATGTGTGTATTTACTGGTAATTTACCCGGATTGCTGTGTGAAAGGGGCTTCTAAATCAGAATACGCGATTTGGACTTCCCGACCAATCATCGCTTTCCGTCTTTAACAACGCGTGCATGTGATGTCATCAAGAGGGAAGAACTAGCGAATGACTTCCGGAAACAAAGCTGCATGTTTTGTCTTCAGAAAAGCGCAAAAAAAGAAAGAAAACCCAACCATGGACACGTTCTTGACTTGCTCGAAGAGAACAGAATGGGCTGTCAATCCTCTAAAGAGAACTTCAGGTAAAATATCATTTTTTATATTTTTATTTTTAGCCAGTAGTAAAAGTAAAATAAATGTAGCTAGCTTGCAACCACAATGTATTTCCAAAACAGACTTTGTTTGTTATGTAGTCACATGGGGTATTTACAGAGCCTTATCAGTCCAATGGTTTAATGTCTTTGATTCATAATTCCATCATAGGCTTAATCACATTTACAAGTTGAATATACATAAAAATTACAATGGAATTTCCTTGGCATCATTTTTTTTATTATTGTTTTGAAGTTTTGCATTATGTCCCTTATGTGTACATTAAAAATGTTAGTTTGGATTTAAACCAGAGAATTTGACTTTCCAAACAATTTTTTTCTTTTCTATTTAGAACAGTGACAGGAAAGGTTTCCATGACATGCTCAGGATGGATGTGGAGGATTTCAGCTACTTGCTTGGCAAAGTTACACCATTCATTCAAAGAAGGGACACAAAATTGAAAAGAGCTATCAATGTAAGAATGCAGCTGTCACTAACGCTACGGTTACTTGCTACCGGTAAAAAAAAAAAAAAACTTCATACAGTGTATTATGCATGCTCTCCTCCATAGGAGAGACGTTTAGATCTCTGAGCTGCCAGTATCTGCCGTATAGTGCTATCAGTGAAATGGAGTAATGGAGACTAAAACCTTGTATGACGTCTTAAAGGATGATCATTTAAAGGTAAGTCATTTGATGTAAATAACACAACAGTGGGTGGACACAGAGAAGCTTTTACAGGAGATGTCCCAAAACCAAGTGTTTTTTTTTACCAGAGAGTCATACCAGAGTAGATAATGGACATGTTTCTAAATTATAACCATTGGGAGTCTTTACTAACATTATAAGCGGACTTCAGACTCCTACAGCAGAGGCGGCAATGGGATTTCAAAACAAGTGGCAAATTCCTAATTGCCATAGATGGAAAGCACATCTACATATGTACTTACCACATTTACAAGTCAAGATTTTATGTTGTACTCTTGGCAGTAGTCGATGCCGACTACAAATTTATTTATGTCAATGTTGGTGTACAAGAAGCGTTTCTGATGGAGGAATATTTGGCCAATCAGACCTCTGAGCTGCCATGGACAGAAATCTACTGAATGTCCTCCTCCAGAGCCACTACCAGGCAGTAACATAACTTTGCCTTACGCACTTGTTGGTGATGAAGCATTCCCCCTCCGAATCGGCCTGATGAAGCCATACTCCTTCCGAAATCTGGACCATGGGTAGCGAATATTTAACTACAGGCTGTCAAGGGCAAGGTGTACAGCTGAAAACGCATTTGGAATTTTGGCCAGTAGACTCCCGTGTTTTTCTCTCCAACATTGCCCCAGAGCCTGACAAAGTGACAACAGTAACACTAGCTGCACTCTGTGTGCATAACTTCAACAATCAGATGTGTACCTTCAGCCTTTGCATATGTAGAAGATGAAAATCACAACATAGTTCCTGGAGCTTGGAGACGGAATGGAGAACTCCCCACTGCTGTGGCAGTAAGCAGTGCACGGAATGCCACGACCGCCGCCAAAAATCGAGACAATTTGAAGGCATATTTTCTTTCACCTGCTAGATCTGTTTCCTGGCAGGAAAATATGATTTAAACATGGACACCAACTGATAAATCTGTTCACATAGACCATTTAGCAAGACATAAAGGACTTCCTGTTGCATTTTTTTTTTAACAATGCACAAATGTTAGCACAAAATACAACCAACAGAACATTTAGAACTGAATGTTACTGTAAACTAACATCTTAAAGACTTAATTATATGTGTAATTACATACATACAAACAGCAGAATGTGAAATGGTCAAATTTAAAACTATTTGTGTTTTAAAAATGCACAAAATGTTTTCTTTAGTAAAAACTTTAAATTTAATTACACTTTCTTTCCTTGACTCTTTGGAAAACATAACATTTTGAGCAAAGGGGAATATGACTAACAACAAACATAACTATCCCTATCAAAATGCGCAAATATAGCAGAACAGCATCATAATAAACAGCTTGTAATGTGCCAACAACAAACGGCCTTTAAGACAAATGCTACTGCAGTCTAGCACCATCACACACACACACACACACACACACACACACACACACACACAAAACAGATCAAGAATTGAACTTACACCCTTTATCTTTCCTGGTCTTTCTCTTTCCTTTTCAGCTGGGGGTCTGGACGTAATGCTAATCTGACCTCATTTTCATGTGCATCATATAACATCATAAGGATGTTGCGACACAGTCTCATTTTGGTCAGTGGGTATTTGATTAGCTTCATCTCAGTTACAACCTTGCCAAATGCTTGTTCAGCATCCTTACTGGCATCTACAAATGTTTCAGACACATTTTTTCTAATGGTTACTTTCTCCATTACAAGTTCATCTGATGATTTGTCTCTTGACTTTTGCTTGGGCTTGCAATGTGCTCTTTCAGGATTATTGATTGTGACCTGACAATGCTGGTGGGATAATGAAGCTTCAAGTGAGGTTTGTGGAGTTGATGGTCGAGATGTGTGGTGGGAGTATCTGAGGCACAAGCTGTAAAGGCACAGCACTATTTTGAATATGAGGGCGAAGAGCAGCAGCTAGTTTGCATTTAAAGATACATGCACAAAAACAGCATGTGTTTGCTTCCGCTCAAAGATGGCATTTACAATATGGTATAATAAATGATCTGTGGGGTATTTTGAGCTAAAACTTTCGCATTCTGGGGACACCCGAGACTTATATTACATCTTGTAAAAAGGGGTATAATAGGTCCCCTTTAAAGCACTTTTCAAAGAGGATCTGAATAATACAACATAACTACACAAAATGAACATCAAAACAGCAAACATGGCAAGACAGTCAGACACTTCAGTTCAGACATGTTGAGCTGTTGACGGCATGGTTAGAAATCGTTTTAACATTAAACCCTTAAACACATACTTCGGGTCTTTAGTGACAATACATCCGGGATGTCATTCACTACCCTCCTCATTCATTTTTTAATGTTAGACACCTTCTTAGAATTCCTTAATTCATTATAAGCAACATAACAAGAAAAAAAATCATAAAAAATGTGTTTTCCCATAAATTTGTTTTGTAAAATAAGTGTATAGAGTTGTTAACGAACTGAGGTGTGTAACAGTGTAAGTATATTTTTTTCTGCACAACAATATTTGAATCTTTGATGACTGAATAAGTGGAAATCACCTTTATTCCACAAGGCAGCAATGTCCAATACACAATGATGAAGTGATGTTTCACTCAGTTAACGCAGGCAGAAAACAAAAGAATAGGAAGTATCATCAGCAAAACTTGAAATGGCTCAGTGATTTACTGCAAAGCAATCAAATATTAGTGTCACTTGTCACTTGGTGGATCTGGTGAAGAAGCTGTCAGCGATAAAAAAATAATATTTTGAAGATGTTGAAAATGACAGTTTTGAGAATATGATTGAGATCGCAAATTTAAGGCAGATGCTGAATGTACTGGGAAATTAGCTCTGATGAGGACAGTGATGATGGTATAAAACATCTGCTCAAACTTAACCCTTCCAAGCTCCAAAAGGTAACAAAATATGCTCTCTTTAATTCTTCTGTAATTGTTATAATATCTGGAGAGTTTTATATCATCTCGACAGGTATTAATCCATCCATGCTAGATATAGATCCGGGTCGCTAAAGACACAAATTTGTAATAATGCTTGGTGAAACATTCATGCATTTAACCCTCATGTGGTGTTCGGGTCATTTTGACCCAGAGCGAATTTTCTTTTACCCCAAAATACTAGTTAATGTTATCGCTTTGGACTGAAACTTAGTGACTCTATTCACAGATGGTATAACTACTTCTCAAATGTTGTTTGTCACCTTGTTACACTTGTGGTCTTCCCGGTCAAAAATGACCGGACTACAAAAAATTGCTTATAAATCACTTGTTATGCTATATTTTCACCCAATATTGGATTCAATCTTTTTGTCCACTTGTTCTCTTTCAATTAGGACTGGTTTTATATTTCTATTTGCATCTGATTAATTGTAGGCCTCATTTATTTGAGAGTAGGCATTTACATTTTTGAGTAAAAAAAACATTATTTTTGAATCATTTTGGAAAAAGAAAAGAAAATCTGAAAAAAAATTGGCACTGTTGATCACACTAGTCTACTTTAATTTTTCACCAGGAATTTTGTTTTGAAAAACTTTTATTTTGTACAATATGACACAGAGTTACACTTGTGGTGTTCCACTGGGCCATTGAGGCACAATGAATGGAACAACACAAAATAGGTATCAATTTTAAAGCTTAGAATCTCAGCTTTTTAATGCATTTAATCACTTTGATCAACTCCTAAGGAGAGCTGAGTTATCACTCTAAAACTGACTTATCACTCTAACCCCCCCCCCCCCCCCCCCCCCCCCCCCCCCCCCGCAGGCAAAATAAATAATCCAAATTTTTTTCAAAACTATTACCTTGATCAACTTAAGTTAAAATAGGTGTCATTTGAAAGTTTAGAGTTTGATAAACTCCTAAGTAGTGCTGAGTTATTTGTTGATAAATAGGGGGAAAAAAAATCATAATTTATAAACTACTTTTTTGTACTACATTCAGCAATATGTCAAATACATCATACAGCTCAGATAGTCCTGTGTCATATGTCATTTGAAAGGTCTCAATGAGTAGAATACAGCAAGCATAATTGTTTCAGGATTTTTACTAAACTTGAGGGAGGTTTTTGTAAAAGAAGCCCTTCAAGAGACCCATGTGTAAACCATATATGGATGATGGAATTTTAGACACATTTCCGCTCGTAACTTCATGAAACATGCTCCGATTGTGGAAAATGACACATCATTATTTACAGCAGACATACTATTTAAATGAGTCCAAACTCAACATAATCCATCACTCAGAACTAAAGATATTCCTCATGGAGTTCTAACACAAAAAAATCCACAGACTCACGTAGCCAAGCAAGGTACAGTAGCTTAGACTTGGCCTTTTTACTCCTATCTTCATAAAAAATACATTGATCATGAAAAATGGCACAACGTTATTTACAGCAGGAGCTCACGATTAAAAAGAGCCCAAACTCAATATATTCCATTAATCAGATCTAAAGATATTCCTCACGTTCTAACTTTTCAGTCTCTCCCATTCACTTCCAATGGCCCATTGAAACAATGGCCCTCAATGGCCCAGTGGAACACCACAAGTGTAACTCTGTGCCATTTTGTACAAAATAAAGGTTTTTCAAAACAAAATTCCTGGTGAAAAATTAAAGTAGACTAGTGTGATAACCAGTGCCAATTTTATTCAGATTTTATTTAATATTTGCAAAATTATTCAAAAATAATGCTTTTTTTACTCAAAAAATGAGATGCCTACTCTCAAATAAATGAGGCCTACGATTATTCAGATGCAAATAGAAATATAAAACCAGTCCTAATTGAAAGAGAACAAGTTGACAAAAAGATTGAATCCAATATTGGGTGAAAATATAGTATAATGAGAGGTTTATAAGCAATTTTTTATAGTCCGGTCATTTTTGACCGGGAAGATCCCGGAGGTTATAGGGTTTTGAACACCACACAAGGGTTAAGGGTTAATAACTGACAGGCCACTATAGAACTCAGTGTTATGTGAGAGAAGCCTCTCAACAGGCAGGTCTCAGAGCTGGGGACAACATGATTGACAGGTCCATGTGGCAACTTCATTAATTTAATCATTGCAATTTCATGGGAGACAGTGGGAGTACTTAATTTAGTTGTAAATGTGTGCGAGTCCATTACATTTTTGTCTCTCAACCCACTTTGGGACACTTTGAGCATTAGCAACATTCAGTATCACATTCAACAACATGCTTAAGATCAATCAGAGATGATTGAGATATCACACAGCCAGATGCAAATACTCACATGTAAACAGTGAGACTTGCATTAATTATTTTGTTGGTGTAATTAATCTTACTGCCGTGATAATTTAGCTGGTGTTCTCATTAGGCTTGAATAAAGGGCTTGGCTTTCGTCAGATAACTCGGTCACTGCCATGCATTAGCTAATTGTTACTGAAGAGAGATATATTTTTTGATGTTCTTAATCTGAGTCCTTACAATTCTAAATTTCAGAGGGGAAAAGGTATTGGGTCCTATCCATTTCCTTAAAGTATCCAGTAGCCTAATAAAAAAGCTAAATTCTTGATCAAACAGAAAGATGGCGCTTTCCTGTGTGGGACATCGCGGAGCTCTCAGATTCAAGTTTTTTGTAGTATTTACTGTTATCACCTGTAAATGCAAATATTAAGTATGATCGGGTGACTCTGATACAGCTAAGAGAACACAGTCAAAATTGACAAATTGACCAGAGTACACTGAATAACTACTTTGTGATGTTGGTTCCGATGCCAGGCCAGGCCTGAGCAGGGGCTTTCCTGACAACCAAACCCCAAAGTAGAAACGCGGCAGGTGGGGAGGAGCCGAGTTGGGGCTCCGTCAATTGGTTAACAGAGGAAGACTAATGCTCCCAAGTCATACTGTTTGCAAACATTCAGTCTTTGGAAAATAAAGTGGACGAACTGCACATTCGGATATCTACACAGTCAACATTGCTCCATGCTGGTGCGTAAAGACAGTAAGGTTATTTTGCAGTTTTGTTCTGAGGTGGTGGAATATTTAACTTTAAATTTTTACGACCCTGTCCATCAAAATGACAGACAATGCGAAAGTCTAATCGTAATGCAACATCTGAACCTGCTATATGAAGGTTTATAAGAGTTGCAAAATGATAAAATGAAATTAATCATTTAATTTGCAACACGGTGAGGAAAAGAAAACTCACCCAGAGGCTGAAAAAAAGTTAGACTATTCAGTCATGCTCTATTTTAAATCCAAAAATGAAAGCTATTTGACATTTTTACACACAGCAAAACACAACAAAATGATACAAACAAAAACAAAATTAAAACAAAAAAAATATATATCCATTTCATACACAATTCAGTATTTCACAAAAAAATAAAACCTTCATTTCATAATATTTTGACGAAAGTAAAAAAATAAATTAAAATAAAAAGTCTAAACTTTATAATATAATCATACAGTGTAATGATTATATTATAATTGATTGCTCAATCATATGTAATGATTGCTCCTCTCTGCCTTGCTGCTGGTTTGCGTCTGTATGCTCTGTATAGCTTTCTGCTTTGAATCTCTATTTACTATCATTCCTTGTTGTTTATATTGCTAAATATAACTTACTCAGGCAATATTAGACAATATCTAATATATGTTGATATCACATTAATCTGACATCGCTAGCTTTTATCTAAATCGTCATCACTAGCACAACACCCCTAGTATCTCGCTAGCCTGTTAACCTGCCATCCGTGCTTGCCGTCTCTTGAGCGCTCTTTTATGAGTCCATCAAACAACTGTGGTGAGTAGGATCAGTCAACAAACACGGTGAGTAATGTCTTCTCCTGTTATTGTCACTTGCACTTCGTGTCACATGTATAGGCCTTCTCTGTCAGCGGTGAGGACTACACGTGATAAATGCAGGGAGATAGTCAGGCTGACGGAGAAGATTTCAGAACTAGAGACACGCATCCAAACTTTAATCGAGGATGGTAAGAATGCAAGGGCTTTAGATACTGCTTTGGATGCAACTAGCTTAGTGAATTCTGTACATTGTTCGGTTCCGGCTGAAGTAGAGCCCGTGCAGTAGGGCAACTGGGTGACCGCAAGACGCTGTTGTCGCGGGACAAAACACCGCTCTTCCGTTCCAATTACCATAACAAATAGATTATCCCCACTCAGTGATACACCCACTGTGAATCCTGTTGAATGTGCTCTAGTTATTGGTGATTCTATTACACGGAACGTGAAAATAGAGACACCAGCCACCATAGTCACATGTTTGCTGGGAGACAGAGCACCTTACATCAAAGCAAACTTAAAAGTGCTGGCTAATGCTAATAGTAAATTCTCTAAGATTATTATTCACGTCGGCACTAATGATGTTCGACTCCGCCAGTCGGAGATCACTAAAATTAATGTTGAAGAGGTGTGTGAACTCGCAAGTACGATGTCAGGCACTGTCATTTGCTCTGGCCCCCATCCTGTTTGCAGGAGTGATGAAATACTTAGTAGACTGTCCTCACTCAATGGTTGGCTGTCTAAGTGGTGTCGGCAGAATAATATAGGGTTCATAGACAATTAGAAAAGTTTTTGGGGCAGTTGAAAAGAGATGATATTCATCCCTCCTGGGACGGTGCCGCTCTTCTCTCTAGTAATATGGCACATAGTCAGAGCTCAAACATGAATTGTGGCTCAGGTCAGGAAGCAGACAGACTGGCTCACGTCACATCACTGAGGTCAGATAAATCCCATCACATAGAGACTCTTTCACCTAGATATCGTCACATAGAGACTGTGTCTGTTCCCTGAATTAGGTAAAAATTAAAGTAAAGTCGGCAACACCTAAGCTCCAAAATTATCAAAAATATTTATTGTAAAGACAACTATCGCATAGCGGTAACGTTTCGAGCACGCAGGCTCTTCATCAGACTGTCTGATGAAGAGCCTGCGTGCTCGAAACGTTACCGCTATGCGATAGTTGTCTTTACAATAAATATTTTTGATAATTTTGGAGCTTAGGTGTTGCCGACTTTACTTTAATTTTTACTTGATGTTTTTTAGTCGAGCACCCTTTTGAGATTGATGTGCGTGCTTTTGTTTCATGTTCCCTGAATTAGGAAATACCAAAAACTCCCAAACCCATTTAAGGGTAAAAATTGAATCATTGTTCAACAAATAAAAAGTACGATATAATACAGATGAACAAATGATAAAGCTCGGGTTGCTGAATATTCAATCCCTTACTTCAAAAGCACTTATTGTTAATGACATGATTACAGATTATAACCTAGACATGTTGTGTCTGACAGAAACCTGGCTAAAACCAGACAATTACATTACTTTAAATGAGTCCACCCCCAAGATTACGGTTATAAAAAAACGAGTCATGTCTGAAAGGAAAAGGGGGTGGTGTTGCTGTAATCTATAGTAATATCTTCAGAATTACTGAGAAGTCTAGTTTCAAATATAATTCTTTTGAAGTGTTTGTGCTTAATGTAACAATATAGTGTAAATGATAAATTGCGCTTGACATTTGTGCTGGCTACTGTATACAGGCCACCAGGGCACCATACAGACTCTATCAAAGAATTTGCTGATTTTTTTGCTGATAAAGTCCTAATTGTTGGTGATTTTAATATACATATAGATAACGAAAAAGACGCATTGGAATTGGAATTTAGAGACATTCTGAACTCTATTGGAGTTAGACAACACGTGTCAGGACCCACTCATTGTCATAATCATACTTTAGATGTAATATTGTCACACAGAATCAATGTTAATGCCGTTGAAATTCTGCAGCAAAGTGATGACATCTCAGATCATTATCTAGTCTTGTGTATTCTCCATTTAGCCAAGGTTGCAAAGCCAACTCCGTGTTACAAATATGTTAGAACTATCACTTCTGCCACTAAAGATTGCTTTATTAATAATATTCCTGATAAATTTTTATATATATAAAAATAAATAAATTAAATTAATAACTTTTTTCAAAACAAAAATTAAACATCACTGAACTTACTTCAGCTGGACTGTGACACTATTTTCTTCTGGAAGCAGAAGTGCATTTTCTTTTTGCATTATTTTCCTGTTATCTCTGTAAAGCATCTTTGAAACAATCTGTATTGTAAAAAGCGGTATATAAATAAATGTGACTTGACTTGACTTGTAAGACAATGCAATGACTTATGGTTTCTTCTCTCTTTTTTTTTTTTTTTTTTTTTTTGGTAGTGAATCCATTCAATCAAGCACATTTTGTCTGTCCGTGGCATATTGTGCATGTATTTGCTGCACATTAATAGTCTGTGCACTGTTGAGTGCTCTTGGGGCAGAAACAAGCCGTTTGATGGAGTGCTAGGGACACACACATGCTGACTGCTGCATCAAGGGACTGGAGTGTCTTTGAGGGCACATGTGCCTGGAGGCTAGATAGACCAGCAAAGACTCGCTGATTGGATGGAAACAGAAGCAAGGAAAAGGATGGCACTTTCTCCATCACAAGGCCATGTGGACAGATGCCAGATGCTGAGACAAAGACAAACTTGGCTTGCTGTCAGGGAAAGACTGAACTCATCCTACAATGTTGCTCTCCTTCCCAGAAACATTGTCTGCTGACAATAGCACAGGAAGTGAGGATCCGTTAGTGCAGAGGTTACAGGGATGACAACTCCACGGCGACCCCGCAGACAGATATGCCTCGCTGTCTTATATTGCGTTTTGCCACATTGTAATTTAACTGAATGACTCTTCAGAGATTGAAAAATGATTGACAGGTGACAAAGCAAATGAAGGAGGAGAACTGCAGCTATAAATTAAAGTAACAAAGATGCCTGTCAAAACAACAGGGGTGGAGAGCGCCAAGATATGCAGAAACAAAGATAGAGATGACAGACACCAGTGGGGTTTGGGGTCTATTCTCTTTCCAAGATTTTTGTGAAAGACAAATATCCAACTGGCATCCTGTACATCACATGAAAACACCCAATAGGAACATTATGAACAAAGCATTACTGGCAGAACTATTTAAAAAAATAATAAAAAAAAATGTTTGAGTTTTGGAAACAACTAAAACACTCCCTTTTGAACCTCTGCTAAACCAAAAGCTGGATACAACAGCCAACCTACCTCTGGGCTGTTCCTGAGTCCCAGCTCCTCTTTGTTTCTTTTTTAACACACTCCAGATTGCAAACTAAATGACAATCTAACAAAACTAAGTCACTCAAGTAAAGTAAAAAAAAAAATGTCAGATCGCTTAATCAAAGTGGCTGATAAAATCTTCGATGCACCTTCAAAAGCAACAGATGTAAAGACACTATCTGAGTACAAAGAAGCACAGGCATAAGAAAAGACTCAAAAACATTTTTGAATAAAGCTAATCATGGACAGACAGCTAAATATTTCAAAAGAGTTACTTTGAACTCAACAGAATTTCAGGAGAAAGAGTTTGAGAACATTATACACAGTGAAGCTGCTTGAAATGCATATTAAAAGAGAGAGGACACATGGCAAAGAAGGTATTTTTAAAGATGAAAAATATAAACACAAAGGATATGAAGAGCCTGCAGTCTTTTGCATCTTTATTGGTTGATTTTGCTCTGCTTTCATTCAGCTGTGTTGGAAGGGACTCTTTTTCTCAAACACGTGTATAAAAGTTGCATGCAGTGTGTTCACAATGAATGCTTTGCTGGTCTTGACTAATAGATCAATAGATTAGAAAGCTATTCGTTAGCATTTACAATAATCTCAATAGCAGTTGATATGGGATCTAAAATCTACACGGTTTGATGAACACAATCTATATGCAATTTGAAAAATGCCATCTTTACTCATGGGAGCTCAGTTCTTGACAGTATTTGAGCCAATCACCTGAGCTGTAAATGTCATTGGACTGATGTACTACTCATCATCCTGAAATATCACATCAAATGAGGAAGAAATGGAAATATAACAAGTCACTTGTAGTAACATTTTTGTAAAATAACGAAGCGGATGACACCAGAAGCCCCGCACATTCAAGTTACAAATGGCACCCACTTTTAAAAAAAGGCCAAAAAAAAAAAAAAAAAAACCTGCTGTAGTGTTCACTGGCCCCAAAGAAATTACAAATGTAAATTGTTATATTTAAGATTTTAAATGTTTATTATAGCATAGTTTTTACATTTATTATTTGTTTAATATTATTAAAACATTTTATTTGTACATTTTCCTCATATATTTTTTCCACTAGGGATGCACGATATATCAGCCACCATATTGGTATCGGCCAATAGCCTACAGTATGTTAATTTTTAATATTATCGTTATCAGCCCAATAAGAAAATCAGGCAGATATATTAAAGCTGATAAATAATGTAATATTTCCTTCAGCTGAGACACTTCAGATGCGCACTGTTCTCTATAATGGTTTTGAATTGCTTTAATTATGTTTGGAATTACTTTGAAAAGGAAAATACATTTAGGTGTAGTGCAATTCTGTCATATTTGTCAGGGTTGAGGTTAAGGGATGAGGCGATGACTTGACTTGACTACACACAGAGGGAACATTCAACAAAGAGCTGGCAAACACATGGAGAAAAAAATAGGGAGCAAACAAGGCAGGTAATGACCAAGAACAAGTAGGGCAAATGCACCAATAAACAGGTAACAAGATGGGCAGAGTTAGACAATAGACAGGAGGAGAGCCCAACTTTGGGTTTAGTTGCCGTGTTTCAGCAGGTTGTTTTGGGAAGAGAGCATACATAAAATGAGTTAGGCCTACACATTCTGACTGGCACGTAACTTAATTCAAGTGCATCCTGGTGCCATCACTTTCCCAGGTAAACAGCACACATGTACACGACCGTCCACATGATGTTAAAGAAAACGGGACTCATTAGACCAGGCAACCTTTTTCCACTGCTTCATTGTCCAGTACTGACGCTCAAGTGCTTTTGATGGTGGACAGGGGTCATTCATAGGCACTCTGATTGGTCATACGCAGCAGAGTGTGATGCACTGTGTGTCGTAAAACATTCCACCCATAACCATCATTCAAATTTGTGACTTGTGCCACAGTAGACCTTCTGTTGGCTCTAACCAGAAGAGATAGTCTTCGTCGCCCTCGTGTATAAGAGAGCCTGTCACCGGTTTGTGGTTCGTATCTGCTCGGACCACCATTGGTAAATTTTCACCACTGCTGACCGGGATCAACCCACAAGCCTTGCCATTTCAGAGGTACTCTAACCCAGTCACCTTGCCATAACAATTTGGCCCTTGTCAAAGTCCTTCAGATCTTTATTCCTGCCCATTTCTCCTGCATCCAACATGTTGCTCACAAGAACTGATTGTTTGCTTACCATCTAATCTGCCCAGACCTTAATATGTGGCCTTGTTAGGAGATGATCAATGATATTCACTTCATTTGTGATTGGTCATAATGTTTTGGCTCATCGGTGTCTATATAAATATAATAGTTGGAAATTATACAATTATAGGGTCAAATATAAAATCTGCCATCTATCAAGACTATTATAAATCAGTTTTGCAGTTTCAACAGTGGTGTAGCAAGTCAGCCCTGGTCCCATATGCAAAACATTTTTAACGGGCCCCCTCGGTTGAAATTGCGTTCCTTCTGATCCTCATATATATATAGCATTAAACAACCCAGCACCTCCATATTTAGTAGAGTTGTTCCGATTCCGATACCAGTATCGGAAATGCCGCCGATACCAATCAAAATGCTGGCATCGGTATCGGCGAGTACTTGTACCCATGTACCGATCCGATACCATTTTCTTAAACAATAACATTACCTAGTAAAGCACGCTAGCTTTGCTTAACGCGGCAAAGCGGAGATCAATTCTTCTTCGCTGCTCTAAACAGTGGTTGCTTGTGGCAACGCAGGAAGTTGTGCTGTTGCCACAAGCAACCACTGTTTAGAGCAGCGAAGAAGAAATGAAAACGCGCGCTGGCAGTATGTCCGCTGTTTGGCAGTATTTCAGACTGGACCAACCAGCCATTAAAACGGCGACATGTCTCATATGCCATACTGTAATTTCGAGGGGTGGCACAAGAAGAAGCAACTTCAACACGAGTAACTTAGACCATTTGAAGACGCGTCACCCCGCAGAACACGACGGTTACATAAACGCAAGGGCAGAGAAGGATGAGCCGCGCCAGAATCAACAATCTCTGGAAGCTTCATTCAAACGAAGAGAAAAGTTTTCAAAAGACAGCCAACGAGCGATACATTTATCCAACAAAATTATTGAGTTTATTATTCTGGATGACCAGCCGCTGTTCAGTCATCGAAAACAATGGATTTCGCCGCTTAATTGAGCATTTGGAGCCCCGGTACAGTTTGTCTGGTCGCAAATACATCTCTGAAACAGCGTTCCCTATTCGAGATAGTGCGTAAACACATTTCATGTAAAATAAAAGATGTGAAAGCAATCAGCTTTACTACCGACATCTTTAGTTGAGGTTTATTTATACTCTATTACTCAAGTCTCTTATTTCACTACATTGTGGCTGCACTTATTTAAAGGACTAACGTTAGATTGAGTACAAGTTACTGTTGTACTTTTTTTTCTTTCTTTTTTTTCTTATGTATTTCAAAAATGAAATGCCATTTATTTAGCAAATTGTTTCTAGACTTCAAGTTATAAAGAGATTATTTTTCTTATATTATTCATAGTTATATAACTAAATAAAACTAAAATACCTTTTTCAGTTTATAGGATTAGATGTGTGGCTGCATTTGAAGTTCTTTTTCACTTAAGAAAAATAAATAATATATTGCTGTGAAATGTACCGGTATGTCAGATAATAAAAATACTCTAGTTCACTGTATGTATTTGTTCATGTTTTATTAAGGGATTAGTCTGAAGCACACCATAAAATAATTATATCAATTCATACAGGGCTAGTATGAATTGCAGCTGTATACACACCCAGGTATCGGATCAGTACTCGGTATCGGCCGATACCCTGAGTCCAGGTATCGGAATCGGTATCGGGAAGGGAAAAAGGGTATCGGAACATCTCTAATATTTAACGAACCTTCTTTGAGTGGATAAACTGGACCTCATGGTCAGCAAGTAAGATAGAAATTACAATAGGACCACAATGAATTTGAGGGGTGACCGCTTATTTGCCAGTGGTGGCTCCAAAGCACTGGAATAACTTACTGCTTCATCTAAGACTAGCTCCCTCGCTTTGTTTTTTCTTTTTTTTTTTGTGAAATTTCATCTACTCGCATTAGCATTTAGTCCAAAAGGCTAACTAAATATTAGCTTATTTTTTATAGGAACTTGTCTGTTGTTGATTTTGTGTGTCATGTTATAATGTTATTGTTTATAATTCTATTTAATGTATGATTGTACCAATTTACATTGGTCAACATTCTGTTGTTTTTGATTGTGCTTTATAAATAAATTAATTAAATGAACTTAAATGAATTTAAATTTAATTTAATTATTTTTAAGTCCTGACTAATGTGGCCATTTATGTATAGGAAAGACAAATATCTTCAATAGCTCAACTGTTTCACCTAGACATCTATGAAAATAAATTAGTCTATATTCTCCTGCTGCTTAGATTTGTTTTTTTTTCCTGAGAAAAAGACCACAGTAATCTCAAATATGCCTCCACTGGAGCTTAGAAGAAATCTACTGCCTGCAACAAAAATTCTAAATGTAGCTACAATTTAAACAAAGGTTTTAATATGAACCTTTCTAAATCAATATGAACTTTTCTCTGCTATTCAGGAGTTGAATTTGGGAGTTTTCCACCACTTTTATTTTTACTTTCCGTGATTCCACGGAAAAGTAAACATGGCAAAATATTGTGCCACAAGTACAAAGCCAGGCCTTCCAGCTATACATGAGGCAGAAAGAGCGAAATATAAGAACAATAAGTGTGAAAACGAAAGAGAGGCAGAGATTGGTAGAGTGTTCAAAAACCTAACAACACTGTCCTAAAGGGGCTTAAGGATAAACAAAGAGAGCGAGATGACAGAAAGCTGCAAAGTGACAAGGATCATGTCTTGGTGCTTGATTCTCCTGTGACTGGTGAACAACTCAAAGGGTGGTGTCACTGATGGAGTCTTTGTTGTGCATGTTTCATCTTCTTTTTCAGAGCTTAGACACGAATGATATAAAAAATATCAGACTCCCCTCAGCCAGACTGATCGACAGACTCATCGCAGCTCACAGTGGGAGATCCTCAAAACCTCACCAATCACACATCGACATGCTGCTGTACACATTGCATGAAAATTAAAGGGTTGTTCCAAAAGATCTAAACTCGTTTCAATAGAGCTGTCCAGTGTCACGTTTTGAGTTTTTTTTTTCTGTTTTTCTTTTCAGTTCATGTCGGAGTCTGATCGTTAATCTTGTAGTCTGTTCAGGTGTGTCGTGTTAATCATCTCGTTAGCTCCTTTGGTTGCCCCCATGCATTTAAGCCCTCAGTTCCAGTCTGTTTGTTGTCTTGCATTGTTGTTGTGTTTGCTCCGAATTATTCTCCTGGTTATTATTTTGATTTTTGAATGAAAGATTTATTTTGAGTATCTTCTTCATTGTGCGCTTCATTACAGCCACAGACCATGACAGAAGCAAGACCAATACTTCAGTTCAGATGGATTTAACAGCACTGCCAATGCAAATGGTCACAGTGTATCCAAATCCAAGGACTACAGCATTGTCTATATTGCTTCCGGTGAGTGAAATTCCAGAGTCTGTTCCTGAGTGTGAAATTCCCGAGTATGTTCCAGTGAGAAAAATTCCTGAGTCCATTCAAATAAGAGAAATTCCAGACTTCGTTCCTGAGTGTGAACTTCCTGAGTTCCTTCCAGTGAGAAAAATTCCAGAGTCCGTTCCAGTGAGGGAAATTCCAGAGCACATTTGCATTTGCATTTTATTTTATCATGATTGGAAATGGTTGTCCGACCAGTAAAAACAGATAAAGTGACTAAGTATATGGGTCTTGGAAACTACATTATGCAACTTTTGGCTCTCTAAGAGTTGAGGAAAACAACTGAAAACTACAATGACACATTCACTGCATTTACTAGTAGCTCGACCTTACCTTTATTTACCACAAATATGACGTAAATGCAAAGTTTATTAATGTAAAAAAAATAAAATAATAATAATTACACAGTGTAGCTTTTACAGCAAGTAATTAAGCAAATCTTAGTAAGTAAAGAGTGTCATCTGCATACTGGTGAAAGGAAATATCGTACTGATTAATTATAAATCGAACAACTCTTTTAGAACCATGAATATGTGTGTGTCTTCAAATGCCTGTGTGAATGTGTTACACAGCATGGTTTGGAAGGTATCTGTTTGTATGCATGTGTTTGCACAGTGTTAAGTGCATAAGTGCTCTCTCTTTGAGCCAAGCACACACAGAGAATGAAGACACTTTGTTTGTTGCTCAAGGCTGTTGTTTGAAAAGGTTCCACATTTAAACCATCGCATTTAACATTAATTGACACAACGTACAAGGACAACACTGTTGTGCAATGTAAAAAATAAATAAAAATAAATATGGGCGATTCAAAGGCCTTATGAAACAACGCATGGAAACACGACTCCTTTGTAAACTTGTCCATTTGAGAACAACACCTGAACACCAGCTACGTATTTCAGTTTCACTTTATTTTGATGGTCCCTTTAACACAATCTGTTGACTATAAGTAACGTTGCATCTACATGTCTTCTAACTCTCATTAGAGTGTTAGTAGAGTATTAGTATAGACTGGTAGGGTTAGAATAAGTTGACATGTAGTTGCAAAGTTACTTATAGTTAATAGAATGTCCGTTGGGGGACCATAAAAAAAAAATAAAAAAAAAAAGAGTAAGCAGATATTAAGCAGACAGTCTACTAATATTCTAATGAGAATTAGTTGACGTAATTGGAAAGTTACTCAGTCAACAGAATGTTAAAAAAGGGACCATCAAAATAAAGTGTTACCCGTATTTTCATTCAGATGTATGAACTGTAAATCAGTTGAACATTCTCAACATAAGGTTTGCAAAAGAGTCCCATCGTATGCCATTGAATTCATTAAGGTAAACACATGTGCAGCTTGTGAATGAATGCAGACTGTTGAGACATGTACCAAAAATGAATCAAAACACTCACAGAACACATTTAAAAAAATATATAGGTGACTTTACTTGGCTTGTTGTTGTTGTTGTTGTTTTTGTATTATGTATTTATTAATTTGTTAATTAATAAATTAATAATAATTTTTTTATTTTCTTATTTGCCATCTTTGGGTTCCATGAAAAAAGCATGGCACATAGTAATCATTCAACACTTTAGTATTGCCATATCATAAAAGTGTATTTGGAGCTTTATTTGCTACTGTTTAAAGATACACCCATGTATATAAATGTTTGAGTCAAGGCTGCTTTCTCTACATCTTTTCTGGTTTTTAAACATGCAGGAAAAAAATGGTGAGAATGAACTACTTTTTCTTTATTCTTAACCACAACTCTCAACGCTTGAAGGTTACTGCCATTTATGTTGCCGGTGAATATGATCTCATGGTTGGTTGTCACATTGACAATTTTTTAGACATTACATTACATTCTTTCACTCTTTGTTTCTATTGTCTAATGAAGCCTTGAGATTTTCATTTCACCTTTTGTCACAACAAAAAATACATTTTACTTGCCAGGGGAGCTTAAGGTACTTCTAATCATTCAAGGATAGAGAGTCAGCATGGGTAAAGGGCTGTGATATATTTAATCAACTACATGCTCAGTTGGATAGTTGTGCCGTTCTACATACAATTTTCAGGGTTTGCCCACCATTTACTGTGTGTGAAGTGTGAAAATGGAAAGCAATGCTTCAGTCCTCTCTTTCTATTCATCTGACACACTCTTTAATTCTCTGTGGCGGTGTTTCTGTGTGTGTCAAGAGCTCTATAATACCTGGAGAATGCTATCCATTAGCATTCGCATTCATCTCAATGGCACTACTGAGCTGGCGCAGGACTCTCCCATTTTTGCTCATAGGCGCTCCATGATTATTCATTTATCAATTAATTTCAAGAAACTCAATCATTTCATAATATTGATATACTTTCCCATATTATCTTATAATAATAATAATATGAAACTCTTATGACTTTTGTATGTCTGCCCAATACGGCATGTACGGCATGCCGTTATTTAAAGCAGTCATATAGTTTAAGGATTGCCTAAAAAGATTGAAATCGCATCTTGCAATAGAGATGTTAATGTCAGACATGCTTAAATTTCTGCATGATGAACCTGTCACAACTCGAATTGTGTCAACTTTGGACCAAGCAGCAAAAATCAATAACTTGATTGATGGTGTCTACACTTCACGACAGTTTACAAATAAGTGACTTTGTTCTGTAGCAATTCTTGTGCAATCTATTTGGTCATAAAATGGAAATGACATGGATTTGGAAACATCTCTATTTAAAATGAATAAATATATATGGTATATGGTATATATAGAAAGTTAGATGATTCTGTTGATCTCGGAACAATTTATTTGTTTTAGTAGAGCTACTTTTTATTTGCAAGATCAGTATCATACTACAATGCAATTGTAACGCAACGCAACTACAATAAGATTTCTAAATATTATAAGATGGTAAGTCATCATAATGAAAAGGTTTCAGTTTTATGAGATACTACAAGAAAGTTTCTCATGACCAGATAATTGGTCATAATTACGAGAAAAATTCCTCATAATTATGAGAAACCCATACTAATCACTAAATATTTCATTGTCTTGACTTGCATAATTACATTTTAACTAACTGAAGCCTTTGTTACTGCAGCCTTTATGCCCCTTCTGTGCTAATAAAAATGTATTGTGACTAAAAAGTACTAAAGACAGGTTTATTTGAAATTAAGATTACCACAACAGCAACATGTGCATGATAACGCAAACACAATAGTGGAAAATGTTTGTAGACTTTTAAATCAGAATTTCTATTCTTCCAAAATGTGATTAAATATTAGTAACTTGCTATGAAGTACCTCAACCTTTGTAATTTACTCCTGTGTACTAACGAGTGAAAATAAATAAATAAATAATTTTACATACACAGATGTGCATAACATTATGACCATCTGCCTAATAGCTGGTCATCCGCGTGCTGCCAAAACAGTGCCGACCTACCGAGAACCATTCCTGACCAATGTGTGCAGTGCGACAGGGTGCATTATCCTGCTGAAAGAGGCCACATCTACCAGGGAACACCATTGTCATGAAGGGGTGTACCTGGTCTGCAACAATGTAGATGGCACGTGTCATATGTACATCCACATGAATGGCCAGACCCAGGGTTTCCCAGCAAAACATGCCCAGGCTTGACTTCGTCCCACAGTGCATCCTGGTGCCATCACTTCCCAAGGTAAATGGTGCACACGCACATGTGCGTGTAAAAGAAAACTCGTTGGACCAGGCGACTTTCTTCCATTGCTCCAAGGTCCCGTTCTGACACTCGCATGCCCATTGAAGGGGCTTTAGACAGTAGACAGGGGTCATTATTGGCACTCTGACTGGTCAGTGGCTTCGCAGCCCAATACGCAGTGTTTTTTTTGACACATTCCTCCTTGTGCTGGGCAGTATGACCAAAGATCAATATTAAACATTAATAATATTTTTTTTAAACCACATTTTCTACTGAGTGAGAGAGGAAATACTGCAGTAGATTGAGTTAGAATGCCCTATTTTACTGTCATGAGTGAATATTGTAGAAAAAAAATCCACACTAGTATTAATACAGGTTTGCAAGGCTGTTGACAAAGAGGTGCCAGCAGGAGGTGCTTCAGGAGCGCAGAAATAGCGGTTTCCCCGGTAACGGCTGTACACAAAGCAGCGCAGCACTCATAAACGCTGCTTTATCATATATTTTTCAATCGAAATAACATCGAAACTTTTCTAAAGACTGTCAGTTCACTTCAGATACAGTCATATAAAAACATCCACGCCGCGTTTTGACTTTGAAACATACAATGCTCATGTTAATTCAATGATGTCAATGCCAACCACAAATAGATTTTCCAAAAGGCTGTTTTGATATGGTGAACCAATGTATGGGAAACACTGTAATATAATTTGACCACTATCAATCATAGTTTAACGTATCCATTTTCACCGTCACCCTTAGTAACACCAGAGAATGTCTAATATGGCGAGAAGTTTCACTCTCAGTACACTTCCGGCTTCTGAACTGGTTGCAGTTCCTCTCTGATTCCATATGAGGGCGCTCACAGGACGAGTGCAGAATGAATGGATGTCTATGGCGCTATACCAATAAAAATCCACTTTTCTCAGGATATAATTTTTTGTCTAGTAATTTGAATGTTGTATTCGAAAGGAGATGCAAATAAATTACACATTGCTGGGTGTTAGATTTTTTTGAGTCACTTATTTGCTTTAAAAAGTCTTTTAAAGTGTCAATGACGTCATACACATGTACGACCAGAGATACTGCTTAACGGCAATCCTTCACTCACTTTGGTGCGTTCGCGCTCTGCACTTTCTTTTCGCTCGAGGCATCGACAACACAGCTGACACAGGTAAACACACGTGCTAGAAGAGTTTTTGTTTTGTTTGTTTCTGGTCCCGCTGCGGATGACACGATGCCATCAAGCGGTATCTCTGGTCGTAATCAGTCCTTCACTGAGCAATCAGCGTTCATTAGCAGAATGCTAGCGTGTTATGAGCAACAACAACTCAACCTGTAAGAAATCAAAAGGACATAAGTACTCGTTCATTCAACTTTCGACCTAAAACCCATGTTGAACTTGCAAAATCTACAATCAGATCTGAGATTTCTCAACGGCAATCGGGTGAAAGAGACAAATTTAGCTGTCTAGCCCCATTGACTCCCATTCATTTTGCACTCATGGCGATCGCCCCCAGTGGAACTCTGGTGGTACTACAACCAAAATTCGGTACAATAGAGCTTAATAGGGAGTGGGCAGGCTCTCCGTAGACGGGCTCTGGTAACACATACAGCTGTGCCCTCACCACAGTGCAACAGTGAAAAGCAACCCTCTCAAACAGATCACGCTGCACTGCGTTCCGATCGTTGTAAAAGGGGTCATGTGATGGTTCTAAAAAGAACATTATTTTGTGTATTTGGTTTAATGCAATGTGTTTACGTGGTTTTTAGGTTAAAAAGAGTAATTATTTTACACATACTGTACATTATTGTTGCTCCTCTATTCCCTGCCTTTCTGAAACGCGTCGATTTTTACAAATCTCATCGTTCTAAAAAGTACGGTGTGCTCTGATTGGCCAGCGATCCAGTGCATTGTGATTGGCCCAAAAACCTTAAAGGTCCCATTGCATGGATTATTTTATCATTTTAGAATGTTTCCTGGGGTGCCCTTATAATGTTAGTATGTTTTTTAGATCAAAATTGGTTATAATTTAGAAATAAAAGGCATATTTCCTAGCCTGATTTTAGCCTCTGATTTGAACGCTCGTTTGAAGGGGCGTGTCTGCTGTGAGACTTCAGTGTAAACGCCCACTGCTGTGATTGGCTGACATGCTTGCATATGAAATATCTCGCATTACATGTGGAACTCTCTCGAAAACTTTTACTATTACAGCTATTATACGTTTTTACTATTACAGCTATCGGGATTAACGAATCGTGAAAAGTTTAAGTATTTAGATCTATTCCCATCAAGTCAAGTCAAGTCATCTTCATTTATATAGCGCTTTTAACAATGTAGATTGTTTCAAAGCAGCTTTACAGAGATAAACGTATAATTTAAGGTAACAGAGATTGTTTGGGCTTTATAGCGGTTCTTTAATAAAGTTATTTTCCAGCTAAAGTTAGTTTTGATTGATTCGCTTCCGTCGCAACGATCATTTGTTATTAAATTAGGGGCCGCTAAGACGACACCAATCTCTCTACACAGACTTTAAAAGCGAACCTGTGATAAACGCTGATGCCGTTCACATGCGCATTAAGAATTGGTTCTATAGTTATGTGCATTTGAATATATGTGCGCAGGTTTGTAATTCCCTACAAACCAAGCCTAAACAAAGTACTGGTCTTTCCTTATAAATTTTGATACAGAATTTTATTTTATTTTGTCACTTCGGGGTAGGTACGCGAAACGAATTTTCCCGACAACGCTTTATCTGTAGAGTGGTAAAGGGATCCTCCATAGGGAGAGACTAGTTGGCACTTCAGCACTGCATTGTCATCGGGTCCAGGCGAAGGTCCTTCGTCAGATCTGGATACGGCCTGGATCCGGCAGGCTGTGGGAAAACCTCGGGATAAACAAAGACACTAAAATTAGCGTAGATGCCATTCTTCTTATGATGTAACGAGTACATCAGGATTTATGGGAAGTGTTCCCGGTTCCGGCTGACCTAATCTATGCAGCCTAACATTGAATTATAGAAGTCTATAATGTATTATGTGAATGCTAGGTCAAAGAGATGTGTCTTTAATCTAGCTTTGAACTGACAGAGTGTGTCTGCTTCCTGGGCAATGTTAGGAAGACTGTTCCAAAGTTTTGGTGTGCTAAATAGGAAAAGGATCTACCGCCAGCAGTCGATTTTGATATTCTAGGTATTATTAACTGGCCGGAATTGAGATCGCAATAGACGTGAAGGACTATAATGCGTTAAGAGCTCGCCTAAGTACTGCGGAGCTAAACCATTTAGTGCTTTGTAAGTAATCAGCAATATTTTAAAATGTATGCGATGTTTAATAGGGAGCCAATGCAGTGTTGACAGAACTGGGCTAATATGGTCATACTTCCTGGTTCTGGTAAGAACTCGAGCTGCTGCATTTTGAACTAGCTGTAGTTTGTTTATTAAGCGTGCAGGGCAACCACCCAGTAGAGCATTACAATAATCTAGCCTTGAGGTGGTCTCATTAGAGGGCTCCTGTCTGCCTCACTGCCTGCTGTGAGTTTGCTTGCTTCTGTGCTGTAAGCTCTGTCTTAGCCTTGTATTTCTTTCTGTTTTGAACCATCATTTACTATCATTTCTAGTTGTTTATACTACTAAATACAGCTTACCCAACATCTCAGATTAACCTGACATCGCTAGCTTCCGTTATTATTAGCACAACACACTAGTAATTCGCTAGCCTGTTAACGCGCCACCCGTGCGCTTAGTTTTTTTTTTCTCGCGCGCGCCAGCGCCTTTGAGTTCATAAAAATCCCAGGTGAGTAAGAATCAGTCAACAAACACGGTGAGTAATGTCTTGTCCTGTTATTGTCACCTGCACTTCATGTCACATGTTTAGCATAGCCTTCTCTGTCGGCAATATAGGATTTATATGTGATAAATGCAAGGACACAGTCAGGCTGACGGATAAGATTTCAGAACTAGAGAACCGCATCCAAACTTTAATTGAGGATAGTAAGAGTGCTAGAGCTTTAGATACTATTTTGGATGCGCCTAGCATAGTGAACTCTTTTCGGTTCCAGCTGAATTAGTGCCTGTGCAGCAAGGCAAATGGTTGACAGTGAGGGATCGCTCTAGTCGCGGATCAAAAAAACACTCTTCCGCTCCGATTACCATAACAAATCGATTTGCCCCGCTCAGTGAAACACCAACTGAGAATCCTCTACCTGGGGATGGGGAATTCTATTACATGGAACGTGAAAATAGAGACACCAGCCACCAGTCACATGTTTGCCAGGAGCCAGAGCGCCTGACATCAAAGCAAATTTAAAAGTGCTGGCTAATGCTAATCGTAAATTCTCTAAGATTATTATTCACGTCGGCAGTAATGATGTTCGACTCCGCCAGTCGGAGATCAATTAATATTAAAGAGGTGTGTGAACTCGCAAGTACGATGTCAAGCACTGTAATTTGCTCTGGCCCCCTTCCTGTTCGCAGGAGTGATGAGATAGTTAGTAGATTGTGTTCACTCAATGGCTGGCTGTCGAGGTGGTATCCGCTTAATAATATAGATAGACAATTGGAAAAGTTTTTGGGGCAAACCTGACCTGTTGAAAAGAGATGGAATTCATCTGTCCTGGGATGGTGCTGCTCTTCTCTCTAGTAATTTGGCTCATAGTCTTAGAGATAAAAAAAATGACAAATTGGGCACCAGGTCAGGAAGCAGACAGACTGGCTTAACCAACTGTCTGCTAGCGGCCTCGCGTCACCAAGGTCAGATAAATCCCATCACATAGAGCCTCTTTCACCTAGATATCATCATATAGAGACTGTGTCTGTTCCCCGAATTTGGAAATCCAAAAAACTTCCAAACCCATCTAAGGTTACAAATTTAATTGATGTTCAACAAATAAAAAACAGATATAATACAGATGAGCAAATGCTAAAGCTTGGGTTGCTGAATATTCGATCCCTTACTCCAAAAGCACTCATTGTTAATGATATGATTTCAGATAATAACCTAGATGTGCTGTGTTTGACAGAAACCTGGCTAAAACCAAACGATTACATTACTTTAAATGAGTCAACCCCACAAGATTACAGTTATAACCATGAACCTCGTCTGAAACACAAAGGGGGAGGTGTTGCTGTAATTTATAGTAATATTTTCAAAACCACTAAGAAATCAAGTTTTAAATATACTTCTTTTGAAGTGTTGGTGCTTAATGTAAACATTAGGGGTGTAAGAAAAAATCGATACACTTGAGTATCGCGATATTTTATTTTGCAATACTGTATCGATTTTCAAAAACGCAATATCGATTATTTTTTTTTTTTATTTTTTTCTCGTCCAAAAATATTCATGGTAAGACCGTAAGACAGTGGTTCACGTTTATGTTGTTTAAATCCCTACCACTAGATAGCTATGCTGAGACGCACCACTAGTGTCCTCGCCAGGCTCGCCTATAACGGTGCGTGTCCACTGGACATTTTAGGATTGACAGCGGACCGGAGAAAGCGTTGAGAGCGACCGAGAGCGTCAAAAAGTTGGGCAGTTCCTTTATACAAATATCAAGCGAAAAACGCAGTCGGCAGCCAATTGCTGTGAGGTTCGGGATGTGACGTCTGTCTTGAGAGTTTAAACATATGCAAATTGTGCCGGAGTTTATGCTGGATTTAGTGCGTAAATCATTTTGTTTACAAATTAGACGTTGTGCAGTTGTTATATAGCCTATATGTTAAATATTTCATTTTGGATGTGTTTATTGTGATTATATTGGCTGGTTTTATAAAAGTTTATACAACTGAAAGGATATCTTTGCTTGGTGCATTTGGAAACAAAGCTGGTCTATTTCTAAATGTAATCGCGTGCATCGTTCACACCAAATGCGAATAGAGCATCTGGCGCGAGTGATTTCAATGTTAAGTCAATGCAAAGACGCGTTTACGCGCGTCTAGAGGTCCTGCGGCACGAGGCCTTTAGCGCGGCGCGGTTGGCCTCATTCGCGCGTCCAGTTCTTTTAAAATCTTTTATCACATAAAACTTGATTTCAATATGACACATTCATTTTGTTCACTTTCATCCACTTTCATTCATTTTCGTCCAGTTCACGTTGTTGTTTTGTATTGTGACAGGGGCTATGCACCTATTTTCCTTTATTATGGCCTACTTGAGCATATAAAAATTTGCTCACTAAGAACCTGTGAACCACAATCCCAAACTGGCAGTTTGATTTTCTGTGTACTGAATTGTTTACCTAAAGTAAACTTCTTTGACTTTTATGCACATCATGTCTTTTTTAAAATATTTTTAATATATTTTACTTTTAAAAAATCCCAATATATCGCCTTATGCACAGTATCGAAATATATTGCAATATATTGAATCGTGACCCATGTATCGTGATACGTATCGTATCGCCAGATTCTTGCCAATACACAGCCCTAGTAAACATATATAGTGTAAACGATAAATCATGTTTGAGATTTGTGCTGGCTACTGTATACAGGCTACTGTATACAGGCCACCATAAAGATTTTAATCAAAGAATCTGCGGACTTTCTATCAGAATTAATATTGACTGCAGATAAAGTACTAATTGTTGGTGATTTTAATATACACATAGATAATGAAAAAGATGCATTGGGATTGGCATTTAAAGACATTGTAAACTCTATTGGAGTTAGACAACACGTGTCAGGACCTACTCATTGTCGTAATCATACTCTAGATCTAATATTATCACATGGAATAGATGTTGATGCTGTTGAAATTCTGCAGCAGAGTGATGACATCTCAGATCATTATATGAAGTTTTATGTAACAAAGTTCGGGAGAAGCATGTTCAGGTAATCATCCAATCAGCACAAGAAGAAGCCAGTATAAATAAAGCCTTCCCTTACCTCCTGTCTCATGACAAATTTCTCAGCATCCCGCCACCACCCCATCACCTCACACTAGGCTGGGTCTGCTCATAGATACCTATGATCTATACATTCATAGGGGGGAGTACTCTGGGGTCGGGCCGAATTCCGAGCTCGGAGCCCTCCCCCCAGACAGCAAGCCAAATACTCATTATAATATTACATCAGATTTCATTAACATGTGAACTCGTGAACTAGTCTTGTGTAAATTACATTTAGCCAAGGTTGCAAAGCCGACTCCGTGTTATAAATATGTTAGACCTATCACTTCTGCCACTAAAGATTGCTTTATCAATAATCTTCCTAATCAGTTTCATCATCTCAGCATCCCGGATAGCTTAGAAGAACTCGATATTGCAACAGAAACTTTTAACTCTCTCTTTTCCAGCACAGTTGCTCCATTGCGCTTAAAGAAGATTAAAGAAAATAGTCCAATGCCGTGGTACAACGAGCACACTCAGGCCCTTAAAGGGATACTCCACTTTTTTCGGAAATATGCTCATTTTACATCTCCCCCAGAGTTAAACAGTTGAGTTTTACCGTTTTAGAATCCATTCAGCCGAACTCCGGGTCTGACGGTACCACTTTTAGCATAGCTTAGCACAGATCATTGATTCTGATGAGTCCAGTAGCATTTCTTTCAAAATGACCAAAGAGTTTCAATATTTTTCCTATTTAAAACTTGACTCTTCTGTAGTTAAACCGTGTACTAAGATCGACGGAAAATGAAAAGTTGCGATTTTCTAAGCCTATATGACTAGGAACTACTCTCATTCCGGCGTAATAATCAAGGAACTGTGCGGCTGTTCCATGAGTGCAGCAGGCGTAATGATATGACGCAGCGCCTGAAAATAGGTCTAATAGGTTAGACAAACTTAGTCCCGGTCACGTTGGAAGAAGTTACCGGGCTGGGGACTATTTTCAGGCGCTGCGTCATATCATTACGCCTGCTGCACTCATGGTACAGCCACATAGTTCCTTGATTATTACGCTGGAATGAGAGTAGTTCCTAGCCATATAGGCTTAGAAAATCGCAACTTTTCATTTTCCGTCGATCTTAGTACACGGTTTAACTACAGAAGAGTCAAGTTTTAAATAGGAAAAATATTGAAACTCTTTGGTCATTTTGAAAGAAATGCTACTGGACTCATCAGAATCAATGATCTGTGCTAAGCTATGCTAAAAGTGGTACCGTCAGACCCGGAGTTCGGCTGAATGGATTCTAAAACGGTAAAACTCAACTGTTTAACTCTGGGGGAGTTGTAAAATGAGCTTATTTCCGAAAAAAGTGGAGTATCCCTTTAAGAGAGCAGCCAGAAAAATGGAGCGCAACTGGAAGAAAGCAAAACTAGAGGTATTTCGGATTTCATGGAAGGAGAGCTCGATTACTTACAGAGAGGCTTTAAAAGCTGCTAGATCTGCCTATTTTTCATAAGGTATTTTTATACCTTTAAGCGTGTGACGGAAATGTCTCATCACATAAAAGGTTGCAGTGATGAGCATTGAGCAGACGACAGCCTGTTGATCACGTGAATGAAGATCTTATCATTGCAACGCAGTTTCTGTACTCTCATTAATGCTTTCACCAATGCAAACATGAGGTAAGTACAGTAAGAGCTTCGTTGTGCAGTGTAACAGCGTCATTGATTTCATAACGAGTTTAGGCAAGTGTCCAGATAAACTCGTGCTGTGTGATTGACAGCTTGGGCAATTGGAAAGGGATTGTTCTTTGATCGCTTTCTGTATATATATTAATCACAGTTTAAGTAAGTTTATTTTCATCCTACTAAGAGAAACGACGTGAAGTTGATCATTTAGTCACTGGCTTGATTTACTGATGCATAAACAGTACTGAACGACTTTGAGAGAAAGATTATCTGTCGGAACTTGAACAATTACACATCAGAAATTCACATAACCCACTGGTTCTTCAGAGGCTCGGATGGAAGGAACTAAAAAATACTTTTGTGTTCATTTGTACATCCAAACACTGAGCAACTGCCATGCTTCGCTCGTTTGCAAGCCATGATGTCTCTCTCGAAGAGAGAACCAATATCGCGCTCGCACAGCTCATTTTCTCATGGGCTGGCCAAATTCTTTTTGCGGGCAAAGAAGAGAAAGGGGAGGTAACCGAAAAGATTTCTAGATTCGCCCGTCTGAGCTTTCATTTTCTCAAAAATACCCAGGGCTTGGTTTACACCCATCAAAACGTCTAGCCACTGGGGGACCATAGGCAGGCTAGGGAAACTCATATTAAGGTTAAAAAAACTCATAAAGTGAAATTTTCATGCAATGGGACCTTTAAGCGTGTGACGGAAATGTCACGCTCACGCCCCTTATCATTTGGAACATCAGCTCCCAAAGCAATAATGACAGGTGATAATGTCGCACTACCTTTTCAATTTGAGTCCGAACCTGAAACAGAAAATGCAGATAACCAAGCTGATCGATCAACTTTGCCAGCGTGACTGGACCAGATCGTATCAGATTGGTAAGGTTTTATTTCATTGGGGACACAATTACACTTACTGTCTTTTTACGCACCGCGCTACGGGTGTGAGAACACTATGCGAACATAAAACCATGTCTGCATTTGTGATCGTAGAAACGACAAGCAAGCGCTACTCTCTATACTGCTCAAAACTCACGTTTGAATGGTCAATATCAAATTCTTAAAATATGGAAACATACTTACAGGCTGTGTCTGTGAGTCAGAAGCGCCAGAATGTACATGCAAAGATGGAATTGCCCCACTTTTTAGAATCAGCCTTTGTGCACAGCCGGCCTTGTACTCTCGCAGGTTCTGGAAACAGTCCTCCGAAAAATGCGCAGCACACAGTCGAACGTTTTAGTTGTACTGTTCTGGAACAGTGTTGTAAATAAAGCATAAGCACTGTTTTTTAATTGTGTCCTCTTTTGGAAGGCCAAACAAATTAGTTTGGCTTTCATGACGAAAAACACAGCATCTCTATGAGATGGCGGCAACAATAACACGGCAAGAACAAAAGTTACATCTTCTTTCTTTGTGTACATTTGGGCGGTGTTATGAAACATACTGGATAGATTTGTGGGGGCATGTTTGAATGAAATGTTTTAGGATGGCTGAGCCTTAACTTTTACAAAGAATCTCTTTAGGTTTGACACTTTGAGCTTTGTAACTCTGCAGATCTTATACATGCACAAACAGCTATAACACACTAAAGAAAAAGGAAAACAAGAAATCGCATCATATGACCCCTTTAAAGGGACATACAGCGGCATTGCGGTATATTAAAAATATACAAATTGTATATCATAAGATAAAAACCTGTATTCGTTATGAACTGGTATACCGCCCAGCACTAATTCCTCCCATTACCATCATTAAAATTTTTAAGTGCAGGTCCGTAGCCAGACTACTGAAAGGGGGGGTTCTTTTTTTCAAAAAGTGGACCTTTTTGCAGTTTTTCTCGTCCTTTTGTATTTTGTTTTTGTATTTAAATTGTGTCCAATTTCCTGTGCCCTGGGCATCAAGACTCAAGGCCCCGGCGCAGTAAGGGGGGTTCGGGGGCATGCTCCCCCGAGAAAATTTGGATTTCTCTGATCTACATATGTGCAATTTAGGACTTTTGAAGGCCAAAAAATTATAAGAAATAGGCTAGCTTTAAAACCTTTTCATTAGATTATTTGTCAATACCTCTCTTCATCTTCATATTTCTTTTTCTCTCAGTCTTCTTATCCTGGCCAATTTCTTCCCCTCCTAAAGCTGAACTTAGTCTTTTCATTTTCGTCTGTGTCAGTGACGAAAGTAGGCTCAACTGATATTTATACGTTTTAGGAATAATTTTCTTAGACAAGTTAATTTACTCAAGGCTAAAGCTGTAGCCTAAGTCAGTATTGACATTAGGAACCTTCTGCAAGCTTTGGAATTTGAAAACGTGTGTTTTTAAATGTTAAAAGTAATTTTAAATCATAGAAATTATAGTCTACGTTTACCGCAGTTGGTGGAATTGGCAGACGTTCCCTTAAGCATCGTGCGCTGTGGAAACGCGTCAAAGCATTCTCAGGTATAATTATGCAGCATTAATGCATGAATGATTTTGAATGAATATTTTCATCATGTCGATATACAATGGTCACATAATATTAAAACTAATCTTGCTATTGATATCTTTGTTAGACCCGACCCTATAGAACAAAATGTCCGGCTAATATCGAACCTAAAACGAATTTACCGCGCTCAACCAGCGGGAGTGCATTTCACGAATTAGTAATCGCTGGAATTCAGCGGGGAGGGAGGAAAGTCTGCGTGAACCCGCAGATGCACTTTATGCCGTGAAGACTGTAAAGTGTTTGATAACTTTATTAAATTTCTGTGTATTTCCTCCTACCTGTCAGTGCCCCTTAGATGGCATGTGCCCCTGAGCAAGTGACCAGTTGCCCTAATGGTTAATCCGGCCCTCACCTGCCATGTCTATCGGCTCGCTTTCGGGTTATAGCCTACTTTCCGCGACTGCGCAACTGGGTTATAGGTTGCCAGGTTGAGGTGACAAATGGGTTGAAATTGTAGTATATGGTGTGTGGATTGTGTGAATATAATGCATTTAATACAAGATCTGGCAACTGGTCAACATTAGACAAACTTGGTCCGATTATACATTAAAGGTGTTTGGGCCATGCAAATGACGGGAGTTTCCCGGGAGAAATAACAAACCGGGAGGGGTCCGGGAGATAGGGCTAAAAAACGGGAGAAACCCGGGAAAAACGGGAGTGTTGACAGGTATCCGCGGCACACACACACAAGTCCAGCTACAATAATCATATTAATTTGAAACGGCAACCCAGTATATTTGTCACAAGCATTGATTAAAACAATGATGACAATAATCACATAAAAAAAATAAATAAAAAAAAACCGACTTAAATTCTGGACCTTTGGCAGTGAGGGGGGGTTCGTTCGAACCACCCGAACCCCCCCTGCCTACGGGCTTGAAGTGTGACTTGTGCCACAGTAGACCTTCTGTTGGCTCAGACGGGATAGTCTTAGGCCCCGTCCACACTACTGCGATTTCGTTTAGAAACGGAGAATTAAAACGAATACGATCTCCGTCCACACCAGCGTTTTAGCTGCGTATTAGAATTGATCTCCGTCCACATTAAAACGACTGAAAACGCGGATCACGTGACCATTCACCAACACTGGGCATGCGCGAGCCGGTGTAAACACAACTTCATTGATAAAATTATCCCACCATGCGCTGGTTCTTCCCGGGTTAACCCAAAACCGACGCTCAAGGTACAAGGTCGATACCGGGAATTGTCAAACGTAAACTATTTTATCGGGAATTGTCAGTTGCACACGGGAATTGTCACATTGTCACTATTTTACCGGGAATTGTCACAGATCGCTCGAATAATAGCTTGCCTCCGGCGCATGTAGGCAGTTAGCATTGTAAAATGCAGAATTTACTTGCACAACAGCTGCTAGAAAAGATAGCCTACGCCATGACTGATGACACCCAATCATAGATCCGAGCGTGAGCCTCTACTACGTCATCGTTTCTAAAGTCCTCCGTTTTGACCCGTCCACACTAAAACGCCCTCCGGAGATTCAAAACGAAAAACGGGTCGGCAGCGTTTCTAAACTTCTCCGTTTTGGGTCTCCGTTTTTGCCGTTTTAGTGTGGACGGGAGGTGCAAACGTAGCAAAAGGTCTCCGTTTTTAAACGAAAACGCAGTAGTGTGGACGGGGCCTTAGGGTGTATTCACACCTGTTTTGTTTGGTTCGTTTCCCCCCTTGGTGCGGATCTTTTGGGCAGGTGTGAATACAGCAATCGTACTCGGGTGCGGACCAAGCAACTGTACCGAGACTAGGGCTGAACGATTAATCACACTTTCCATGTAATCGCACTTAAATCGAGATGGCTTATCGCGATTTTAAAATCGCAAAGGCTGCGATTATTTTTTTATGCGCAGTTTGTCATTGATGTACGGCTCTGTAAACGCTGCTCCATCTGAAAGCACTGTGAGTTTGAGTCACTTATAACGTGCATTTGAAAAAACAACACGCGTCAAACATCTTTCCAAAACATGAGAAGCATTTATGAACCTCTTGTCCAACAACAGATGACATTTAATAACATGCATTTACTCCAAACTCACTTCATAACGACAGCTGAGCTCCTCCTTCTGTGAGATGTGCCTTCTTACACAGAATAAGGCAGTTGTGTATTTATAAGTCATGTTTAATCAAAGTGTTTCAATCTTCTGTTTATTCAGCTACAGCGATAGGGATTTCTTGGAATGATGCGCATTATTCTACTTCTGCGGTGGGGCATATTTAGCGTGTTTGCGTGAGAGCGCCCTCTGGCGTTCAAATGGGGCAGTATTTACTAATCAGCCGCACTCCACTGACAAGCTGCGCATAAGATAATCGCAAATCGCGTGCGGTTTTGTTGCGATTAATCGTTCAGCCCTAACCGAGACCCAGCTGAAGAGGTGGTCTTGGTCCAGCTCCAAACGAGTTCTAGTACAGTTCGTTTCTGTCCAATGAATGGATGACCTTAGCACACGTGAAGTTTTGTTTAGAAATGTTGGTTCACTTGCAAAAAGGGCAGTGTGAAAGCGAACCACACCAAACAAAAAAAAATATCAACATTGTATTTGGTCCAAATCAAAGCAAGTGAACTAGCGTACTTTCCTGGTGTGAATACACCCTTAGTTGCCCTCGTGCATTGATGTACCTTAAGTGCCCAACACCGACACTGGTTTGTTCCTCCTCGGACCACTGTTGGTAAATTCTCACCACTGCTGACCGGGATCAACCCACAAGCCTTGCCATTTCAGAGGTACTCTCACCCAGTCACCCTTGCCAGTTGCCATAACAATTTGTCCCTCAGATCTTTATTCCTGCCCATTTCTCCTGTATCCAACATGTTGATTATGTGAAATGGTTGTTTGCTTACCATCTAATCTTCCCAGACCTTAATATGTGGCCTTGTTAGGAGATGATCAATGATATTCGCTTCACCTGTGACTGGTCAATGTTTTGACTCACCGGTGTATATTTTTTGCAATTTTTTCTGGCCCATGTTTGGATATACTGATATCTGGTATCTGAGCTTCTGGATGTTTGCTTCAGTTACAAACCTTTTTCATTGTGTGTGTTTAGGACTACATTTAACTAATTAATCTCACATTGTGTTAATTTGTGCGGGCTCTTTCTAACTTTGCAACACAGAGAGGTAGTGGTCTCAGCATCAGCATTGCTGCTTTCAGACATAATGGATGTAGTGATGTGCTAATGGGAGAAAATATTGCCGGGAATAATTCATTTGTAAAAACTTAATTGCTATATTAAGGGTGCGTGGTCCCCGCTGGCAAGTGCATTCGCCCTGATAAGAGATTTTTCATTAAGTTCACTTGTTTACAATGCAATCAATTTAGTCAGCCTATTGTCATGTGGGTGTGGGAATGGAAAGAGGTGGCTGCAATTGCTAGTGTGGACATTGCTTATTGGGCTCACAAATTGTGGAAAGATCAAATTTAATGTAGACCCAGGATACGAGGATGTGTTTGTTTGCTGGTTTTTACAGTAAATTATTTTGATTTCATGGTGTACTTGTGTTTGTGTGTGCATGCACGCTGTAAGGTCCAAAAGTCTGAGACCACAAATGAAAATGCTTCTGTTTGACATCATTTAATCATCCTCATGTTGTTCCAAACATAAATTACTTTCTTCTGGGCAACACAAAAGGTGACATTTAGCACAATGTTCATGCAGCTGTTTTCCAAAGAGCTGTTAAGGTCTTAAAATGAGAAATAGGGGTGACTGGGGCACAAACTAATGGAGTGCTGGTTGTAACACACATGGTTTAAAACTTTCCACACATGCCAGCATGACGAAACTTAGTGTATTTACTAGTTGCCATATCAACACTACAGAGAATTCTTTTTGCCAAAAAAAAAAAAAAAAAAACTCTTTGAAAGATATCATTGACCATTTATCCATAGCAAAAGTACATTTCTTACTGAAGTTAATAATTCATCTCTGTTTTTTATGTTTATTTAAAATTAGACAAATCTGATATTATTTTAATCTTATATCCGTTATTTAACAGCTGAGATAGTTATTTAATGCTGATCTAACCAGCAGAAGAGACTAGCCGGGTTTAAATCCTATTTGCACAGGTGTTGTAAAACTGCATTACAATGTGCCCCTTTTAGAACTGCACTATTCTATTCTATAATTTTATGAATTCTATTGAGAAACCATGAGAAAAAAGGTGAATAAAGACAGAGTCAGGGTTCAGAAATTATTCATTATTATTATGTTGTGAACTATGCTGTATAGTTGTGTTTTGAAAAAATACCATTATTTTATATGAAAAAGTTAATAATTGTATTTTATTGAGAAAATATTTTAGTTTGTCTTATATTTTTTTTTATTAGATCAGACAACATTTTAAGCTGTCATGGTCATGTTACAATGTGCCCCTCACTAGGGATGTGCGATATATTATTGTTTGCGATATACCGGTAAAAATTCTCCTCACGATAAGAATTAATCTTCCCGCGATAAAAACGATAAAGCCTAGCTGATGAGGTACTTCTGTTTGGAACCCATACGTAGCTCACATGCAGAGCGAAAACAACTATGGCGGAAGGCGGACGTGAAGCTGAGGTGTAGGGCTGAAACGATTAGTCGACATTGTCGACAACGTCGACAATAAAAAATTGTCGACAAATATCTTTGTTGTCGAGTAGTCGTCTGATCCCACGTGACCTGATGTAAGGGCCTGCAATATCGCGATTTGACCGCTACGGCGCTGTAGCGCTAGAGTGTAATGCAGCCGTTACAAATGCTATTGTGGTAGAAGAAAACACAGCGCGAATTATGACGGAGTGCAAATAAATACGAACTAGTAAGGTGTGTAAAGTTTCACAAAACTGCAAACCAAGAATGCTGTCGTATGCAATACATGCAAGGCGGAACTTGCTTTTCACGGGAGTACAACATGCATGTTAAAACACTTAAAGAGGAAAAACCCGGCACGAGACGAGCCGGTGAGAGGTGAATATTCTCCAGCTGAAGCTAAATAACTAGCAGTAAATCTCTTTTTAGAGAATGCAATACTACTAATAATAGCAATAATATTAACACTAGTAATATAATAATGTGATGATTCATTTTTGCATAGAATAAAGCTTGATCGAGCTTAGGAGTCAGGGCTGTTTTTATTATTGTAGCTCTATTAGGTAACGTTATTACAGTCTTATCCCTTGCCTGTATTTTGTTACATATTCATGAAGACTTACAAAAGGAGATGTTATGAAGAATATCATGTCAGTTAATTTTTTATACTGTAAATTAAAAGGTGAATGAGAATGTCTCTGTCAGCTCAGCTCAATTGTCATATCAATTTAAATAAATAAAAAAGATTCTTATAATAATTGTTTGCAGTTTAAGTGTGTCTGTAATGCAGCTGATATTTTTTATTTTTTATTTTTTTCTATTGAGAACAGAATATTTAAACAATGCTTAGAGAGCATTTGTGTGTGATTTGAGTTGGACAGAAATCTGAAAACTTAAAGAGAATGACCTGTTTAGCTGCTCAAAGTTCATTAAAACAACCATTTCAAAAGCTGAAGTGATTTTCTTTTTTTATATTATAGTTAGAATATGTATAACTCCGTGTTTTAACTAATTGAAAAGGCTGAATAATCGTTCCAAACGTACTGATTAGTCGGCGAAATAATCGATGAATAGTCGATTAATCGTTCTAATAATCGTTAGATTAATCGATTATCAAAATAATCGTTTGTTGCAGCCCTACTGAGGTGGAGTTTATAGCTAAACGAGGAACTACCTCTACAATCTGGAACTGGTACACACAGATATATTTTCACTTGACGAACACCGACTGAGCGTTTGATAGTTTCGCTCTCCTTCAAGCGGTCCATAAAGCGTACTATTTGTGAACTATTAGAAACGGGCGTATATGTTGGCGTAAGATTATGCTTATATGCTTGTTCTTAAACATCGATTCAGTTCATCATCCGTCACTCTCACATTTTCGTCTCAACCATGGTATTTTTAAGCACTTATAACTCGTTTTTGCTCACGCTGAAAGTTACGATCTTTTACCAGGATTATAACATTATCGTCCGCCCGCCATTTTAGGAGCAAACACTCTCAATCACCGTCAAGTTCAACGTCTCTTAATATCTCAGGCACGAACTAGTTCTATAAAAATATATAATACTGTGCATTGCAAGAGGATTAATTATCGTCAGCTTAACTGTAAGAAATATGATAAACACAGGTTAGATCGGTAACACTTGCAGTAGCGCAAGCCCGTAGGCAGGGGGGGTTCGGGTGGTTCGAACGAACCCCCCCTCACTGCCAAAGGTCCAGAATTTAAGTCGGTTTTTTTTTATTTATTTTTTTTATGTGATTATTGTCATCATTGTTTTAATCAATGCTTGTGACAAATATACTGGGTTGCCGTTTCAAATTAATATGATTATTGTAGCTGGACTTGTGTGTGTGTGCCGCGGATACCTGTCAACACTCCCGTTTTTCCCGGGTTTCTCCCGTTTTTTAGCCCTATCTCCCGGACCCCTCCCGGTTTGTTATTTCTCCCGGGAAACTCCCGTCATTTGCATGGCCCAAACACCTTTAATGTATAATCGGACCAAGTTTGTCTAATGTTGACCAGTTGCCAGATCTTGTATTAAATGCATTATATTCACACAATCCACACACCATATACTACAATTTCAACCCATTTGTCACCTCAACCTGGCAACCTATAACCCAGTTGCGCAGTCGCGGAAAGTAGGCTATAACCCGAAAGCGAGCCGATAGACATGGCAGGTGAGGGCCGGATTAACCATTAGGGCAACTGGTCACTTGCTCAGGGGCACATGCCATCTAAGGGGCACTGACAGGTAGGAGGAAATACACAGAAATTTAATAAAGTTATCAAACACTTTACAGTCTTCACGGCATAAAGTGCATCTGCGGGTTCACGCAGACTTTCCTCCCTCCCCGCTGAATTCCAGCGATTACTAATTCGTGAAATGCACTCCCGCTGGTTGAGCGCGGTAAATTCGTTTTAGGTTCGATATTAGCCGGACATTTTGTTCTATAGGGTCGGGTCTAACAAAGATATCAATAGCAAGATTAGTTTTAATATTATGTGACCATTGTATATCGACATGATGAAAATATTCATTCAAAATCATTCATGCATTAATGCTGCATAATTATACCTGAGAATGCTTTGACGCGTTTCCACAGCGCACGATGCTTAAGGGAACGTCTGCCAATTCCACCAACTGCGGTAAACGTAGACTATAATTTCTATGATTTAAAATTACTTTTAACATTTAAAAACACACGTTTTCAAATTCCAAAGCTTGCAGAAGGTTCCTAATGTCAATACTGACTTAGGCTACAGCTTTAGCCTTGAGTAAATTAACTTGTCTAAGAAAATTATTCCTAAAACGTATAAATATCAGTTGAGCCTACTTTCGTCACTGACACAGACGAAAATGAAAAGACTAAGTTCAGCTTTAGGAGGGGAAGAAATTGGCCAGGATAAGAAGACTGAGAGAAAAAGAAATATGAAGATGAAGAGAGGTATTGACAAATAATCTAATGAAAAGGTTTTAAAGCTAGCCTATTTCTTATAATTTTTTGGCCTTCAAAAGTCCTAAATTGCACATATGTAGATCAGAGAAATCCAAATTTTCTCGGGGGAGCATGCCCCCGAACCCCCCTTACTGCGCCGGGGCCTTGAGTCTTGATGCCCAGGGCACAGGAAATTGGACACAATTTAAATACAAAAACAAAATACAAAAGGACGAGAAAAACTGCAAAAAGGTCCACTTTTTGAAAAAAAGAACCCCCCCTTTCAGTAGTCTGGCTACGGACCTGGTAGCGTGTACCTGACCTCACACATCATTACTTACTGAAACTCTAGCTATTTCCACTCTAGTAGCGTCAGTGACCAATCCTTGGGTGCCCTCTACTGGTGACGCTGAGTTTAACAAGAAAAATAGTCTTTTAAAAATACATCGCAACTCAGAAAATTTCACAAAAGTTTCCTTATTTTCATTACCCAGTTCATAATTTTTAAGGGGGGCACTATTTTCCTATGTCTACTAAGCTGTCAATTAACACTCAGGTCTAGCCTACATTATTTATTTATTTTTTTTATTTATTTTTTATTATCACCTTCATTCATCAATAGATAAAGATCATTGTCCATATTCCCCCATATATTGAACAAAGACAAAACTTTCCTTGGGGTGTACATGCTCTTTCACAGCACAGGTCTTTATTTGTTTTTATTTTTTTTTTACTTTCATGATAAATTGTAGGCTAGTAGCTTACCATCATAACATTTTGAGTGAAAATATAAAATTGTAAAAATTGATTTAATATATTAAGCTGGACTGGCAAATAATGTCAATTATAATGTAATAATGTTTAATGTCTTCCTTTTGCTTTAATGGCAACAGTATTTGAGATCCTGATCATGTTATGATTTGAGATCTATCTAAAGAGCATCTTGCAATGGAAGCAGAAACACTTGACTGTCTATACATAGTCATAAGATTATTGTCACAAATGTGCTTATTTAGTGACCAAGTTAAAATTATCCCCCCACTCACACACACTAAATTTATCCAGAAACGTGCAGCTCTAATTTAACGTTTACTTGGCACATGTAAAGATAGACTCGCACACTGTTTCCAAAGTAGACTCATATGCTATTTCCAAATGAATCTCCAAGTTTAAGCATTCGCTGGATAAATATGCCCTTGACTGTTTGTAGTGCAGCTTCTGAGATGTGTCCCTGAAGACCTGTCTAGTGTTATCCTGGTTCCAGCCAGCTTTTACAAGAATGAAGTGGGGCTGATTTGGATGTGAATTTACCTGTAATGTCTTCCAATTGATCCAAAATCTATTACAATACTTACTAATTTTGAAAATGTGCATTTTTTCTTCAGGGTTATGTGAAGTCAACCAGCCATTATCACAAAATAATCCCTGACACAGCAGTTGAGACCATGATGCAAATCTTAAAGGTATTTAATTTGCTGTATAGTGTAATTTGAATTTATTTCTTTTCTGTGGTCCGGATAGGAATATATGTGAGTGTAATAATATATGTATAACTTATAAGCCAGGCTCATTAGAAAAACGTACCTGTGGCAAAGTTTTAGCAAAACGCAAAATACGTTGCGTTGTGCACGTTTTGCGACATTTTCAAAGTGAAATGTCCAGTGAGTGTCGCTAAAAGCGTGTTTATTATTTTTTTCCGGAAAGGATTAACGTGAATATGGCTACGTTTTATGACGTTGGAGTTTGTAAGTGTCACCACAGTTCTGAATTGAAATGTCCGGTGAGTGGCGCCAAAAGCTTAAAGGGATAGTTCACCCAAAAATGAAAATTAGCTCATGATTTACTCACCCTCAAGTCATCCTAGGTGTATATGACATTCTTCTTTCAGACGAATACATTCGGAGTTATATAAATAAATGCCCTGGCTCTTCCAAGCTTTATAATGGCGTTTCTGTTTTGAAGTCCATTCATCATAAAAGTGCTCCACACGGCTCCGGGGAGTTAATAAAGGCCTTCTGAATATTTACCACGTTATAAAGTAAAATTTTAGTTTCCGGCCAAACGGCCATATGCAATCTACTTGCGTCTCCGATTGTATTTGTCTGAAAGAATAATATCATGTATTCCTAGGATGACTTCAGGGTGAGTAAATCATGGGCTAATTTTCATTTTTGGGTGAACTATCCCTTTAATGCTCCTTTTTAAAATACCGTACACACTAAACCCTAAACCTACCTGATAATGTTAACAAAAGCAAATGTGACATAAAAACACAATCATAACAATGGCATTTTAGCTTGTTTTTGAACTCTTGTCTTTGAGCTCTTTTATCGTGAATCATCTCGGGATTCGTACCCGAGCTCTCCTTATCATAAATACAATTATGTACCAGCTAATCTACCGAACAAGCTGTACATCAGTAAAACCGAACATATGGAGCTGCTTAATGATGCAAACTCCAAAATATATTCGTTTACAAATCTTGGTAAAAAGTGTTTTGAGGTCATAACATATTGTGCAAGGAGCCGCGTGAGAACAAGTCTTTATTAATATAGTATGCCCCTGTAATCACAATTGTGTGTGAAAACGATTGCTGTTCTACTACCTCTAGTGTTCATTTATGTTGGAAACTGCAGTGATACGTATATGTATTGATACGTATTTTACGTTTTGCAAAAATGTTGCCAGAGATATCGTTCTTCCAATGAGCCTGTGTTGGTTTCTGCACATGACCTTGTTGCCAGTGTTCACAGGCAGCTGAAGCTGGTCTTTTTCTTTGTCTGTTTTTCTTTCTGACTGTGGATTATTGCCAGAGTGTCATTGTGAAAACACACATCCAAGTAAACAGATTCTGTTCTGTGACTTCAAGCACTAGCTTTCACTCTCTCACTGTCACACACACAAAGAAAAGAACAGCAAGTGAGAGTAATAAACTCCCTGAGTTTCTCAAGCTGTATCTGATGAACAACGATGGTGTGTGAACACCCAGCAGTCCAAATACCGCCAACTGTCTTTCTCGATCCTAATACCGCATGCAGAGAGCATCCCATAGTCTTGACAGAGCATCAGAGGAAGCCCTTACCATACCTTGGTTTCAGACTAGTGTCATATTGATTGATATCATTTAATAACATATTCAGTCCCACTGATTTTAATAAATGGCTGTTTAAACAGACATCTTTGGTAGAGATTCGTCAAGGCTTTTGTAATGTGAGTACTCCATCAAAAAATGGCAAAAGAGAGAGGCAGAGACAGAGACATTTTTGTGTATGAGGTAGATGGAAGTCACACAGATAATCCCTGTTATGAATTACTGTTTGAGCTATGTAACCTTTAAAAATGAATGTTTGTGTTATCATTTAAAGAAGATGAAGAAGGATAAACTGTAACAGACCTTTTTTTTTTTAATTATTATTGTTTAGTTTTGTTCACAGTTGTACAAGGAAATGAACAGAATTCCTAACTGGATGAATGTAACAGGATGGGAATAAAACAATTAACATATAACAGGATGGAAAGAAGATCTAAAGTTAGCCACTGGTCAGTGATGGATTTAGCATAATCTTACATAAGGATGTCAAAATAACTTAGTAAGTATTTTTAACCATATGTAACCCTGGACCACAAAACCAGTCACATGTCGCACGGGTATATTTGTGGCAATAGCCAACATTGTATGGGCCAAAATTAGGATATTAAGTAAAGATCATGTTCCATGAAGATATTTAGTAAATTTCATACCGTAAATATATAAAACATTTATTTTTGTGAGTGAATGCAGCACAATCGCGCACATAAATGGACAACTTTAAAGGCGATTTTCTCAATCTACTTGGTTACAAACATTCTTCCAAATATCTTCCTTTGTGTTCAGCAGAACAAAGAAATGTATACAGGTTTGGAACAACTTGAGGGTGAGTAAATGATGACATTTATTTTTGGGTGAACTATCCCTTTAATTGTGAAGTTCTGATAAAAGAAGGTTAACTGATATGAATCTTTAAAATGGATATGTTTAATATTTTACCCAGAATATTAAGAAATGCATGGTAGGGGAACATGGGGATGATGTGTATGTTAGGAAGAAGGGTTTGGTTTTAGATTTCATCACTGCAGCTAAGTCAGCCTCGTTCACAATCAAATAAATAGTGTATAGCACCTATTTGTGAAAATGTTTCACAGCAGTCCCTGTGTTTTGAGAAAGTGTGCATGAAGGAACAACAGTGCCACCTGGTGGCCATAAAAAATAAAATGTCTGTATCCAAAATACTAGGCCTACATGACATTAACCAAAATCAGGGCTGTCGCCTTTGAAAAACATTTAAAGTTTAAAAGTTTCAGTTTTTTTTCTGTAGTTAGAAGCAATGTGCTGTTGCTTTAAGGAACCCAGATATTAGCTAAATACACAGATCTGATGAACCAATCATTTAAACAAAAACATTTGAAATAAGAACCATGTAGTCAGTTCCAAAAGCCCTATACAGTGAAAAATTAAAGGTATAATGGAGGATTTTTTACTTCCAGGTGGATCACCTATACTATTGGTCCTCCTAATTGTCAATCATTCTGGTGAATCAATCAAACGTATTCAAAAGTGGAGAGGGCGGGTCTTATCTAAAATTCGGAAAGATCCTCCACTATACCTTTAAGGTGCTGCATTGAAAGACCTTAACAGTATACATCTGACAGCAAAAACACACAGTATAATCTGCCCATTCGCCTCAAGATACAACATCAAAAAATATCATAGTACATGTCAGGATCATTACAGTTAACTCAAAAAAAAAAAAAACTCAATTACTTGAAATTAAAATAACTGAAATAAAATAAAATAAATACATTTATTTTATTTCTGCTAGTTGACAATGCAACATTTCTCATTTTTGTTTAGTTCAAATTGAAATACTAAAATAAATAAAACTAAAACTTCATAAAAAAACTGTATAGACATTTTTAATAACAAAAAATGTTAAAAATGACTACAAATTTAACAAAAAAATAAAATCTAATTCAAAACATTAACAAAACCTATCATAGTATATCAGTGCTACTAAAATAACACATACATGTAACATGCCATGCTACTTGTTTGTCTGTTAGTTCACCAAAGAAAACCCAATGTACTTCGTGTTCACTGTAATGTTCAATAAGATTTTACAGTCTCAGCTGCAAATAAAGCATTTATGAAAGATTGCGCATTATATAGAACAAGATGTGAGCTTATAAAGACTTTCTTTACACCTGAGACTCCAAAATCTTGTTAAACATTTGCATTTATCTAAAGCTTGCCTGCAGGCTGATCCAGACTGTAGAAACTAGCAGAGAGATAATCTGATCTTCATCTGATGAGACCCCCATACATCTCACAACATTCTCTCTCGCTCGCTTCAATGCAGAGAAGCATCTCTCATAGTCTCAAAGCAATAAAGATTTCTGCTAACTTTTCTGTTTTAATAAGGCACATCGCCGTCGTGAAGACTCTTCAGACATTAGGGGCGGAAACAGCACATTAAATAAGGGTTTCATTGATTGCATCATTTTTATTATGGGCCACAAAAAAAGATCTTCTTTTGAGAATAAAATGCTAGTTAGTTGCCAACCCGCACGGCTTTATTCCCAGTGTCTGCGTAAATCATCTCAATGAAGCAGATATTTCTTTGGCATGAACAGCAGCCATTGGGGACGTTTTGAATGTTTGCACATGGCAGTAAAAAGAAAATGATGTGTCTCGCTGTGCTAAGGGTGGATAGAGAGGAACGTGATTAAATCAGATTTATAGACAAATCAAGCAAGTCCCACTGAGGAATTTAAAAGCGTCCTGCTGAGGGGACATTTACAGGACCGTTTCAACTTGTACTTTCATGCCAATGACAAACTGAGGTGTAATGACTTAATTCAACTTAACATAAAAGAAGGTAGCCTATTTTGTTAAATGTCTTAAAGCGTAACTCTCGCCAAAATGCAACCTAGGGTCTTTTTGTTAATCTACCCGAGGCAAACTTTCGTTTAAAAGCATAATTAGAATGGAAACATCACTTTGAAGTGTGACCGTATTTTCGTTTTCAGTCAAATAGCCTTTTGAATGGGAGTGCATGGGGCACGACTATGATAGCATAAAAATCGCTATTTTTAAAACACTAAGAAGGCTCGACACAACATGAAACTTTGCTCGAAGTATCACCAGGGTCGCATGAACTCGAGCTTTGAGAACATTGTTTGTGTACACAGAGTTTACTAAAAAGAAAGATTTCAAACTACTCACATGCACATTTTTTAGCTGAACTGTCACAGAATGAAACGCACAGGATTGTGGGATATCATAGACACATAGCCTACATCTATGCTGCCTTCAAAAATCGATCAGATAAAGGTATCTCAGGAGCAGATGTTAGACTTTTGTTTTAGTCATTTTGATGGACAGGGTCGTAAAAATTCGTAAAAGTGAGAATTACAGTTACAATCAGATCAGCTCGGTGTATCTGTGAAAATGACGGACGGCTGTCAGATTTTTCCTCAGTGCATGTCCTCAGTCAGTCAATGATGGAAAATTTTCGGTTAACTCAACCTCTGCTCAGGAGATAGGACGTGAAGCTAACATTGGATTCTGACGTTTCTTGATGACTTTCTTACCTTGGAATGCATCCTCAGAAGACAGCATATTTAAGATTTTGGACGCAGTCAGCGAGTATGCTAAGGGCTGTGACATTTCTGCAACACGCCCGAAGAGGTCGACCAATCACAAGACACTGATCCAGCTGACCAATCAGAGCACATTGCACTTTTCGGAAGGAGGGGCTTCATAAAGACCAGCACTAAACAGAGCATTACTGACAGACTGGGAAGAGAGGTGCTGCAGTAATGTAAGGTATGTGAAAATAAATTCGTTTTTTGAACATTCAATTCTGAAAACCTATTGTAGTAGACTACAAAAAACGAAATCAAGACTTTGTAATAGGGTGTAATAGGTCCTCTGTAATGTTTTTTGTCCAAACAATGGATCCAAAACTGTTTGGTCACCAATGCTATTCAAAATATTTTCTATATTCCACAGAAGAAAGAAAGTCATACACGTTTGGAATAAATGAGTAAATGATGACATCATTTTTATTTTCAGGTAAACTATTCCTTTAAGATTGATTGATAGACTTCTTTTATTAAATGGGGCGACTTTTTTTTTACAGATCCCTATACTTTTACTTTCCCTCTCCTGCCACATTCTCGCTGGATGCTTTAGTGAATGTTAAAAGTACCCTTTTAAGCGCTTAATGAGATCCTGTGGGAATCTATAAGAGCAGAAAATTCTTCCTCACTAAAGATCTGTTTTGTTAAAATGATCATGTTTAATTCGTCCTTCCTAAAGCAGTATTTTCACAAACTGCCTTTAATTGATGGAAACTAATTAAATCTTATGGGGAAATTCTGTTGAAACAAAAAAGAATCGTGGTGATTGTTATATGCAGACACAGAGATTCTCTGTGCTGGGTTTGAACAGTATTTATTCCAGTAATTGTGACACTATTTAACTTGTGCATGCTCTTACAGATCCTTTCACAGCTGTTATATAACATATAGCACTCACAAAGAGAAGTTGCTTAACGTCAAAAATTCCTTAGCATTACAGAACTGAAAGCCTGAGGGGTGACTGTGAAAGGAAATACACTTATTTGTAACAGTCAATATTTTGAAACTGCAAAACATTTTCTTGATTAGTATATTTGTCTTTTTTTATATTCTTAAACAAGATAAGTTGATAAACAAAAAATGTATTATCATTGTATTATAGTATATTATATTTCTTATATTTCAAACATTTCTTGGCATGATTTTGTTCCTGTTTTATGCATACATTGATTAAAAGGTATTCTTACAGTAAAACAAGACAAATGCTAATAGTAATATATATATATATATATAAATACTCAAAATGATGTCACTCATTAACAGATGAGTTTTGTTCTGAATGTCTATCAACAGACTGTACATTAGGGGATATGCAGGTGTGCGTGCGTGTGTGTGTGTGTGTGTGTGTGTGTGTGTGTGTGTGTGTGTGTGTGTGTGTGTGTGTGTGTGTGTGTGTGTGTGTGTGTGTGTGTGTGTGTATATATGTGTGTGTATATGTGTGTGTGTGTCTATCAACAGACTGTACATTAGGGGATATGCAGGTGTGCGTGTGTGCGTGTGTGCGTGTGTGTGTGTGTGTGTGTGTGTGTGTGTGTGTGTGTGTGTGTGTGTGTGTGTGTGTGTGTGTGTGTGTGTGTGTGTGTGTGTGTGTGTGTGTGTGTGTGTGAGTGTGTGTGAGTGTGTGTACTGATGTGAGTCAGACCTCTGGTGGTTGTGTGTATGGCTGCTGGTACTGGAAAATACACTCTGAGGTATAAGGCTCCTTTCATTTATATACATTATCCATGCTGCTCTAATATATGTTGTGACTGTGTTGGTATATGTGTGTGTGGAAGGTGTTTGAATATGTTTGCTGTAGATCTTGACATTCAAGCTGACATTTTGGGAATTTTTATTTTCAGTGACATTTTCTGAAAGACGTGCTGAGGGTATATATTGTGAATATGGATGCTCAACATTTACATCACTAACAAAATTATTCCTGCAACATTCTGACAATGGTAAATCATCTCTAGCTAACAAAGCCATCTCTTTTTTTTCCCCATACTAAAATGCTTAAACAGAGTTTTTTTATTATTATTATTATTATGCAATCTTTGGCAGTAGACCCAAGTTTGGTTTGGAGTTGAAAAACGTACCAAGCACAATGTTCTCTCACCATTCCTGATTTCTAACAGGCACTGATATGAAAAAGCCCACACATTTACCCGCCCATAGACCCTCCCCTTGAAGAAATCAGGATAGAAGTGGTTGAAAGTGGACAAAAGAGACGGATTAAAACACCAGATGTGAACGGGTAGGCCTATGTGTCTCTCTCGTCTACTTGTGATCCGATGAACCCAAAACGCATCTTAATACCAGATGTAAACAGGGCCTTAGATTTCATTTGTCATATTTTAATGCTCACTTAAAGTTAATCATTAAAAACACTACTTATTTAACAACACTGTAAAATGTATCTCTAACAATCTCTAAATGAATATCCATTTTTCATGCTGTACATTGTAATGTTGTGAATGATACCTAAATTCACTTGTCGCATTTAAAATTGATTTTAGTTTATAGTGTTTTATTGCTCATTTATTAAGACAAAATAGTATATAATTTTAATATCTACAATTTATTGGTAATCAGCCACAACATTAAAATAATTATTGGCATTTCGGTACCAACATTTTTATATTGGTTCATCACTTGTGCAACTATAAGAAATGTCAGTGGTCTGCATCTTCTGAGAGCATTGTTGCACAACAACAGTTTTGTAAGACTTGTAGGGAAGTTAATGCAGCATAAAATTGTTTTTTTTGCTGATGTTAAAAAATGTCAGATGACAAACAATTTCTCAACTCCATCATATGACCAGCTAACTCAACCAATCAATCACAGCTTAAAATCGGTATGACTTTTTGCATGGGCTTCACATTGGAGTCTCATCATCTTCTCACTCGTACTTCATCATGGTCAAGCACTGCATAGTGGTTCTCCTCACGTTTCTGTCTTTGACCAAAGCAGGCGTCTGTGAGACCCTCCCTGGATCCTGCAGGATCGTGTGTGACCCTTCCTCAGATCGTTCACATGACCGGAGCAATGGGTTTGTCATCCCTCTCACCTCATCTGCAGCAGGACCTCCTGGTCCACCTGGACCTCCAGGTAAAGCAGGTCCTCCAGGCCCATCTGGACCCTCAGGTATAGGTTCCTCAAGTCAGGGAGGTGTAGCGTTCAGTGCTGCGCTGCAGGAAGCCTTCAGCAAGAATGATGTGCTAAAGTTTAACGATGTGATAACTAATCTGGGAGCCGGTTATGACTCATCGACCGGAGCTTTCACCTGTAAAACAGCGGGAGTATACTACTTCAGCTTTCACATTATGAAGTCTGGACAAAACCTACGAGTGGACTTGGTTCTTAATGACCAAACGGTGAGGTTATCTTATTAACATTATCCATTTTGCAGGGATTTTCTATCAAAGATTACCCAAGAATGATAAAATGCTTTATATTTTCATGCATAAAAGACTAAATAAATGAATGAATAAATAAAAAAAATACATACATACATGCATACATACATATGTAACATATTAAGCGTTGTATAATTATAAAATACACTACTGTTGAAAAGTTTGGGGTCAGTAAGATTTAAAATGTTTTTGAAAGAAGTATTTTATGCTCAACCAGGCTGAATTTATTTGATAAAAATATACAGTAAAAAATAGTTACATTGTGAAATATTACTACAATTTCAAATAGCTGTTTTCTATTTTCATACATTTTAAAATGTAATTTATTCCTGTGAGGGTAAAGCTGATTTTTCAGCATCATTACTCCAGTCTTCAGTGTCACATGATCCTTTAAAAATCTGATCATTTCTGGGGGTTGTGTGTTCCAGATTGTGGCGAGTGCAGCGGCAGTGGATGTCCTGCATACAGATACTGCAAGCAACAGTGCAGTACTGCAGCTGAAAGCTGGAGATCGGGTGTATGTTCGGATGAACAACGGTGAAGTAGGCAAGAGGGACTCACAAAGCCGCTTCAGTTCCTTCTCTGGTTACCTGCTGTATGAAATCTGAGACTAACATGATTCCTTTCTGCTTTAAACTCTTTCTGTCAGTTTAAAGGAGGCCTCTTTGCATTCAGACTCTGTGTGTTTCCTTGAATAAAGAATAAACTCTTTGGCAATTTGCCTGACTCAGACTTTTCATTGAATGTTCAATCAATTCTTCCATTTTCTAAGGCCGAGACCTTGGCGAGATACTTCAGGGCACTGGCACTGATATTAGGCTTGGACTTCAGGGACACTGAGGATGACACACTAAGTAACAACAGACATACACACTCAGCAACACCACCTCAGTCACCGCGTGTTAACAGCCCTGTCTCGCACAAAGCAAAGGGCTTCAGAACAGATAGCTGTGGGAGAAAATCCAATCCTGGACTTTTGATCTCACTTAACCTAGAGCAGAAGTGAAAGGAATACACTTAATATTTTTATATACTTTAACTGCTGAATAAAAATTAGGTGCAATGCACTACGATGGAAGCTTGTTTCCGCCACAGAATAAAATAAAAATAAAAAATTGAAATTTTTTACTGTTTTAATTTTGCCTTTTTTTCCTCAGAATTGTAAGATATAAATTTGCAATTAAAAGGTAATTGCAACCTTTTTCCTTATATTTTACAATTCAGAGAAAAACGTCAGAATTGACAGATAGGCTATAAACTTGCAATTCAGAATTTTTTTCTCGCAATTCCATATTTAGAACTTCTGACTTTACTCTGAATTGTGAGGTATAAACATGCAACTGTGAGTTATAAAGTCAGAATTGTGAGATTTAAACTCACAGTTGCAAGAGAATAAAAAGGCACAATTACTTTTTTTTTTTAAGTTTTTTTTATTCCGTGGTGGAAACAAGTTACACTACAACACCCAATCAGTGAATTGTGAACTTTCAGTTTATTCCTCAACACACAAAGCTAATAAATGGCTTCAGCAGACTTGACAACACACAAGTATTTTATTTTTTTTTTAAGTTGAACGCATTTGATAACATTTTAAGAACTTTATGCAAACATAGTATTTATATATTGAAACTGGTGGGAAGATTCATTGGGCAAAGTTCTTACAGTTCTTACATAAAGTAACCTACCCTGTACAGGCAATGAAACACAAATGTGGACATATGTATGACAAAAATAAACAATAAATACAATGCACATGACACATCATAAACATGAGTAAAAGTTAGAATTAGTTACTTAATATTAATGCAATCATTCACATCCTCCGCACACTCATTTTACTTGATCCTCTTCTTGACTTATTTTGAATCAGTCATAAAACAATTCACTGGAGGCTCTGACCGGATCATTGATTCAGTGAGTTGTTAACTCAATAACAGCTTAAGCCCATTTTGCAAATAAATAGTTAATTGCAGTTTGTGAACAGTTTCATCATAAAAATGCTTTGTTCAAGAACCAGACATTGCCATCACGTCTCAGAATGGGTAGTAGTGAGGAACAGTATGTTTTTATTATACTTTATTATATTATTCTAAGTAATTTAGCAAATACAAATACTCAAGGTAGTTACATAAGTAGAAGCTACACAGTATGTTCATGTTTTTGTATGTATAACATATTGTTTATCTTTATATTCAAAATGTTATTTAACACATTCATTTCATTGTATCATTTTTGCAATTGTAAGTCCTCTGTAACTACACTTTTGCCATCTTCGTATGTGCTGCAGTTTAAGCCTCTGTGCCGCCTTAGCAGTGTAAAGACAGCATTAGACAATAATAAAATGTCTGTAATGAATTTTATTAAAATATTTACAAAGAACATCCCTTTAATAGATCTACAATCAGAACAACCCTCTAAATATATAGTGTTTACCACAAATACAACAACAACAACAAAAAAACCTTAAAATGTGCTGTCAGAACAAAACTGAAATATCAAAGAGCTAAAAAAAAAAAAAAAAGGTACTTCTAAGTGTAGTGTTTTTTTTTTTTTTTTTTTTTTACCAATTCTTTAACCTACATCTTCATTCAAAGTATAAAGTGACTTACATACAACATATTTGGTTTCTTTTCTTTGAAATTCAAAATAATTGCCTAAAGCAGGATGTAAAAAATAACACAAAAACTCCAGTAATACATTATGGCCTAAGGATGAGTTTAGCGTCCAGAGTTGATGTCAGGTGTCAGTGCTTTTGGAGCTGAAGAGTGCTTGAAATTCCACACGATGCCCAAAAAAAAATGTTTATGAGCACACTTCATCATGGAATTGTCAATATAGACACAGATAATACTTCACACGACTGAGAATTGCAATTGATCGGGCAGACAATAATGTCTCTTCTGTATACTAATATTTAAACTGTCCCTCCTCAGGTCTGTGAGGAAGAGGATTGCAAAGCAGAGCAAAATGTAGCAAACAATTACAGAAAAGCTTATTTTCATCATTCACACACTCAAAAACTTAACAGATACACACACACACACACACACACACTTGATAAATCCAGCAGAATTACATGTACTGCGATGGTAATTTTCTAAATCAGTATTTTTTTCCAGTAAAAATAACTAAACATACTCTAAAATTCTCTAAAATAGACTTCATTTAGAGAAAATATCTTATGGGGTCAAACACTCTTTTTTTTTTTTTTTACATAAATCTAATTATATTTTAAGGAGATTTAGACTTAATATTCAGAAAATGTTGTTTCTCACGTAAAATTCATCTTGTTTTGAGGATGTTTACATTACTGGGAAATGAGATAAAAATACAGATTAAGAACATGGATTTTTTTTGCAGTCTGCTTCGATGGCCCCTAGCAAACAGCAAACGGCGCTCTCTCGTCTCAGTCACCTCTTGTTTTAGATTCCGCTTTTATTTGTCGTGTAGCAGACGTCAGCCAGTGGTCTGAATTTGGGGCCGAGAGTGTTCAAAAATTCCAGTGTTTCCGGTTCACCCAAGATGCTACAACATCCTACAGAGCCTGCAGGAGAGCCTGCCCCTTCATTACCATAAGTCTTCAGAAGATCGTCCGCGTACCTCCCCTCCTCCTCCCCTCCAAAGTAAGCCAGTTTCTGTCACAAAACAAGGGTCAAAATTAGGTCACATGAAAACATCTTCAGTGGGGCATGTAAGTGAAAGTGTAAAATATGACTTTCCTGTGTGAATGAATGTGTAAATAACATTACTTTGCTAGTCAGATTATATTACTAGGGCTGCCCCCATAATAGTCGATCAGTCGAATAGTCGACGAGGAGAGGCTTAGTCGACCAAATTTTAATTAGTTGGTTGGCCACAGAAAAAAAAAAAACTCCACAGGAATTGGCGAAGTCACGTAGTCCATGCAGACAGATTGTTAACATGGCTGGTCCATGTGGTAATTATGTTGAGAAGGAAATCCAAACATTTGCCTATCATGCATTGATTTCAAAGGTGGCTTATCATTTGAAACATGCAAGTAGTAGCGTGTAAGTGGCCGCTCGCTCCAACGTTATATAACATATAAGGTGCATATCCAAGTGTTCGTGTGGAGTGTAGAAGAAATTAGTACTGAGCTTACTGCATGATGCTTAAAGGGTTAGTTCACCCAAAAATGAAAGTTATCCCATAATTTACTCACCCTCAAGCCATCCTAGGTGTATATGGCTTTCTTCTTTCAGCCAAACACAGTTATATTAAAAAATATTCTCTCTCTTCCAAGCTTTAAAATGGATGTGAATGGTTGCTAGATTTTGAAGCTCAAAAAAGCGCATCCATCCATCATAGAAGTAATCCATACGACTCCAGGGGGTTAGTAAAGGCCCTCTGAAGCGAAGTGATGCGAAAAATATCCATATTTATAACTTTAGAAACTGTAATCATACCATTCACTCCCATTATATAGCTTGGAAGAGCCAGGATATTTTTTTATATAACTCAGATTGTGTTTGGCTGAAAGAAGAAAGTCATATACACCAAGGATGGCATGAGGGTGAGTAAATTATGGGATAATTGTCATTTTTGGGTGAACTAACCCTTTAACTTAATGTAAAGGTGCATCCACTGCAGTCAGCATCGTCAACTTCATATTTGCAGCCAACCCTGACTCAGAAAACGCTTGTTTATTGATACATTATTAAAATGTTTAGAGATTCTCCTGTCTGTTATTTTCTAACACATTCATAATCATCGCGTCAGGCTTTATGCATGCGCTAGATCTTAATTCATATTTTAAAGGCTCAGTAATATGGTTTAGTATTTCTCTGTAATGTAGAACAATGTTAGCAATGCTACTTATAACATTCTTCCTGAAATATTTAGTCAGGGGTAGCCCTAATAATTACTATGTTAGATTTGTATTAAACATATGTACAGGTGTTGGTGAAAATTTCTTCATATATTATTGTTAACTTGATTAAAAATGTCATGTAAGTTAAGCTCACTCTCTCCAAGTAGCGGCCATTAGTATTCCATGTGTCGAGAGTATTCGTATTTGAGAATTTCTGGAACCCGGCATTGCCATACAGGTTGTTATCATAGCGTCCAGATGTGTAGTATTTTTCTGTCCCAAAATCTTGAGTGGTGGTGTTGTACACGCCGCCTCCCTGGAAAAACTGCTGCCCGATATTTCCTGCAGATGAAGTCACGTTTTTAATGGTGCCACTCTGGTGTGACCCGTCCATGGCATCTGTCCCAGGAATTATCATCAAAGCTCCCTCCTTCTAAAGAGAGAAAGGCATTCACACAAATATGGTTACAGTTTCCTTGTGGTTTCTCTGATTAATTAAACCATTTAAAAGGAGGTGTTTTTCTTACCACTTCTTCACCAGGAGCCTCCGTGTTGGATTTCAGCAGCATTCCTCCTGTTCCAGTATCATCATTGATGTACAGCTTGTCTCTCTTAGTACTGCATATGAAGATAACTAACAGACCTGAAATGGCAAAAAAAAAAAAAAAACAGAGGGCAGTGAGATAAAGAGAGTCAGATCCAAAAGTCTAAGACTGCATTACAAATCTGATAATTGTTTTTATTTTAGCCTGAAGCCAAAAGTTCATCAATTTTGAAAGACAGAAAACCAAGAAATTCTGAAATCCATGATAAAATTCCAATTCAACAAATGTGTGAGTGTGTGTGTGTGTGTGTGTGTGTGTGTGTGTGTGTGTGTATGTATATGTATGTCTATGTGTATATTAATGTGTATGTGTATGTGCATATGTATTATATATATATATATATATAATATATATATAAAATAAATGTTTCTCGAGCAGCAAATCAGCATATTATAATGACTTCTGAAGGATCATGTGACACTGAAGACTGGAGTAATGATGCTGAAAAGCATTGCAATCACAGGATTAAATGACATTTTCAAATGATCAAATAATTTTTACTGTATTTTTTGATAAATGCAGCCTTAAAATGAGCCCTTATTTCAAAAAACATTACAAAACTCTTACCTAAAAATTGTGTCTATATATAAATATAAGTTTATGTAAATCTATGCAAATATACTGCATGTATATTAAATATATCTATAAAAAAAAAAATATATATATATTAAATATGTAATAAAAGGTGGTCATAGCCAGAAGGGGGCACTCACATAACAGTAGCAACAGCAGGCTAGAGAGCACTAAGGCAAGGACACCCAAACTGCCCAAAGAGGTAGAGGCACTTCGAGCCCCACATATTCCCGCTCCATTTTCCTCCCTCTCACAGGAGCACACTCGCACATTCACGGTCTGCTCTTTCCCGAATCCCTGCAGATCCTTCACCAAGAGTGGGACAGAGTAAAGGCCGTTTGGCAAGGGCACTGCCTGTTGCAGCACCACGGAGGAATCTAAATCAGAGGAGGACATGATGTCTGTGATCATTCTGCAGCATTAACGCTTTCAGTTTATTAGCCTTTGTTTGTCAAGTTATAGCAATATTGAGAAATAATAAAAAAGAAAATGCTGATAAATCAAATTCTAAATCTGTAACCCCCAGCCCCAAGAAACATCACTACCCTCTATCCTTACCTGTTTTATCCTTCAGTTTCCACTTCCCATCATGCTCTGCTCCAAATTCGAAAATGAAGGGAGTAGAGAACGGTGGCTTGTCCTGGTCCACAGCTTCAACCAGAACTGAGCTAAGCACATCACCCTTACTACAGATGACCAGGTCAGTACTCGGAATCACAGGCATGTTGTCATTCTCGTCTTCGATCAGGATTATTACCATCCCCTTTCCTGCCTTCTTACCTGAGGAAAAAGAGTTCCATGTGAATTTAGGGACACGTTGTCAGAATTTAACTAGTTGACCATGCTGTAAAGACACACACCATAGCAGACTTGATTATTTGTCTTTAAAGACATGAAACATTCTGAGAAAATGTAATCTTAATGAAAAATAAGGTAATTGCGACTTTAATTTCTCAGAATTGTGACTTTATATGTCATAATTGCGACTTACAATTATGGCTTCACACATCTCACAAATGCAACTTACCATACCTATGACTTTATCTCTTACAACTGCAACCTTATTTCTCATAATAACGACAAATTTACCTCAACTGCGAATTTCTCTTAATTGTGACAATTGTAGTCTTATTTCTTGTAACTGACAACTTCATCTCAAAATTGCAACTTTGAATCTTACAATAAATGCAAGTTTATATTTCAAAATAGCAACTGTCTTACAATTATGGCTTCACATCTCACAATTATGTCTAGCTGTAACTTTTAAAGTGTCACAATGTGACAAAATCACCCTTTTTTAACAGGTTATACGTACATACATGCATCATTTTTTGTGATCCGTTTCTAAAAAGCTGTGACCAGTTTCACAGCCCACCAATAAAATTAGGTCATCAAGCAGCAAGAACGCCATTAGCAACCTACAGAAAAGCAACCTGATGACCTCCAGAGATAAATGGCGCATAAGAGTTCAAGAGAGACGAATGTACTCCAGCTCTTCCTGGAATCTCATTCAACATCAGTGTTTAGAACATGTACTATCAGGTAGGACATGCTGATCATCAGAAAGAAAGAAATGTTACATCACACGCCAAAACTCTGACGAAAACTTCTCAGAGGCCTTGAGCTATTTCTACCCAACCACACCCAACCAAATGGTCTTTCATTAACAGTCAGAGAAAACACACACCCTTATTCATAGAACAAAAGGGTACAGAGTGTACTCACAAATACACAAAGATTTCAGTTCTGCATAGGTGTGTGTTGTGCTGAATGTCCACAGATTATTAAGTTAATGGCTTAAGCTTGATTCAAGTATGTGACTGTCCAGACTCACTATCATCCACTGCTCTGATGGTTATGTTGTACTTGTCCTCGTGGACCAATGGTGATTCTCTGTCTATAGTGTTGGTTGTTCTCAGTTCTCCAGTGCTCTCCACCACAGTGATCCAGTTACCTGGGTCAGTCATCTTATAGTACCTTACACATAGAATAGAAAAGTGAGAAAGTACATTCAAAATGTGGCATAAAGTTTTCAAATTCATGTCTTGGGGAACATTTACATTAGGCATATTCTTGCTAGTCAGAGCGCAACAGAATAGAAGATCAAAGACCACCTGAATGCGTATGGTGGTGCTTTAAAGATAATGATTTTGTTAGCTAAAAACAAAACCGACATCATCAGTGAACATACTTTATTCCATTGCTGTTCTTGGTCTCTGGGTCCAGAGCTTTATAGGTTCCAATGACAGTTCCATTGGGAACGTTCTCCTTGACTTTGAGATATAGAATGGTAGGGTTGAACTCTGGTCCTTCATCTTCATCTCCTACAGTGAGCTCTAATGGCACAGAGAGCCAGGCGGCATCAGTCCCAACCAGTGGAACCGCATTACGGGCAGTTATTTCCAGCTTCACCACTGGAGTTTTTTCAAAATCCAATCCCTGAAAGGGGAGCATAAGGGGAATGAGAACATTGAGAACCTACTCTACACAAAACTAACTTGTTCTCAATAGCATAAATACAGTGAAGAGCTGTCAAAAGCTCTGCCTTGAAGAGCAGAACTTGTGTTTGCCTGTCTGGTGGATGTACTTTGTATAACAAGGTGTGGTTGGACTGCACATGCATATCCAACAGACAAACATTTTCACACACAGCCTTAAAATGGTGAGCTAACCGTGCAGAGCAGCTATAAATAAAACCAACACAACCCTGTCAGAGAGTGAACAAGAGCTCTCAAGATAATGACTATGACCCTCTGCGGAAGCTATCGCAAAATGAACTTAGCAAAGTGCAAATTCTGCAAAACTGACTCATCAAGGACATATGGGGCTTATTTCTTGCCAAAAATGTTATTTTCAGATGCTGGTAACTTTCTCTACAGACTAATATTTGAATTATTTCACCTTTATGACATACAGAAGCCCCTCGTTGGTTTTGGGGTCCGTCTCCATCCTGAATTGTCCACTCTCATTTCCTTTGGTGACCTCAAAGAGGGCCGTCCAGTTGACGGTGTTCACCAAATCCTTGTCTTCCACTGGGATCCTAGTAACTAGCACATTTTCTTGGTTCTCCTTGACGTTGGCTTTGTACTGTTTAAAAAATTTTTTTGATTGATTCTTTAAACAATAGATACCACACTTTACGACATACAGACTTCCAGTTGTAGATGTGAATTATGAAAATACCTCAAAATGTTAGCTTTACAGTGCTATTCTTATTCTGTTTTCTTATATTGCTGTTTAGACAATAAAAGGGTCATACCGACGTCTCTTTAAAGGTAGGAGGGTTATCATTAACGTCTGTGAGAGTAATCACAACTGTTCCCCTGTTGAAGAGCCCATTAGGATTGCCGCCCATATCTCTGATCTCTATGTTAACAAAGACTTTGTCCTGAGCCTGAGTGGGAGGAACAAAAAACATTACCATTTACAGTACATTATTCCCAGACTGAATACATCTGAAAACACAACACAGAAAGACATTGTAGATGCAACACCAGCCCTATAACACACAAACACATGGATCTATTGAAGGATAGAAAAATACCTCTCTGTCTAAAGTGTTGGATTTAGCAGTCAATTTTCCAGTAAAAGGTTCAATGGAGAACATGTCAGTAGCATTGAGCAGAGTAAACTTGATCAAGGTGTGTGTGGTGTTTGCCTGATCTTTATCTGTGGCATTCACTTGTCCAATAGGAGTACCTGAAAAACAGAATACAAATATACTTAAACATGCAAAAAAAAAAAAAAAAAAAATCACTGTCAGTTTATTCAGGTTTGGTTCAGTATAATTTACTGCATTTCTCAGTTAGCACAAGAGTTATCTCACAAAAATCTAGCAAAGCCTGTCAAAAATGTCTGGGTCATATTTCACCCCAAAATATCATTAAAAAATGAATAAGAAATAAATTAGTAATTATAAAAATAGTAAAAATATTTCATATATATATATATATGTGAAAAAAATGTATTCAGTATAAAGATAATGACGTTTATATTTTGGACCATTTATATATTTTGTGAAAAAAAAATTCATTAGTTAAAATAAAATATATATTTGAGATGAAACAGTTAAACTTAAAAAACTTGGCAACTAACTGAAATAACACAGGTTTAAGTTCAACTAAAGTACTAAAATTACTTTTATCAAAAACATTTTAAAGTACTAATTTGTTTTAAAGTAGTAGTAAATTAGTATTTGTTTCACCACCTTTAATATATACTTTACTTTTAAAGTAGTAAAGTGTATATTAATGGTGGCAAAACAAATACTACCATGATGTATAAGTACTATAGAGTGTTTATGAGAATATATTAATAAGAATATAAGAAAAATCCTCTTTTTTTATATTACGGTGAATTGTTATGAAAATAATGTAAAAATTTAAATGGCCCTAAAAACAGGCTTTATAAATTTCTAAAATATTAATTCTTATTTCGATCTTTTGATGTTGGTGTGATATACTGTATGGTCTGGACTTGATAGGTGAAAATGTCTCTTTACCTGCCCTGCACCGTTCTTCTACAGAGAAAAAGCGACCTCCAATAAACTCAGGGGCATTGTCATTCTTATCCTCCACAATCACAGTGATGGGCAGAAATGCATCAACTTCCCTGCCACTTTGGTCATACACACGAGCTATAAACTACAACAAGAGGGATGAGAGAAGCAGGCATATTCAGTTGTACTGATGCTGTTATCATACTCCAAAACATTAGCTGCTGCACCGTTCTCTGTATAAGGTCTGGAATGTAGAGCCTCACGTTGAATTGTGGGTACTGCTCACGGTCGACGGCCCTGGTCACCTTCAGCATACCACTTGTCTTGTCCAGCAGGAATAGGCCCGCAGGATCTGTCGTAACACCCTGTCCACTGATCTGATAATACACTGTGTAATTTACAGAGGAATCAGATGCAATCTGTGAAGAGACACACAGCAATGAATAGTAAGCAAAAAAAAACTAAACAAGAAGTATAACAAAAGGTCAAATTGAGATTAAGGAAGGGAGGATGAAACTGGAAGGGAGTAATAGAGTAATAGAATGACTTAAGTAGAGATGTAGCTAATGTTACTCGGTCTCACCATCTCCAGGTCCTTTGGGAATGGAGGGCTGTCATTCTCAATTAAAGAGAAAGGCAACGGTCTCCATCTTCTCTTAATGCGCTTGTGAGCCACACTGCTGGACTTCTGAGATGCCTGAAGCCAGGACATGTAGAGAAACATTACTTATGCTACTGATCCAGATCATATGGTTTATGGTTAAGAAATACAGACTGAAGTTTTACCTCATCTTTACAGGACAAGATAATGTCTACCCTCCAATCCAAGCCGCTCTCATCCTGCACCAGTACAGAAAACCGTTTTGTTGTAATCACCAAACCACGAACTGTGATAATGGTTCCATCTGTATTTACAGCGAAGTCAGGGTCGCTGGAAGTAAAGGCCACGGGCTTGGCCGCACAGCCTTTGAGGGTCACTGTGAAAAAATAAATAAATAGTAACATCAGGTAACTATTCCACAGCTAAGCCTTATGTCTTTCCAAACCCATAAGTAGTTTGAATCTATTGTTGTGGGCATGTGTCTACCTATGAGTGGGCACTAAAGCTTTCAAGCTTCAAAAAGGTCGTGCCATAGAAGTATCACCATTACTGTTAACTAAAACTAAAAATGTTTTTGTTAATTTAAATAAAGCTAAAATACAATACAATTAATATTAGTTGAAAGCAACTAACTGCAATAAAATAAGTTTAAAGAGGCTAAATGCGATTTTCTGAAATTTAAACTCGCGACTGACACCTGTGGCCAAAAAACGGAACTGCTCTTCCTTTCTGCTCGCTCTCGTACGTGCACACTTCACAAGTCATCCGCTGCAAAGAAGTCAACATTATGTTTACAGAGGTAAGAACAGTCAAATACATATATTGTTTGAGAAACTAAGTTTGTTTGCTGACTAGCGGTGGTGGCAGAGTGATCTGAAACGTTTAACATGAACGTGCTTGACGTCACATCCGCAGACAGCGCGCGAAAAATCCGACCCGACAGAAAATAGGAAAAATAGGATACCTTATAGGTGCACCCACTGTGAGCTGACAAGGTGTCAGTATGCTCATCAGGAGATGTTTGAGTCATAAATGGTAAAATAAAAAGGCTATTGTTACGTTTATTTTGGGGAAAAAGTTGCATATAGCCTCTTTAAAATAAGTACTAAAATTACTTAAACTAAAACCGAAATAAAAATAAATTCAAGGACCTGAAAGACCTTTCATTTTCATGTGACTTTTGGGATACTTTAATGCTGCTTTGTGTCCATTTGAAGGTCACAAAGAAATTCCCACAGGTTTGGAATGGCATGAGGGTGAGAAATGTCATTTTTGGGAGCAATTCTTTTACCAATAACTAACCAATTAACTTAGCTACTGTTATATTATGTAGCTTAATTAACTGCATCAACTGAAAGAAAAACCTTAATCTGTAGAAAGTCAGACTAGGTCAATTCATGTCATTCAGACAAAAAGGATTAGTGAAACCACAAAACGTACATTCTTCTTTCCCCTCAGAGATGACATAACCGGAGGGCAGTCTCTTAGGAACCTGAGCAAGCACAGGCCTCAACTCACAAGACTCAGCGCTCTGAAACAGCACCTGAGGGAAGAATTGAAAGTGAGTGAGAGGAAGAATAAAGGGGAGAATCACATTCCACAGTGCGATTGAGCAAAAGTCTCACGTGTACAAAGCTTCCAATCCTAATACATCAGAATCATTTTAATTGTAAATGAAACTTGAGATCAAAAGAAGGAACTAGATTGCATTATACAAATATTTCAAACATTATATAGGCTACTCATTGTTGTAATAGTATACTACATACTATTCTGTATTGGAGTGGTTGGTTTACACTGCAAAATGTTCTTAATCAGTGTCTTATTTTCTTGTTTTACACTCTTTGTCCACCACATTATATGAATTACCACCTCTGATTATCGATTACTTGTTACATTCATGCCTAAACAGCTGCATAGTATGAAGGCATTACATGTGTGGCAAACAAGCAGTGATAACCCGAGACAATCACTGGCATTAATTAAGAATGACAGGTGACTAATACAAATATAATAAGAACATAGCTAAACAATTGAGAACAAAACCAGCTTTAAGTAAACAACATCAAGTACTCTACATGCTGCTCAATGGTATTCTGTCTCATTTCATGGTGTAATGTGATGGGTTTCGGACAGATATAGGCTACATATCAGCTTTATCTTATCTTGAAATCAGCCCAACTGTCCAGTGGAACCTGTAGATCTACAGGCTTGACATAAAATGTTGCTTTAGTAGAATGCTGAAGTGTTTACTGTGATAAGATTTACTGTGACTGTGTCTTCATGTGATTTTTACTGATGCCAAACAAAGAGGCAATAAAAAAATATGTCATTAAAACATGCAGGAAATAAAAATGTTGTTTACCACAATGTATATAACAATATCAAGAAATCACTCAGTTGAAAACTTGCATTTGGGATTTAGTGGAATCATCATTAACAAAAACTGACCCACCATGGACATTGTTTCTGTTATATAAATGTTAGAAACATTAGATAATCGTATATCACCTTTCTCATTAATCAACATTAATGGTCAGTGAATTGAACAAATGAATGAATGAATGAATGAATGAATTTACAATAGCACTGAGTCTTCAAAGCAAATTAATTCAATGTAAATATTTGAATTTATGGACGGTACAAGGTAGACCAATTATCCCAACCATTTGGTGAAGGGGGCAAAATATCAATCAGACTATTCAACTGCAGATAACTAATTAGTAAGTACTTCATTATGCTACAAGAACGTTATTATTTATTTATGTATCAATTTTCAAATAGATTTTCAGTGTTGAAAAAGACAAACATTGAATCAATGTTGATTTTTGGTCAGCTTCATTTTAGACAACTTAGACATAGGCTATGTCAATCCATCTGTTTCCTCATTCAACACTTTATTCATATTCACATTCATGCTCCTCATTTTGGTTGATGCATTAATGTTGATTCAATGTTGATTCAGTGGTGGTCTGCTATCTGGGTAATGTTTCAACCAAATTACCATATATACAGTTATTGACTACAATAAAACGTGATCACATGGTATTAACCACAACTGTCATGAATAAAAATGTATTCGTAAATGTAAATGTAATAGAAATATTCTAATATCAGAAGAAAGTAAAATAAAGTAAAAACATGCTTAAAACTAAATATACATTTATTTGAGAATAAAAAATTATAATGATCAGAAAATGTATCCTTACAACAAGATATATTTACTTGTTGTCAAAATGTTTTATATTGTTTTAAGGATACATTTTATGTTTATTTTACTTATAAAACTATTAAAATATTGACGTTATACAAACATTTGAAAACAAGTATCAATTTTAAATAATTGTGTTTCTAAATTAATAATATAATTTGTTTAAGAAAATATTTGTTTCCAGTGTAGCCTAGAAGGGCAGGGCATTGGGCAACTAACTAGCATTTTAACGGAAACTATGGTTACCAAGGTAAATCGACAAGGATACGGTAAGAATTCAGGTAGGCCCACACAATAATACACTTATATGACCTAAAAAATAAAAGTACACAGCAAAAAACAACGACATTAACTTTCAACGCAACAAAATGCAACTTACCAAAGTAAGCAGCCAGACCGCGAACAGCACGCGCTCATACATCCTGCTGTGTGTATGTGATCTACAGTGGTTGAATTTCTCTGGACTCCACCACACTGCGTGTATCTCAAAGAAGAGCTCGGATAAAGTCCTCTGGGCGCGGTACGACTCTCATGTCATTGAAGTCTTTATCATGGGTGTGGCATTGCCTCTCACTTGATGTATCAATAGGGCTGAATGGGAGTCTTGAGTAAACTAAACAGGTCAAACTACGTTTTGTCCCTTACTTCCTTAGCTTGGGAAGCTCTGGGAGGCTTAAACTCCACCCCAAACTGCCCCTTAAAACTCCCTCTGAGTTTGTGTGTGTACTGTGTAGGAGAGAGAGAAAAGAGAGAGAGGGAGGTTATACTTTAACAGAGTAGACTTTCACCTGTTATACCATCTGACTTTCCAGACATGATTAATGCATGACACAATTAATCTCCATCTTTTTGGGTGGAGTGCAGGGGGTGATTATACAGTCATCATTGCATTAACACATTCATCAGCAAATAAAAGATTTTTTTTTTTTTTTTTTTTTTTTTTTTTTGGTTTTACATTTTAATCACCCCTTAAGTCCTTAAAAAAAAAAAAAAAGATAATAAAAAACCAATCCCAGCTTGAAACCACTCACATGGTCTTTTTCACGTGGGGCGTGATTTATTCATTTTAAATTATTACCTTTCATGTTTTTGTGGCTCTGTGTGTCACTGCATGGCTTCAGATTTTCACTGTCTGACACTGGGATGCATTTAGCCTTGTATGGAAGTATGCAGAGTCTTTAAGGAAGTCGGGGGACACCGAAAAACAAGTAGAAAATTAGAGCAACAAAATGACAGGATACATGCTTCCCTTCAACCAAACTCTTGAAACACTGATAAGAGAGTGACCCAGACTGAAAAAAAATGACTGAGAGAGACTCATGAGAGCTACAAAAACATCACAAAACACAGAAAGTGTTCAAATAATGATACTATTACGTGCTTTCAATATGGTGCAATTTAACATGAGACTTAAATCCCATGTTTTTGTTGAACAAACAATAAGGTAAGTGAGATAATTATTAGGCCATACAATTAACTTAACCGGGTCGCACCTTCCAGACTTTTTCCAATAATTTAAATCGCACAACCAGTCTGTTGAACTAAATGTCAATTAATAAAAAAAAAAAAGATAAAAAAACTAAATTATTTTATTAAAATACCAAAAATAAAAAACAGCTGTCCCAAAATGTGCACAACCATGTATGTCACCATAATCACACAAATTTATATTAATATATGCATTTATTTATTTATGTTTGTTTATTGTTTATTTATTCATCATTCATTCATTTATAATAAAGCTGCAAAATTGGCAGATCTAATATAAACTGAATTGAAATTAATGAGCTCGTATAATATTTAGTCTGGCCTTCTGAGGTTGATTATCATCATTTCTGAAGATTGAGCACCTAAGAAAAGAAAAGAAAGAGTTTCTGTGTAAAGCAACAAAAGCACTTTGTTTTGAAGTGACTATTTACGCAATTTTATTTCTTATAACATTTCAGGCTATATTGATAGTGTCATTTTCTAAAACTAGGCTAGACTTTCTTTGCTGAAAAACAGAAAGGTATTAGTGATATGTGCTGAAACAAACAATGGACAAAGACAGGTAGTGTTTTTTTTTGTTTTTTTTTTCACAGAAAGTTGTATTTCTTGTTTCTGGAGATCATTTATCGTGTTTTTAGACCTTTTTACTGGAGTGTGAGGAAGCATGACAGCCTGGAGATGAGCATGTTGCAATTTTGATGGTGTTTGTGTGAAGGGGAGGTGGAGGATGGGTCGGGTTCGGTGGAAAGGAATTTGGCAGAGTCCTGTCAATAGTGTTGAGTCTGTACTATTGTGCACACATGCAGCCAAACAGCTCACTGAACTGTTATACATTTACTACCTTCATTTTACTACAGGACACACAGATGTCTGACACTATCAAGAGAGAGTTTGCTGAGAGGGCGAAACCATTGACTTCTCCTATAGTGCTCATGGTGTTGACATCTTGTTAGGTGACTAAATTATGCACATGCATTGTATAAGGGAATAAGAACTTATCAAAGGATAATTGGCCTAATTAGTTCTGAATCACTAAAAAACTGTGAATGTTAATTCATTAAGTCTTAATGTCTTCAAAGGCATATTTGCCATTGTAAAGAACCGCTTTTTGTCAATAAGTAAGTGGAATTGATGTAAAATAATTATCAATTGATAAATTGTAATTATTTGTACACTAGTATAACAGGTCCACAAGACAACATAGCCTTCACAGCAAGCCTTCAAGGCCAAATGTGTCCTCACATCAAGTCAAGTCACCTTAGTGCTTTATACAATAATCAATGCAAACTTCAAATATGAGAACACTTACATTTCTGCTGTAAAGCAGTTCTAAAAAAAACTATAATGTCAGTCAACAGAAATTGCTTTGAGAAAATATGAAGGGAATGTTCTCAGAATGAAGACAGTATTTCCATGGGTACAACTTAAACAGCGAAGATGGATGGTTTCAGCATTGGTTCACCAACACTGTTGACTGAATAATGTTATTGCGACACATGTCCTGTGAGGAGCACCCATGCCCCAGGTGAACTGCATGCAGCATGTTATCAGTCACCACCCCATGACCAAATTTTATCCTTTTCCGAAATGTTGTTCTTCACTCATGCTCAAAACAGCACATGTTTTTCTCAGCAGAGATTTGTATGACATGCAGCATGAAAATGAAATTATCATAGCAGTAGATTTTTTTGTTTTGTTTATTTGCAAACACTCAGCAAGGTGTTGCAGCAAGGATGAAATAAAGGCTGGATCTAGATGCAACAGTTGATTTGAATGAAAACTAACTCAAAATAACACACTCCAAATACAAAAACAGAGCAACCACTTAAAATAGCCGCAAAGAGCTATTGGACAAAGAACACTACAAACACAAGGCTATATTTACAAATGTAGACCAATGAAAGGAAATGCGAAACAGGTGCAGTGCATTAACCAAACAATGAATAAGCTTGGTAACAAATACTAACACCGGAAACAGAACAGGAAACAAAAAAACAACAAACAAAAGCAAGTCTTAGGCCGTGTGTCCACCAAAGCGTTATTAGCCAGCTGAAAACGCTAGGCGCTCTGCTAAAAATGCTCAGCTGTGGGCGCTTGAGAGCGTTTTGGCAGCGCAGCGTTTTTTCAGTTGAGACGGTTGAGACCGAGACACTTTGCTTGTTATGATACGGAATATCCGCGAAAGTCTTACTAGTATCTCATTTCACACATATTTTGTTTCTGTGTTGATTCTATATTAAAATGTCAATACAATGTAATGTATTTTCTCTGGCTCTTGATTTTGTTCCGTTATTATGATTGCTGTTGCCATCTGTTGACGTTGTACAAGCAGAATCATGTGGCGGACGCGGTTGGTCGGTGTGGTATTAGTCCCGCCCCTCCTCCACTGTGATTGGACGGTTGGGTAAAAAGTGACAGTGATGAGCGCTGCGTTTTACCAAAAGTTGAACATTCTTCAACTCTCGGCGACCAGTAAAAAACGCCGAACGCTCAGCGCTTCAGCGTAAAAAAGACGCTCAGCGCCTCGTTACGCTCATGGCGTTTTAAAAACGCGGCGCTCCCATTGAAAACAATTGAAAAAACACGCCAGCCGCGAGTAAAAACGCTTTGGTGGACACACGGCCTAAGAGAGGAGGGCGGGAGGGGACTGAAGAGGAGGACGTGGAGCTGGCAGGGTGGACATGACAGTGGAAGGAGCCAGGGAGTGACCCCAAACAGAGCCATCAGGATGCAGGAACATGGCAGAACCAAAGGAGGGAGGAGCCAGGGACAATAGCCCAACCGACTGAGGTGGAGACAAGGGTGGTAGAGACCCAGGCGGATCTGAGGAGACGAAGACCCAGGAGCGGAATGGGAGGCTCACGGGGCCGAGGAGGAGATGGGGACTTGACATACTGAGGCGAGGACAACGGTGGAGCCGGAGGGAAGGAAGAGCCCGGTGGAGCCGAAGGGGTGGAGGGACCATAGATGGACCGGATGTCCATGGCACAACCAGGGTGATGACTGACTAAGATGGAGCTGGAAGGGGTGAGGGAGCCCGGAAAAAAGTTTGAGGGATGACTTGCCATCAAAGTGGAGCCGACGGGTCGACAGCATGAGGTGGAGTCCAGGGCTCGGAGGCCTGAGGTGGAGCTAGGGATCGAAACACCAGGGTGGAGCTGGTGAACTGGAAACCCAAGGTGGAGCCACACTGCTTGGTGGAACCAACGAAGGAGCAGCCAAAGGGCTAAGGGGGCCAGCATAGATGGGGCTGAAGAACTGGATGGCATAGGCGTGGGAGTGGGAGGCATATAATGCCCTCTTTATTTCCACGTGAAAGTACATCTAATAATGTTCTATTCTATTCTACACTGTAAAACATACTTTTTTTCAAAGATGTAAATAAAACATTATTGGAGTATGTTTTTCATGAAAATACTTTTTCAGTCTTTCTGCAAATTCTGTATTTGGTGGGGTGACTGTGTAATGGAAACACCCATTTTGTATGTGATAAGAAATAATAATCCTCATATTCTTGATGTGAACATGAACATTGACATGAACATTGTGTGATGGGTGATGTTGAAGCCCTGAAGCTTCTCTTGACTCTGGGTGTGTACCTGCCACACCTGCTGATGGGCAACATCTGAGTGACAGATGAAAATCACACAAAGTTTTGTCATTATAGCTGAATCATGAGAAAATTTGTGTACGAATCAAGGTGGGGCAAAAATCTGAATTCAAGAAATTCCTCACTATCAACGTAGGAGTTGTAAATTGAGATGAATGGAATTGGAATTGGAAACACAAGAAATTCAAAGTGGACCATCAGAGAAATTTTTTATTATTATTATTTTTGTTACCAATTACATTATTAACTTTGCCAGTGTAATGTAAAATATTTGTAACTTTAATTTGTCAACTGATTAGACATATTTCTCTAATATCGCTATTCTTGAACTAAATTTAATACAGTCTACAGTCTTTAATACAGATTTTATTTTGCCATACAGCACCACAAAAAGTCCACTACTGTTTTCAGATAACTTAATAAAACTAAATATTGACAAAAATAAATTAGAGCATTCTGGGAACAAAGTGTCCTTGCACCATATGGACAATATAATGAAAGTTATAAATAACTATAAATACAAACTGTTGATTCATGTTTTGGAAACGCTCCATTAGCTGTGTATTTACAGTATTTGTAATTAATATAGAAATGTTAATCATTTTTTATTATTATATTGAGAAAAATTAGACTTACAGCAGTTTTATTCCCCTTTTTAACGTCCTTAAATCAATTCAGATTTAAAATTATGCATTCGGTTTGCTGCCTTAATTGAAATTGAGGAACTTAAATTGATGCAATTCTGCAATTCTGAATGGTGCACAACACCAGCGTGAAAGAGAATGACAAAAGAGAGAGTGAGAGAGAGAGAGAACCAGAGAAAGCAAGAGAAAGAGATACCAGTCACTAAACCAAGTGTGAGATGAGATGTGATAACTGTTGACTGTGAACGTACAGCTGCTATACACACTGACAGAACATGTCCCAGATGCCTCCAAACCCCAAGCATGAACCACAAACCACTTTCACTCCCAGAGTTATTTTCAGATTTCTCCCAAATGTTGCTTTATAAAACCTTCAGTATTGTGTAGCACTCTTTTGTTTGAGGTAATGTGCTCTGCCTGCATGAGTACCGATGCATGCATGTAATTCAACACCTGTGTGCTAAGAGAGATCACTCTGTGCTCGGTTTGTTCAGTTGCTGAGCTCAGGTATGTGACGGTCTCTCTTATTTCCTTTCCCCCACTCTGCAGTCTCTCAATGTATTACAATATTTTCTGACTGAAACATGACGTTTTTGGAGCGCTAAAATTTAGTTTGGGGGCACTGGAAGTCATCATCAAACGTCACTTGTACTGTACTTTGGGTGTGACATGCAGTATGTCACATATGCATGTGAGATATGCAGATGTGTAACAGGTAGACTTGTTTGATGACAGTCAGAGAGTGAGTAAGTGGTTTCACCCTAATCGGCCTCTCATAGCACTTAATCAATGTCTTAAAAAATGTCTTCAATTTTCTGATTCTTTCTCTGTGCCTCTATACACACAAATTTAGTTTTTATAACAATTTGAAATAATCTTTTTTTATGTACTATTTCAATTTTATAGAACTGCAACTCATCAGAGAATCCTGAAAAAAATGTATCACGGTTTCCACAAACATATTAAGCGGCACAACTGTTTTCAACATTCATTATAATAAGAAATGTTTTTTTGAGCAGCAAATCAGGATTAGAATGATTTCTGAAGGATCATGTGACTGAAGACTGCAGTAAATGGTTGCAATACTCCATTACAAAACAGTTATTTTAAATTGTAATAATACTTTACAATATTACTGTTTTTACTGCATTTCTGATCAAATAAATGCAGCCTTGATGAGCACAAGACTTTTTTCAAAAACTTTTAAAAAATCCTACAGCCCCAAAACTTTTAATTGGTAGTGTCCCTTATAATGTACTGATAATCTGATACAAAATTACAGTGCGTGCAGAATTATTAGGCACGTTGATTTTCTGATCATATTTTATTCCCAGGTACATTTTACCAATTCCAAACCATATTAATCTTAATAACTACTATTAATTTTGTATTTAATCATTTATAAGTGATATATAATTGTTCATGAAGGCTGGAAATGAAGAACGCCTTATATTCAGGTGTGCATAATTATTTGGCACGTTTTCTTTTACAGATAAAATAAGCCAAAAAGAGATTTAACTCAGACTGAAAAGTCAAAAATTATGAAATGCCCATGAGAAGAATGCAATACTAATGCAGTATTAGAGATTGCAGTCAAGGCATGACCATTGGACAGTGAAATGCTCATTAGGTCAGCAGGGTCAGACAAAAACAGGTGGAGAAGAACAGACACATGTTAACTGCAGAAGAATGAAGAATTAAGGTGAAGAATTAAGAGTGAAACCATCAGGAACCCTTTAGTTTCCAGCGCCACCATTTTCCAGAACTGCAGCCTACCTGGAGTCTCCAGAAGAGCAAGCTGTCAGGGTCTCAGAGACTTGGGCTAGGCAAAGAATCCTAAAAATGACCCCCACTTAACAAGAATCACAAGCTGAAGTGTAGTAAAATACATGAAGACTGATTTTTTATAGGCTTTATAGACAGACAGATTGAGAGTGACTCTTGAAGACCAGCACCACATCCTCTTCTACCACTGTTTAAAGAATTCATCTTCTAGAATATGTTTTAATAAGTTTTGGGAGTTTATTTTTAGTCCATCTCTGCAAAATGGACTTTTGGGGGTAGGAGATCTGTTCTTCTCCACCTGTTTTTGTCTGACCCTGCTGACCCAATGAGCATTTCACTGTCCAATGGTCATGCCTTGACTGCAATCTCTAATACTGCATTAGTATTGCATTCTTCTCATGGGCATTTAATAATTTTTGACTTTTCAGTCTGAGTTAAATCTCTTTTCGGCTTATTTTATCTGTAAAAGAAAACGTGCCTAATAATTATGCACACCTGAATATAAGGCGTTTTTCATTTCCAGCCTTCATGAACAATTATATATCACTTATAAATGATTAAATACAAAATTAATTGTAGTTATTACGATTAATATGGTTTGGAATTGGCAAAATGTGCCTGGGAATAAAATATGATCAGAAAATCAACGTGCCTATAATTCTGCACACACTGTAATGCATAGGCTAAACATGAACTAAATACTAGTTGTTATTGTTATTTATGTTATAAACTTAATGACCTAATATACATAACATGAACTAACAATGAGCAATACATTTGTTACAGTATTTATTCATCTTTATTAATGTTAGTTAATATCCAGCTGTATTTTTTCTTCATGTTAGTTCACAGTGCATTACCTAATGTTAACAAATACAACCTTTGATTAATAATGTATTAGTAAATGTTGAAATAAATATTAACTAAGATTAATAAATGCTGCAGAAGTAATGTTCATTCTTAACTATCACAGTCTGTAGTATATATAAAAATGTACACAAAATTGAATGTAGATGATTTTAAGTTGGAAAATGTTTATTTTTTTATGGGTTTCATCTCTTCTTCTTACAAAATGTCCTTTACAATAACGTTAATTTGATAAACTTTTCTTTTTTTAATTTCTATAAAAATGTAAGACATTTACATAGTTACTTTCGAGATGTGTCCATTTTTTCCGAAATACTGATATTCAAAACCTGTAAAAAACATCTGTAACATGTTCCATTAACATTGTGTCCTTACCGACACAAACTGTCATTACCGTAGCAATGAAATTATTTATTTTAATTATTAAACATATTTTTGTTTGCAACAATTATTTATAATTATTACAATATTTGTCATAAAAAGCAAAATATTTGATCTTCTGCGTCACTGCGTGAATGAATCAAAATTTTCCATGGCATAAAGAAACTAAAAAAATCCCCTAATTTTTTAAGTTTCTTTATGCCATGGGAAATTTTGAATTGTTTTCATACACACAAAAGATCAAATATTTTATGACAAATATTGTAAAAAAGTTCTGTTTTGTTTTGCTCTATCCTCTGCGCTTCCACGTTCGTCATTACGTTGTGCATCAAGGTCAGGTGTTACTCTTTCGCCGTTAATCGATGCGTACGGCCGTCTGCCGGAAGCTAGTTATTTTAGTCTATTAAGTTTTAAATATGGATATTTTTCTTACACTAACGCATCGCTTCACTTCAGAAGGCCTTTATTAACCCCCGGAGACACGTGGAGCACTTTAATCATGGATGGATTCACTTTGATGGAATTCAAAACAGAAATGGCCATTCAAGGCTTGGAAGAGCCAGGACATTTTTTTATAAAATTCCGATTGTATTCGTCTAAAAGAAGAATGTCGACTTGAGTGAGTAAATCATGGGCTAATTTTCATTTTTGGGTGAACTATCCTTTTAAATGTACAATCTAATTATAAGCTGGCTCATATTTTTACAATAAATGTTGAGTAGGCTATTATTTAAAATGTAAATTAAATGGTTATTCATAATTTCTTTCTTCTAAAAAACATGAATTGTACATAAAAATACATATAAAGTGATGTTAAACTATTTATAATGTGCAAGCACAGAATAGTTCAAATAAATAAGTAAAATAAAAAATAAAATAAAACAGTGTGCTCTGAAAGAGCATAAAATAAAGAAAGAAAGATTTACTGGTTATAGTCTTTCGTGAACAGAAATAGCAAGGTCTGGCTAAATCTCTGACTAAGCATGGCTGAGTGCTAGGAAACGGTTGTTTATTTGAGACTAGACACGCCTACCACCTCTCTGGCCTTATCACTGAGCTCAGGTTTCAGTCCCAGCCGTTGCCATGGAGCTGTTTTCTTTTGACAGTGCTCTTAAAGGGACACAAAGAGAAAGTAGATAAAAGAAAAGAGTGCACTCATACAAGAGAGGAAAGAGGGAGGAAGAGAAAGGGAAATGTGGATTGTGGTGACATTCTAAACTTTTGGAAATATGAATTAACAGAATGCTGTTATGAGACTAACCATGAGAACACTTGGGAGCGGACGTGACAGAGCGAGACAAAGAGAAAGAAACTAATGATGTGTTGAAAAGAGAGAAGGGTAAAAAAAAGAGTCGTAGGAATGTACGAGAAATGCAAGGGTGTGTCAAAGGCCAAATGATCATACATAAACACCCAGACAAACTTTCACAGCCTGCATGGAGATATCAGGGGCTCCCTTAATTGATACATTTTTAATGTGTTTTAATGTTTTTTTTTCGTTTTTTTTTCTGTTTTTAAATCACAACAAAAGTTACCAAAAATCTTGCACACAAAAACAAGTCCACAACTTTACAGCATGCAAATATTTGATGAAGAGGCAGTATAGAGTATCTATTTAAAATTGAACAGATAAATAAAAAATTAATTACCAAGAAAGAACATGATCTTTATTGGATTTGTTGTGCATTGAATATGAGTGTTTATTAGCACCAGCAAGTGGCACTAATCTATGTGTGGAACAGGATTGCAAAGTAATTTGAGAAAGCCATTCAATTTCCTGAATTTGAATTGAATTTGAGGTAAAAAAAAAAAAAAACTCTCAAATTTCTTAAAACATAACTCAAATTTAGGGATGGATGAAGGCAGCAACACAATCTCGTGCCAAATTGGTGGCTAAATCATTTGAATTTCAAATTTAATTCGTACATTTTCATAACTTCATGCTTACTTTTTTTTTTTATTGCACATTTTCATTAAAAATCATACAAATTAATAAATTTATAAATAAATAGCTGAATTTTTGTCACTGAAAAGCAACTTTGTAGATGTTGAAATTTTTGATAATAATTGAATTATTTTTAATAAAATTACTTTTGTGGTCTAGAACACTTCATTTACCACAGTGTTGGACACTGTGTTGAATTTCTTTAAATTACAATTTAATAAATTCCTCTCCCATTCTAATTCAAATTTCAAATCTTCAAATTCCAAATGGTTCAAAATCACATACAGAAGTCTTACATTTTTAAGTACATTCAACTTGGATGTTTAAGTCATTTAAACTTAAATTACATTAAACTGACTTAAAAAATGTGTTGAATCTTGTATAACTTAAGTTGAAATTTTGAGTTTACTTAAGTCTAAAAAAACGTCACTTTTTTAGGAGTTAAAGCAATTTAAAAACATAAGTTGTCAGCTTATTGATCATATATATTTTTTTGCAGTGTAAATGAAAATGGATCTAATTCTTCAATTCTGAGTTTTGCACGACCCTGTGGAAGTCATCACTGTTCTAACAGTTACATTAAACAAAATTAAACTGTCTTGCAACAAATTAAGCTAACCTATACCAAAACTAACAAACCTCTCCATGTTGAAGAAGAAACACTAAAATAGTTAATGCTTCACCCTCTTCTATGAATAATTAGACTGGTAGAGATTTTGGGAACTTGAAACCCACCCCTTAACCTAACCTAACCCTTACAAATGTATATGCGTAATACCTGGTCTCACTGTTCACACACCCCATAAGCTTTTCCTTACCTTAGTATCACACTTAATCATAATCTTAACATGAACTCTAATTTAGATCCCTATCCTGGACTACACCAAAACTAACCCTTGAACAGTCCTCTTCTAGTGCTGGGACCATATTTAGGCCACATGCATATGTGGGGTGTGAAATATATGTTCCTCCACAACCGCAAATTAAAATGAGCGCACGGATATAACATCTCAGCACTGCACATGAGTATATGACGAGTATGAGAGCATCGGTTAGGCGGTTGGAGCGCTGCAAACTAGGGCGTTGTCTCCTGAGCGATCACACACCTTCCCTCAAACACACCCTGTATAAGCCAGCCTGGCACTCCTAATGGCACTCACTGATTTCATCATGAGTCATACAATCATTGTGCACAGGCGACAAGCGTGTGCATGCAACTGTCTACAGATACAGACCTGTTACTGTTTATCATCCAAACACAAGGGAGTTTCCTGCAGGACTGGTTTTCTGCACTCTGTGTTTTTTACATCCTCCATCCAAGAACAACTTTAGACAAGAAAACAATTTAAACAAAAGACTATACTTCCTGAGAATTTATCTTGAATTCTCTATTACAACAGTGGCAAAGTGCTGTTTTAAGTTTAAACTTCAGGTAAATTATGTTAGATTTGAGCTTAAAATAAGGGCAGTGTAAAAAAAAAAAATCTGGATATACTATCTCTTTCTTCTCAAGTAATTGTGTCATCTTTTAAGGATTTTTACTGGGAAACATTAATTTTTTTATTATTATTAGTATTTTTTTTTTATTTGGCTGATAATTATTTTGCTACATAAGCTAACCCATAGATCAATGTAAATGTTCACAAAGTTGATGGAGCTATTACTATTTCTATTTTTCCAATTAACGTTAATTTCTGATATGTCTAAAGTGTTTGACCTGCAGTAAATGTCATGGAATCCCTCTTTTTCTTTCCTTCTCTCTCTTTGAGTGTCTTTGTAAAGCAGATTTATGACGGCTCAGACAGCGCAGGCTTCATCTGAATGGAAGTCACATTCAGGATATTCTCTAAATGTGTGCAAATGGCAAAGACTTGCTATTCAGGCCCTCTCTGCAGGGCCCCTGTAACCACCCTCGGAACCATCTCTGTGAGACCCCAAGGCCCTTTTAACATCTCTAAAAACATACTGAATTCTAAATTTGATACTTCATGACATGACATGATGATTTGAAATTTGTTTCATTGTATTTTTCGAATTGAGACAAAGTCAGCAAAGCGAACAGTTACTGGGAGTGAGTAAGTGAGAGACAGATTGGCAGAAAGAAAGAATAAACAGCTAAAGTGGTCTCGCCCAATCACTTCTTTCTTTTCCCAATCTACACCTCCTTAAAGCAAGCAGGCATGCCACAACTTCACCATTTCCAAAAAAGCCCTCTCTTTTCCACTGAAGTGCATTAGCTTTACCAGCAAATAAGTTGACATGCCAATAAAACATGATCAAACAATTTTTTCGGGAATAATTCTTTATACAATTCTATGTAATTCAGTAGAAAAGGATTTGCTGTTTAGTTGCGTAGTAGGGCAAACCCTCAGACACGTTTCGGTTCAGACATTTATGACCAACTTTTAATAAGCACATGCTAAGGTGTGAGTTCAGGTGTGATTACTAACGAAGAACAGCTCAAAGAATACGGCTTCTGATCTTTAATGAAGTTAATTCCTGGCTTTTCATAAGAACCTCATCCTTATGCGAAATGATCGGTTATTTGTGATTTAGAAATGAGTGATCTCAGAATTATTTGAAGATGTTTTGATTTCAATTAAACAGCATTAAACTGCTGATGTCAAAACATCCACGTGAGATAGTACAACATAATATTTAAAATTGCTGTTAATGAGCATGGTGGGTCATTTGCAAAAGCATGCCTAACGTATGCGCCAACTTTAATATGATGCATGTGTATTTATAAAGGCATTTTAGCACATATGTTTTTACATTGCTTTAAATCATCAAAATAAGTTGAGCAATTTTCATAAGTTATACAAGATTAAGCTCATTTTTAAGTCAGTTTAGTGTAATTTAAGTTGAAATTACTTAAACATCCAAGTTGATTGTACTTGAAAATTTAAGGCAGCAACTTTTTTTACATATATATATATTTGTACATAAATTAAATAGATTTCAGTCATTTTCTAAAAAAAAAACATTTTGGATGTTTAAGTTTTGAGGAGTTTTGAACTCCTCAAAACAAGTACATTTCTACTATTTTGCTATTTTATTACTTTATTTTATATTTTGTTTGTTTATGTTTGTCAGTAGTTACGTGAAATAGTCAACCCTGACTTTGATTCAGTACAGAAAACAACTCATTACTGAAAACTAACTGGGGGGAAAAAATCTAAAAATGTATAGAAATAACCATTGGATTCACTTTTCATCATGAATTATAACACTGTCAACCTACTTTTTAAAGGCCTAGCTATTATTCCAAGTTCCAACATATGTTAAAATGCATTCATTTAGCTCAAGATTCACAATTCAAATAGCTATTTAATTGAAGACATTCTTTGTCTGATTATTTATTTTATTTTATTCATTTATTTTGGTTGAAATTAACCATGGTTTTGCTACACAGACCATAATTTAACCATGGTATTTGTAGTAAAACTGTGTTTATTCAAATCGTAATCAATCTACCAAAAACAATAGTTACTACACATTTACTATAATAAAACCATGGTTAATTTTCCATGTGATGTTACTCATAGGACACTGCATGAAGAGTTAAGGATGGGTCTTGTGGATATATGTTTTAATACTTCACTAAAATACTACACCCATGCCACCCTTTATGATCAATATAAAGTAATTGTGAAAATTATATATTCCCACCCATCTCTCTCTCTCTCTCTCTCTCTCTCTCTCTCTCTCTCTCATATTCACACACACAAACACACCCATCTTTGTGACGTTAGGTCCTCCTTTTAACCCGCAAGGTGAGGGTGTGGGAGAAAGTTTGAATAAGGATTTTATCTAAAGCGCCTCGGATCGACCTCATTCGCATTCTCGTTCATCAAACAGCATCAGGACGCACATCTGCCTCAGCGGGATATTAAAACTTTCCCTTAAGCAGCAGCTGACAGCAGTGGATCTCAGGTGATCAGGAAATACCGTGTGTTCCTCCTGCCATGGCCCGGCGTATATCGCCTGCTGTCGCTTTTCTCTTTTGTTTTGGATTATCGGTAAGTTTGTCGTGTTTTTAAATATCTATCAACAGATAAGCACGTTAACAGAGGCTACTCAACTTTATTCTTTCTCCATTTGGAAAGTGTCGTTTTGTAAACCGAAACAATCGTAGACTGTGCGTCTCTCATACAACTGAAACTGGTTTTGTTTAGGCTATTTGTTTGGTAGCCTGTTTGTTTATAGTATACCTTCGATATGTAAAGCAACCACATAAAGTCAATGTGAAAAAGTCTCTTATTGAGCTCGTGTCTCTCTTTTAACTCTTAAAATGCCGGAGGGGAATCGACTCAATTGTCCACCCCTTTACAGAAATTTACCATGGCAACTAAATGTTGTCATAACATCTACACTGAAAAAAAAAAAAAACGATAGTTGAATTTACTAAAAAAAATTATGGTAAGTGGTTGCACACAATTGATTTTAGCTACATTTAAACAAATACATTAAGTTGAACTTAATACATTTTAGTTCAACTTAATGCATGTTTAAATGTAGCTAAAATCAATTGTGTGCAACCACTTATGATAATTTATTTTAGTAAATTCAACGAATCATTTTTTTTTTCAGTGTAGTTTCATCTATAAGTGGTATTATTCAAAGCGGTCAATAAAATAAAGTGAACTTTAATTTTAGCCTTTGATTTTACTAACTAAGGCAACAATTTAAGTTTATTAAATTAAACCTTAAGTGTCTTGAATTTTTTGTGATATGACATTAGGCACCATCGTAAGTGTCAATCAGTAAATAGCCTACATTTTTAATAAAATAAGAGAGATTTAGATTTTTCTACATTGTTGTGGAGATCCCCAACTTAGGCTACTTATTATGTTTTTACATTAGTCGTCACCATAATGGCAACTGTAGTGTTTTGCTGGAAACTTAAATGACGGAAACCTCCACTATTTACCATTGTGTATTTTTGTAAAGGGCATTTCAGAACAGGCTCTGTCTGGTATAGAGACAGACAGACTACAGCAGTCAAGCTGGATCTGCAAGGGATATATCACCCTTTCAATTTCAGGAGTGTTAAAATCCCCTCCCTCTGGCACCTTAATGTTTTGTAATTTCTCAATAAGATTTACTGAAATTCTTATGAAAATGAGTTCATTTCATTGAACAACAGTTGAGTAAAATGATGACTAAATGAGTGCATAAAAAAAAAAAAAAGTTTTATCTAGAATGTGTTACACTTGATTATTTTACGGCTTTTATCAATTGTGTAAGAGAGAAAGCGCTTCTAAAGTGGTGTAAAACATCTCTCTCTTGGGTTAAAATCACAAAACTCAAAAGCATACTGTTAATTGTAGTGTTTTGCACCTTGAATTTATGTAGCAAATGTACAGGTTCTACTCATTCATATGATTATGAATGCCTTGGCTCTATGTTTAACAACTTAGCCTAATCCTTATATCATTATTACACAAAATGTGGTGTCTCCATGTATCACAATAAACACTTGTAGCAGGGAACACTTGTAGTAACTACTGAATCTTTGTACAGTACAATGCAGAAATGCACAGTGAAATGAAAGAAAAACCCTTAGTAAGACATTACATCTTATATTTGTGAGAGTAATATGGATAGGATTGTGGGTTTTGGTCACAATAATATTTGTATTTGTATTTGGTCTCATAATACAAGTACAATCTAAAAACATGTATACATGTACACAATCAGTGCATTGTATCAAAATATTCATTTAAATGTGTGTGCACATGCTTTATCTTAGTTGTGTGTGGTCTGATTAAGGTGATCTTGAATTAAATGGAATGTATTTTGCTTTTGCCAAGTTTTTCTTCATCTTATCTTTCTTAATTAGAAGTCTACTGAGGTGGGTTGAAGTAATGACTTCTGTGCAATGCTTTTTCTGCAGTTGCAAATCTTTTGAGGTTTATATTACTGTCAAACCATTTCATACGAATTTCATATTAGTTATATTGTGGTTAAGTTTTCCTGTAGTGTCAAACTATGCATGCATGCAAGTTGCAACAACATAGTTTCGATCATTTATAACAACTCATTTGTAATGAATCATTTACAAATCCTTCGAATGAGATCGTTCTTACCAGGAAGGGTAACAAATATTAAAAAACAACTCCCTGTCTCCTTTCCAGTTGTGTGTGGAAAAAAAAAACTGAAAAAGTTGGCAGAAGAAAATCAGCTTTCATAAATAGTTATTGTGCAGTTTTGCTTTCCCGCAGTATGTGTTTGAGGCTGAAGCCAGATTCCAACACTCTGGAGCCCTCCACAGGCAGAAGAGAGAATGGATCGTCCCTCCCCAAGTCTTAGATGAGAATACTGATTACACCAAGAGAGAATTCATTGCAAAAGTGAGTGAGCCTTTGTCTGCTGTCATATATGCTTGCATAAACATTACATTATTAGTTAATTAATTAGTTAACATGACGATGAAAACTACTTCTAAAGCATTTATGAATCTTAGTTAATGTTTATTTCAACATTTACTAATACGTTCTGTTAATATTATTTAATGGCCCTGAGCTAGCATGAACAAATAATGGACAGTTGTATTTTTGTGAACTAACGTTAACAAATATGAATAAAAACTGTAACAAATGAAAGCTCATTGTAAATGCATTAACTAATGTTAACTAAAGGAACCTTATTGTATTATTTAATGTACCAACTAACAATGAACAATTGCATTTTTTATTTTATTTTTATTTTTTACTAACGTCAAATGTTTTGCTCATTGTTAGTTAATGCATTTACAACGAATGGGATCTCATTGTAAAGTATCACCAAGAAATAAATCACAAGGCACCAGCTTTTTCACCAAGAAAAATAAGATATTTTCTTATCTCATCTATTTGCAATTCAAATTCATGTTATGCATAAAAATTACACAGAGAATTACAATTTTAGCAGCTAATAAAATGGACGTCTGCAGTATCATTATTTGTGAGATGTAATGTCCAAATGATAATAAATTACATCACAAATATAAGAAATGACTATTATGTGAGAAATAAAGCCAAGATTACAACAATAAAGTCACCACATCACATGTGTGATATACATTGCAACAATATCTTAGGCATTTGATATTTGCAATGCTTCATTTCAATGTGTCAGTACACTGTGGGCTTGGTTGTTTTTTGTTTTAAAAGATACATTTCTAATTTATCTAGATTCGCTCAGACAAGGAAGACCCCCAAATGAAAAATTTGAGGTACGAACTAAGGGGCATCGGTGCAGACGAGGCTCCGTACAATTTATTTGTGGTGAATCCTGAAACAGGATATGTAAGAGTAACGGGAATCCTTGACAGAGAGTCCATTGCACAATACAATGTAAGTGACATGACCATGATGATAAAGTTGGCTTTAATACCTATTCTTATTGATAAGAGTTAGTGATCTTGAAATGCATGTCTTCACCTCCATAGCTTAAAGGGATTGCTAAATTCACAAATGGCGAAATTGCAGAGAATGACATTGGACTACGAATAAAAGTGAAGGATCAGAATGATAATCCCCCTGTTTTTGATCGGATGAATCCAGGGGCTGTAGACGAACTCAGTGCAGTAGGTATGTGGCCTGCAGTTGTTCCAGCTGAAAAGAAATGTGACTTTATTTATACAATAAACATAACAGTGATTATGATCAGGGTCTGAAATAATATATTCAACATTATCAACATATCAACTATCATACATATCAACACACTAGCCAGTTGGATGGGTTATGGTTAATAAATTATGTTCTATCACTTTGCACGGCATCGCTATCCGAGCCCTTCCCCTCTAAGGATCCTCAAAAATTAGCAAAACAACGTGTAAAGAGGGAAACGCCGCACAGTGCCACGTCTTTAAAAGTTGAACACATTGTTTTCTTTGGCCATATGCATGTCCATGGCACGGTGTTTCCCATCTGGTTTGCTCCACTGGAGCCCTAGGAGACAATCAAGAGGACACTTTTTCTAACCCATTCTCATTATTGCCGCATGTTCAAGACTTTTAGGCAAATAGCGCCCTAGCGTCTTTATAGCTACGTGCAGGTAAACTCAAGGCAATTGTAAAAGAAGTCACAGAGAGTTCTGTCTTTATTTCTGTTTTTTTATTTGAATGATATCTGCGAACAGTGATTGACTGTCATAAAGCTGAAAGCAATACAATGATTCAGAATCAGATTTAATAATAAATAGGGTATATTTAAATCTAAGCTGTGACATTGATAATCTGGTTTATCTCTGATCATTTTGTTTTGACTAATAGAAGTTCTGAATAAATTTCAAACACTGATTATGATAATTATCAAACTCTGCAAGGGAGTCAATAACTCTATTAATTTAAAATGCAAATTATTCATAAAGGGATTTTCGTTTATTTATTGTAATTCATTTTAAGTCCATAGAAAAACAAAAAGGCTTCACTGCTTGTTAATATAAGGTGTGTTCAGGTTGTAAAATGTAATGTGGTGCAACTCCCCAAAGAAGTAATGATGTTTATGAAATAATATTTTAGAATAATAATATAAGAAAATTTTCACAATTTTTTTTATTATATATTTCCCTTTTTAAAATATATTGAATTTTTTTACTTGATATTTTGACTACATGATGTTTATACAGTACAAAAAAATGAAACCAAAATGAATACAAAGAGCACATTTCTAAGACCTTGCCACATGCTTTAAACTAAAAGATATTTCCTTTTTATTTATCTTGGACACAGGGACAGCAGTGATGAAGATCAATTGCTCTGATGCTGATGAGCCAGGAAACGTAAACTCTCAAATCAAGTATGAAATTGTTGAGCAGCAACCAGGTGGGCAGATGATGTTCAGAGTTGACGATGATGGGACAGTCCGTGTTAACAATGCTAACCTGGATAGAGAGGTGAGTGGTGACGATCACTGCATCGAATGTGTATGATATCCAACATGTCACATGATGTAACACACAGACTCCATGTGTTTGCGCTGGCACTTCTTCATTGACAGCAGTTATGAGCTTCTTTGTGTCAGTGCCAAATGTTCCACCCCAGGTGGCCTGTTATTGTTTCCATTTTTAAGTGATGAATGTCGACACTATGACTGGTTTTGTTGATCAGTGTTGTAAATGATTCCATCTGTTTATTTACACATTGTCTCTCTCTTTAGACTATTGATCAGTATGTCCTGCTTGTCAAAGCATCTGATCTGAATGGTGCCGCAGGCGGCAATGCCGCCACAGGGACAGTCACCGTCAAGATCAATGATGTCAATGATAATGTGCCTACATTGCAAGGCCCAGTAAGAAAATATCTACACGTTCTTAACATCCACAAGGTTTTAACATGTTGTTGTAGTGCTTGCAACTTACGTTTTTTTCACTCTACATAGACTGAGGGCAGTATCGAGGAAAATACAGAGAACGTGGAGGTGATGAGATTCAAAGCAAGTGACCTGGATCTCGAGGGCACAGACAACTGGGTGGCCAATTGCCAAATTATATCAGGCAATGAGGCTGGATACTTCAGCATTAAAACGGACCAAAAGACCAATGAGGCAGTCCTGATGCTTGACAAGGTGTGCAGTGTTTTTTTTTTTTTTTCTAGTAGGTTTGTCATGATACCAAAATGTCAGTATTCATAGCAATGTTGGTTAAATTCTCAATGCCAATTTCAATACCACATGAAAAACTCATTTGCTATTCACAAATTGAATATTAACAAATTGAAACAACAAACAGTAAAAAATAAAGTAAGGCCAGTTGCTCTATTTCATTTCACTATTGTTGTTTAATTAATAGTCTTGACATAATAGACATCAGGCTGCATTTACACTGCAAGACCCAATACACAGATCCAAAATTTTGACATACACTACGATTAACCTTTTGGGTCAGTAAGATCTTTTAATGTTTTTTGAAGTCTCATCAGGGCTGCTTTTAAAAAAAAATACATTACAAACTGTAATTTTGTGAAATATTATTACAATTTAAAAATAATTGTTTTGCAATGTAATTTATTCCTGTGATGTAAAGCTGCATTTTCAGCTCCATTCATACTCCACTCTTCAGTACCACATGGCTCTTCAGAAATCATCCTAATATGCTAATTTACTGCTCAAGAAACATTTCTTATTATTACCAATGTTGGAAACAGTTGTGCTGATTAATATTTTTGTGGAAATTGTATATATATATATTGGATTATTTAATGAAAGAAAGTTAAAAAGAGCAGCATTTATTTAAAATATTCATATTTTGTAACATTTATAAATGTTACCTTTGATCAATTATGCGTCCTTGCTGAATAAAAGCATAAACTTCTTTCAAAAATATATTACTGATCCCAGACTTTTGAATAGTAGTGTACTCTGTTTTTTTTTTTTTTACACATAATGGACTGTTTACATTAATACATTGCAAAGATGAACATTTTGCAAAAGATTAAAAAATAGTCCGACATTGAGTCAGTAATTGGTATTATCAATACAGAAGAAAGACTAGTATTGTTACCTTTTTAAAAGTACTGGTACTTTTAACATTGCTAGTTATTTAGCACTTAATGCTAGCAAGCTAGCATTATTGCATGCTAACTCGTACACGCTAGCATTGAAAAGTTCTAAAGCAGATTATACTCTCACCCCTTTGCCTGAAGAAAGAATTTTATGTCCATTTTCCCTGCAGGCTGTTGATTATGAGGACGTCAAAGACCTGAACCTTGGCATCGGTGTAGTCAACAAAGCTCCGTTCCACCCCTCTGTAACTGGAGCAGACCAAGGAATAAATGTCAACTTTGGGGGCAGTGGTGCAGGTGCAGGAGGAGGAGGAGGAGGAGGAGGAGGAGGAGGAGGAGGTGGTGGTGGTGGTGGTAGTTTTGGTGGAGGTGGTGGCAGCAGCAGCAGTGGTGGTGGCAGTGGCAGTGGAAGTGGAGGTAGCAGTTCATGGTCATCGTCAGGCGGTAAGCTCCACAACGTGAAGATAAATGTGAAAAACCAGCCGGAAGGACCCAAGTTTTTGCCCCGAACAAAAGCCATCCCCATCTCAGAAGGCAAGACTTTTGACAGCAAAGAGGTCATCGCAAGGTACCCGGCTATTGATACAGACACAGGAAAGGAAGCTACCAACGTAAAGTACGTTTACATCAAAACAGTTTTATCAAAAATGAAGAGAAATCAGCATTTAAATCAATGATAAATGAGCCTGAACTATGTTCACTTTTCCTATAGGTATATTAAAGCATCTGACCCAGATAACTGGCTGAGCATCGATGAGACTACAGGGGCCATTCGAATGAACAAGGCTCCTGACCGCGAGTCCAAGTATCTAGTTAACGGCACCTACTACGGCACCATTTACTGCGTAACTAAAGGCAAGTTCCAGGGAAAAGAGACAACTTTTTAATCTTTTTTGTTTTATAAGGATGTGGATTTGCCAGCTGTTCTAATGTTTTAGTATTTATTTTTAAAAAAGTATTTTTGAACTGTTGCCAGATGTTGCAAAAATATATGATAGTATACTTCAATAACTTGTTGACAAATCACACTTCCAGTGTGGCATATTGTTTAATATAATGACCACATGATATTGCAAATACATAACATGTCCTGAAGATGGCGGCATCTTCACATTTATCAGCAATAGTTACTGAGTCAGTGATGTTTGGAAGGACTGTAACCATCTGCAAGTTATATTGTAAAATACCAATTAACATTACTTTATATTTCATTTAATATAGCAATTAATTTTTTTTGCTATATTTTTCTTTCTTTTTAAATGTTTTGTCCTTTTTTAAAACAGACAACAGTTGTTCTTTCTCGACAACAGTTATTTATATTTGTTTATTATGATGTATCTTATTTTTATAATGTCTATATAAAATATGAATATAAAATATAATTGTTTTTAAAAGATGTTTTTTTTTTTTTTTTGTCTCTTATAGACTTGCCTTCTAAGACGGCAACAGGTACCATTGCCATCCAGGTAGAGGATTTTAATGACCACTGCCCCACTTTGACAAGCAAAGTCCAGACACTTTGTACTGAAAAGGACGCGGTCATAGTCACTGCAGTGGATGAGGATGCACCACCCAATGGAGCTCCATTCACCTTCAGTATTGTCCCAGAAGGAACTAAGGGGAAATGGTCAATCGAGCATTTAAATGGTACACACCATCTATCTATCTATCTATCTATCTATCTATCTATCTATCTATCTATCTATCTATCTATCTATCTATCTATCTATCTATCTATCTAGTGTCACTGTTGGGTCTTTGTCTAAATGTTGTTTAGGTATTTAACTATTTCTAACAAATAGTCTAAACTGTTTTAGGTATTTTTTGTTGTAAGAAGTCAAACATATTAAGTACTTGTCAGAGGTCTATTAATCGGGATGTTATTACTGACTCTGTGTTTGAGATCTGCTGTTCTTCTCCTCATCAGATACCACTTCCATCTTCAGGACCCATGAAAAGCTGTGGCCGGGAGAACATGAGCTGACGGTGGATGTTAAGGACCAACAGGGGTTTGGATGTCCAGAACCTCAGAAAATAGTGGTGGAAGTGTGTACCTGTACAACCCAGGGGGCTTGTGACCGAACTGGAACAGGAATGCTTAAGAAGGGGGCAAAGTTTGGAGCTGCTGGAATTGGCCTGCTCTTCCTTGGTTTGCTTGCATTATTGCGTAAGTAACCAAGTTCACAGAGAGATTATGATTTATAGTTATTATGGTGCTGAAATAAATGCTGTATTTCTCCTCTGTTACAGTCATCCCACTCCTGTTGCTGCTCTGTCAGTGTGGAGCTGCAGGGATGGCAGGAGGTTTTACAGACATGCCCTATGACACTAAAGAGCATCTCATCTCTTACCATACTGAGGGCCAGGGAGAGGACAGGGTAAGAAATTTGAACATCTTATTGAATTACATAACAGGTGTGATTTGTTATCAGGATTGAGATGTTATTTTTGTCATAAAGCTAAATAAATCAAACCATTTTGTCTCTGACAGGATGTTCCGCTACCTGACAATATTGATGGTCCGATGATTGGTTTTAAATCCAAAGGTGTGGGTGGTATGCAGTTTTCAGGTGGTCGAGGAACAGCAGTAGGCTACCTGGATTCCAATTCTATATCTGGTGGTCGTGGCTACAATGAAATGGGTATGGGCATGGGCTATATGGACTCGATTAGGAGAAATGAGACCCTTATTAATAGAGAAATGGCTGGAGATTTTGATGAAATGGCCGTGTCAGAAACGTTCCTGGGTGAATACTATTCACAGGTAATATATACCTACTGGATAATGTGTATATAAACAATCAATCTACCTGTTTTTCTTTCTATCTATTTATCTATCTATCTATCTATCTATCTATCTGTCTGTCTGTCTGTCTGTCTAATCTATCTATGTAGATCACATATATGTATTGTTCTATGCGTGTTACAGAAAAGCCGAGGATTGGAGGATGGATTTGCTAAGAATGAACCCATGGTGTATGGTTATGAGGGGAAGGGCTCCCCTGTTGGCTCTGTCGGCTGCTGCAGCATGCTCGAAGATAACAATGACCTAGAGTTTCTGAATGACCTGGGGCCAAAGTTCACCACACTCGCTGAAATATGCGGAGGTAGAAAGACTGAGGTCCCCGCTCCTCTTCCTCCCGCTCCAAAACCCGTCGTGGACCGTACCGAGGTGGTATCTACAACAACCAATGTTATAAATACAGGGAATATAGCCACTAACAGAGATCTATCTACAAATTCAATGAATATAACTTCCAACATGGCTGCGACACCATCTCGTCGTGTGGAGAACGTGCTTGTCACAGACAACCGGCCCACAGTGATTACGAGTGTCCAGCCGCCTCCAACGTACATGGTGCAACCGCAGCAAATGTACTACATGGTCGAGCAACAGCCCAGCACTGTAATGCTCACTGAAAGGCCCACCATGGGAGTCGGACAGAACATGTACGTGCTGAACAGCGGCCCAGTAGCCGAGGGGGTTGTAGTCCAGGGCACCAACATAGCGGCGAATACCCTGAATCGTGGTGAGAGAATGGTGCTTTTGGACAGGGGTGGTTCTGCTCAGGCTCTCAACACCGGAATGCTGCACACAAGTAATATGTCTGGATCACAATTGTTTTTGGTGGATGGGGGAGCCTCAAGCGGTCAAGTCCTTCAGGGGACACTTGCTGGATCTCAGGGCCTGATGGTCGTGGAAGGACAAGGGGGCCAAGTGATTCAGGGGTCCCTCAAAAGAGGTGTTTCCACTCATGGTGGATCTCAAAATGTCTATTATATGGAGAATAAAGGGGGATCAGGTATGGTCCAGGGGGGTCTTCAAAGGGGCATGGTGTCCACCACAGAGTCCATTATTGGTAACGCTGGAATCGGTGGGTCATCTGTCCAGATTAACCAAAATCCATCGTCGCATAAAGTTGTTGTCCAGGAGAGAAAGGTTATAACAACACAAAGTATCAAGTAACAATGCAACACTCATACAGTGCGTGTACAGTTGTAAAAGTGTTCGAGGGTTTAGAAAAGCAATTTTTAGCTCATGCATGCCAATCATTAGAGTATCATGTTGTCAACATGTTAGGTCATGGAGAATATGCAAATTAATGCTTGAAAAACTGGTTTTAATGCCCTTGAGTTTACTTCTTTGTATTTGTTGTGCATTATACATGAATTTTTCCCCCCTTCTTTTGTTGCATATTTGTGACATGTTACTGCATGTATGGATTCAGTGTGTGTGTTCTGTAGAGACTATTATTTGCCAATACTATGCAGTTCTGGTTGCCCTGAGGCCATTCCAGTGCAATTTATGCAAATCAGCTCAAAGCTATTTTAGTAATGAGCAGATGTACAGGAACCACCTATTAAATGCAGAAATCAGCCAAGCCAGAAGGGTAGATGTTTTTTAGTATCCTGAAATGTACAGAGCTGTAAAAGATAAATAAATCACTTTTGGCATCAGGTGAACTACATTGCATGTTTTGGGAAGGTGTTTATAGGATAGATCAGAGTATGTTTGCATTTTTACAATATTGTTCATTCCTCTTTTAGTTGTAAAAAAAAAGAAAAAAGTCTGATTAGTAAGTCCTGTTTAGAAGCTTGTGGTTTTCATTTGCAGTGCATTTAAATACAAAGACCAAACACACATTCCAAGCAATAATGCATATGTGTATGAAATGAATGTTATGTAAAAGAGTCATATATTTGTAACAAAAAAACAAAACAAAAAAAATTATATTTCAAACCATTTGTATTTAGCTATTCAATAACTGAAGTACATTTCCTTTGAGCAATAGTAGGAATTAAATGCTAAAAAAGAAATATATACTACAGTTGCGGTGCTGGGCTTTTTCTATTGACAGCTCTGGTTTGGTACCCAGAAATGGGCAGTGGGTTACAACTTTCCCGGAAATGGACTCATAGCTACATAGTGGGAAAATATGGAAGTGGTTTCGACAGTGAAACATTTTTCAGGGGTCAATAAAATATATTGTAAAGCAGCATAAGGCTGTTTAGAACTTTTTTTTTTAAATGGTCATTTTTATAAATGTTTGATATGTTTGACTGTAAAAGACTACCAAAATACAATAAACCGTCATTTTTATGTCATCCAGTGTTATGTTGTATCTGTCCGTGGGCAAATGTCAACCAAAACATTCCTGTAGCAAAACTGAACTGTACAAGTTTGGTCTCAGAGAATTCAGTTGGCCAGTTTTGTTTCAATTGGCGAGAACAACATATGGACACAGAGACAACTTGAAATATCCACCTTTTTCCGAACAATCGGTTTAAAATATGGGTGCTGGTTTTGGGAACTGCCACTCAAAAGAACTGAAACAAATATCGAATAATAAGGCTGTGCTACAAATATTCCTTATCTGTCAGTTTGACTGAATGAGCGAATAAAAAAAAAAAGTTATCCATCAGAAAAGTATTGAATCACATGGTATTTTAATGTGACGTTGATATCAAAGAATATCTGAGGCAAGTCCACTGCGCTCTGTTGAGATAACATAACATATACTACTCTCTTGTGGTCATCTTTTCCAAGCCATTGGAAGACTTTCTTATACCATTAATATGTTTTTAAGCAACTGAAAAAAGCACAAATGTCAGGGCATGTCAAAACTTCTTCAGGGCCCTATACCTTTAGGGCCCAGAGGGTTAATCATTACGTCATATCATTATTGGTACGGCAGCAAAGTTTCTTGATTATTACGCAGGAATGAGAGTATAGTTCCTAGCCATATCAGCCTAGAAAATCGCAACCATTCATTTTCCGTCGGTCTTAGTACACGATGTAACTACAGAAGAGTCAAGTTTTAAATAGGAAAAATATCTAAACTCTTTGGTCATTTTTTTTGAGCGAGATGCTAATGGTCCTGTCCGATTCAATGATCTATGCTAAGCTATGCTAAAAGTGGTACTGCCAGACCCGGAGTTCGGCTGAATGGATTTGAAAACGGTAAAACTCAACTGTTTAACTCTGGGGGAGTTGTAAAATGAGCCTATTTCCAAAAAAAGTGGAGTATCCCTTTAATCCATCTGGATCTGATCTAATCTGAACCTCTCATTTCAGTCTTCTGACTCATTTTTGCTGTATGGTTATAGCCCTACCAGTTATTTTGTGTGTGTGTGTGTTTGTGTGTTGGTGGGTGTGTTGGTGGGTGTGTCTGTTTTGCACTCTTGATGTTTTAGAATGTAACCCCTTCCTTGCTGTCCACTCTTTTACTGCATTGTGGTTGAATTTTTGCCAACTAATGACGGTAACTATAACAACAAAAAGGACAACAAGAAGAGATATAAAGCAAACAGGAAGAGAACACTGAAACAATGAGAACAGAGAATACACTTCAACATAAAAGTCCATTCAAAACAAAAGACACAGCACCGAGATCATGACACGTACCATTCCGATGAAGCTACGATTAAAAAAAATGCAAAATGTTAAATTTATCAGCCGAATACCGCAAGAGGGCTAGGGGTGGCCTTCATGATTTTAGCAAGTTGGGTAAAGTGGTTGAAAAACAACTGACTTTGATGAGTAAATAAATGTTTAAATAAAAATTCAATACATTGTCAGTGGCTGGTAACTTCATAAGGAACTGCTACTTAAAGCAAACAGGTTTGAACTGATGTGAGTAATTTAAGCGATTCAAATCAAAGACTGACGACATTTTTAATGGTTTTTTCCTTGGTAAAAAATAATTATCTAAGGTGTGTTTCTTCAGAAGTCAATGCCATATATGGTTCGATGTTCTTTATGTGATACATGAACTAGCATTACTCACGTTAGGCCACAGACAAAAGATAATAAAAAAAAAACCCTGTAGCTATTCTGAAGTAAAAAAAACATGTTATGTGGTTCCATTTGAACTCCTCCTGCTAATTCCTTAGAACTGGACTGATGCCATGTAACAACAAACATTTTACTTTCAGTTTCATTTATTTCATTCATTATTTAATACAAACTTTCAAAACAACCAAACTTTTAAGGAACAATTCCACACGTTTCTTGTGATGTAACTTAGTAAAAATAGAAAAATAATTCATTTAAAGGGCTTTATGGTGTTCTTTCTTTCCCTTTAGGCAGGAACAGAGTTTCCCTCTATAATAATTACCATATCATTCCTCAACCTACACAGGGTGAAAGAGACACGTGATGAGGCTTTCATTTTGGGGCGTACCAAAATATGATTTGAGCCATATATAGCAAAAGAACACTGCGCATACAGTTTGAAAAGCCATTGACGACACTCTTGACATTGACAGATTTCTTTCAGTTCTCCTAGAAGATGCCCCCTTACTCTTTGTTGGCTCAGACATTGTTGCTGCTTCTCACAGCGCAGGTATGTAAAAAGAGATGGATGCAACCATTAAAAGCTGTTTTTTTCTTTCTTATTTATTTATTTATTTATTTGAAGAAAAAAAAAAATTGACCAATTGAGTATGTTGTGAAAGGTTGTCAAATGCAATGTGTGTGAATATGCTGCAGTGAAAAGCATTGTCTTAATCAGTATTTTTGGTAACACTTTATTTGTTACACGTTACATGTACTAACTATAGTAATAACAATAAATTATGCATAATTACATACAACTAACCCTAAACCAAACCTGACCCTATAGTAAGTGCATGTTGTTAATTTATATTATTCAGTACTTAAAGGGTTAGTTCACCCAAAAATGAAAATTATGTCATTAATGACTCACCCTCATGTCGTTCCAAGCCCGTAAGACCTCCGTTCATCTTCGGAACACAGTTTAAGATATTTTAGATTTAGTCCGAGAGCTTTCTGTCCCTCCATTGAAAATGTATGTACGGTATACTGTCCATGTCCAGAAAGGTAATATAGACATCATCAAAGTAGTCCATGTGACTACAGTGGCTCAATCTTAAGTTTATCAAGCGACAAGAATACTTTTTTTGCGCAAAAAGTAAACAAAAATAACAACTTTTGTGTAATAACAACAATGCGTCACACGCATCACACACATGACCAGCGTCGGCCAATAGTGAGCCTACGTGTGAAGTACAACGCAGACGCGCTACGCTATTACACTACGTGAACTCACTCGAGGCCCAGAGAGAAGGAAATGAATAGTGGAATAAAGTTGTTATTTTTGTTTACTTTTTGCGCACAATAAGTATTCTCGTCGCTAAATATCGTCTAAAATATCTTAAATTGTGTTCCGAAAATGAACGGAGGTCTTACGGGCTTGGAATGACATGAGGGTGAGTCATTAATGACATAATTTTCATTTTTGGGTGAACTAACCCTTTAAATGTATAATTACATTGTAACTAATATATAATTAACACCTTAAAATAAAGTGCAACAGTATTTCTGTCTTGTTTTCCGATAAAAATATCTACATAGTACCAAAACCAGATCAATTTACCTGAGAAGAAAAACTGCACTGTTAATATTTAACAGAAAAGGCATAAATGCTGCTGTTAAAACCTAAAAATTGTGCTAACATGCACTAACATGAACCGTGCGCTAACTACTGTAACAAATGTATTGAGCATTGTTAATTAATGCATTAACTAACCTAAACTAATGGGACCATTTTTTTGTACAATGTTACCAATAATATTATGTTTTAAAAGACACACAATACATGTACATAATACTGAAAATGTGTATTATATTTAACAAAGCAATTGTAAGTAAAAGGTATGAATCCCTGTATACTTTATAAGGGAAAGAAGCACTATTCTGGGCTGCGTTTCCCGAAACCTTCTTAACGCTACATCGTTCCTAAGTTACACGTTAAGCTGTAGTGTTTCCCGAAACATTCTTAGTTAAATACCTTCTGTAAGACATACGTTCGGAAGGTTGGTCTGGACCACTAGTCCAGTCATTTTATGAAAAAAGGTTGAACAAATTGCAACAGAAGCAAACTCAACTGATTTTGTATCCTCAATATGTCCTGAGTAAGGAAAAAAAAAGTCCCAAAGAATCCCATTAGGGGAAAGTTTCAAAAAAGACCCAAATATAGGGTAGAAGAAGACCTTTTTCTTACGTGAATAGGGTAAAAATTTTAACCTTTAGAAATCACCATGAAAATTACTGAGTTGATTACTTACATCAAGACAAAGAAAAATTGTATTACAAGTTTTTTTAAATTGTTTGTTAACATGGACAAACGGTGCATAATCTAATTATGTATGTGCTAATTTGCATAAATACCTTCCCACAACAGATCTAAACAGTGGGTCTAGCCAGGTGAAAATGTCTTGTTCAATCTTGTTGACACATACTTGATGTTAAGGTCTGAATGGAACCCATTTAGGCTACCCATGAACATTAATACAAGTACTTTAAACCAGCCTTTAGCCTACACTGATTGTTGTTAGATTTTTAATTATATTATTATATAGGCCTATATTTTATTATTAATTTAATTAAAGAGCGCTTTTAAAGGCCAGTGAAAGCATAGGCTAGGCTACTGTCAGTTAAGTCCTATTATTCCTATTCCTAGTCCTATAATTGTTTCTCATGGGCTCGTACGGTATTTTAAACATTTAAAGGGGTAAGTCGCTGATTTTAGTGCTGTCCGAATCCATAATATCAGTGTTTTTTCTCACCCAACCCGCGTAAAAATCCCTGGCCAAATTAGTAGGCTACCTACTGGTTTTTTTTTTTGACAAACAGGTTGTGTGGTAATTTAATTAGTTTACAAGAAGAGATTCAAAATCCACTGTTTAAATCCTTTTTGATCACTGCCGAGCACCGTACGCAAGACTGAAATGCTGGAACGTATTTACAAGAACAATATTTCACCTCAGTGAACAAAAATGGGAAAGAGAAGAAAGCACGTAAACATTTGAAATGGTTATTATGGCAGCAATATATGATACAATTTAAAAATATGTAGGCTAGGCTATTATAGGCTATTATATTTTGGATTATTTTTTATAATATCTCATGAGTCCTAATAAATGCAATTTCACCTATTTCTGAAGTGCTTCTTTTATAAAGAACCCCGCTTTCTCACATAATGCAGTGAAACAGCCCCTGCACAAGAGAATAATTGATAAGCACCTTCCTATGGTATGGTTCGGGGAACACGCCTAGAAAAGGTATACCTTTAGTTGGTTACACCTGAAAAGTCTTCGTAGCGCGCTAAGAGACAACGTTATCGGGAAACGCAGCCCTGTTTGCTTTTAATTAAATTACATTTAGTGATTGTGTGGCCTTTAGCATGCAGTATTATCAGTATATTTTACAGTTGCAGCAAACTGAACCTCAAAAAGGTTGGTATATTAACATAATATAAGGATTGGTATAGAAAAATGTTCACTCCGAAATCGCTATAGTATCAGCAAGTAACATATTGAATTAAACATGAAATTTTCAAGAACTTAAATTGTATACATATAAAACATACTCCGGTAATCTTTGTTTTATGTACAACTTTGTTTTTTTTTTTGTTTTTTTACTGTGCTTGTACAGATACCAAAATGCTATTCCGTAATGACTGTAACATCACTGTTTTTTATGATTATGAGTTATATGATTAAACCATATGCCAATGAGGTAAGAAAAAAAATTCAAGCACAGCTGCAAGTCACAATATCATAATAGAAAATAAGTTATAATAATAGATATAATAGAATAATAATAGAAAATATATGTTGTTTGAAGGATGTTAAGATATTTTTACTGTAAACAAGACAAAACTGCTGATTAAGAAAGTCATACTCTTTTTTTACAAAATATTAATATAGCATCGGATGTTCACTTGTAACTGTGTTGTTGGCATACAGAAGAGGTGAATCTCACATTTTACTTCTTGCATAGGCTACACAAAGTTGCATTGCTAAAAAAAACTGCACAACCGTTTATCTCCGTAAAAGAACATAACAATTAAACCTAAAAACCAGGCCATCATAAAATAATAATAATAATAATAATAATAATAATAATAATAATGATGATGATGTCTTTTAAAAAGTGTTATAGAGCAAATATTATAGTTGTTGGTATGTGTTAAGGTTTTTTTTTTTTTTTTTTTACAGATCCTGAGGACTGGAGACTGTTGGAAAGTTCCACAGAAGCAGCGTCATAAAAGGGAATGGGTTATACCTGTTAAAAAGATTACAGAAAATGTGGACTACAGCAATGAGCCCTATATCAGCAGGGTAGAAACACCTTACAATACAGCAAATCTCTCCACTCGTTGCACGTACTGCATATTACAATGCCGGCTTCGATAATAATATTCAGTTATTCAAGTTATAATCTGATTCAGTATTCTTACTCAGTAAATCAATTTCTTTATTAAAAGATAAAACTGTCATACAGCCAGTTGTCAGCACTTTCCACGAAACGGGTATACCTTTGATACAATACCTTTATTTTTTAGTGGAAAATGAAACTATACAAACTAAATTATATGACCTGTTTCATTTTCCAATCATTTTAAATTAGGCTTGTTACCAAAATTTGGGACATGTCCAATTATTTTTAATTTTTGCTTATTTTCAAGCAATACGAATTAAATACATATACATTCATATTTGATGTACATATTATATAAAAATATATCTAACAATAAAAAACAGGGTTACAGTGTTGAAAATGTAGTGTAGATTAAGTTATCACTTAATCCAATTTAGTTGGATTAGCCAACTAATGTTGGTTTGAATTTACTTGTTGAATACTTCATTTTGATAGTCCACTTTAGACATTGTACTAACTATAACTCATTTGACATATGACTATCTGAGCTGTATGATGTTTTTGACATATTACAGTTCATAGTACAAAAAAAGTATTTAATAAATTATGAAAACAAGGGGTTAAAGATATTAAAAAGAAATTAAAGAAATTCTTGTTTGATAATTTTAAATTTTTTTGTTGAAGCTTGGTGAATGCAGTCAGGTTTGTTTATAAAGTTTGTGCATTACAGTTTGTGAAAATTGAACTTTACCATTAAACTTTAGAAAATGCCAAACTGATGATATGTTTTGGGTGTTACAATTTTTAGGAATCTTAAATCATGAATGATTTTAATTGTTATTGAATTGTGATTTTAAACTTTCCGGGTTTTAGGACCATCTACACTCATCTTTAGTAACAGTATTCTGACCTGCATTATTGCAATATGATTTTTCTCAGATGCGATCAGACATGGACGTGGAAATGCAGCTGCGCTACACTCTAAGAGGTCCAGGAGCTGACCTGCCCCCTGCTGGTAATTTCATGGTAGACGAGCGCAAAGGGTTGGTTCGCCTCTTACGGCCTCTGGATCGCGAGGAGAAAGAATTCTACACCGTGAGGATAATGAACACACACTATTTAAGATACAAAGCATATATATATAGTACACAGTCATGTATTATGCTTAAGACCGAGACTATAGTTGTCACAATGGCTATCTATATCTCAGTAACTTTCAAGGTTAAAAACTGGATTTGTACTGTATGTTGGTTTCAGATATCTAGCTCAAAACATTTTCTGAAAACTAAATGGTAAAATAACAATATCATCAGATTTTTGCTATAGTTGGTAAAAAAGTTGCTCTTGGTTTCTGAACAAATTCCAGACAGCCTTTTCAAGTTAACAAGAAAGTTCATTTTTTTTCATAAACAAAGTCATATCGTCATAGAAGCCTTGTTTTATTTTTATCTTGTAGCTTATTGGCACTGCATGGTTCTTTAACAACACCATAGCTGAAGATAATATTAAAGTAAACTTCGCCGTGGAGGACCAGAATGATAACCCACCAGTTTTCAACAAGCCAGAACGAACCAGCATTTATGAGGGGTGTCCAGTTGGTGAGCCTGCCATCTGCATTGACATTGTCAACCATTGTCTGATTTTCTGCAATTAGGGATGACCAATCCTTCACCTTAAATATATATATATATATATATATTATTTAATTTTTTTTATTGTTGTGTTCTTTCCAGGAACCTTTGTAACACAAGTTGTGGCCACAGATGCAGATAAGGAAAACACTCTTAACAGTAAGATAGCATACACCTTAATCAAACAAGAGCCAAATAATGGCCAGCTTTTCTTTGCTGTGAATAAAGACAATGGAACAATCTCTGTGAACAACCCAACGCTTGACAGAGAGGTATTTGCTTCAGTTATACTGGTATTTATATGTGTGATTATGTGTCATTTTCTTTTGCCAAAGAGTCATGATGGATTAATTTCCTATTCTGTTAAACAGGAACACAGCTCTTATGTTCTTACGGTGCAAGCTGCTGACATGTATGGAGATCCTCAAGGAAATTCTGCTACAGCTTCTGTAACTATAGACATCCTGGATGTTAATGACAATATTCCTACTTTGGAGAAGGATGAGGTGACTATATGCATTGGCTAATATAAATAGTTAGGAGGTCACAATTCTGACATTAAATAGTGTTGTTTTCTTCATACCCTTGTGAAAAAAGAAGTGCACTTAAATGCATTGAATGTACACTTGTAGTGTACTTCAAACCTTTATAGTATATTTAAAACAAACTGTGCTTGGAGATATAATATTAATACAATAAAATGCCACTTAAGCGTATAAAAAAAAAAAAAAAAGGTACACTATCATCACTATCACATTCGGCCCTAATTATATTTCAAAGACAATTCATAGTTCTCATGTGACACCCTTACATGCACCTGGAGGGCAAAACCAGGTTTTCCTTCATTGCCTGCTAGTTTAGGTTTGTACTAAGCTCTAAAATGTTGTAAGACAGTGATATTAAAAGACCAAATTCAGCATACACCTTATCGATGATGCGTACTATGTACAGGCAAGCAGATGAAACCCAGAATATAAAACACGATGCGCAGTTTCTTGTTAGGTTTTTTTTTAATGCTTAACCATCTAGCGCATTGCATTCATATTCTAAAATGTACTCCTTTTTCTCAAAGGTATTCCTCTTAGACTTTTCATTATTAACTTTAGTATAAGAAAATGTTTAATAATAGATGGTAATGGGAAAGAGTGTGAACTGTTTTTTTTTTTTTTTTCTGGTTTTATAGTTTTCAGCAAGTATTGATGAGAATGTGGCACCCATTGAGGTTTTAAGGATCCAGGCACTGGATATGGATGAAGATAGGACGGACAATTGGTTGGCCGTTTTTGAAATAGTCTCTGGAAACGAGGATGGACATTTCACTATTGAAACTGATCCGAAGACAAATACGGGTATTTTGTATCTGAACAAGGTCAGTGCTTATTTTGTACACAGTTCTAAGAAGTTCATGTGACGGAACCAATGAGATTAAGGCTAAAATGTAGTAAGGGTGTGCTGTTTTAGTGTGATGTACACATCACATGTTATTTACATACAGTATATATTGATTACATGGTTCGTATTGAGTAACCAAATGCATTTCTTTCGGTAGCACTTCATTTTACAGTCCTGCTCCCCATGTACATACAATGTACTTATTATAGTAATTACAATAACTAGGTACTAACCCTGAACCTACCCCTAAAATTAACCTTAAAGGCCCTTGCACACTGAGTCCGAAATTATCGCATGCGTTTTTTCGCTTTCGTGATTCGGTGGCTCTGAATTGTCAAAACACCATTCAAAATGCTTGCTACTGATGCGAAAAACGCAGAAAATCGAACCTGATTCGATTTTTTTTTTGGCGGACGAAAGTTTCAGAGGTAGTGTACAAGCGTGATTGACATAACGTGAGGTCGTATTTATTTTTTTACGTGCAAAAATTTCGGACGCGAATTTCGGACTCAGTATGCAAGGGCCTTAACCCATGTACTTACCTTATATTAGCCAGTACTTTCTTAGGTAAGTACACTGTAAGTACACGTAAGTGCACGTACTGTAAAATAAAGTGCAACCCCTTTTTTCTCTCCTTTAGCCTGTTGACTTCGAGTCAGCATCTGATATGAACCTGAACCTAGTTGTTTCAAACAAAGCTCATCCAGGAGCACCTCTAGGGAGTGGAGCAGGAGCAGCAGGTGCAGCTGGGGCTTCTGGAGCCAGTGGTCAATCTGGGGCTTCTGGAGCCAGTGGTCAATCTGGGGGTTCTGGAGCTAGTGGTCAATCTGGGGCTTCTGGAGCCAGTGGTCAATCTGGGGCTTCTGGAGCCAGTGGTCAATCTGGGGCTTCTGGAGCCAGTGGTCAATCTGGGGCTTCTGGAGCCAGTGGTCAATCTGGAGCTTCTGGAATCGGCGGTTATTCTGTGTTTTATGGAGGAAGCGGTAAACCGGGCTCCAGCGTGTCCAAGCAAAAGCCATACTTAGTGAAGATCAGTGTGAAAAACAAACCAGAACCCCCAAAGTTCCAGCCAAAGGTCAAGCCTATATCTGTATCTGAAAACACCAAAAGTTCTATTCCAAAAGTAATTGACACCTACACTGCTGTAGAAGAAGACACAGGGAAACCAGCAGAAAAAGTCAAGTAAGTGTTCTTCAAGAATTTATTGGTAAAACAACAACAAATCTGTAATCAGGATTGTAAAATTTTTCAACAAAATTATCTGGTTAAATATGCAGTACAGTGCCTGTCCTGCACTAACTTCTAGGGGCCCTAAGCAAAACTTTTTGAAGGGGCCCCCATTGAAACGCGACAATGTCATTGGCTGGCGACAGCCTGAGACGTCACTGCTAGTGCGACTGTGGGTATAAGAGGGTGCCTGTTAGGGCCAAATACCTTATTCGGAAAGGCATGGATAATGGCTTCAAAATATATATATAAGAATAACAAATAATTCTGCCTAATAATATTCGGCTGAGGCTGACACAGTCACTCCTTGTGTTTGCTGGATAAAAGGTAAGTCAGGGGAAAGCATGATATTATACAATAACCTCCAAAATCACTACACAATAATGAGTGTCTGAACTGAATGCAAATCAAACAGTCGTGTCCCGTCTTTGCGTGTTTCTCAGAAACCAAACAAGCTCTGACAAGAGTAGCCTAATAATCAGCTCAGATAAATAGCCTGTACATTTTCTACTACTTGATAGAGAGGGCATTTATGCAGGTGTATTCTTTATAGTTTGTTCAGATTTGCATTTATAAGCTTTTTATAGAGTCAGACTCCTCTTATTTGGGATTAAGTCCTAACATGGGTCCTTATGGGTCCATAAGTCCTTATTTGGGATGATTGTCCTAACATTAGGCAAGGCAAGGCAAGTTTATTTATATAGCACATTTCATACACAATGGCAATTCAAAGTGCTTTACATAGAAGAAATTAAAATAATAAAAAGAAATAAGAATAATTAAAACAGTTTAGAAAAATAAAAAATAAAATACAGTACAAACAGTCGGACGAACATTGGCACAGTGCTCATTCAGTAAATGCATAGTTAAACAGATGTGTTTTGAGTCTGGATTTGAATGTGACTACAGTAGGAGCACATCTGATCTCCTCTGGAAGCTGGTTCCAGCTGCGGCTGGCATAATAGCTAAAAGCAGACTCGCCATGCTTAGAGTGAACCCTTGGTATTTCAAGCTGATATGATCCTAATGATCTGAGTGATCTGTTGGGTTTATATTCAGTGAGCATATCTGCAATGTATTGAGGTCCTCCTAGGCCATTGAATGATTTATATACCAGTAATAATACTTTAAAATCAATCCTAAATTTAACTGGGAGCCAGTGTAAAGACCTGAGGACTGGTGTGATATGTTCATATTTTCTGGTTCTGCTCAGAATCCTGGCGGCAGCGTTCTGTATGAGCTGCAACTGTCTTATGGTCTTTTTGGGAAGGCCAGTGAGGAGTCCATTACAATAATCCACCCTGCTGGTGATGAAAGCATGCACAAGTTTCTCTAGGTCTTGTCTGGAAACAAAGCATCTAATTCTTGCAATATTTTTCAGATGATAGTATGCTGATTTAGTTATTGCTTTGACATGACTACTGAAACTAAGCTCTGACTCTAGTGTCACACCAAGATTCCTGACTTGATTTTTGGTTGTTTGACCCCTAGAGTGAAGGTATGCGTTCACCTTGAGAACTTCATCTTTGTTTCCAAACGCAATGACTTCAGTTTTGTCTTTGTTTAACTGAAGAAAGTTTTGACACATCCAACTGTTGACTTCATCAATGCATTGGCACAGGGAGTCAATGGGGCTATAATCGTTGGGCGATAGGGCTAAGTAGAGCTGTGTGTCGTCTGCATAGCTGTGGTAAGCAATTTGGTTCTTTCTCATTATTTGGCTCATTGGGAGCATATACAGGTTGAACAGGAGTGGCGCAAGAATTGAGCCTTGAGGGACTCCGCATGTCATGGATGTCCACTCAGACTTATGGTCTCCTATACTCACATAATAACCTCTCCCATCTAAGTATGACCTGAACCATTTTAGGACTATCCCAGAAAGCCCCACCCAGTTTTCCAGCCTGTCCAGAAGTATGTTGTGATCGACAGTGTCAAATGCAGCACTGAGGTCGAGTAGTACCAGCACTGATAATTTGCCTGAGTCAGTATTTAAGCGAATATCGTTTATTATCTTTATGAGCGCTGTCTCTGTGCTGTGGTGCGGTCGGAAACCAGATTGAAAATTGTCAAAGTATCCATTCGAGCATAAGAATTTGTTCAGCTGATTGAAGACAACTTTTTCAATGATCTTACCTATGAAAGGAAGATTTGAGATCGGTCTATAGTTGCTTAATATGGTCTTATCCAGATTGCTCTTTTTCAGGAGGGGCTTGACAACTGCAGTTTTTAGGGAGTTTGGAAAACTCCCAGAGAGAAGTGAAGCATTTACCACTTCTAGAAGATCTGCTTCTAAACTGTTTAACACACTTTTGAAAAACGATGTGGGAAGTGTGTCAAGAGCGCAGGTTGATGTTTTAAGGTGCTGTACGGTTTCTTCCAAAATTTTGCCATCAATTTCTTTGAAATCAGACATAGTAACTACTTTCTCAGGTGGTTTGATCTGTCTGACCCCAGCGCAAGACAAGGATGTGCTGATCACCTTTCTGATATTATTGATTTTCTCAGAGAAGAAAGAAGCAAACTCACGGCACTTGCTGTCTGAGAGCATTTCACTGGGAATCTGGCTTGGGGGGTTTGTCAGTCTCTCTACAGTAGCAAAAAGAGTGCGTGTGTTGTTTAAATTGCTGTTTATAATATTTGAGAAGAAAGTCTGTCTAGCTTTGCCTAGTTCCATATTGAAAGCATGAAGGCTGTCTTTGTAGATGTTATAATGGACTACAAGTTTTGTCTTCCGCCACATGCGCTCTGCTTTTCGGCATTGTCTTTTCATATTTTGCACTGCTGTTGAGTTTCTCCAAGGTGCCTTTTGTCTGCTATTCTTCTTCCTGACTTTCACAGGAGCAATATCATCAATTACACCTTTAACTTTTGAGTTAAAAGAATCAAGGAGAAAATCAACAGAGTCTGCAGATATGCTTGGTGTTAAAGATATAGCCTTCATAAATAGGACACTAGTGTTCTCATTTAAGCATCTCTTCTTGACAGACACAGATCTAGCTTCAGTGGCAGGAGAGATCAATATATCAAAGAAAATACAGAAATGATCAGACAGTGCTACATCCTTAATAACAATCGATGAAATGTTTAGACCCTTACTGATAAGTAAATCTAAAGTGTGTCCACGATTGTGTGTGGGTCCATGTACATGCTGAGTCAGATCAAAAGTTTTTAAAACAGTTTTGATTTCTTTTGCCATATTGTTTTCTGCATTATCTATATGGATGTTAAAATCTCCAGCAATGGCAAAACAGTCAAACTCTGAGGTAATTGTTGATAACAGTTCTGTAAAGTCCTCAGCAAAGGCTGGAGAGTATTTTGGAGGCCTGTAAATAATGATGAGTAAAATGCGTGGAGCACCTTTTAACACAATACCCAGATATTCAAAAGACAAGTAATTCCCAAATGATATTTGCTTACATTGATAGATATCTTTAAAAAGAGCAGCTAGACCCCCACCTCTCTTAACAGCTCTGCAGACACTCATAAAAGTAAAGTTAGGAGGGGCTGCTTCATTGAGGATTGTTGCACTGAAGCTGTCTTCTAGCCAGGTTTCATTTAGAAGCATAAAATCCAGGTTGTTTGTGGTTATTAAGTCGTTGACTAGAAGTGATTTATTTTTAAGTGAGCGAATGTTTAAAAGAGCTAACTTAACAGACTTACTTTTCCCCACAGCAATATTAGTTTGTCGTGTAATAGGCACCAGATTAGTTGGGTTTGCTGTACGGCTATTGAAGGCCTTAGACTTTCTATCATGTAATAGAACAGCAATAGAGGAAGATACAGGCACACTGGGTTCCCGCTTGTTTTGTAAACATTTGAGAAAGTTACTGTTATCAAAACGGGGACCCGACACATATCACTGAGAGCTGGTATCAGTTGTTTTTGGTTCACCTCGAGCAGAAGGAGGAGGGTGTGGGCCCTGGCGTTGTGGCAGAGGCCGAAGAGCTCTCACAGGAGGAGGGGGAGGGCGAGCTGGGCCCGCAGGCTTTGGTGGTAGTGGTGCCTGTCTTTTTTTAGTTGGTATCTGGGGGCTTGCAGCAAAAGAGTGGGATAGTCTGGTTCCAGCATGCACCAGTTCTTCCATTTTCTGTGAGAAGCACAGTAATGGCGTTGCAGGGGAGAGGGAGAAAGTGTCTGGTGAAAGGGGCTGTTGCTCTGGTGTTATAGGAGGCTGTAATATGCTGTCCTGGCTTCCCTGGCTGTTTTCCAGGAAGTCGTCCTTGGGTGCTGAATCTTCAAGCAGTTCTGATATGGCTGTCTGTGGTGAGCTCTGTGTGCAGGGCTCAGCTGAGATTGTGTCCGTGAGCAGAGGTTGTTGTGGCGGAGTGGTGTTATCATGTCCATTTTGCTGCTGAAGTGAAGTCCCGTGGTCATTCTTACTGTGTCCAGGTGTGTGTGTGCCGTTCAGATTGAGTGGATTGGCACAAACCGCAGAAGGATGATTTAGGGAGAAGTAGATATTGTCCTTTAACACTCTTGAACCAAGTTTGTTTGGGTGATGGCCATCCCGATGAAACAGTTGTCGTTGACTCCAGAAAAGATTGAAATTGTCAATGAAGTTCACTGCTTTTATATTGCAGGTTTTTTGCAGCCATGTATTTAGCCCAAGCAACCGTGAAAACCTGTTTGTTCCTCTTGCTGGTAGTGGTCCACTGATGAATGTTTGAACTTTCAGTCTTTTAAGTGTTTCAAAAAGTTTATTGAAATCCTTCTTAAGGAGTTCTGACTGCTCTTTATGAATATCATTCTTCCCCACATGTATGATGAGTCGATTAGCAGTCTTATGTTTCATCAGAATGTTCTGAAGTTCCCTGTTTATATCAGAAGTTGTTGCTTGTGGAAGGCAGCACGTAGTTGTATCCCTGTTGCTAATGTTTCTGATTATGGAGTCCCCCACTATCAGAGTCCTGGGCCCGGCTGCGCTCTGAGCTGAGTGCCGCTGTCTGCTCGACCTTGAGCGCCAGTTAGCATCAGTGTTAGCTACTGGCCTATTCAGTCTGTGTTCGATCACATTCATCACATTTGTGGATTCCTCATTTACATTCATTAGTACTTCAAATCTGTTCTCAAGATGTATAGGCAGTGGTAGCAGACCAGTGTTTGCAATCCTTGTCAGAGCTGTATCTGGGGTAGAGGATGCTACTGCGGTAATATGTGATGCTCGTGACAATCTGATGTCTCGAGTGCCTTTGGGTTTAGCTCCCTGTTTGTGCCATCGATTAGTAAGTCGATCGGCTTGTTTCTCTACCTGTCGAGGAGTACTAGTTTCATGGGACTCACCGGTATGCTGAGGGTGTCCATGACGAAGCTCTGTTGTGTGCTCCGTCTGGTTTGGTGGTCCCGTAAGTAACTTTGTTTCTAGAACTGCAATCCTTTGTAAAAGTCTGTGGCAGTTGGTGCAGCAAGTAGATTCCAGAAGAGGCATTTTCTCTTATCCTTGTAGGCAGTTGTGTTTTCCTTTCCCGGAATGTAAGCTGGTCGGGTAAAAGAATTCTCAGTTTTTGTAGTAATCCAAACTTTGTCGTATGAGCACTGTGCTGATTTGCTGAAGTTAAAATTAGATGATAAAAGGAAATAAAATAAAGGAAATAAAATATAGAAAAAATAGGAGATAAAATGTAAAAGCGATAGAGCGATAGAGCAAAACGCGGAGCAGTAAGCAAGAGCGTCCGAACAGTAGCTGAGCAGGAAGTTCAGAGTTCCTCTGGAAATGTATTGTTTAATGCATTTAACATGCTTATTTAACATTGGTGGTGGTTGAGGAGATTCCCCCCTTCTATGTAAAGTGATTTGAGTACCCAGAAAAGCGCTATATAAATGTAACAAATTATTATTATTATTATTATTATTATTATTATTATTATTATTATTATTATGTATTATTACTGTTTTAATTAGAACCTTTTTAATCACGACAAGCTCCTGAGTTGGGACTCGAACTCAAGTCACCCGAAGCACAATCGCATTACACTTCAAAGCATTGCCTATATGAGGCTATTGGCTCAAACAGTTAGAAGATATTTAAATAAATGTTATAATCATAATAAAAATATTATTTAATCAGTTATACAAGGCAAATTTGTTCAGTACTACGAAGAATAAGGATAGGCTGTAAAACCACAGACATAATAAGGGTCTTCTCAAGTAATTGTATGAACTTCCGAGTAAAGCCCCGCCTTCTTCCGGTTTTATCAGTAGACAGATACAGATACGAGTAATTATGAGATTGTTAACAGATACAGATGGCTATGCTGAGCACCCCTAGTGCCTGTAATATATGTCATTAACAACTTTTGTCTGAACTCGAACCCGGACCCGTCCGCATCGGAGGCGGGGGTTGTAACACGGAGGCTAAAGACCGCAGTCTCTAGCGTCAGTCACTAAAGCGCCTCTTGAGATTAGGGGAGTGAGGTTTACACACACAGCTCTCACTGGCCTACGTCTGTTACACAGGCATGGCAACGAGACACCATGGTAACATTTGTAACCTGAGACATTCCCGTTTCGAATGGGAACTCGGCACTGCGCCCTAGGACGCTATGTATACAGACGTTAACTAGGACCCTAGGACGCTAACAAATACCCACACAGGGAATGTGTGCTCTAACAGCTAAGACTCCGTAGAACTAGCTGCCGGAGTCACTATTCCCATTCTATAGGAATGCACCAGAGGCTGTAGGTTACATTATTCCATACGCCCATAGCCCAAGCTGCACGCACAATGACAAGGGAAGTCCCGGCTTACATCCTTCCTGTTTTCCTTGGAGAGCTGAGTAGAAAGTCTCGGCCCACAAGCAGCTCAAGGACTTGGTATTACATATCATGAATACCTAAAGGGAATATGTCCAATGATTAATAGAATATAAATTCTGGCTTGTCACTTCTGGGGGATGTAAAGTATCCAATCTACCACCAGGGAGGCTAACTTTGCTAACTCAGCAGCGAAGGCCTACAACCCGTTTGCACACAGCACCTCCCCATAAGGAGGCCTCCAATGAGAAGGAATTTCTATCAGGCAATAACCTTTCACACCGGATTCTATAGACGGGGACTGGGAGTAGATACTCTGCATAAAAACCCTCTGAGCGAAGGGGAGAACTCTAGCTCAACCTCTAACTGCTGGTGAGCAGATGCCTTAGCATGAAGACTCTCTGGAATGAGGGGAGGCCTAACTACACTCTGTCCACAAACAGTTCACCAAGGAGGCTCACAGAGAGCCATACACACTGGAATCGCCTGTATAGGCAGAGCTCTAACAAGCGGAGGCCTCAGCATAATGACTCTAGAAACAAGAGAAGGCCCAAATACACTCTATGCTATGACAGATCTCTCTAGGAGGCTCAGAGAGAGCCATACAACTCTAGACATTATCCAGGCAAGGCCATGGGGAGTGGAGGTCTCAGCAGGACGACTCTCTAAAATGAGAGGAGGCCTAAAAACATGCTGGCATAAATACCATCTAGCCAAGGAGGCTCAAGAGAGCCATTCACATTGGTACCATCATCTAGACCAGGGGTCGGCAACCTTTTTGTCATAAAGTGCCATTTTTAAGTTTCCGAGTTCATCACTGTGCCACAACACACATTTAGCCTATATATATATATATATATATATATATATATATATATATATATATATATATATATATTATACACACACACACACACACACACACACATTTTACATTTTCATAATAGCTAACACAGAAATAGTACAAAAAATTTAAATATTCTCTTGAAATTTGTTTTAGATTTAGATAGACAAATTACAGTATTTATAACTCCTAACTAGAGATGCACCGATTACAATTTTCTAGGCCGATTCCGATTTCCGATTTTTCATTGAGTTTGACCTGCCGATACCAATTTTAGCCGATTCCTATTTCATTTTACACTTTACAGCACACACAAATATTTATTTTCTATATATATATATTTTTTAATAAAATACCATATCCTTTTACCCAAACTGAATAATAAAAACAAGTTTAAATGGGTACATTTTTTATAAATATTTTTGAGTCTTCATTTTCTTTTCTGACATAACCTAATCCAGTTCATGTTAAAACACACTAGACATTTTGGGCACTTTTGTTTGAAATCATATTTATTTTGTCCATCAAAAGTGGGCTTTCACTTTCATTGAGCGTGAGCAGCGCAGACAAAATAGACTCGGCGGCGAAACCCGCGCTTCACTGCTGCTCACGCGCTGCTCCTGCTCCCGCGTGAATGCACTCATTGATTAACATGCACGCCAAAAAAAATATGCGTGAAACGGCCGTAATTCACGAGGTTTCCTACATGTGCGTTCCGTGTTTTTTTACTATGAGGAATTATTACATCAAAATGTAGATCTGTGTGCAGGTAGACTACTTTATCTGAATGAAATACATACACTTCTCTCGCATTTGCGCGCGTGCCAGCGATTAACCCTCCGCGTGCCAGTGTTGGCACGCGTGCCTTAGGTTGCCTACCCCTGATCTAGACTAAGCTCTAAAGATCAGAAGGATAGCCTCATCAAGGAGGCTCTCGGAGAACCATACAACTCAAACCGGACCTCTGCGGAGCAGAGGCCTTAGCAGGATGGCTGTCTAGAGTGAGAGGAGACCTAGAAACACTCTACCCTAAAGACAGTTTCACCAAGGAGGCTCACAGAGAGCCATATGCATTTCCTTCAACTCTCATCCCTTCCCTGTCACTTATGGTGTTCCGCAGGGTTCTGTTCTTGGCCCCATGCTTTTTCTGATCTATCTTCTCCCCCTTGGTCACATATTCAGGAAACACAACATTAATTTTCATTGCTATGCAGATGACACCCAGCTCTACATCTCCAGTAAACCCGACAGCATACTCCCACCCTCCTCCCTAACCAACTGCCTTCATGAAATAAAGTCCTGGTTCACCTCAAACTTTCTCAAACTTAACAGCAATAAAACTGAACTTCTACTCACTGGCACCAAATCCACCTTAAGTAAAATAAACAATTTCTCAATTTTCATTGACAGCTCCTCCATTTCCCCCTCCCCTCAGGTAAAGAGTCTGGGTGTCATCCTAGACAGCACCCTCAGTTTCAATGCACACATCAATAACATCACTCGTTCAGCCTATTTCTACCTCAGAAAAATCCACCGTCTTCGCCCTGCTCTCACTCCTCTCTCCACTGCCGTTCTTGTCCATAGCCTCATCACTTCCCGAATCGATTACTGTAACTCTCTCCTGTTTGGTCTCCCTCAAAAAACCCTCCATAAACTCCAACTTGTTCAGAATTCTGCCGCACGCATCATCACTCACACACCCTCCATAAAGCACATCACCCCAGTCCTCCAACAGCTCCACTGGCTCCCCATTGTACACCGTATCCACTACAAAATCCTGCTCCTCACTTTCAAAGCCATCCATAACCTCGCCCCTTCATACCTGACTGACCTCATTCATATTGCCACACCAGCCCGCTCTCTCCGCTCCTCCTCCTCCCTCCATCTCATTGTCCCGCCCGCTCGCCTCATCACTATGGGGAGTAGGGCCTTCAGTCGCTCTGCTCCCCAGCTCTGGAACACTCTCCCCCCTGACCTCCGCAACTCCGATTCTCTCAAACACTTCCAATCCACACTCAAAACTCATCTGTTTAGACAAGCCTACTCACTGTGACTACTATTGCATTATCCTCCTGTACTGCTTTTAACTGATGTATTTTAACATGGTTTATGCTAGTTTTTAACATAGTTAGTTTTTAGTTTGTTCTAATGTACCTTTTTGTAAGGCGACCTTGAGTGTCCAGAAAGGCGCCAAATGAATAAAATGTATTATTATTATTATTATTATTATGACGGCCAAACCTGAACCATAGGGAGCAGGTGCTCAATTCTCATCCCTTGAGAGAGAATCAAGCAACAAAGGAGCTTCTCAAAGTAACCTCATCATAAAGAGCGTGTTCAACACCCTCGAGAGCTGAACGTGCTCCACTCAAACGCCATTTTGACTCTATCATTTAATCAAGAATCACGCTAGAACAGTCACAAATGAAAGTTCCTTTGACTCCCTCGAGAGCCTCGTGCTCGTGCAAGAGCTAACTACTATCCGTCAGGTGATAACAAAGAAGTGACCATGTCTCTTTCAGTCAGTCTCGCGAATGCATCACAAAGAGTGCCTCACAATGAGCGCATTCAGCCCCTTTGAGAATTGAATGCACATGCTCCTTACCCAAACATATAAGTCACAAGTCATATGTCCTCAAGTGTCAATACGCTCATATTTCTGAAAACATACTTCCTGAAATGCTTGGCTGAGTATTCCATAGTGACTGCCTTCACACATACACAAATAAATCTTGAAGTCAAAAGAAATTGATGATGTGTACTACAGGCGCCCTCTTATACTCACGGTCGCACCGGTAGTGATGTGTCGGGCTGTTGCCAACCAATGACATTGTCGCGTTTAGACACATGCTTCAGACACCGTTCAGACAGGAGGTGTTCCCCATAGCGTCCTAGGATGCAGTGCGAGTTCCCATTTGAAAGGGAACTACACACAGCTGAAATGATTTTCCAAATGCTTGATTTACTAATGAAACTAAAACATGATAACTATAGCTTACGAAAGCTAAAGCAAACAGACAAAAATACATTGATAATTCTCTAACTTTAGAATAATGGGAATTGTTTTTAAAGCACTTGACAGGACTCACAGGACCGCTTGCATGACTGGACAGGAATGTGTTTATTTCTTATACGTTAAACCACGCACAAAAACGTTTTGATTATTAATTTATACTGGCATAAATACCAAATACCTTAATTTTAAGTGTGTCAAAATAAACTGCAAAATATAGCAGCCACACCATGTATCAAAATAAACTACTGTATTTTTGTATTTTAAAAATACTAAAAAATACTTTTACAGGGGAGCGTGAAATTTCTTTGCATACCTTCCATTAATTGGCCTATTTGATCTATCCCTTCACCATTACACTGACTCAGTTGATTAAGTAAGCAATGTTTGATAGCAACAGCTTTTCTCTGCCCGAGTCATGTAATAAATCTGAAATGTGCAACCAGTTAACAGATCAAATTTTCACATATCCCTGTGATCTCCCAGATGAAGGTTAGTTTTAAAGTAAGCAACCATTTAATGTTTAACAGTTTGCGAATGACACATAATTGTATCCTTATATAGTTAGTTGATGTTTGGTAACGAAGGGCCTACTTTGCATCAACAACACTGACTCAATGACAAACAAGGCATTCATAAGAAGACCAGTCATTCATACTTTATTCTTATTATTTTTCGTGCACAACCGACAAACTTAACTTAAGCTGAAAGTAGCAAGCTAACGTTAACTGTGGGGCTGGTGCTCGGTATAATAGTTTTCAAGATCATTATGTAAATTGCTAAACTATTTAGCCTAGGCTACTAAAACGAACACCAAAACTTAACATGAACTGTTAAAAATAATAGCAATTTATGCAAATGTATGGAAAGCTGGCAGCCAACACGTTTCTTATCTTGACCACCTTCTTCCATATGGATACATTTTCTGTTCTGATCTCAAAAGGTCTGAGCAAACTACTGAGTAGGCACCAATCAGAGGCTGCATTTTTATGATGTCATGTAGACTTCTTACAAAGTATTTTACAGTATTTTAAAAATACAAAAATACAAAACACTCAAGTATTTTGATACAAAATATGAAGCCATTTTCATCAATCCTATCAAATACAAATTACAAAATACTATTTTATATTTGAAATACATATTTGAAATACATGTATCATAAATACTGCCCATCCCTGAGTTGACTAATATGGAACCAGGGGCCAGAGATCTAGACTGGAGTTTTGTTTTTTGTTTTTTGTTTTTTTTTACAAATTTATTGGTTTGTCAAGACTAAATAAGAATTTAAAATGTTACAAAAATACATACTCACATTCTTGGCGCATTCTCTTTTTTCTGCTCCGGACAGATAGCTTCGTTTGGAAGCCATAGCCATATGTCAAGAAGCATATGTCATTATCTGCCACACTGCATGATGTCCAAAACAGTTATTAAATAAATATAAATAATACATTTCTACATGACTCCGCTAAAGTTGAATCCACATTTGTGTTTGTTATAAAAATATGTTTACATTATATAGTGATATGCTACTTAAATAATCTTCGAGAGAAAGGGGGCCCCCTGATGGTTTGGGGGTCCTAAGTGTAGTTTGCGAATAGGGAGGATTGGCACTGATTACACTCAATCAGGTTTGTTAAGAAGCATTATTACACCTTGGTTTTACAAAATGTGATAAACTATTCCTGTAATAAACCCCAAATGTAGCAATCAGGTAATGTTCCATGTTTGTTTATAGATATGCAAAGGCATATGACCCTGACAACTGGATTTCTATTGACGTGGACACTGCTGAGATCAAACTCAACAAGTTACCAGATCGTGAGTCTCCATATGTGGTAAATGGGACCTACTATGCCAAGATCCTCTGCATTACAGATGGTTAGTAGGAACAAAGAGTCAGTACATTATGTTGGGAACCTTTACATTAGCAGTCAAATATTTGGACACACCTACTTTTTTTTTTATTGTTATCGACAATTTAGAGTACAGTCGTCACACTTTACACTCTGTTTAATTTCTCTCAACCAACTTCATGAAGTGTGTCCTGGGTGATTTTTAAACACTAGTATATATTAAAAGAAGATTTAAGAAGGTTAATTGCAACATGTTTTGTGTTTGTTATACATTTTAGAGCTGCACCCTCAGACGTCTACAGGGACTATAGCCTTGCAGGTGGAGGACCTGAATGATAACTGCCCCAAACTCCTTAATAATGTGCAGACTGTCTGCAGTGATACTAGAGTAGTGAATGTCACAGCAGAAGATAATGATTCATATCCCAACGGAGCTCCACTGAAGTTCAATTTGATACAAGAGAAGACAAGGGCCAAATGGAACTTGCAGAGCATAAATGGTAATACCAAACAGAACTACCAATTAATCTCTGTTTTTCGATAATAATATCTTATGAAACATATTCAGATATTCATGTAAATGTCTAATGTAATTTATAGCAACATATAAAGTAGATAATGATTTTTCTTGTTCACTTTTGAGTTGAAAGTAACCTCATAGTCAGGTCTCTAACTGTTTCTCACCTCTTCAGATGTAAGTGCTTCACTGCTCTCTAAAGATGACTTATGGCCTGGCTTTTACGAAGTCACCATGAAGATCAGTGACATGCAAGGACTGGCCTGCCCCGATGAGCAAGTCCTCCATTTAGAAGTTTGTACCTGTTCTGAAGGCATGGTTTGTGGTGCAAAAATGGCAGCAGTACACACTACATCAGCCACTCTTGGAGCGCTAGGAATTAGTTTCCTGATTCTAGGATTCCTCTGCCTAATCTGTGAGCATGGTTTACTTTGCTATGGTCTACTACTGTAAATATAAAGCTTAGTTACCTGTAAAGTTGACAGGCTAAAATGGTCTGGATCAAATTATTTTTGGTAACATTGTAAAATAGTGTTTGTGTTTCTATCTCTGTTTTTTTAGTGGTGCTCATGGTCTTAATAAAATGTGAATGTGGGAGTGTTAGAGGAAATTTTATTGACATGCCATTTGAAACCAAGCAACACCTTATCTCCTATAGCACAGAGGGAAAAGGAGAAGACAAGGTAAAAAAAAGAAAAAAAAATCCCTTCATGATGTCACACAGCTCATAATTATATTCTGAGGGAACAAGTGACAGTGTAAAACACTTTTGTATTATGTGATAATTTCTTCTGTTTCTCTTCCAGGATGTTCTTCTGATGAGCACCCCGCCAAACCTCAACAATGGATGGGGTGATAAAATAGCAATATCCAAAAAACCTTCAGGAATGGTGGAAGCTATAAACTATAAAACCCCAATGGATGACATTAATGTACAGCAATCAAACCAACTCTATAAGGGTTCTAAAATGGTAGGAATGATGCAGGAGAGTGCATTTGGAGGCTTTTACTGTGATACTGACGGAGCAGATATGGAAAACTCTAAAACCAACTTTCTAAAAGAATACTTCACGCAAGTATGTTATTATTATTATTATTATTATGTGTTGTATGGAAGCATTTTGTAACACATAAAGGGATAGTTTATCTAAAAATGTTGTTCCAAAATGTGTATGACTTTCTTTTTTCTGTGGAACACAAAAGAAGATATGTTTAAGATTGTTTAAACTGTTTCCGTCTGTATAATGAAAGTAAATGGAGTCCAAAAAACACTGGATCCCACTGACTTTCATTCCACAGAAGAAAAAGATTTGGAACAACATGAAGATATTTTATGAACACCTCATTCGATTACATTTAAAATGATATTTTCTTTCATTCTTTTGCAGAAATCTATGTATATAAAGTGTGATTCTCCAGAGGAAGGATTGAAGAAGTATGATTATGAGGGTGAAGGATCTGTTGCCGGTTCTGTTGACAGCTGCAGCTACAACGAGTCCAATGATGACCTGGAGTTCTTAAACAACCTGGGTTTAAAGTTCAACACCTTGGCTGAGGTTTGTGGATTTGGACAGACTCAATCTATGTCTCAGGCTGACCCAAATGTTATTGTAAATACTGTAGCGACAACACCAACCACAACTGCATTTACTGGAGTATCTTCCAATCACATGACCAACACTGTCCAACCCAGTCCTGTGGAGATAACTGTCAAGTCACCACTTGTCCAAACCGCACCTAGTCATGGGATGGCCGTACAGGAGCCTATGTACTTCGCATTCGACCAGCCAATGCAAAGCAATGTTTTGTTGTCTGAGGATGGTCTTGGGCAAGGTTTTTACATAAATAATGGCACTCCAGAAGCTAACATACTTCTGACTCAAGGTAATGGCCATGCACTTGCACATTTAGGTAGTGGACAGCAGGGCATCATTGGTGATTCTGTCTTGTACTCTCAAATTGGACCTCAAAATCCAGTCATGATTAATGAATGTTTAGGTGAAGTTAATCCTATGAGAATCCAGAACCTTTCACCAAGTTCAAACTTTGTAATGATGCCACAGCAACAACTAGATGGAACTGGTTCGCTGCAGATGGTTAAAGTACCTGTGGGATCGGTTGTATCAGGAGAGAGCGGGCAGGGTAGAGTAACTCTTATGGATGGTTCAGTCAATGGAAATATGGTATTAGTCAGTGGTCTTGGTCCAAATCATCCCATGAGCCCTCAACCAATTTACCAAGTGAGTTCTCAGGAGTTGAGTGGACCAATACATATGAACCAAAGAATAATTGATGGCTCCGTTTTCAGTGGACCAATACATATGAACCAAAGAATAATTGATGGCTCCGTTTCCAGTGGACCAATACATATGAACCAAAGAGTAATTGATGGCTCTGTTTCCAGTGCACAGAATGATGGACAAGGGACAGTAACAACTCTAGAGAGTCGTGTCAATGGAGGTAATGTTTTAGTAGGAGGCTCTGGAACTCTAGTGAGCATGCCTCAAATTGCAAATATGCTCCTTTCTCAAGTGCGCCAAAAATCAAGTGCTCCTTTCTCAAGTGCTCCAAACATTGTATCAGGAGAAGGTGTAGCGAGCAGACTATTGATTAGTGGTCCTCCTATTGCAGAGGGTCATGTCAATGGAGGTAACTTATTGGTTACAGGACCAGGCCAGTATCCTTTGTCTATGAGTGCAGGTACTACAAGCCTAGTGAGCTTGCCTCACGTTTCTACTGGACAGGTAAATAACAGTCAGCTATTAGTAAGTGGTCGCTTCTCAAATGTTCAGAACATTGTATCAGGGGAAAGTGGACAGAGTAGACCATTGGTTAATGGTCCCTCTATTCTAGATAGTCCCATTCAGCGTCCACTTGCCAGGAGTCCAGGAGCACTTAGTCCTGTAGGATTGCCTCAGGTAGCAAACAGACAGTTATTCCGCTCTGCAGTGTCCAGAGTTCTGACTTAATTGGTTATGACACGATCCACAAGATCCAAAGGACATGTAACAAAATGGGCACCTGAATGTTTAGGAGGGATCAATTCCCAATTTTAATACCATTAAATACCATCATTCTCACGGTGGAATTGCTAACAGAGAAACAGAGAAACTATTTTAGGCATCAGATGAATTAGAAGTATTCAATATTATAATGACAACACGTGGTCATGAGCATTTTTGAGAATTCAACATTTTTGCAGTGTGTTTTGAACATGTTTAAAGGCCAATAATGTTAATAAATAATGTTTTACAAAGGGATAAGGTATTTTACAGAGTAGACTTTAAAGGACAGGTTAGCACATTAGACATTTTATAAAGCAATTAATAACTTGATTAACAATAAATAATTAAATATTTATTATGTAGCCATTTCTTATGTCTGATTATGTAGCATTTAAATGTATTGTAAAGTTTTTTTTTTTCATAAATTGAATAATCAAATGATTTGAATCACTGGAATATGAATATTTATGTTGACTGATTTAAAATTGTTGATTATTATTAGTCAGTCAGTTCAGACAGTGATATGATTCCATGATTTCATAGCCTAATTGCATTACTATAAACAGAGGGGAGGAGTCAAAGTTATGTCCTATGGAAATCATACCACAGATACTATTGTATTTTAAAATAATTGTTTCTCTTGGGATTTTTGTTGGCGAAACTACGACTGTGGTTTAATAGACTGTGATAAACAGTGAAGTTAAGTTGTTGGCAAGATGGCCATTCATTGTTTTTAAACACAGTGTTGTCTTGAGCATGTTAATAATGTATCTTATTTTTCAGTAGCTTGAAAAAGCTGCCCTTAACAATGAATTCCAATCATTACTGAATGTTGAATGTACATTATAACTATTCAAGTTTATTAGTATAGCACTTTTCACAATGCATAATTGTTTCCTATTATGTGTGTTTTGCATTGGATATGCATTTGGAAGCTGTTACCTCTATTGTTACTACTGCACCAATATAAAAGCAATGAATAAATAAATATATATATATATATACACATATATGGCTAGAGTTATATTTTGTGATTCACACCATCTAGTGGCATGAAACTGTGTTGATGTTTTTACCACACTGGTCGTCGGGTGTTTCCTTTTGGTTGATATTTTCCCTGGGGCAGACTGCATTTTGGTGAAAGGCGTAGTAGCACATGAACTTGTAGTGCAGGTGAATTATCAAAGTTCTTTGAAGTATTGCCAGTCTGTTTAGTGTAACCAAAACCTATTTAAACTCTTAAGCTACATTCACGAGTTCATTTGCCCATATAATATTTAAGCTTATAAGGTTAAGCGCATTTGGCTTGTTGTCCTCAGTGGAGGGGCTCGAGGAAGCAGCTTCAACTCTAGCTTAGATATACCCCCCAGTTGGACTACTAATGCTAGGATGATGAGTATGGTAGCAAGATGCCTAAATTATGTTAGTGGAGTTGGGGAGGTGGAGGGATGCCAAAACAGCTGATGCCAGAGCAAGGTGAACGGCTGCTTATATGCTCCGGCAGTTATTTGAAAGATTAGATGAGTTCACTCCTCCCGAAATTACGTTGTGAACTTCACTTATATTAAAATATCAAACCAAGTCCAATTTGGTTTAAAGAAATAGAGTTCAAGCCATTTTCAAGCAAAACATTTCACAAAAAGTGGTTTGTCAGATTTCAAATGATAAAACAATGCTCAATACTAAAGTATTGTGACACTTTGTGATTTTTTTTTTTTTTTTTTTTTTTACATTTGTAAATGTTTGTAGTTAATGTGAAGAACTACACTTTTACTCTGCTGCTATGTAAGCTTGAGGAGAACTGACTTCATCCAGCCACAAAAAAAAATCACCTTGCTTAAAAGTCATAGAAAAATTACTCAGAAAAACTTAGAAACATTTGGTTTGATATCTTGCTACCAATGCCATGAAATTCCTTTTTTGGGAGACCATTACATGTTTCACAACCTCACATTCAGCACTGTATCTCATAGTCACTGTATCTTTTTACAGTTTAAATATGTTGAATTAGCTTCTTTCATACACAATGTGAATAAACGTGAAGGGTGGATGAGAGAGAGAGGTTGTAGGGGGCTCCTCCACATCAGAAAACTCTCACGCTTGGGTGTGTACAAGAGAAAGTTCTGTTTCAGACGCCCCACCCAAAAAGTGATCAGTAACCTGCCCAACCCCCCATGCCCCCTCTCCCCCTCCTCCTCCTCCCCCTCCTCAAATCCTCTACACAAGCATAGCTCTGATCAACAGCTCAGGACTGAAAGAGAAGAAGGACTGGAGAAGATACCAGAAACAAGGACTGACCGCTTACATCTGATCTACAGCTGTCATGTCTCCCATTTGGCTTGGACGAATATGTTTGGTCCTGCTGCTATGCAGGATTGTGGTGAGTGACACTGAACCAACAGGTGTTTTGGCATCAAATAAAAATTTTTACTCATTTAAACAAATGTAATTATTACAGATAATGTTATTTGTTAGCATACGTGTATAGTATGTTAACAATAAAAGTGCAGTATCTTTAATCAACAAACACACTTGCTGCTCTTGATCATTCTAACTTGTAAAACTGTTTTTCTTGAAACTGTTTCCAAAAAAAAAAAATAGCCTATATATTTTTTTCAAAGCTTTTGTATGGGATTATACCTTGTTAAATGGATAGATTTTGTCTGATCAGTTCTAAAAAGACAAGTCATATATTGATATATTCCTTTATATATAAAGTAGCAATTACATTATACATTACAAAATCATGATAGTCACTAATTGTTGTGGCCTATTGTCATCTTAACCACTGGCAGTGAGAGGTAACTACCACTCATCATGGTTAATATAAAAAAAATGCCTGTGGGGAGCATAGTCTCAAGTTTAAACTTGCACTCTTTGCTACAGCAGCAGATTCTTACAATAGACAAAAAGTGAGAGAGGCATTGCTGTCACCTCCGCAAGTATGTGTACTCAGTTTACTGTAAAGAGGACAGATTTACAGTACATATGTGTGTGAGTGTGTGTGTGTTATATATATATGTTGCCATGGCCAGTAATAAATAATTCACAAAAAGCATTTACAAGCCTGGAGAGAAAGATCAATGCTTTCACAGAATGCACACTAGTGCTCCAATAGTCCATAATACATTTTTGTTAGTGTTCACACACTTGAAAATAGCATTTGGATCTATTTTTATTAACATTAGTTGCCAACCATACACATTTGAAATAGATCAAATTGACATGACTTGTGATGAAATAGTCACTAAAATGTATTAAGAAAAATTCCCAACGATCTTCACTTGAATAGTGGGATTAGATATTCTTTACCTAATGACCAGACAATTTTAGTCTAGTGCAGATAAATAATACATTTTTCATTTATGTAAAAAATAAATAATACTGAATGTATGGTAAACAAAGGAACGTCAGTGCATTGGATATGTACTTAATGTCATACATTCTGAAAAAATATAAAAAAATGTAGGCATCAAGAGCCAACAGCAGATCTAATCGAAGGAAACGAGAGTGGATTCTTCCACCAACAAGACTGTATGAGAATGTTGACTACAGAAAAGAGGAGTATGTGGCAAAAGTAAGTATTTTACATGTTCTACTTTTTTCTTCTCTTTTTTTTTCTGTACACAACCCAAAGACATATTTTGCTTGCATTGGGTGGTGCTTGAGATCTGGTTCTACTGGTTCTTAAAGCTTTCAAGCTGTTTCAAGCTGCCCTACTCCCCACTCATACCACTCAGTATATCCTTCTGAGTCCCAGCAAAACAAAAGCTGAAAGCATTTAAAAAATATATATATTTTAGTTATATTTTTTTATATTTGCATACACTTGAATTAAAAGTGCATTCATACAGGGCCGTCGCCAGAACATAAACCCCCGGTTTCACAGAACTCCATTCTTGTTGATGTTGTTGGTCGAAGCCGCGTAAGGCGTTTTGCTTGATACAAACTGTTGCATGTCACCAACAAAATTAGATTTTGAGATTGTATGCATTATGCAATGTACGGACGCACAAAGGAATCACATATGACACAAACCTACGGTACTGTTTACTTATATCTATACATTACGCTACAAACAAATTTGTTTTTAGAGTTTACACAGGGAAATTATTATTATTATTTTTTATAAGATAAGTCGATCACGGACAATTGCACGACATGATTCAGTATATGGCACTTCTCATTCATTTCTATGCTATCTGCAAACAGTGATTGACTGTCAAACAATTATGTACAAAATTCGAAAGCGGCTGTAATGTGATTGGTTATCAACCCAAACAGCAACATATTGTCGACCCAGATCCGGTCTACATCTGGTACGCGTGGAATCCACATGCCAGAAGTGGCCCGGATCTGTGCCTTCACTAATTTGCTGCATGGGCAAGGCACACGTTATCCAAGTTTGCAGTTCGATTTCTCCAACGGTAGATCGAGCCAAGGACCCTCGTATCTTCCAATAATAAGACCATCTCTGGCTGCGCAGACTGATCGGTGAATGACATCAAACTACCGCAAGAACTGTTAGAGAGCAGACACTGAGACACAGAGTACTTTGCTTTGATGTCATACATTGATCGGTCTGCGCAGCGCCACTTCAAGTGGAACATAATGGGGCTGCTTTTGAGTCCAATTTTGTATGCCCTTCCTTCACTAACTTCCCTCCATCTTGTTCACACGGATGTATGTCATTGCCTACATTTCACGAGTACCCACTACTGGTGTAATCCTTGCAATGTGTTTAAATGGAACACTAAGCCCTGATCAATTGGAATCCGATATGAAGCTGTACTGTTTTATAGCCTAGTGTTTTTGTTTGTTTTTCTGCATAGGCCTGCATGTATGCTTGTGCTGTTTTTATATAAACAAGTAGCCTATTAAATATGTATAATTTATATAAACTATAAAATATTAAAAATCTACAAACGAAAATGATAACAATACAATAAACTATTACTGTGTACAAAACAGTCAGCTTAAGGTAACTAGGCTACTAATAAAATGCGGTAAATTAAGCGTGATCCGCTGTGATTTCACAATCATGTTGCATTACGGTCAGATCTGCCTGAACTGTAGGCTACATATTCAGTAGACTTGCTCCCTCGATCAAAATGAGGGTCTACTTCGCTCATCCACTTGACGAAGTTAAACGCACTCCAAAATGGTGGTCGGCATTCCCCCGAGGGAAGTGTTTCGGAAGTTTGCGTGCATAGGGGAAAGTGGGGTGAGTTGTGCCAGTTTTTACTCAAAGTGACTTTAAAGTGAGGCCATGGCAGTAATGCCTTCAACTTAAGGATGTACATATATTTCAGGATGTGGTGCATCCCTGAGAACAATAACTTTGGATCTGAAATAAATTGTTTCAGAAATATAGCTTTTGGGAAAAAAGTGGTCTCATGGCACAACTTGCCCCTGGTGCGGGGGAAGTTGTGCCTTTGGGGGAATACATTGGGGTAAATTGTGCCAGTGATTTCTGAAGTAAAACAGAACATTTTAATGTTATGAACCGTAATGCTGTATGAAAGCAAGACAAATTCAATACAAAATTACTCATTTAAGGTTTATTTAGATATTGTCACCCTGGAATACCATAGCATGCGTTTTTCCTACTATGGTCAATTGCATAGGGATTTTGTATTGAACATAACTCTGGATCACAGTGTCATAGAGACAAGGGGGCGGGCTCATTTTACTCAGACGACCAATTAGTCTCTCAGGATCATTGTGAAGCTATCAAGCTACGCCCTAGCAACCATTTAGAGCACCATAGCAACACAATATGTGATATTTGTGACTCATTTCAGGCAAAAAGGCTTTGGCAATAGATGTCTGTTGACATAGCGCTGTCTGTCAATTATGTAACATATAAGAATAAAGTGACTAGGCTAATTTCTAAACATACTATTGTGACATAGGCCACTTAAAAACGGAATAAAACTTCTCTTTAATAACATAGTGCAAACTCAACAAATAAAGTAAACAAATAGCAGGCAGGCCTAAGTCAAACAATGATGAGGCATTCCCATCTCCTTACTTCTCAAGATTATCCCCTATGTGAGTATGTAGGTCTAGGTGGTCTGGATCTGGCACAACTTAACACAGGCCCTTTGGCACAAATCACCCCAGACCCACAAGTTTGAAAAACTAGCATGATCCAGCAGTTAAGAGCTAACATCATGCTAACTGTATAGACTCATTGTGTAGCCTACTAAAGCACTAAAACATGTATGAAATGTTTTCAAATTTGTCTATAATTGTTCAGACACTACAATCAAAAAACCTTAATCATAGAAATTTTACTTTGAAAGGGAAAAAACTGTTTTTTGCACTAAAATGTGCTTAACTCTCATGCCTTTTGCTTTTCAAAATTATGTGGTCACATGACCAATTTCTTCTATGGTTTTCCAGAAACAAGGGGTGGAACTACTTCCCCCCTGGCACAAATCACCCCACTCTCCCCTAAGCCCGATTCAGACGGCATTAGTTTAACAAGGGTAGATGGAGTAATATAATTTTATCACAGGATGTCTGTAATATTAATGGCCAATTCGCACGGGACAATTAAGATATCTCAGTAAAACTAGCAGAAGTGGGAGGAGTAACTCGATTTATGCACCGGCATCACCCTGTCTTCATGTGCATATTACGTGCTTACATCATGTGCGTAAATTATAACCTATATTTATAAAACAGTTAGGTCCGGTCGAACAACGTTTTAATAAAATTCTGATTGGATTATGTTGGTAATAGGCACTTAACGCAAAAAGAAGTTTCTTGCCTCTAATGCATACGTGCTTTCGACCTTCTCTTTGATCTTAATGGCATGTGGAAAACACTTGAGTTTTGCCACAGATTTGTCCCACTGTCTAACTGAATGCTTTTTCAAGCGCCTCCATACTAGAAAAAATAAAAACTTTAAAACAGGAAATGACGGAATATTGACATATATACAGCGGGTCTATTCGTGCAGGATTAGTATTACATGAGGCCATTTTTCCGGACCTTTTTAAAGAAGGTAAAAGTCGGCGTAATCTTATACTGACATTGTCCGTAATGATTAGGCCTACTGAGATGGCACATTCGGACAGGACTAAAATCACTGAGAAGCTCTGGAAATAATTACTTTACCCCACCACTCCACGTTAAACTAGTCCCGTCCGAATAGAGCTAAAAATTGGAGTTAAACGCACCCCTAGTTTCAGGTTGTCCTGCCCTCCCGCCATTAAACACGTCATCAGAGAAGAGATGACGCTGCAAGAGGGAGGGAAGTTATTTTAATTAAAGGTTATGAGGGCACATGAATAATACTTTTTTTTTAAAGATGTGCAAAAATAAAAAAATTTTAATAAATACAGCAATTTTGTCTATTTTGATTTTTGCTAATGTGACCATTTTTACAGTCACACATTTTAATACTCAGTATTCACGATCTTGATCTTTTTTTTTAGATCCGGTCTGATAAAGATATTAACTGGCAGATGGTGCAATATGGACTATCAGGTCATGGTGCTGACAAGGCACCATATCATTTGTTTGTAATCAATCCTGAGAATGGCTTTGTTAGGGTCACCGGTCTGCTGGACAGAGAGAAAACATCCTTATACAATGTGAGTTGTGCCCCAGGTTTGGGTAATTAATTTCATGAAATGATGATTGACATAATGACTGCAATATGAGTCCTTAAAAAACACATATTTTCTTATTTTTCTCTTATATAGCTGACTGGCATAGCAAGATTTCGTAACGGATCAATAGCTGAAGAAAACATTGAGCTGAAGATTAAAGTTGAGGATAAGAATGATAACACACCCATAATCAAATTACAAAGGGGATCTGTGAAGGAAAGCAGCAAGATTGGTGGGTTGTGTTACCACATCATTTTTACTTTTTTTCTAATCAACTGTAGCAGTTTCCCAACTTTCTTAACTACACACAGCTTTCTCTGTTCTACAGGCTAAAAGGTTATAAATTAAAAACATAATATTTTATACATAGGTTAGCCTAAAATAGCACACTTTTTGATGATGTTTATATGTTACTGCTTCAATAATAACTGTTTTAAGCGAGTCTCATTGTGTTTTAACATTATCATACACCCCCCCTAAATACTTAACATAAATGACACTTTTTTGTCAACGATCTTATGAAACTACAGGAACACCTGTCATGCAGATAACAGCTACTGATGCGGACGAGCCAGGCACTATCAATTCCAAGATAGCATACAGTATAATAAATCAAACACCAGCGGAATCCAAATGTATGTTCTCCATTGATAAAGCAACCGGGAAAGTCTATGTGAAGGAGAAAACCCTGGATCGAGAGGTAACTGATATGAAAACTGGCACTGCATAACATTGAAACTGCATGATCATTTAAATTCTGGTTTTTGGCCAATTCTCTTTTACAGAGACAAGACACATATACTTTAATAGTTCAGGGAGTTGATATGAATGGAGCTCCATCTGGCAACACAGGAACAGGCACTGTGCAAATTCATATTTTGGACATAAACGACAATGTTCCCACTCTTGAGAAAGAAAATGTAAGATCTTAAAATAACCTTGCCTGCAAGCTGTGAAACATAAATGTTTTATTTAAAAAAAAAATGTGTGCTATAGTATCAGTTAGTGTCTTTCCTCTGTTAGTATTCAGGCAGTGTTGATGAAGGTGTGACTGATGTGGTTGTCATGAGAATTAAAGCCCTGGACAAAGATCTGAAATTCACTGATAACTGGCTGGCAGTGTTTGATATTCATAAAGGAAATGAAGACGATCTCTTCACTATTGAAACAGACCCTAAAACGAATGAGGGAATTCTAAAACTTGTCAAGGTAAATTATTTTTCTTTACTTTTCATATTATACGATTTGTTGAGGGGTCAATGACTTGTTTGTTTTGTGCTAGCTCTTAATTCATCGAAAAATACATTACAAATGCAATTCATACATTAGTTCAATACACCTCTTCTGATAATAATGCTTTAAATTATTTTATTATTATTATTATTATTATGATTATTATGGTATTATTATGATTATTATTAAGTTAAAACATGTCAGGGTGGTACAACTGTCCTGATATCATAATAAAAAATAATAATAAAAAAAATATATAAAAATATATACAGTATATATATATATACACTCACCTAAAGGATTATTAGGAACACCTGTTCAATTTCTCATTAATGCAATTATCTAGTCAACCAATCACATGGCAGTTGCTTCAATGCATTTAGGGGTGTGGTCCTGGTCAAACACAGTATTAGTATGGTGTTCCTAATAATCCTTTAGGTGAGTGTATATATATATATATCTTAAAAAAGTTACCATCACATATCTAAGGAAAATATGTTTATAAAAATATACATTTTCTTGTTATACCACGCAAGTCATTAAATTGAACCTTTTCTTCAAATTTGTGTACAAGTTTTTCAAAACCATTTTCAAGTTTTTTAAGAACTTGGCACATACATTTTAAACTAGATTTTAAAAAGATTGTTATTTTTCTTGTATGTCATCAGCGTTGAGACATATCATATTTATATATCCTTTTTTCTTGTCCATGTCTACATCTGAAGCCTGTTGATTTTGAAAAGATCAAAGAATTGGACCTCAGCTTGGTTATATCAAATGTTGCTCCTTTTATAAACGGAAGCGCTTTAGAGCTGGACGTTAATCTGGACAGGGATGGAGTAGGACCTGGAGCGGGCATGGGAGCAGGAGCAGGAGCAGGTGCAGGTGCAGGGGCCGGGATGGGAACAGGATTGGGAGTGGGGTTAGATGTGGGAGTAGGTGCTGGACTGGATGCTGGACTGGATGCTGGACTGGATGCAGGACTGGATGCAGGAGTGGATTTGGGTGCTGGATTGGATGTAGATGCTGGACTGGATTCTGGATTGGGTCTGGGTGCTGGAGTGGACGTTGGAGTGGATGCAGGTGGTAATACTGGACTTAAACCTGATGGTAAGCCTGGAGTTAAGCCTGGAGCCAAACCTGGCCCCTCACCTGGTGTCAAGCCTGGATCTAAACCAGGAACAAAACCTGGCACTAAACCTTCTGGCAAACCTGGATCTGAGCCAGCTGGGAAAGGTTACCCAGTTAAGATCAGTGTAAACAACCTACCTGATGGCCCTAGCTTCTCACCTTCTTTAAAAGACTTCCCAGTGTCAGAAGATCCAGAAAATGAAGATTTCCCAATAGTGCTGGGCACCTTCGCTGCTTTGGATGGTGATACTGGAGAACCAGCTGAAAATGTGAGGTGAGCTTTGATACCAAGTTCACAAAGTAATGAATTGTATTATAAAGTGTACAGCTAGTTGTTATATTAATATTAATTATATTATTTTTAATATTAAAATTACTTTTTAATATTGAATTATAGTCATTGATTAGATTTGTAAATAATGATATATTATCGATTTATATCATTGTTATTATTGATGCATATTATCAAATGCAGTACTGTTGTTTATATGGGGGCCTAATAATCTTTGATCCACTATGTTCATGTCATTGTTTTGTCATTAATTGAATACCAGGTATGCTAAAGGTCATGATCCTGATAACTGGTTAACTATTGATGAGGAAACTGCTGAGATTAAACTGACGAAGGTTCCTGATCGAGAATCAAAGTTTTTGGTAAATGGAACCTACTTCGCAAAGATTATCTGCATGACTCAAGGCAAGCATCTTTTTTCATAGGTTATTTGCATAGGATATTTTTTCAAAGACTTAGGATAAGGGTTAGCCTACTGAGGTCGAAAAAAAAATGCTGAAATGCTTTTGACCTCCAACCTTGTCAGGAAGCCAAGTATTTATGTTCAAAAAAGCAGAGAACCTGTTAAACTACTTTTTCGAAAGAATGTCGGAAAGTGTTCGGACTGCAAGTCCAGAATGGGTGGGTTTGTAATACTGAAGGCTGTTAAATGGGTATTTTTCTTTCAACATTTTTAGATGTGCCATCTAAGACAGCTACTGGGACAATAGCATTAAAGGTGGAGGACTCAAATGACCACTGCCCCACACTGACCAGCACCTATCATCAAACTTGCGATAATAATAAAGTGATAAATGTCACGGCTTTCGATGAGGACGCTGATCCAAACGGTGCACCTTACCAGTTTGTTCTGATAGAAGAGGAGAGTGTGGGAAAATGGGAGATGGTGCCTATAAACGGTAAAGACAAAGCAGGTTTAGTTACTTAAAACACACTAGACTAGACAAACTCGAATGCAGTTTATACGAGTTACCAGAGTGTAATTATCTCTTATTTGTAGGAACAACTGTGAGCTTTCATGCACAGGAGGCTTTGTGGCGAGGCATCTATGAGCTGACAGTGAAGATCTCTGATGCTCAGGGTCTGTCCTGTCCAGACAGTCAAAAGTTTGAGGTAGAAGTGTGCACCTGTGAGAAAAAGGGCTCATGTGGACCGAGGCTAGCCGCACAACGTGGCTTCCCGTTGAAAATAGGTGCACCAGCCATTGGCTTGTTCCTCAGCGGCGCAGCTTTGCTCCTGTGTGAGTTATCCGTGGACTGTGCGCAACACATTTGTACAGCTTGTCATCCTTATAGAGATTATAATACAAACTCTGTGTTGCTTGCATTTTCAGTGGTACCTTTCTTACTGATCTTCTGTCAGTGTGGGACCTTGAGCAAGTTCACAGATTTGCCCTTTGAAGCTAAAGAACATCTTATTTCATATCACACTGAAGGCATAGGGGAGGACAAGGTAAGAAAAAGCAATTAACTCAGATGCAAATATAAAATTAGAACTTGAGTTTATATCATAAAACACAGTTTACAACATGTGGACATGATTTTGTATATAGGAGGTTCCTCTTCTCAGCAGCCCTGTTGCTACAATAGACCAAAAACAACTGTTCCAGGATGTCAAGGTTTCCAAAACTGTATCCACAATGGCCTTTCAAGCTAGTGTTGCTAATGACAGCAGAAAGTTCAACCATGAAATAAACGATGGGTTTACAGAAACTGACAGCAGGTTTCAGTACCGGAAAAACACCCTTTCAAAGGCCAACCAGCGCAACAGTGATCTCTATTCTGCATCATTCGTACATGAAAAACAGGACATTTATGTGGATATGGCAGTTGGAGATGAATTCCTGAATGAATACTTCTCTCAGGTATGAGGTTATATCAGTTTGTAGCATCTTATTCAAATTTAAATGAATGTAATTACAATTGTGATCATGATTTCGCTGCATAGCGTTTGTATGACTATTCTGTGGAAAATAAGTGAATTTTTTAAAGAATACCTTGGCAAATTTTTTTAACATAATGAAAGTGAATGAGGACTAGGGCTGTCAAGCTTCAAAATGGCAAATCATACATCATAAAAGTATCATAAAAAGGGTCCATATGACTATGTTCCATGTATTATTATTTACTTAGCATCTTGACATCCGTCCTAGGCATGTTTATGAATGAAGTAGCAATGTCCGTGTAACAGAGTTCGTTGATAAGGGAAGAAGGAGGCAGGAACCGGCGAACGATCAAACATAAACTTTCATCACAAAATAAACAAACACAAAACGAAAGTAAAGCAATAGTCCAGGTCTGGTCCTCTCTCGTCGCTCCTCCTTTTATGCTTCCTAAGCTCCTCCAAGAGAAACTCAAAAACAGTGCGGATTATCAATCGCTCCACCGACCTCACCCCGTTTTAACAGTCCTGCTTGCCACAGTCCGATTCATGATAAAATCATACTTTTTGAGTAAAACCTTTTCAATTAATCAGTTGACCCAATTGACCAAGCAAGTCGGAATGATTAATTCTTAGTTGGTTTTAAGTCAACTCACTGAATCAGTGATTTCATGGCAGCATTTGGCTCAGAAGGTTATCTACATTCATTCGTGTGACTTTGAAAAACTTGGAATATAAGTTATTTTAACCATTTTTGCAACAATTTTATAGCGCTTTTACAATCTTTTTGCAGTTTGACAACCCCAGCCTCATTTACTTATATTATATTGAAAAGAGTGGTCAAAATATTCTTCAAACATGCACTTTTTGTGTTTGGAATGACATAAAGGGTAAATAAATGATGGCAGAATTTTCTTTTCTTTTCTTTATTGCAGAAAGCAAGCTGTGCTGCAGCGAACCCTGCCCCGACAGACGGTCTTCTGGATTACAAGTACGAGGGTCAAGGCACCCCTGCTGGCTCTGTTGGATGTTGCAGCCTCCTTGAGTCTGACGATGACCTGGAGTTCCTTAACAATCTGGGGTCAAAGTTCCTTACATTAGCGGATATATGCCATCCTCCAAAGCCTTGCTTACCCCCTCCCAAAACTGAGCAAGTAGTCAAATCGGATGAAACCAGCTACAAAAGCGAGAGCACTGTCAGCACTAGCACCATCCAGGTTACCAAAAAGACTCAACCTCCACAACAGGTACAACAAAGCTCCGTTACCAGAGTTGAGACGGTTAATAAATCAGCCATGCTTCCAAGTGCCAAAGCAAGCCAGACACTATTCGTGCAACAGCAGCCTGTATTCTACCTGGTGGAGCAGCAAATACCAAACACAGTTTTTGTTGAGAGTCCCACTCAGGGTTTGTATGTAATAGATGGCAACCATGGGACGGAAGGTTTGATACTCCAAGGCAGAAACGTTTCAAAGACGACTCTGAGCCAAGGACAACAGGCAATGTATGTGATAAATGGAGCCCCTGTAGATGCTCATCAGCTGATTCAGTTGCAAACGGAAGTACAGGAACATGAGGCAGTGCTGGGATTTAGCCCCGTCTCATCTCCCATCGGAGCGCCTGGAGGTGTACTGCTAATGGAGACCCATTTTCACGAGAAAGCAGTGCAAAGGGAAACCAGAAGACCACCATTGTTGCTTGCTGATGTTCCAGCATTGGCCAAAAAAACATAAAAAGAAAACACCATCTGAGCTGCTAGGTACTAAGTAGTGGAGGCCAAACTAAAAGATACTGCGTCATCTAAATAGATATAAGGGACATCCAATAAGACAAGCATCTATGACAGAGTCCAAAATTAAGCCCCATTCGAGAAAAATTGGTCAAGTTGGAGTATAGTGCTGTGGCTATAAATATTTTGCCAGATTTCACAAAGATAGATAGATAGATAGATAGATAGATAGATAGATAGATAGATAGATAGATAGATAGATAGATAGATAGATAGATAGATAGATAGATAGATAGATAGATAGATAGATAGATAGATAGATAGATAGATGGAATTTTGTAAAAGATTAGATCACTTAGATCAAGTGACATTTAAAGGTATAGTGGAGGATCTTTACGAATTTTAGATAAGACCCGCCCTCTCCACTTTTTGAATAAGTTTGATTGATTCACCAGAATGATTGACAATTAGGAGGACCAATAGTATAGGTGATCCACCCGGAAGTAAAAAATCCTCCGCTATAGAGCTGGTAAGTCCCGCCCCTTCCGTAAAACCCTGCTGGACCTCTAGGTTGAAAAATCGTCAATGCAAGTGAATGGGAGAAAATAATTATTTTCTGGTCCCGTTTGAATTTTGCCATGAATGTGAACATATGTTGTCTGTGAATTTTTAATATAATGTTTCGTGTAAAGAATGCTACAATTTAGCTGGTAGAAGTTTGATACGGTTAGACTTTGTGTGAGAGCACTTTGTGGACTACAACTCTTCGCTGCTTTCAGACGGGAATCTGAAGAAAGAACAGCCCATCTGGTTTGAATGTTGACATTTGGGTACAAAACACACAGGCATCTCGATCTGTCTCCATAGATTATCGCAGCATTAGCACCGTGATTTGACAAGTGGAGGGAAATGTGTTATGGGGTGACGTCACATAGGCGACATGTAGTCTTTCTCGTTATGTCTTTTCCACAACTGCTAGCCAAAGAATCGTACAATATACGGTCAAACTCGTAACATGAAACATTATATAAAAAATTAACATACAACATATGTTCACATTCATGGCACAATTCAAACGGGATCAGAAAATAATTATTTTCTCCCATTCACTTGCATTGACGATTTTTCAACCTAGAGGTCCAGCGGGGTTAGCGGGACTTACCAGCTCTATACCTTTAACCCTGAAGCAAAATGCTGCTTTTCACTGAGTCATGCATGTAAAATGAGAACAAGCTTGAGAAGCACAACTTGAAAATCCAGCCACTTTGTCTTCAGCTGAAGCTATTTTTTATAAAAAATAGATAAATAAATTCCTCACTGAAAGATAATTTCTTGCACTGTTCAGTCCGTCAGAGAGAAGGGTGTGTCTATGCAGAGACCATCTGGACATTTGGCCCTGAGGTTCATCGGCATTCACATTAACAGACATGCATGTGGCCAGATGTTCTGACAGCTGATTGAGGAATCGTATGAGGCATAGTGAACAGTAAAGAACACTATGTGTGAGAGCTAAGTGTAACAGATGGAGAAGGCCTGTGGGAAGAAACTGTAAAGCATATAGGAAAAGTAAGAAATCTTCAACAAAATTTGAACACATGCTCACCCAGGATGTGTGGGTTTGAAATTGAAACAGGATGTGACTTTTCCAGATAACAAAAATATGTTCTAAGAATGTTTTGCTAACATTTTTCATTAGGTTATGAAAATGTTATTTTTGAATGTACTCTGAACATTGGAATGAAAAAAAAAAAACATTTTATATATATATATTCTTGGTTTTGCAAACATTAAGGAAATGTTCGATTTGATTATTCTTCAAACAATATGTGAACGTAACTTTTGAATGTTCTCTGTAATTCTCTATTTTTTTTTATTATAATTTTTTTTACCATCAATAAAATAGCAAGAGTCCAACAACTTTGTAAAATTAAGGGGTGGAGGGTAAATAACGGCAGAAAAATGATAAACTTTCTCTTTTTTATCAACTTCCAAAATGTATGTTTGTACACAGTGACTGTTTTCTTGTTTAATTTCATACTAATAATAGTAGTGATTCTGGTGATTATCCAGTGGTGATTTTTTTACTGCATGAATTAATGAAAATCTTTTATTACTGGGATTTCCAACAGTCTATTAATAAAGTCCTTTAATGCTTCAGTTCTGCGGCATCTTGTTTTTCAATTGTTACCGTTGTGAGTCATGTGTTGTTAACTTGACAGCATTCCCATTAAGCCCGAGGAGCTTTTTCAAAAACAAATTTAATTTTCTCTTTCCACGCTATCTGCTGAAACCTGCCTAACCAGCAGTTTTCAAATACAGTGATAAACCTGCAACTAGAGTCCTCATGCCACAGGGTATGAGCTGAAGAATTAGAATGAAAACTTTCAGCAAACATTAAACTGTCACTTATGATTTAAGACTAGGCCTACAAAGCATCCAGCATGCTTTGCCCAATTCAAACTGGATCGTGTGAATCACAATGATCAGAGCCTGCAGTTGCAACATGTTCATGTGGTCTCATTTTGTATCAGGAAGTATTGAGAAAAAATGAGCTAGTCCAGAAGCATCCTGTCCTTTCAAAGTAAGTTGGCACTTATTCCTGACACAAACACTTTTTTAACTTAAATGACTTCCAAAAAAAAAAAAAAAAAGTGTGTATCCTTTAAAATGAATATAGACTATGTATCTTTTTTCTGCTTTGAAACAATCTGTATTGTATAAAGCGCTATAGAAATCAATTTAAAAAAAGCATGGAAGGTTCGATTTAGTGAACCGCTTCGGATAGTTCATGTAAATTAACAGGTTCAAAATAATTATTCACCTATATATTGAACCCTCTGCACATATCAACTTGTCGAAATGTCGATGTTTTTGTTGTTTAGTATGAATTTACATGTTGAAGTTCGGTATTGTCATACTAATTGAGTGAATTCAAAACGTGCAAATTTTACTACACATCATTATTAGCTTGTTTGGCAGGCTATACAGTTTCAAAGCAGCTCCTTAACTCACTGACAAAAATAATCTATTACCATATCCAGATATCATCAGTGCAATCAAGTTGCACTTTCTGTGCATGAGACCAACAAGCCAGCATTTCGCAGAGACAAAGGCACCAATTAGATTTTTTTTTTTTCCTGTTTCCTTCCCCATGTTTTTTTTTTTTCTTTTCCTTGCTGTGCCTAAATTTGTTTTAAAGAACAATGCGATTGACTTCTGTATGACCCAACCACGGGCCAGTTGTGAATTTGTTATGAATCTTCTCACAAGCAAAGGAATTCTGCTGTTCTCCACTGATAGATTCAATGCCTTGAGCAATACAGCTACTCATGAAAATATGTGAAAAACAAGTGTGCACTCGCCTCTCAAGGGGTATCTGTACACTTTTCTTTGAACTGTCAATAATAGCTCAGACCCTCAAATTTGTGCTGCCCAGAAATATTTCACCAGTGAGCCTGAACTAAGGTCCTTAGAAAGTAAACAGACAATGAATCAGATCTCATACAGAATGGAGGAACTTTGGGAATTAGCATTCATGAAATGCACAAATTCCAAGGACAGTGGTGCTGTTTAATAGATATGGGCTGATGCCCTTGATTGTTTCCACTGGATTAACCAAATTGTATGGAGTTACTCATTCCCCTGTTTATTTACTGTGTCAACAGGGCGCCTCAGACACCCCCTCGGGTCATCTGATGACAGGGTCGGCAACTGTATAAAGGGCATTTTGGGTGCTATCTCCCACAGTTGTGCTCTAACATGGCTAAAGCAGTGATTTGTGTGCTTCTCCCATCTCTGTTTGCCTTCTGTAGATGTGCTCCAGTGGTAAGTTCAATTGCTTGTGTCTATAGAATGTCCACTTTTTTTTTTTTTTTTAATTAGCACTCAAATAACATTTTAGGATCATTAAAGTGACCAGTTCAGTGCTAAGAGAGAGTGAAATTGTATGCAGTCTTACATATGTTGTATGTCACGTAGCATATCTTATATGGAGTTCTAACCCTAACACTTAAAAATAAAGGACCATTAACATCCATTAAATCTTTCCGATTTACCAATGTTTCTTTAAGTGAAAAAAGATTACATTATTTAGATTTAGATACATTCTTTAGATTATTAAGATGTTCTTCATATGAAGAGAAAAATTGTACTTTTAAAAACTGAAAGGGTTTTTTGGGGGGAACCAAAAAATTGTTCTTCTATGGTATCGCTGTTACCTCCCCTTTTGGAACTCTTAGTTTTAAGAGTCTGCATAAATGGTATTTATTTATTAGTAAAATGTCTCATAGTATCTGACAGTTGCTACATGAAAGGTCACAACTGTCTGTGGCAGCCATAGGCTCTGCTTCAGCTAAATGTGCTGGTTTAAGCTCTTGAGAATAAGAAAGACAAGCCAATCAAAAACAGGCGGGTCTGCTGACGTCTTTGGAGGGCGTAATTTTGGAAAGAGGCTGTGAAGTGAAATGACTGAAATTTACAGCACCTTTAAGTTATATTTAACTTGGCATTGCATCAAAATCTATGAAATGTACCATGAAAGATAAAATGTCTCCTTAGTTGGCCCCTTCTGGGTGAGACAAGGTACTTTCTGTTGTTGGACAGGCTAACATAAAGATCGCAAGGTTATCTACACTCTGCCATAGTGCTGCAGTACAATCTATACCTGGAAAACACACATATACACGACTGTACGTCCATGTGGTCACTGACCCAACAAACGGCTCTGAGCTGATACATCGACTTCCATTACATTTGACAAGTATTCATTTAGCAGACGCTTTTATCCAAAGCGACTTACAAATGAATACAACAAGTGGTTCATCTTAAGACAAGATCATTAAAGTAACGATCAACTGAAGCACTAAAATCTGTTTTCAGGCCTTTTTTCAGAACAAAAAAGACTAAGCACCATGCTTAGACAGAAAACTAAAGAGCATTTGAATACATATTGATTGTGAGCCGCTTTGAATGTGTTCCAGGGTTTTCATGGTGGTTCAGATGCTCACTGCCCCCTGACGGTAAAGATCCTGGATGCCGTGAAGGGGATTCCCGCTGGAAATATAGCTCTGGGTGTGTATCGCCAAGATCAAATGGGGACATGGGAAAAGATTGCCAGTGGGTAAGATCACACTAACCATCATGCTCTATATTATACTAATTCTAGTACATAATAATAATGTTTCTACTATATATAATATAATTTAATCAATCATTTTAAATATTTCACCTGACCTAGTTAGAACCCAGCGGATAGATGACTGAAACTTTTCACAAATGTGATTGCTATTCATAGTAATTTTTAATAGGAATGTTGCTTCTATTTGAGCTCAGTTTGACTTCAGCAATGTCCTTTTTGACATTCACATTTTACATTTATACATTTAGCAAGGCGCTTTTATGCAAAGCAACTTACAAATGAGGAATTCAAGTCCTTGACATTATAACTCAAGAAGTGCTAGCAATACAACATTTCAAACATGTGTAAAGAAAAGATGTAAAGAAAATAGTGTGGAAATATATACATTTTGATCCATTTTTTTAATTCAAATGACAATTCAAAAACAAATTTGTTCCAGTGTTGGCAAAGTTAGTGCATTTTGTCTTTGTAGGAAAGTTTTGCCTGCTCTATTCACTCTGCTCAACATTTTCATTTTAGTCACATCCGCATGGTTCCTCTTGCCTGTTGCTGTCATTATCATTAATAAGCTCTTCCTCTTACACAGGAAAGTGGATATGACTGGTGAGGTGCACAACTTGATCACTGAGCAGGAGTTCACTCCTGGTGTGTATCGAGTGGAGTTTGACACTAAAGCCTACTGGAAGGAAGAGGGTCGCACACCATTCCACCAGATGGCTGATGTAAGTAGGGCTGTGATGACACTTCTACATTCATGAGTGTTTATTGGTTGCTAAGTGATAGGTTATTGTTGTATCAAGGCACCATTAGGATACATTAGGACGACTCTATAAAAAAAATATATATATCCTTTTTAAGAGCTATACCTACTAGACTTGCATACACTCTTGCAGCAAATATGTTTAAATTAATACCCTGAATGATTGTCTTGGATGTGAACCAAGAGCTATATTAACTGTGGGGAGGTAAATATTTAAGAACCTATATCTTGTTTTCTATAGACACACAGTAAATGGACCAGTTTTAGATAAGAGGATAGAGCATTCAAGGACAACACATGCACAGACATGCAGAGCACACAGACACTGACATAAAGAGTCAGTGAAGTGACAGATATAAAGACCCTTTTGTCTTTCAGGTGTGTTCGTGTTGTAAGGTGTTTCTCAGTGGCTCTTGTGTGTTTTTGCAGGTGGTGTTTGAGGCTCATGCGGAGGGGCATCGGCATTACACTCTGGCTCTTCTTCTGAGCCCCTTCTCGTACACCACAACAGCTGTGGTCGTCAAAGCACACGAGTGACATCACACAGAAAGTTGGTCCACATCAACTTAAACAGAGAAATTACTTTACATCCAGGGTCGAAGATTAACACCTTTTGTAATGCCAGGTTGAGAAATATTACAAGCGATTAAACTACATTTTTTTAAATTACTTTTTTTTTTTTTTTTTTTTGTCCCTGTGACAGTTGCATTAACATTTCGATTCCTGACATCTTAGCTTGCATATTTGTGAATATAATGCAAGGAATATTCCACACACTTAAAGTCCAAAAACGCTTATGCATCCTAGATAAACATTTTATTGTAAAATTCATTAGCATGAGTTACAAATTGTTTTCTGTATATATATATATATATCACGCACACCAATTGCATCAACTAGAGTCTGGCAATTATTAAATTCAATTTAAACCATGCATTATGTTGCAGTCTCTTTAGTCAAGTTTATTTGTATAGCACTTTTCACAATACACATCAGTTCAACGCGGCTTTGCAGAAAGTCGTACTGTTGTCAATAATGCCTTGGTATTGTATACCATAGAGCAAATTTTAGGGCAGGCGATATGATTCTATAAAACGATCACACAACGGATCCTCTGTATTTAAGATCTAGTTATATTGTATTTATAGTGTTATATACTGTATGTTACAGCACATATATCAGTGCCACATTGACTCATATGGCACATGTCTGAGCATTCAAAGGCAATTAAAGGGATAGTTCACCCTAAAATGAAAATTAAGTCAAAATTTACTCACCCTGGTGTTCTTCAACTGCCATAAGCCCTTATTCTTTTATGGACCACAATTTTTATTTATTTTTTTTAAAGTCCCACTCGCGCTTGACCTTATGATGGCAGTGAATAGCAACCAGCATCAAGCTTTTTAAAAGTGATGCGAAAGTATCGCAGAATGATCTCATGCGACACGTGCCATATACATCCAAGTGCTCTAGGGGTATACGATAGGGTTTTGTGAAAAACAAACTAATTGTATGTATTTTTTTAACAAAATTCTTGACCTTGGCCGTAGGTCTTCTGCGCAAGGCTGCACGACTTGCAAGTTCATGAGACTCTAACGCCACAGTTCACTCCGTCTTGACCAGAAAAAGCACGTTGTGAGAAATCAAGATTAACCAAAACACAACACTGTGAACTATCCCTTTAAGAGATTTAAATATTGGTTTTACTCAAAGCAAGAGTAAGTGATTTAAAAAATATATATTAATTTAAATAAGATTGGATGTTGCAGTTGAAAAGATGCTTGGGAGAATGTAAGGGATTTAGAAAAAGGTTGGTTTGTCATTAAGAAGGGTAAACAATTCTCAGAACGCATAAATTAAGATAATCAGGTGTCTTAAGTAAAACCTAGCCAGTTATTAGAGAGAGTCTAATGTGAGTTTAACATTTTACAAATTTAATTAGAAGTCATTTAAGTGGCAATGTTGAAAAATGCAGGGAAAGTTTTCATTAACATCTCTGATTGCAGGCAGAATTACTATAACATGATGACGTTCCTTACAGTGGAAGAAAATTACTTAAATCATTGTAAAGATTTTGGTCAAAAATTACTTAATATAAACAGGAAGCTTTTAGATTAGAAAATCAACATTGTTTTAATCTCTCAGTGAGCAAGGCAGAAGCGACAAGGAATGAAAGGAATGAAGAACGAAAAACTCCACTTTGGTGGTAACAGGCTAACTATTTATTTTCATCACATGAGCCGCATGGAATGGAGGGAGTGATCAACATGATTGATATTCAAAATGGTAAGCTTCATTTAGTTTGTTTATCTGCAGTCCAAGTTTCGGATTCTCTTAAAGGGGTCATCATCGGATGCCCATTTTCCAAAAGTTGGTATGAATCTTTAGAGTCTTCATGTAAAGTTTGTAATATACTTTGGTTAAAATTCCTCAATGGTAGTGTAAAACAACACCCTTTTTACCTTTTCGTTTCGGTGCATGTTTCTTTAAATGATAATGAGCAACTGCTCAATATAGATTATTGATACCAGTCTATATAGCCTACAGTTATTTCCTTGCACGAAAATGCAGAATGCACATGCTAGTTGGCAGTCAGCTGCAGTCTTTGCGGTGTGTTTGTGTAACCCAGACGTATGAGGAAGTTCTTTGACATTGGCTTGGTGCGTCACAACCTTTAAACAATGTCAACAAAGGATTAGTTCACTTATAACAAAATGTTATATATATACACTGTATATACTGTATATGTGTATGTATGTATATATATATATATGTGTGTGTGTGTATGTATATATATATATATATATATATATATATATGTGTATGTATATATATATATATATATATATATATATATGTGTGTGTATATATATATATATATATATATGTGTGTATATAATACACTGTATATATATACATACACACATATATATATATATATACACATACACATAAACAGTATATACAGTGTATATATATAACATTTTTGAAAGTGAACTAATCCTTTGTTGACATTGTAAGACTGCAAAGACTGCAGAGACTGCCAACTAGCATGTGCGTTCTGCATTTTCGTATATATACACGAAATTTATATATACATTTATTTATATATACACATAAATAATATATATACACATACATAATATGTATATGTATGTATATATATATATATACAGTGAGGAAAATAAGTATTTGAACACCCTGCTATTTTGCAAGTTCTCCCACTTGGAAATCATGGAGGGGTCTGAAATTGTCATCGTAGGTGCATGTCCACTCTGAGAGACATAATCTAAAAAAAAAAATCCAGAAATCACAATATATGATTTTTTAACTATTTATTTGTATGATACAGCTGCAAATAAGTATTTGAACACCTGTCTATCAGCTAGAATTCTGACCCTCAAAGACCTGTTAGTCTGCCTTTAAAATGCCCACCTCCACTCCATTTATTATCCTAAATTAGATGCACCTGTTTGAGGTCGTTAGCTGCATAAAGACACCTGTCCACCCCATACAATCAGTAAGAATCCAACTAACATGGCCAAGACCAAAGAGCTGTCCAAAGACACTAGAGACAAAATTGTACACCTCCACAAGGCTGGAAAGGGCTACGGGGAAATTGCCAAGCAGCTTGGTGAAAAAAGGTCCACTGTTGGAGCAATCATTCGAAAATGGAAGAAGCTAAACATGACTGTCAATCTCCCTCGGACTGGGGCTCCATGCAAGATCTCACCTCGTGGGGTCTCAATGATCCTAAGAAAGGTGAGAAATCAGCCCAGAACTACACAGGAGGAGCTGGTCAATGACCTGAAAAGAGCTGGGACCACCGTTTCCAAGGTTACTGTTGGTAATACACTAAGACGTCATGGTTTGAAATCATGGATGGCACGGAAGGTTCCCCTGCTTAAACACACAGAAGAACACCATCCCTACTGTGAAGCATGGGGTGGTAGCATCATGCTTTGGGGGTGTTTTTCTGCACATGGGACAGGGCGACTGCACTGTATTAAGGAGAGGATGACCGGGGCCATGTATTGCGAGATTTTGAGGAACAACCTCCTTCCCTCAGTTAGAGCATTGAAGATGGGTCGAGGCTGGGTCTTCCAACATGACAATGACCCGAAGCACACAGCCAGGATAACCAAGGAGTGGCTCTGTAAGAAGCATATCAAGGTTCTGGCGTGGCCTAGCCAGTCTCCAGACCTAAACCCAATAGAGAATCTTTGGAGGGAGCTCAAACTCTGTGTTTCTCAGCGACAGCCCAGAAACCTGACTGATCTAGAGAAGATCTGTGTGGAGGAGTGGGCCAAAATCCCTCCTGCAGTGTGTGCAAACCTGGTGAAAAACTACAGGAAACGTTTGACCTCTGTAATTGCAAACAAAGGCTACTGTACCAAATATTAACATTGATTTTCTCAGGTGTTCAAATACTTATTTGCAGCTGTATCATACAAATAAATAGTTAAAAAATCATACATTGTGATTTCTGGATTTTTTTTTTTTAGATTATGTCTCTCACAGTGGACATGCACCTACGATGACAATTTCAGACCCCTCCATGATTTCTAAATTTGAAATTTTATTTATTGATGAGGATAACCCCTTGAGATGAAACATCTCGTTTTCGAGGGGGTCCTCGAAACATAGACTAAGATAATACAACACATATACATTCACACACACAAAAGCTCTCCCTCGTCCCACCTCACCTGACCCAACAAGTCATTATTGGAAACAAATCCATGTATAAAACACATTGTGATGTTTGGATGCATGACAACATTTACATATACATATCTCAGACTCACACCCAAACCCATACTCACATATATACACATAAATAAGAAAAAAGGACAAAAAGCAACCCACATATTGGGTATAAAAAAAAAAAAAATCAAAGAAAACAATTACAATTTGATTGCAAATAAACAAAAAGAGATGTTTTGAAGGAACGAAAGGAAGTAACAGATCTTAGAGACCCAGGTAGACTATTCCATTCTGAAGGGGCTTTAAAATTGAATGCACATCTACCACTCTCTTTAGAGATGTTTGGCACAGTAAAAGAGAGATATTCAGTGTGTCTCAATCTATAACTGGGTCTATATGGAATTAAGTATTCCTTCAAGTAAGAGGGGTAATCATAGTACATACATTTGAAGATGACCTGATACCAGTGATACTGTCTTCTGGCTTTTGGTGATAATAAATTCAATGAGTCATACATTACACAATGGTGAGTAGTAAATGGGCATCTCAACACAAACCTACATATATTATTGAAAGCAACATTTAATGCTTTCAAATTTGCTTCGGATGCGTTTTGATAGACAACATCTGCATAATCTAGTATGGGAAATATTAATTGTGACACAATTCTTAACCTAATTAATTGAGTAAAACAGTTAATAGAACGATATAATATTCGTAAATTACAGTTAATCTTTTTTACTACAGAATTAATATGACACCTAAATGAAAGTTGGGAGTCAAGCCAAAGGCCCAGATATTTAAGTTCATCAACTTGTACAAGTAGAGTATCATCTAAGAATTTAATTGAAAGATTATTATCTTGCTTCCGTATAGCTGATCTAGTGGGGAACAATATACTATATGATTTATTCTTATTCAATAGAAGATGGTTAGATTGGAACCAGTGTTGAATAGCATTGAAGTTAGATTGTAATGAGGATTGAATCTTAGAAACAGTCACATTAGATGAATAAATCACTGTGTCATCTGCATATAGATGAATACAACAATCTGAGCAAATTAGAGGAAGATCATTAATAAATAAAGAAAATAAAAGAGGCCCTAAAGAAGAGCCTTGAGGAACACCTTTCTCCATTATTAAGGACTGAGATACATAACCATTTACATAGACACACTGACGTCTACAGTGAAGATAAGAATTAAACCAAAGTATAGAGTGTTTAGAAAGGCCTATCGCATATAACTTATCAAGAAGCAAATAGTGATCTACCATATCAAAGGCCTTAGTAAGATCTATGAATATTGCACCAGTTGACATGTTATTGTCTAGGGAGGATGAAACATCGTTGGTAAATTTTAGAAGAGCAGTAGTTGTGGAGAAATTTGGTCTGAAACCAGATTGATTTGGTGACAAAATAGAAAATTCATTAATATATTTAAATAATTGTTTAAATAATAGTTTTTCGAAGACTTTTGCTATACTACTAATGATAGAAATAGGTCTGTAGTTGTTGAGATCAAGTGTATCTCCAACTTTATGTATTGGTGTAACTCTGGCAGATTTCCACATTAATGGAACCACCGAGGTGGATAAAGATAAATTAAATAAATCTGATAAAGGAAATGCCAGTACATGAGACGCAAGCTTAATAAACTTAATCTCCAGACCATCTGGATCTGTACCATTGCCTGACTTTAGTTCATAGATTACCTGCTGAACATCAGTAGGATATATTGTAGCAAATGAAAAGGAACTGTTAGGCTCATCTGCCAAACCAAAGAAAGGGAAATTAGAAAATTGTGAGCTACAAATAGAGGAAAAGTGTTGGTTGAAAGCATTGGCAACTATGGAAGGATCACTGATAACCTCATTATTAACTTTAATTTTGGTAGCAATGCTTTTAGAAGAATTATTTAATAAAGAATTAAGACTTTTCCAGAAATTCTTAGAATTATTGAAGTTATTAGACAAAGAGTTTTTATAATAATTCGATTTAGCATTTCTTGTTTTAGTCGTACACGTATTTCTTAATTGTTTATATGAAGCCAAATCAACTGAGTCCTTTGACAGGCGGTACTTTTCCCATGCCTTATCTCTTTGTTTAAAAAGATGTATTAAGTCAGCATCAATCCATGGTAAATGTCGGCCCTTAACCTTTACTGATATCCAAGGGGCATGTTTATCAATTACTTTGAGAACTTCCGTATAAAAAAAATTCCAAGCATCCTCAACAAAAGGGATAAGATGGAACCTATTCCAGTTTATTTCTAATAAATCTTGGATAAAAAAGTCAGTGTTAAGATGTTTACTCTGTCTTATCCTGATCACCTTGGGTGGTAGACGAGGTAATCTAATTTTCCATACACAGAAGACCATGGAATGATCACTGAAGCAATCGGGTAGGACACCAGATTCAATAATTCTGTTAGAGTGGGTGACCAAAATCCAGTCCAACAAAGACTAAGTGGGAGAATTAAGCCTAAGTGGCAAAATAGCAGGGTGTTCAAATACTTATTTTCCTCACTGTGTCTGTCTGTCTGTGTGTGTGTGTGTGTGTGTGTGTGTGTGTGTGTGTGTGTGTGTGTGTGTGTGTGTGTGTGTGTGTGTGTGTGTGTGTGTGTGTGTGTGTGTGTGTGTGTGTGTGTGTGTGTGTGTGTGTGTGTGTGTGTGTGTGTGTGTGTGTGTGTGTGTGTGTGTGTGTGTGTGTGTGTGTGTGTGTGTGTGTGTGTGTGTGTGTGTGTGTGTGTGTGTGTGTGTGTGTGTGTGTGTGTGTGTATGCATGTATGTATATATACACACACTCACTAAAGGATTATTAGGAACACCTGTTCAATTTCTCATTAATGCAATTATCTAATCATCCAATCACATGGCAGTTGCCACAATGCATTTAGGGGTGTGGTCCTGGTCAAGACAATCTCCTGAACTCCAAACTGAATGTCAGAATGGGAAAGAAAGGTGATTTAAGCAATTTTGAGCGTGGCATGGTTGTTGGTGCCAGACGGGCCGGTCTGAGTATTTCACAATCTGCTCAGTTACTGGGATTTTCACACACAACCATTTCTAGGGTTTACAAAGAATGGTGTGAAAAGGGAAAAACATCCAGTATGCGGCAGTCCTGTGGGCGAAAATGCCTTGTTGATGCTAGAGGTCAGAGGAGAATGGGCCGACTGATTCAAGCTGATAGAAGAGCAACTTTGACTGAAATAACCACTCGTTACAACCGAGGTATACAGCAAAGCATTTGTGAAGCCACAACACGCACAACCTTGAGGCGGATGGGCTACAACAGCAGAAGACCCCACCGGGTACCACTCATCTCCACTACAAATAGGAAAAAGAGGCTACAATTTGCACAAGCTCACCAAAATTGGACAGTTGAAGACTGGAAAAATGTTGCCTGGTCTGATGAGTCTCGATTTCTGTTGAGACATTCAGATGGTAGAGTCAGAATTTGGCGTAAACAGAATGAGAACATGGATCCATCATCCTTGTTACCACTGTGCAGGCTGGTGGTGGTGTAATGGTGTGGGGGATGTTTTCTTGGCACACTTTAAGCCCCTTAGTGCCAATTGGGCATCGTTTAAATGCCACGGCCTACCTGAGCATTGTTTCTGACCATGTCCATCCCTTTATGACCACCATGTACCCATCCTCTGATGGCTACTTCCAGCAGGATAATGCACCATGTCACAAAGCTCGAATCATTTCAAATTGGTTTCTTGAACATGACAATGAGTTCACTGTACTAAAATGGCCCCCACAGTCACCAGATCTCAACCCAATAGAGCATCTTTGGGATGTGGTGGAACGGGAGCTTCGTGCCCTGGATGTGCATCCCACAAATCTCCATCAACTGCAAGATGCTATCCTATCAATATGGGCCAACATTTCTAAAGAATGCTTTCAGCACCTTGTTGAATCAATGCCACGTAGAATTAAGGCAGTTCTGAAGGCGAAAGGGGGTCAAACAGAGTATTAGTATGGTGTTCCTAAAAATCCTTTAGGTGAGTGTATATATATACTATATATATATATATATATATATATACTGTATATATATATACAGGGTTGGGGAGTAACGGAATACATGTAACGGCGTTATGTAATCAGGATACAAAAATCCAGTAACTGTAATCCGTTACAGTTACGTCAAAAAAAGTAGTAATCAGATTATAGTTACATTTTGAAAAAAGGGGGAATACTTTCAGGATTACAATGGTTTCATTTAAAACTAAATAAATAAGTATTTTGGCATAATAACACTATATTGAGCGCTGCTTGATTATACAGTAGTTCCTGGTTCTGTTGCCAGTAATGACTCACGTGTGCCACGCGCTGGTGCATGTGCAAATAACAGCTTTCTACAATCTCCTCAGACGCAGATTGAATCACTGCTGCTAGTAGAAACGATGCTGCCTGCGGCTAAAATCGCTTTTAATTCATGGAAATTCCGCTGCTATTTTGTAGAAATTAGGAGAGTCGCTTTTTTAGTACCCAAAATGTCCTTTCTTAATCTTTTCTCACGTAACGGGAAGTTCGCTGTCTAGGTAATGTCGTAGGGGAACTCCCACTGCCAACGCCCCAAGTTCAGTCAGGTAAATTAAGAAAGATCACGGCTTTACTCAACATGTAGGCCTATTTTAAAATAAACCAATATGTAGATTGTGTAAAAAATGTAAATGTTGTGTTTTCATTTTTTAGTTAAAAATTAGTTAAAATTAAACAAAATAATCTGTAATACCATACATTAGCCACTAGATGTCTGTATAGCCCTTTACATAAATATACATTCAGGCCTGTGTGTATATTTAGCAAATATTGTGCACTGGACCAAATTCTTAATAAATAAAAAATATATATATATTTATTTTTTAATAATATTTCTTCTTGCTTGACTTTATTTATATACGTGACCTTGAAGTAATCCAAAAGTAATCAGTTACATTACTTTCATATTATAGTACTTGGATTACGTTACTGAATACTTTTTTTAAAGTAACCCACCCAAGCATGCATATATATATATATATATATATATATATATATATATATATATATACATACATACATACATATACACACACACACACACACACATATATATACACATACACATATATACACATATATACACACATATACAGTACATACATATACACACATATACATAATTTTTTTTTTTTTTTTTTTTTTTTATTACTGATCGTTTCACTAGATAAGACCCTTATTTCTCGACTGGGATCGTGTAGAGACTTTTAAGTTGCATTGATACGGACATTTGAATCTTCAAACCATTGGTTGCCATTGAAGTCCATTATATGAAGAAAAATCCTGGAATGTTTTCCTCAAAAACCTTAATTTCTTTTCAACTGAAGAAAGAAAGACATGGATGACATCGGGGTGAGTAAATTATCAGCAAACATTTTTTGAAAGTGAACTAATCCTTTAAACATGAACAAATGTCTTTGTGGCTTGCCTGTAATAATACCGGGTAACTTTATTTCTTAAACAAAAAAAAAAAAATTCTCTTGCATTTGGTGCTTGGCAAGAGTTATTTTGGACCCTGATTACACCCGCTCACCCTTAAACCAATTGAAGAGATCAGACTCAGAATAAGTTTTCAACTATAAAGTCTTTTAATGATCATTACAGAGTGAAACGCAGTGAACAGACCGGTACAACAAAAACAAAACAAAACAGAAGTCTGGAACCAAGATTGTACATGTCAGTCGAAGCAGCTGGCATCTCAAGACATTCTGCTTCTCATACTGGTGTTACAGTTAAAGTGGACCCTCAACATTGGAGATACAAACACGAGAGAAATTCCTCATGTTTTCAGTTCCCACTGAATGATCAGCAGACATTTTAGATTTATAGACACAGCTCCAGATTGAAATAAAAAATTTTGTTAAAGAAAAATGTAAATGTACTCCCAATTCTAATTTGAAACACCATCCACACGCAACCCACTGCACATCCCAACAAACAATGCAAAAAAAAAAAAAAAAAATCAAGGCACAAAGATGAATACTGCAAAAATGTAACACTCTACACATTACAGATCTGTAATGGTGAATAAATTATCTTTTAAAATTATCTATTGTTTCTTCTGGATATTTTCGAAAGACAGCTGAACAGGATGGGGCAGCAATGAGAGGGGTCGGTTTGGGGTGGAAAATGAGATGAGATGAATCTAAATTAGCAGACCGATGACTGCACTGAACAAATCTTCCTTAAAAGCTACAACTGATTTACCACCAGATCCAAACACACCAGGGCAGTCAGTTTCCCATAAAAAAAATATCATATAAAGTATAAAATACTTTATATCAGGGGAATGGGTCAAGACCACCAAAAAGTTAAATAAAAAAAATATTCATATCAACTTAACATTACCTACCTCACTTTAAGAATGTTATGTAAATTTCAGTACCAATCTGTGTAACCAAATAAAAGCATTTTGCAGTGGCACAAAAGCTAATGATTAACACAATCCGTAACAGGCCTACCCGACTCCGTATTGCAGCATAATACCACTTTTTCACTCTGTTAGCACACTAAAGTGTGGCCTACTGCCTGCAAAACAAGAAAACAGTGCACTGTGAAGATGGAATGATACTTCTTTATTTGAGCATTCTGGAAACTAGTACTTGTTAGCCACACTTTCCCTCTTCGAAAGCCTATAACTGGTTTAAAATGCCTCTATTTCTACATTAAACAACACCTATTAATCTCATCAGCTGCCTCAACACAAACACAGGGCGTAAAACAATAGCTTGGCATCCCATATTTGACGCCAACTTTGTCTAAACTTTGCCTATGTAAATTTGTTGGCCCTGTGCGGTGGAAAAGCGAGGCGAGGGTTTTTTTCAGCCGTGTTCCACTTCATTCTCTAGCCTACAGCAATCCTCTTACACTAGACCGCATATGACACATACTCATACACAATCTCGCTTCATGCTTGCCAAAAAACACTGGCAGACCTTCAAAGCGACTGGCTCGAAATGTTTAGATTGAGATTAAGTCCTAGAGTTACATTTTACCACACAATGCTGAAAAAGGAAGAGAGTAAAAAGGGTGTGTTTAATGAGGAAAAGCAGACTTTGGCACCAGTAACCTCCATTTAAGTATATTATATTCAGTTCATTTCTGAAGTGACAGAATTTTTAAATTCCTCGGAGTTGGTCAAATGTTTTTTTTTTGTTTTTTTTTGTTTGTTTTTTTTACCTGTAACCACAGTAAACGGGTCTGATTAGACCCAACTGCTAGTCTGATGGTTTAAGAAGAGACTGTAAACAACAGACTGGGCACTGGAGATCACGTCGGGAACACCATCAATGGGAAGAGACCATACTAGGGTTTCAGGAAATCATCCACTGAGAAAAAGACAAAGCAAGCTGAGGACCTCAGAGATGCCATGGCTCAACTACACTTCAGAGACATGCAGATGGAAAGAACCTACAAAAAGCCTTGAAAGCAGGTGCAATAAAGCGTTTTTGTGAGCTGTGAGTGTCTCAACTTCAAGTGTCATTAAGTCCAGTTAATGTCGCAAACCATGCTGCAGACAAAATCTCACCTTCAATGTGTAATTCTGAGTGGACACATACACACGCACACAGATAGCATGAGAAGATATGAAATAGCAGTTTTAGGACATTTATATAACTTAAAATATACACAAAAAAAACTAAAGCAATGTATGGTACATCGACAACTCCAAAAAAAATAAAATAAAAATTATATACAAAAGGCAAACATGTATCAACAGCTTGTAATGCTCAAAACTTTAACAGCATAAAGTCGTCATGGCCCAAGGGTACTCCGAATGCCATTCAAGAGCAACGGCGAAGTCGCTCTCTCATCTTGGCCCTACCGGAGCGCAACATCACCCAGTACTTCACACTGAGAGCTATACACACAAACAGACAAAAACACACAGGTTGAGACACACGCCAAACCCTGCGAAGGGCGTTTTGGCTTTAGCAGCTGCGAACCTGACTGACCTACAGGTCATCCTGCAAACGACCTGTCTCCTTAACACCTTGCTTTCATTTCAGTCATATATTTTACTATATTGGAGTGCACTTCAAAAGTGAGACATGAGAATGATTATGCTATTAACAAAAGGAAAGACAAAAAAAAAAAAAGTACCAGTCAGTACTCTTTAAGACAAAATAATCATTTAACAAAAAATAAATTAAGGCATGCAGCAGGTAATGATATCAGTATTCTGTTTTTGATTCTTTTTTTTGCATTCTGCAGTCATTGCTGATGTTTTTTTTGACTGTCAGTCGTGTCCCACACCATTGAAGAATAAAAAAATAATTCAAAAACAACAATTAGCTGCCAAAAAGAAGAGTGTTTCCACTGGAATCACAGGCGTCTTTTGGGGGACAAAGCTAAAGCATTGTTTAAAAGGCCAGTTATTTACAGGGGAGTCAGGGTCATGCACGCAAGTCGTCACAGCCTTCTGTTTAGCCATGGAATTGGGGGGGAAATAAACACACCACCAAGGTGAAATGTATATCGTAATACAAGAAAAAAAGTTGAAGTGAAGGACAGATTTAAAATACATCCATTTAAACTGCATTGACGTCTTCTAAACAATTTGTCTCTTAAAAAACGATATGTATAAAAAATTATACTAACAGAACATGACAAAATGTCTATTGGCGTCAAGAGTGCTGTTGTAATGTAAAACCAAGCTTTCTACAATGTAAGCACAGATGACTAGATCTAGAGATTGATAGCCTATAAAATTCAATTAAGGCTTTGCAGTAAACATCTGATTTGTTGACGCTGGCACTCCCCACCTTTTTTTAAAATGTGTTGTGATCTGATTCACTAAAGCCAGCATGGACATAGGAACATGCAATTAAACGCACGCAGTCACGCTAATACACTTTCACAGATATGATCCAGTAATCGTACATACGCACACACACTCACGTCACACAACTAACTGTGCATTAGACAGGCCTTTGCCCTCCTCACTCCTGTTTTTAAGGGCATTTGGCATCGATACATCACATTTTCTGACTCGGGGTCACGCAGAGGGGGCAAAGCCTGTCAGTACTCTGCTATGGGGGCGAGCTCGGGATTCAGATTGACCGTGATGTTCTTATACAGGCTGCTCAGAGAGATCTCCGGAGAGTACTGCAGATTGTTTAAGCCGTCCAGATGCTGTCGCTCTTTAGAGTACCTCAGCAACTTGTACCTGAGGGGAGGGCGAGATGAACGTGGGTTAGTGTGTCCTTGAGATAATCTGCTACAACTTGCAGAGATCTATATACGTATGACTGCAAATATGTTTTTGTCACACATAGGTCAATCCACTCTATGCTACACAGCAACAGATGAATGCAACTTTTGTTTAAGGTCAGGTGAAGTGTAAGCAGGTCAGAGGTAAAGATCGAACAGTGCAGTGAAAAGAAAGCTGTTTTCCACCCTCAAAATCTTAGTTCTTGAAGTCCTAGCCTCCAAAATTGGGGATAAACAGAAAGAAGATTGAGGAAGAAGGTGGAGCAATGACAATTGTCCTTCACAAGGTGCTTGTTTGAACAAAAACAGATGCTTCCTCAGTGTCGACCCCTCTGCTAAGCATGCAGTTCCTGTTTTTAGGGCCCAGGGGACGTGGGGTCCTATTGTTTTCTAAGGATTCTCATTATTATTATTATTTTTCTTTCAACCTTTTGGGGGCCTTAACATGCTCAAACTCTTCAAACTTAGCCCACACATTGGAATTGTCGGCCATTAAAGGGTTAGTTCACCCAAAAATGAAAATTATGTCAGTAATTACTCACCCTCATGTTGTTCCAACCCCGTAAAACTTTCGTTCATCTTCGGAACACAAATTAAGATACTTTTGATGAAGTCTGACAATTTCATTCTGCCGGTCCAGAAAAGTTATTAAAAACATCGTTAAAATAGTCCAAGTGACTACAGTGGCTCAACCTCAAGTTTATCAAGCGACGAGAATACTTTTTGTGCACAAAAAAAACAAAAATAATGGCTTTATTCAACTATTCATTTTCTTCTGTGTGGGCCTCTGACGTGAGTTCACGAATTCACGCACAAAAAGTATTCTCGTCGCTTGATAAACTTAAGGTTGAGCCACTGTAGTCACTTGGACTATTTTAACGATGTTTTTAATAACTTTTCTGGATGGGCAGAATGAAATTGCCTAGAAGCCTATGAAGGAGTCAGACAGCTCTCAGATTTCATAAAAAAATATCTTAATTTGTGGTCACGAAGATGAACGAAAGTTTTACGGGGTTGGAACAACATGAGGGTGTGTAATTAATGACAGGATTTTCATTTTTGGGTGAACTAACCCTTTAAGTATGGGCACAACTTGACATGGGGGGGGGGTTGGCATATTCTGGAATCAAATACTTAAAGGGATAGTTCACTTTGAAATTAAATTTTGGTATGTTTTAGCTTACCTCAAGGGCATCCAAGATGTAGGTGTCTTTTTTTCCGCAGTAGTTTCAATTTTGATATTTTTAGGTCAAACCGTTCTTGTCTGTCAGTCATATAATGCAGGTCTATGGTCACTGTCTCAAAGAGCATGCACAGAGTCCAAATTAAAACAATTCCCCGTCGTCCAAATTAAACAATTCCCCATCGTAAGTACACATTGATGGCCTAAGACATGAAACGAGCGGTTTGTGTGAGAAAACGAACAGTATTCATATCGTTTTTACCTCTTATACACAGCCACGTCCAAGTGATCTGATCTGACGTGTACGCAGACTGGTGCATAGATATATACACTAGACAGGGTATATGCAGGAATCTTGAAGTTAATTTTAATACCTTTTCAAGACTTTTTCAAGACCTTCTCAATATTTTTGAATACCTCACCGCCACTTCAAGCTGTAACCATTTACATCAGTGATACTTTTAACTTAACAGTTTTTTTTTTTTTTTTTTTTTTTTTTATTACTCAATTCACACACTTTTACGATGTTTTGGGGATTCAAACTGTTGGACAGCTAATTCAGAAAAAATACTTTCAAAATGTAAGACTTTATAAAGCCGTGATAAGACTTTTTAATACTTTTTAACCCTCTGGGGTCTGGGGTGTTTTTGGGGTCCTTGAGATGTTCTGACATGCCCTGACATTTGTGCTTTTTTCAGTTGCTTATAAACATATTAATGGCAAAGGTGTAAATTCACTCTATATAGCACAAACAGGACTACCATAATATGTGAGCCACATGTATGTTCATGTTTTCATTTTTGAGAGAATAATGTTTATGCGTGGTTATCGAAAAAACTAAAAATGAAAGTTTCTGAAATAAGGCCACATAACACATACTAAATATGTGGCAATAAGACTTTTGACTAATGGATGTCGTCGCCTAGAGTTTTTTCTTCAAAATGATGTGAAAATCATCCTGCCTAATCATTCACATAAAACGATACATTGATTTAAGTTTTGTGAAACACTTTTAGTTTGGAAAGCCAATATGCGGATGGGGCGTAAACGCTCCAACAGCATCATGCATATTTAGTAGTTCACACCTGATGAGACAATGTCCCTGCATACTTAATGAGCCATTAGAGACGCGCCGGCGCGATAGCCGACCCCAGGGGGTTAAGGGTCTTAATTTTCCCAAAATTGATTTATCACATTTTAATACTTTTCAAGACCCCGCGGATACCCTGATGTCGCCTTGTCTACGGCAGTTCATTGGAACGAATGTCTTTAAGGCGACATCTAGTGTATATATCTATGCACCAGTCTTCGTACACGTCACACACCAGGATGCGCGCGCGCCCTCAGATCACTTGGACGTGGCTGTGTATAAGAGGTAAAAACTATATAAATACTGTTCGTTTTCTCACACAAACCGCTCGTTTCGTGTCTTAGGTCATCAATGTGTACTTACGATGGGGAATTGTTTAATTTGGACGACGGGGAATTGTTTTAATTTGGACTCTGTGCATGGTCTTTGAGACAGTGACCATAGACCTGCATTAAATGACTGACAGACAAGAACGGTTTGACCTAAAAATATCAAAATTGAAACTACTGCGGAAAAAAGACACCTACATCTTGGATGCCCTTGAGGTAAGCTAAAACATACCAAAATTTAATTTCAAAGTGAACTATCCCTTTAAGGTCAGGAATCGGATACTGGATATAAAATAAAAATTTTGATTCCTCTTATCAATTCCTTAGTGTGCATTTTAACATGACTAAACCGTTCGCTATTTTCTGTGCTGTGGACATTCAAAACATGGACACAAAAAGCCACCTCTCATACTGTATAGCGTGCAATACTGAACTGAGTTCTCTTCCACGTCTTTTTGCACTTGAACAGACAAATACACAAAAATATGTCAAAATATCCTCGTAAACACTGTCGGTTATGTCTTCAGTGAACTTAAACAGTAGACAAAGAAAATGCATATGTAACAGTATTTTGGATCTGTGCAACTCTTAAAGTGACAGCAGCCTAATATTCTTGCTGCAGTCTCTTGAATAAAGTTAATCAAACAAAAAAAACAGAAAATTCACTCGCTATTCTTGACTGAATAACGTGTAACTGTATTTGTAATGTATATTTTACATTTAATTACAGTTTCTGTACCTGAATACCTGAAAATCTTAAAACACTGTTTATCTCAATCGTATCTTTGTTCAGTTGTATTTATTTGTGTGATTGCTATTTATTTATTTTGATTACAGAGTGTTACTTGTCTTTAAGAATGCTTGCAATTTATTATAGTTAGGCTAGTTGTTTTTGCTATGGTATTTTTTTTTTTTACTATAGACAAATGTTTATTGTGTAAGTGTTATTTAGCCTGTTGATTTTTGTGCATGGAATTCAGCTACAATGAAATGTTTTGCAATAAGACTTAGAATAAATGTGAATGATATCTACTTTTAGTTTTTTTACCTGATTGGAATCGAAATTAGGAATCGATAAGAATCAGAACCGATAAGCAGAATCAGAATCGAGAAAATTCAAACGATACCCAACCCTCTACACAGTGGCCTTTTATATGGTTGTATTTGAGGTGCTCTGTAGTGCACCCCTTTACACCTACAGTAACCAAACTTCATAGACTAGTGTTTACATGTGTGTGTGAACTGACCTCCCCAGGAACTGCACTTCTCCTCTGTGGTGATGGGGAATAGATTTGTATTTGCCAATATCACCTTCTGGCCTGGTCACATTGAAACCTGCGTAATGAACCCTGAAAAAAAGAAACCGACATACACACACACACACGTTTCTGTTAAATATAAATCTATTTGTTTATGATAACATGACACGTACTTTAGTCACACACAGAAATACGGTGAAGCAATAAATTGTCGTTACACAAAAGTAACTGATAGTTATAAAATATGTGTTATGCTCTTAAAAATATGCACATACGTCCAATTAAACATAACTGACCTGTTCCAGAGGTCATCGTCCTCTCCGCCCCAGCCCCAGAATGCATTGGGAAAGCCATTGATCTTGAGGAATTGTTCGACAGTAAGTCCACTTACTCCACCGAAAAACTCATTGTAGGGAAGACTGAAAAAACACACACACACACACACTTCAACACTCAGTAAACTAAAGTATCAATATGCAATCACTTGTAAAAAAAATAAAAAAATAAATAAAAATCTTAAAGTTCAAACAAACAAGAGAAGGAGCGGGAAAAAAATAAATAAAAAAGAAGAAACAGAAACCTTACCATCAGGAATCACTTGAAAGCAATAGGCAACAAAAAACAAGCCTTTTAATAGCACAGACTATCATGCTACTTCACAGGGTGATGAGAAGATACAGCACACTTAATTCCTTGCAATATCCCCACAAAGCATTTTGGTTTTAACCAGAATACGTTCACATGAACAACCGTCCTTAAAACTCAACCAAAGCAAAGCTGAACCACGGGATCTTAAATCAGTCTTTGGTCACATGCAAAATAAGGGTAAATTCTCCAACTACCCCAAATACTTTTGAGAGACAATTAGAGCTGCGTTTACACCTCATTACACAAATTACATAATCTGCATAACAAACAGTCCTAAAATCACCACGTCCCAAAACCATTTAAGTCTTACATTACATTAAAGTTATATGAGCTGCTGTGAAAATGCAAAAATATGAGGATGAACTGCTGCAGCCCTGCATTTATTTGACCAAATATGTGAGCTAGTCTCACATATGCAGAAACAATACACCAGGAAGTGAATTTAAGGATTAAGGGTTTTCAGGCCCTTCACAGCTACATTACACAGGTTTCCGAAAGCCCATGAAAATGATTTGGACAGACATGGATCAGATGAATGAGGAAAAAGGGAAATGTTTCAACATTCCTTAAATTTAAACTAGATAAAAAGAAAAAGACTAAACCATGGCATGAAAGAATGGAGAAAATAATGGTTAAACAAGATTAATGACATTATTTAGGAAACGCAATAGCCAAAAAACAAAACAAAAAAAACATTCAAATCAATGCAAATAGACCCGGAATATTGAATCGCCCAAATATAGTGTGAATTTGATGACCTCAAATTTTCTCTCAAATTAAAGCTGAATTACAAATGCTAATGTTGAGGAAATCACAAATGTTTTCTTCATCTAGTTTTGTCTTAACACTAAGCCAATTAGTTTTGCAAGTAAAAAGGCAGTTCACACGTGATCAAGGAAGTGGCACAGCAAAATACGGCAAATCTAAAGAGGCAACAAATCACAAAAAGACACTGTTGTTAATAGTGAGAAACTGTATTGTTTTCAAACATTATTTTGTGGCATTCAAGATTAAGCTTTGCACATTCTTGAATAGGTTTTTGAAAATGTCCTCTTTGTTTCAGTGAAAAAGCTCATTTTAGATCTTAATCAGAAAGATAAAACCGCACAAACACAACCAACTACCTAAAATGCATATCCTTTAAAATCTGCAAGGGTCTACAGGCGGTGGATAACATCACAACAGTTTATACACTCACACACACACTTAAACACGACAATGTGTGCTCTAAAACACTAGAACTGTCTAAAATACGCACTTTGAAAACAATCTGACCTCAACTTATCTGCATTAAAAACCTGGAACATCAAAAGCCGGGCAATAAAGAAAATAAACGTTAAACAATCAGAAAAAAGCAGAAAAGGGAACGACCCAAAAGTAATGAAAAGAGAGAATAACTAAAGTAAATCTTTCAGACGGATCACTTACATGTACATGTACTTGTCGAGCTTGGCGGCGAAGTGACGAGGCATCTGACCACAGCCGTAGTAATTACGGTCGTTTTCTGGGATGTGATCGACGTCGTGAAACACCACACAGTCCCAGTCCAGGTCTTTCATGGCCTCTTTAAAGCCCACGTTAAACAGCATGGCACGGTTAAACGGCTGAGTACCCGCCTGAAAGCACATAAATGCACAGACTAGACTAAAAGACAACCTGAATTCCATCCCATTTACTTTCTCAATCATCAGTACATTAGTTGTTTCCATATAAATGCCTCTGGAAGTCCACATGCTTATTAATTTTTTTCTTTTTTTTATGTTGTCTTATCGTATGTTATTATTATTGATGAGCTCACCAGGAAAAATTTCAGACAAATATGTCATGGCAATAAAGTTTTGAAGTAATAGAGCGCATACCTGTTCAATGACATAAAAGGCAAACTGCAAGCGTTGGTGTTGGAGCATAGGGGCGAGATGCTGAAAGAGGATGGGAAGATGCTCATGTCTATTCCTAAAAGGGATTAGTATGGCCACCTGAGAGGAAGGAAGAGAGAAAGACACAAAAGCAGTCATGCTGATGTCCTGATGACCTTTTTTGAATGATGTAACCAGCGACACACCTTCCAGCGTGGTTTGCAATCTTTGGGCTTCCAGTGGCCTCCAAATTTAATGTCCAGACGTTTGAGCCTCACTTCAATCTCCTCCACAGGAACCTCCGTCATGTTGACTTCCATCTGACCCTCTGCAAGGAAATACAACAGCAAGCAAATAAGAAAACAAGATTTTTGAGAATACAATTTGTAAGAATTGAGAAATTAGGAAATGCCGGACAGTCTGGTTGAAGAGCGAACCAGACCCCGAGAGGACAAAGGACCTCTCTGGAAATTAACATTTGAACTCGCCCTCGTGCACCATCGAGACGAAAGTCTCACCTCCGAGTCATCCTAATCTACATCTCTTTCCCTCTCCCCTCACCCCCTCCCTCTCAGGCTCAGATCAACTGAATTCACCCAAGAAAATGTATAGTTTAATGTGAATTTGGTATCATTTAAAATGTCACAGTGCGACAGGTACAAATGTCTCATTTCCAAATAAGTAAAACAAAAGGTAATAAGGTTTTTTAACTGACAGACAAAGAAAGGTGATCTCCTGACAAATGGTCACACACCTCCAAAAGGTGCAACCTCTGAATGCAAATTTCTTTTGTTAGTAGCCTACATGTTTCCATGTGAAAGGTGTCGTCTATATAATGAAATGCCGCAGGGATTTCGGGGCCTTTTCTGTATTTCAGATTAGCCCGTGAGGCTGAGGCCCCATCCACACTACTGCGTTTTAGTTTAGAAACGGAGAATTAAAACGAATACGATCTCCGTCCACACCAGCGTTTTAACTGCGTATTAGAATTGACATTAAAACAACTGAAGACGCGGATCACGTGACCATTCACCAACACTGGGCATGCGCGTGCCGGTGTAAACACAACTTCATTGATAAAATTATCCCACCATGCGCTGGTTCTTCCCGGGTTAACCCAAAACCGACGCTCCATGTACAATCGATACCGCCGCTGCACACGGGAATTGTCACAGATCGCTCGAATAATAGCTTGCCACCGGCGCATGTAGGCAGTTATAGCATTGTAAAATGCAGAATTTACTTGCACAACAGCTGCTAGCAAAGATATACGCCATGACTGATGACACCCAATCATAGAGCCGAGCGTGAGCCTCTACTACGTCATCGTTTCTAAAGTCCTCCGTTTTGACCCGTCTTCACTAAAACGCCCTCCGGAGATTCAAAACGAAAAACGGGTCGGCAGCGTTTCTAAACTTCTCCGTTTTGGGTCTCCGTTTTTGCCGTTTTAGTGTGGACGGGAGGTGCCAACGTAGCAAAAGGTCTCCGTTTCAAAAGGAAACCGCAGTAGTGTGGATGGGGCCTGAGAGTCAGACCTCTCAGCCTCATGTATTTCTTAATGTTGGGTTGCATCTTTTCTCTTTATTCCAGAGCATTTGATGTTTTGTATCGATTATCTTTGAATTGATTATGAAATTGGCATGATACATTTACCTGACATAATAAATTGTTACGTTTGATTATTCTAACTGACTTTGACATTATTTTCATTAAAGAGTTAAAAGGAATAGTCAAACATTCGCTCACAATTAATGATCCACAGATATCATTAAAACCTTTTCATTTATGGAGTAAATAACGAGAGAATACATATTCAAATGTACTGCATTTAATCAAAAAATACTTTGCCTCGAGAAAAGGACAGTAACACGTTAAGACCTTCCGCGCTGGTCGGATGCCGGTTTTGGGCCGATCGAGCGCGAGTTGACAAATTTCTGCATGAGAAGAGTGTAAACACTAGGGGTGTGACTAGATTTCCTACCACAAGATCTCGCGAGACTAAAATGTGATGAAATTTCTCGTCGAGAAAAAGCTGTCTCGCGATGTCACCATGACGGAGCCTGAGGGTGAAATTAATGGAGAATATGCCACCGTTACATTCACATTACATTATGGTGCCCACCGCGGCACCGCCTCCACTGTCGTTTTGCTGTTTTTATAAAAAATAAAAACCATTGTAAACTATTGTAAAGGTCTGCTCACCCAGCACGAGTTGCAGTTGCACACAGTGCAGCAGGAATCACAGTCCACTGATCGTGTGATGGCGGATGATCTGTTGTGCAACAGAGCCTAAGCGTCTGATAAATGTCTTATATTGTAGAATGTGCGCTCAGCACTGCTGCTCCCAATACACAGAGTATGTGCGATCGCGAAACCGAAAGTAAACCGTGAGCTCCCTGATGCTTGCAAATTAGGCTGCATACAATAGCCTGTCTCCCCCTATCAAACCTATCTCTGTCTGGACTGGGTAGTTGTGGTCTCAGTTTTGGTCTCTGTTTGCATTTTGAATATTGAGAGAGTACTTTGATTATGGTTGCACTTGCACTTATCGTTTGCAGTTAATAAGACTAAGAAAAAACGTATTTATTTTGATTGTTTATGCTATTCTTATTTCTATGTTCAATTTCAATTAGGAGGCCACACACAGCCTCAATCAGAAGTTCTGGAAGTTCATAATTCATGTACAGTAAGGTCTGAAGAGACTTGTGTGAAATCATACAGGAGAGAAGCCAGTCAGTTGAGTTTGTGGCAAAACCTTTTACAGCGCTTACATATTGTTGTCTTCCAATGCATTTAATTCATACTCAAAGTAGAATTGAAATGACATTCATTACAAGATTATTAGTTAAAACATTTCAAAATGCACCTGCAGATTTTTTTTCCAGTGATGAATTTTGTCATTGAGGATTTATATAAAATATTGTGCAAAAATCTCGTCTTGTTCTCGTGAACCCAATCTTGTGTCTCGTCTCGTGAGATAAGTGCGTCGTCACACCCCTAGTGAATACCAGTTAAAAGCTTCTGACAGCCAATTTGATGGGTGTTACTCACAGAGAGACGAATGAGATAGAGCGTACAACTGGGATATCTAGATTAAGAAGCTAACTGGCTAGAAAGTATTTTAGAGAGGCAACAGTCACTCCTCAAACAGAGGCTGTTTTATGCTGCCTTTTAAGACCCTGGCCAAAAGCAAAAGGAGCACCACATGTATCCCTCACAGAGAAGGCAACCCCATAAAGAACTGCACCAAGTTTAGCACAAAAAAATTATAATTCCAAGAATGATCGCAGCAAGAAAAATGTCAATACTGAAAAGTAAGGCAAAGGCTGTATCCAAAATCACATACTTTCTCAGATTAGATGCTTAATTTGAATAAGTAATTACTTCATGACTGTTCAAAAAGTATGTTATACTATATAGTATGAATGTAATCCGGAGCCATGTTGTCATTGTTATGTGACCTACAGTATCAGTTGCGTCGCTACCATTCACAAATCCAGAAAAATTTGATTATCTATGTACTTTTTGCCAACTGTTTTATGAAAAGGGACATACTTCTCTTTTCACAAACTGTTTTTCCATCCACTACATGGGCGATTTCAAATGCAGCCCAAAAAGTCAGCCTAATTAAAGCAAGTAAGTTTACCCTATATGTGCACTTTAGTCAAAAGTATTTGTATGTATACAAATACTCTTATTTGCTTTAATTAGGCTGACTTTTCGGGTATCGCATATTTGGCTTAGCAACATCTAACTGTATTCAAATAATCTGAGTCAAGTAGACAAATTACATTTTGAACTTACTCATAGAAGGTAACCGTTCAGGACAGGGCAGGTTCTGAGCATATGTGAAGTTCTCAGGGAGGTATGTGGTTGGTTGAGCGATATACTCACTAGAATTATTTCCATCAGGATAATCTGTTAAAACAAAGACAGACGAAGAAATATTAAAGTTAATGTGAATTGCCGATCCCATTTTATTTATATTCATGAGTGAAAACAAAGGTATTCAATGAGAATAAAATGTGCGGCGGCTCTTGGTTTTATCCATTGGGAATTGATTGGACAGTGAAAAGAATTGAGCCAGACTGAATGAGTGTCTAAATAGCTCTTTTGCTGTTGGTTAAGATCATTAAACAACCTATGACACCAGATAATTTGAGTTTCAGAAGAAGACCAAGTAATTAAATTCTGACTTCTGAGATTACAAGTACTTTTTTTTTGCCGTGGAACAACATAATGAACAGGCTAGTTCACAGTGAGACCAGGAACATACATTAAGTGAGGAAATAGGGTCAAATTGACTTCATGTTGACCTTGAAGCAAAGGAACAGGATCCACTAAGCCGAAAGTGTACTAACTACCCATGTCAATGTTCCGCTGCAGCTTGTGGACAGTCTGTGTGATGTAAATTTCATTGTCAGCGCAGTTCTCTGATGTCCGTATAAACAATTTTTTTTGAGCACACGGACCACAGCACATGAGCAAGTAATTTGAGCGCTCAAAAACAAAGGTCCAGGATGTAGTACAAACTCACTGAACACATCCATCCGCATTCAGGATCAGTGGAGTATATTTTGAAAGACTTGCATACTAAACTGTGCGCTACACAAAGCAAAATGCGGAACAGTATACCTGGGCCTTTGCAATAGGGTTCAGTTCAAAGATGAGCCTGGTCAATGTTATTATGAAGAGATGTTGTTGACTCTTACCTGTGCCATTGAGAGTACTGTTCTTATTGGTGTATAGCCTGATCATGTGACCAATGGTCCGCACATTGTCTCGTAACATGATACCCTGAGCCTGTACCATGAAGAAATATGTGTTGACTGAAACAGAGAAAGAGAGAGAGCGTTTAAAGCATTTCCCAAAAGATGTAAAGAGGAAGCCGTGTGCATTACAGTGTGTTAACAGTGCAATGACCAAGTACCTCAGAGCTGCTCAATTACAAAATGTGTCATATCAGAAACGTGCAAATATCCATATTGTGAAACATTTGTAACTGGACAGCAAAAATGAAAGCTTTTTCCCCTCTTCCTCGCACTGAGAAGCTCTTAAGAGCAGCATTATTAGAATATGGCAAATGCTGAAACTATTAGCAGCTATCGTTGTAAGCATCAATGGCTGTCTGTGGTTTAGCCTCAGCTCTTGTCAGTGTAATGTAGTTTTGTTTTAGCTTAATTGCTACAATAAGATTATGCCAGCATTCCTGAGTCCAACATTTCCGAGTCCGAATATGATAAGAAATGAACCGAGATAAGCAGAATGTCAACCATTACGCATCAACTGTAGGTCTGAAGGGAAGTCTGAACTGAGATTCACATCCTGCTATGGGACAAACTATGTAAGCAGACAAGTATAAACTCTTGACATATAGACTAATATTTAAATGACTGAATAATATTTTGGTTACTGCATGTAAAGGACAAGCTCGCTTGCATATACACATAAATATAAATATTTATTTATATTTAACCGTTTAAAAGTTTGGGGTCATGATTTATAATTTTTTTTCAGGATTCTTTGATGAATAGAACGTTCTATTATATTCTTGAAATCAGAACCAGTATCAGTTTTCTGTATGTATCAGATTTCACAAAAATAGTAAGCAACAACTGTTTTCAACATTGATAGTAATAATAAATGCTCCTTAAGCATCAAATCAGCATAAGAATGATTTATCAAGGAACTTGTGACTGAAGGCTGGAGAAATGATTCAGCTTTGCCATCAGATAATTAAATTACATTTTAAAATATAAAAAACAGAAAACAGTTATTGGGCTATTCTGTGTCAAATCAATCAAATTTCAGAGACTTCCCCAGCTTTTGTTAATTCCTTTTTTAAGAAGAAAGACAAACATAAATAGTGATGAAAGCCAAAATTTTGAGTGTCATGGCCATGGATGTATATTTACTGAGTAATTCACCGTTTTTACCTGAGAGTTGGAGCCAAATTACAGGAGGGTAAAATTGACTTTAGAAAGATGACATCATCATTATTTTTACAGAGATGATGTATGCCAACAATGACAGTTCAAAAATGGAAAAAAGCTCCTGTGTTTTTTGCCAAAAAGTTGATTTATTTCAAGAATTCAACTTAACAGGTGAAACTAATATATTATATAGACTCATTACATGCAAAGTGAGATATTTCAAGCCTTTATTTGTTATAATTTTGATGATTATGGCTTACAGCTTGTGAAACCCACGAAATCAAAATCCCAGAAAAATTGAATATTACATGAAATCACACAGTAATTACACAGTAATACCATGGTCATTTGGTTCTTTTGGCAGTGTGGGCAGGTGCAAATTCTGCTGGAAAATGAAGTCAGCATCTCCATAAAGCTTGTCTGCTGAAGGAAGCATGAAGTGCTCTGAAAATGTCCTGGTAGACGGATGTGTTGAGTGGACAGCACAGTGGACCAACACCAGCCGATGACATGGCTCCCCAAACCAACACAGACTGTGGAAACTTCACACTGGACTTCAAGCATCTTGGATTGTGTGCCTCTCCATTCTTCCTCCAGACTCTGGGACCTTGGTTTCCAAATGAGATGCAAAATTTGCTCTCATCAGAAAAGAGGACTTTGGTCCACTGTGCTTTATTAAATCCAGAGTCAACGCAGCCGTCTACCAGGACATTTTCAGAGCACTTCATGCTTCCTTCATTTTCCAGCAGGATTTGCGCCTGCCCACACTGCCAAAAGAACCAAAACCTGGTTCAATGACCATGGTATTATTGTGTAATTACTGTGTGATTTCATGTAATATTCACATTTTCTGGGATTTTGTGGGTTTCATAAGCTGTAAGCCATAATCATCAAAATTATAACAAATAAAATCTTGAAACATCTCACTTTGCATGTAGGCTAATGAGTCTATATAATATATTAGTTTCACCTGTTAAGTTGAATTCTTGAAATAAATCAACTTTTTGATGATATTCTAATTTTATGACCAGCACCTGTACACAACTTTGACAAGTGTACTAAAGAGGGCCAAAGACGGGCATTAACAACAATACACTGTACATTTTAGATAATACATCAGTTGATAGTTTGAGTTTATCAGTATTGGCCGATATAACTGCTGTTCTGATTAACAAAATTCATGCAAGTGAAAATGTCCTGTTCTCTCTTTAGTTAATTTTGCTGAAATAGTGTAAAATAAAAATAAAAACAAATTTAATTAATATTGCTCATCCATCACATATAAAAACTGTAGTGTTATTGCATTAATATTTCATATTAACATGAAATTATATATTTAATTCAGCAGCCATATCACCCTGTAGCCCAAGACTGGTTGCCCACTGAAGCTAAGCAGGGTTGAGCCTGGTTAGTACCTGGATGGGAGACTCCTGGGAAAACCTATAGCGCCCCAGTATAGTGATGGGGACACTATACAGTCAAAGAGCACCGTCCTTCGGATGAGACATTTAACCGAGGTCCTGACTCTATGTGGTCATTAAAAATCAGATTTGCCCCTTGGCCTCTGTCCATCATGGCCTCCTAATCATCCCCATATACTGATTGGCTTCATCACTGTCTCCTCTCCACCAATAAGCTGGTGTGTGGTGAGCGTTCTGGCGCAACATGGCTGCCGTCACATCATCCAGGTGGATGCTGCACATTGGTGGTGGTTGAGGAGATTCCCCCCTTCCATATAAAGCGCTTTGATTACCCAGAAAAGCGCTAGGCCTATATAAATGTAACAAATTATTTATTATTATAATTAATGTTGAAAGTGGCCAAAAGTATAATGACACCCAAACACCAAAGCCATTTTTTCATATTTACATGAAATTATATATTTAATTAATGTTGAAAGAGGCCCAAAGTATAATGACACCCAAACACCAAAGCCATTTTTTCTTGTTTACCATTTAGCCTAACTTCTATACGATTTATTTATGGACCTCACTAACAGGGGAATCCTCACCTTTAAACCAAAAAGGCTCCATTCCACTATATATATATATATATATATATGGGTGTATTCCGAAGAAAAAGTATTTTATATGTAAATTATAACTGGTTGTCCATATAAATGTGTAGTGTCTAGACATCAGATGTGCATAATGCAAAACCTATATTGTCCATTATATTTCAAATAAAACAATTGTTGTAGTATAGTGCTGAAATGAAATAAATTTGGCAGTCAGATTTAGTAAAAAATTAGCTTTGCTGTAGTAAACTGCACTGCAGCAAATAGATTCCCAACGCTGATACAAATCTTCAAGCCAGAATATAAACAGCAGCCATTAATGGTACAAAAATATTAACTCCAAGCCAAGGGACAAAAAAAACACATTGGTTCTTCCTAACTACCCAGAGTTCTTCATATATTAGACACAGTCCAGTGAACACTGGTCAAACAACAGTGAGGAAAACATTACCTTTCTTGGGCACTGATTATACAAACACAGCAAGAGCTATTAAACAGGATTTGGTTGCTGGTGTACTGCATGTGTTGGAGGGTTGCCTGGAGTAAGATTTTAGTACAGACACTGAAAAAAGAACTGCAGACTGATGTGTCAAGACCACAAATCAGACAAATAACTGTTATTCAAGGCTGTTGAATTTTACTTTCTTTGAAATTCTAACAGGACAACAACAGTCAGGCTGATGTTAAATATTACAGCTGGTTAACAAGCAACACAAAATTTGTGAAGACATTCAGTTAAGCAAGTCGAGACAAACTGCAAACGATTTAAGACACACTTGTGCGAGCATCCCAATACAGCTACAGTGTAAAGAGAGTACATTATGAAGAGTGTTTCTTAACTTTCTTAAGTTGTAGTAATGACAAATCAAAGTACACTTTAAATCAATATGCTTAATCTTTTGTCACGCTTTAAAGAAGTACACTTATTCTAAACTGACGAACATGCTAAAGCACATGTAAAGTCTACCTGATTCTAATTTTAACTGTTGAGTGATTTTTGATGTTACATTTATAGTTAACATTGTAAATGTACTAAATTGCTATCTTAACACTGCTAATTACGTATATTTAAATACACAACAAGAAGTTTAAATAGAAATTACATTAAAGATTAACATAAATGCATGTCAGTATATTTGGCACTTTAACCATTTCAAAACAATAGAAGTAGACCTAATTATGAAATTACATAGTTTACATACATTACAAGATGTAGAAGTCCTACTTGGGTCAGTTCACTTCACCCCAAAATGAAAATTATACCATAATTTACTCACCCTCAAACTATCCTAGGTATGACTTATCCTAGGATCAAAAATATCCTGGCTCTTCCAAACTTTATAATGGGAGTGAATGGTACCTTAGATTTTTAGGCCCAAAAAAAGCACATCCATCCATCATAAAAGTAATCCATACGACTCCAGGGTGTTAATAAAGGCCTTCTGATGTGAAGTGATGGGTTTTTGTAAGAAAAAATATTTAGATTTATAACTTTATACTATAATCACTGGCTTCCGGTAACGGCCGTACACTAGTCTAGTTCCAGCTGAAGAGTGACCTCTGACCCGACGCATGATGTAGGATGTAGGAGTAGCGTAAGCTTAGGCGAGACCGGGCTGGGCAACAAACTCAAGCTCCTCAGACATTTCTCTTTAAAAATTCTTATTTTAGACTTCTAGCCTAATTCGTGACCAGTGTTTTGTTTTGCTCTGCGCTTCCATGTTTGTCAGTAAGTCATGCGTCAGGTCAGAGGTCACTGCCGGAACTTGACTCGCGTACGGCCGTTACCAGAAGGCAGTGATTATAGTTTATAAAGATATAATTATGGATATTTGTCTTACAAAATTGCATCAAATCACTTCAGAAGACCTTTATTAACCCCCTGGAGTCATATGGAATTATGATGGATGGATGTGCATTTTTTGGGCTTAAAAATCTAAGTTACCATTCACTCCCATTATAAAGCTTGGAAGAGCCAGGATATTTTTTAATATAACTCTGCGTTTGGCTGAAAGAAGTCATATAGGCTACACCTAGGATGGCTTGAGGGTGAGTAAATTATGGGATAATTTAATTTTTTTGGAGGGGGTGAACTAACCCTTCAACTTCAAGTTCAACAAATTGCATTTCATATCCATTTAAACTATACAAATATAAGTAATTTAATTGCAAATATCATAATAGCTAACCTACCAACCGAATTAAGGGAAGGGAATCTACTTCCATGTTATAACTAGGACACCATTGATAGTTAGGTATAATAATATTTCAAAAACTGGTGGATAAGGCTCAATGACAAGTTAACCTTCCGTAGTCATGTGGTTTATGATATGAGCAGGTCCAACAAGAGGCAACTGAGCTTTACATAAACCCGATAACAGCTCATTAATCAATATATCTCAAGGAGGAACATAAACTGAAAGTCAAATCTGAATTTACTGTGCTCTAATATCTAACACCGTCTGCGTCTCAAAACCTACAGAGCCGCCTAAATGGATGGCATTGTTGGCATTTCTGAGCATCACAGCAATAGCAATTCAATGGCTGTTTAGTTAGATAGCTCACTGGGTTTTTTAAACAGCCTGTCACTAGTGCTTGTTTGGGAGGTGATGATCAGTATCTGGAGTCAGTGATGTATGAAACACGATTAACACGTTTAATCACATCACTCGTGATGCTGGGAGTTATCAGACGGACTCACCTATTCCAGGAGCCGCATAAATGAAGTAGAGGCAGGTCGTGGACATGGAGAAGAAAAAGATGAAGGCCATTAAGGAGCGGTTGGACAACCGCATCAGCCGCCTCCACTTCCACATTTTATCCCGGCTACTAGCTATCCGTCACTCCCATAAAAACACAGAACGGAGAAAAGAGATGCTGTTTGGTGGGGTGAAACGGTCATCCGTGGGAAATGGGGAGCTAAATCAGGGTGCTGGTAAAGTCCGCATCGTTCATTCAGTTGGATGCAAGGCCGCAGTGCTCGATCGCTCTCCCAACAAAGTCAAGAAAATTCCAGATCAAAAAAATAAATAAATAATAAAACGTGCTACATCAAACGGCGTCCGGGCTCGGCGTGCGGTCAACGCGATTCATTTTGTTCGGTGCCGCTGCTGCTGCTGCTGGTTTAGAGTTGCGGTATGTTTCTAGTGAGCGCAGACACGCCTCGTCGCGTTGATGATGATGATGATGATGTTTGGAGATGATGAAGGGAGTGAAAGTGATGGTGATGATGAGGGACCTGCCCTTCCTCCCTCTTCCCCTCTCTGTAAAATCCCCCAACGCTCCAGCGATCAGTCCTGCGATACGGCGGCGTGAAAAGGCGATCGACCCGCAGAGCAAACCGCGATGAGCGGGGACGGGAGAGCCGGGGATGAGAGTGGGAGAGCCGACAGAAACGTGACGAGGCTCGACCGGGATTCCTTCGATTTCGGTTCTGCTGTCGGTGCAGGTGCAGACACCGTTTCCGGTAGGCGTGACCCACAAAATGGCTGCCAGCGCATGAGGAATGTTTTCAAAATAAAAGTATTCACGGGCCTGTTGCAGAAAACATCCACCTTCAGATAAAAAGGTTGATTAAAAAAAATCGAAATATATGAAACATTTAACAAATTTACAATTTCAGCAAAAGTACCTATCTTATACCACTGACAGAGGTGCTGAAATATTTTCATTCTTGGCAGACTTTATGCTTTATTTTGATAAAAAAAAAAAATTGAGCTCCTATTTTGGTATTACACATCTATTTGTATTCAACGTCGCATCTATAATGTGATTATAGAGAATACAGAGAAGAGGGCGAATACTGTGCAAGTAAAATGGAAAAAATTAAATTCTATGGCCACTCTTGTTTTCAGCTTATGAAGAGGCCTACTTATGTATTTTTTACACAACTATATGCATATTTATTTCTGCATTATATGCTAAGACATATACTGCTGAGCAGCCTCTCAAAAAAGACCATTGGATATTTTGTCCCCACAATAATACCAGGACCACACCCACACCTCAAACTCAGTAAGGCCACTAAAACTTAACACAACTGCTGTGTGATTCATTGCTTCAGTTTGTGTGATTTATTTCATCATATTTTTCAAGTGTTTAAATTAAAACAACACAAGGGCCCTGTTTCAGAAAGGAGGTTAAGTGAAAACTCTGAGTATGTTAACCCTGAAATGAGGGAAACTCTGAGTTTTCTGTTTCAGAATGGGAGGTATGTTAAACCTGAGAAAGCAGAGTAAGTCAAGCCTGTTTCAGAAAGAGAGGTAACTTATACTCAGAGTCAGTTACCATGGTAACTTACTCTGTGAACCTAACCTGGTCGGGAGCAGGTTTTCTTCAGTAAACCCAGAGTTTCTATCGGTCTCCTCCCCTTTTTTAAAGGGGAAGCGGTGTTTAAACACCTCATTCATTCTTTCAGTACATTTTTATTAATAAAATTAATCTTTTATTAATAAATAAAATATTGCTATTTTTACTGCAGTTTTTTTCTATTTTTTTTTTTTATAAGATGAAGTCTATATTACTCCTTAACTGGCAACTGAAAACACAGTAGTAGATTAGAGTTACATAATGCAGTTCTAAACAAATTCTACAGAATTAAACTGTGGCATTTACTGGAAATCACTGAACTGTGTTGATCTGTGCACCAGAAGTTGATGGACCGTCCTCCAGCTGTTCTTCCACACTCTGGGGGCGGGGGGAGAGATAAGAATACCCGTTTATACTTAGATTTAAATTTAGATTATCCACATAAAAATTTGAAAAAATCTGAATGTGTAGATTGTTTGATGTGTAGACACATAATATTAACATTACCTCTGTAGGCCTCTCTGTGGCAGCAGAAACTATTTATCCCCATCGTCCTGTGAAGATGAGCATTTGGTCGAGTGCACTTTATAACACTATTTGTCATAATTTCTGGTACTTACAACTGCCTGGGGTTCTGTTGGGACAGGAGGCTCCAAAAGACAGATATTACCATCAGAATCTGTTGGGACCAACAAAAAACCCAACCTCAAAGTAAAATAAATGGAAATATCAAAAATAGCCTATCTAAAAAATAACACATATGTAAACCTCTTACATTTTATGAAGGCCCTTGGATCTTCGGGAGTGACTGGCTCTGAAGTCCGTCCAGGAATTCCCTCAGCCAAAAATGCTGCTGCACTGCTAGACACTGGATGCTATTTAGTTATTTAATATGTCAAATGTTTGTAAAGTCAGGTAGCCTTCACCCATGATATGCTCAAGCCTTACCTGATTGAATTATGTTTTTATATTTAATTTTCAGCTGCTGCCATGTTCTTTTAATGCCTGCAGGATTGCTCCACATGAAAATTAAAATTAGATTGAATAACATAGGCCTACTGTTCTTCCAGTTTCACCTCTGATATTATAACAGTTTGGCAAGTTACTCTAAAATAGTTCTTAATGTTATTTTCAACAATGTAATTAGATTAATGTAATAATTACTATCTTTAGAAAGTATTGGTCTACTTATTACTAAATCCCATATCAACCTCAACCACTTGAACAATACAAGGAGAGACAAGAAACTGCACTTTTAATGCTTTCAAATAAACAATATACAATTGCATGAACTATTCTTGAATTGACCAAAGTGTGTAGAGGGAGAAGGTTACATAAAAAATATACCTTTTAAAAATGTATGTTAAATCCACTATTGTTTTATACAGAATTGTTCTATAGTCTATGCAGTAGCCTATTTAATGTAATTACCTCAGATTTTATTTTAAATTACAGAAGAATTAAGAGTTATCCCTTTAATTAAATCACAATATTTAGATTACTTGGTAATTAATTACACCCAACACTGTATAACAGTAATTCCTCTTTTTGTTTGGCGCTGTTGCCATGGTGACTCATAATATCTGCGCTCCATTGATAATGGCTTTTTATAGTTGTGGTGCACGCGCTTAACTCAGAGTCAGTTAACTCAGAGTTGATTGAACTAACTCATTTCAGCTGTTCTGTAACCGAAAACTCAGAGTTTCCCATCTCAGGGTAAGTCAACTCAGAGTTCAAGTTTTAACTCAGAGTTGGTTAAACCTCCTTATTGAAACAGGCCCAAGGACAGAACAGTTCTGAGTTTAGTATATGGGCCATTCTACAGAATTGGTGCAAACTGCTTTCCCACAACCAAAAAAAAAAAAAAACATTAAAAAAAAGCATTTAAGTATTCAAATCTTAGATGTTTACTAAGATCATTGAATCCTACAATAATATAAAAAATATCAGTAAGCTTAATATATATATATAAATCATAATTTATTGGGTAGTTTCAATAGGGAGGTGGCTGTCCCAAACCCTAACCCCTAAATTTCAACTTGTGGAAATGAAATGAAAAATAAGTTTTGCCATTTTTCCGTTGTTTTGTTTGTTGTTGTTGTTTTTAAGTTAAAAAAATATAATATTTTCTTTGTAAATCATGAAACTTTATTTTAAAAAATGTGTCCCGCATTATCATGTCACTACCAAAACAGTGTCTTATTTAGTCCATTGGCTGAGACTGATTTTAACCACACCCTACATTTTTGATCAGGAAATATTCCCGTGTCCCTCTCTCTCATATCCTCTCTTTCATGGATAGATAGATAGATAGGTACCATCATTTTGAGTAAATGTGTTAAAAAAGAAAATCTGTGTGTAACTTTAAGGAACATCACTATACCAAACACCTTTTTTCTCCAAAAAGGAGTAAACTTTTTTGGGTGTTATTCCATAAAATTGAGTGTATACAACTGTTCAGGTTACCATGTACTGATTAGCATCTTTGGGCTAAGCTTAAAGGTATCTAAAATTGTCACTGAGTCAGTCACACACAACAAGCATCTCTAAACTCTGATAGTCTTCACTGTTCAGGCATACACGACAGAACCAAAGAAGACACGCTGGGTTACCGGAATGGGTTATGTTGGCATCCGTCTTCATGTGCAAACCCTGAGACTTAAAGGTGCAAAGGGGAATTAGAATTAGGGGTCCCACTCCCAAGGGAACCATGTGAGGATGGAACTTACTTGGGGGCTGGTGGGGGATATCAAAAACCTTGATTGACAAGAGGGGGACGGGGTGGTTATTCTCTCTAATCAAATGAGCTTTATGGTTTATAGCAACCTGTCTGATCAATGCATGTTATTCACTGTTTACACCTGCAATAAACCTTATAGCCTAAAGAGCAAACATGAATTTAAAACTATATGCCATAACATAGTAAAGCACATTAATATTCAATAGCATAATAAACTCAAGAACTTAAACTGTAACCTTGTGTTGTTGTCTTGATTTAAACACCAATCACTGAAGAATCACGCAGCAGTTGTGTGGAAAGAAGAAATAAATTAATCTGCTTATAACTGTGTAAAAGAAAATATAAATACATTTGAGTTTCCATATTGAAGGTCATGTTTCATACGCAAAGTATTTGCCCTGTTATCTGTGTTTCATAGTATAATATTTTTTAACTCACTGATAGTGGTGGTTGTGGAGGAAACATACTGTAGTTTCCTCGTGTGTTCTCTTGAGTGAAAGACAGTTTATTTGAGTATTGATGTATAGGCTATTGTTGAATTTTATAACAATTTACTAGGCCTCTAAAGTATGGTCTGTCTTACATTTGTAATTTAAAAATTAAATAAGAAATATTTATTTCTGTGTGTTAACTTTATGTGAGAAAAATCAATTTATGACCTACTGTATTTGTCATTACTGACAAAGAAAATCCCTTGGCAATAAAGGATAAACAATAAAGGCCACCCCCCCCCCAAAAAAAAAATATATATATGTATATATATATATATATATATATATATTTTTTTTTTGTCTGTGTAAATATTGTAACCACATGACTTATGATTCATTATGAAGTTAAAACTTTTATTATGCAAACAAATACTGTGACACTATTTACATGTGTGACAAATACTGTCTTTTGTGAAATGGTAGGCCACTGATGATTTGTTTGAGATGGTATCTATTCCTGGAAAATATAAATAAGCTAGTAGGCTGAAAGAGTCACATTGTAGGCTATTAACTCATTGTCTAGGCCTATATAACCTGCTATTTGTAATTGACAGAGTTGTCTAACTAAAATATTTTAATATCTTAAACAGGAACTTTAGGATGTTTTTTTATTTTATTATTATTCAGTAGGCTATGACTTTTTTCACAACGAGCAAACATGATTAGATCAGCTCTTGACCTTTTATCTCAACACCCTTCGCACATAAAACAGCTTCAACCACAATCTGCAGTTCTGCACTCTAATCTGACCACCATCTGCACTCATAGGGTCTATATGGGCGGGGTATATATGGGTTTTTATCTAATGGGCAAAACGAGCTTATGCAATTTACATGTGAACATCCGGAAAGCAGCATTCGTTTTTGCTCTGACAGCCGCAAGACCTTGCTGAACGATGTGAGTCTCACTACACTGAGACACTGATTAAAAAATCAGGAATGGTGAGAGAACATTGTGCTTGTACGTTTTTAGTCTTCAAACCAAACTTGGGTCTTCTTCTGACAAAGTTTAAATCCCGTCTGACTAGCGCGCTTCCCGTAATGTTTACACTTTAAGACAGTAGGCAGAGAGTAGCCTAGGTAGTCTTTTGTGGCTGTTTGAACGCATTCGACCACATTAATGTTTACACTACGAAAGCAATTCGGTCGAATGCATTTTCGTCTGGAAGTGGTCAAGAGTGAACAAGTTCAAAATGTTTTAGACCCCGTTTACACCAGTATTTAGCATCGTCCGCTTGTGATCCGATCGACCAAAACGCATCTTAATACCAGGTATTGTCACAGTGTCTGGTTGGTGTACCCTGGGTGTCCACTAGAGGTCTCTTCCCCATACCGTCACCTTCCTCTTTTTTTGCTTTTTACGGCGGATCGCAGACACATATGTGCATTACCGCCACCTATCTTAGAAATGGACCATTGATACTTTCCTATACTACTTTAACCTCTCAACCGACACATCATGAACTGCATTTCCCATAATCCTTTGTCTGAACTCATCACTGATCATTGCACACAGCTGTTCCCACTCACATTGTTTGAATCTGTCTATTTATACCCTGTTTCAGTCATTGTCAGTAGCTGTGTCCCGATGTGAAAGCTGCATCCTCCGAAGGCCGTATTTGAAGGCAGATTGCGTCACGACGAAGGACGTCCCAATTCAGTTCTGCATCCTCCGAAGGCCCTGATTCAAAAGCGCCCTTCGTTTCCTCGTGAAAGGAAGGATACATAAATGGACACTTAGCGGCCTATCCTACCCTATTCTACCCCATAAGTCATGGCGCGCCGTTGACGACAGCATTTATTTTATTTTTTTTAAAGGTGGTCGAGACTAGAGATCGGTGGTGGACAGCAAATTCACATTTAAATGTAAGTATTATGTTTTCATTTACTCAAATAGCTAGCAAACCCAGAGTTAAAGTTTATTACAAACTTAATCTTAACTCTGTCACCATTGCGTGGCTTCATTTGTCAGGTAGTTTGAGGCAACTTGTGCTAATATTAGTTTAACGACCTGTTTGTAATAATTGCACTAGTCTATCTCACTTGTGTATTATAAATATCACTCACCCTATAAAGCCCACAACAATAAGAAAAGCAGTTGATACGGGAATGGGGTTTCACTTTTATGTGTTTTTGTAGTGCTGTCATGAAAGCTGTGGTTTTAACCAAATTTGAGTATATAGAAATATGATTTCTTAAGTATTTTGTATGCATGTGTTGATGTGTCATATTTTGCAGTGTTAACAATGCACTTAAGATTGCACCCATGTGTTAAGCTTTTTTTAGAGCAATTCAGGAGAAAAAAAATAAAGTAAGAAAGTTAATACACCCGTCTTTGCTGAAATGTATTGTGCTGTTGTTGTTAACAAGCCATGATTCATTTGCTCTGCCCTTAGGATTGCAAGTGTCCTGGGAAAGGTGAGGGTGTGAGCGGGAAACCCACTGCTGCAACTTGGCCCTGGTTTGTCCTCAGGGTTCAGCAGAGGGTGCCCACGGTAAGGAGGAGCCAGCACCACCAGCACGAAGGCAGAGGTGAGGAGAGTAGGGAGAGGATGGACAGGCTGTTTTCTCTTCTTGAGAGAATGATTGAAAAAAGAAAAAAAAAATTATATATATATATATATATATATATATATATATATATATATATATAAATTTTTTTTTTTTTTTTCTACATTATTCTTGTTTTACTTTTTTAACTTTTTTTAAAAGGAAAGAAAAAAATCTTTACATTATTTTTTTATGCAACTTTAAATGTGTAAATAAAGTGACTTGTTCTGGACTTTTTTTTTTGACAGTCATAATTTCTACTTGAAACAATTTTTTTTTTTTTTTTAAATAAAATTGGTAAATGAAAATCATTTTTTCCACGGGCTACATTAAAGTACTTTTTCCAACTATTAACAACATACGTTAAGCATATCAAAATCAACAAACATTAACAGTACATAAAATAAGAAAAAAAATGATGTAGACTTTTATTCAGCTGAGCAGGGAGACCCTGGAGCTGCTGGACTGGAATGGGCTGCCCCTGGTAAGGCCTTCTGCTGGTGGGACATCATCTCGGATGGTCTCCAGAGTGTTTGAGGGCATATTTCCACTATCCACTAAGTTGTCTACCAACAGGTTTGCAGGGCTGACTCAATGGATGGCTGCCATGTCACTGAGTTCTTTTCGTTTTTTTCGTTTTTTTTTTTTTTTCAAAAAGAGTCATTTCTGAAAAGTACTTTTAATAACAAGTTTTTAGTATCAAGAGTAAACCTAGAGGTATGTATTCTGCAGGGGAAGAAACTCCTTGTCAGGGTTTTTATTATAGTTTTGTATTTATATTATGCTACTACTGCATTTTACTTCTGAATATTTTCGAGGTTGTTACATTATATACTTTTGTGTAGTTTAATGTAAAATCATATGTGAGGGGGGGAAAAGGTACTTCAGTAGGTTACTTCACATTTGTACGTGAATATTTAACGAAATATGCAGTTCCGAAAATTAAAGTAACAAAATGTAGGTCTATTGTCACAATATTAACAAATTGTTGCTAACAACAGCTGAGCTGCGTCACATATCAAAGGGCGCTTCTGAAGCGCTCGGACCGGTCCCCAGCAAACACATTTACGTTGTGGCAACGTCTCTGGCACGTTGCATTTCTGCTATGGCAACGTCGCTGTCTACGTGCTCGCAACATTGTAACAACGTAGAATTGTAAGACGTGACAGGGCTGTAGCAACGTTGTTGCGCGACATTCAGCAACTGAGAGACGACGTTCTGACAATATGGTGCATTTTGTTAGATAATTATATACTTTTATCTTTTATTGTTTATCTATATTTTTATTTAATAGGGCTATCAACTCCTGCAAGTGTAGCCTACACTTTGAAGAGTAAAAATGACAAAGTTTAGTTAATTCAACTTTATTAAAACTGCATTTAATCAAATTGCACTTCCAAAAGTCATACATTTGTGAAAAAAAATATATAGGCCTATAAAAAAAAATACAGATAACATCTGTGGTGGTAACACATTCAGACTGAATAACACAGTGCTTTATGACCTTCAACCAGACTTCCTTGCACAGACAGGGAGGCTGATCATTCGAAGCAAGACCTCTGTTCATGATCAGATCCCATTTTCATCCAAGGTCGTTCTAAGGTCCTACAAACAAAAATGCTCTAGATTTCATATTTTCATAAACAAAGCTTTATGGCTGCTGGAGGAATGCCAGTCGGCAAAGTGCCTTTAAAAGCAGCTGATGCATCACTGGAGATCAAGGTGAAAACGAAAACCAAAGGACACTGGAGAAATGCCATGAGGTTTTTTTTATTTTATTTTTTATTGCAATATGACGTTTAATGTTTGCATTGCAAAGGATAGACAGGAAGGGAACACATACCTTAATTGTGGTTATAACTTCCTATGTGGCAGAAGCTTTTTATCTAAAGCAATTTACAGACTAACATGAATTGAAGTTCATGTGACTGGGGAGAACATGATAAGACTGGATTGCTATATCAACCGCTGAACTTGTCCTATGGCTGGTTCACTACAGCATTGAGGTTACTACATAGTCGTTACTGCTCTATGAGTGATTTATTATTATCTGCAGTCTCAAAAAAAACATGGTTTCTATAATGTTAAGAACTGGAAAGCATAACTTCATATTGGTCTGTATGTGTCAACACCTACCGAGTCTAAACAGATAGGCTAATACAATACATCTTTTGAACTGACTTCATTAACTTTCTAAATACTAATTTACACCATACATAATACTTCTACATTTTAGTAATTACTTCAACTCTCACTTATTAATGAATGTTTCAAGTTAATCTCAACTACTAGGTTTGCTTTTAATGAGAGAATCCAAGAAATTTTGTTTTATAAATGTGTATGTCATTTTTGCCTCTTCGGTCAAAAAGGACCAAAAGGGTTTACGTGTTACATGTTTTTTTTTTTTTTTTTGCGTCATCGGAATGGGATGACACTTGGTGACTTTTGTCGTATTAGCGATGTGAACACACAAAAAACATGGACATGATTCGATAAGGTAAATGGTAAAAAAGGAAGTCACACTCCTTTGTGGTCAAAAATGACCGACATAGGAAATAAATCAGCCACTGTGCAGAAACAAGTGCACAGCAATGAAGGAGTGACACTCTAAAATATCAAGAGCAAAATAGAAACCCAGAGAGAGAGAGAGATAGAGTATTTTAGAATGTCTAAATATACGTGACCCTGTTCCACAGTCACATGGGGCAATTTTTTAAAATTGAGATTTATACATCATCTGAAAGCTGAATAAATAAGCTTTCCATTGATGAATGGTTTGTTAGGATAGGACAAGATTTGTCATGACGTTCATGACAGCATATTTGGAAATTTACAAAATATATTCATGGAACATGGTCTTAATATCCTAAGGATTTTTGGCATAAAAGAAAAATCTATAATTTTGACCCATACAATGTATTGTTGACTACTGCCACAAATATACCCGTGTGACTTGTGACTGGTTTTGTGATCCAGGGTCACATATATCTAAATGCAAAACTAATAATATTAGGAAATCATGTCTAAAAAAACGTCAAAAGCCTCTCAATATATTTATATAGGGAGCTGTTACACAACATCACACAATTTTAAAGGCCTTCGTGGTATGTTGGAATTTTAAATTACTGACTTGAAAACAAAGTTCGGTTATTTGATTTCCAAAGACATTACATTTAGTTGCATTTGGTAAGCTTATCACTGTCAAAATCCTCAGTCAGTGACAGGAATGGAATATGATGCATGATTTTCTGTTTTGACTTGTGAGAGCCTAGACTTTTTAACCTTTACTGGACAATTCTGCTGCCTTGAAGTCACTGTTCTGGATCGGGGCGAATTACCATCACCCCGCAGACCTCCCAGAAACCTCTGGGCTGACGCTACTGGAGGGACGCTATCAACGCTCCAGCGTTGTCAGCCCTTCGCCATCTCCTGCTATGCCAAACACTCACGTCGAGCCTCAGATCCTACTGCCACCATCAGCACCTGAGCGGATAGATCCAGTGGCTCCACTTCCAGCGTAAGATCGTCTCGTCACATCTCGGCCTGTTGACCTGTCGGCTCCACCTTGGCTCCTACCACCTTTGGCTCCACCAGACACCATCGGCCTTTCGACTACACCGGGTTCCCTCGTCCCACCGGCTCCCCCTTTGTCAGTCATCACACCACCTCTGCCACGGACTTGTGGATCTTCCGCTATGCTCCGTTCCTCCACCCCTACGGCTGCAGCAGGCTCCTCCTTCCCTTCGGGTACGGCTCGGTCCTCCATAACACCACCATCGTTTCAATCCTCAGGCTGTCTGGCTCCTCCTCAGACGATCGTCGCCGCGGCATTGGCTAGGCCTCCTGTGCCAGTGATGTCGCTCTTCTCAGTCTGCGCCCTGGGATCCATCGGCTCCGCCTCCGTCGCTCATCCCCCAGTTGACGTCAGCCTCTACTCCACTTTGTCTCCTCCCTCCCTTGACTCCACCGTGGGCTGTCGGCTCTGGGTCTGTGCCTTTGGATGGATACCATCGCCACCGGGGTCTCATCATCGGTCTGTCACCATTCCTCCACCGCCTGCTATAACCATCCCTTCGCCTTCTCCTCTTCAAGCCGTGAGGTCTCGCCTTCTGGGAGTTTGTGTATGCTATGTTATGCACACTGTTATGCCTGTCTACATTTTTGTTGTTTTAATTTTATCACATTTATATTTGTATCCAGTCTTTATCCTCCTTATCCTGTGACAATCACTGTATTGCCTACTTCTGACCTTTAGATGGAGACACTGCACACTTTATTATAATGTAAATATAGTTAATATAAGTAGCAAATCTCTAAGTACTAATTCAATATTGATTTTATCATCTATGTTATCTTTTGTTTGCATTTTGATAAGTTTTCTGAAGGACCAGCTTTCCGCAGGCTTTTGAAAGTGAATAGACACAATGGTCTAACTTTAATAAAAAGAAAGCAGCAATCCAGCTGATGTATAATAAAACCCATTCAAGTGTCATGTCCCATGTTTGCCAGCAGAGATCACTATAGTATGATTTCTAATTAATCATTGTCACCTATTTCTCATCTTTAATTCTCATACTTTTACTTTGCAATCTGATCTCATTACATACTATTCATTGACACATTTGCAACCTTTAAAGACTTAGCCTATCTACATGACACAGAAGTATGGTATATAGTACTGAATGATACAGTAAAAAACGGTCTGAAAAAAAATGTGATTTGTTGGCCACTTTTAGTTTTAGATTGGTCTTTGTTTTGTTTTGTTTGGTTTTAACTGATTAAATATTCACTTCTTCCAGCACTCTTTTTTTTTTTTTTTGCTCTCTGTGTTATTAACCCTTCTATTCAAACTGCTTTAAACTGCTTAACTGCTGGTTACTATTTATTTTTTTCTTTAAATTGTGTGTCCTTTTCTCATTTAGGGCAATGAATGCATGCAAAGTTGACACATTGCTGTTTTGGAAAGGCTGTACAATTTTGGTGACTGTGTCGGGGTCAACCCATTCAAAAATAGTAGAGACAGGAAAAAAAACAGAAAAGCTTTATTGTAGTTTGTCAAAGACTAAAATATGATAACTTATGAAAGGTAAAGCCCGGGACACACCTGGGACAATTATTATGTCTAATATATATATATAATTTCTCATATTTTATGTTTTAGTCTCTGACAAGGTGCAATAGAGAGAGTTTTTTTTTATTTTTTTTATAATTGGTCAAATTGATCAAAGTGACCCTCAACACAAATGGGATACCAGATCTTCAAGAAAAGATGATTTGCGAATCAGTCATCATTGGTTCTGATTTTAATCAGAAAAGACATATGTTGTCACACCATGACACTTGAAAGTCTGTTCTGAAATATAATAACCTATACACTTTTCTTGATAGGCCATTGGGTATAAAATCGCTTGCGTCTACTAAATATTTGTCACAAGTGCATGTAAAATTACAAAATATATATTTCAAATCAAAAATCACTGGGCAACTTTTGCAGGTGTGAAGTCTTTATGGTTTGAAAGCAGTGTTTAGGACCTTTACTGTTAGCCTCTAGCTCTGCAGTATCACAGTTTCACTTTTAATATATATACAAAACAATTTAACTTTCCAGTTCCCTGAAACCCAACACCCACATTTTTTCGTGATAAGTCTGATCTGCCTATACAGAATGCGGAAACTATTTCAACCCTTCAGCTGAAAGAACCTGCAGTGTAAGTTATTGTTGAGCTGTTGTTTGAGTCTCTCTGTCTGAGATCATATGCAGTGAAATGGCAGAAGCCAGTATTTCAGTGGGACAGAATGAGTTCATTTGCCCAGTGTGTCTGGATCTACTGAAGAATCCAGTGACCATTCCTTGTGGACACAGTTACTGCATGATCTGTATAACCAGCTGCTGGAATCATGATGATCAGAAGGGAGTTTACAGCTGCCCACAGTGCAGACAGACCTTCACTCCAAGACCTACCTTATGTAAGAATGTGGTGTTTGCTAAAATGGTTGAGAAACTGAAGACAACTAATTTGCAAGCTACTACTGGATCTGGAGATTTGGAGTGTGACGTCTGCTCTGGAAGAAAACTCAAAGCCGTCAAGTCCTGTCTGGTGTGTCTGGAATCTTACTGTCAAACTCATTTTGAACGTCATGAAGAATTTCGCTCAGGAAATCCACACAAAGTGATCGATGCCACTGGACGACTCCAGCAGATGATCTGTCCTCAACATGGTAAACAACGTGAAATATTCTGCCGCACTGACCAGCGCAGCATTTGCTACCTGTGTACAATGAATGAGCACAAAAACCATGACACTGTAACAGCTACAGCAGAGAGGACAGAGAAACAGGTAAATCACTGTCTTGGAATATATAATTGTTTTTTGTTGCTTCAGTCTTTTTTTCTGGTTTAAGGATAATTAATATTTGTGCACCAAGAAGGGACAGTAACGAAACAGAGGAGGAGGGTGAACTAAAGCTATGGCTCAGGGTGCTAGTGATGACGTGACGAAATGGCTCATACATGAATATTAATAAAGTTATGCACAAAAAAACATGATTGTTTAATATTAGGGATAAATAAATCTATGAAATATTAATCTTGCATAACTTAATATCCTTTACTTTTACATTTGTTATGAAACTGCTCCGAGACACGAGGGTTAAGATCCAAACGCAGCTTTATTGTGGGTAATCCAGAGGCGTAATCCAGTGTACAGGCAAAAGGTCAAAACACAGGTAGGCAGTCCAAACAAACCAACAAAGAAACAAACAAAACAGGCAGGGACCAGAGGCAAAAGAGTAATCCAGGGAACAGGGCAAGAAATCCAAATAAACCAAAAGGCAAGAAACCAGGGAAAACGCTCGGAATTGCAGTGTAACACTTAAACAAGACTTCGCGGTGAGCGAATGAATGAACATGGTATAAATAGACTGAGACTAACAGGATGATGAGACACAGGTGAATGCAATCAGTGAATGAGGTACAGGTGAATGTGATCAGTGATAAGTGATGATGAGTCCGGGCAGTGAGTTATGGGAAATGTAGTTTGTGAGTAATAATAGTCTTATGTGGAGTGCCCTCTGGCTCTCAAGGGCACTCCAGCTGGTGACCATTACAACATTAGTCGAGTCATATTTTTTTTTGCTTTCAGGATGAGTTATTAAATGATTACTTTTTATTTATTTTTTAAGTCTCTCTGCCTCAGCCACCTGAGATTGGCAAGTCTTAAAAATTATCCTCAGATTTTCCCACTCAAAATTATCCTCAGGTTTTCGGATGATGTGTTGTCATCTATGAGCACTATTACTTGGGAATTCAGAATCTCTAGGGTTTCAATAACCTGCTGCGCAGCAGTAACACCGCAGACAAGACTTCAGACAATGAATGTTCTTTAAGTCACGACTGGAGTTTCTCAAAGTAAACCACAGAGACAAAGAGATCACAACAGTTTATAAAGAATAGGTGCACGGGCAAAGGGAACATTATACAGTTACATACATTTTCTCTAAAATAAAGTGTTCGATATGTACAATTCAGCAAACTCCCCGCTGTTACTGGGCAAAAGCAAATTAGACTTTTGATTAGCTCTGCTTGTTGCCGAGTTAAATATATGTTATGTATAGTTATGAGGTTAAAAATAAATTCAGACAGCCATCTAGTCCATTTAGATCTCAAAAGCATTCAAATATTATTCCTGCAAGAATAATAAAAAATTCCTTGACAACCGTCATTCACAAAAGTCAATATTGTGCAACCACAGACACAGACGAGCATTATCTTCCTATTGAGTGGATAAAAGAAAGAGATGCTTTTCGTTTATATATTTATAAAACTGATTTCATTCAGAAGAATATTTCTTAGCTTTACTGTTGTTTCTTTGTCACCAGAAACATCTGGAACAAACACTAAGAAACTTCCATCAGAGAATCTGGCAGAGAGAGAAAGATCTTCAGGAGCTGAGAGAGGTTGTGAAGACCTATAAGGTGAGTTTGGCTACCGGTAGAAAAGTATGGTTTCAAACTCTCCAATCAGTGAGGATCTCAGTTCACTTCCAGTCTCACTGAAGCTCACTGTGTAATGTGTCCTGACAGCGCTCTGCACAGACAGCAGTGGAGGACAGTGAGAGGAACTTTACTGAACTGATCCGCTCCATTGAGGGAAGCCGCTCTGAGGTGACACAGCTGATCAGAGATCAGGAAAATGCTGCTGTGAGTCGAGCTCAAGGACTCTTGAAACAACTGGAGCAAGAGATCGATGACCTGAGGAGGAGAAACACTGAGCTGGAGCAGCTTTCACACACAGACGATCACATCCATTTCCTGCTGGTAACTGAGCCTTAGAAAAACATAGGACAATCACTATTTGTCTCTTTATCTGTCTACAGTTTAATGTTGTTTGTTTTTGTATGGCTTTCTGTAGAGTGTCGAGGCTTGCTCTGTTCCTCCTAAAACTACTGTTGTGCCCAGAATCAATGGCAGTTCTCACCTCGTATATGAGGACGTGGGAAAATCTGTCCTTCTGCTAAAAAAGAAACTTGAGGATTTCTGCAAAGAAGAGATAAAAAAGACATCTGATAGAGGTACAATATTAAAAATTAAAGATACATAGTGTAACAAACAATATCTGCAAAGGAATCTAAAATTGGTGTTTCCTACTGCAGCACATCAACAAATGTTTTTGTGAAGCACCTAATGAACCCAAGACTTTTGAACATTACTTCATTTGTGAGCTTTATCAGTTTTCTGTTTACTTAAAAATAATACTTTAAATGCTGTTGGTTTCCATAGTGGCACACATTGAGATCATTCCCACTTCTGAGGAGAGCACTGAATGTAAGTCTTACTAATAAAATGCAAATACAATTATATTCGATCCTCCCATTATACTCTTGCAACTCATGCAGCATTTTTGTATCAAGTGATTATTCAAAGCCTTGCATTAAGATGTATAGATGCATAATATTCTAAACCAGCTGGTACATAAACTCTCTCAGTTAGGAGTATCTAAAACTGTTTGTTTTCCTCATTGTCACTATTTCAAGCTAATAACTAATGAAATATGAAAGTGGTTTGATATTACTGCATTTTGACATTAATATATTTGCTTCCCTTTACAGTGCCACCACCCAGACCCAACCCAATGCCAAGATTACTGTCCTACAACTTAAGGCAGAGATCCTCAACAATACCAGAGTCACAGTCAAGACCTATCCTGCCGAATTCAAAGTATTGGAACTTCCCTTAACCCTGAGTCACAGGCCAGACTCTTCAGAGCACCAAGGTAATGGCACAGACCATCTGACTCCTGCTCACCAAGACAAACGTAATTTCTTATGCTGATCTCAATTATGATTTGTGACATGATTTGTGTCTGAATAAATACAAATTTTTTTTTTCCTATTATATCCTACAAATATTCTTGATATAACCCCATTATTCTTTGGAATTCTGCAATCTCTCCACCATTATGTGTATGTTAGAGGAAATGTATTTACCATTTCTTGATTTTTTATGAATTTATTTTTATCTGTAATTATGTATCTATAGATTTGGTAGTGGGGCAGTTTATTAAAACAATATTTTAATTATTTGTAGCCTATATAAATGGTGTTTTTGTGTGTGTGTGTGTGTGTGTGTGTGTGTGTGTGTGTGTGTGTGTGTGTGTGTGTGTGTGTGTGTGTGTGTGTGTGTGTGTGTGTGTGTGTGTGTGTGTGTGTGTGTGTGTGTGTGTGTGTGTGTGTGTGTGTGTGTGTGTGTGTGTGTGGTTTTTTTGGGGGGAATTTGGGGTTAATCCAGTTGTCTTTATATTTAGAAACAATATTTTACTTATTAAAGTTACTGAAGTGCAAATAAAGTTTGGTTAATGTGAACAATAACGACTTGGTATTTACTTCCATAGCAATCTGTTCTGTATTATAAAGTGTTTTACTTAGTGATAAACCACTGCTAACCACCCAGTCCATGAGTGAACTGTCTGTATGAAGCAAATAATCGATTTACACATGTTGCTAAGCCATTTGACTTAATAATAATAATACATTTTATTTATGGTGCGCTTTTCTAGTACCCAAAGCGCTACAAACAGTAGCAAATAAAACAGGTAAAAAACAGAATTTCTGAAATGATACACTACAAAGAAACACCAAAAAAGTAAAACATAAAATAAACATTACAACTAATCAATACAATAAAGTACTACTCATAATAATCTATGTTCTTTTTTATTTTTTTTATGGGTTTTTAGCTACTTCTTGAAACTGGCTAATGTGGGAGCATTTCTAACAGTAAAGGTGATGATACACAGGGCAACTTTTTGAGCAATGTTGCTGGGCAATGTTGCTGTCAACGGGCAACCAGATGAGACACAGGCCCCACAACCCATCTAAATTATCCAGATATAAATTTATTGCCCATTTTCAATGGGAAAGTGCCCAAGCATTAATCGCTCGGCAAGATTGCCCAGCAACATTGCTCAAAAAGTTGCCCTGTGTATCATCACCTTAAGAGGAAGTGCATTCCATAACCTGCGTGCAGCGATAGAACATGCTCTCCCTCAAATATTTTAATCTACAAAGTGGCAGCTGAAGAATAAAAGAATCAGAAGAATGAAGAGAATGAGGAGCACACTTGGGCACATTTTTTAATCGGCATGCATCTCGCGGTGATCACTGATCGGTTCTGCGCAGATTTTGCTCATCTCAGAGGAAAATGTTCCAAAGGAAACCATTGTTCTCAGGGAACCACCCTGGTGGCTATAGTTCCTAGAACTAAGTTCCTAAAACTACCCGGTGCGAAAGTCTCTCATGTCAGCACATCACAGGCCTGCTTTACAATCTGCATCGGCTTCCTGTTCAGTTGCACATTGATATTAAAACTTTTACTCTAACATACAAAGCTGTACAACAGCCCCTTATATCTGTGACTTAGTTACCCTATACACACACCTTCTCACCCAGACCCATAACGCACAGGTTGTGTGTGTCCTCAGGAGTCAAAAACCTGGGACACAGAGGCACACACTTCCTGAAAAACTTGTTTGAGAGCTTCTCCATAACAATCGCCTTCAACACGCAATAGCATAAACAAATGGTTCCTGAAGATAAGAAAGCTGATGGTGTACATCACAGACACCCACAGGCACTCCGGTGATGATGTTGTGGACTGTCGTCGGCCAATGAAATTGTCATGTCTACACACATGCTTCAGGTACCGGTCATGCTGATGGCGTTCACCATAGCGTCAATCCAAGATGGAAAATCTTCACTTATCTATGCAGTTTCTTAACTTTACAGCTTTATTATAAGAGAGATGGATTTACTTTTAGTTAATAAAAATACAAGTGTTTCTTTTTAGTTATAGCTACGGAGCCCCTAAAGGGACATGGTGAAGGAAAAAAATATGAAATGGAAGAAAAAATTGTTGCGAGCGAACGCAAAGTTTCTCAGGGAAAAGTTTCTAATTTTTCCTCCCATCTATTTTTTTTTTCTTTTCTTTTTTCATCACCATGTCCCTTTAGGGGCTATGTAGTTAACAGATACAATTTTTGATTTTAATAATGTATTAGTAGCTAAATGTTCATGTTTATGTTAGCTAATGTAGTTAACTAATGTTATGGTAAGTGTTACCAATATTACAATATTTTGTGTTGAAAAAAAAAAAGATTCTTTGAAATTTGGTTCAGTTAAGGGTAACTATTAGGAAGTCATCTGTTTAACAATGAAGTTTAAATACTCTGATTGTATTTCAAAATACAAAATATCAGTAACATTAAAACATTAAAAAAAATCTGAAAGAAGTCTCTTATACTCACCATGGCTGCATTTATGATAAAAAAAAAGTAAGGTAAAAACAATAATATTGTAAAACTGAATTATTACAGTTTAAAATAACTGTTTTCTGTTTTAATATTTTAAAATGTAATTTACTCCTGTGGTGGCAAATATGTGCTACATTTTTTTCAGGATTTTTGCTGAATAAAAAATTTCAAATGAACAGCATTTGAAATAGAAATTGTAACATATAAATGCATTTACTGTCACTTCTTATCCAGTTAATGCAGCCTTGAATAGCTTGAATACTTTCTTTCAAAATAAAATAATCTTACGTTAGAATGTATAGTTCTGTAAATTGTGTAAATATTTGATGCCAAGTATATCCATATCCATGTTATTTATTCAGATCATTCTGCACAACTTTCTTTCTTCTGCTGAAAAAAAAGATATTTAGAAAAATGTCTCAGTGTTTGTTTTTATTCATTTAATGAATGTCACTGTGCCTGAAGGAGAATGATAATTCTTCATCAGACACGATTATCACCACAATTTTTCTGCTTCCCCTGATTTAAACCACAGAGATTATATCTCACATTAAGAGGTAAGATCTCACTTCTGACTTGGGAGATTGCTATATTGTAGAACTTTAGGATGACCACACATCTGGACACCTCAGGATGGTTTGTGCTGACTCCAGTTTGTTCCTCTATACCAAAATCACATACACATAATATTCAACATGTTTGTTATGTTCTGTTGTACATATTGAATAGTAGCTATTGTACGTTTACTGTTATTGGAATGTGGCTAAGGGTCATCTTAGGTCATGTCTTATAAAAGACAGCATGCCTATAAAAACCACCACAGCACTTTCAGCACTACTTTCAGCTGTAGTGTTGAAAATAAAACTTGTTTGGTATAAGTGGAGAAGAATGGATTTGTCGTGATGGAAGTGCAAAGTGGCTCCATATCGAATATTCCAGTCACAATAAGACTTATTTGTGAAATATACACATGAACATGTGCATAAAATTATTGCACTGATAAACAGTGTTCATTAACTCATTTTAGTAACTAATAGCATAATTCAGAATTATATGCAAAAAATGGCTGAAATTAACTAAGAAAAAAGCCTCAATTGATACATATTTTCTTGTGTAGGGGAATACTTGACCAGACGGAGATGAGAGAGAGAGTAGAAATGGCCATTACGTGGCCAAAACGTGCAAAAAAATTGCAGCAAAACAATTACTCGTTACTGAGATTTGTATTTTTTATTTTTATTTATTATTCACATTTCACAGTATCTCAGAAGTTGCTTTAATGGCCACCACTTTCTTCTGATGATTGATCAAGTTTCTGTTTGAAAGGCATGACAATACAGCAGGACAAACACACACACACACACACACACACACACACACACACACACACACACACACACACACACACACACACACACACACACACACACACGTTGTTTTCATGTTTTATGGGGACATAGAATAGATTTTTATACTGTACAAACTGTGTATTCTATCCCCTTACACAAACCCTAACCCTAAACCATACCCATCACAGAAAAACGTTCTGCATTTTTATATTTTCAAAAAACATCACTTAGTATGATTTATGAGCTCTTCTAACCTTCCCCATAAGGACACACACTCACTCACACACACACACACACACACCTACCTTTGCAGCTAGTTCATGACTTTTCTGGCAGTCTGGAGGGAAAATTACAGGATCCAAACATCCATCCAGCTCCTATCCCTCTCAACGGGACACAAGGCGGCCTCATATTACAGAATACAAATAAGACAACTTCTCCATCTGGCTTTAAAGTACACTTTGATGTGCCAGCATGTCAGGGGATATAAAATTTATATAAAATAATACTTTTATATTAAAAACATAAAAATACATTTTATTTAAAAAATATATATACTATTTAAAAAAAATACACTCTGTAGATATGGTTTAGCATGTGGGGAAACCAAATCCCACTTACCGATTAATTTATATGGGGGAAATAATAAAAATCTTACAGATGTGGCTATTGAAAGAAAACATATTATTATGACATTGTGTAAAAAAGGGCAAATGTACATTTTGAAACTTTATCAGAACTTTAACAGAACTTAGAGTGTTCGGTTTTTTTATTATTATTTTTTATTAAGTATTAAATTAAACTAACTTTTAATCAACTCAGTATTGGTTGTAGACTATTTAATATCCATAATTTGTTGTTATAATGTTTGGTTTACTTGTTTTGTGATTAAAGCACATTAATAGACTAGTAGTAGTACAACCCACTGGAAAAAATGATGGAATCACCACACTTAGAGGATGTTCCCACAGAGTTTTTTACTTTATAGCAAACAAACAAATCACAGATATGACATAAAACAAATATTTAATAACTTAACATTCTGGCTTCATGAAACAAACCTCAAACAAATACACATATTATTTTTTTTAATGGCATGTCTTTTTCCAGAGCAAGTATAGGAAAACAATATGGAATCATCAAAAAACAAACAAAGAAAAAACAATTATCACTTTGTTGCTTTTCTTGAATTCTTGGAGGCATGGACTTCATTAATGAGACACAATATTCCCCATCAAGCTGGTTCCAAGTTTCTCAAATAGCGGTTGACAGATCAGCTTTGCGGGATGGTGCTTTATCGTGGACCAGCGTTTTTAATTTCCACCATAGATTTTCAAATGCACTGAGATCCACACTGTTTACTGGCCACGTCATTCAGCTGAGATGCCTTTCCTGAAGAAAAGCTTGAACACTTTTTGCTCTGTAGCAAGATGTATTATCATCCTAAAAAAAATGATTTCATCATCACTAAACCTATTTTCTATCGATGGAATGAGAAAAGTGTTCAAAAATGTCAACGTACACATGTGCATTTACTGCAATCATAAATGAGTTGGGAAATTTGATTGTTTTCTTCAGGCAGTCATCGTTATATTTTCATTAGAGGCGAGCGGCACCTGACAAAAGTTCCAGCATCATCTCCTTGGCTGATGCAGATTCCCGATTCTCCACTGATTTTCATCCAATCATCCACACTACATGATTGCTTCCCTTTAGCACGCTGTAACCTTGTTTTCTTTAAGTTTTAGTACTCGTTTTCCTTTGGCTTTTCTATATGTAAATCCCATTTCATTCAGCTGGTTTCTTACAGTTTGGTCACAAACATTGACTCCTGTTTCTGTCCATTTGTTTTTAATTTGTTTTGTTGTGTTTCTATTTTAAAGGCATATTGCTTGAGATTTCTATCCTTTATCGCTTTGACGTCTTCCTTGGTATGCCCTTATGTTTTCCTTTATAACCTTCCTATAGTTTATAAATGCACTTTTAGACACAGCTGACTCGGAACAACCAACTTTGGTCACACTCCGTGTTGAAATTCCTTGTTGTAAGAGTTTTCTAATCCTTTCCATTATTTCAACAGACAACTCTCTTGTTGGGGCCATATTTCCTTTCAATTAGCCAAGTCAAGCAACCCGTTAAGGTCTGCAAGCTGCAAGCACTCTCTTTTAACTGCTGTGCTGACTAATTAGCATTTTAGACTTGTCCCAGTATGTTTTAAAATAGATATTAAAAGATGATTCCTTATTTGTTTAGCCTACCAAAAGTTACTGAGTGTAGCCTACACTGCACCTTTAAGTGTATGTTCATTTACACATATAATAAGAACTTTTCAACAACACAATATTCAGCTTGATGCAGTGAAATCTGCCACGTGACTGTGATTGGTCGTGACTGTGGTTTTCTCTGCGTTTTTTTTTTTTTTTTTTTTTTACAGTTTGGTCTTGACGGAGAAAAACTTAAGTCTTAATTTAATTTAAGTAAATTTGCTCACCGCGACAGTTAAAACCACCCACACCCTGTTAAATGATTAGCATATACGAAAAGCACCCTTAGCCTCGTGACATCTTGATTAGGTGGTTCTCTTCCATAATTGCTCAGTCACTGATGAGCTCGTTTTAATGAATGAGTGTGAGTGTGTGTGTTTTGTGATTTATGAGGACAGAAATTTTTGTGTGTAGCCTACTGTTTTGTATTCACTGCTGGTCTCTGTTGCCAACAGCCGATCTAAATTTAGCCTCACGTGAGGCAGCAGGAAACAGGGGGGCAATGCTCTAAAAATATCCCCGCTCCTACCGCTTCATCCTTCTCTCCATTCTCTTGAACTTTTCATCGTCAATCTTTTTACGTACTTTCCCCCTTCATTTCACATAGGCTACATGAAATTCACGAATGCATTAGGCTACTTTTCTCTTTTTTCCATTATCTTTATTTGCTCTTTTTTGTTGTCATTGTAGCCTAGCTATAGGCTATAGGTTCTGTTTTCTAGCCCCTATGTCTCAGTGAGATGCCTTGCTGTTTTTGTTATATTATAAATGATAGCCTATTTGATTATGAATCATTCATCACTACTTTTTTAACCCTTAAATGCATGTTTCAATCTAACAGAGATGGATCTCTACCTGTCGCGATAATATAAAACTCCCCTAATATTATTGTAGAAATTACAGAAGAATAAAACAAAGCATATTTTGTTACCTTTTGGAGACTGGAAGGGTTCAGTTTGAGCAGATGTTTTATACCATCATCACTGTCCTCATCAGAGCTTATTTCCCAGTACATTCACCATCTGGCTCATATTCGCAATCTCAAACATATTCTTAAAACAGTTTTCAACATCAAATCAATATTTTGATCGCTGACAGCTTCTTCACTAGATCCATCATCAAGTGACAGTGACACTAATATATGATTGCGTTCAGTAAATGCTTTGCATTAAACCACTAAGCCATTTCAAGTTTTTAATATGATTCTTCCCATTTTTTTGTTTTCTGCCTGCGGTGACTATGAGTGAAACGTCACGTCATCATTGTGTATTAGACGTTACCACCTTGTGGAATAAAGGTGAATTACACTTATTCAGTCATCAAAGATTCAATTATTGTTGTGCAGAAAAAATATACTTACACTGTTACACACCTCGGGTCGCTAGCGACCCATACAATTTTTTCTTGTTATATTGTTTAATGAATTGATTGAGGAATTGTAAGAAGGTTGATGTCTACTTTTAGAAAACGATTAGGAGGAGGGTGGTGGTTAAGACCTGAGGTATGCGTTTGAGGGTTAATTCATGTGGCCTCTCATCTTTAATAAAAATAACTTCCTCTACCTCTTGCTGCGACATCTGTTCTCTGATGGACAACCCGTCACTCACGACATCACAGCCAATAACAAACCACAACCGTCCAACGATTCAATAAATTCCCATTAAAACAAATCAAGTGCCATAATTGTTCGAGAAACCCTGTCTCTCGGATAGGCCTATAATACGTCACAATAAGGAAGAAAAGACTATTGCAACTTCCGTTTCTTGCCGACTTTGCCAACATGACCACAGAGAATCATTAAAGTGAAGAGAAATATTGGCTATTTCATTTCAAATAGGCCTAAAACCAAAACCTTTTTTTGCATTGCGAAATTTTTGACAGAAACTATACCATACATGCTCTCTTGTCAAAATAAATCACTTTCTTCCACTGATACAAGTTGAAATAGCATGCAGTCGATGTCAATAGAGTTTGCCATTAGCATGTTGCTAAGATAAGCTTAAAATACTCACTGATGATGGGCTAAACAATCACTATACTAAGCTGAAGAAACTAATTTACTCTTTTCTTTCTTTCATTTGTACTTTTCAGTATTGGATCAAATAAGCGTAGTATCAACATTTCTCTCTCCATAAATTATTGTATTTTTCACAGAGCATGTCATTGTGCATTCTGGGAGTGCCTTCTCTGTACATGACATTTGCAATGCTGCCTTAGATCTTGGCTAAAACAAGGTGTCTTAGGGGGCAGATATATGCTAGCTTTTGGAAAAGCCTTCCTGTCAGCGTCTTGTTATAATGTCTTGGCCATGAAAAGTCGCTCTGTAAACTCTGCATGTGTTCAACTGTGTGGGCTGTGCATTTCCAAGTTATCCGTCACAGATTTTCTCCTCGAAGTGCATAAGCTGTGCGAGTGTGTGCATGTGTGGGATGCTCAAGCACACGTGCCGCTTGTTGGGAGAATTTTATCAATTGCACCAACGACTCATATTTGGTTCACACACACATTTGCCAACATACAATTACTGGATTTGAGCGCACAGTCTGCTTTCTCACTGTCAAACACACACTGTAATGATTTGAATGTCTGGGTCTCTCTTCACAGTGTTCAACAGCACTTTAAGAATGACAATTAATATTGTAATTCATTTAATTTACATAGACCCTGTAAGATGTTACTAGATTTATGTGACCGTATGTCAAGGAAATGGTTTGAAATACAAATCAGCAAACAGAGGAAATGAGTCCAAATAGATTTTATAGATTAGAAATCAAGCGTTCTGTTGATTATATGTTTAAATTGGGGACTGAATCAGAATTCATATGGGCCTACATAACAGGTTTGTGTGTTTGCTTTGTCGTCTTACTGCATCGGTAAGAAATGTCATATGCTGATAAACAGCCTGGTTGCCATGGTGATGATACATTAAATCCACATGCATCAGTGTCTTTCGATGTTTGCAGGTTCAGATTGTATTTATCATGCCCAATCACACACAATCTGTCTGATGGAAAACTGTATGGTACAGAATAAGTAACACTGCCTTGTGTTATTTAATATCAAAATTGGCACAGCTCTCATTCCTCATTAACGTTAGTTCTGTCATGAAGTGTCAGGAAGTTATTACAAATTACAGATTTAGAACTTCACAGAGATATTTTGCAGATTTAGAGCATTAAAATCGATACAGTATGTACTATTATATTAAAAAACCTTATCTTTACATAGCAGCTTTATAAAAAAAAAAAAAAAAAGACTTTACTTAAACTATTTGATTTTGAAGCTTATTGAAATGGGTCTCTCTTTCTTTTGTAAACCTTAAACATGCATGCATGAAACTATCATTATGTGCATTTTTTTTTAATCTATCCATATGCAATTATCCAATCATTTCAGGATCACACTGGTGGCATAATTAGGCTATCATTAATGTCTTCATGATGTACAAATGCAGAAAGGTTGCATTGTAGGGGACAGAACATATTATTCACTCAGCATGAAAAAAGTGAATAAGATTTTGACAGCATGGTTATAAAATATAATGATTATGGAGGAAATATTCAGTGCTCAAAATGCTCATGGCCACATATACTTCTGACTCACTCAGCTGAAATTCACACGCAAAAGCACTTTTTTATTAGCTTTCACATCCATGCTGTCAGTCAATAAACATGGCAGATGAAAAGAAACAAGACAAGGTTACTAAAATAGCACTTCAAAAGAGTGCGGAAAAAATGATCAAACCAAACACATCCGCAAACACAAAGGTTCACATCAGATTTGCCACGTCTTAGTTTCTCACTATTTCTTTATATCCACAACACAGAAGTTCATGCACAAAACAGTATGCATTGAATCATTTTTACAATGAATGTACAATGTACTACTACTGTAAATAAATATTCATTGGCTTTTTAATAAGTTTTAGTTGAAGTTGAAGTTATTAAAAAGTAAATATTCATTGTTACTATTTTTTTTTTTTGTATTTATTAAGTGTTATGTACCTGCTGTCTGACTGTCACTAAAAAAACAACAAAAAAACAGACTGACACATCATAACTTTCGTCATTTTATTTTACTCTTCTTTTTACCCAATTTTAGTCTTATTTTTTTGCAAAATATAAGGCTTTACAAAAAAAGAAAGAATAAAAAGCCAAGTTTTAACTGTTCATAAGCAGCACCGATACGATGGGGCTGATGTAAATTATATTTCTCCAATCATGCGATGCACATCACTCAGAGACATAAGTCACATTTAAAGGGTTTTACTTAAGTAATTACATACTTAAGTAATTAAGTAACAGTATTAATGATCTTTCAGACTAAGGTTCTTTCCAAGTTCTTTCTTTGACTTGATCAAAATGCATAAATAAATAAATAAATAATTAAATAAATATGGAATTTATAAATAAGAAAATGCAGTGAATTTAAATAAATAGCTTATATCAAAAATACTTTTGATTGGAATACTGATAATGATTTTAATAAATAACAAAAAAATATGGCATATGATATGTGGTACATCTTATTTAAAGAGCCTGTTTATACTTGCAATTATACTTGTACAAAGATTCTGTAATATAGAGACTATGCGAGAATTAATAAAAAAAAGACTTGAAAAATTTAGAGGTTCAACACACAACTATAACACACATAGGCCTATATATACTTCATATTTTTTTATTATTTTGGATGTCAGCTAAGTGTTTCCCTGAATCCCTCAGATAAGCAAACACCCACACTGTAATGTTTTTTTGTTGTTGTTGGTTTAACTTAAAAAGTAAAATGCCTGGTAGCCTTAACATTTTAAGATAAGTGAAATAAATAAATAAAAATAGTTAATACAATGAAGGAGATTAATTTGACAAAAGATAAAAAGTTGTGATGACAAATCATAAAAAGATTTTTTTTACAATGCTGATCCTTGTAGCAATCACATACGATACACAAAATAGATCCTAAAGCAGTGTCGAAAATTAGCTTTTTGCCACATCTGGCAACAGAAAGTGAAAATTCACTGGACATAAATATTTTATATCATCGATTAAAATGTATTTTGCATGTTTGTTTGTTTTTTATATCAAAAGTATATTTTTGTCCTTTCTCCTGCATACTCTGACAATCACATGAGTGCCCTTACAGCTTCATATTCAAACTGGTCTCCATTGCTGCGACCAAAATCGCATAATATGTAGTAGGAACTACATTTGATTTGAAACATACTTTACGTTAAAACATTTCTATATGTGATTTATGAATGAAATCCGGACGTACTACATCCGTCATATTGTCACTCTCATGTGACCAACGCCATCAGTTGCGTTGCTTCACTGCCATTCACAAATCATCTCCCGTGGCCTCATGGGATAGTAAAGTGTCCACTGAATGCCATTGAAGGTACTGTTTGCATACTGTTTTATGAACACTATGAATTCGGACAAACTACTTGGCTCACGTGTTTTTCACAAACTACATAGTATGGAAGTATTCAGATGAAGTGCATTTCTCTGTAGAATCGCTTACAGTATTGTGATTTTGTCTCTCATTTTCCAGTTTTGATGGCTTAATGTGCGTAATATGTATCATGTAGTTCTCAATTATTTTATTATTTTATTTTTAAGTGTTAAGTTTGGACCCTGTCTGAAAGTCTTTCCAAACTGTCTAGATTTACACTCTTAAAAAAAAAAAGGTTCAGTGGGGTTTAACGCTAAACCTTTTATCCCAAGAAGGTTCTATATAAGGAGAAATGTATTAAATGATATTACACTTTCATTTATAGAACCTGAGTGTGAATTTATAGAGTGTGAATGAATATAAACATGGACGTCAATACAGTCAAAATTTGAAGCATCACTTACAGAGATTTGAAAGGAGGTTTGTCAAAGCAACTTGTTTGTTCCCTCAGCAGGTAGCTAAGAAGGTATAACACTTCATTTAAAAATTCAATGTGCTACAAAATGCATATACTGTGTCAGTTGTCCATAAGAAATAAAATAACAAAACAATCATTGCACTCCATTGCAGACATGTCAATACACACAATACATGGTTTGGAAAGAAATTTGTTCTCAGCGCCTTAATTGAGGCAAATGTGAAAGTCTATTTACTCCCCTCTGAGGCAAGCGAATACAGCACGAGTATTAACACACACCCATGCATAGGCTCAGGTGTTACGGCTTGGTGTTTTTGGCATCATTGCAGTGAGCAGGCACTGTTTCCAAGGTGATCTCCAGACTGTCAATCTCGGAGCATTTCCGCCCCCTCACGATCACCCGCACGGACTTCTTACACTCCATTGACTGGCTCTTTGGTTTGACTTCTGTTATCACTCTAGGTTCTTGTTCCGGCTCCAATTCAGGTTCAGTGCTGTCCTGCAGAGACAACTGCACAGTGTTCACTTTGACGGGACAGCGGCGTGGGTACTGCTTAAACTGCTCAAACGGGTCATTGCACCTCTCGCAAGGGCAGTGACATGGACCTACAGGGCCCCCCGTTGAATCTGAGATGGATTGGCCTCGTCGCCGCAGGGGCCGCAGACTGAGGGCCAGTGATGGGCGGGGAAAACACTGGCATAGGCAGTGGTGCACGCAAACCCCTCGCAGGGAGCGCATGTCCTTGCAGAGGAGGTGGCGGAAGTTGGGTTTGAGCAAGAGGTAGATGAGAGGGTTATACAGGGTGGAGGATTTGGCAAAAACCGCAGGGATGGCAAAGGCCATGGGTGGGATGTCCTCAAAACGGCCGAACGCTGCCCACATAGACACCAGTGCGTATGGACTCCATGCAGCAAAGAATCCTATACACACCGCCACACTCAGCTGAGGAAGACAGAGGAAGATCAAGAAAGATCCGTCATGAAGAACTTACATCATGAGAGTACTTTACAGTATTGAAGGAGTTCAAATGTATGTTGGGTAGTTGTTGATTTAGATTTTTCTCAAGAAGTCTCTTATGCTCACCGAGACTACATTTATTTAAATAAAAAATACAGTGAAGACAGTAACATTGTGAAATATTCTACCAATTTAAAGCTGCAGACCGTAGTTTTTCCTCTTTGTCGCCATCTCTGTTCGAAATCTGCAATTGCAGTTATTTTCATAGACAGTAAAAGAAATGGACACAGCGGACACACATTGGTTTCAACGGAGAAAAGTGAAGTCAATTAGAAGCACTCACTTTCCTGATGGCTGACCGTACTGCGCAGACTCAAACTGAGCTTGACGACGTAGATATGACGTGAGTCTTCTAGTAGCTGTGCCAAGAGAAATCTGAATAATTCCCTTCCGAAACTTGCAGAGACGGAGAGTGTGAGTAGGAGGTGTCCATGAGCTAGGAGCAGGAGAAACTTTTGCTAAGTATTCTGATTAATTATTTTGTCATTTTGCCTCCACGTCCCCCCGATTGCGCGAGCTTCTCCTCCTGTCCATACGGTAATTTCTCTACTGTGCGACAGAGTCGCGTGGTTATGACACAATCGTTAGCCTATTTTTACAAAAACTGCTTCTACAGGGCCATGTAAGATACAAGGTAATGGAGCCTTTTATTCATTTTCGTGTTTCTTTAGAAATAAATAATGGACAAATGGAGTCTTTAAACGCCTCAGATGTAAAGTTATTCGCTGTCAAAGTGACGCCAAAATGAATGGGAGTCAATGGAATGCTAACAGCAGGTGATGGTCTGCTAATCAATGGCGGTGCTTCAGTTTTTTCTGAAAGATTACCCCCCTGGTTATTTTACGTGGGTTGTGCCTCGACACGGCACAGCGCGGATGAATGCAATGTTTTGAGGAGAATGTGCGGCTGTCAGTCACCGTTCAGAATCACAGATTCTACTTTTTGGAAGTATGACCAACATAAGAATTTTCACCAGAAAATGTCATCTGAACAAGTAAGTAACATCCACTTTTGTTCTGACCAACTAACGTTAAGGGAAAAAAAGCATTGCAGTAACTTAAATCGCGCTGATTAAATCTAACGATCACTTATCATATCGCGTCAAATTGTTAATGTTAACAACATCAGCATTGCGTGACTACATTTAATGCTCTTCCGATTTTTGTCCTTGTTTTCGCATGGGCCCTGGTTGCAGTCTCTTTTTTTCTGTAGCCACTCCGAAGTCCGAACGAAGTCTTTTGCATTGTACAACGAGTTAATCTCTAGTTGTCACTGGTGATTGTCGTTTGAACCTCTCTGGATCCGCCATCAAATTGATAAGTATAATTATATCAAGTGCTGTGAGAAAAGGCTATAAATCTCCACCTCCAACATCCTCACACGCAATATAGCCAACTAGCCGAGACACCTTCTTTATGTGTACAGATGTGACGAAATGACGCAAAGACATGCTCGAATTTCTCGGGGAAATACACCAGTACGTATCACTGGAATTAAAAACATTATTACAAGCTTACCATTTTGAATTGAGCTCAGCTAAGGCAAGCAGAAATTTTGAACACTGGCTGGTTATGTACTTGCTCAAAATGTATTGTGGATAATTTTTAACCCCCAAAAAAGTTACGGAATGCAGCTTTAAAATAACTGTTTAATACATTCATACATTTATTTTTGTGTTGGCAAAGCCAAAAATCTTGATATTTAAATAAATGAAAAAAAATTGGTAATTAATGTGGTTTTGAGTGGAAAATGGTTAATTTGGCTAATTGTGTGAGGTAGGTATGTAGCTGTGTCAAGAGGATATTATCATCAAAAAAAAAAAAAAAAACTGCTAAAACAGTAACCTGTGTAAAAAATGAAGACTGCACCTTCACTATGATTGCCTGGATGTTGCCCATGCGTGTCTGCACTGAGACATGCTGCTCCACCGCTCTGCGGGACTCTCGGACCGTGAGCAGTATGCGTGTGTAGGAGACAATGATGATGCCGCACGGCAGCAGGTAACAGGCGATGAAGAGCACAGTGGTGTAGGAGCTGGCAACTAAGTCGTCATTGGACCAGGACCAGTCGATACAGCAGGCCGTCCCGTAGGGTTCGGGACCATACTGCCCCCAATGGGCGAGAGGGGAGCAAGCGAACACAAGAGCATAGGCCCACGCGCACACTATTAACACACGGCCGTGCTCATAGCTGAACCTATTACCTACAGAGACACATATATACATTATAATATAATATCAAATAATAGAATAGAATAGAATTAATGGGGGTACAGTTACTCTTTTTTTTTTTTTTTGACAATGGCCCTGTCCCAAATGGCACACTTTATGTGAACTCGACAATGTGCGTGTCAATTAAGTCCACAAGACCATAGGGTGTTACGTTTGTCATTTTAGGGTGTTAACAAGCACCCCCTTTGCAGCCAATATGCACCCTTGATGAAAACTTTCCCCGCACTGAGGCAAGTTCACACTTAAGCCGCGTTTCCACCAAAATTACCCGGAACAATTTGTCCCAGTAACTTTTTTCCCCCCAGCTGTCTGCATTTCCATCGTGATCTAAAGTACCGTGAAGATTAGTCAAATTAGTCCGGTGACGTAGGACTGCGCGCTACTTTCCAGTTCCCGCTGGATTTCATCCTCTGAATGTAAGCTTAATAAAGCCAGAACCTTGTCGTCGGCCCATTTGTCATATTTTTTAAACTCCATTGTTGATTCGAATAGCAAAAAACTCTTACTGCACGCACCACAACAGACTTTCGCAAATGGTGGTTGAAGTAAAATAGCCTACTGCGTGGAGTCAACCAATCAAAATGCTGTGTGAACTCAACCAATCAGCATGTTCAGCGCCCAAGTCCCACCCCCTGAACTTTTAAAAAGTACTACCTCGCCAGCAAGGACTTTCTGAGGGGGACATTTTTACCCGGAACTTCATTTAGACCCTGGTTCCTGCGGTTGAAACACACCGAGCACCACCCCAAAGTTCCTAGTTCCTGGGTAAAGTTCCTGCGGTGGAAACGCAGCAATACATATAATCAAATAGAGTAAAGAGTAGAGGACAGTGAGGAGTGGGGCCTATGACAGGGCCATCTTTATGAGAAAATCATTGAATCGTCCATTCAAATGATTCATTAAAAACTGTGATTCATTGAGGAACAAAACAAGCGAGTAATTGAATCATTCTCTCAACTGAAGTGTTCACAAAATACTGATTTATTCAGGAACGAAACACCAGTACTGTGTGTTGATTTGAGACATTAAACCAAAACAAATTTACATTTGCGAAATAGATGCATTTTCACTAGTGGACTTTTGGACACCACTACATTTAAAAACTAGAATGTATAGTGTATGAATACCATGAAGTGGATAGCAGACTTTGAGGCAGCAAACAGTGCTGAGTATAGTGAGATTGGTCAGAGAGCAGATCCCAAACAGAACACCACAGAAGGCATAGATCACACACACTGTCCTTCCATAAAGCCACCTGCAAAAAAAACAGAAACAGCACTCATAAGAAACAGCAGAATAGAGATCAAGATCAAGGATAGATGTTTGATGTAACATTCAGAAGTTATTTCAATATAAAACAAATACAATTCAAAACATAACTGAACATTGCTTGCAGTTCTTATATAAATTTTATATTTATTATAACCCCTAACATCAGCTCAAAACCCTGTAACTTCAGCAGGTTGACATAAAAATTAAGAAAACCGAATCAATGTAATTTACCAACTCCAATTCCAGACCTATTAAGCCCCTTTGACACATGTATGTGGCCTAGACCTTTTTTTGCCAAATGTATTTAATAAAACCGCTATATTTTTGCCCTAAAACAAGACAAGGCAAGTTTTTTTATAAAGCAAATTTTATAGACAGAGGTAATTGAAATGGCTTTTATATGATAAGGAGTAATATAAACGCATAAAATCATTTAAGAATAAGGAATAGAAATTATATTTAAAAATAAAGACATTTTCAATTAAAAATGTATTGAAATTAATAAAAATAAATAAAAATAAGACATTAAAATGTTAACAAAACAGAAAACTGAAATTAATTAATATTCTCATGAACTGCATTAACCTAACAATTTGTATTTTACACATTGCTGGGTTAATGCAGTTCATGATAATACGTATATGACGTTCCTGTTTTCAAATGGAAGAGCATAGCACTAGGGTCAATGCAAAGGTCATAGGTTTGATTCCCAGGAAACACACACATACTGGCAAAAATGTAAAAAGCTATGGACACTGAAAAAATCTGCCAAAGGCATAAATGCAAATGACAGACTGGACAGGAAAAGTGATCATTTTGTAAACGAACACAACACAACAGAATTCTTGATTATAATCATTTTCCAGCTTAACAAACATAGGCAAAGTATTGTATCAGTATAATAACCAAGTGACAGATGAATTTACGCCAAAATTTAAGTTTGATTGGATGCACGTCCTCTGATGTCAACAAGAAAAGATAAGGGAAGCATTTTCTCCTACTTATTTATTGTGCTATGCACGATTATATTGGTTGCATTTTATCTGCTGTCTTACACACAGCCACCTTACAACTGTGCAATAAATAGTGCATGAAAGGCCATTCTCCCGTTGTAATGGGTTGAGTTTGTTTGCCTGATGTGCAATCCACCGCTGCCACAAAACGAGAAAGACATAAATAATGTCTTATACATCTCTGACTGGAGTTACATTCCAGATGCAGCATGAAATCAAACAAACTTGCAATTGTCATTCTTAACCACATACTGGAGTAAAGGACAGTTTAACCTTGACGGCTGTGGACTGGATTTGAGTGTGAGAAGTGTTCTGGCTGTGCAAAAGGAGCCATTGGATTGGGTCTGTCTACAGCATTCTTTACATGACTGCTTACATCACCATTATCTTTGAGTTTACTGGCCGGTTTCCCGTAACCTCTTCATGGAGCATTGATCTGTATGTACTATGTGTGTGCCTGTGCCTTTTTGGTTTGGTTTATATGAACCATTTTGCCTTGGTAACATGATAAGCTAAAGTGAAGTGACAGCCAAGTATGTGTAGTAGTTCAGGGACACAGAAATGACACCGAAAGAAAAGAAGATAGCAAAGAAAAAAGAAATAAAATCCAGCTTTACAAACTCTGAAGCCCAATTCATATGGTAATTGTTTCTAATGCGGACGTAAGGTATTTTCAATATTTACAGGGGGTTAGTCTAAATTGTATTGCAGTCCAAATCCAAAATTGTCTCCCACCACCCATGTAAAAAAGTTCTGCCATATTACATACTGTTTTTAATTAAAAAACATTTATTTTTTTTATAAACACCAAGGTCATGTGATAATTTACTTGCTGTCCTAATCCACATCTCTAAATTAGGAGGGGATCAATCCAAAACCCTTTTTGACCATATAAACAAAGTAACCACTTTTTTAAAAATGACATCCATCATTTTGAGAGATAAAACGCAACACAGAAACCCATTTAAGCCAATACCGTGTCCATTTTCATGTTCATAGGATCACAAACTGACAGCTCCACCATGAATTTATCTTCATCCAAAAGCATGAGTTTTATCACTGAGGAGCCATGCATATTTATTTTTACAGATGTCCTCATGAGATTCATGTCCTCTTGGTATAGAACTAAAGATCAAAAACTAAGGACCCCCAATAAAAATAAAAAAAATGTAGGGGTCTCCTGATGTTACAGTTATGCTGCAGCACAGCTTGCATGCTGCTTATGTGTGGTCTAAAAAGGTCCTCAAACTCCCCCTTTTCCTATGTTTTTTTTTCCCATTTATTTATTTTTTCCTTCTTTGTGGTACCTGTGAGCGAAGCTTGAAGTGACTGCGAGGGGATAGAGGCTGAGGGTCATGCCCAGGTCGCTGATGGCCAGGTTAATAATGAAGAACTCGGCTGGTTTTAACAGGTGCTTCTTCTTGTAGGACACATACAGCAGCATACTGTTTCCACATAGTGAACAAACACCTGCAGGACAAAAAATGTGAGATGAATTTGTTGTATTATGTGGCAGAAAATCTTTCTGAAGCTTCATATTTTTATCAACCAACATATTGGACCTAATCCAGAATTTATAAATTGAATTGATAAAAAGTAGAACAGTTGCAGAAAAGATATTTGTCATTTGAAGCATTAATCCCAAAACCTGGTGTTTTACTGATGGGTTTTTTTCAGGCGTTTTTGATTTATTATAAAATAACATTATTTAAAGAGACTTTCACACTTGTTCTGCTACATAAATTACACATGTACACTAAACAAAAAAGTTGCTGCCCTAAATTTTTTAAGTACAATCAACTTGGATGTTTAAGTCATTTCAACTTAAATTACATTTAACTGGTTTTTAAAAATGAGTTGATCTTGTATAACTTATAAAAAAGTCGAAAATTGCTTAACTTATTTTGATGAGTTAATGCAATGTAAAAAACATGTTGTCATAACTTCTTAATCATACAATTTTTATAGTGTACTTCAAACGTGACGGTAAAACTTTACAATAGGGTCCCATTAGTTAGCTCATGCAATAGCTAACATGAACTAAAAATGAGCAATGCATTTGTTATGGTATTATTTTTAGGGTTTTACAGTTTTTTATTAATAAAGTAAATGGTATTCGATCCGCGTTCCAGCTTGTGAAGTTGTGGCTCCCGCTGGCTCATTTAGAGCCTTTAAGATGATGTCACTAACTGAGATCAAAAAGATTATGTGTACATTAAAAGTCACATCATCTTCAAATGATGTGATTTTGACAAGAATTTTCATTGAAGTTCATTTTTGATACTTTTGGTCTATGTATTTGATCAATTATTAACAAAAGTCTGACTCAGGGTGGTGTCCCATCAAGTTTGAAAAGAAGAAAAAAGAAAGATCTGGACCATTCTGGGCTTCAAAATTTCCATCTTATTTCTAAACATCCTTTCAAAGCAAAAATTCTAGAAAAGGTTGTATTCTGACAGCTCTCTTCATTCTTAGCTGAGATAAATATCATGGATAAGATTCAGTCAGGTTTTAAAACCGTCCATACTACTGAGTTTGCCCTTATTAGGGTGCTAAATGACATTTTCTTAGAAGCTACCATGGAAACTGTGTCGGCCTTGTCTTGCTAGACTTGAGTGCAGCTTTTGACACGCTGGATCAGGTTATTCTGTTAGATTGCCTTGAGCTGTGTGTCGGGGAAAATGAAGTGGCCTTATGTTGGTTCTCTTACTTGAAGTGCAGAACATTCATGGTAAAGTTTGGGAACTGTCATTCTTATTCTACTCCTATAACTTACGGGGTACCTCAGAGCTTTATTCTAGGGCCGCTACTTTTCCCCTTTTACATGTTGTCATTTAATAAACAAGGCATTTCATATCATTGTTATAAAGATCATAATTTCAGTTGTATACATACATAATCTTACTTTTAAAGCAGGAAATAATGCAGTTGAAAATACACTGCTGATTGCCTTGAGGATGTGAAATGATGGATGAATTCCAATTACTTAATGTTAAATGACAAAAAGACAAAAATTGTAATTCACTGCAAAAAAATAAATAAATACTTCAGTAAAGTGCAGGGGACAGGTCACATCCAGCATTAAAAGTCATGCCACTAATCTAGGGTGTCATTTTTTACTCAGACCTCAAATTTGACTGTCATATACAATTTCTTTCAATTAAGAAGGATTGCAAAACTGAAAAAGGTTTTATCAAGTAATGATCTTCAGAAAAGTTATACATGCTTTTATATCTTCGCAACTGGATTATTGTAATGCTTTACAATCTGTCAGTTGTCTCTGTCGAGGTTACAACTTGTTCAAAATGCTGTGCCAGATTATTTACAAATATGAAGAAGGACTATATAACTCCAATCTTGGCATTCCTTCATTAGCTCCCGATTAAGCAACACATTGAGTTCAAAATATTGTCATTTAGCTACTTTTAAAGCCATTCATGCCATACTTTTTAAACATTGTCTGACCCAGTTTGGCATGTTAATCACAGAATGTGCAAGAAATATTGTGCAGCGAGAATCACATATGTATCAACATTTACCAAAAAACTAAAATAGCTATAGATTCAGCAGGCAACTGGTTAGCAGTACTACACTTAACTGGTATAGACCTTAGTCAGGGTAGCACCATATTTAATATTTGACAGGAATGAAAGCAAGGCTGTGAGGGATAGGAGTACAGTGTGTGTTCAATGTATTGCACTGTTGTTTAACAAACATCTGATTGTTCAGCAGACGAAATGTCTTTCAGAAAAAAACGTTCAGTAGAAAAGTTCCATACAACAGTTCTGTTCTGTCAATTACGTGATCTAGGACCTTTATACAGTGCATGCCATTGAAAAGACTGTACGTCTATACCTCACAGCCTCGATTTCATCTGCATTAAATTCAATATGGCTTTTAACTTGATTATAAACATTGTAGTTATTAGCAATCTGACTAGAAATCACTGAAGATTCTGCAGACTACATGAATGATTTTTTTACACGTCTGTGTCCGAAAGCTGAAAAAAGGCTGTTCCCACAGGCAGCATATAGAGGTAGGACGGCAAGGCAAGTCGGATTCATCCTGTCTCCTCCTAAGAAACCTTAATTTGATTGATTTTTGAAGGCAGCATGTGTCCTGTGCTATCTGTAATATTTTCTGAAAGTTTCTGAAAGTTGCGGCTGTTGGGCGGCTTCTGTGTAAAAGTGTTTTTGAACCACTTTTTCAACTTCTGATTCTATTTCTAGCAAGAAACTAGTATTGTAGTAATTAAATATTTGCTTAGTAATCACAAAAGCTCTCTCTCTATTTTGTTGTACATCATTAAAGCATTATGCTGCCTCTGAAATCAGTTTTGTGAGGTAGCTTTGTTTGCAAACACTGTCTGCAAAGTCATTGACAACAAGTCAGCCGCAGTCCTGTGTTTCTGGATGGAAATGTACATAATTTATTCAAAAATATGCTGGGGAATATAATAGTGTCACATGGTACCCAGAGATTTTTCCATTTTCCAAATGTTAAATAAATGTTGAGAAACGCATGCATTCTCATTCTCAAATGAAGGCAGATGAATCTAACATGCATTCCAAGGTAAATTCATAATAAATAATTTAATAGTAATTCATTAACTTACTGATTCAGGTAGAGGTGATATAGCAACAAAAGCGTTAACTACAGTTTCTACATTTTTTAATTATGTTAAGGCATAAGTTAAACAATTTCTTTAAAGAAAATGGCAAATAAAAATGCTTTGCAATACCACACTTCATTGCAGCACATGTAAGAATAATAAGTGGTTATTATTTGTGTTTTTTTTCACCACTTTATGAGCAAATTTTACTTAAAGGTGCTCTAATTATGCCTCGTTTCCACTGAGCAGTACGGTACGGTACGGACAGTACGGTACGGGTCTGTTAACCATGATCTGGCTAGCGTTTCCACTGCCAACAGTACCCTTACTTGATAGGCGTGGTGTTTCGATCGACGTCATTTTCGCGCGAAGAAGAACATAGTAACTACAATGGATGACATGCAGCAGATCTTATTCTTGCTCCTCGACATGTTTGTCACAAGAAGACAAGCGCCGACATTAGGCTTGTCTCAATATCAAGTACGCAAAGTTTGTACTTGCCATGTGCGACTCCTACATGCAAATGGTACAGCGCGTTCTTAACCCTATGGGCTTCTTCGCCCGAAAACGGGCGAAAACTTGAACGTTTCGAATTGTTTAATTTTTTTGCTTCATCGGATGGGGGTGAAACTTGGTGACTTTTGTTTTATTACCTATATGAACACACAAAAAAATCAAGGAGATGATTCTGATATGTTAAAGGGTCGTAAAAAAAAAAGTCACACTTAGCTTCCTCCCGCCCGAAAACGGGCGACATAGGAAATGAATGGGAAATACGAAAAAATAGGAAAACTCAGAGAAACTTTTGGTGGTACAAGCTACAGATCAGCCACTGTGCTGAAAAAAAGTGTACAGCAATGAAGGGGTGACACTCTAGAACATCAAGAGTGCAAATAAGACACCCTCCCCCCCCCCACACACACACCTACACACACAAACACACACACACAGAGAGAGAAATGAACTGGTAAGACTGAAACAGCAAATTTTGCCCCAAACTATATAAAAATGATATAATCATAATAACTCCAAAACTATAGCAAGGAGAGTCAAAAGGTAGGTATCGTTTGAAAGAACTCTTTTTAAATTTTTTGAAAATATAAATTACATTACATTTGGACATTGTCCTGCCAAGAAACAGCGGATAAAAGACAATATATATATATAATTTTTATTATGATTTTGCATATCTTTCTTATTTGTCATGGAATAACTCAGGAAGGAAATAAGGTAGGAGGAAAATTCTTTTTTAGTGAAGTCCCCCTACATGTTAGCTGCATCTGGATAAAAAAATAATAATTTTTGGACAAAGGAATCAAAAGTTACAGCATTTGGAAAAGAGATAGCCTTTTTGTACAGTCTTTGACACCCCCTCATGGGCAATTTTTTCTTCATGAAGAATATCTTGTCATAAAAGCAATAGATTATGTTAATTTTGGGCTCATTTTAATTGTAATAATATGCTGTAAAAAATGAAGTGCCATTTTCAATTATCTGAGAATGTTTCATGAGCTGTATGATGTTTTTGACACATTGCAGTACATTATTTTATAGATTATGAAAAAAAAAAAAGAAATTCTATTTATCAGCAAATAACTCAGCAATACTTAAGAGTTTTTCAAAGTGGATACATTCACTGTAAAGTTCAGACTCTAAGCTTTCAAATGACATCAACTTTGTGTTAATCAAGGCAAGATTTTTTAAAAATATGGTAAAGAATATTTTCGCAGCTAGGTGGCGCCTGCTGGCGGTACACTCGGTTTTAGAGGGATTACTCAGCACTCGTTAGGAGTTAATAAATGTAATTAGATGCATTAAAAAGCTGAGATCCTAAGCTTTAAAATGATATATAATTTGTGTTGTTCCATTCAGTGGTTGCTTAGTAATACTTTTTTTTCTTTCCGAATGGGAATAAATCAAATAAATAAAAAAGCTATAGGCCGCCTATAGGCGGTTATAGGACATGACACAAATTAATACATTTTGAAGCCACTAGATGGCGCTCTTCTCAGTTGAAATTTTTATTTTTTTAGGCCGGCACTCTATTTTGATGTGAAATGTTGCATTTATTGAAAAATAAAAAAAAATAAAAAAAATAAAAAAAAATATATTAATTCCAATGGAAAAAATAGCTCATAAAAATTATATAATTAATGCAAAATATCATAAAAAATTCCAAAAATTCTAAATAATAATCAGAAAACATTATAGAACAAAAATATATTTGATTGGTTATCCTGGGAAAAAGTAAAGTAAGATTTTAAGGCTTCGCCCGTTTTCGGGCGGGAGGAAGCTAAGTGTGACTATAATACGAAGAAAGCGTCGCTGATACACCGGTTATCTCGGTTACTCTGTATGTACATTTTAAGCAACAATAAAACGAAATATGTTATAAAACACCACTCTGCCTCTTTTCGTTTTCATTTAAATAAATTAAACATTATAGGGACACAAATGTGGTTCATGCGCAACGTTATTCACTGCACGTTATACGTTATTCTATTTATAACGAAACGAAATTTAAAACACAACCCTAACGTTACCTCTTTTCGTTTAAAAAAATTAATAAAATAAACATATTCCAGGCAATCTATGCATTTGTACAAATGTTGCAATAAACATCAGTGATAATCTTGTAATAAAAAATGACAAGAAACCAAATCTTTTTGTAAAATTTCAGTTTTATCAAATAGCCTATATAAGTTAAAAGTTTAAGTAAAGTACAAGAAGCAATACAATAAGAAATAAAGCAAACAATTCAGTCAAATATCCAAATGCAGCGCTCTAGTCTAACATTACAAGTAGGCTAGTTAAACACAAATAACGTTAATATAAAACTTAACTTAGCCCTCAGCCAAAACGATTGACAGGGAACTCATTATATATTCACGAGACCAAAGATCGCCCGTTAGGTCTACACAAAACGAATTATATCTTATGTTTAACCACTACCGTCGGAGTCCGCGACGAACGCCGAGGAAAGGCTCATCCAGCCGGGAAACATGAGCGCCGAGCGCCCGCTGAACGCATGGATCTCACAACCGGGGAAAAAAAAAAATCATCTTTATAAATAAACCACAGATTTGAGCTTTAAACAACTACATTCTCGCCTGAAAAACTCTTAAAATTACATTTCGTGATACAGTAACAGTAGTATTATATTAAACTGTATATTAAAAAATGGCGCTTCTTATGTTGTCATTCCTCTTGTAGCACGCGCAAGTGACGATTCTCTGTCAACCAATCAACGTCCTGCAGTGAGTCTAGCTCCACCTTTTAGTACCGTTCCACTGTGCTAGGTACCCCAATGGAAGGGTACCTAAAAAGTGGTGCGGTACGGTTCGGCATTTTGGTACCATTCACAACTTTTGATAGTGGAAACGCAAATAAATGCGTACCGTTCCGTACCGTACCGTACCGTACCGCTCAGTGGAAACGAGGCATTAGTGATGCGACGCGTTTTTTAGGCCAAAACATTTTCTGTCACATAGGCTACAGCAAACATCTCCTCACTATCCGCTAGCTGCCTGTCCCCTGAACACACTGTAAAAAAAACGTGGTCTCTCTAGACACCACAGGCTCCACAAACGCCAACAAAAACAAACTGGGCTCACCGGCACCACGAAACATCATAAACAGTGTTCCAGCCAATAACCGACAAGAAGTATTGGAGGGTGGGGTTTGGGGGGTTATTGCGCGTGTACGTGAAAGGGGTGTGTGGAGGAGAGAAAACAGAGAAGAAGCATGAAGAGGGAAGTTTGAATTATGTCCGACACACGACCAAAGAGACGACGTTCCGATGAACAAATTGCAAAGAAGAGGGACAAGGATAAAGAACGCGCGATGTCCCGAATTTACATCGGAAAAACCTTCGAAAGGTGGAGAACTCCGCCGGCAGAAGGGCTTCCAATCCGACATAGTTGCTCTGTTTTTGCAGAACAGGTAAATCCATTTTTCTTTCTAAACTGACGTTCATGTTCGCCAAACCAACACAAGGATGTAATTAGCTAGATCTATGCAGTCAGCGTTAACTTTGGTGAATACAACATGTATGTTTCTAGCAGCGATCAATCTCTATTGTAAATGATCAAGCAAATTCACAGTAGGGCGACAATTTGTGTGAACGATTGTTTTCACCCACTGTTTGTTATGAATTTGAATGTTCATTTATAGGCTATTGACAACTTTGACTAAATTTGTTTACGACGCCGCCGTTGTTTATGCTCACTGGGAAACGCGAAGCTAACGTTATCTTGCTATTATTGTGTCCTTGTATGGGAGCTAACTTGTTATAGTTATAACCTCAGGTGGCGAAAAGTTTTAAGATAATGTTTCTCTTTTTCTGCATTCTGTTCTGCAATATATAAAAGCATTTATCTAACTTGGCGACATTACACATTGAATGAAGTATGGCCCTGTCCCAAATGGCGCACTTCATGCGGACTTTCGGTCTCGTGGACTTGAATTGCGCGTGCTCGCTGAGTCTACGAGTCCGTAGGCTGTCCCATTCAGCATTTTACCGCTCTGAAGTGTGCTCAGCAGCGCCCCCTTTGTGCCCTTGAAGCGGTCTTCCGCGAAGCCCGCATAGAAGCAGGCTTCACCAGGGCTTCACGCACTTTAACTACCCAGGAATCCTTGCGAAAGGCCAATCAGACAACAGATGGGAGGAGATTTCACTCGCGGATAATTGTTGACATGGCTGAGAAGAAAATATTACGGTTTTTATGACCTAAATGTACATTTTATCAGTGGTTACCTACAGTTTATACAAACATTAAGGTAATCGACCAGTGGTTGATGTCTCAAACATAATAATATCGCGTTTAATAATACGATCGCATTATGATTCATTAAATAAATAATGGCAGGGCTTTACTGAGTCATATGTAAACATAGTATGAATATTGAAACCTGTAAATTCATCTGAAACTCATGCACATTTTCATTATGTTTTAAAATTGCAATCTTAGTTCAAATGGAACATTATGTATTATTATGTACAACTGTATACATCATTTAAATAAGCATGGTGTATCTATTGTCTAATGCCCAGGTGATATGCACAATATCAAAATATAGAACTGTAAAATTAGGCTGTGTAGTTGACATGGAGATAAGACGTTGGAGCGCAAAAAATGTGATTTCTCCTGTCCAACAACAACCAGGCCTGTATTTCTGTCAGTAAGGTTATTTTTCACTCTGATTTCTCTGAAAATAAAAAGCTAGATGATATATTAAACTTTTTCTGTACGATGGGAAAATATCATATTCACAAAGCAAGATACCTTAAATTCAAACCTAGTTGCAAATTTTTTGCTTATGATTTACAGTTATTCTTCACTTCAAAAAATCCCCTCCAATAAAAGAGCTTCGAAAATATCCTGTATTATTGAATAAGTTTTATATAAATTGTAAAAATATTTTATTTACTGTTATTATTTACTTTCATTTTCTCTGTATCCCCACATGTTCATGTTCATTGTTTTGTATTATTTCCATTGTAATGCAAAAAAACAAAAAACAAAAAACAAACAAAAAAACAGCCCGTTATTTCCGGCGTGCTGATCAAGTCTGTCCCAAAAATACCTCTCAATGCGCCCTCGTGGACTCGCGCCAAGGGCCCTATAGGTCTGCACTACATGACGTCACCAAAGTGTGGACTCTGAGGAAGTCCACAAGTCCGGAGTGTGCCATTTGGGACAGGGCCTATCAGTAAAACTTAACTTTGTTTGTAGTGACTATTTGGACTTCCCTTTATGCCGGAAGGGAGGGGAGGAGGCCGGGAGGAGCTTCCGTTTTGTTTGACAGCAATTCGAATGTCAACAAGAAGTAACGACTCCCGGGATCGCTTAGACTAGAGCACCTTTAAAATGTTTTGTAAAGCTGAGCGAGCAACAGTAAACAAGAGGATGGAACTTAGTGAAAAGCCAATTATTAAATTCTTGGAAGGGCTGCTGTTGTGTATGACAACTTTGTGGCCAGAAACAAGCCATTAGATTGCTTGGTGCCGTATGTCATTTCCCTGAATTGCGCGCTAACAAGGACACTAAAAACTGCATTCTCTAGTGTCAGTTACCAGCGCAGGGCAGATCATTTGATCTGCACAGCTCTCACTAGCTGACCTCAGTTGCACACGCAATGCAAGAGTGGATGTCTGTTTATCATAGCAGAAGCAAAGAGAAAATAAGATGATGAACGAACGACAAGCACAAAAAATGTACTTGCAGAATGCAGTACACAAGAGTATATACAAGCAAGAGTTGGATGTTGGTGTCCAGCAGCAGCAGGAGCAGCCCCAGACAAATAATAACACTCAAAACTGTCCTGCTGCATCTAACATTACAACAACAGCATATCTTGGTTCTGTGAAACTGCAAAATCAATGTTACTCACGTATCAAGCAGAAACAACACAACCTCCGCGTCTGTTTTCAGGTCTTCCCGCTCAGGTCTCTCCAGCGTTTGAAAGCTTTTCTAATAATAACGTGGGACCTAAAGCTCTTGCCTGATTATAACCTTCATTTTCCAGTGATATTCCTCTGAGCTTTTCTCTTTTGTAATGTCTCTCAGCCATCTCTTTCTACAGTCTTTCTTCAAAACTCCCTCTTGCTCTCTCTCCTCCACAATGAGTGGACACGCCCCCTACTGCTGATTGGCTACATGTTTGTTGTGTCTGACAACTTTTTTGAAAAATCGCTTACTGCGCGTTTAATGTTGGTTGATATAAGATTAGACTTCTTTTTGGTGTCAAAATAATAAACATTTGGATTGATGTTAGATTACTAAACAGATGTCCCAACCATTTACATTATTATAGATTTGATTTAAGGCTTAACAACAATGATTTGAAGGAATATTCCTTGCCTGTCAGATTTCAGCATTATTAAATCTGCTTTAATCAGATTGGAGAACACACTCACTCAGCTGGTTAGATTACTTCATAAAATGCATGTTCGGTCTATTAAGCATTTTGACAGAAATGATCAGCAAACCACCTTTAGATCATGAACCATACTGTCATCTCATCAAATTTACGCTGATATTGGCTAGCTCTGAGCCCTTCTGTAAAGGAACAGCAAGCACACAACTGAAGGCTGAAACCTTGGCGATAAACTTAAGCTTTAATGCATTTAACACTGAGTTATTTCAATAAAATACACCATGGTAAAATTCCCATTACAGGTATCATGTAAATTAACCTGGGTTGTCTTGTATCACCCTGTAAAGTTGTATGAGGACAGACTGACTGTACATTATCCCTTTTGGTACAGCTTCTTATCAAATAAATGAATGGAAATGAAATACGGATTTTAGAATGATTTTATGTTACTTGTAAAGTATATAAAGCTTCCACTAACGGACCTTTTTCACATTACTCCACTATTGCATTCCCACAACTTTCCAAAAGAGCAAGAAAATGCTGAGAGATGGATGGTGGACTTTAGAGAAAAGATTTACAATCAGAATTATCATCAAATTATCAGTCAAAACTTCAGAAATTGTTCTAAAACCCCAACACAGGATTGTTAGTTTATTTAATATAACGCAAAGTGATATAAATGGCCATATTGATTATTTAAAAAATGAATGAAAAATGTGTATTTATTACTTTTTTTAATTATATTTAATTATATAATTATATTTATATTTATATTTTAACCATGCTGTTGAACTGCACATTTTTACACTTTGCCTATAGATTTGACATCTTTGTCGCTGACAATTTCCACACTTGTGCAATCTTCTAAAACTCATAATAGTAAGAATACCAAATTTCTTAAGGGCTATCTTTTCTTTATACTGATTGAAGTTTCCTTTGCCTCTTTGTACTTTTTTCCTTCCACTTTCCTTTTATGTTCTTTTGTATGTTTCAAATGCAGTTCTTTTTCTTCTTTGCAATCAACAATTAAAGACTCAGACTCCATTACAATGCATTTGTGATATGAGACATTAAACATTAAATAGCAAAGGAATGTTGCCAAGGGCAAATGTAAAATATACAGTTCAATAGTCAAGTATTTGATGGTTCAATGGTCAGAATCAAGTACAAATGCAACGAGAGGGAACAAAAGAGAGCGAGAAGTAAAAGACATAAAAAAGAAAGGAGAAGGTCAATGCTTTGTATGTCGAATTGCAAAAGCCAATTAGCATTTGGCACGCAAGTATTCTGGCATTCAATCCACCTCTATTGTTTCTGTCCCGAACGAATCAGTAATTATGATGCTGAAAGTGAAAACTTTCATCAACCACATGTCTAATTATTTTAATCACGCTGCAATGACCTATGCAAGGAACTGACAAAAAAGTAAACAAATAAATAAATCAGTTAGACCAAGGATGATCGTAAGTTGTTCCACTTGTGTTCAAGCTTTATGTGCAGGCAGATGTTACCTTCAATCCAACCATTCATCAAACAGAAAGGACACAGCAAAGTACTTTATTGTGGAACATAATATAGCCTACATTTTGTATGCATTTGAACTGCCGAATTTGCTTTAATTTAAAAGTTAACTAAAAGACACCAAAAGAATCAATTTCTTTGAGGGTATTAATGCTGCAGGATCCTAAATCAAAATTAATAAATCAAAATAAATGCTTTGTGGAAACAGGAACACTTAATTTAAATATTATCTGATCAGTTTATTACTCCCTAATATCAATTAGAATCATTTTTACAGCCACATAAGAATCTTGTGGTTTAAACATATGTGCAGGTGCATCATGGCCATAACCAACAATCTGGACATGTGTAATTATTTCATTTTCACAAAACAAAATTTGAGGTTATATAAAACCGCATGAAAAATCAGCAGTAGAAAAACAGTAGAATAACATAGGCTATTTCATTCATTTTATAAATGACGTAATTTGCAAAGTACACTAAAGGCCAAGTTAATTTAGCAATTGTAGAATGGAAAAACACACTATATGTATTTTAAAATACATATATGCATTGCATGTCAGCAATTAGAATTTCATTTTAGCGTTCTGATAATCACAAACCTAATCCGTATCACTTACTATCACCTGCATGTGTAGAACAATCATATACCAATAAAGAACATCCAGCACTGGAGATATAAACTGAGTTCAGAACTGTACACATGTGCACTGTTTCGTTAATTTAAGGGCATAGGATGCCAGAACACAGCCATGCAATTGCAAGTGCAGTCCAGTCTTTCTCTCAGTGGTAGATGGAAAACCTGTAATCCGGTTATGGTTCATAGAACAAACTTGATGAGAATGCAGATGAAAAAAGAAACGAATTCTCGCTCTTACCAAAAAGGGAGTAAACCACGCCCACTGTGATGTCAGCAGCCACTGGGATGTTAGACTGGAAGCTGCTGTTGTCCAGTCCTCGCATCTGTAAAACACACTCACAGAGAGAGAGAGAGAGAGAGAGAGAGAGAGAGAGAATCTCAAGCTCACACATTTACATGCCGATTACAGAAGACTGCTATGGGTTTGTAATGAACTGCCTCTTTGAGTAGGCTACATTATTTTGACATATCCAGGAATGAGTCAGGAATCGGTGCAATATGTAGCCCCATAACTTACTACTGATATAATTTATGGGATATTGAACTTAAGTCTCATCTGTTTGTGTAAAAGGGTAAAAATGCTTTTAAAAAAAGTTTTATTTTTAAATGTCAACCAATTTGCATGACTGTGTCCATTAGTACATAAATAAAGTTTACATAAAGAATATAAAGCTTTCACTGTCTAGGTTTTTTTTTTTTTTTTTTACTAAAATGCTTTATGCATTTCAAAGAAAATACATATGCCACTGCATTTCTGTTTAGCTCAATCAGTCCAGCATAGGCTTCATGTAGTGCAAGCAATGGATCATAGGTTTGATTCCCAAGGAATGCTTGAAAAAATGTTTTATGTGTAGCAAAAGTGCATAATATGCAATTAAAGTTGTTACACATTTCACAGTTAATCCTGACATCAACCTTGTCGTGTTCACGAGAAAAGTTTTGTAAATAAACGAGTCAAAGCTCTGAGATGAGATGCTACTACAGATGAGAGATTGTGAGAGAGAAGGAAATGTGGTGATTGTCTATGTAAAAATATGCTGACAGTTATTCTTCTATCGCATAGCCTCCTTTTATCTTGTACAATCATTTCAGAAAACTGCTCAATCCTTCCGAGTATAATCTCCTTTTTAGTAAATCTGGAGCATATTTCTCTGAATTTTGTTTTATAAACGTGTGCATGTGTGCTCTATAGACCCTTTCAGAAGCATGCTTTGCTGAGAGTAACAGTTGTGAATGATTGTTAAAAACTGTGTCTATAGCCTTTAACTTCCATTAGGCTAATTGCCAGGCTCTTTAAATCACATCTGTATAAATATTCCATCTCTCTCCCTCTTTTTGTCTCCCTTCTTCCTTATCTACTTCCCTCAAACGCACACATGCAGCATACTGATCAGTTGTGGAGCGAAAGGCTGAGTCTGCACACGCAAACCTCTCCGGAGATTGAAAATCCCAGACCTACACTTCCTTCTACGCAAATTCAAGTGTCTTAAGAACTAGTCTGAACAGCTAGCAGTCAAGTCAGTCTTAAATTCAAATAAGACCTATCAACCTTTTTATGTAAATATCTAGTTCAGCCATTAAACTCCATAGGGGTCAGTTTAATCCTTTACATGCAATCTACAAGCAATCGCAGCATTACTGCATGGCACAAGCTGATTGGTCTCTGCTGATCCTGCAGCCAATGAGAGTGCTTGCTCAAAATTGAAATAGTAATACATTAACATTGCCATATTCAATAACACGCTAAAACTATTCCGAGAGTTGACTTTAAAAAGTTATTACAAGTCTTGAAAAAAAAAAAGAAGGCTAACAAGCAAAACTAGTCTAAGCACTTCATACTTCAAAATTACTGGAAGAACGTTTGCTCATAGGAATATATAAATGAGCGCCACCTTTGCCTGTAAAAATTACAGATATCATCAACATCTTTTGAACACTCGCTTCTATACTGCCATTACAGCTTGACATCTTTCTTCTCGCACACACAAACACACATTCGTCTTTGTCGAGTCTCATCACTGCGCTCGAAGTGTTATTATTAATGCCAAATATTCGCACAGCCAAAGGCTGGTTGGGCTGTACATTCCTCAAACCCCTGTGCCAAATGCAATAACCAAGTGAAAGAATTAACAAAACTAGATTCTGCTCCAAAATGACTTTACTCCACACCTTTACAACAAGATTATTTAAAAACACTGCAGCCTGGAGTGTTTGGTGCCAGTGATGTTGCACATATCTCATATTTCTTATTAAAAACAGCTTCAGAACCGCCAAAACACACACACATGGGCATGAGTTTGTGAAAGCCATTCTATATTGTATTAGCCTGCTAGGCAAAAAGCAATATTAATGACAACAGGACACAAAGACAGGCAAACTGTGTACGCAAGCCTTAGTTTGCCAAGCTCTCAACTTATTAGGCTATTAAAAATCTGTTGATGTTGAGCAGATGAACGCTCACAGCTCAAATTGTAAAACTCTATGAGGCTACACACTCATCCCAACACACACAGAGGGTGATAAATCAGAGAATGTCTTTAATTCACCTGCTCCTCATCAGCTGAGAACTGAGGATCAGTCAGCCAAACAGTCATCCATTGATCACACACACACACACACACACACACACACACACACACACACACAACGACTCATGAATATACGTATGAATGCAGTGCCGTTCACAAGAGAAAGGTCTGGGGTCTCAGTCTGTGATTTAATAAAAGGAGGGACCACGGGGCTGTCTCCATCAGATTGTTCTGGCCTGGACAAAGTCTTCATGTCTCCAAATATGCATTCATAACTCAATCTATATGTATTCTAACCCACTCTCAGGGCATGCATTTGAGCCAGTCAGCCGCAATGATTCAAAATCCATCTGGATTTATGGTCGATTCCAAGAAAAAAGTGTGGTTTTGTCATTTGTGTTTGCACTGTTGTCACGCATAGACTGAGAAAAGTCCTCCTCACATCTTCCTGAGTTTACCATGAAATGATAAACAACAGTTCTAAAGATATTCTCAAAGCTCATTAATGAGGAAAAACAAGTGGTAAATATAAGTAACAAGTCTTGTGAAAGTCATATGATATCAGTATGACAACCACAGTAGACATTGAGAGCGATCAAATATTTAGATAAGTGGTCAGCTGGCATTTCCCACTGGATGAGACTATGCTGGGGGGACTTCAGACCCTCTAGGGGGTCCCGTAAAAAATATGTTGTACATTTTAAATGCATCGGTTCTGGTGCACTTTGAGGGCAAATTTAAGAGAGCCGGTAACACTTTACAGTAAGGTTCATTAACATTAGTTAACTACCTTAGTTAACATGAACAATACTTCTTCAGCATTTATTAATTTCAACATTTACTAATACGTTATTAAAATCAAAGGTTGTATTTGTTAACATTAGTTAATGCAATGTGAACTAACATGAACGAACAATGAACAGCTGTATTAACTAATATAATAAATACTGTAACAAATATTGCATTGTATTGCTCATTGTTAGTTCGTGTTAATTAATACATTAACTAATGTTTACTAATGAACCTTATTAAAGGAGAACTCCGGTCAATTTTAACATTGAGCTCATTTTTTTGTACATTTGGAGTGCTGTCAGTACAGAGAACAACGACAAAAATCGGTGTTGCCTACACTTGTTATTCTCGTTTTAAAATTTGCACCCTGTTGACTTCAATGGGGCAAGTTTTAAACCTGCTTTTAGCCTCTTAACATCCTTGATGTGTCATTACAAGTGCACAGGTCATGTGAGTGATTCCTTCGGAGTGAACGCGGGTGAATCTGACTGCAGTAGATGTGAAAGAAATATATAAAAAATTATGTTTATTCAGCCAGCGCACATACCTGTATTTACATCCTGTTTTCGGTCGAAGTCCACAGTAATCGATTGTCGAGTTCACGCGCATAGGTTTAGTACCTACTGTATGATCACGCGCGTGAACTCGACACTCCACTACTGTGGACTTCGACCGAAAACAGGAAGTAAATACAGGTATGAGCGCTGGCTGAATAAACATCATTTTTATTAATATCTTTCACATCTACTGCAGTCAGATTCACCTGCGTTCACTCAGAAGGAATCACTCACATGACCTGTGCACTTGTAATGACACATCAAGTATGTTAAGAGGCTAAAAGCAGGTTTAAAACTTGCCCCATTGAAGTCAACAGGGTGCAAATTTTAAAACGAGGATAACTCGGTGTAGGCAACACCGATTTTTGTCGTTGTTCTCTGTACTGACAGCACTCCAAAGGTACAAAAAAAAAATGAGCTCAATGTTAAAATTGACCGGAGTTCTCCTTTAAGTGTTACCAGAGAGCCTTTTCAGTGAACAAATTGAACAGTAAAAAGAAAAATGTCTTTGCATTGACGTTTTGCCTGAGCTTTTTAGTTGAGACAGTGTCTCGGTCCACATCACATTCACACTGGTTTTAGGATCTGATTTGACTGAAATGTCATCATTGAAATTTTTATGTAAAGATATCAAATTAACAGTAAAAACACAGGAAATAACTGTTTTAAGTAATTTAACTAAATTAAATATTTAACAAATAACTCATCGACTCAACAATTCACAGGCTCCATAATGCATTAAGACAAGCTTTCAAAGATTTTGAACACATTTCACCCATCTATCCCAACAAATCTGTTGTAACTTTATTCCACTCTGATAATAATAGTATTTTTATTATTATTAACTCTAAGACAAAAACATATTACTAGTACAACTGCACTGTAAAATGAAAAATAAATAATTAATTACTAGGACAAGAGTAAAATTACGATACTTATGTCTTGATTTCTTCGCTTGCAGCTTTTTTTTTGTAGGGGAAAACTCCAAAAGAGTCATTTCTATTAGAGCAAGGGTTTTCAGCAGGTCAAACGCTGTATTTCAGGGGCTCTGCCAATCGCTGATTGACCTCAAACTAATCTAGCACTTGTTCCACCGCTCAATTTTGGTCTCTATTCTCTGCCTTGTTCTGAAAGATTGAAGACCCTTGTTTGAGTGAACTACAAAACCCAACCATACTGTAAGGGTCAATCATTGTGTGACTTTCAAAGCTTGATTTCATTATTAACAGGTACAGAAAGATTTTTTACAATTTTTTTTTTATTTACAAGACAGCCAAAATACCATAAACATTCCTGATTATAAATCACACAAGTATTATATGCTTTCCTGTCTGTTTTGATATGCCCCACTTTCTGGCACTCTCATGTATTCATCAGTAATATACTTAAGTAATATGCTGACCTGTTAAAATCACCATAAGAATGCATGTCAATTTACTATATTGATAGGAGGAGGGGCTGCAGTCAGGGACAGGTGAAGGAGGAAAGAAAGCGTTACATGATGAATCCCTGCCAGGGCTCTTCATCTATGAGTGTTGAGATGAGATGACAGGCTCCAGGCTCAGACCACAGGCACAGCTAAAGGCTGTTAATAATAAACTTTGGTGGGAAACTCACTAGCAAAACTTCAGATTTGGAAGGAAAAGGCATTAAATAGAGGTATTGGATTACTGGAATATTTTAAATATTAATATGAGCAAAGAAATAACAAAAAAATATCATAGTATGGTTTGTTGGTTTCTGTTAAGTAAGCTTTGGTTGAAGAAAGTTTCATTGCATCAGCAGCAGCAGCAGGGAGTGTTGTAACACAGGGTGGGAAATGAACTACAGATGGGGAGAAATCACTATCACACATGACCTTCAACCCCCTGAGGTGACAGTATAACATGTAAGTCTCTGTGTGAGAAACACCTGGCTTACAATTTGATATTTCAATGGATTTTAAATTACATACTGTATCTGGTTACATCTTGTTTAATTTATTTAATGTCCACTTCTCATCTACATGTTTTTAAATTGCATTAACTCATCAAAATAAGTTAAGCAATTTTCCATTTTTTAAATAAATTATACTAGATCCAAAAAATGTCAGTTTAATGTAATTTAAGTTGAAATGACTTAAACACCTAAGTTGATAGTAAAAAAAATATAAAAAAAGTTGCCTTAAAATTAAGTACAGTGTAATGTACACTCAAAGATTGTACAAAATGAGACAAAATGGCACACACACACAGGTTTCCATGTTTTGTGGGGACTTCTTAAAGACATAATGGTTTTTATACTGTACGAACTGTATATTAACCATATCCATCACAGAAAACTAGTTTATCATTTTGAATTAAAATGAAATGAGCTGATGTTGAGGTGATAATTATTTTGAAATAAAAGTACATTGCCACAATAAAGTCATTTGAAAACTGTAAAACACTCTGTGTTTGACAATAATTTACGCAGTTTATGAATAAGTTGTGGATTTATAAACTTGGCAACATGGAGATTAAATACAATTTGATACATACAGTGCAAAATAACACTGAGATACAGACGTTTAAGAAAAATGTGTTACAACACTGACCGGTCTCTGTGCGAAGAGAAAGCGCAACACTCAGCCAATAAGCGCGCAAGCCTTCAGCTTCTTTCATTCACTAATAAGACCAAAACTAAAGCCTGGGAAAACACCACATGAGTTTGGATTACAACCAATCAACAAGCGTATGGGGTAAATGTGTGCAGAATGCCATCACTAAACCATACAATTAAAGCGAAAAGCGGAATAATCGCAGACCCTCTGGTTTCGGGCGCGCGTCTCCGCACCAAACTCTCGCTTCCACACCTGTTCCCTTTGCGCGCTATTTATCTACATGCACCTGCTTGCTGGGACCTATTCGATATCATCACTCGGCAAATTTCTTTAATGCAAAGTGGTTTCAAAGAACCATGACTGCTCTCTTCCACTCAACATCACCCCCTCTTACCGTGACAGCCGTCAGCCTCGCCTCTCCTCGGGAAGCCGAAGGGATTCATCCGCTTTATCCGCGATCATTCGTCAAAGCTCCTCAGTTCGGACCCACATCGCGGTGGCACGCGCAGTCTTGTGGATGCGCGTGGGAGACCAAATGCGAGATCAGACCTTCCGGTGATCAGATGAGTTTTTGCGCAAGACTGTGTGCGCGCAAATGCACGTGCAGGTGATCGCGAGTGATTCACAGTGAGTTGTGAATGACCCCACCACACTATGGTGCGCTCAACGGTTTGGAAATACACATCACATTGACGGCAGCAGCCTCTCGTGCCCTTACACCCACACACTGGGTTATACTGGGAGAGCAGTTTCACCATTCCCGTCCAAGTGCAAAATTATTAGTGCGCTTCTTTTTTCTTTTTTTTTAACTGAAGGTATGAATAATTACAATAAGCAAATAATAAAGAAGAAAAGGCATGGAAAGGAACGGAAAGACACTAACAGAGATGAAAAGGAAAGAGATGAAAAAGGAGGAAGGGGCAGAAGAGGAAAGAACGAAACGCAACAAAAAGGAAGGGGAAGGGAGAAGAAAACAAAGGAGGAAAAATTTGCATTTAATTAATAAAATATATCGGTAAGCCTTCAGCAAGATATTCAGAGATTAGCTTTAAACTATTTAATCCCAAGCACCATTTGTAAGCAAAATTTACTTTTGAGGTTAAGGGTCTAAAAAGTTGCTGTATTTAAAATACAAAGAATTATGAGTTCAAATTAAGACAGGCGGGCTTTCAATTACGTTTGACGACTTTGTTAAAGATAGGCTACACCAACGTTAATAAATAAAAAATAAAAAAACCTGTAACCGCAGCGTTTCCTCACACGAGCGCGCGCGCACATTAAATTGCACGTGAGCGCTCGTTCAATCTGAAGCGCGTGGATGCAGCGGCGGGAAGCGTGTACACGGAGCATCACCGGGCTGAACAAACCTTCCTTCCAGCGTCATTACCGTTGACAATTTACCTGAACATCTTACAGAAAGAAGACTACATCTGCAGAGTCAATTTCCTATCTATCTATCTATCTATCTATCTATCTATCTATCTATCTATCTATCTATCTATCTATCTATCTATCTGTCTATCTATCTATCTATCTAATTTGTATGCTAATTTAAGTGCATGAAAAAAAGTTCAGCGATAAAATAGTCATGTGCTATAACAAAGTATGATCAAATCAAAATTGATAGAAAAAAAAAAAAAAAAATCAAATATGTGGGCACACTTATGTCTATTGCTCTGAAATTTGTCACATTCCTTTCACTGATGTTTCAGCTGCCATTGTCCACAGAATGATGTTCAAGCATGTTGTTTGTTTGTTTCAGGGACAAAATGCAAAACATTTTAGACAAACCTAGAGGTTCAATTCAGCTGTCCAGCCTTACATACAGGAAATAAAAGCACAATACCACTGACAGAACCAGCCGTGCTGAATGATTTTAGTCACGAAAGGCATTTCTGGCACGATTTTGAAGCTCAGTTTTGTGTAACTTGTGAAAAACTCAAGAAGCTGATAGCCAGGCACACAAAGAAAAATACTCTTATTAAAAACAAATCAAAAGCCTCGCATTTATCAATTTACCACCACATGTTCAATTACATGCTTCCAAGGGATTGCATATTAGAGAACAACCTTGCATGTTGTGCTTGGTAAATGGCACTTGCCAAATCAATATAGTAAATTACATTTCTAAAACAAAAACACCTAAGGACGCAACAGGCAGCCAGGTTCTTGGTTATTGGTTACATTTTATTCTATGTACAGTAATTTGTTATAAATATAATACATCATTTTTTTTTTCTCCAGAAAAGCAGTCATGTAGATACATTTAAATAACAGTTTGATCATAGTAGTGGAGATGAAAATGAAAGCTGAGGTGGTGGGAGAAGATGATTGGTTTGTAGAAAATTAAAAATTTCTTGAGAAAACAGCACAGCCCACCCACACAAAGATGCACAAACAAAAAAATATGCTCTCAAACGGTGACTTTTACCCTCTTGGTGTTCTTACAGGTCCTTAAAAGTCTCTGCTGTTTGACTGGGCAACATGGGATTCTGCCAATTCCTAATTGGGTTACGAACATTAAGATGGCTCCACATTGGACTTCGCCAATTCCACTGGCTTCTCATAAGGTGATGTTGAGTTCCACTTAACTCCACATTTGCAGACTGACTGGATTCTGCCTTTCAGCAGTTGCAAAGTTATCAACCGGTTACAGCTCATCAGTTACAGTTTTTCATCTTCTGGTTTCAAGATAGCACTGGAGATGTTTTTATGTTACTGTGGCAACAGATCACAGTGGGCAACCATGAAACATCCAGTAGGGCAGTACGAGGCAGAGATGCACAGCCATTTACATTACCACATGTTTGGGATCTTGAAAAATATATAGTTCTAAAAACAAAAATATTGAATAAAACAAGCAAAAATCTTCAAAATAATACATGGACTGACGTGAGAGATAAATTAACATGGGGAAGAAAAAACAAAACAGATCCAGTCACACTTCAGGTGCATTTAAGACAAAACATCTAGAGTCTGTTTGTGTTTAGCTCACCATGGCAAGCACATCAGATGCAGTGTTAAGTTGAAATATTTGTGTTCAAGTTTTTTTAATTACTTATCTCTCTCAATTAGATTTTGTTTTAGCAAGAAGTAAAAAAAAATCTTGGACTCCGGTCCGTTTCATTTATTTAGGTGGGCCGAGAACAGGGAAACATTGCGGCGTTACCTCAAACGCTGTTGATGATAATAAGTGCAGGCATGGCGCTCTGCTGGCTGGTCTCACACATAGCGCTGGTCTGTGCCAACTTGGCGAAGACACGAGGTGTACCCAAATTATAAACTCCAGCCTGGAAGAAACAGGCTTTCAAGGAAAGCATGTACACCTCTTGAGCTTGGAGTTGTAACTTATATTGGGTCTGGCCCAGCCAGCTAAAGGAACCATGCACTTCCAGTGACTCCGGGCTGCATAAAAAGACAACGAGAGTGTGAGACAAATACCTTCCATATTTATAACATTTGCACCTAAAGGCCCCCGATATACTCATGTTGAAGTTCGATATACGTGACCACAGGTATACTGTTAGTGAACACCCCAACACCGCCCACACTGCTGAGCGTGACGTTTAGATGAATATGTAAATATATGCTGCACACTTTCAATAACAATATAAATACAACAAAAATGACAGCGGTGAGAAAACATGAGTTAAAAAGCATCTGATCATAGTGATGTGGATGTTTGCACCAGCTCTGCAATTCGGCACTTCAGTAAAGTCACGTCACATTTATTTATTTAGGCTATATAGCAATAGATTGTTTAAAGGGGTCATGAATTTGAGAAATCAAATTGTCCTTGAGCTCTGGACAGCCATCATACTATGAAAATATCCTGTAAGTTTCGATTTCATTGTAACCAAGCCCAGAGAACGGCTCATTATGGAATGTAACTATCTATAGGTGACCTGTGATTAAATTATATATAGAAAGCAATCAAAGAGAAAGAACGCTCTCTTTATAATTGCTGGAGCTGTCAATCAAACAGTGCGAGTTTATTAGTGAAACTCCTGTTATAATCAACGATGAATCTCTTATTTACATCATGTTTGCACTGTTAGATATGACAGCATTCATGAGAGTGCAGAAATCGAGTTACAATGATGAGATCACTGCATTCATGCGCTCAACATGTTTGTAATCCGCTACAATGCTCATCGCCCCAACCTTTCATGCCATGATCTAAATGATGTTTTCACCTTTTCAGGATTAGTTAACTTTGACAGCTGTAATAGTAAAAATGTGGTAAAAGTTTACGAGAGTTCCGCATGTAATTCTTAGCTATTTCATATGCAAAGTTGTCAGCCAATCACAGCAGACATGCCCCTTCAAACAGAGCGTTAGCTAAAATCAGGGTAGGAAAAATGCCTTTTATTTTTTTAATTATGACAATTTTTTATGTAAAAATCATACTAACATTATAAGTGAACCACAGAAAATATTATAAAACAATAAAACAATGCAGTTCATGACCCCTTTAAAAGCAAGCAGCTTTACATTATTAAAAATGAAATTCATCATTTTAATTTTAAAGCAGATGTCTGAACTCGACGGATTGAAGCAAAGAAAAGAACCGCAGAGGATTTCCACGTCAAAGAAGGCGGAGTCTCATTTACAACATCGCCACAGACCAATGGTAGTTTGAAGGTGTTTACCAGCCAGATCGTACTTTTCCGGAAAGTTCACCTTGGCAAGCGGTTTCGAACTTCCGAAACAAACACCAAACGAACTTCGTTTTGACCTGATTTAGTTTGAAATGACGTCACACCAGTTTGTTTTTGTTAAGTATATTGGGGCCTTTAGGAATCAGGAAAAGCTGAGATGTACCTGGTCGTTTTATGCCGCAGATCAATGATGACATCTACCTTAGCCAAGGAACAGTTGGACAACGTCAGGGTGACTGGTACCATACATAAACTAAGGGGAAAAAAGGGAAAAAATGTCAAGTACAGCAAGATTTGAAAGATGGGTTTCAGATGTATGTGTAATACTTGAAATTTCTCCTCTTGATGCAGTGCTTGTGCATCCTCCATAAAAGCAAACCAAATTCAAACAGTTTATTCTTTAATTTAAAAATGCACTAGAAAACATTTCTTGCATCTCATGACGACATATCATGAGCCCAAGTTTTCAAGCTAGACAAAATTGATTATTCAATTTTGTGATGTAAAATAGAGCACTCTTGATTTTCATCTGGTTATTACTTTGATAAATGGTTCTCATAACTTCTGTTAATCTTATACTGGTGCGCAGCAACTTTAAGTCATTTGTCCTGAAGCACAAATATGGATGGACTAAACCTCTGCCTCTTGTCCTGAACATTCATCTCATCACGCTACAAGATGTTTAGTTCAATTTCCTGGCAAATTTATGTTCTTTATGTCAACGCTGTAGCACAGCGGGATATTTTTAGGTTTTCAGTTCTGTTCCTCCACTTTCCTATCTCCCTCCCCATCCTAAATTTAAAAAGAAAATTATTCAAATTATTTAAAATAATTACTTTAAGCGTATTATGTTGCCATGCCATGAAAAAGAACCCTATATATTTTGTAAAAGCATTTTATAGATCTTTTGAATGATTCTTCCATATATGTGTTTCTCCTTTTTCGACATTTAATCAAAATGTCAATTGGATTTTCCAGTGAAAACAACAGACTTCTGGTGAAGTACTGCAAAACTTCAAGCCATTTGTCTGTTCACATTAAAAGTGACTTCGCAATCAATCTTAATATATTTGCAGCATACAGTTATGCTGTGTGGGATTTTTGGCCAATGAGATTCGACTGTGGGCAGGGCCACCCAGCAAAGTGCCGCCAAAATAGAAAATGCCCTAACACTTGTGTTTGGTTAGGTCTAAAACTTGACAGTAAAGAGCTTTTAGTGCTTGACAGTTGGTCAGATTTTATTAGGACACTTTGTAAGGGTTGTTTATAGTATACCTCAAGAAATAAACTCAGAATTGCTTGTTTATCTCACGCTATTCTGACTTTATATCTCGCAATTCCGACTGTGTGAGATAAAAAGTCGCAATTATCTTTTAAAATGCTTTATTCTGTGGCGGAAACAAGCTTCCATACTTTGTTCCTCACAGAACGACCAAACAAACGCAAGTGAGCACATTCGCACAAATCTATCTAATCTAGCTATGAGTGATGACTGTCCGCTTAGAGTGCCATAACCATGAAATGGTCCAGTTTATCTCCATCTTTCACACTTTCATGCGAACACACCTACTATCCACGCACCACTGCAGAACTAGGCCAGAAAAACGCTCCTGTGGGCGTGACTGGGCATTAGTGTACGTCTCTGCAAGTCTTATCACCTCTGAAACACAGTCTGTGGATTTCGGGAAAAAAAATAGTGTTTGTTTGTGTGCGCTTCACCTCTTTTGTGGGAAAGGATGATCATAAGACTCTGGGTAGTGGAGACAGGTCTTTATGAGATGGGAAAGCTGTTCCAGCGAGGGCTTGCTTACAGGAGGTGGAACGTCAGGCTTGAACTTCAGAAGCACCATCTCCTGAGTTTCCTAATAGACAAAGCAGAAGTTTTATTTAATCTGAAAGCTTAAAAGAAACATCTCAGCTCCAGCAGAGGAAATTGCTTTGTTACGTTTTTCATTCAGTTTAAAGTGCGTGCGTGGCTGAGAGAAGGGAACGGGGTGGATGAGACAAGATTGAACTCAAAAGGGTTGAACACAAGCTCACGTGAGTGTTTCTATAAAAAGACTTTGAGATCAACATGTGTGACGCCATTCCCTCACGTGAGGCACTTCCTCTGCCATGAATGAGTGTTGCTATGCTACGCATGCAGAGGGAAATTTCAGACTGGATGGAATCAGGCCCAATAGTAGGAGGGAAACAGAGGGGGAAATAAACAACTGACAGAACAAGGTAATGAATGAAGAGCTGAAATGGAGAAGGAGAGACACAGCTTGAACACTGATGATTTTCAAAGGAAATTGTAAAAATCAGTCATCACACACACGCACACGCACACGCACACGCAAAGGTCAGAGACTTTCTGCTGTCTGGCTCTCTGACCGTTTAAAGCACCTTAGGATGCATCCATCTTCATAAAGAGCAGGACTCACTTATAGTGCTCTCAAAGTCACTTTGCTCTTGCACTCTGTCTCAAATGGAGAAAATAGAAAGTCAAATTATGAGAGGAAGACTTGAGCGAGAGCCAGAGCAGAGGACTCTGTATTTGTCTTGTATTTGAGGGCTGTACAGTACGCACTTCTCTTATCATGGTGTAGGGATTTAAAGTATTTATTTAAAATAGAGTAGCATCATACAACCTAATTTGAAGTTAATGTGCAGTACACACACTGAAATAAACCTAATCAAAGCCAGACACCTCTCAAGGAAACTGACTGGTCTAATGTGAGAAAAGCCTTAGAGGGGTCTGGGTTCCTCTGGAGTGCTCACCCAACCACTCTGAGACCCCTGAGAAAGTGTTAAAACCTACCAAATATTCAGTTTACTGAATGCCACAGTTTTTGCAAGGAACATAAGCATATTAAAGGGACAGTTCATAGGCACCTAAACAGCAAAATTCAGTCATCATTTACTCACCCTCATGTCGTTCCAAACTAATAACCCTTTCGTTCATCTTCAAAACGCAAATTAAGACATTTTTTATTAAACATGATATATTTGTCCATTCCACCAAAACTGACACTTCATAAAGCTCATATAGACATTGTAAAAGAAATCCATATGAAATCATCTTAAAAAACATGTTTGCTTTATATGACGAACAGATTTAATTTATTAACATATAAACAGATCAACATGCATACATAGCACTCATCAAATATGTGACCCTGGACCACAAAACCAGTCATAAGCACGGGTAGATTTGTGGCAATAGCCAACAATACATTGTATGGGTCAAAATTATCGATTTTTCTTTTATGCCAAAAATCCTTAGGATATTAAGTAAAGATCATGATCCATGAAGATATTTAGTAAATTTCCTACCTTAAATATATAAAACAAATATTTTTGTGAGTGGGTGCAGCACAATCGCGAACATAATTGGACAACTGTAAAGGCGATTTTCTCAATATTTACATTTTTTTGCACCCTCAGATTCCAGTTTTTAAAATAGTTGTATCTTGGCCAAATCTTGTCCTATCCTAACAAACCATACATCATCAATGGAAAGCTTATTTATTCAGCTTTCAGGTGATGTATAAACCCATAAGACTGGTTTTGTGGTCCAGGGTCACATACTGTATGGTAAACAGAATCTCAACAAACCTCACTGGTTCTTGCATGTCAAGCAAGTATGTTTGAGCCTCCGTTTACCATATTTGATATGCTCTAGGTTTGTGCATCATATAAAGTAATTGTGTCTTTTCAGAAGACTTGGATTAAACTACTTGATTCACATGGATTGCTTTTACCATCTTTTTACTAATGCTTTGAAGTGCCAAAGTGTTGATGGAATGAACTTATACAGAATGTGTAGCCACGAGGCAGTGGAATACCCTTCCTACGGAACATATCTTATGTACAGATTCTCACACTTTCTCATGTCTGACAAAGAGTTGATTGCTAAGTAAGCAAGTTTGCACACATCTTTGAGATAGTATACCTGTGTGTGTGTGTGTGTGTGTGTGTGTGTGTGTGTGTGTGTGTGTGTGTGTGTGTGTGTGTGTGTGTGTGCGCGCGTGTGTATGAGTCTAGAGTTGGATTATACTTTAATGTGCCTAAGATGCTACTGAATTGTTTAAGTGTGTTTGCTGGAGAGGGAGGAGACAGAGAGTAAATGGGCTGATGGCCTCCCTGGTTTCTGTTTTTTGCAAACGTGTGTAATTACAATGGACATTATTTTATCCATAATCCTGTGAAATTTCTATTTTAAAATAGTTTATTTTTTTAAATATGTGTCATACCTGCCCAGGGACTACAGGTGGAAATGAGCAATTGTTGCTATAACCTGGCCCAAGACATATTCTCTTGTTTAACAAGTTTAATGTTTATTTGTGCATTGTCCCTGTTTCAAATAAAACAATTTCCAATTCCAACTTTAAATGAAAGGACAGAAATCTCAAAGAAAGTTAAGAAAATCAATGAAAAATGAACAGTATTATAGTTTCCGTCAATGAAGTTAACTACTTTTTTGGCTTCCACAAGAAGTATCGAGGTCTCTAATACAAATCACACACTATGATGAGCCTCAAGGTTGGTTTCCTCCATTTTATCCATCCTTGTGCCGTGAAGACAAAAGAAAACTTCCTTCCAACCTTTAACCTTCTTCATAAAAAAAGCCAGAGGATTTGCGCACTTTCCCCAACATTGCAAGGTCAGGAGACTGAAATTTTCTTTTTTCACATTCTTCAAAGTGCCTTTATAACCACACATGCACTACAAAAGCATCAAGGCTCTGATGTACTCCTGACACAAAGCACACAAAAAAATGACTTGAAGCGAAAGTGTTAACAAATGCCTTCACAATTCTAACGTCCATTACTTGAGCTATAACGAGAGATCAACACAGCCCTGAATTAAAATAACTTTGACCTCTTTATCATTGTTGGTCTGTTCTCTGATGGATTTTATCAGAAAGTCATTCACGAAAAGTGTGCCTTTAATGGGCACTTCAGTGTTTTGATTCAGCGCTCAAGTGTGTTATCTTGAGTTAACTACAGTATCTGCCAGTCGGTGATGAATTGGTAGCCTGGGTGCCAGCCCGAACCCCGCCCACAAAATTTTTTGGTCGGGAAGTTCGGTCTGGACTCGCTCCGTTGAGGAGCTATTATGCCCGAACAAAAATTGTTCGGACCAATCAAATTGTCAGGGCGGGCTTTATACGATGATGGACAGATGAGCAACGGTAACGTAATCATCCACGTCACCAAAGAGCGCTTGATTTGAATTAGTTTACAACAAAGACGACTGCTGCTGGAGAATTGAGATTTCACGAGTTCACATTTACAAATACTGTAAGTCAGATAGAATAAATGCGTATATAAGATTTCACACAAATAAGTCGATAGAATAAATGCGTATATGACGTGCTGTCCGAGGAGAGGGCTGTGGGCTCGGTAGCCATACTCCCCCGTATTCCTGGTTGTGAGAGAACAAGACAAGAGTGAGGATTCGGGGTGGTGGAGGGATGCTGAAAAACTGTCAAGGAGTGTTAGGTAAGTTGACAGAGTGAATATGCTTCCTCATGCTGATAGATAGGGTAACGTTAGACATGGTATTGTTTGTTGACAAGTTGATATTGGATTGATTATTTGTACGTGCTCCTCCCGAACTTTGTTTATTAAAAATCATGTGTAGATTCCGCCATCGCGTCTGTTATAGAAGATATTCACAGCGGATTCATTTTAAAAGAGGAACAGAGAGCCGCGACATTTTGTTGGTTGAAAATATGAATGAAGAACATGCGTCATTTACTCCGTTGCTCTGATTGGTTGTAGGTCTATCCAATTGAGTGCAGAGTTTTTTTTTTTCCTGGTTCGGTTGAGACACACCCCATAATCAAATCTCTATGGAGCAGTATCAGACTCACATTCTGACTAGAATCTGAGTATGACGACGTCAGGCTAATGAATTGGCTCACTAAATTTGAATTCCAACCCTACTTTATGAGACAGACGTTCTAGAAGGATGTGTTTGACTCCCACAGGTTCAGAAAGACACTTTTCTTGCAGCGTCAGAAGACAAGACATTAAAATTGAAGGCCAAAAATTAGACTAAAAATGATAATTTGTCCAACCATCTGTATAAAGTATTATAGTTCTGAGGATTGTTACCTTGAGTTCAGACTCTTTCACTGATACACCGAAAAAAAGGGCAAACTATTGCTTGGCAAAGCTAAGTTTGTATTCATTCAATTGAGAGCTTAAAGCTACAATATGCTTTTTTTTTTCGCCGCTAGGGGTCGCTACCCTCTTACAATAACAAAGGCATATGTTGATGATGCATAAGCGGAATTATGGAACTTGCCGTCATGCCGAAGGATCTAATAATGTTTATGGATGAGTGAACACACTGATGTTTTTAACGACTTTGGTATCAGCAGAGACAGATATCAGCGCCACACGCGAGTCCCGTGGATATATTCCCGTGGAATATAATTCGGCAGTTTATTTGACGAATTAAACTTGTGAGGTAACGCAGCGCTGTTTCACTTGGTCTACACTATCACACTAAACTGCATTTGAGTGTGTTGAAAGTTATAATGTTATTCTATGTGTTAGTTTCTCTGTATGAGACTAGCAGTAAACTAGATCAACATTAGAATAACATACTGATCATATTCTAACATTTCATCATGTTGAGCTCATTGATTAGTTTTATAGGATATTACGTCATCGACAAGCGACAAGTGAACAGGGACGAGACATTATTTAAAATTGGAATTCCTCTGAAATTAAAAATCTTTGGGAAGTTTTGGGATATTGTAAGTACACAACTGCAGGAAATATATCACACTGTGAAAGTGATTTTTGGATATTTTAACCTGAATGTAGTACTAAGATGAGGACATCTTGGTCTGTAAATGGTTACACACACAAAATATTACCTAGTCATGTGCATACTAGACTTGCTGCGATGTCGCCGCACAAATCAGCAGCAGGAGTCAGATTTCACCTCACTTCACCCATTTCGCCTCACTCTTGACTGACAAGACGATGGCGGAAGATTTGGTTTCAAAGTGAAATGGAAAAGCGCCTATTTAAGTGAATTTGTCATTGTACTGTTTTGTTGTGTTTTTTCATTAAGAATAATAATTAACTCGCTATTCAAGCAACTGCCGGCCCCGAATTAGCGGCAATTTGGGGGCGGTAGTTCAAGTCACATCCCTAGTGCATACATTGGTATACACTCACCAATTCTCTTTGAAAAGATAGAGTGGTCTCCTGCACTAGAGGAAGTATATTCTCTATAGAGTGAATCTATATTTATGTACATTTATAAAGCATTCACGTGAAGAGCCGAATAGCAAAAGCGTGTCATTGTAAGATATTGTGTTCTGTATGTACCGTACCTCTTTCTGCGAGAGCGAGCAGGCCTCTTTGCCAATGGTTTGCAGTGCAACATGAAGCTGCCCCTCTAAAATGAGCTGTTTGTTATCCTCCACAACATATGCCTGAAATACCACACCATATGATTAATACGACATTCTGACCTCAAATCGTAAAGCATCAATTCTGTCACCAAGCATTATTTACATCAAAAGTTCTTTGAGATAAAGGAGCCGATATTGTATTGACAGAAAAAGTCATTAACACCAGCAGTGTTTAACTCTAGTGCATCGATCCAAAACCAACACTTGCTAAGCGCAAAATAGTCAAGTCAATTACTGGTAGTTTGGCGAATAAACATGAGTAACTGGCGAGTTGGCTGGTAATATTTTTAGGAATCATGTTCTAATAAAGGGTTTAAATTTCCATGGGGCCAGTTGAACCGTTAAAGTGCTTACAAACATTTATTATAACTACACGATTGGTACAGTTACTGTTGGAAGGTGACAATATATAATAAATAAGGTGACAATTCTAACCACTATTATGCACTGTACTTCTTATGCTGCGTTCACACTGGCGTCATGCAGCCATTAAGTAGTACTGGTAGTGTGAAGCTTTACTGTTAAAAAGTAGTAGAATAAAATAATCATTATTAATCTCATGAATTCTGAACAGTCTTTAGGAAACGGTCATATCAAATTTGGTAAATGCGTTATTGTGCTATTTGGTAAATGGTAAATTACTGCCATAGACATATATCTTAGGCTAACATGTTAACTTTGCTAGTCCTAATTGCTTTATAAACAAATACAATTACCTGACCCCCGCCCCAAATATATATATATAAAATATTAAAAATTCTAAATGTTTACAATTTCTCAGCAATTGGTAGGAGTTACCTTCCAAAGGATGATGATGTCAAGCTCTACTTCGCTGCATTTTCTGACGATGTTTGTAACACCTTCATCAGTCTCGCTCTGATGCGCGAGGCTGTGTCTCCGCATTTGACTAGCACCGCCTGCAGACACGCCTCCTCTCCTGGGTTCAGCGGGCAGACTCCTCCGGAAGAAAAAATCAGCACATGGAGTGGTAGAGCTGACAATCTAATGAATAAGAGGAAAAGCCAAAGAGAGAGAAATATGTTGAGGACAGTTGAGAAGCTGAATGAGGATGACAGTCAGTGACTCTTAATCAGAAAATCATTCAAGAAAAGCGTGCCTTTAGTGGACACTTCAGTGCTCAAATGCGTAATCTTGAGTTAACCGTCTGCCAGACGGGATGAATCAAACGGTGATTAATCGATTCACTAAAATGCAACAAAATTTGATTCGAGTCAGTATCACTGAAATAGTAGTGAGAACAAAAGGGCTTTCTTACTTGTTCATTGCCAAGGTTGAGGTCAGCGAAGGTGTATTTTTTTGCTGCATCTGAGGTAGCTTAGACGTTGAGAACAAAAAAAGTCAGCATGTTCAAACATCAATATGTTAACCACAGTTTGCTGCATTTTAATTGGCGGAGAGCAGCTGTGATTGTGGATTGAAAGTCACATCTAGGAATGTATTTGGTAAATGTGATTTGAAGTTTATGCACGTCGTCTTTGCTTATTATTCTGTATTTCAGAATTTGAGGCTGTGAAGGTTGTGTATATGCGCATATACTGAAAGCCTTACCTTCCTCTGTTCTGCATCTTGTGGCTTTGAAGCACAGCTTTCCCCTCTCCCTGCTGGACAGCTTAGAGTCTGCAAACATAACATGAATTGAAGGAAAAGACAAGAAAGAAGATGAGCGTTCATCCACTTATTATCCAAAAATCTTTCTTTTAGATTCTCCTACATCATAGAACCCCATACACAAATACAGTTTAGATGTCAAGGCCAGTTAATCAAGCATGTTAAAGTAGACTGATGAATGCAGGGCACTTCAAAAGTTTTCCTTGTTTCTTTATTATTGCTTCAAAGGACACGTTTTAATTAACCATTATTAAAGAACCCTCTTGAAGAACATATTCAGCCTTTTTGTATGCATCTTTTTAATATGCGGAAACGTGAAGATATAAAAAAAAATGCAGAAAATGTTCAGTATATAATAACTCAAATTTTCACACAAAGACTTTTATTGTGCTCCGCAGTGAAAATAAGTAATGTGGGATTGAAACACAATTAAGCTGAACAAATGATGACTGAATGCCTATTTTTGAGTTAAATATTAAAGGATTAGTTCACCCAAAAATGAAAATTGTATCATCATTTACTCACCCTCTAATGCCGTTCCAAACTTTCATTCATCTTCAGAACACAAAATGAAGATCATTTTTGGTTCATTGGTTCTCAAGCATCAAGCAAGCATGTTGAGCCTCTGTTTACCATATATGATGTGCTCTATACATGTCCAAATATGAGAATAAAAGTGTAAATTAAATCTGTTGATCGTGATCGTGTCTCTTCAGGAGACTTGGAGTAAAACACTCAGTTCATATGGATTACTTTTACAAATGTCTTTATGTACTTTTTGAGCGTCAAAGTTTTGGTGAAATGTACTTTAAATGGAGGGACACAAGTCCTCATTTGTGTTTCGAAGATGAACCAGTCTTTTAGGTTCTGAATGACACAAGCATGAGTAAATGATGACACAATTTTCATTTTTTGGGGAACTAACAATTTAAGTCTGAGAAGCAAACAAGAGTATGCAGCTATTGTGATAAACAGATCAAACTTTCAGATTAGATCTTCAGAACTCAAGATCTTTCAATCCCATGATGCCTGGTGTGCTTTCATGTCTTAATCCTTTTTTTCTTTAAAAAAAAAAAGTATTCAAAGACTAACAACAAGGAGGTATTCATTATTTGTTTGTAGCTGTAGGTCCGTCCTCCATCATCTCCTCAGGTTAAAGCCACTCTGTTCCATAAGACAGATAAATAAATTCAAACTACTGAATTAACTAACTTACACAAATACCGCTAAACAAGAAGCCGCTAGGCTTCACTGAGAGACTTTGAGAGTTCACACATTTAACAAGCACAAGCAGGAAACTGATTTAGCCTTGGAGTTGGAAGTGTTGCACTCGCTTAAAGATGCATTGTTTAGAAGCCATGAATTCATATCCATATTTTCACATCATTACATTTATTTACCCATCTGAAGCTGACACTACGAAACGAGGGCACACACAGGATTCAATTTGCAATTTAGTGAGCCACTAAAATGCATGCGCCTGCATGTTTCACGCACTCAGCACAATTTGAGCGTGACCTAATTTCATCTCAGAGTTGCTGCATCACTCTCTGCAGAGTGTGTAGGAGCACACCCGTCCAGATGACTCAACACAAACTCAATGTGAACCATTTTCAATAGGCCACTTAAGGGCTGCCGGTCACGGGAGTGCATCATTGTGTGTTTGTTCCCGTTCCCAGCTTCTTTTGATACTCTGCCCGCTTTTCTGGCAAGCAATCAAGTTCCTCTACATCGATATTCACAGTGCTGGCGGTATGTATGGATTTATGTATGCAGATCACTCTTTACACGGCACTTTAAAGAAAGATCCGTGTGATGTTTCAAAGGAACTACAAATGTGCAAACTAGTAAAACTGACTTTAGAGTTCTCAAAAGTACCGACTTCGGTACCAAATCTGTACTGAAATGTAAAAAATGTGACAATACCAGCATCTCCATCTAGCATTTTGAGCGCTGTTGAACGGATTCTTAAACACCTCTGATTGGCCACATTTTTTAATTTCAGACTTTTGACAACTCTAACCGACTAGGTGATGGGTTGTCTCAAATTTTTTGATTTTTGATGATTTCCCCCCTTCTAATAAAAAACAGCTATATAATATTTACAAATAAAGAAACCCATTTGTGGAAAAAATCCTAAATGTTTTTTAGGGCTGTAATTGGTAAACGTGTGCAACGTGTGTCAGCACATTTTATAACCTTTCTATTTCATAGAAAGGAGGCAGCACATTTTTTTGACCAGTCAGAAAAAAAAAAAAAACTAATTTGCATCAAAAAATCTAGATACATTAGTCAGTTTCTGGATGACCATTCTGCCAACCCTTGGAAGAAATATCTACACAAATCATACACACAGACACAATTTCACCACCACCATCATCATTATCTCAGCCACTACCAGTTATATTCAGCACCTGAATGCAGTCACTGTATCCATAGTAACTATAAAAATAAGATAAGTGCAAAGGAGAATAATCAGAATGATTATACTTATGATTATACTGAGCTACATTTGAGACAAAAGCACAAAAGACTCAAAATACATATCATTTATGAAGGACCACCATTATTAGTTTTTGGACATTCCTAGTGTGGACATTTTGCAACACATTTCCTTTTGTGTTGGATGGAATAAAAAAAAACGGATTGCATCCTTCATATCTGAAGAATCTTTAGTTTGATCAGATTTATAAAAGACAGATAGGCTGTACCGATTCTTTCCGAAAACAGCCGAGCTCCTGGAGGTGTGCCGTGGCCGGAGCTAAAGAGTCACGCGCTATCCCTGGATAACTTTTGATTCACTATACTTTCGTCTTGTTTACATCATATGCACTTGCGCTCCAATTGCCAACAAAACGCTCTTTCGGGGAGAAGTGCCCATACAAGGAAATACGCCCTTTATGATGTCATACAGGGCCATACTCAAAAAACTTGAAACTCCGAATCCTGAAGGAGTGTATTTGGCCTCAGAAATACTCCGTCATACATCCAACTCTTTTTTTTTTTCTTTTTTTTTTACTTTGGCCATGTTTAACAGGTAAGTCAAAATGCATAAAATAGCATTAGACATTCCCTTTAAAGGAGCGATCCACATTCTAACAAGCAACGTTGAGCAAAACACTTAACCCCAGGTGGCTGAGGGAGGAATAAAAGGAACTGAAAAGCGGCTAAGTGCATGTTTCCAAAGCATTCTAGAGGATTCATACCTTTCTCTCCCACAGGGTTGATGCACTTGTGCAGCCTCCATTGCCGACTGCTGCTAGACACCTGAACTATGTGGAATTCACGAACACCTGCTTCACTCTGAGAGCACGAGAGAAAGAGAAGATTCAAATCAACACATATCATTTAGTAGATGAGTTTAAACTGATCTCCACAAATAAATCAACTCAGATCACAGAGGAATGGGTGGGAACTGTGCAAACACCAATGATTTAGGCGGTCAAATTAATATGATAATATACTAATGTAATAGACTGTAATATACAGTTATATACTATTGTAGTATATGATATGATTTAATACTATTCTTCGAAAGCCATTTATTTAAATGTCTATTCAATGCTTTACTCATATTCCACAATAACATTATGCATTTGAATATGATACAGAATATGTGATTAATTGTACTTTTTTTAATTTTAATTTTATTTATTCATTTTTAAATCAGCTGACAGCCCTGCTTTCAGATGTGTTTATCTTAACCTGTATGGGAAAAGTAGTTAACTATAAAAATATGTGTGTGTCTGTGTTAAAGCGTGTCAAAATATATTATTGGGCAATATTAGACTTTTTTAATCTGTACGAGCAGTTATTGAAAATTTACTTGTGTGAGCTGAACTACCTTATTTTAAAATGTAGATTACATCTGCTGTCATCTAACAGTTGCTTGAAGATTAAATTGAAAACACTAATAATAATAATTTAATAACACTGGTAAATGTAATCTTAAGCAAATCGCAATATCAATATTTTTCATTTTTCTTGCTGTACATTATAATGGTGTGATCCCTCAATTCACTTGTAGCATTCAAAATGCTTTATTTTAGTTTTAAAATTTTATATTTATTTAGACAGTTTATTATTTTATTACTTTTTTTATAATTGTATAATGCTGACAAATCGATTAAATTGCATCTAACAAAAATGTTGTTTATACATGCACACATACATGTATACATACATATATATACACACACATATATATATATATACACATACATATATATATATATATATATATATTTTTTTTTTTAAGCCTTTATTTGTTATAATTTTGATGATTATGGCTTACAGCTTATGAAACCCACGAAATCAAAATCCCAGAAAATTAGAATATTACATGAAATCACACAGTAATTACACAGTAATACCATGGTCATTAGCCGCTTTCCGACCGGAGGAACCTTTTCACAGTTCCTAGAACTATTGGCTAAAGTACCCGGATGTCGGCGTGTTCGCACCGCAGGAACTAGGAACGATTTTAGTTCTAGGAACTCCATTTGTAGGAACTAATTTGGGTCCTACTTCAGAGTAGGGTCTAAACCAGCACTATAGGAACTATCCGTGACGTTAGTGTACGCTGAATGACCGAACGCACGCGGAACACCAGCACCCGCCATTTTTAAAACAGCTATAATGTAAACACACAGATTATAGCCTATATATTTACTCCAGAAACTAACTATACAAACATGGAAAACAGTGATAGATGGGTCTCTAAACCTTTATGCTGAAGAGAAAATCCAACGCAACTTTGAAGGGAGCAAGCCAAACATGATTATGTTTATCTGCCCAGCTAGCAACACTGTACATCAACCACACGGCATAGGCTAATAACCTTTTTTCATATACTGTCTACTTTCTATAACAGTTCTATCTAATAAGATATTAAACAGTACTGTTAGACAGATCGCTAACTAATAAACACAGAGAATGCGAGCATTGTTTGCTCTGGCGTTCTCAGCGCCGCCAAAATAAAAGTCACCGTGCTTGCGTCACTCCCTTACCCCTCCTACCAGTTCCTATGGCCACTTGGCCAGTGCGAACGCAAACAGCAAAACCGAGTTTGGGGGAGAGTAGTTCTTAGAACTGTTTAGAAGTGGACAGTTCCTAGAACTAAGTTCCTAGAACTACTTGGTCGGAAAGCGGCTATTGAATCAGGTTTTGGTTCTTTTGGCAGTGTGGGCAGGTGCAAATCCTGCTGGAAAATTAAGTCAGCATCTCCATAAAGCTTGTCTGCTGAAGATAAGCAGACAAGCCATAATCATCAAAATTATATATATATATACACACACGCGCCGATATATTATATAAACCAAAACCTTTATGTTAGATGTGATTAATCACGAATAATCGATTTGACAGCACTATAATTTTATTATCTGTGCATCCGTAATGCCATAGTGCAAAAAGAGAAAGTATTATTGTAAAAAAAGACACAGCAGCTCTGCTTGAGTCGTCCATGTGTGGGAAAGAGCTCACCGTGTTAATGTTCTCCACGTCTACAAAGACCAGCATGTTGCCGTTCTTTTCCTCCCTTCCTCTGCCCTCTTCTTTCTCTCGCTCTCCGCCACGCAGCGTGTTGCTGCGGCTGGCCGTGGCTCTGACGCTGAGAGAGCGACTTGCACAGATGAAAACCGTGTGTCGAAGAACCCTGTGACTAAAAGTTTCAGAGAAAGTAAAGATGAGTCACGGGAAGTCATGCGGTAATTTTCAAACACTTAATTATGTAGCAGGTCAATTAGTCCCCTTTAAACTTCAGACAGCAAATTTCCAGATGAAAATGTATGCGCTCATGTTAGATTATCAGCCAATTTCAAATTGCTCAGCATCAACAGTAGCCAATGAAAGGAAATTAAACTCTTTTTCATCTTTAATAATAATAATACGTTTTATTTATATAGCACCTTTCCAGCGCTCAAGAACGCTAAACATCTTTGAAGAAAAATTAAACATGTTTATTTTTTTAATCTTTTACACTCTATATGCAGAATAAGTAATATTGTTGGGCTTTTTTATTAGATTTACAAGAGAGAGAGGAATGGGGTGGAGAAAGGACCACAAACTGTGACTCGAACTTTTGTTGCCCGTATTGTTGCGCTATATGTCGGCACACTGCCCACAAAGCTATGGCTTCAACTGACCAATATTTCTTACTGATATTTACAAATTTCTACTTAGTTATACATTTTTTAATACCCATAATGGCACCCTTTTAACAAGAAACAACAGGATTCACAGGTAAAGTATCTTATTTAAGGAACATATTGTATTTAACTTAATCAAAGTACTTTATGTACTTTTTACATTAGTGCAGGGGTGTCCAAAGTTCGCAGCCTGTCTATTAAAATACATTGCATGTGGCCCGCCATGTATATTTTACAAATCATGCAGTTTCACACACAGTGTCAACACAAGGTGACAGCACTAGATTTTAGGCTAGGAGTTGCACTAAACCGTGAGTAAAACAAAACTTGATAACTGAAAAGCGCTGCCATTTCTGTTGCTCATGAAAAACATTAAACGTGGCAAAAGCGGAACGCTGACTGGTCTCCATCACGCGACCACTACACAGCGCAGTGAGATCCAGTGACAAGCGTTCGATACAAGAGGTCTACGATGCAAACCTCAAATGTCTCTGTGATTTAAACTAGTTTAAAGCCGAATGAAACAGCTGTGACATTCTCAGCAACACTGATGCAGAAAACAAGAGAAACACTGAGCCAAAACGAATACTTTTCAATCACCAAATCACCAACATTTACCATGGATTTACTGTAATAACACTAACTTTAAACATGGTATTGTGGCAAAAATGTGGGATATTCATATTGAATTTTATTAGATAATATGTACATATATTAAATATTAAAGGAGAAATTAAATATAGGGCTTCTATATATAGAAATATTGAGTTCTAACTCAGTAAGAATCTAAAAAAAAAATTAGCCTGTTAAAATTGTACAGATGTTACTCTGTTATGAAATAAATGTACGGTACATCAGAGTCCCAACTCAAGCTACTGTCAAATGTGCATTTCCAAGAGACAAAACATTGGATGGATGGATGGGATTAGATTGTTCAAATCTTTCTAAAAATCTCTCTTTTGAACCCATAAATCCAAGTAGTAAATCAATGACAGTCCAACAATATTTTCCAAAATGACAACTGAGTGAATACAGCCAAAAAAGCTGCACTTGCTTAAAGCCCCGATCACACCTAATGCGTTTTTCAGGTTTGAAAACGTGAGGTGCACAGCACGACACAGAACAAGCAGTGCGCTGCGTTTTTTATGTTGCTAGGCAACCACTGAAACAACTGTCCTGTCAGTCAAGTAAACGTCAAATCAGCCTTTTATTTACTTTATTTACTTTCTGTTAACATTGTGGTAGTTACGGTTCGTGAAGTCGTTAAGCTCCTGGTAACCCGCGAGAGCACCACAAGTTTATCCTTCATCATCACACTCTCCGGGTGTTCAAGCAACTGTAGCTTTCATCACTAAAACGGAAGGCCCGCCTCTCCATTCATTCGATTGGACAGTGAAAAAAAAATGCGATGACGTCGGGCGCTTTTTTCCGCTCGGAGTTGCTTTTTTTTTTACTTCAAAAACGCGAGGCACAGCAGGCGGAAAAACGCGTGCATAAACAGCGCACAGAACGCTCACTGCCATAGGAAATCAATTGAAAATAGGTGCCTCTCACTGCAAAAAACGCGTCAGGTGTGATCGGCCCCTAAGGAAACCTTCTCAAACAAACCCAGTTCATTGTATTGTCTATTATTAGTAAATAAATAAATGGCCACGTACCTGAGTTTGGCAGTCTTCTCTGTACTCTCATAGTAAAACAGGAAGTTGATTTCATGCACACCCTCAAGTTCAGGCCCCCTCAGCCACAGTGGGATCTGTAACGCCTCCCCTGGTCCCAGCACACCTCGTGACAAGGGAATCTCCGCCACCATCGGCCGGTCACCGCTGGTGACCCCGAACGCCGCTGGTGACACGAGCGACACTGTGGCCACTGACGGGGGCATGGACACAGTCTTGTAGGCGGAGCAGTGCTCTGCTGCTGTGGGGGTCACTGGGGTGAGGTCAGATGCGGCACTCCCGAATGTGAAGAACTCTGGGTGTGTGGACGCCACCCGAAGACCAGTAAGAGGGACTGCGCTCACGTTCACAAACTCCACCCACGCTTTTCGGATCTCACCACACAATAAACCAGTGGGGAAGTTAATAAAAAACACCTGAGAGGAAAAAGAAAGAGAAATAGTGATGGTTTGTCCTACATGGTTTGTCTCACAGAGGACTGACTACTTGCATAAAGACTGGTCCACACGTAGCTTGTTCTCGCCAAGAACCGCAACTTAACCCTTTTAGGCGAAGAGAGAAACTGCCAGTTTATTTTGTTACCCCATATATATATATAGATATGTATGTATGTATGTATGTATGTATGTATGTATGTATGTATGTATGTATGTATATATATATATATATATATATATATATATATATATATATATGTATGTGTATAGTCGTGTGAAAAAGAAAACACAATCAAAAATCATCTGGTCCTTGGTAGGTTTTCAAATTACGTAATACAACCTCAGATGAACAAAATCACATTACATATTACACCATGTCATTATTTATTTAACAAAAACTAGGCCAAAATGGAACCCTTACTGCTTCCATAGGAATTAAGAGGGCGAGCAGCAGTCAGGCGCTGCTAATCAACTGTCTTTGATTAATTGATCATCAGCAAGTGTGATCACCTCTATAAAGCAGAAGTTTTGGCAGTTTGCCGGTCTGGAGCATTCTTAGAGAAGCAATTATTGCTGCTATTAATCTGAGAAGGGTTATATGGCCATTTACAAACAATTTGAAGCCCATTATTCTACAGTAAGAAAGATTATTCACAAGTTGAAAAAATTCAAGACAGCTGGCAATCTTCCGGGGGGTGGACGTCCCAGCAAATTCACCCCAATGTCAGACCGTGCAATGCTCAGAGAAATCACAAAACACCCAAGACTTTCACCTGAAACTCTACAGGCCCTAACATGTTAAATGTTAAAGTTCATGGTAGTACAATTTGAAAAAGACGGGACAAGTATGGCATGTTTGGAAGGGTTGCCAGAAGCTTCTTCTTTGCAGCACGGCTTAGTTGCATCTGAACAAACCTCAAGACTTCTGAAACAATGTCCTTTGGAAAGACAAGACCAAAGTAGAGATGTTTGGCCATTATGCACGGCACCAAGTTAGGTGTAAATCACATGCAATATATCAGCACAAACACCTCATACCAACTGCCAAGCACAGTGGTTATGGGTTGATGATTTTTGGCTTGTTTTACAGCCACAGGACCTGGGCAACTTGCAGTCATTGAGTCGACCATGAACTCCTCTGCATACCAAAGTATTCTAGAGTCAAACGTGAGGCCATCTGTCCGACAGCTAAAGCTTGGCCGATATTGGGTCATGCAACAGGACGATGATCCCAAGCACACCAGCAAATCTACAACAGAATGGCTGAAGACCTCAACCCAACTGAAATGCTGTTGCGGGACCTAAAGAGAGCTGTGCATAAACAGATGCCCACAAAACTCAATGAACTGAAGAAACATTGTAAAGAAGAGCTCTAAAAGTGGCTCTACAAGCAATTGAATCATAGGGTGTACTTAGTTTGTCACCCATGGCTTTTCCAGTTTGGCTATATTTTTGTTAAATAAATAATGACACAGTGTAATATGTAATTTGCTGTTACTCATCTGAGGTTGTATTTACCTAATTTTAAGACCTGCTAAAGACCTGGGCCCGTATTCATAAAGAATCTTAATGCAAAGAATAGCTCCTAGTGACAAAATTCTAAGAAAATTCTTAGAAATGTGGGCGTTTACTCTTAAAATTAAAGAAAAACTCCTAGTAAAGAAAAAAGTAATTCAGAAAGCATCTTAACCCTTAAAAGAGGTCTTAAGGTCAAAATTGTTAGGAGCACGGACGAGGACTTTTAAGAGGCTTAAGAGTTTCTTTAGCAGAGGAGAAAATGGCAGAAAGACGAAGAGGGAGAAGAAATGTGTTGCAGACAATGGATGACAGTGAGTTAATAAGACGCTATAGATTAGATCGTGCAGGGATCATGTTTGTGACTGATCTTTTTAGAGACACGCTAATATCTCCGACACAGCGCAGAAATGCCATAGCGCCAGAAATGAAAGTAATCACTACATTACGATATTTGGCAACTGGGAAAATTCCATGTTTGATACATTAAAACCAACATTCAAACCACCGCTTAAATAGACATGCCAGCAATCAGTGTAACTGAAAAGAGTGGAACAATTTTTATCATTCTAAGCAATCAAATACCTTATAGGAAATCAACAGCATGGTAAATAAAAAAAGGATTTATATACACATATATAATGTGTGTGTGTGTGTGTGAGAGAACGATCAAATAGGAAAAATTACGCATGTAAGTTCAAAGTGGAGGCTTAGAATAGACCCTATACTTAAAATCACTTTTTTTTTTTCTTCTTGGACAACCAACCAATCACAGTCTTCAAAAGATTGTGTCATACATAGCAACGGGGTCAACCCCGCCTCCTCACTAAGATAAAAGTTTTTGTATTTTCCTTACTCAGAGTTGCTCTCAGATCGGTCCCGAATCGCTCTTAAGCTAAGACTCCTACGTAAAAGTTTTTAAGCTAAATTAAGAGTTTTCTGAGAGGATTCTTAGAATCTTTATGAATACGGGCCCAGATGATTTTTTATTATGTTCTGATATGTAAAGCCATAAAATTCTAAAGGGTGTCCTTTCTATTACACATGACTGTGTGTGTATACTATCTATTTTATGACTTTACAACATTTTAAGTGCCTATAACTTTTCACAGTACTGTAACTTAGCAGGTAGGTTTCTTCAAGCGTCTTGGAGGAAATTATTTAAATAACTGCAAAATTGACACCATAGCATAATTTATATACCTCCATCTAAATCATTCTCAATATATTGTGAATATTCAATATATCCTAGCCTTGGAGTGCAATCTGAGCACTGCAAATCATTAAACGGTCTTGATTTAACTGTGACTAATGCTTTTATACTAAATCTGCTCTTAGTTCTCAGGTTAGGTCATGTAGCTTATTAAAGTCAGCATTAAATCAAATTGTCAAATATATATATATATATATATATATTTTTTTTTTTATGGAATACTGCAGTATTTATTATAAATGATTTTTCCGTGCACACATTTTTTTTTTTTTTTAATTCATGTGCTGTCAATATTTAATCAAAATAACTTCCCCTCCATCTTGCAGCAACATCACTTCTCTTCTCTGATGACAACCTGTCACCCACATGACATCAAAGCAATAGCAAACCACAACCATCCAATCAATTCCTGATTCACAAAATCAAGTTAGCCCAACATTTTTTTCTTGTTCAAGAAGCAGTTTCACTTGGATATACATCACAACAGGGGGAAAAAAAGACTATGCCGTCTTTAAAACTTAAAAGTGCCCCATTATGCTTTTTTGGATATTACCTTTCATGTAGTGTGTAATATAGCTGTTTGTGAAAGTTCTGCAAAGTTTCAAAATTCAACGTGCACAATAAATGGAGTTATTGCCTCCCAAAAGAACAGATTCTGAACTGCCAAATCGTCAGTAATTCCAGCCTTACTTCCTGAACAAACCTACATAGGTTTATAACAAATTTGCATAATGGCAGCCTATAGTCTTCACTGGCTGCCTGTGAACAATGTCTACTTTGACCTTCAAACACTGTACTTGTAGCTGAGGCCTGGAAGAGTTTGGCTCATGTTGTCGAATGTCGACATGATAAAAATATGCTGTTTCCTGCACAGCGAAAGCAAATCAAGTCAAGTCAAATCAGAACTCAAGCTCGAAATGATACAGTAAAACTGACACCATCGGTACTGTTCGTATCACCGTGTATCAAGTGCTCCAGGGCTGAAATTCAGATACGGCAATTGGAGTTTCAATTCTGATGCGCTGTAAGCAGCTGACCAATCACAACAGACAGGGCCACCTGATCAATCAGAGTAGAGTCGGCTTTCAGAGATAAGAGGTTTAGAGAAAATTAATCCTTTATCGAACCATTTCAGACACAGTGAGAAAATAGGTGATGCTCGCCAGACACTTTATTAGGTACACCTTTTCAACTGCTTGTTAACGCAAATATCTAATCAGCCAATCAAATGGCAATAACTCCACGCATTTAGGCATGTAGTCAAACAAGGTCAAGTTGATCTGCTGAAGCAACTTTGAATGTGGCATTGTTGTTGGTGCCAGACGGGCTGGTCTGAGCATTTCAGAAACTGCGGATCTACTGGTATTTTCACACACAACCCTCTCTAGCGTTTACAGAGAATGGTCTGAAAGAGAAACCATCCAGTGAGCAGCAGATCTGTGGTTAAAAATGCTTAGTTGATGCCAGAGGTCAGAGGTGAATGGCCAGACTGGTTCGAGCTGATAGAAAGGCAACTGTAACTTAACCACTCGTTACAACCGAGGTCTGCAGAAGAGCATCTCTGAACACACAACACGTCGAACCCTGAATCAGATGGGCTACAGCAACAGAACACCACAGAAAGTGCCACTCCTGTCTGCCAAGGACAGGAAACTGAGGCTACAATTCGCACGGGCTCACCAAAGTTGGACAATAGAAGATTGAAATATTGCCTGGTCAGAATTTGGTGTAAAACAACATAAAAGCATGGATCCATCCCTCCTTGTATGAACGGTTCAGGCTGCTGGTGGTGTAATGGTGTGAGGGATATTTTCTTGGCACACTTTGGTCCCCTAAGTAACAAATGAGGATTGTTTAAATGCCACAGCCTTCCTGAGAATTGTTGCTGAACATGTCCATCCCTTTATGACCACAGTGTACCAATCTTCTAATGGCTACTTGTAACAGGATAACGCACCATGTCACAAAGCTCAAATCATCTCAAACTGGTTTCTACAACATGGGTAACTATCCTCAAATGGCCTCCACAGTCACCAGATCTCAGTCCAACAGAGCACCTTTGGGATGTGGTGGAACAGGAGATTCATATCATGGATGTGCAGCCGACAAATCAGCAGCAACTACTTGATGCTATATGAAGTCATGTAAATATGGACCAAAATCTCAGAGGAATGTTTCAAGCACATTGTTGAATCTATGCCACGAAGAATTAAGGCAGTTGTGAAGGCAAAAAGGGGTCCAACCCAGTACTAGCAAGGTGTAGCTAATAAAGAGGCCGGTGAGTGTATATCATGAGAAAATACCTTGCATGTAAACCTATTGTAGGAGACAATATATATATATATTGGGGCACATTAAAGTAAAGCTTTGATTGACTCAAACACACCTCCAGTGAGGGCATTGGAGGGGTGATGATGGGGTCCAGGCGGCGGTCTGGTCCATATTTGACTGAAGTCTTTTCTTCTTTGGTTACATTGAGTCTGGGCCCCTGGATCTCCAGATTCTGCTGTCCACGCACACACATCAGATCACCAGGCAGTGAACCTGCAGCACAAACCAACCGCATCTACAGTTAGTGTCACATCACATAAATCACATTAACTGATGGTTTCATTGTTTACATGCGTGTCAAAGAATGCGCGTTTGTTTTACACCTTCACTGCTGCCCACTTCTCCAGTGTCCAGGTTGTACACCACACCGAGAACATGCAACTCTCCTGTCTTACGAGGAAGCAGCTTCAAACGAGCCTGAGAAAGCGGGAGAGAGAGACAGAATAAAAAGCCAATTCAGCTAAAGCAATGGGGAAAAAAAAGAGAGAGTAGAAGGAGAGAGAGAAGAGAAAAAGTTGCTCGAACCACTTTGGTCTCCTCTGGACTTATGTTGAACTCTGGAATGACTTGCGTTTCAATTATGTCATTGAGGGCTGTGGTCTGTAATGGATTCAAATGCAGAGAAGTTAATCAAACTAATGAAAAACCCAAACCTGGATGCCTTAGGCATGATGAACCGAGAGATGACTAACAGCCTTACTTCTTTTAAAGACGCTGCCTCTTTCTCATTGGTGATGGTTTCTCCGGTCGTGCCACCCTGAGAGGCTGAGAAGTCTTTAGGAGTAAACTTCCACAGCAGAGACAGAGCCGACAGAGCCAAGGGAACCTTTAAGGGGTTACGGAAAACCACCTCCACAATGATGGGTTCTGTGGGTTCGCAAAATGATAAAGAAGCCAATGTTTTAATAGCAAACGACATGACAGAAAATTATGGGGAAGGAGAACAAAACATGACTCGGGATCCGAGGATGTACCAGGTGAGCTGATACAGTGAAAATGCAAAAGGCTCAATAATTAATGAAGTATCCTGAAGCTTGATACGTCACATAAAAATATACATTTATTTACACAAAAATACTTGATATTTATTACAATAGTGTTGTTTTCTTCATTTTCAAAGTTGTTAAATACCATGTTCTGTAATTGTTAATAAATGATTCACAAAAATCTGATCATTTGTAGTTTAGGCCTACATGATGACTTATTCACTACAATTTCAAATATACATTACAAAAGTTTGGGGTCAGTTAGATAAAAAAAAAATAATAATAAAAATATTCTATTAATGTAATGTAATTGGATTAATGTAATTGTTATGGCCTTTTTTTTTTTTTGCCCTGAATAAATTATCAATTAAGTTATTGATATTATAATAATGTATATTATGTAAATAATTTGTATTATCTTTGTATTATTTACATTTGTATTTTGTGTATATTTCTATTCAGACATTCCAATGGATCCTTGATACACTCAGAGCTTTGAACAGTTGGATTTGAAACTATAAGGCTTGCTTTGGTTTGTGAGTACAGAGGAAATTAAGATTTAAAAAAAGGATTGTATTGAGAGAGCTGGATGGACTGTTGCCGAAACCTGATATGTTATGAGCGAAGGACGCCTCAAGAATGTAACACCTATGTGGACAACAAATGAGATTACGTTTGACATAGGAAAGGAGGTAAACAAATAATAATTAAAAATAATAAGAACGCATAATTAAGATGATGGAAGGAGAGGATCAATCACTTGTTGAGATGAATGAACAAAATCTGTTAAAACTAATTGGCTCTCGCAGAGCAAGACTGGGCATTTTAACGAGAAAGGTAAATTAGCTTCAGAGTTTTATGAAGAAAGGAAATGTGGAAAACGTTTTAAAAGGTGTTGATGAATTCAACGAAACACTAAATGAATTTAATGATTTGCATGCCTCAGTACAGAGGAAGTAGAGGAAGATGAGAAATGAAATATGCTGATCAAGTGGATTGTATGAGCCAACATTTCATCGCTTTATTGATTTTCAAAGGGAATCGGATATATGGGTGGATAATATGAGCTCATTAAATGTACCAGCCCAGCCCAAACAGACATTACGCAGGCCCAGTCTGATAACACTGGTGCAGTTGATTTACATGTGAGACTGAGAAGGCAATGTATCAGTCGCTTCCAGCAAAGCCTCTAAGGGTTCTTCTTCATCTGCCCGTGCACAAGCTGCTGCCTTAGATGAGAAACATGCCCAAGTTAAAGGTGACTGAGCAGTTTGAAATATCAACTCAAGTTTGTCCTAATGTGCCTAGGGATGGCATGAATGCTTCAAATGTATGATCCTTCTGATGCAGAACCAAGCTTATATTTTACAACACCCCAACTTCCAGTAAGTCACGTTGTAAGGGACTCCAGAAGCAGTTCAACGAGCTCAAGTAAATTTAGCGGCGTTCTGAAAAAGAATTGTTGACTTAATTGCAAGGCAACAGAGTATCTTCACTTCCAGTAAGGGAAATAGCAGGGTTTGATGGCAATCCACTTAAAATGTTTCCTTTATAAGAACCTTTAAACACAGATTTGAAGACAAGACAGACAATGCCAAAGATAAACTGTACTTCTTAGAGCAGTATACATCTGGTAGACCAAAAGAGCTGATACAAAGCTGTCTTTACTTGGATCCTAAGAAATGATTCTTTGAGGCATAAATGGAATTGCTCTGCACAATTATGAACTATTTTTGAGAGCTTCTCTGAATGATACAAAAGACACTGAGGTGGACACTTCAACAGACATCAGAACCATTGCCTCTAAACTTCTATTCAAGCTGAGAGACAAGTGGAGAAGCTGTGCATGTACAAAAGAGCAAAGTTTAATGACCCAGTGGAATTTGTAGAAAAGCAGGCACGAGTCCATAAGTCTGGATTCAGTTTATGGAAATATTATAGATCCTATGCAGAAACACAGCAACCTCAGTGCGAATCCGGGTCAAGGCTCCAAGCAAAGCAGAGCAAAGGCCATCCAAAATTGCATCCACAAATAGAGAAAGTAGTATTGCCACAACAAATCCATCCGTCATAAACGGACTCCACATGGCTCCAAGGGGTTAATAAAGTTTGTGTAAGAAAAATATTCATATTTAAAACTTTATTAAGTAAAATAACTAGCTTCCGGCCAAACGTACTATGCTACTGCTGACGTCATAAGTTGTGCAAGTAGACTGAGTATGTCTGTTTGGCCGGAAGCTAGAATTTTACTTTGTGTGAGAAAAATATCCATATTTAACACGTTACAAACTCATCGCTTTGCTTCAGAAGACCTTTATTAACCCCTTGGAGCGATGTGGAGTTTGTTTATGATGGATGGATTCACTTTTTTGAGCTTCAAACTGTTGGTTGCAATTCACTGCCATTATAAAGCTTGGAAGAGCCAGGATATATTTTTTTTATAAAACTCAGATTGTATTCGTCTGAAAGAAGAAAGTCATATACACCTAGGATGGCTTGAGGGTGAGTAAATCATGGGGTAATTTTCATTTTAAAGTGAACTACTCATTTAAGAGAAGCTATAAAGAGTATGGATCACAATACAATTAAAAAGATACTCTCTGAGGGCAATATGATATGGATATTCAACCCCCCTTTAGGTGCACGCCATGGCGGTGTATGGGAAAGAATAACTGGATTGATTAAACACAACAAACGATTGATGAATTTTTGCAGACTGCTTTGTGTGAGGCTGAAGCCATCCTAAATGATCGTCCCTTAACGGTCTCTTTTAACCTCAATGACCTTGAACCTTTAACACCCAACCATCTGCTTCTTCTGAAAGGAAAACCAATAATGCCAACTGGCCTGTTTAATAAAGATGATGTGTAGCAGGCTAAATACCTGGCATATTTATTCTCCCACCTATGCAACTACGACAGAAATTAACACAAAAGATGAGAAATTCCGAATGTGGATGTATTGTTCTGATTGCAGACAACACTGCACCCCGCAAGTCATTGCAAATTAGCAAGGGGACTGAAGTATTTCCAGATTCCAAAGGCCTGGTTCGTCATGTCTGCATCAAAACAAAGACCAGTATCCTGGAATACCCCGTTAATAAATTATGTCTGCTACAAGAAGCAGAAAGGGAATTTTTCAAAGGGCTTAAATAAAGAACGAAATGGATTTGTTTTTGCTTTGAATTTGTTACTTATGGAGCGAAATGTTTAAACTTGTGGACTTATTACAAAATATATGTGTTTTAATTGTTCCAAGGGAACAATTAGGGGCTGGGAATGTTATGGCCACTTTAATGTTTCATTTTCTTATTTTTATTTATTTTTGAATTTTTTAATAATTATGATAAATATTCATTTATTTGTATTATTTACTTTTGTATTTTATGTATATTTCTATGAGCTTATTTCTATTGAATTGTACTATTGGCACCCCCCTGTAGTGAGACACATTCAACTAGTGACAGGAAAAGGCACCGGGTGGGAGCGAACCAGTTTTTAAAAGGCAATATAAATGTGGGAGTGTATGCCGAACAAAGGAAATAAGAAAATAAACTGCTTATTACAAAAAGGAAATACTAGACTGCTTGTTTGATACTAGCCCTCCGACGGAGAAGTCAAAGCTTAAAGGTCTGATGCTTTTACAGTCATTTATTCCTGTGATCAAAGCGGAGTTTTCAGCATCATTACTCCAGTCTTCAGCGTCACATGATCCTTCAGAAATCATTCTAATATGCTGATTTACTGCTCAAGAAACATTTATTATTATTATTTATTTGAAATCGAAATCTTTCGTAACATTACAAATATCTTTAATGTCACTTTTGATCAATTTCATTTGTACCTACTGAATAAAACTTTTGAATGCAAACCAACAAAACAAAAAATCTATTTTAATAGTGGTAATATTATCTATATTGGCAGTATTGACAATGATGATTCTTGGTGAATATTTTTATTTTATCAAAAAGTGTGCACTTAATTTAAATATTTTTAACCGAATAGGATTTCAAATCCTACATTAAATTTATAGCAGATTTATTTTGTCAATAAGCTAAGTTTTTACTGAGCATTTAAAAGAATGAAACCGCTTATATTTTTCCTTGTCGCCTGTATTTCACATCATTACTGAAGGATTCCAGACTGAGCACATTCTAGAGGTTCCATTAGCCAATCAGGAACAGGAATGCTACCAGACAGCTTTCTCCAGGTATCGCAGACTTCCTTGTCTAAACCACATCAGAAAAAGACCAGAGAAGGGTCAAACCTGTGCAACAACCAAATAACTACTTGATCTCACATAAAATCTATTGAACCGTGATGTTTACAAATAGTATGGTTTATATGATGTGCATTGCTGCTGAAATATTTGCTAATAAGGAATACAAATAAGTAGGAACATGGCAACATCACCAAAGGGTGTTTGCATGTTCTTCCAGTTCCTCTATAATCATCCCCTACGAGGTGTTGAGAGGTGTATGTTCATTTAGTATGATAACCAATTCAATTCAAAAATCAATACTAGTCTCACGTGCACTACTGAATATTCCACTGAAGAGGAAGTGAGGCAATTCAAACAGGTCAAATCCAGGTAAGGGTCTCTCTGCTTCATTGGTTCTCTCATAGGAACAGTCAGTTTCTACAGATTTCATGAAATAAAGAGGAAAGCAAATGGTAAATAATTGATTTCAGTCCAATTAAAAATTCACTAACAAACCAAAAACGCAGCCACGGAAGGCATCAAACGGAATAATGAAGACCCTTAAGTGCATCAACACCTCAACAGAAACCAAGAGTTTGTGTCAATGGAGCAATCAGAGGAATGGAGGAATCAAAATTTGGAAGACCAGATATACAGCACAAATAAAAATGCTTAATAAGCAGGTGGAGGGGGGAAACGTACCCTCCACCACGGCGAGGGGGTATCTGAGGTTGTCCGTCTGGCTGTTCAGGCAGCACTGGGAGGGCTGGAAGGTGACGGGAACCGTCCCTTTGTTCGCCACAGCGACGACCCGCTCCTCCAACTCCCTCCACATCTGGGAAAGATCACGGTCAAACTCCTGGTCCAAAGAGACATGTGTTGCGGCCTGTTTCTCGCCTGTTGGAAAACAAGTCAGAGATGCAAAATGCCACTGATTACATACTGATGACATGGGCATAAATATCTAGAATTTAGGTTCAAATTGGCATAGATGTGTACATAATAGCGGTCATTGGCCATTTTTATTAATCACTAACTTGTTTAAATTGTTTAAAGGCCTGTATTCATAAAAAATTATTCCATGTTGTCTGCATGTATAATTGTACAAGAAAAAATACTTCGTAGTCAAGATAAAAAAATAAATAAAAACTTAATTAACAAGGATGCATTAAATTGATCAAAAGTGACAGAAATCTTTTCTAACAATGTAAACAATCTTCTATTTCAAATAAATGTTGTTCTTTTGAACTTTCAAAGAATCCTGAAAAAAAAAAAAAAAAACGTTTTCAATAATAATAAGAAATGTTTATTGAGCACCAAATCAGCACATTAGATTGATTTCAGCAATACATTACATTTTAAAGTATTAAAATAGAAAAAAAAAAGTTATTTACTGTACTATACTGTTGGGCACTGTGCGGGGTCTGAGATCACACTAAGAATCTGGGATTCAAAACTCGGAAATGAGCAGGACGTTTTAGGATTAAAAAACTAAGCAACATTACAGTACGACATAAATAGTGAAGAATCTTAAATGTTTCTTATTGATTTTACAGGTTGCTAGTCAAATAAGTACATTTGTGACATTGATTATGTGACACTTTACAGATGGATCTTTACAGATCTTGTCTTGTCTCTAGCTCAAGACACTCTTTGGATCATTCCAAAGAATATGGAGAATATGATCATGAGGTTACCTCACACATTTCATCTCTCCTCACAAATATGACTGACAAATCATGGCAGTGAAAGAATTATATTTTGGGAATTAACCATATATAATCTCAACAGAGTTGCCTTATGTCCATTCAGCCGGTGTCTCAGAGGAAAATTGGGATTCAGAGCCTAAGGCTAGCAGAGCATTGGAACAGACAACAGTTATGTTTCATTCAACACACACCAGTACATCCCCGCTCCTCTTTCAGTGTGAGATCTGGGCAAAGACTTTAATTAAATAGTTTTTCACACCTCCTCGGGCCTGTTCTCTTCATTCCCACATTCAATTCCCTGCTTTTTTTTTTTTTACACGCATCTGAGTTTTGTGATATTCCTGAAATGAGTCTTTTTGTTTGCTTTTCTTTAATTGAAGTGAAGCTCATAGCAGATATCGAACGTGGTAGTCCATGTTCTTTCTCATTTTAAATGTAATTTATTCTGTGATGTAAGGAGCAGCTTCTCAGCACCGCTCTTCTCTTTTGAAGTTTTCCCTGGAAATTACTTTTTTATCAGAGTATATATGGTGCTGTGTTCATCTTCATTTAACTGTGGGCATGATGGGAGAAAGGTCATCACAACTTAATGTGGATGTTAAAATGTCATTCGTAACAGTTGCGCTGTGCTGTTTATTCATTCAATTCAATTCAACTCACTTCACATTTATTTGTATAGCGCTTTTCACAATACACTTTCAAAGCAGCTTTACAGAAAATTACAAGAGATGACTAAAATTGTGTTTGTTTTATACAGAAATGCTTGGAATATACACCACCGTTCAGAAGTTTGTGGAAAGTAAGATATCTTAATTATTTTGAAAAGTTTCGGTAACACTTTACGGTAAGGGTACATGAATTACCATGAATTCATGTATAAATTCATGCATGAATTATGCATTCATTCATGCATTAATATCTCATGAATCATCAGGAACTAACACGAGTTCAACGTTTTTCATTCATGACTTCATGGATGAACAACACCTTAATTAAAACATTAACTAAGAGGATGACTACTGTATTGGACAGACCCCAAAATAGACCAATCACAGCTCATAGCACACGAATTCTGTTGACATTCAAATACAGTAGTCATCATTAACTAAGCATTATCTATCAATGACTTCATCATGTGTGTGGCCCCTCAACTTAAGTGTTGACTAGGTCCTTTGAAACACTGATGAACAATGTGATATTAATGGTGGCATAACTGTGAACAAAGAAAACATCATGATCATGCGTAATAAATAATAATTCATGATGATGTACTCCTCTTAGTTAATGTTTTAATTAAGGTGTTGTTCATCTATGAAGTCATGAATGAAAAACGTTGAACTTGTGTTAGTTCCTGATGATTCATGAGATATTAATGCATGAATGAATGCATAATTCATGCATGAATTTATACATGAATTCATGATAATTCATGTACCCTTACTATATTGTGAAAATGTACTATTTTAAAATGTAATTTATTCCTACGATGGAATTGTTATTATTAATATTAATTCTCATTATTATTAATGTTAAAAACAGTTGTGCTGCTGAATATTTTTTGGTGGAAACTGATCAATTTAAAGGGGACCTATTATGCCCCTTTTTACAAGAAGTAAAATAAGTCCCCAGAGTATGGAGCCTAAAATATGACAAAATGATTTGAATTCAAATTGTGTAAATTTGAATTATTGACAAGTGTAATCTAACAAAATTGAATTTCATGTGGAATTTTAAATAGTTCTGAATTTGATTTCTTTAAACGATTATTGAACATTTGAAATTTAACGAATTGAAATGTTTTTATGGCTGAATTTTATAGACATGTTTTTTCAAACAGCTGTTTTTTGTTCTGAATTCTTAGACTGCAAATATCCAGTTTTAAAAAATACAGATTCAAGTTTTCAAGATGAAGAAGAAATTTGGAACTTCAAATTCAGTTTTCTAAAATTCAAACCGCGGAAAATTCAGATCATACAGAAAGTAGGTCACAGGTCATCCATAGGGAAGAGGAGAGGATCTCAAGTCGAACGGAACATTTTGGGTGCACTGCAATAGTTTTCTGAATAATGAAGACGGCTATTCGCTGTATTTTGGTTCATTTTTGGTGTGCGCCAGAAAGATCTTCAAGGAGACCGAGACGCACTAAAGCAGCGCATCATGTTTTATTTATTTATCAAATGCATTACATTTTGTAGTCATTTTAAATGTACACAAATAAAAATATACATTTTACTGTTTCAAATGATGTCATATTATCTGTATGACTAAATGACAGAGTATTAAGTTATTTACCCCTGCTGTGGAACAAAATTTAATTTAATCCAGGTGATGGCGCAGGCGCATCGCACGCTCACACAACATAGTATCAGTTCTGGCACTGCTAACTTGACATCGCAGCCCCTTCATTATCAAAATAAAACAGAGTCAACCAAACATATAAAAAGTTATTCTGCTTAATTTAATTGGTCTGTTGTAGCCTACAATATAAAGGGCAAGGCTGTGCCGCACAGTCCTACTTGTTATTCCGAACATTTCCCTTGTTGTGGAGATGCTTTATCCTATACGTGCAGGCTATAGGTCTCGACAACTGAAGTATGAAGCCTTCTTTATATTAATAGTTAGCATCCAAATGTTACATTGCAAATATGAAAACTTTGGGCCGAATGAGAGATGCGCGAACTCAACGTTGGCACAGTTTCAGTTTCGATTCAAATAAATTTGTTTCGGCTTGGCGTTTAAAATTGGCTAAATGTTGTTTGTAATAAAGGGCACAAAAGGCTATTTTTATAGGCTAGGCTACTATGTGTATATTATTTTATTATACATGGCTACTTATTTTTCATTCTTGCTGCTTTCTGCATTCATTTAAGGATTTGTCATACAGTAAGGGAAAGTAAAATACACATAGCCTACATGTTAATAGTGTTTATAATGTTAATGTTGATATAAATAAAAACATTTCAATTCGTTAAATTTCAAATGTTCAATAATCGTTTAAAGAAATCAAATTCAGAACTATTTAAAATTCCACACAATATTCAATTTTGTTAGATTACACTTGTCAATAATTCAAATTGACACAATTCAAATTCAAATAATTTTGTCATATTATAAGCTCCATACCAGAGAGTGTATCTGAAGATTAGCTTCAAATATCCCCCAGATATTTTTTATTGCATGTTAAAATTGCCACTTTTTTATTTCTGGTGATCTCTCCCTTTCTTGTGTCTGTGATTGAGTGAGCCACACAGAGGGTTCTTACCTTCGGCGAGTCTGCGTTCATGGCCGAAGAAGACTCGTGTTTGTGAGCTGTGCAGGCAGGGCAGAGGCAGCTGCGGGAGGGAGCTCTCACTCGTCAACTGACTCATGCTCTGAGGGCAAAAGGTCAAAGGGTCATAAATATCAACATCATTTAAAGAACGCCTCTTCTTTCCACCGACAAGTTGTACAGTCATCCAGTCTTCTGATCCCGAAAATATAAAAATAAAAGCTAATTCAAATATTAATAAACACTAATAGTAAACTAAATGCTAATGTATAAACACTAAAATACCCATTCCCAGTCTCATTTCACTTTAATTATGCAAATTCGTTATCAAAAAGTCACATATTGTATCAGTTAAAGCAGCACTAAGGAACTTTTCCTCTTCGGTCGCCCTACAGGTTGGAAGCGGAATTGTCCATTACCGCTGTCGTAAATAATTTCACTGCCGGCAGCCTACTGTCACACGCGTACACACACGCTCGCTGTTTATCTAGCACCGGCTTTGGAATGAACGATGTCCACAGACAAGGTAGAGTATGTTGCATGATTTCATGAAAGTATGATGTATTGCGACATCAGAAACTAAGAAAAAATAAATAATGACTATTGTAACGCTTGACGTAAAGCAAGTCAAATTTGTAGTTTTCTTATGTCTCATTCCAACTACAGAAACGCGACCCGGTTTGGCAAACTTGCATAGTGTGGTTACAGCAGATATAGGGCTGCAAAGCGAATGCAGAAGTGCCATTCACCCTGTTACGACTTGATGAACCACTGATACGATTTTTAGTCCATGAGCCAGGGCCCCAAATTTGGTCCATCGGTATCAACGGGGGGGCAAATGCTATCATTGTTTTTTGGCAAGGTATACACCCCTAGTATTAGAAAAATCACGATAGCAGTGCAGGGGTGGTAGCGAAATCACTTTTTTGAGCTCATGAAGTTACTAACCCCCTAAAATAAATTCCGTTTTTTAAATCTGGTGTATATCTGGTTTAGGCTCATGCTAGGGATATTATCAATATTCTATAATATGGTGCTTGGTATCATTGGAAAGGGGACCTTTTAGGCTTTCATTTAAGCCCAGTACTGAATCTGTCTGACAAACACAGAGGTCACAAGACTTCTTTAAACCAAAAATAACACACATTTTTTCACAATTTCCGCCTAAACTGTATGCTTTCTTTTATCCCTGTGGCATGAAAGAACACCACGGACACAAAACTCAACAACTTCAATACTCAAGGCACTCTGATGACTCAGAAAATGTATAATATACCCATACTATTTATTTGTGAGAGCCTTAAATTAGACTTGTGCAGCCAGCACAAGTCTTCAAAATAGAATAGAGCCAATAGAATGGACAAATAGAATACCCTATTAGTCCAGGGCCAAATGGCCTATTTATTCATGTACAGTTGTAATAAAAAGTAATAGTGTAGTCAATGGTGTTGTAAACATAACACTTGTAAGTGGTTTAACAAAATGTTTCTATCATGTATTTTGATATTCACCCACTTTTAGTCAGAATGTCAGAAAGTAGCTCATGCACGGAATGTTGATGGATTTTGACAGTTTGACAAGGTTTTGTCAGTTTTGTGAAAAGATTGTTGGTTCAGTTGACTGGTTATAACTACACTACCAACTATGCCATCTTCAATCAACTTCCATTGAGTTCCAGGGGTATTAAATGTAAGTACAAAATAGTTTTTCTCTTGTGCTTGTGAATTGGTGGGGAATAGTAGCAGTAGCTAATGTAAGCTTGGTGTTTTTAGCAGGCTAGCTATCTAGCAGGCTAGCTAGCTTGCAGGTTAAACAGTGTAACAGTAACTGCTACAGTGCAGTCAGGGCTCTCAAGTGTCACGTGACAGTCACTCATTTCGGTCTTTTGTCACGCCCTCTCGCCACACATTGTATTTCTCACGCAGAAAAACTATTTATAATACATTTAATATGCCGCAGCGCCCAAAATGTCTCTGGCAGCGCCAGTCTCATTATGGAACCGGCAGGAATCAATCGCTGTAAAAATCTATAATTGTCTATCCATTATAAAAGTGCATCTATCCATTATCCATTATAAAAGTGCATCTATCCATCATAAAAGTGTATCTATCCATTATAAAAGTCCATCTATCCATCATAAAAGAGCATCTGTCCATCATAAAAGTGCATCTATCCATCATAAAAGAGCATCTGTCCATCATAAAAGTGCATCTATCCATCATAAAAGTGCATCTATCCATTATAAAAGTGCATCTATCCATCATAAAAGAGCATCTATCCATTATAAAAGTGCATCTATCCATCATAAAAGTGCATTTATCATTATAAAAGTGCATCTATCCATCATAAAAGTGCATCTATCCATTATAAAAGTGCATCTATCCATCATAAAAGTCCATCTATCCATTATAAAAGTCCATCTATCCATTATAAAAGTGCATCTATCATTATAAAAGAGCATCTATCCATTATAAAAGTGTATCTCTTCATCATAAAAGTGCATCTATCCATCATAAAAAAGCATCTGTCCATCATAAAAGTGCATCTATCCATCATAAAAGTGCATCTATCTATTATAAAAGAGCATCTGTCCATCATAAAAGTGCATCTCTTCATCATAAAAGTGCATGTCTTCATGTTCATTTAATGAAGTATACTTAAGTAATTTTCAAGTATATTTTTTAAGTATACTTTATGTAGTAAGTATACTAATATCAATGTGTACTTGTAGTAAACTTGTGTACTATTTCAATACTGCTTGGGACTAAATTGGCCCACCTTTAGTATTTTTAGTATTTGTAAGAGTAGTAAACTAAGTACACAACTAGGTTTCTCATTTGTAATGCATCTGTACTACAAGTGAACTTATAAGTATACTAGTAGTTTACTATTTTAATACAAGTAGTACATTTTTTAGTTTATGAAAGTACACACTGAAGTGTACTCTCAGTAAACTACTAGTTTCGTAGTTTATACTGCAAGTATACTTGCAAGTTTTCTTTAAGTGAACATAACATTATACTTATAGTTTACTATTTATATATTATTTTTGCACTTGAAAAATACCTTTAACTGTACTTTAATTTTAAAAACATTTTATTAGCTTCATGCATCCTTTTTTAATCAACACTTGAATGTCAGTAAGTTTCATAAAGAAAGGCAACATTTTAAACAAAAAAGTAGAATTAGAGTAAATTGCTATACACTACCAGTGGACTAGCTTACACAAAAATTCAGATATGCAGAATTAGAAACATATCTGTTTTATATCAATATTGTAATCAATATTTTCAAACAATGTAAGTTTCATAAGACTGTATATGAAAAACTATGTAAAAAAAAGTATACTTAATTGACTACTCAATCAAAAGAGTTAACACAACTACAAGACAAGTATACTTTGAATTCTTAATTATTCTTTTAAGTATATCTGGATCAAAAGATTGAGTTCAAGTACAGGCCAAATATACCTGGGCCCGTATTCAAAAAGAATCTTAATGCAAAGAGTAGCTCCTAGTGACAAAATTCTAAGAACATTCTTAGAAATGTGGGCGTTTACTCTTAAAATTAAAGAAAAAATACCAGTAAAGAAAACAGTACTTCAGAAAGCATCTTAACCCTTAAAAGAGGTCTTAAGGTCAAAATTGTAAGGAGTACGGACGAGGACTTTTCAGAGGCTGAAGAGTTTCTTTAGCAGAGGAGAACATGGCAGAAAGACGAAGAGGGAGAAAAAATCTGTTGCAGACAATGGATGACAGTGAGTTAATAAGACACTATAGATTAGATCGTGCAGGGATCATGTTTGTGACTGATCTTATTAGAGACGCGCTAACATCTCCGACACAGCGCAGAAATGCCATAGCGCCAGAAATGAAAGTAATAACTACATTACGATATTTAGCAACTGGGAAAATGCAACAATGCAGCAGTGTGTAATGTACACAGTCACATGTAATTTCAAAGTGAAGGCTTAGAATAGACCCTATACTTAAAATCACTCTTTTTTTCCTTCTTGGACAACCAGCCAATCACAGTCTTCAAAAGATTGTGTCATACATAGCAACGGGGTCAGCCCCGCCTCCTCGCTAAGATGAAAGTTTTTGTCTTTTCCTTGCTCAGAGTTGCTCTCAGATCGGCCCCGAATCGCTCTTAAGCTAAGACTCCTATGTAAAAGTTTTTAAGCTAAATTAAAGGACAAGTTCTGTATTTTACACTTAAAGCCCTGTTTTCAGATCGTTTCTGATGAAATAGAACAGTTAAGATTGATATTTGGACACATGCTGCTGGCCCGAGCTGCACTGTAGCAGTTACTGTTACACTGTTTAACCTACAAGCTAGCTAGCCTGCTAGATAGCTAGCCTGCTAAAAACACCAAGCTTACATTAGCTACTGCTACTATTCCCCACCAATTCACAAGCACAAGAGAAAAACTATTTTGTACTTACATTTAATACCCCTGGAACTCAATGGAAGTTGATTGAAGATGGCATAGTTGGTAGTGTAGTTATAACCAGTCAACTGAACCAACAATCTTTTCACAAAACTGACAAAACCTTGTCAAACTGTCAAAATCCATCAACATTCCGTGCATGAGCTACTTTCTGACATTCTGACTAAAAGTGGGTGAATATCAAAATGCATGATAGAAACATTTTGTTAAACCACTTACAAGTGTTATGTTTACAACACCATTGACTACACTATTACTTTTTATTACAACTGTACATGAATAAATAGGCCATTTGGCCCTGGACTAATAGGGTATTCTATTTGTCCATTCTATTGGCTCTATTCTATTTTGAAGACTTGTGCTGGCTGCACAAGTCTAATTTAAGGCTCTCACAAATAAATAGTATGGGTATATTATACATTTTCTGAGTCATCAGAGTGCCTTGAGTATTGAAGTTGTTGAGTTTTGTGTCCGTGGTGTTCTTTCATGCCACAGGGATAAAAGAAAGCATACAGTTTAGGCGGAAATTGTGAAAAAATGTGTGTTATTTTTGGTTTAAAGAAGTCTTGTGACCTCTGTGTTTGTCAGACAGATTCAGTACTGGGCTTAAATGAAAGCCTAAAAGGTCCCCTTTCCAATGATACCAAGCACCATATTATAGAATATTGATAATATCCCTAGCATGAGCCTAAACCAGATATACACCAGATTTAAAAAACGGAATTTATTTTAGGGGGTTAGTAACTTCATGAGCTCAAAAAAGTGATTTCGCTACCACCCCTGCACTGCTATCGTGATTTTTCTAATACTAGGGGTGTATACCTTGCCAAAAAACAATGATAGCATTTGCCCCCCCGTTGATACCGATGGACCCCCCTGGCTCATGGACTATTTGGAAACATTATTTTAAGGTAAAAAAAAAAAAATCCTTAGTGTTGCTTTAACTGCACGGATAACTTTGCCATTTATATGAGAGACTGATTTTTTACACAACTGTTCCTGGAGTGGTAGATCGGCACCATAAAACTCCCATTAAGAAACGAGGCAAAGCAGAATGTTGTAATTTCCTCTTGTTATGTATTCGGCGCAGTGCTTGAAGGTGATGGAGTTCTGTGGACCTGAACCACCCAAGGACAGAGCGCTGATGAGACAGACTCAACCAAACGATGACGAAAGAGCAGTCTCGCACAGACACAGACAGTTGAACTCAGGGCTAAAGTCTGATTGTGGTGGGGAAAAAATGGGTCAGTCTAGCTGCTTTCTGAGAGCAATATAAGAAAATGTAGCCTGGTTCAATGTGAAAACTGCTCTTTTCCTATGACTGAATGGGTAAATAGTAAAAATGGCATGTGGTGTAAAAATGGCATGTGGGAAAAAATTCTATTTTCCCTTACAAACATGTGTACACAATTATTTTTAGAATAGTTTTTGAATATGCACTACTGGTTTTTTTTTTTTTTAAAGAAGTCTCTTATGCTCACCAAGGCTGCATATTTTTGATTAAAAATAAAGTAAAAACAATAACATCGAGAAATATTATTACAGTTTAAAATAACAATTTTCTATTGTAATGTTTTAAAATTTAATTTATTCCTGTGATGCAAAGCTGAATTTTCAGCATCATTACTCCAGTGTTTAGTGTCACATGATCCTTCAGAAATCACTCTAATAGGCTGATTTGCTGCTTAAGAAACATTTATTATTATTATCAATGTTGAAAACAGTTGTGCTGCTTAATATTTTCATGCAAATGTTTGGATGATTTTTTCAGGATTCTTTGATGAATAGAAAGTTCAAAAGAGCAACATTTCTTTGGAAAAGAAAACTTGTAACATTATACATGCATTTACTGTTACTTTTGATCAATTTAACGCATCCTTGATGATTAAAAGTGTTATTTTCTTTAAAAAAAATTTGAACAGTAGTGTATATTCCAAGGTAAAAAAAAAAAAGTATTCTGTACAAATATCATTAATTAGTAATTCAGAAATGTCATTAAGCTTTGCTGGTTGCACTACATGACTTTGATTTGCTAGACAAAAACTTGTATATAAACAAAACTACTTAGCTTATTATTATACTCTACCTAAGGTTTTCTTTTCAAGAATGTCATCCTTTTAATGAGTCTCCTAACATTTTTAACTTTATGAATTGTGAACAGATTACTATAAAAAGCTAATTTTATCAAAAGTCAATTTTGATTTCATCTTGTCTAAGTTTTAAGTAATGTGATACCTGTGTGTCTGTGTTGCTAACCTTGTACACATAGAGGTATTCCCTGAGGAAAGCAGCCTGCTGCACAGCCGACTGTTTGCTGTCGTTGATGAGAATGTGCCGGAAGGCAGCCACGGCGTTTTCCGGCTGCCGCAGAGTGAAGGACTGCCGGCCGATGGTGAAGTTGATGTGATCTTCAGCCAGTGTCCAACCTTTACCTTTATACACCTGCAAAGCCTGGCAGTAGCACCTCAATGCATGTCTCTTCTGTAACAGAGAGAGAGAGTGTGTGTGAACAGACACATTTAAAGAATACCTCCATCTATGAGTGCACTTCAACATCTTACTGCGACGTTCAATAGCTTTCACAGCTGTTCAAGCAGCATCAGCTTCCAGGTGAAAATTGACAGCCTGACAGGCATTTTGACAGTCAAAAATAGTCGCTCTCCGAATGCAACGTAACAGGGAGGAGAGTAAAGATGGAAAGCTCCTAAAGCTTAGTTCCATATAAATTCACAGGTAATTTGTTGTTTTGTCGTTAATGAAAATCAATATTGACCTCGTATTTGAAAAAGGATGCTCACATAAAAAAGCAATACTAAAATTCAGAGTCAGTTCATTCACATTCAGAGATCGACTATTTTTGACTGTCAAAATGCCGGCGGACACAGCTACAGTGAGTTCTTTCTTTTTAGTCAACTCTGTGTACACAAACAATGTTCTCAATGCTCGAGTTCATGTGTAGAGCCCCTGGTGATACTTCGAGCAAAGTTGTGTCAAGCCTTCTTAGTGTTTTAAAAATAGCGATTTTTGATGCTATCACAGTCGTGCCCCATGCACTCCCATTCAAAAGGCAATTTGACCGAAAATGAAAATACGGTCAAACTTAAAAGCGGCGTTTCCATTCTAATTATGTTTTTAAACTAAAGTTTGCTTCGGGTAGATTCACAAAAAGACCCTAGGTTGCATTTTGGCGAGAGTTACCCTTTAAACTTTAATTCAAGTTTTGTTGAATTATTTTTCAATCTCATGTTAGTGTTTTACTTTATCCAGCAATTTATAATATCTAAATATTTTATATTGAACTGTTTTATTCATAATAAATTACAATTCCAGCCTTTTAATTTTCTAGGATATTGGTAATACTAGTTATTACATACTTTATATTTGTTCCCTGGTACAGTTTTGCCATGTCTGTTTATTATATTGCATTTTTAAGGGGCTTGTTTTCTTTATTTGTGATATCTGGCAACCCATGGAGCTTTAATGAAGACAGGGAAGAGTTCAGAAGAGAGTAGAAGGAGAGCAGCGGTATGCAAACTGAACAGCAGCTAATGTTAGTGGAGTTATTTAATACGGTATTAGTTTAAATTATACACATCTTGTAACCACATGATTATTTTACTGAAACGCCGTCGCTGCTTAGCCTTTTATATTCGCCTCTCACAGCATGAGTATTCTGTGATGCATCTTTTGCATCATTAAAATGTGTGATTATCAGGTGGTTCCGATCAGTGGCCGATCTTTTGAAGTTAGGAAAATATAATATGCGCAGTTGCACTCTTAATATTTAGTGATTTAGCCTCAGATACAGGATATGTTCATTCGCTTTTACAAGCAGGCACTTAAAAGACAACACCGCTCATGTTTGTGAGACACATTTTTCCAACAAAACTGAAAAAGAAAAAAATGATCCTTTCATCAAGTCTCTGACGCTGTTCATGTGAGTGTTCTTTACTTTTACGGATTTCATCAAAAAGATCTTCATTTGGTCTTACGGGTTTGAAACGACATGATGGTGAGTAATTAATGACAGAATTTTCATCTTTTGGTCAACTAACCCATTGAATACAAATGACAGTTGTTGAGGGAACAAACTAAACAGAGAAATACGATTTCAGCTTTATCTTGATTTTTTGCTGTTTTAAACCTTGTTTTGTCTTATTTTAAATTATTGTAAGCCATCTTGTGGCCTACTTGTAATGTGCCAGGGCCCATTTAGAGACCAGTGATTTAATGTAATGGTGATGAGGACAATTGTGTGTATTTTAGGAAAGTGTGTTTCCTGAATCTGCAAACATACCTGTCCAGCTTTGCTGAAACGATGACCAGCCAGTATCATGTGGAAGGCAAACTTCCTCACCATGGGGCTGCGCATATTCATGAAGCAGTGAGCCGCCTGCTCCAATAGGAGTGCACTCCGCAGGTCTGAGTCCTATTAGAGAGGGAAACAAGAAGTGTGAAGTGAATTAGGTTAACGTGAGCAGCATGACACAGAAACAACAGATCAGCCAATAGTGTGAACTGCCAACTCACTTATCAAACATTATCACGACGCTCAAAATCATGATCGAAGTTCGACCAATCCGCTGAAGTGCCGACAGGTTAAAAGGCCCCGCTGAAAATGAGTGAGCAAATCAGCGCCAGATCTCATTCAACTCCCATGCCTTTGTTGAAGCCGAAAAGTCCAGTTACATGGTAATGTTTGTTCGGTGGTTTCCGAGTCAACACACTTTCAGGTTTGTTCATTGTTGTTGCTGATGTATTACTGCACTGTTAGTTCTGTCTGAGAGAATGCACTGTTTCAGCGCTAGTACTCAAGTCTTGTATTAAGTGCAAGTGTGTGCGAGTGACTGATCTTTGTGCTACAAGTGGATAATCTGTCTAGATCATCTAGAATTTCACCACTCGGTGAGACTTTGAACGCTTGATTTACCTTTAGTTGTTGTCTCTTAATTTTGTACAAGTCTACTGAATGTTGACCTTACATATCAATCGTAAATAGCTCTACTGATTGATTCTTACAAGTATCTTTGGAACAACAGTAGATGGCACTTTTCTGTGTTAGTTAGTTGAAGAGTAATTGCCTTCAATTGTATTTTCTGTCAGCGTAGTTTGTTTACGGCGTCATATACGCTGAAGATTTCGGTTTTGTTTCTGCTTTTTTCTTTTGGTAGGAAGTTTAGAGACTTGGGATAATGGTTATGGGGATTTTGTTTTGATTATTTTGTTGATTTGGCGACACTTGTTTTTTGGTTTCTTCTATTTCTAATCTCTTTTTGACAAGCCAACGGTCTGAAGAAGAACGATTCAGTGGAATTGGCGTTCGGTGCCGCTTTATAAAGGCAGAGCTCCAACCACCATTCACGCACTTAAACTCTGTTGCGAAGGCTGTTTTCTTTTCTTTTTTTTTCTTTTTTTTCAGATTCATTTCAACAAGTCAAATTCAAGTACTTCAAGCTATTTAAGCACCTTGTACGAACCCTGTTGCCTGATTCCTGGGTGATAATGGCAAAGAAATGACTAAATATTTGGTACAGTCTTCAGTAAATGTGTCAACGGGGACTTGAGCTCACCTCACTGGTCATCTTGATCAGAAGTGTGGCAGCATCGGAGTATTTGGTTTGACTCTTCAAAATCTCAGCACTTAAAAGACAACACCGCTCAGCCAAAAGCATGTTTCTGTAACACAAACACAAAAAACAGTGTCTTAAACATATATTATAAACATGCAACATGTTTCCATCAAAAAAAAAAAAAAAAAATTAAAGATCCTTTCATCAAGTGCTCAAGTATTAAACCAGCATATACTGTCTGGCCTAAAAACAGAAGCAACAACTAAAATTTGTATTTGAATTTTTTTATAATAATAATAAAAACACTAAAGGGATAGTTCACCCAAAAATGAAAATTATCCCATGATTTACTCACCCTCAGGCCATCCTAAGTGTATATGAAGATATATAAAAATAAATAAATAAATAATGATAACCAGCTTCTGACAAAAATCTGTATGCAAGTCAACTTGCGGCGGAAGCGTAACCTCTGACGGGTAGGATGTAGGAGTAGGTGAGAATAGACGTCACTCGAAGTTCAAACAAATAGGCCTGGGCAACAAACTCAAGCTCCTCTTCTCTTATATAAAAATCCTCAGACATTTCCTTGTATATTCTTGTTTTAGACTTCTAATTCAGGACCGGTGTTTTGTTTTGCTCTATCCTCTGCATTTCCGCTTTGGCCGTTATGTCATGTGTTGCGTCAGAGGTTCTGCTTCCGCAGTAAGTCGATTTTTTTTTTACGCTTCCATTTTAGATAAACAAACAAGTTACATAATCAAATCTCTGAATTTGTATATTAAAAACGGACTGCAAAGGAAACTCATGTAATGTTAATGGTTGATGGTTGACAGAATGTAAGGCTAGTGAAATTTGATGGTCATTTTTTAGAAACAACGTTGTGTCGTCAGCAAACTGACTTTTGCCTTTCCAACACTGTTAAACCATCAATACCATTATTTTTAAAAATCAATATAGATAACAGCTCTGCAACCATTATAAATAATAATGGTGAGCTACCACATCCCTGACAAATCTAATATTATGGATTGACCTTCCTCCCAAAAACCCTGGTTGTGTCTCACTAATTATAGTAGAAATCCCTTTTTTCAGCCTAGCAGCGATAGCTCCAGACATTTATTTTTATTTTTTATAATCGGTGTCAAGAAAAGTAATAGACCTCAGATGGTCTAAAATTATTTTATCTTTACCAGCTTTGGGAATCAATGTAATCAACCCTTGCTTCATACATTTTATCAACTCTTTCTTTTCAATACATTTTAGGGCACAGAATAATAGATTTCTCAAATCTATTTTTAACAAATTATTAATGAGCCCATCTGTCCCTGTGGATTTGTTTAAAGGAATCTTCTCCACAAATGAATCTAATTCTTCAATCCTAATATCTGAATTACATAAACATTTAAAAGAGTTCACAATACGTGGAAAATTGTTTTATAGGATTTTAGCAACAACAACAAAAAAAGAGATCCGACTCATCTGAAGAGAAATCAGAAAAATATAGTTTAGAATAGAACTGAAACACTTCTTTGATTATTCTAAAATCTTGGATCATTCTAAGATCTTGGATCATAAAACTACTGATAGAGTTCCTTTGCTGTCTATTTTTTTTCTAAATTACTGAAATATGAAGAGTTCTTTTCACCTTCCTCGATCCACTTGGCACGCAATCTTATACAAGCACCCTGTGCCCTTAAGATACAAATGATCTAATTTACTTTAAAGCTCCATCACCTATCATCACCTAAAGCTCTATCATTTTCATAATTAATTAAAACTGGTTTGTTACAGCACTGATATATTTCCCAAATTAAATTCCTTTCATACTCCATTTTTTTCTTTGTTTAGTTTAGTTTCTAAGATAAATACATTGAAAATTCCAAAATTTTAGAAATTCCCATTTACTTATATTACAATCAAAAGAATCATTTATCTCTATGCCCCTTATTAATTCCTTGATTTTTATTGCAAAATTCTTCATTTTGTAAGAGAAAGGCATTGAACTTCCAATAGCCTCCAATAACGTTGCTTAAATGTGGGATCTAAAACGAGATCTATAAAGCAATGATCCGTTAACGGAGCTTTAGAAATTGTAGATTGCGAAGCATATTTTAGAATGTTCTCACTAACCATCCAATAATCAATTCTAGATTTGCTCTCCCCATTACGTTCAAACCACGAAAAACATTTAGGATTTAAATTTCGCCAAACATTTCGCCATTTATCTTTCCACTCGTCTGGAACCATATTCCAGTCCCCTCCCACTAAAACATTATCAGATGAGTACCGCACTTTAGTTTCTGATTGCCATCACAAATATCTTCTACAAATTTCTGGTTCTGAGCTGCATCATTAAAGCCATAAATCTTAATTAAAATGAAAAAAGAGCATCAATTTTCAGTATCACCATCAACCAATGACCGCTTCCATCAGCTTTATCCATCACTTCACCTGTCAAAAGCGATCTGTCGTGCTTCTACGAAGCCATATGGGCCGTGAAAAAAAAGCAAGCTTTCCTTCCCTCCTTACTCGATTTGAGGCCACAGCTTTCATCCGTCTTCCAAATCCTCTCAAGGAAGCAATCCTGCCACCTTGCAAATAGGAGAATATTTTGCTTCGACGCCAGATTTCATCCTTCACCCGCCTTTGAGTGAACAGCACGATCCTTCTTCCCAGTCTATGGATGATGTCAACAGCCTCTTCCATCTTTGCCTCCATCTCAGGTGCAATCTTACTTAGGATCTGAATGACATGTAATCTGATATCTTCATCTTTTTTTGATCCAAAGACACCACCTCATCTTTCTAGTTCTCTCACCCTCTCCTAAAGATCATAGTTCTCCTTGTGAAGATGCTCATTTAGTATCTCCAAGTCCTTGACTCTTTTCTTGCACTTATTCACCTCTTTCGAGTTTTCGATTTCAACTATTCAACTCAACCAGTTTTCTGAACCACATTCGTTAAGCTTGCAATCATGGCGCTGCTTTGCTTGGATTGCTCACGTAAATCCGCCAGCTTCTCATCCACCCTCCTTTCCAGTTTTAAAATTGCCTGCAAAGTGGTTACGCTGGAGATTTCAGCCTTCACTTTTTTCAGCAGGATTTTTACTTGGCGTTGAATAAATGGCACCATCTCCGCATTCTCTTATACTATGCACAGAAACCTCCTTTGTGTAGTCGTGCTCCGTTTCTCTGGCCTCATCTTTCTTTTCAATATTAAGCGATAAATCTTTCCCTTTGGGGGTCTAGTTTTAGTTTGACAGGTTTAATCAGTTTTCATCTTGACAAAAAACAGCTGGAATTACTCACTTCAAGCAAACTTTTGGGAATAACTATCACAAGCTTCGGAAAACATGATTGCTCAACCAGTGAACTTTGCACAGCCGCCGTAAGTCGACTTGCATACAGACGTTTACCGGAAGCTTGTTATTTTAGTTTATAAAGTTTTAAATACGGATATATTTCTTACAAAAACCCATCGCTTCAGAAGGCCTTTATTAAACCCCTGGAGTCATATGATACTTTTATGATGGATGGATGCACTTTTTTGGGCTTCAAAACCGAGAGCGCCATTTAAGAAACTTGGATTTTTTTTATAAACTCCAATTGTATTCGTCTGAGAGAAGATATACACCCGAGTAAATAAGTAAATAATTTTCATTTTTGGATAAACTATCCCTTTAAAATGCTATTTTAAAAGCCACAAACACATCTGGCCAAATAAGAAAACAAGAATTACTTTTTTAAATTTAATTTTCATAATAAAAGCGCTGTTCACGATTAAAGATTTTTCTAGTCGTCCACTAGTCGCTCATATTAAAAGCCATTAGTCGACTGATCGCACGTTTATATTAATTAAATTTTCTAATGTACTGAACCATAATGCTTTCAATATACTATACAGGCGTAATATATAACCTATTCCAATTCCAGCGCACTATAGAGAGAAATGCAGTTTTTATACTATTTATATTTTTATGTCTGAGGCAAGTAGCCTAAACTCAAGTAGCAGTATTAACATAAGCGACATGGCACATGCCGCTAAGCTGAGAGGCACAGCCGATGGCACATCCGGTCTTCTTTGGCCAGTGGATAGTGGCTTGAGCCATTACAACTTGTGACATGTGCCCATGGATTGTGTCATGTGCCACTAACATTATCGCGGAACGTGGCCGTATGTTGTGGCTGGCTCCTCCAGTAGTGACTGACAGATGAGTTGAGCAGCTATACTGACATAATTGTGACAAAATCCTACATAAATAGCCTAATTTAGTGATATTTTCAAATAAATATAACTTAAACACATTCAAATCGGTAATATTTTTTCAGTTTGTGGCACGTCTGTATAGGAGTCTCATGTGCCGCTGAATGTTTTGTAATAGCCTATGAGTGCTATTGTGTGTTGCTTATCACATGATCTGCCTATTCTAGCAAACACACGGAATAAATCTATCATAGGTCACTACGAATACCGCATTTACAGTCGCACCCTTTGCATTTAACACTAATTTTGTCCTCAGTACACTTGCGCACAGTTTTTCAGGTAGCTTTGCTGGTAGGTTTCTTCAAGCGTCTTGGAGACGTTGCCACAGTTCTTGATTTAGTCTGTCTCAGTTAGAAATGTAAACTAATATTTCCCACTGACACACTACAGCAAAAGACATAACTGGCTTAAAACCATTTTTGGGTGAAAATACTAACATGCCTAAGACCAAGTATTTTCTTACTTGCACACGTCTCTGTAGGTCTGAATGGCCGTGTCCATGTAGTGTGCAGGGTACGGCCTCGGTGCCCCGCTCTGCAGAAATGCAGCGACAGCAGCCATCTCCTGTAAAGACAGAGACACCAGGCAATGACTCTGAGGCATGTTCAGACAGTATTACTCTTTATAACCACAGAAACAATGCCAGTGTCCCTATCTGTGGAGCTTTTTTCAAGCAGCAGCTTGGTGTGCGTCTCACCAGCGATCCCGCGGCATACAGCATGGCCTGGTCGGAGAGGAAGTCCTTCTTGGCAGTGTGGTAGCAGTTGTAGGCCAGCTCATAGTGCTGAACTAGGAAGCAGAGGTCGGCCATCTTCCTGATCTGAAGCTCTGGAGCCTCTGAGGGATAGCTGATATCACAAGGGTCAATGATCAGATGAGATGTATAAAAGGACAACAAATGTTTAAATTCGTACTTCAGGTCGCTTACAGCAGCCCTGCAGTGTTCTTTAGCTCAGCAATACTCTTCTCTGGGACCTTCCCTCCACCAAACAACTTCTTAGTGGCGGAGAAAAGAGATCGGCTCAGACCTTTTCTTGAGACAAGCTAGAATGGGAAATAAAGGCAAGATGAAAGAAAAGCTCAAAAGCTGTGTATAACTTTCAGAAATATAAAAAGATTAATAAAACTGGAACAGTATATTTGTATATTAGGTAATTTGAGCCTATTAGATTTATTTTGAAAGTATGAAAACTGATTTATTATGTAAGAATGCAGCCCAGATGTGCATATTTAAAAAAACAGCAAATTAATCAACAGCAAAACAATGGAATGCTATACAGCCAACAAGAATGAATTATAAAAGGTATATATAATGTAAGGAGGTAAACAAAAAAAATATTTAAGATGCTGGAGCCAATAGTAAAACATGATTTTCTGAGAGATTTTAATGTACAGTATAAGGGATTATAAAATAAATATTATATACTGTACAATTTACACAAGATAGATGTGTTTTAGCTTCTCTGTTGTTTCTTTTTATTTTTATTTCTTTGCTCTGTATGTTTCATCAGAACAGATTTTTTTGTATGGCAAAGAAAAATAAACCTGAAAAGCTTTTATTATATATAATATAATAACATTTTACATAATACAATTTTAAAATATTATTTTGTCAAGAAATATTTATATACCAGAAGTTCATTTTGGGTGTCAATAAAGACATTTATAATGTTAAAAAAGATTTTTATTTCAAAATAAATGCAGTTTTTTTCCCCCAACTTTCGATTCATGAAAGATCATAGGAACATAACGGTTTTGAAAATTGATAATTAATAATAATAATAAATGTTTCTTGAGCATCGAATCATCATATTAGAATGATTTCTGAAGGATCATGTGACACTGAAGACTGCAGTAATGATGCTGAATTATGCTGTGATAATTCATGATGCTGTGAAGCTTTGCATCACAGAAATACATTTTTAAATATATTAAAATAGAAAAGGTATTTTAAATTGTAATACTATTTCTCAATATTTTACTGTATTTTTGATCAAATAAATGCAGCTTTAGTGAGTGTAGGAAACTTCTTAAACTAAAACATGTAAAATCTTACAGACCTAAAAACTTGGTATTTCCACCAAATATAGTCTAAATTTACACAAATATCTGAAAAGAAAATCAAAGTCAACCAATACAGAGACTTGAGATTAATTAGATCTAACATATAATTTGTGAGCGTTTATGTACCTGGTCATTTAGTTGCCGTATGTTTTTCTCGATGTGCGGCAGTAATCCTCTGAAAGTGAACTCCTGGATAAACTGCCGGATGTGGTCGTGGTCATTGAGGGTCAGGCAGGTTCCACGAGGGGTCGGGGTGGAGTGAGGGGTCAAGCTGGCCTTTGTCACATCCACGCTGTTTACAGGGTTGTTGCTAGGGTAACCGGCATCAGTGGGCTGGTCCAGCTGCAGAGGATGAGTCTCTGAGATGCTGTCTGTGTCTGCAAACATGAGTGGAACATCTAATTAACATTAGACCAACATTTCTCATCAATATGAGGTTTATAACCAAAATCCCTGGTAATGGGATTCAGTTGGAATGGACTAACCTCTAACTGAAGGATCAAGACCATCTTCCTCTGCACCGATGTTGTTTTCAACCGCATTATTCACTGCACATTCTTCATAAAGCTCCTATTAAACATCACCAGGGTTGGGGAACATTATATTTCGCAGAACAAATTAAATTTTTCAAATTCAACATAGTCACACAACAGTAATTCCATTAGGGCAACACATTTTTCCACAAAAACTAAGAACAATTTTAATCATTACATCATACATTTTTCAGATAACTCTCTAACTTCAATATTCCAAAACAGTTAACATAGCAATCAAAATTGATTTTAGATTTACCAATAGTTTCACCACACTGCTTTCAGATACATTTATAAAAAAAATAAAGACTGAGATAATTAATTAGAGGAAATTATAGCAAATAAAAGTATTATATTATAGCAGGATTTCCCAAATTGGGGTTCGATGAAAATGTATGAAAATCAATGAAATCATTATTAATAATAACAATAAAAAATTCATAACATTTAATTACAAATTTTAAGGACCATGGTGAAAGAACACTATAAAAGTGTACATTATGTATAATATTTCATTTAGTAATAGAATAAAATATTTAAGTGTTCTTCCACCATGGACCATAAAATAAACTTAATTAATTAATTAATAAGAAATAACAAAATATTACATCACTTGTACCCTGGATTTGCAAAGTTTATGCCATAGTTTATGCCAAAAAAAATCCTAAACAGTCAAAACAGTCATCAAGGATGAGGATATTGGGCCATCATTTATAGAATTTTTCTATAAACAAATTCAAATATTTAATCAGTTAAGCCCAATTAGATGTGGATATTAAAAGGTAAGATCAGATGTTTTATCAAGCTATTATTATTTTCATGCAAGGCAGAAGGCCATGTGACAGAAAATGTACTGAATGGGGGTTCAGTGTTTTCCTCTTGAAGTTTGGACCATTTGTATATTTTGCTTAAAATAAATATCTACTAAAAACAAACATCATGAAAAATACTAAAAACTCCCTCATCATGAGCAGAAAACAAAGCTAACTAGTAATTTCAAAGTTTAAGTTGTCTTTTCTTGCCATCTACAAATATTTTTCCCAATCATAACATTGTTTATTATGAAATGCTCTTAACATGCCGATTAATAATGTTAAATTAAGAATTAAAAACATGGCTTGAACGGTCATATGACAGATAAACTATATTTGCAGCATTCTCATTTTTGCCAGCGTTTTAGCGTATTAATCTATTTTGCTGCTCACAGTGTTTCTGCTACTGTTAAAATAACCAAAGTTTGGCTCTAGATACAAATATTAGAGGATGTAGCGCCGAAAGATTATTACCATAAACAACCCTGAACGCTTGTGGTGTGAACCGCTCAGCTGTTCTGATGCACTGCTAACTGTAATGTACGGTAAAATGGTGGTACCGTTGTCATATGTCTAGTGATCCGGTTGGAACCAAGCTGGAATCCGGTTGAGGACACCTGGTTTACGCCTTTAAAACTTGTCTAGCTCTTGGTCAGAAAACAATGCAACGTGGCCCAGACTTTATGGCGATAATCAGAAGTTTATGAGTTGCATGTTTATTGCCTGCAGTGAGGTTGTGGCACTCACAGGGTTGTGTACGCTGGTCTTGTGCAAGTACTGACTCCAGGGGTCCGGCATCTGTTCGTCCGCACCAGTGCTACCGCTCCGGGAGTTTATCTTGAGCAGATAGCAGCCCTGAGTACCATACCGCTGTTTCATATCCTCGTACACTGAGTCCGCCCTGAGAGACAGAGATCGACATTAATAGTTGTTCTATACAATCATAAATATATATGACAGCCTAATCCTTCTCCCCACAGTCAAGTTGCAGGCAGCGCACGATTACCGTGATTGGCAACTTATCTACATGCAGTAAGTGGACCGGAAAGCAAGCATGCCTGTCGCTCAGCTGATGTCAGAAATCAATATTCATAGAAAAGCACATTGCAAATGCAGTTCGTGTTGGCTTAAAGGTTCATTTTATTCTACTCATGTTACTTCCTCTAATTAAATGTACACAATTACTAAAGAAAAGCAGAAATGTTTTCTCCTGACATCACTTTCAGTTTAATCCCCGAGGCAGGGTTGGATACATGTTTCCAGTGTTAATCAACTCTTTTCGTTTAATTGCAGAATCAGAACAAGCCGTGGGAATATCAGAGGCTTTGAATGGCATATGGAATAAAGAGTAGTTATGACTCACTGGGCACTGGAATTTTTTTTAATTTTATTTTTTTAAATACAACATTAAGTCTGAGCACAGTTCAGCTAGAAGCAGTTTAATTAATAAACGTATTTCAGTAACAGCAATAAATGGTGAATTGCGAGTGAACACAGTCTTCATGCGTGTAGTCGATCTATTTTAGAATTAAAGTAGAATCTAATGGAGCTACTTACAAATTTAAAAACTGCCTAAAGCAAGAAAACCCCAATTATTTGAAAGAATGTGCGTGTATTTCTGTGCATATTTTTTTTAATTGCCCTCGTGTCATATGTAACGACTGGACCGATCAAACACAACCCCTCACCCAGGAAGACTGCGTGATGTCTGGTTTCGCCACTGAGAATTATCACAGTTTTTCTCCACTCAAAGACACTTGGGACATCAATTGTTCTCAATAAGAGAACAGTACAGGCCACAAGAAACAGACATGCAGTCCCTTAGAAATGGAATTCTCTCCACTAATCCATTGACAAATCTGTCTAATGAATGAACATGCATTCCCCAGTACATTTTGTTTATTAGTACTGTTTGAATATTATCTTTTCATGTTGTATAGTGTTATGCATGCCTGATGATATAACTACTAGTTAATGTAGCCCCATCTAGGTGGTGTCACCTATCAAAATATTACTTGTTTAATGACTCACACTTTGGTGGACATCACCATCTCATAGAATGCAGTGTGTGTTTGTTAAATTTATCAGAGTATAAATAGACACAAACTGCCAGCTCACTCCGATCATGCAAATGAGTCAGCTTTTCAAACAAAGGAACTTTCCTGCTTGAGAATTGCACCTTTCTCATTGGTCAAGCCAAAAGTCTTCGTTTTCTCACTTAGTTCGGTTCGTTTAGGCATATATGAACACGGCAATCGCGCTCGGATCCTTATTGAAAGAATCGGTCTGAGATCGCCTGAACATGGTGGTCTCTGTCCGATTACAAATGATCTTTGGAGTGGTTCGGTTGAGGTGTGAAAGCAATCCAACCCAACGGACCAACGAACCAAGTGAGCACCACGACGCATGTGTGTGATACTGAAGCAGTAGCTAACTAATAATGAGCCGGCGTTCTGACGTAGAACCCCAGAAGCGTTGCACTGTGTTTACTACGTGATCAGAGTAGGACACTGACACAGAAGAGCAGAAATTGTTGAATAAAGTCGTTATTTTTGTTTGTTTTTTGCGCACAAAAAGTATTCTCGTCGCTTCATAACATTAAGGTTGAACCACTGTAGTCACATGGACTATTTTAACGATGTCTTTACTACCTTTCTGGGCCTAGAAAGTTGAATTGACATTGCTGCCTATGGGGGGGGGGGGAAAGCTCTTTGATTTTATCAAAAATATCTTAATTTGTGTTCCAAAGATGAACGAAGGCCTTACGGGTTTGGAACGACATGAGGGTGAGTAATTAATGACAGAAATTTCATTTTTGGGTGAACTACCCCTTTAAGGATGTTAAGTTGTTAAAGGTGGGGAAAGCGGTATTTGAAAAACGCTGTTTGGAAGTTAGTCAGACCAACACACGAACAAACAACAACAAATGTGTGTATCCAATCGGCATTAAGGGGCATGTGACAGTGGAGAAGAGAGAACGAGCAAGAGGGAGATTTGAAGAAAGACAGCAGAAATAGAGATGAGACAATATAAAAGAGAAAAGCTCATAAGAAATCACTGGAAAACGAAGGGTTATGACTGGGCAAGAGCTTTAGGACCCGCGTTAATATTAGAAAAGCTTTCCAGTGCTGGAGAGACCTGAGTGGGAAGGCCTGAAAACAGACGCGGAGGTTGCTTTGATTCAGGTCCACATGTGAGTAACACTGGGTTTGAGTGTCATTGTTTGTCTGGAGCTGCTGTGCTGTTGGCAACTAACAACGACTTCTTGTTTGTAATTACTATTGTGTACTATATGTTCATTCATTGTGCGTCCTTGTCATTCGTTCATCATCTGCACTTTATTTTTCGTGAAGCATTATTTTGTTGCGCTTCTGCTATGATAAACAGACATCCACTCTTGGATTGTGTGCGTAACGGAGGCCAGCTAGTGAGAGTCACCCTGACGACTGCTAGAGAATGTGGTGTTTAACGTCATTGTTAATGCACTCGCCTTGCATACCGCCGGATCAGGGTTCGAGACCGACTCAGAGCAGGGCGGTTAGGATTGGAGAGTGAGTTTTGGAGGCGGAGCAATTAAGAGAGAGGTGTGTTTGATTGGGTTGATTTCAAATATCAACAATGTCCAACAGCATTTTTGAAATACCGCTTACCACAGCGTTGTTCTTTGTGTTTTATATAATGTCCACTAGGAGGTGCTTGAGGCATGTTTTTCTTGATTGGTTTTCCCTGAAGAGATATACTTTGTTGTTGAAACCGAAAGTAATACACGTTTGTTGCGTTTTTTCCCGTGAAATGATAGCTCTGTGTCTTTATTAAAATGAACACATTAATGATTTATCTCACATCCATCCACGACCCACCCGCTATCAATTGGAATGTTATTTTTTAATACTTGGCCCACCTGAGCCGCATATTATCAGCAGATACATTATACCGCATCACTAATCCACACAATTTAAGCGTGAGAGCTTGATTAAGCACGGGGAGAGTGCCAAGCACAAGAAATGCTGAGACAAGTGTGTGGCAAAGAATATATATAAACATTTTAGTTTTGGTGCTCCAAAAGTTGTGAGCACTAGCGCTGCCTACTAAGTAAAAAAGTTAATTTCGACCCCTGTACAAGGAGAACACTTGAGACTGACGTGCACACACACACACACACAAACCTCTGCTCGTCTCCGTCACTGATATCGTGAAGCAGCACGTAATATTTGAGAGTGTTTGGGATGAACCATTTGGGGTGGGTGTAGTCTCCACTGTGCTGGATTCTGTGCTGTTCCTGGGACAGCTTGAGGAACTGCTCCGTCGGCACCGCCTCATGGGACGACACCACCAACATACCTGCAGCCGAGTTCAGGAGATCTCGCACAATACAGATGGAGGGAAGAGCAAAACAGAGACTGAGAGAAAAAAAAAAGTTATACAATCAAAAAAAAAGAAAAAAAAAGGGGAGGAGGAGAAGAGAGTGCTAAATACAAGAGTGACAAAATATATATTTTCTTGCCCGAAACCAACTCGATCAAAAATCTGGATAGACTGGGCAAGTAAGCATATTAGAATGATGTGAAATGTAATATTTCACAATATTACAGTTTTTACTGTAGTTTTGATCAAATAATTGCAACCTTGGTGAGCATAGGTGAGCAATGTACCCTTCGTGAGCAATATACCCTTTTTTGTATCAATGGACATCCATAACTATAATTTATATTTAGATTACATTTATACTTTATTAAAATAGTTTATTATACAAACGTTTTTTAAAGTCAAAATTTCAGTGCGTCCCTTGTGGTAAAGAAAGAATGCGAGCATAAAAAAAAAGAGAAGCAAGGTCGAGTAATTAGGAGAGGGGCAAAGAAAGTTGTTTTTCTCTGTTTTAAAGGATACAGGCCAGGTAGTGGCTGAGGAACTCGTGCTCTGATGCCGGCATGGACTGCAGGAAGTTCTCGCGGTAAGTCTCAAACCATGGTGTTGTGGCTGTAAGATAAACACACACACAAAGAAATATTATCTTGTTTCAGAAACAAGATTGATACAGGCCACATGACCAACCCTCCAGGTGGAAGAGGAGAAGCACATTATGAAAGGCAGGACGAATAGGGGGAAAAACGACATTTGATATTCAATACAGCTTAACAGATCACATTTAATAATTTTCCAATAATTTGTTAAAATGTACAATTCAGCTCTTCAATCAAGTGGCACTTTTGAAACAAAAAGGTCCGGTCACATTAGCAAAATTTCAGTTCAATTTTGTGGGCAAATAAGGTCCATTGTTTATTGTCAATAGTGTAACGATGTCTGAAGCACAGCTCACACAGACGTTAAACCAAGCAGCTTTCTGTTGGTCAACTTGAAGCCACTGGGAAATCTGTGTGGGGAAATCTTTCACCTTTCCGTATCTAACATCACTTTGAAACCCTTAATGATAGAATTAAGATTCAACCTAATTTTGCTTAAAGAAAAGTAGGTTGTTATGAATGCATGCATCAGCATTCATGATCAATTTCATGATCCCCGTTTTAGTCTATCCAGCAATGAGGGAAGATGAGGATGAACTGATTTTTATGCTCCAGATTCATTAGTTCAGTTCCTTGACATTTCGTCTCAATCAATGGTCCTCTCTGAATCATTCATGACAATAAGCAGACGGCATGATGCACTCCACTCTGGCACCCTCACGATCAATTCTTTATCTGAATCTTTACAGAGAGGGTAGAGCTGAAACACCATGTCGACATTACAATACAACAAACCATATCTAGCACATTATAATCAATGAAGCACATCTCTTGTTTGCAGTGTGGCTCTGATTATTACAATGGTAACTTTCTAGTGAGAAGAACTAGACTAATTTACCTATTTCTGTGTGTGTGTGTATGTGTGTATATATATATATATATATATATATATATTCCATTAAGTATCTATCTATCTATCTATCTATACAGTATATCACAAAAGTGAGTACACCCCTCACATTTCAGCAAACATTTTAGTATATCTTTTCAAGGGACAATTCTATAGAAATTTAATTTTATGAAAAATGATATTTTAGAGTAGTCAATGATCAATGTGCTGCTTATATAGCAGTATATATTTACTGTCCTCTGAAAATAACTCAACATACAGCCATTATTGTCAAAACAGCTGGCAACAAAATTGAGTACACCCAAAATGAACATGTCAAAGCTGTGTCCAAAGTGTCAATATTTTGTGTGAGCACCATTGTTATCTAGCACTGTCATGGAGCTGCTGGCTGTTAGACACATGGTGCTTCACCTTCCACTTGAGGATCACCACAGGTGCTCAATAGGGTTCAGGCCTGGAGACATACTTGGTCACTCCATCACCTTTACCTTCACCTTCCTCAGCAAGCCAGTTGTCATCTTGGCGGTGTATTTGGGGTTGTTATCATGCCGTTCGGCCCAGTTTCTGAAGGGAGGGCATCATGTTCTGCTTCAGAATGTCGCAGTACATGATGGAATCCATGTTTCCCTCAATGAAGCGCAGCTCCGCAGTACCAGCAGCACTCATGCAGCCCCAGACCATGATGCTACCGCCACCATGCTTGACTGTAGGCAAGACACAATTTTCATGGTACCCCCTCAACAGGGCATCGCCACACATGCTGGACACCATCTGAGCCAAACAAGTTTATCTTAATCTCATCAGGCCACAGACATGGTTCCAGTAATTCATGCTCTTGGACAGGTTGCTTTCAGCAAACTGTTTGCAGGCTTTCTTGTGAGCCAGCTTCAGAAGAGGCTTCCTTCTGGGACGACGGCCATGCAAACCGACTTGTTGCAGTGTGTGGCCTATGGTCTGAGCACTGACAAGCTGATCTTCCGCTTCTGCAACGTCTAAAGCAATGCTGGCAGGACTCATGCGTCTGTCTTTTGTAGCCAGCTTCTGCACCTGACGCACAGCACGAGGACTCCACTTCTTTGATTGACCCTCACGAGGCCTGTTCTGAGTGGAACCCGTCTTGGAAAACCTCTGTATGACCCTTCCCACTGTACTGTAACTCAGTTTCAGGGTGTTACCAATCTTCTTATAGCCTAGGCCATCTTTGTGGAGAGCAACAATTATAATTCTCAAATCCTTAGAGTTCTTTGCCATGAGGTGCCATGTTGAACATCCAGTGGTCAGTATGAGAGAATTGTACTCAAAGCACCAAATTTTAACTGCTCTAATACAAGATACACAAATGTGTATGGTCCTGTCAAGCAGACAAAAACATGAACATGATAAATAGGACATGTGGCTTTGCATGGTTAAACAACAAACTATTATCACTTAGGGTGTACCTCACTTTTGTTGCCAACTATTTTGACAATAGTTATTTTCAGAGGACAGTAAATATATACTGCTATACAAGCAGCACATTGACTACTCTAAAATATATCCAAGTTTCATTTCTATAGTATTGTCCCTTGAGAAGATGTTTGCTGAAATGTGAGGGGTGTACTCACTTATATGCATTTGGTTGCATTTGCACATACTTAAATGGGTTGGTACTGTACAGAGAGACTGTATATATGTATGTGTGTGTGCTTTAAAACAGGAGCTTTTAACTTTTACCAGTGCAAGGACCCCCTGATGGTTTTATAGGGACCCCCTGTTGCATACTGTGTAAACTGTTAAATTATGGCCTGGACAATTAAACATTTAGCTGAACTTTAGCTGTGGTTAAATGCATTTTTGCATAATGAACATTTTAATTTGTTTTCAAACTATAATTAGCACACCCCCTACAGTAATGCTGTGTATCCCATTGAAGCCCCCCTGCTAAGAAGACATTGTGTTAATGTAACGATAAAGGCTAATCATAATTAAAAATATTATAACTAATTTCCATAAATAATAATATAAATTTAAAATATAAAATGTGTCTCATGAACATAACATTAAACAAGTCTATTATATAAGCTTTTTACTAGGTTCAGAAAAACCACAAGGCATTTTTGAAAATGTGTTTTGCATATTCTAAATCCAAAAGTTTAAATAATATTCAGCTAACTTTTTACTTGTCTGAGAGCATTAGTGTATTGATAGAATGTAAAAATATATGTAATGTGTACAGAAAGTATATATATATGGTAACCTTGCCATATACAATGAACATCTGTAAATGTTTTAATATTATATGAAATTTCACTGTAAAATACTGTAAAATTTGTTTTTTGAAAGTAAAAAATATAAATTAACATACAAACCCAAATCCAGAAATGTTGTGACATTTTGTAAAATGCAATAAAATCAAGAATCTGTGATTGTTAATTCTCTTTAACCTTTATTTAACTGACAAAAGTACAAAGAAAAGATTTTCAAAGTGTTCACTCACAGCAGCTCAGAGATCCACTCGTTGATGATCACACGTTGTCCTGATTGGTTACAAGGTAGTTTGTGACATCAGAAACACCAGCAATTTCAAACCGCGTTTTTGAGACTGTCTTTAGCCCTATTCGGACGGTAATTGTTTCTCACGTGGACGTCTGTAAAAATAAATTTGCATGGCACCTCAGTGATAAAACTCATGCATTCGAATGGTGATTTATTCACGGTGAAGGAGCGAGTTTTGTGATCCTATGAACCCGGGAGCGCGCTGCTTATGTGGTCAGTCGCATGATTGTCTGCAGTAAATAAAATGTCATATGCTTGGAACAATACGAATAAATTCATATTTAATTTAATAATAGGAAAATAGCCTAATGTCCTATTTATTGTTTGATTATTTAAATCTCCTGTTTAAAAATAGGAAGATATACGCACTAGTTAAAATGATTGTCTGTATTGTATCTTATCTCAAAACGTGAATTTATCTCATTTTAAAAATGTGAAAATTAGCGGAAACAAGTTAATACAGTCTCTTATTTACATGAGGTAAACACAAAGCTTATTTTATAGCCATAATAACAGCCCATTTCAAATGTTAGCATGCTTTTCTTCTCTTTCTCTTTTGAGTGGTGATGAAATATTGTTCTTGTAAATATTTTCCAGCATTTCAGTTACAAGTGTAGGCTAGATCTTTAAAATGCATACAAATTAGTTGCGAAGCGCAACAGTTATTGAACAGTGAATTTTTAATTGATCTCTTGTAAACTCAGAGATGTGGATTCGGACGCCAATTCAATTTCCACACGACCTTGGTATTAAAAAAACAACAACAAAAAAAAACAGAAGGTAATTCGGCCGGAGATTTTCATGCGAGTGGTGGGAGAAAAACACTGACATTCTGGATTCGTACAGCAATAAAAATCACAGACTAGCCCCTGTAAATGATGAAAATACCTTACGACCCCATGAGAAAAAAAAAACCGACCGAATAGGGCTTTTGGTTCACTGCAGTTTCAAGGAGAAAATACTCAGCAATGGTGTTGACTTGTGAATTTACACATTTGTCTTAAAGCATATTAAAAAAATCACATGGACATATAAACAACATTAAAACCTTGATTTCCACCACAGGGGGACTTTAAATAAAGGTTAAAGAGAATTAACTAAATCACAGATCCTTGATTTTATTGCATTTTACAAAGTCACAACTTTTCTGTATTTGGAGTTGGAAAACAAAACAAAAAAAACTGTAAAAGGGCATTCCCAGAAGTCTTTGAAAGACTCACAATATATGATTACATTTTATATAAATACTTTATAGGTTCTTCTCCTTTTTAGTATCAGTAATGTACAATAGGGTGTTTAGCGCTACATTTTCTGTTATTCAGTTAATGATTATTGCATTATTTTAGTGCCGAGTGTTTCCCAGATTGTGTCTTTGTGTGCATGACCCTGTGAAAGTCTATTTATGAGTATTGGCCAAGTTTAATGCACAAGCCACTTACAATGAACAATGATTCATCATGCTTACCACCTGTTCATATTATTATTGTGGTACATCAGTACACTTTAAGGTAAAAATCTGATTTTGGTACGCATCAAGTTGACTGGTTTATTAATATCCTTTAATGAAATATACGGTCATAAGTTGTTTAATATGCAGGCATCAATATGCCATCCTGTAATACCTGAAACATTGTCATTTCCAGCAACCACAGCTGCCAGTATTTCACAGTAAATTGAACAGGATATTTCTTACAGTGTACAACAAGAAAGAAACCAATATTTCACATAAAATCAAACTGATTTGTAAAAAGTGCATGTAAAGTCAATCTCTACTTCACAGCAACAGGAACAGTGGATCTACAGAGAGGAGGAGACACTAGACTAGAAAGCGAGACGGATAAAATGACTCATTGAGCTGAAAACCTTACAAAACGAACTGAACCAAAAAAAAAAGAACAATCGTTAAATATTGTCCGACTCTCAACTGGAACACAAACTGATTGGATATAATGAAGAAATCGCTAAACCATTAAATTACAGTTTCACCACAATGAGTCATTTTCCTTGGATCTATCTCAAACACACACAAGAAGCTATAGGACCACCACCAACATCCTGAGAAAAAGGAGGAAGCTGGATTGGAAAGAGGAAAGGAGATTTAGCGGCAGGTGTGCTACGGAGCGAGCTAGGCCAGGAAATGATTTGGAGAAGGCGTCTGAGGAAAGCCCTCTCACGCACTCCCAGCACGGGAAGGACGGGAATACCTGTGTAGTACTTGGACGAGCTCAGTTGGGTGAGTGTTTCTTTCCAGTCAGAGTACCAGGGAACGCTCGCTTTGACCGTGCGGTCTGAGAGGAGAAGAGACAGGCAGTCTGATTAAAGCTCACTGACAGGAACCACAAAAGCCTAACGCATCCAAAACCAAAAACACAAGACACAGCCAGTAATGTGCATTCATCTACGCTCATTCAGTTAAAAGGAGGATGCGGGCTGGCGTAGTTTGGCGTGTTAGTGTCAGGGCAGGGATTTGTCGGGGCTTTAGGCCCACCTAAGTGATTGGTGTAGCAGAGGGGCTACGTGGGGGGGGGGGCTCTACTGGCAGCCAATGATCTGAGAGGGAACCAAACACATCACACTCATTGTTTAAAGGGTTAACAGCACAGCACACATGTGTCTGAGACCTGGCATACACACACTGAAGGAAAGCATGTGTATGACGGTAAGAGCTCTTACCAAGAATTCGTCCACAAGAGAAGTGTTTGGGGGGGGGGGGAGAAAATGTGAAAAACAAGATCAGAAACGATAAATCATAAATGTGTAATGCAAACCAAACCCTTTAATTTCATGGACAATTATGACATTGGATTCTCACTCGCAGGCTCTGCTGCCCTCATCAGGTGCTGATATGAGAGACTACTATGAAACGAGTTTCATAAAATAAAATAATAATAATAAAAATGCACATACTATACATATTCCTCTCCTCAAATGTTTACATATCCTCTGCAGATTTAGAGAAGTCTTAACATTTAGCCATTATCAAAATTCATAAATGTCTGTAAAAAAAAAACAATAAATCAGGATAAATGTGCAAAACATGTTAGTTACATTAGGGGGAAAACATGCTGAACAGACATAGATAAAACAGTATGGTATTTATTTATTTTTAAAGCCCTTTCACTACAGTGTTCATGACTATTTAAATAGTATAAAATTTGTATACTATAAAATCTAAATTTAACATTTCTGATGTCTACCATTACTTTGACAAGCAATGTTGCTGCTAGACGATATTGAAAATGTCACATTTACTGTCAAATTAGTCATGCTGATGTTACAAATGAAAAATAGGCAGTTAGATTGCACTTACACTAAGTGAAAACAGCATATTTCCTTAGCGATATGCTATTTACACCAAGTGAAAATAGCGATAGATTCTATTAACACTACGTAAAAATAGCAATATTTTCAATGCAAAAGGTGTAAATAGTAGTTAGATGCTATTTATACTTAGAAATAGTGGTAGATACTATTTGCACCTCAGTGTTGTTGTACATTAAATGGTATGCAATAAAAACGTGTAAATGACTATATTTATTAAAATGATAAAATGAATGCCACCTTATTAGGACAATAAAACCCTCCCTACACCTACCCCTAACCAATAAACACTATTATTAAACACGTTAAGACATTTTATTTCCACTTTTCGAATATTTTCTTCATTTCTATTGGAAATAAATGTCTTTCCGATCTGATATGTGATGGGAAAAGAGAGTAGAGCGAGTTCGAACTGGGGACATTTTGCGCCAAAACTTTCTACCACGCGCCTTATCCCTACACTATTGCTGCTGTAAACAATCCAGCGTCTTATGTATTTTTGTCTGTCCCAACCAAACGTCAGCCTCTGCCAACAAATAATTTTGTTTAATTATTTTGAAAAGTGTAAATGAAGCGGAAAACAAAATCACTTAATTTGACCTCAGACCTTACATGCGTTTGTTTTCTCCATGACATTAAGCAGGCTATTTCAAATGGATCACTGAAATGAGGCCTTTTTTCTTCTGAGATCTTCTTAATTTTTTAGTTTAACATTATGGTAATTAGTCAAGACATCCCTATTTTCCATAAAGAACGTGTATATTGTGATATACACTGTTATCAACAAAAATGAAGCATACTGAGATATAAATGCTTGCTTATTTTGCCCAGATTAATTTATGGCTACTGAAAAATGCAACAAATAGCCACATATAGATTCTGCAAGAACTGTAAATGTGTTGTATTAGGAAACAATCTGTCAGTTCCTGTTTCTGTTCGCTTTTGGCCATTCCACTTTCCTCGTGGAAAAACGTGGCAATAACATAATCAGGTCCTCAACGGATTTCCCCACCATGAACAGAAAACTCTTCACAAGCACTTACCGCTGATGTTGAGGTCGTAGTCTCCAGCCGAGATGACGTTGGCAGGAGAGCCTTCGGGAGGCTGGCAGACAGAAACCGCCTGGCTGAGGAGCCTCTGCAGCTCTGGGGTCTGTGGAGGACGTGTGTTGATCCCAGTCACGCTGATCCGGAGACCCTTCACCACAACCACCTGGTTGTTGGGATCACGCAGATGACCTACAGTTCAGTAACGAGGGCCAAAAAGGAAGAAGGGAGAGGAGGAGGAAGTTTGTCAGTTGAACTAGCTGATGCCAAATTTATAATAGTAGTATTGTAGCTGAAGCTTTTATCCTAGTGTCCAGCAGAACCCAAAATTGGTTGTTCCTGGACCATGAGTTCATTATCAAAAAATGTATTTTAATATATATACACATACATACATACATATATATATATAGATTACATACATATACATATATATACATATATATATATATATATATATACAGTGCAATGCATAAGTGAATACACCCATGCTAAAGTTGACTAAAAAGAGGAATAAAAAAATCATATTTTGGAAATTGAACTTAATGCCTTAATTTAAAAAAATTAGGAAAAATCCAACCTTTAAGGACACCAATTTTCTTTGTGAATGAATAATGTATCGTAAATAAATAAATGTTCTTCCTTAAAATACATGGTGCATAAGTGAGTACACCCCTATGTTAAATTCCCATAGAGGCAGGCAGATTTTTATTTTTAAGTTTTTTATTTTATTTTATTTTTTAGGATACTATGCATCCTGATAAAGTTCCCTTGGCCTTTGGAATTAAAATAGCCCCACATCATCACATAGCCTTCACCATACCTAGAGATTGGCATGATTTTATTTCAGTTAGCCTAAAAGCTAGTTTGATTTGCATTGAGAGATGATCTTATGGAAAGTACCCCATGCCAATCTCTAGGTATGGTGAAGGCTATGTGATGATGTGGGGCTATTTTAATTCCAAATGTATATATATATATATATATATATATATATATATATACAGTGCAATGCATAAGTGAATACACCCATGCTAAAGTTGACTAAAAAGAGGAATAAAAAAATCATATTTTGCACACATATATATATATATACATATATATACACATATACATATATATACATATATATACATATACACATATACACATATATATATACATATACACATATATATATACATATACACATATATATATACACATATACACATATATATACATATATATATATATATATATATATATATATATATATATATACATATACATATACATATATATATATGTATATATATGTATATATGTATATATGTGTATATGTGTATATATGTATATATGTGTATATACATGTGTGCATATATATATATATATATATATTATATATATATATATATATATATATATATATATATATTATATATATATATACTTTTTTTTCTTTTTTTTTTTCTATTGTAATATATTTCAAAATGCTATTTATTCCAGTGATGCAAAGCTGAATTTTCAGCATCATTACTCCAGTCTAATGTCACATGATCCTTCAGAAATCATTCTAATATGGTGATTTGTTCCGCAGGAATGATTTCTTCTTATCAATGTTGAAAACAGCTGTGCTGCTTAATATTTTCATATAAATACACACATACATACACAAGAAACACAATCACATGGAAAAGAATGTTGTTGATTCACATGGAACACTGAAAGACATTTTATTTATTAACATATTTATTTAAACCTTTGAGATTTTGTACAACAATATAATATAATATAATATATAAAATTACTTAATGTTAATATTGATTAATGTTTTGATTACTAATATTGCTTATATTTTCTGACTAAGGTACGGCTCTGAAAAGGTACTATATTTTTTGTAGATGCTTTTGAAATGATATTTAATAATATAAGCACTATATAAATTTAATTAATTCTTAGCAGTGGACAAACTTTGGAGAGAGTATTTAAGATTTATTATTTCCTTATTATACAGTGCATTATGGCTGCCTGTCAACTCAAATAAATGGTTGAGTTTAAGGAATGGCACAACACGGCTGGATTTCCACTAAGCTTATGACATCTGCACACCTCTAGACCTCACCTCATCCCTCTTCATCCACCCTTCCCTGTTCAAATATGTTGCCACCCCTTGATGTTCACACCCTCTTCTGAACACTTTCCAATAATGCGCCCGTGTTTTCTCACTCCACACTTCACATGATAAGCATAACATGCAGAATAAAGATGAGACTTTGCTCCTCTGCTCCCAAGGCATTCCTGAATAAATCCAATCACATTACCGAGGGACAAACACACACACAGACAGAGAGCACTGTGTTCATTTGGGTCACCCTAACTGTGTTAATATCACTTCTACGAATCCACAGCTCACTGCAACATATGAATAGAAGAAATTGTTCTTAGTGTCTGAAAGAGTTATCAGCTAAGAACAGACAACAAGTGAATCAGAGCAATAATGACTGACTATGAGCTACAACAAAACATGTGCCATATTTTCCCACAATTCCTAAATGGCCGATATTCTGCGTGTGATGTCGTAGCTCAGACAGGGATTTAAAAGCTGTTCAATGACCAGAAACTAAAAACGAATAAAATAAGAAATGGGCACAAAGTCCCTTCCAATTGTTTCAGTGTAAATGCTAGGTAACCAGCTAGTAATGCTATTTTGTTCCAATAATTTTCCATTAAATCAAAGAATTTGTTGCAGTAAACTTTCAGAATTACACCCCGTCTGCAAATCTTTTCAACGCCCATCATGGGTTCATGTCTCCAGTGTCGACAGATTCCGTAGCAAGAAGGCAATTCAGTCAATTTTGTCCTAATCGGGTTGACATTTGGAATATCTCACAAAAATATATTCTCTGCACATTTTGTTTCTAATCCCTGTGCTAATAGGAATACTTCTTGTGGTGAGAGCGACTGACATTTTTTAATGAGCAATTTAAAATGGCATCTGTTGTCAAGTGTACACCACCTTTCTTTTCTTTTTTTTTTTCTTTTTTTTTAAAATAAAGTAATAATTGTATTCTGCAAGGATGTATTAAATTGATCAAAAGTGACATTAAAGACATGTATAACATTACAAACAATTTATATTTCAAACAAATATTATTTCAAACTTTCTATTCATCAATGAATCCTGGAAAGATAAAGTATTATGGTTGTCACAAAAACTAAGCAGCACAACTGTTTTCAACATTGATAATTAGAAATGTTTCTTGAGCATCAAATCAGCGTATTTGAATGATTTCTGAAGGATCATGTGACACTGAAGACTGGAGTAATGATGCTGAAAATTCAGCTTTAGGAATAAATTACATTTCAAAAATATTTTCAAATAAAAAACAGTTCATTTAAATTTTGATCAAATAAATGCAGCCTTTAAGAGCATAAAAAAAAGCATTAAAAAATCTTCCCGACCCCAAACTTTTAAGCAGTAGCGTATATCAGTATTGCATTGCGATATAATGGCAACATTACTATCACAGACTAGTACGCTAATGCAAACAACCGCAGTCTTCATCAATTGATCCAGTTGATCTGATTGCCTGCCTCTTTAGGATTATCCCATATACTTTACTAGATATAGGCTGGTGATTAACAGCACAGGCCCAACACAGACCTTTATTTCCATGGTAATCTTACCCTCACCAACAGAGGAATTTGATCTGTGCTGTGTCTGTCTGAGTCTCTCGTCACTAAATGCTCAGATGAGCGGAAATCAGATCGGATTCCAGGTTGTGACCCTTTCCTGTCATTTGACTCAGACTCAGAGTTAGGGGTTCCCAAACTTTTTTTGTCAGCTGAACCCCTTAGATGTAAATTGTTTACTTGAAGTACCACCTGAGATTTTAAATTAGTATTTCAATAATTTAACAAAACATTCACATCTTCTGTTAGTAAGTGTTTTGACTTGATATATATATATATATATATATAATTAAATATTTTGTTTTAAATCTAATTATAAAAATGAAGATATAAATATATTACTTTAAAAAAAATTAAAAAAAATTACACTGCAATGCTACTATTTATGCCTTTAATTCTACACTTTCAAACGTTCAGATCTTTGCATTTTTGTTTTGACGAAAATACTGGTGAAATGCTGTAAACATCTGTCCACAGAAATGCTGGAAATGAAAGTGAACAGAGCACATTGCGTTTCCAAAATGCACGTTAAACTCACTGCACATGCAACAATTGTGTCGGTGAGAAGCAGCATTTACTGTGAACTGAGCTGAAAACACTGTGAGATGTAATACAGTGCTGAGCTTTACTCTAAAACATGCAGCACAACAACAGACTATATACATATTTAATCAAATTGCAGCCTTTGATTTGATAATCACTAAGTCATATCATCATGTCAGCCATATCATGACCAGTGGAGGAGCCCCAGGGACTCAAGGCGCAGAAAGCTCCAAATTTCTAAACACACACAGCATTTGCCCATAGGGCCCGGGGCCCTTCAGAATACAGTGCAAGATAGGGCCCAGAAAACTATATAACTAATGCTATCAACCAAAACATGACCTTTTCACTTAAAGAAAGAGGTCTGCCATTATGATGGACAGAGGCTGGGGAACCTCCAATGACGTCTGGCCAGGGGCCTCACCGGACAAAGATCGGGCCCTAAAACTCTAGTGAGCTGCCAACCTAGACAGCATTTTCGGGATGTCTCTCAAAACTTAGTGACCCACTTGTTTAGACAGCATTTTGGGGCGTGACTAGAAATCCAGTGAACTGTCTATCTAAACAGCATTTTAGGGCGTGTGTCTCAAACCCTACTGAGCTGCCTGCCTAGACATCATTTACAGTGTATCTCAAATCCTAGCAAGCTGCTATCCAAGAAAGCATTTTAGGCATGTCGCACAAACTCTACTGAGCTGCCTCTCAAAACATAACTAAGTTTTAATGGCACCTAGTCAGTTTTAGGCAATGTTGCATAGGCAGACAGCTCACTAGGTTTTGTGAAAGTGTAGTATGCGTATATGTATAACACACAGCCTGTGTGTGTGTGTGTGTGTGTGTGTGTGTGTGTGTGTGTGTGTGTGTGTGTGTGTGTGTGTGTGTGAGTGTGAGTGTGTATGTTTAACAGCCGTCTTCTCGAGCGATAAGCAGTTGTGATGCGTGATCCGCGGTTGTCTGCTCAGCTGGGTTCTTACCCTCGGACGTCAGGCGGCAGAAAGGCCGCAGCAGCTCGGGGAAAGTCAGGTTGTTTTTGCGGGTCACTCTCTCCGCATCCTCGCTGCACAGGACGGCCACCATCGGCACGAACGAGTCCTGGATGAACTCCTGCACTGACTGCACGCACTGAGCCATGAGCGCGGGCCTCGTCTGTTCTTCACCGAGCTCACGGGTCTGCTGTTGACTTGAAAACAAATACCTCCTTTACTGACAGCCGACGGCAGACATGTTGAAATCCACTGCTGCCTGCTGATCGATTTTGCCCAAGAAGCTTAGCGGCGGTCAGGTGATTTCACTTCCGCAATGACATAAAAGCACTACTTCTTCCATAATAAAAGCCCTGTTACCCGTGAATAACCTTTTACTTTTGGTATTTATGATAGACAAAGACAGACTGGCAGATTTGTAATACAGGGTGTTGAATAAACACAACATTTGTGTAAAAAAATGTAACATTAAAACTTAGTGAAACTCTTTTCCAACACGGAATAAAAAATAAAACCTTTACGACTTTTTGCTTGCAATTGGGAGTTTATATCTCACACAATGCTGACTTTTTTTCCTCAGAAATCCGAGTTATAAACTCGGACCGGCTAGAAATAAAGTCAGAACTGCGAGATATAAGTTCAAAATTACAAAATGTAAACTTTTGAGGCAGAAACAAACTTCAATAGTGGACATAGGCTATAAACGAACCTGAACATATAATCAATGTTGATTGTTGATACATCTTATATAATGGGTGTTAATTTGACATTGAGGATTTTGTGTTTTAGACAGACAGGTATTTACAATGTCCCAGCATTGTGAAGGTGAGTCAGCAATTGACCGGTACATATACAATCTTAAAAATAAAGTTTTTTTTTTTTTTTTTGTTTTTTTTTTGCACTGATGGTTCCATGAAGAACCTTTCACATCTATTGAATCTTTCCATTTCCCAAAAGGTTATTTATATTGGAAACCAATTATTTAGATTATTAATCTCTAGAACCAAAAATGCTTCTTTTATGGAATCACTGTGGGTGGGGGAAATCCTTTTGGAACCTTTATTTTTAGAGTGTACCAGCACTGTCAGTATAAGACGTGGCGGAGGAATTAAGTCATATTGGATAAAAGTGCCTGTTAAATGGCATAATTAAAAAAAAAAATGCATGTCCAGTATTATGTAAATTCATGTACCAACAAAACTCACATCTCCTATCAATTTATCAGTCTGTTGCTTTCATACAAAAATGTTCATTAACTATAGACAGATTTTGAATTGCATAAAAAGCTTAAAAGATAGGCCTATACACATTTATTTCACAGTCTCTGAGTCACGTCGCTTTATTTAGAAGATGGGTTCCAGGTAAAGGCGGTCTCATATATATCACCAAGAAAAAAGAAAGTAAGCTGACATTACAGAATACACTCCCTCTTTATGGCAATAAGGAAGTTGACTCTACTTAAGAAATTGCAATCTGAAAGTGAAGACAGCCAGCAGACAGCTGACAATATGGACATGTCAGCTTCAGAGGAAGAGTGTCCTGTGTGCAGAGGGAAAATAAGTAATCCTTCTCAACCTTCACCATGCTGTGGAAAGGTGTAAGTGTGGATTTATATTTCAAATATATAGTGATTTTGGTGCCTTCATATGTGTACACTTCAAACAGACAAACTTAGATCAATCTTGTAAGTTTTTAAGACATATTGAACATAACTTAACATGCTAAATATTTTGTAATTTTATACAGAAATGTCTTCTATTAAAAAAATATATATATATTTGTGAAACTGATAAGTGATCGCATATGGAACTCACTGAATAAATCACGCTTTCTCCAAAAATGCCTTTGTTGGCCTATTTGGAAACAGTGTTTATGGTGGAAATTTCTGTTATTTGCTCTTTTTTCATGTGCTTTTTTCTTTTACATTGTTTCCTCCACATATAAGTATAATTTCTGATAAACAACCTGATCTATCAAAAGTGAAAGTATTTCTAAAGGGAAATTCCATCACATGACGTGTTGACTAGGTTACCTCTATTGACAGCCACTTTTATCTTCTTCCTGATGATAGTTGATTACTTTACTCTCTCTCACACACTCTTTGTCTTTCTCTGTACTTCTAGATTTTGCCAGAGATGCCTCAATCAATCTTTTCGATACAGGACTCACTGCCCATACTGCAGATGCAGTGTTTCTGCAAATAATTCATTGGTAATATAATTAAATGCCCTGTGATAAATACCAGTATTTCTGTAAGTGGAGTTCATTAAAGACTAAATGCTTAAGAATATTTTTCTTGCAGCCTCCTAGTAGAAGGCATCTTCGCCAAATCCTGCCAGGGAATTTTGATGCAATTAATTCAAGAAGACCTGCAGGCTCAAACATACAGACGTATGTCTCAGACAAATTTCAACATTTAGTGCCTTTTCTGTCAAACTCGAAATAATTTACCATGCTTTTAAACCAACAGTCTCATCAGCCGACTTCGAGATACACAGGCACAACACACAAACGCTGCCGCTCAAGTCAGTCTGCCCAATCAGGCTACCCTGGCACCTGCCCCACAAAACCAAGCCCGTCCTCTTTTAATTCCTGCCACACGGCCCGTTCCAACGCCACGGATTCGAGTTCAACCTGCAAATGTAGCAGCCTTTAATGCTACCCCAGGGGGTCTTTTCCAAGCCGCCCAAAGACCTGCCCCAGCTCCACTACTGCCAAACCCCGTCCCACAGCTGCCAAACCCCAACCCACTGCTGCCAAACCCCGTCCTACAGCTGCCAAACCCTGCACCGCCCCGGCAAGATTTGCAGGCGATGCTTGATGATTGGTAAGTCACATCAAGAGGATAATCGTTTGATTGACTTATATGCTTGGCTAACTCATATTTTGTTTCATTCACAGGCCATGGCAAACGGAGATCACTCTAATGGAAAATAATCTTCGACCTCAAGGGTGAGGACATCTGTATATCCACTTCCACCCACTTTTCATAAACACACTGCACTGCCAAAAGCATGTGGAAAACCCCTTCCAATGAAACCCTTTGACTATTCCAGTAATTCAACAAATCCTACAGCATACAATGACATTCTAGAGCAGGGGTTTTCTTTTAGATGCCAAATATGTTTATTGCCAAAAAATGTGTTTATTTCTACTCATAATAGTACTATATATTAATTAATTAATTTTATTTTTTAATATTCAGCTTATTTTGATCTAATGTCATAACTTAATCTAATTGTATTTATTTATTAAAATCAAATCTGTGTATATCTCACCCCAATGCGCACGATTTTGCTGTACCTCTTGTTAAGTTGGTGTTCATATTATAGAAAAAATGTCTGATTTTTCTTGTCTGCCTATATATATATATATATATATATATATAGGCCTATTTACACACACACACACACACACACACACACACACACACACACATATATCACAATTACATAATACATAAAGTCTGCTAAATTTATTTTTTAGCAGACTTGAGGCATTATGCTATAAAAAAAAGTAAGTTCTGTTTCTCTGAAGATGTCTCTCTCTCTCTCTCTCTCTCTCAGTTTAACTGTGAGGACATTTGTGTGTCCATACTGCCAGGATAATGGACTGGATGAACTCGATCTACGCGATCACTGCAATGACCGTCATGCCAATGACAGCAGACGTGTGGTCAGTCAGGGTTCATAGAGTGATACTAATATCCAATGTGTTGAATTAAACTTGCAGCGCATTCATTTGAAACATTAACTAGTTCCTTTAAATCATATTTATCTCCGCATTCTAATTTGAGAAAGTATTTTAACTACGCCCGGCCTTCAGTTTAAAATGACTCAGCAGTGCTGACTGCTGCTTACATACTCAAGATTGTTGTGTGTCCTCTCTGGCGCCCTCTAGGTGTGTCCAGTGTGTGTGGTGACACCTCACGGTGATCCACAGTACTACAGCCGTGACTTCGTAGGCCACCTCAACCTGCGCCACTGCTACTACATGGACGATATAACTGTAAGTCATATACACGTACACAAATCAAATAACTTTTCCCCAATAAATATATATTTACACACACTGTCAGTGTTTAACTGTAATCCTTTATTTCACTGATCCGCAGAACCTGCAGCAAACCGATGAGATGAACCTTCAGTGTGCAATTCTAGCATCATATATGAAAAACATTTAGAGCTCATTTTCTGAAACATAACATGAACGCTGTTCTCTGGGTTTTTTTTTCTTCTTTTCTGGACAGCATCTAAAATAAGTTTGTATACAAGTTTATGGCATAATCGTGAACAACAGTTGAGAAGCGAAAGATAAGTTGAAGATGTGATATTGAACTATTTACCAATAGGCTGTGGTTAGACATTTTTATTGAACTGCTATTAAAGCAACAAAAAAATGTTGATTATCTGATTAAGATGTATTTTAAGCTGTGTTGTGTTTTCATATGACACAATTTCATCATATAAATTGAAGTTCTTTTCACATTTTCTTTCTATACGATAGGCTATTGATCATGCTTTTAACCAGATTTATCAGCTGAAAACATTTTGCACAGTTTAGCTGTTCTTGCACTTTCTTTTTAGATAAGATATATCGTTTTTGTAGGATTTAGGATGTATCTGTGGAATCATGTTTGAATGAATTATTTGAATGACTTCAGGGTCTGCATCCCACACACTGTGAATATATATTTGTGAAATAAAAGTTTCTACTGTGAAACAACATTCTGTGGAAATGTTTTCAGTGCAGACTTCAGGAAGTGTGCGTTTATAATTTATACAGTGTGCAATTAAACCTCAAACTCTTACTTTTATCAAGTAATAATATCATGGTGACCATCATAAAGCATATCCTATCAGCTGCAGGCTCTTATCATTGCAGACTAAGCTCTTAAGAACTATAAATTGGTTCATACACATATATACACTGATATTTTGAAGAGAATAACTCAAGAGTAAAGCGATCTCATGGCATCTCTCCATACATTTCTCATTCTATTCTTATGTAGCGCGGTCCTGGGTTTGGTGAGTCCAGAATTCAGTACTTTCAGTGTCGGGGTCTGTCATAGAAAACCACAATTTTGTGATCATATAATACATGTTAAACAAAAGTTGTATTTCATACAATATCAAGGCTTGCACTGTCATTATTTGTTGATGTAAATGCGCACCTTTGACACTTTCCTCAAATGTTTTCTTTCAAAGCCAACATCTTCACTGTCAGGTGAGTCATTATAATCACATTCTTTCAAAATAACATTTGATTTGAAAGGATTTTATATTCTCTGGATTTTGACTTTTCTTTTTTGTAGGCAAAACAGAGATTGATGTAGATAATGGAAAAGACCAGGATTTATTTGAAATAAATGAAGGTTTGTGGAAACATTAATATGCGTCTTAAATCTGTAGCATTATTTCGATTATACTTTTGCAGTAACCGCTGTGTTGTTCAACAGAGGCAGGACTTCACCTGGTGGAAGGAGACATTCTGATAGAGAAGGTCAGTGTTTTAGAAAACAGGTTCTCATGGTACTTTCCATGAACAGGGTACAAAATAGGACCAGAATTGAACATTTAAAGTCACATTTTATTAACTATTCATTTTTTGTGAGATCTGTAACTAAAATGTAGGACGTGTACTTACAGTTTGTGTGATTAACAAAGAATTAACAAACTTAAAAATTATTTTTCAAATAATTACAAAAAAACTTTTAGATGCTTATCTGAAATGACGGGTCTACAAGATGAGGATCCATCTGCAGTTTTATTAAAAACCAGAGTTATAAAGTTGCAGTCTACAATGACAGCGATAGAAACCAACAGTAGTCCGGTTTGGCATGCAGCAAATGTACAGAGTCCAAATAGCAGGCAAGGGTCAAGGCAAGAATCAAATACGAGTGACAGTCCAAATCAAATCAAACACGGGTATAACAATACACAATGAATACATGCTCAGAAAAGATCACCGAGGCAAATCAAGACTTCGCAAAGTGTATGCGGTTGTGATCTGCTTAAGAAGAGTGTGTGTGTGATGAAATGCAGGTGAGAGTGCAATCAGTTCCAGGAATGAAGGCATATGGGAAATTAAGTCCACATGAGAAAGTCAATATTCGGGTGCGAAGGACAATAACAATAACATTCAGAAAATGTCAAACTAAATACATATTATATGAGCTGTTTTCTATGAGGTTTGTAACTAATATCTAGGACATCTTAAAAAATATTGCTTTTAAATTGTCAAGCAATAAACATGACAAAACATCAAAATTACAAAATAAAATAATTTTAGGAGATGATTAACCTTCAGAAAATGCTTAAACCTCAGGATGTCAAACTCAATATTATTTGAGCTGTTTTGTTGTTATTCATTTTCTATAAGGTTTGTAAATAAAATATGGATGTGTGAATAAAGTTTTCATTATTTTTCAAGCAATAAATAAAATAAAAGGTAACTTGCAAAATTAAATAACAGGGATGTGTAAATGAAGCTAAATCCATGTTTGGTTTGTGTTTAACAGGGAGAAGGCAGAAACACTATTCTGGGTGAACAGTATCGCTGGCCAACCACTGTGCCGTACTTCCTAGACAGCAGCCTTGGTAGATGAATCTATAAAATTATTGATTCAGTTTAATTATTGCTTTGATCTTTATCTGACATACTCATTCTAACTTAATCTTTTATAATCTCTCGCTCACTGTCTTTCTCTCTTTTACATGCTCTTTCACTCATTCCTATGTAATTTTCAACAGAGATCAATGCCAAAGGCGTGACACTGAAAGCATTTGAGCAATACAGACTCAAGACCTGTATTGACTTCAAACCCTGGGGTGGAGAGCCAAACTACATTTCTGTGTTTAAAGGCAGCGGGTGAGGAAACTTCAAACATTATACTCAATAATCAAGTCTATCCACATTCATATTAATGGATGTAACATTGTGCTCTCTCATTTTTTTTTATACAAAAACATAAAGTCCTACCCTTTATATACATAAGTAACAATATAAAAGTATTACATAATATTTGGAAACACTTTATTTTGATGGTCCACTTTAGACATTCTACTAAGTACATTTGCAACAAAAAGTAGCATATATTAAGCAAACAGTCACTAATACTAAAGATGGGTAGTTGACATGTACTTGCAAATTAATGAGAGTTAGTTGACGTAGTTGCAAAGGCAGGCCTAAATAGTAAAATGTCTAAAGTCGACCTTCGAAATAAAGTGTGTCCTAATATTTTATGGCAGTAATAGCAACAGTACGAGGGACTTTTTCTTTCCCCCTTGCACTGACTGAATCCGAAGGGGTGTTTATTTATTCAGGATTTTTCTCTGTTCCAGATGTTACTCGAAGGTGGGGAATCGACAGATGGGGAAACAGGAGTTGTCAATTGGTGCAAACTGTGACAGTTTAGGAACAGTGGAGCATGAGTTTCTGCATGCGTTGGGTTTGTGGCACGAGCAATCCAGAACTGACAGAGACGACTACGTCACCATAGTGTGGGACCAGATTCAAGAGGGTATTAACTAAATTCATAAACATGTTTCATGCCATCGAATAATATCTCTTTTTAGTGATATTCTATCATGCCAAACTCTTTACTTTATATATTCTATTATTACATGCAACTGTTTCCTGGTTTAATTCTCACTTAGGTAAAGAGCACAACTTCAATTTATATGATGAAACGGTCTCAAGCTCTCTCGGTGTGCCCTATGATTACTCTTCGGTCATGCACTACAGTAAGACGTCCTTCAACAAAGGCCAAGAGCCAACCATCGTTACCAAGATACCAGAATTCTTGGATGTAATTGGTCAACGCATGGAGTTCAGTGACAGTGACCTGCTCAAGCTAAACAGGCTATACAATTGTAGTAAGTTTATGATTACAGACTGGTTGACCTTGACTGGTTACATAATCCTCCATTATTTTTTATAAATATAATTAAATTAGTCTGACTGGTAAGATAAAGACTACTTGCTCACCTAATACTCGGCTTCTCTCACTCATCTCCTTCTAAAATATCTTTCAAAATTCTTCCAGCTACAACCTCAACTTTTCTAGACTCTTGCCACTTTGAGGAACCGAACATCTGTGGTATGATCCAGGGAGATGATGGAAATGCCAAGTGGGCTCGTGTACAAACTGTAGAGGGCGGTCCAAAGACGGACTACACCACTCTGGGTCAATGTCAAGGTATGAACACCCCTAAACACAAAAGCAGGATTCAACTCAACAATGTTTTGCATTGAACTGTTGGTGACAAAACTTCATAAGTGAGCTAACAGAGTTATCGTGCAGCCCTGCCCATTGTGAAATCTCATTGGTCCAAAATCCCCATAACATAACCTCAAATTATTATTATTAATATTTTCTGATTGGTTGTGATTAGCTGCGTCCAAAATCGCATAATGTCTAGTTGGAACTAGTTTTCTAAGTTTCTAGTTGAAACTTACTTGGCGATCAGTTACAGGTACGTCGCTTCACTGCTATTCATAAATCCTCTCCTGTGGCCTCATGGGATAGTAAAGTGTTCATCACATGCACACTTCGTTGGAAGTAGTAAGTCATCCGGTATAGCCTACTTTTTACCTAATGTTTTATAAATTTTATAAATATGGGCATAATAGTCTTTTCGCATACTGTTCTTCCAGTAACATTAATAGAATGTTTGTTCAAAGTTAACTCGTCCGTAATGTTCTCAAAACGTTTAAATGTTACTATCCGTTTCAGAGAACATTCAAAAGTTTCCTATAATGTTTGCAAAATTATAAAATGGAATGTTCCCTTAACGTTCACATTTTTGTTCAAAACGTAAAACGTTGTTACAACATTTAAAACCTGGATTTTGAATTTTGAATGTTCAGGGAAGATTCAGAAATAACGTTTTCATTACTTAATGGGAATGTTAGCACACAAAAAAAACTCACATAGCAAATATTTGTGCAAAATTTACATAAAAAGGAAAATGACTTATTTGCATCTTTTTTTAAGCTAATTTAACACAAAGTATAGTGTTAAGAATGTACATTATTGTAAGATTTTTTAAAAATATTTCTGATGTTAACTATCTGATTAACGATGCGTGAAAATCATTGTTATATCATAGTCACTTATATCATAGTTAGGCCAAAGATTATCCTAAATGGGACGGTATCACGTGGAAAACATATTTGTTTTATTAATGTTGTCTGTTCACTGGTTTACCACCACTGTGTAAAAAGTTTCATAATTCAAAGTCCATAATCCTGCATTGATTACTCTTTTATGATATTATTATGGTGGCACTTTGGTCTTCATGATAAACATTTTACCGACACAATAAGGAAATCTCATTCTTTGACCTTCTCTAGACTCTTCTTGTCAAGGGTTGCTATATGACATGCAACATTTTCTTTAAACTCCATTATAAGGTTCAAAGAGGTGTGAAAAAGTGACAAGACTGGCTTAGTAGCTTATTATCTGATAAAATGTTTACTTTTACAGGGGTTGGGTTCTTCATGCATTTCAGCACAGCCACAGGTACCCAAGGAAACAAGGCTTACCTGGAAAGTCGCCTCTTTTATCCCAAAAGACGCTCCCAATGCCTGCAGTTCTATCATTACAGCAGTGGGGGCGCCGATGACCAGCTAAACATCTGGGTGCGCGAATACACCGCTGAAAATCCCAAAGGAAACCTGAGACTCATTAAGAAGATCAGTGGTAATAAATCCAATTATTTAAAACCCCAAATCAATAATTATTTACTGTGAAAGGTGGGGTCACATGTACCGTTGCTCAGCGAAAATTCGCAGACAAAATCTAGTCGTTCCAATAGGAATCAGCTTGATTGGGAATTTCGTGTGAGAGCAAAAAAGTTCCCCATGCATGCAGATTTCACTTGTGTTAAAGTTAGCCATGTAAATTCAACATCTTGACCAACAGAAAGCTGCTTGGTTTGAAAGTGACTTCTGTGTGAGCTGCTTTATAGCAGAACCAGATTTTACCAAGTACGACATGTTCCTGGATCAACATTCCAATCAACTGATCAGATTTGAAGGACAAGTTTACAGTTTATGTCAAGTTTAGGGTTAAAACCAGGGTTAGGTGCCTCTCAATCAGTGTTATTCACCTATCATTTCCCTCTGATTTTAGGGATAACTTATACGTAAGGAATACATTTTTGAACAGGAATGTTGTTCCAGGATCAACAAAGATGTTGATCCAGGATCAACAAAGATGTTGATCCAGGATCAACAAAGATGTTGATCCAGGAACCTGTTGTACTTGGTGAAATCACGTTCTGCGCTTTTAGAACATCTCTCACTATTGACAGTGGACGTTTTTAAATTTGACTAAAGTGACCACGCCTTAAAGGTGCAGTCACTTTTCCCGTTGCGGTGAAGCAGTATCTAGTCTTTCCAATCGGGATCCACAAGTTTGGGAGTTTTGTGTGGGGGCGAAAAAGTTCCCCACAAATTTATCGCTCGTGCAAGTTGGTTACATGAATTCGACGCACTGACCAACAGAAAGCGGCTTGATTTGAAAGTGACTCCTGCGAAATTTAGTGACCACACCTTAAGGATAAATTGTTATGCTATGGGTAATGTATACTTGTGCTATTTAGGTGGACTTAAAGACTCCTGGGAACTATACCATGTGACGTTAGATGTCTCTGATAAATTCAGAGTGGTGTTTGAAGGAGTTAAAGGAAGAGATGCATCAAAGGGTGGTCTTTCTCTGGACGACATCAACCTCTCAGAGACCCAGTGTCCTCAGTTCACTTGGCGTATTCGAGATTTTACCAGTCTTCTTGCTACAACTGCTGCCGGCGCCAAAACCTACAGCCCCCGCTTCCTATCCCCAGATGGTTACTCATTTCAGATTGGTTTGTACATTAATGGCTTGACGAGTAGCCCAGATAAAATGGCAATCTACCTCCACTTGACCTCTGGACCTTATGATGACAATCTCCAATGGCCGTGTCCATGGCGACAAGCATCCATGGAGCTGATGGACCAGAATCCAGACATCCAACACCGCATGAACAACATGAGGATGATCACTACTGATCCAACCAAGACCTCCACTGACTGTAAGATATAAACAGTTAGGGAGGCATGAAAGCAGCAGATATTAGGCATTTTTATGAGCCATAAGTGCTTCTACAGATACTTGGTTCTAGATCATTTAGGCTACATTCATTCAGATATGTTTGTAAACTGCATATTCACTTCCAAACACTCTCCGTCCACACTAGCGCATCAAACATTTTCCATGAGTTTCTCACAGACTGTAAAAGAACATGGACAACGCACCTTCACACTCAAGTAGAAATTGTAGAAAAGTGAAGCAGCCAATGTCCAAATAGGGTCACTACCTGATTTCCTAATCTTAACACCTCCCCCACAACTAATCCTAAACCTACCAATACTAGGGGGGTAATAATTTGGCAGGGGTCAGAATTAGGCACAACACCGGTATAACCATGGGTATACTGTGGGTACAATAAGCAATCACATGACAAAACATTCTTCAAAAAGCTCAGTTTTCACAAGACAAAAATGCCAAAAAGTAAAGAAAAACATGCAGTTTTAAATCTATCTGGATTAATGTATACGTAGCCTTATAGAGATAAATGACAAGAAAAGACGTTTTATAAATATCTTCTCTCTTGTGTAGCCATGGGTAATGTGGAGTATTTCTGGGATGACCCACGAAAAGTAGGCAGTCGAGTCACTGACACAGACGGCAGTTCATTCTACCGGGGACCCGGTTATGGTACCAGCAGTTACATCACACATAATCGTCTGAAGAGTCGGAGCTTCATTAAAGGAGATGATGTAATTTTCCTCCTCTCACTTGAGGGTATGTGAGCAGCAAGTTTTTATTCCATTCCTGTGAAATTCCTATGAAATATGACAGAAGTTGACTTAAGTTTGAATGTGTAACTCCGTCAATAGATGTGACTAGACTTTTGGAGCCTCAGTCGAGAGAGTTTTGGAGACCGGAAATCAGAGATCAGCGATTACAGATTGAGGACTCCAATGGAAGCTCTACAACAACGGTGGCAGTTAGCATCTTTGTGGGTGCTGCCATGTTCCTTGGTCTTGTTGCGAGTGTACTGTTCTACGTGCAAAGGAGAAGACGACAGATGGAAAGAGAGATTGAGCCAGAGAGGACAGATGGTTGTAAGTGTCCATTTACCCAGTTCTCTCATTCCACACCTTATAACTGAAATATTAAATGCATCTAACTCCTATTATACTGAATTTTCTCTTACAGAACCCCAAATGTCCATTTAAAATGGACAGTGGACTAAAAAGCAGGGCCTAATGACATCATGAATGCAGAATATCATGAAGCCTCTATGGAGAAAAATAAAATTTTCCCGAATCTGCCCTTTATTACTGAGCTTGATCTATGGAATCATGACTTGCCTTTAAAATGTATAGAACTCAAAAACCTACAATAAAAAAAGATTACAAAAATAAGAATAAAATAAAATGCACAATCAAAAAAGCACAAATATTAATGCTCACACAATTTATTAGTCATTTTTTTACAAAGTGCTGGCATATAAATATTTGCAATGTTATCTACATCTCTGAATTTGCAAAAGCTGCAGCGTTCTATTGGCAATCCTTTAGATGAGAAACACCACATCCTCTGAGAGCATGACCTGGTTGTCATCCTGCATGCGCTCCAGCAGAAGGTTGATCTCGTTCTGGTCAAACTCCTCATCCTGGTCTTTGTTAATGTGAGTCAGGAGATCAGGCACTGCCACAGACTGAGTCCGGGTCACCTTAAAGGCCTTCAGTAGAGCCGCCTTGAAGACTTTCAATCTAAAAATGATGCGAAAAATGTCCAGTTAGCCTGTTGAATTGACAAACTCAACAGAGATCATTGTCAAGGAGCAGACAATATTTTTCATACTTTATTTAAAAAGCAAAATTGTAAGAACACCAATATAAACTATAATTTTGACAGTTTTCCACAGTGGATTTGGGGGAAAGAATGAGAGATTCCAAATGTAGTCTCGTGGAATAATTGTATCAATGTAGTGCAAACTCTAGTAGTGGAAGAATAAGGTGTGAAAAAAAAAAAAACACATTATTAGCACAGGCCAGAATCTGACATCTGAAAATGAAGACTCTGTTGTACCTGTCCTGACTGATGTCAACCTTCTTCCTCTGACTGCTCCTCTGAGACACTGGCTTGCTCTTCTGACTCGGCTGAGCTGTTGTCATTAACATCATCATCATCATCATCATCATCATCATCATCATCATCACATTTGGGCCAGTTTCAAATTTATAATGCCACTGAATATATTCAAAATATTAACCCTGTAAAGCCTGAAATAAAGTCAGGGACAAACTGAACAAAAATATGCAAAATTTGGTGCTGTTGTTGATATTTTATGACCAGAAAGTAAAACGAATTCATGGCTGATTGTCATGAAACAACAGTAGACTACTTGCATATACATTTCAGTTATCACTCTATATATATCCTGATAATGTCTTAGATGATATCTAAATGCATTGTTATATGATTTTACGATTAAAGACCTGTAGGTTTTATTGTTTAGGGCAAACATATAATGCAATTCAATACAATGACGTTTGAGAGATCTACAAATATACGTTCTATGACATTTTTCTAAAAATGTATGGATAATCAAGTAAACCCAAGTTGCTTTAGTCCAGCAAATGTTCATCTTAAAATATTGCTGGCAAATTAAAAGTTATTCTTTATGTTTAGTTTGGAAGCTCAAAAAGACTGTATATACCCCAACATGAAGGGGGTGTTATTAGAATTATACTAAAAGGCCTCGGTTCAAAAGGTTGAATATCCTTGACATTTGTGACCCTAGACCACAAAACCAGTCAAAAGGGTTTTTTTTTTTTTTTTAATTGAGATGTATACATCATATGAAAGCTGAATAAATAAGCGTTCCATTGATGTTGGGGTTGTTAGGATAGGACAATATTCAGCCGAGATACAACAATCTGAAAATCTGGAATCTGAGGGTGCAAAAAAAAAAACCACCCACCCATCCATCCATCCACCCATCCACCCATCCATCCACCCATCCATCGCCTTTAAAAGTTGTCCATTTATGTTCGCGATTTTGCTGCATCCACTAACAAAAATAAACCTTTTATATATTTACGGTAGGAAATGTACAATATATTTTCATGGAACATGATCTTTATTTAATATCCTAATGATTTTTGGCATAAAAAAAACAAAAAAAACAAAAAAATCATTTTGACCCATACAATGTATTGTTGGCTATTGCCACAAATATACCCATGCGTTTTGTGGTCCAGGGTCACATTTAGTACAACAATTGAACAAGAACCTGCATTGGTTTCTAGCAAAGCTAACTGATAAAGTCAAACTGAATCAGTTGACCTACTGTTTTCCTCTTCGGTGAAATCATAAGGGTCAGAGTCTTCTCCTTCTTGAGTCATTTCCACATCATCATCTTTAGCGATGCGAGAACGCTTCCTGTAGACAGAGTCAGCTCACACCTACTAATCAAACACTCTTTTACTGTAACGTCAACCTCCCATTCACACTGACCTGAGGTTCCTTTGACTCTCTGTCTCTTGGCTCTGAGAGACGTCCATCTCCGAGTCCTCGGGTACCTTCCTCTTCTTAACCTTCTCCAGAATCTACAAAGTCATGCCGAATTACATTAAACGCAGATGACAACGAACTACAATCAGTTCTAGATGTGAACAGTTACACACCTTTTTGAAATACGCATACTGCATGAGTTCAAGTGCTGCTTCTGCATCTCCCAGATCGATGGTTTTACTCATGCGGGCCTTGGCGTGAGCTGTGGACAGTCGAATCATGGTCTCCAGAGCTCGAGCAGTCACAGGCATCGTCTGTGGGAACGGACACAGTTGGTCTATACCAAACCAAGCAATTCCAGAGTAACAGTAGTATGATGCAAAATATAAACGCATCCATTTATGTACAAAACTTTGTTGTATTATGTGATGCAGTGGTGCTCTACAGACCCTGGCGGAGTCACTGTTGACTTGGTCATGGCTCCGGAGTCTGGAATACTCCTCTGCTATGTAGTCCGACGCCTCCTGTGTGAGGACTGGCTTCACCAGCTTAGCAACATGGATGTACTTCCTGATGAACTCCATGGTAACAATCTTCTCCCTTTCAAATGATTATGATAAGTACCACAAAAACCCAATGGATTATGGCAGACTGACAATGTTACACAACTTTCTAAGGAAACATTAAGAAATATGTACTTTTTCTTCCTGTGGCCATGCAGGAGGTTGTTTTTTTTCTCATAGATCTGTAGCTCCTGCTCAGATGCTTCTGTGATGTTTGGGTCTTCTGTGGCGAATACATCTACTGTACTTCCCAGTGGCATCGCTGTTGGTATAGACATGACAGAATGAGAGCAACAGCTGACTAAAGCTGAAAACTGAAGAGCGTAGATCTCAAACTGTGGTCCATGAGACATTCCAAGTGGTGTACAGGTTACAATAAATGTAATACAATGTAATGTAAAGTGTGTAGAGAGAGAAATATAATGTAAATGAAAATCAAATATTTTACTGTCTATAAATGTGTATATACAATATTTTACATAATACATTGCTCTCATTAGACGCACGTATACAGTATATGTAATGAAATGTTATTTTACATAATTTTTTTAATATTCTCTCTATACACATACACATGTAAAAAAAAAATATATATATTTTACATTATATTTTCTTTCTCTCTCTCATATATTTGCAAACTCACGTGTGCAAATAGCATTTAAAATATCCATTTAAAAATATTAATTAGGTTCATATAAATATATAGCCAAGCCTATCGTTATCTATATCGTTATCTATGTGTGTACGTTCTGACGCCAGATAACATTGGTGGTAGAAGTGTAAACATGCTCATAGGTGCATTTTTATTTCAGTTAGTTTTAAAGGCAAGAATTCTAGTTGTTTTTTAATCTAACATTCATATGTTATGTTATTCTATTTTAGCATATTTGACATGCTTTAATTAGTTTCAGTTTTTGTTAACCATAACATTGAAATAACGACACATACATATTCAATCGTGCCTATTGCTGTTTATTTGTGACATTTGGAGAAACATTTATGCATTACCAAATGTTTACTTTATATTTCTTTAGAAAGAATGGTAATTTCTATTAATTTCCCTCAGGCGAGTCTACCATGAGTCTCACCTGTTCCCTCCGGCTCCCCCGGCGTTCTGTACCGATGCATCCGCAGCACATGCTCCGAGATCTCCCGATCGCTATCTGGATCCATCTGATCCAGAACAATGAAGAGCAGATCGAATCGGGAAAGCAAGGAATCCTGGAGCCCGATGTTCTCCATTGGGGTTTTATACTGGTCATACTGGGTGAAGAATACAGTAGGATTATTAGAAACTATAGCAAACCAACTACCCCTATTTTAACCAATCAAGCCAATAGTCAGTATTTACCCTTCCATACACGGGGTTAGCAGCAGCTAACACACTGCAGCGAGCATTCAGCCTGGCCTGAATCCCAGCTTTGGAAATGGTGACCCTTCCCTGCTCCATCACCTCATGGATGGCTGTTCGGTCCATGTCAGACATCTTATCAAATTCATCAATGCACACCACACCTCTGTCAGCAAGAACCATGGCTCCGGCCTCCAAACGACGCTCACCTGGATTAGCCAGATAAAACACGCTTTAAAGTTTTTAGCTTCATCATGCCAATTTTAAGATGCCATTGTTGTCAGATTTGAATGAATGATTTTGACAATTAAATTTTGAAAAAGTTGAATACTTACAGGAATAGAAACATTTCCACTATACACAATGAGTGAAATGATTTGTCTTAGACTTTTGCCTAGAAATTTCTGCTTTTTTGGGTGAACATATGCATGTGTACTGGTCAACAAATGTTAAACGCTTTACCTGTCTCTTGATCAGTTGTGACCGCTGCTGTCAGACCCACCCCAGATGAGCCTCGTCCAGTGGTGGGAATCGCCCTTGGTGCCGTGAACAAAACATAACGCAGCAACTGAGACTTCGCTACTGAAGGATCACCTGAAAACAGTCAAATGAAAAACACTGCACTATGGAGCCAGAAATTACTCCTGTAAATAAATGTGTTTATACAAGCAAATAAAATTCATTAAAAAAAAATTAAAAAAAAGTTTAATCTATTTACATAAAGGTTTAATTTGACTCCAGTGTTTCTTCACATGTTAACATGTTTAAGAGATACTTGACTCTGGCATGAGGAGCTTAGCGGTGGTTATTTAAATTAAATGAATTTATTTAATCTATATATTCATATAAATTTAATATTTATTATAAATTTTATCTAGGTTTAATTCATTTATACAAATGTCATATTTATATAAATGTATTTCTTATTTATGAATAATTTATTCCATAAATTAATCAGAAAATTAAATACAAATAAATTGTATATAATAAAAAAAACGTATTGGTTAAATGTATAAGAGATTTAAATGTAAAAAAAATCATAAGTAATTCTTTAATAATAAAATGTATATAAATGGATTAAATTTGTAGATTAAACAAAAATTAATTGATTAAATAACTATAAATAGATTAAATACATAAATGTATACAAATAAATTCACATAAGAAATACATTTATATAAATAGAATACATTTGTATAAATAGATTAAACTTAAAGATTACATTTATAATAAATATTATATCTAAAAAAAATTTTTTTACTTTTTTTTTTTTTTAACCAGAAACTAATTTAAATTTAAATTAACACTGCACAAGTCCAGACTTAGATAAATGTCATTTTATACATTTTCACAAAACACACAAAAAAGCACATCACTTGCAGATTGCTCAAAGTGTGTGCTTGGCCAAAAATAAAACAGAAAAAAATTATAATAAAGTCGGCACACCTCAGCTCCAAAACATATTGACGTTTATTAACGGACTGACAAAGGTGCCGTTTCGAGCACACAGGCTCTTCATCAGATAACGTCACATCTGTGAGAATCTGGTAATAAACTTCAATATTCTTGGAGCTGAGGTATGCCGAGTCGATTTTTTTTCTGTAATACATTTTCACAAAACCATGATCATAAACATCACAAACCTATGAGCAGAATATTGATGTCTCCTCTGATGCGTGTCCCATTCTCCAGGTTGGTCTCATTGCCTCCCAACAGCAGACACAGAATAGCTTTCTTTATGTACTCATGGCCATGGATACTGGGAGCCAAAGAATGACTCAGTTGCTCAAAGACATCCTGAAACATAACAATAATCTTACCTCGCATAGCAAAGATGAAACTGATCAGGGCTGCCTTTCACAAAAACATGGCAAGCCTAAACATTGTAGAAACCATTAGTACTCCATGGTCTAATTTGAGAATTTAGAATAAATTTATTCTAAAGTCTAGAATAAATCACATATGTGTCTCTCTTACTTTAGAATGAGCTTTGCAAAACTTCTTGATCTTGGCAACATCATCTGCAGAGAACGTCGGCACGATCTCTTTACTCATAAGCTTCACATTGTTAGCCAACATGATTGTTCTGCAAAGAATCAAAAGGTTGATCTGAGGACATGACCTTCCAACCCGATCATAAGTTCAAATATACACACACCTGAAGGTCCCAGAGGTGAAGCCACCCTGTTTCGCAGGCAAGCAACGGTAGACCCCTACAATCTGCACACGGTCACCTGGTTTCACCCGGTCAACGAGGTCATCATTGGCGATGATGTCGACAGATCGTGGCAGCTGTCCTGCAGGGGCTTTCTCAGGCATCTCCTGAATGGTCAGCGTCTGGTGGTCCTTATAGCAGCACAGCCCGAACTCCGTCTCCAGAGGATTGTTTTCTTCATCCTACAAATGCAAGATTTATTTGGATTCTTGCGTCATCATAATACTAAATCAGTGGTTATCATGGCATGATCATTTACTGTGATTTGGTCAACTAGCTCCTGGATAAACATCCATGTTTCAATGATAAGAATGGGTTACAGGAGCAACTAAAGAAGAACACAACTTTCTACATTTATTAAAATGTTTATTAATTATATAATTTAATATATAAATATCCATTAGATATATAATCTATATCTAATGGATATCTACCGGTCGTGATGATAAAAAAAAAAGCTTATATTTCAAAAAAAGTTTTATATCATCATCACTGTCTGCATCAGAGCTCATTTCCCAGTACATTCAGCATCTGGCTCATATTCGCAATCTCAAAACAATCATTTTCAACATCTTCAAAAATCAACATTTTGATCGCTGACAGCTTCTTCACCAGATCCACCATCAAGTGACAGTATATGATTGCGTTTAGTACTTGCTCTGCACTAAATCACTGAGCTATTTCAAGTTTTGCTGATGATTCTTCCTATTCTTTTGTTTTCTGCCTGCGGTGACTATGAGTGAAACATCACTTCATCATTGTGTATCAGACATTACCACCTTGTGCAGAAAAAATATTTTTACACTGTTACACACCTCAGGTCGTTAGCAACCTTATACAATTTTTACACACAAAAAAAAAAAATCTATGGGAAACCAGGCATTTAAAAAAAAAAAATTGTTATAATGAATTGATTGAGGAATACTAAGAAGGTTGATATCTAACTTAAATACATTTTGAATAAATAAATATAATTATAAATAAATATTTAACTTTTTTATTTGGTTAAATAGTTAAATTTAATGGTTAAATAGTTTATAAATAAATACACAAATAAAGTTTCATAAATGGTTTAATAGATTATATTAATACATAGTTTCTGTAAAACTTTCTGTAAAGCTGCTTTGAAACAATGTGTATTGTGAAAAGCGCTATACAAATAAATTTGAATTGAATTGAATTGTAATTTTGTAAAAAAAGAAGAAAAAAAAGAATGGTTAAATAGTTTATAAGTAATAAATAAATAAACCATACAAATATAACTTACTTTGGTTGGATAGATGGCACTGGAAGGAAAAGCATCCAATGAGGTAAGATCAGTGTATTTTCGTTCCAGGGTTTTCTTGGTGGCTGGACAATAGTGGACACTACGCATAATCTTGGGCCTGACCAAGGAACCTACAGATCACATGAAAATACAAATTACAAAAGACAACTTCACCCGGTTTCACAGGCAATACACTCTAAAAAAATATGGTTCTTTAAAGGTTCTTTACACGTAGTAACAGTTCTATTTAGTACCGTATCGTCCTGAGGAAACCTTTATATGCTGAAATGGTTCTTTGTGTTAGAGTTTAGGGTTCTTTATTCCCGCCTTTTTGTTTTTCAAATCTGTAACTGTCAAAGCCTCCTCATTACTGATTTTCTGGAGCTCATATATACACAACTACAGTTACTACACAGACTGTCAACATACTCTCAACAGGTAAATGATTTGAATGATTTCTTAAAATGTCTATATAAATTATAACTTTGAAAATTGTAACAATCATTTCCTAACAATCATGTATTTTTTCTTTTTAGTTTAACATAGCATGTAAGTGTGAGCAGCTCTGTTTAGTTAAGGATACTCATCTTCTCTTCTCCACAAATTAAGTAACAGAGATATGGAATTTATGATCCATATTGTTTATTTTTATTTTTTATTATTATGACTTTATGCCTAAAAATACCCAGTCACAAAAATATTAAAGCTATTCCATGACTTTACATCACTTTTTCCTTTTAAGGGCTCACACTGTCCATTTTTGCTAATTTTGGCCTTCATGAACATACTGTAATTGTTTTTACATAATCAAATGGAAGAGACACAAAGTGACTCTAAACTCAATTGTGCATTTCAGATGCCGTCGAGTACCATAACCTCATCTGCAGAGAGAAACTGCTCAGAATACACATATAATGAAGGACATTAGGACATCATAGGGTATTGTGAAGATATTTCACTGGAACTTGGTCTTCATTACATCTATATCGTGTTCAATGTCTATTGTTATTTATTAATGTATTCAACTAACCTCTGTTTTTAGAGGTTACATTTTTGCTACAATCTGCCATGTCAATAAAAAATAAAAGTACCTAATTGACACAACAAGCTGTTTTTTTCTTTTAAATGTAAAACACAATTAGAGGCAACAAGATAGAAGACCCGGCAGATAGAGGGCTAAAAATAATAATATTAATAAATAATTTATAAAAAATAAAATAGTAATATTAATAATATGAAGATACTAATATTAATGAAAATAAATATCATTGAAAAGGTTATTTATAACACCATTAAGGTCCTATATAGCACTTTCAAAGCATGGTTCTTTATGGAACCTTACAAAAAGGGTTCCGTTTAGCACCGAAAAGGATTCTGCTATTGTTACATGCCGAAGAACCCTAATTTGGTACTGTTTAGAACCATTTTTCTTAAGAGTGTAGTCCCAGACTGAAATGCATGTTTGAGCGGTTTTAACTGAAAGCAACTTGCATTAATATATCTCAATGCCATTGTTTTGTCTCAAGATGCACACCACACCAGTACTGTTTTTTTCTAAGGCACGTTTATAAAAGCCACTTAAATGACCATGAGGTGAAATGAACATCCACATCACGTAGATCTACACTAAGTGCGAATCCATTGCTCTGACCTAAACACGATCTAAAAATCACAGTCTGAAATGTTTAACTATTGAAAAGAATAGTTAAACCTAACAATCATAATTTGTAAAATGAAGTAAATCCTACTCACACTTGGTCACAATTCCTTCCACACACACAAGATTTCCCAGAAAGCGTGCACTTAGAGTACGTGGAGACACATGTTTGTTCCCAAAGCTGCCCTCAAAACCAACGTGGAACTCTTCAAACTGCTTCGCGTAAGTGGCGTCTATTGAAGCCACAAGGTCCTTTAGGGCTTTCTGGAACGCCACCAGCTCAGCAAAAGCATTCTTCAATAATCTATTGAGAAGAGACCATTAATCAGATCACTGTCAGAAGATTCAGGGATCAATTCATCATGGTCAAAGCACTTCATGAAATGAGAAAATTGTGTTAAAATAAAACGTATTAAATAAAAAAAAATTAAATAATGCTCACTCTTTAGCTCTTTTTTCACTTTTTCGTCGCAGGTCATTAATGTTAACAATGAGGCGACACTGGCCCTCAGACACCATACTCCTGACCTTCTCATGATAAATACCCTGGTCTTGCTGTAAATGAAAAAAATAATAATAATAATTTAGCATTTGCACAAATCAAAAGACTCACAACAGGTCAAAAATAGAAACACAAAGAATAAAATAATTCACATCATCATCCAAAAAGTCCAGGTACTCCCTCTGTGACTCTCTCAGCTCAAGGTCCTCAAGCCCAGAATCCATTTCTACTGTGTCAGCTTGTACATTACAAAAAAACTACAATATCTAATAATTTGCAATTCAACATGGAAAATCAAACACACACACATTCAACAGAATCAAACGTCTGTCTTGGAAACAGGTGGGGCCACATGCCTGCAAATCAATTATGTTAATTAGGAGCATTAACCAATCCAGAGCCTCTGATTATCAATTATACAACTACAGAGACCTAGCTGCTTCCAACTATCTGTTGAACATAAAGATTAATTTGATAAAAGTCACTGGACACTGAGCACAATACATGTAAGCCATTTATCTATTTAAAGTGCACTGCTTGCTTGAACCAAAACAATGGCAGAGCAGATGAATGTGGTCCTTGTGAAATACCAAGTCACACGCAGTCTTTTTGCAACAACCCGTACAGAATTAATTGATTCTATTACACTGTATTCGACAAAGCCAGTGAACACACATCTGAGACATTTACATGCATTCTTAATAGGAACCCATAAAGACGTTACAGTGTATTAATCTGACAATTATTCATTAAGTTTATTTCGTATTGCTGGACATTTACAGTTGACACTGACACAGTTGCATAATGCACATATAAATTGCATAATGTTATTTTATTACGACATTCCAGAAGGAAGGTGCCTTATAGGCAACAACCCATTTCAAGTGGTGTTTATGGCTGCATCCGAAATCACATTCCCTAGGTGAAAAACAGTATGTGACAAAAGAAGTATGTCTGAATTCAGTACTCATAAAAGAGTAGGCAAAAAGTAACCGGATGACCAATTTCCCGCGAGATTATGAAGTGTGCATACAATTGACACTTTACCATCTCATGAGGCCACGGGCGAGAATGAAGCGACACTGGGTGTTTCTCAAACGGAAGGCTGCATATCTCGGCTGCCATGTCATCAAACGTCGCTGAAGGCCGTCTCAATTTGAAGGATCCTTGGAAATCCTTCATTTCGCGTCCTTCTTTCGGCCTGTTTTGAAGGATGCATCGGATGTATCCTCTGTGGCCTTAAATCACCCACAATCCTTTGCACACATTTAAATTCACGAAAATAAACTGATGGAAAACGAGTCGGTACTGAGCTCGTCTGAGTTTATTATGAAATGTACATGAAAGTATAAATGTTATCTTTTGTTTTGCTGTGAGTTAATCACTTAACACTAAATTGTCAATAACGTAAGCCACTGGGAGACGCTTGTCATTCACTGCATTGCATTAATAGAAAGCCAGTTAATGTAAAGATTTGTAATACAAAGTATTTTTCCAAAATTAAGTTTAAATAGTATTTTTCGCGACGTGACTGCGGGGGTGGAAACATTTATGACGTCGCCACACGCACTTACTAGACTGTGTCATTTTAGCATTTAATGCTGAGGATACTAGCCTACAAGTCTTACTAGGACTGAAGGACTGAACTAGGAAGGACGCAGTCTCGGTAGGATGCAGCCTTCCGTTTGAGAATCACCAGACACTGGGTCACATATGACAACATGGCAGATGTAGTCCGTCCAGTGCTGCGTTCTAGTCCACTTTTAGACACGCACTTGCAAACTTCCCTAAGCACTTCCCCTCGGGGGAATCCCCGCCGCCATTTTGAAGTGCGTTCCACTTCGTGAAGTGGACGAGGGAAGTTTAGATGGACAGACCCTCGTTCCCTCGATTTTGACCAAGGGAGCGAGTCTACTTCATATGTACACTTCAGGCACCTATATGTCCCACAATGCAGTACAATTGTGATGTCACCACATATCTCGTCTAATCACCACCACAACAAACAACTCTATGATATATTCCAATTTTTTTAATTGAAAACAACCCAAACACCATAATACATTTGGATGCTGCATTAAACAAATTCTTAAAGGGAAAACAAATGTAAATGATAAATCAACTACATAGCTGATTCCAAGTGATCAAGGGCTTAGGACGTTCCAATTCAGCCCATTGCCGTTTCCACCAGTAGTGGGCACTCGCAATGACGTACATCCGAGTGAACGAGACGGAGGGAAGTTAGCAAGTGAAGGGCATGACAATTTTGGACTGGAACGCAGCACAGATTACATTCATACACACACTCATTCATTCATACCCTGATAGCACAAGTAGCCTACATCTCAGAGAGGTCTATTTGGTGTCTGCGAGATGTATTTTTTTAGAGTGTTTGCTCATCTGCAATAGCCTACATCTCTAGGACGTTTCAGTTAGATGTCATATAAACAATTTAGAAGAAGTCTTTAAGATTATAATGTAGCCTATGTAAAACTGCTTTTTCTAAGATGTTTATCAGGTGTTTTTACACAGCAGATGATTTCCAGATTAACAGATCTTTAGCAGACATCTTGTGCTATCTGGGTATAGAACATGCTTTTTTTAGCGGTCGTGAAGTAGGCTATACTTATTCAAAAATAAGTAGGCCTACTTATTCAAGAGAGCATGCTATTTCGGACGCAGCCTATGATTCGTTCTTGCGATGCAGATGCAGCGTTTTGAACGAATCTTTTAAGTGATCAAGTCTCTTCGCATTGCAGACTCTTTTGAAGCGTATGACTGCGTTCGTTCCTGTTTGTCTTCAGAATTCTAATGCTTGGACCTGTTGAACTAACACGCCCTCTTTCCAGTTCCAGTTCCTGAAGCAGCTGGATGAACGAACGTCTCCTCAGTGTGTGTAGCTACGAGTTGGTATGTCGTTGCGATTGACATTCTAAAAATGTCTTTTCTTTTCTTTTTTTGAATCATTTGTGTCAATGATTATTGACTCATTCATAACAAAAAAAGACACTCAAATATCGCCACTCACTAGCGTAATGACGTAATCTTGAGATCGCGCCACAGTTCGAGTGCAACCGAACTCAGACCACCTCCTCCAGGTAGGCTATAGTCTACGGTTCGGTTCTCCGGTGCGCACTCGGGTTATCATGAGTCATGACAGGTTTCACATATTAGCAAATATAGCAATTCTTCATGGGAATCGTGCCCCGTTTCGAAACTTGTAAGTGTGCACTCTCACTGATCAACTCATTGAATTCATCTTTTTAGTGAACTGATTCAAAAGAATCGAGTCGCTGGGATGAATCAAACCCCGTGGATTCCTCTTCACTGGCGTAGGTTTAGACCATAGACTGTAAAAAATATGGACAAAGCGTCTGTGACGTCACCCATAGACTTTCTGAAGAACGGGTTTGAAGCCGTTTATGGGGGGTATGGGCGGCGCCATCTTGGAAAATCTTGGGAAATCCTAACCCCGCCCACCTTCTGACGCAGCGCGCGTCACTCAACTATTTTTTACAGTCTATCTATGCACTCAACTCGCTCTGCTTATCTCTGTGTATATTTTAGGCAACGAAATATGTTATAAAACACCAACACCATCTATGTAAAACACCAAACTAACTCTTTTCGTTTTCATTTAAAGAAATCTTAAACATTATAGCCACACAAATGTTATTCACTGCACATAACGTTTGCCTTTTTATAACAAAACGAAATATAAAACACAAACCTGCCTCTTTTCGTTTTAAATATAATATAAAAATATTAAACATTTTAATATGGTCCAGGCAATATGTGCATTTGTACTAAACAACAGATGTTGCAGTAAACAACATTAGATCATATTCGTTGTATTAAAATGACAAAACTCAACCCAGTCTCTTTTTGACATATTTCAGTTTTATCAATATAAAAGTAAAAGGTAAAGTTACAAGAAGCTATACAAACAAAGCAAACAATTCAGTCAAACATAAAAAGTCAGCGCCCGATCTAGTCTAACCATACAACGGTACAGTTAAATAGCTTATAAACAATATAAAGTTATGAAACTTACTCAGCCAAAACGATTGCCCAGGGAACAAATTATAGATTTACGTTACGAGACCAAAGATCGCCCGTTAGATATACACAAGACTAATCATGTTTAACCACTACAGAGACGCCAGAGACCGCGGCACCTCAGAACGTCTAGCCGAGCAAAGGCTGTTCCAGGCGGGGTACATCGCGCCGAGCGCCCGGTCATCGCTGGATCTCACAACTGGATACAATTTTCATAAATCTTTATAAATAAACCACAGATTTGAGCTTTAAACAACTACATTCTCGCCTGAAAAACTCTTAAAACTACATTTCATGATACAGAAACAGTAGTATTATATGTCAACTGTATTAAAAAATGGCGCTTCTTATGTTGTCATTCTCCGTGGCGCTGCCTTGTCAGCTGTCAATCAAGCTGTCAATCAAAGTTAACCACGCCCTTATTGTCCTACATTTTATATCTAAATACGATCTAAACTAACGAGTTAGAAAAAAATTCACTGCCCTCATGGTTGTCAGGCACTCGGAACCTATCGAAAAATACAATAAAAGTCCATGGGACCAACCTGTAAAAACATGAATTTATGCTGTGAAAACGGACATTTTAACATGGGGGCTATGGACATTTGCTCCCTTTTGGGACCTTCCCCTAGCGGATTTTCGATGTATTGCAGTTTTTCGCACTTCCGGGTAGGCTTCATTTTTCAGATGAGAATGTTGCCCCTTGGGTTTAGACCCAAACAGAGCCGCTTCTGTTACGGACACAACAGCCTATGATCTCAGACGGCAGTCTGCCGTGACCCTTGCTCCCGTTATCACGGATTGGATCTTTTAGGACAGATCGAATAAGCGACCACACAGATAATGAGCTTTGACAGTACGTTTCAGAGTAGCCGCGTCTATCACCTGCTCAGCCTCACCCATTTACAGGTAGCCTAATCATCGCGAGATTTCACTGACGGGTTTCGGTCTTGTGTCTGTGGGAAGTGGAGTTTTGATTTGGAAAACCAAAACAAATGTGATCTGCGCCTTTTAAGCAAGTAAGTTATCTTTGTGCGGTGTTTACAAACATTGTTTGGTATATTTGTTAAGAAAAAACGAAAGTGTATGTTGTTCTTGCTGATGTCAACCGAAACAAAAGACAGGTGGAACTTACCGATACTGACGCTGACAGGTTGCTTTGCGTTAAATTGAGGCAGAAAGCTGAAACGTGTGTTAAAAGAACCCCTTACGAAAATTAACCATGTTTTTACTGAAGTAAAAGTGTAAACGTGTTTTTTTGGCGGCTTGATTAGGCTACAATTTGCATAACCACAGTTTTACTACAAATGCCATGGTTAAACAATGGTTAGTGTAGTTATGTTAACCATGTTTTTTTTTTTTTTGTCGTAAAAGCATGTTTAACATTTCAGAAGGGACTGTTGTGATTATGATATGTTTGTCAGGCTTGAATTTTTAAAATACAGTCTACTGAAAAAATGTTTGCTGTATTGTTAATGATATTATATATAATATAGAAATTGTACTCTATAAATCCAAAGTCCACGAACCCCTGGATGTTGCGGTGAGTCTGTGGCAGATAAATCATCCACTTATAGGCCATAAAATCGTATAAATATACGATCGTTAATAAATAAATAAATACAGAAATAATATGCATGTGTATGTCATTAATGAAAAGTATTATATTCCTTTTTATATTGGGATATCTCGATGCCCTCAAAGTTTGGCCGGGGTCCCCTGGTTCTGTAAAATTTGAAAACCTCTGCTATAAACACATAATACACCAAAGCATCTTTTCCCTCATGAAGCAATGAGCCAGCCGTCCAGAAACCACCGTCCACAGAGAGAGAGAAATGGTGATAATAGAGACAGCAGCCGACGGGACAGTCCTAGTGACCGACGATCAGGCAGTGAGAGGTGAGACGACATACTAACTGTTTAAACAAACAACAACACATATTCACCAGGAAAAAAGAAAGAAAAGGAAGTCATTTTTTGCTTTGTATATTGTACGTCATTACAAGCCATTGTTTTATATCATGTATGCTATATCTGACCCAGGTCTTCCAGCCAGCCACCGTTCTACCCCAGAAATGCTCAGAGATCTGTGAGGAGCGCTCCTCGAGAGCAACGCCGGGAGTCAAAGTGCTCTCACGTCTGTTCCAGGAGAGGTAGGCATTCACAGATGGCCACTATCAATGGATGGGAGACAAATGTTGCAGTGCAACCAATGCATCTAAACAACTGCGTCACAGAGTCTAAACCTGTTTCAAGTAATTCTCCGAATTTGGGTGTCAAGTTTAGGATCATGATTTTTTTTAAACATGATCTCACACAGGTCTGGAGCCGTACCCTCTGAAATGACACTATGCATTTACTCCTTTTCTCGTCTCAGCTGGTCTAACCGGTTTAGCTTTTTTTTAAAGCTTGTTGATACTAATCTTTCATTTACAAACCTTTACTGGTTTCCATCGAGCAGAATATGTGACATTTTTTTCCTCACTCTTGTGTAAACAAACGCATAGCCTACACCAGGTATAGCATAGCATATATGCATATCACTGTTTAAATGAACTCTAACATTGTCTCAGATTGTTATAAAATTATATTGTTAATATTATAAATATCAAATTGTATTAAGTTATATTCTTTTGTTATATTATTTATTGTTTTTCAAAAAATAAATTATAATATATTTTAAATATAAAATTTTTTTTTTGTTGTTCACTTGATATTATGTTAGCTGGTGACCTTTATAGAGTGCAAGAACGTCTGGCCCTCTTTTTCAGCAGCGCTTGTTCGGGAAGTATATTTTCCATAATTTTTTTCCATAAGGATTTTAAAAAAATCTTCATTAAAGAGTTATAAGTCACGAACCAAGCCAATCAGCGACAAGGTGAATCACAACACTTACAAACTTTGGTTTGAAGAAGAAAAGTTTTTGAAAATCAGACAAAAAGAAAAAGGTACAAGACTGTGTACTTAACAGCTTTAGTGAGGGAAAGAACTACAATCCCATCAAGCATTGCGAACAGCATCATACATTTAAAAACTATGGAGAAATTGAAAACTACTCATTTACTAATTATGGGTAATGTAGTTTTTCACTGTTAAACAATTATTTTAAATATAATAAGCTGAAGTAATGTGGGCTGACGGCTTCAGCAGAAGCAGATGCCATGGATTAACATTCTCGTAGCTCACAGCAGGGCTGTCTTTAAAGGTTTATAAGTTAACATTCAAAATTCAATCAATATTCATTTAATTTCGCTATGGAGTTTTTAATTCCAGAACCTGTCCGTTGCTTGTATACTTGTAAAAACACACATGCACAATAAGATGACACACATGCACAATTTGTCATTCTTCCACGCTCATATGATACAAACATGGCCAGTTGTACACAATAACAGTACATTGTGTAATTGAAGGCAGATATATTGATTGTCTTTTAAACAGGAATATTAACATTTTTGACTCAAAAGGCCCCTTATTGTCCAACTCAATATTCTAGGGCCCCCATATTGCCCCCATAATTCATCTCTTATGTTTGATGCTTTTTAAACTTTTAATATGTTAAACATGTTTCATTTAGGGATTCTATGTATGTTCTCTAAAAAAAGCTATAGTTATTGAGGGATACAAATACAAATTTAGCATATTTTTTCATCATTAAATAAAAATTTACCTTGCTTAATAATTGTATGGAATGATTTTCTGTTTTTGAATAATATATATATATTTTTTAAAATGTTTATTTTATATTCTAATATTGGATAAAAACTAGATACCCTGACAACTTAATATGACATAAATGTTATATATATATATATATATATATATATATATATTATATTTAGTGCTGTATATAATATTTGTTTGTTTGTAAGTTCATGCATTTGCATTGATCACATGACCTTGGTGTTGCTAGCACCATGCTCTGCTGTTTGACCTACAGGAGAGCGAAAATTAATATAATTTAAATTTGCAAACATGTTTATGATACTGCTTTTACTATTTTTGTAAATGTCTGTGTACTTGAAAACATCTAGCTGCAATTCATTTTGGGAAGAGGGTCCCTCACCAGATGATCATCATATTTGGGGGTTTTAGGCATTAAAAACTTAGAAAACCCCTGTTTTAAACAAGATTGCAGTTTCTTATGTAGTTGCATGTGTTTCTGTGTGTGTTTCAGGTATCGTGTTGTTATGTTCCATCCTGACCAATGTGTTGGTCCTCATCTGCATTGTGGCTGCTCACATGTCACAGATGGGAATGTCTGCGATGGGTATGGGCGGCGGAAGCTTTATCGATGCCATTATTCCTTTTGAGGGGACGGAGCTGCAGAAGGTGCGTGAACTTGACATGCAGTTCGGACAAATGAGAGCACCTCTAGTCTATGGAGGCGTCGCCTTCAGCCTCACATTTGGTGTTCTTTCACTCATGTTTGTTGTGTCCGGCAACAAACCCGCCCACAGGCTTCCACGGAAGATCCTGATTGGACAGTTTGCATTCCAGATCATTGGTGCAGTGGGTTACGTGGTTGCTGTAGGTTTGTACCTGCATTTCGTGATCTATGTGAACTCAACCGACATGTGCCGTCAACGTGAACGACTGTATGCTCGTAACGGATATACCTGGATGAACTGTAGCGTAAATGGGGGGGATGCATCCGTCGCACTATTTGGAATCATAACCGCAATTCTGTATGCTGTTGGCACCTTTTTAACGGGAAAAACAATCCAGGAAGTCAGAAATTACTTTAAGGAGCGTGACCGTTACAAAGCCGAACGAAGAGAAGAAACCAGAGGTGTCCAAGAAAGAACTGTGAATTCTGACCTCTATGTCTGAGTTGTGCTGCAGAAATGTGGACTGGAACCTTCTGGACTGGATGTACATAAACTGGTTTTAATATCTTTTACTTTTTTTTTTTTACATTTCTAAAATTTTTGACTTTTTTTTTTTTTTTTTTGAGTTTTATTTTAGTAAATATTTCAGTTAATATTGTATAAATCCTGCGTAAAATAAAAATTAAGCTGTGGCATTTAGCCTCATGAATAAAATAAAAAATTCTGTTAACTGTTTTAATGAAAAAGTTCAATCAATAGATATTAGTAGAATTATGTCATTTTTGGAAATGAAATTTCAAATTTGGCATTGAATATTGTGATATGTGATGAACATTTTAAAGGGATAGTTCACGCAAAAAAAACGAAAATTCTGTCATAATTTACTCACACTTACTCACAAACCTGTATGACTTTCACAAAAGAAGATATTTTGAAGAATCTGCAATGGTTTGTTTTGGTTACCATTGACTTCCATTGTAGAGTAAAAAACGCTGAGACATTTCTCAAAATATCTTCTTTTAGGTTCCCCAGAAGAAAGAAATTCAGGTTTGGAATGACATGTCGAAATAAATGGTTTTGGGTTAACTATATGAATTCTCTATGGCTGATCTTCCAATAGGGGGCAGCAGATACACGTGCAATTCTGGCCCCTAAGTCTGACCTTACATTTACTATGATATATGTCCTTAAATAGCATTACAGCTGAATATGACTTTAGCATTCATGATGCAATCTTTTTTTTCTTCCCACTGCGACAAATGTAATCTTTTTCTTGATGTTATTAAAAAAATATTTTGAAGATTCCTTATGGATATAAAGTTGTTTGGAATTAAATAGTAGATATATTTATAAGCAATAACTGGAAGAACCTCAAAACAAATGTGTGTTTCCACTGCTTAGCTGTCACACTCTTAGAGCTGTTTTCAGTTTGTGATTGAAGGAATACAGCAGGAATATAGAATGCACATGCTGCTAATATTTAACCATTATGACCCAGTTACAATCAAAGCATGGAAAAAAACAAACATGCGGGCTCACGTAATTTCAATTATTTAGATATCAATGGATCACTATGATCAATATTTGTATTTTAACTGTTTTATATCAGGTCTGGGGTTTCCAACATGCAAAGAAAAAAAGAAGTGTCCAGTATTGCTACATCATATGTCCATTGTTTGACTCAGGGCTTTTTCTTTGTAATAGGGAGGTGTGTTCCCTTGGTAGTGTTTCTTTACTCATGCTTGCCACACAACAAGTGCTGACAACGGGTGAACACACACACACACACACATACATAACAACGGCCAAAGTACATGTGAGCTCAGTCACGGACCAGACAAAGCCTTTTGCTACCTTTCTTTTCTCTTTCCGTATTCACAGACGTTCAGAAGATTACTGAGAGGATATTTCAGCCAGACAGAAGGGTGAGTTCTTTCAGCTGGTTTCTATATATAGCATTTCAATGAAGACAGCACTCAGGTGTGCGATTAATTTGTGTTTTGTTTCTTTTTATTAACGGATCTAGTTTGAGGTTGAAGGTTAAACAGGTTGCGGATTAAACATACTGTAGATAAGTGACCAGACGCACATCCGCATGGAGCGTATGGTGTAGGTGTGCAGTGCTGAAAGTGAAGGTGGATGAACTTTAAGAAAATGAATCTGGTGTGAACAGGGAACAAGGTGAGCAGATCAGTCGTGTAAGCCTTTATACACAATATAAAGTTATATTATTCTCCATTTTGCAGTAAATGGACAAAGAAAACAACCTTTGCTAGAAGTGGAGAATGGGTATGTTCGGAAGCAGGTATTTATACTGAGACGTAAATGGAAGCAAGAAGTGAAATCATTGTGAAGTCCTCTTTGTCTCTGTGTTGTCAATAGGTGTGTCCACGTTGTGTCAGGTCAGCTCAAAAGAAGTGGTCTGATTGGCTAATTTTGAGTCTCACTTCAGTCCAGTGGATCTGTTTTGCCTCTCCACCATCACATGACAGGGGTCAGACAAATGTCATTTAAGAGACTTACTGGCTGTCATGTGTTTATGTATTGGAAGCTGTTTAGTCTCGTGTGCTACATGTGTTAGAGGTCTTTTTTTATTCATTTGAACTTTATAAAAGCATTATTTCTGACACTGATCCCATATATTGTAGCCTGAAGTGCAGTAGTAATATGAGCCAAGCTGGTCTTTTCTTTTTCTAGATAAAAAGAGAGATACTGAATGAAAAGAATAGAGGAAGCATCCTTGGTGAGAGAATGTGTCCAAGCAAAATATAGATTTTAATCTTGTGACTCTAAGTCCTTGATGAGGGAACTGCGGTTGCTTATTCAGACTGGTTTCAGTTTCATTTATGCATGTATTTTTAAATGCTGCTTTTCAAATATCCTTTCTGTACTCTACCGTTCAAAAGTTTGGGGCCCGTAAGATTTTCTTTTCTTTTTCTTATTTTCTTATTTTTACTTTTATTCAGCAAGGATGGGTTAAATTAAAGTGTCATTAAAAGTGAAAGCCATTTAAATTGTTACAAAAATATATGTATCCTATATATTCTGTTCTTTTCAACTTTTTAATAAGAACATTGAGAAAACATATATCAGTTTCCAAAAAACCAAGACGAATTTATGCTGTATTGGCTGAAAAAGGAGGCTCTACACCATACTAATAAATTATTGTGGTCTAAAACCAGGTGTTTCAGCTTCATTGTCCAACCCTCAGAACCTACAGATTTTCATATTAGTTACATTTTAACATGAAGATTTTAATGGAAATTAAATGATGCAAAAAGCTCTGCATGTCTAAGTGTGCGTGGGCTCGACAAAGCTCTACCGATTCAGCCTGTCTTTCCAACCAGTGCCGTTCCTCCATGGATCCTTGCAGATTTGCTCATCCCTACATGCCAAAACAAATGCTTGTAAAGAGTCCTGCACATTAATGAACTGAATCCAGTCTCATCCTCTCTGCAGATCTCCTCGTGTGAGGGAACACCACTGTGATGGCGGAGGGATATGAATTTGACCTGAACTACGTTACAGAGCGCATCATTGGCGTCACATTCCACCAATCCTGCGCAGAGCACACGTACCAGCACAGCCTGCGCAGCATCACGCAGATGCTGCAGTCCAAACATGCTGATCAATACATGGTGAGAAAAACAAACATATCACATGTCTCTGTGTGTCTGTTGACTGACTTTGTCAGAGTGTTACTCTTGGGGGACACGTGGAACAAAATCTTTATTTTCCTGCATGCAGGTCATCAACTTATCCGAACACAGTGATGATCTCAGCAGGATGAATCGCAGGGTAAAGTTAAAATGTGTCATGTGACTGATGTTACAGATGTGTGATGGAATGTGCATTGCCATTCAAAACTTTGGGGTCATTTTTAATGTTTTATGCTCACCAAGGCTGAAACTTATTTTAAAATGTTAAACTTACAATTCAAAATAAGTTTTCTATTTGAATATATTTTAAAATGTAATTTATTTCTGTGATCAAAGCTGGGTTTTCAGAATCATTACTCCAGTCTTCAGTGTCACATGATCCTTCAGAAATCACTCTAATATGCTGATAAGAAATTTCTTCTTATCAGTGTTGAAAACTCAAACTGACCCCAAACATTTGAACGGTAGTATAATGTATAACTGTTGGCTCACATCTCTGACTGTTAGGTGGTGGATTTGGGCTGGCCGGAGTGTCACGCTCCATCACTCCATCTGCTGTGTTCTCTGTGTAAAAACATGAACAACTGGCTCAGCGCACATCCGGAAAATGTGCTGCTGCTGCACTGCAAAGTGAGATTTGAAGTTATTTGCACTTTATTCTCAGGTTAAAAGTCCATTATTTGTCACTGCGTCCTATAGGAATATCACAGTTGGTTAACTTTTTCCTATCTCTTTCATATAGGGCAGCAAAGACAGGGTGGGTGTGGTAATATCCTCTTACATCCAACTATCTAATGTTTCAACCAGGTACAACTTAATTCATATCCTTTGTTAACAAGTCAAAATATCTTCTTTATAAGACAATTGCCTTTTCAGACAAGCTGCTTAAAGGGATAGTTCACCACAAAAATGACAATTGTTACTAAAAGGATTTACTCACCGTCATGTCGTTCCAAACCTGTATGATTTTCTGTGTGATTATAATAAATGGCTGCTGGAGCTTTCAAGCTTTGAAAAACACTCAAATGCACAATAAAAAGTAGTCTGTATGGATTGTAGCCTACACTATGGGCCAGATTTACTAATAGCTTGCGCCAGCGACTACTCTCAGGATTTACTAAAGACACGCAGTGAAAAATAAGCGCTGAAAAGGCTCGGACAGGGTTATTTTTGCGGCTGACCTTATTGCATTTGTAGGAGTTTCCCTTCAAGATGCAAAATTTATGGGAGGAGACTATTTAAATGGATCATGCAAGGTGATTTACTAAGGTTTGCGCTCGTCAATTTACTGGTGTTTGCGCCATTATTTACATCCCAAAAAGCATGTCTTAAACCAGACTCTTAATTTGCGCTGCTCTTGGTAGATTGTGTTGGTCATTGTGGAAATAAACTTTAATTTGTGTGTCGTCAGTAGATCACGCGCAGAACTTTCCTCTCCCATCTGCGTTTTATTTTTGGAATTGCGTTCTCGCACTAATTTACCATGTTTAGTAAACCTGGCCCTATATTTCAGGTCTTCTGAGTTCATATAATAACTTTGCGTGAGAAAGAGATTTAAATTTAAGTCATTATTCACTGAAAATACTGATTCTGAGAGTTCATGAGCAATGTCCAGTTTTTTTTACCAAATCATTGTTTTGATTTGGATCTTTTCAATGAATTGTCTGAATGATTTGTTCAGTTATCCAGTCGCAGAGATTCTCAAGTTAAAAACTCACTGGTGGGGAAGGATGATAAGAGACCAATCTTCGTAGTTTCTATTTCGTGTTCCAAGTTCTGAATCCGAAATGCCCCCTACACCCTCAAATAGGGCATTATTTAAGGGGACAGACATTTGTAGTGGTGTTCGAAACCATAGTGGATGTAATTAAGTGCACTCACTCATTCTATCCCACATTGCACCGCAATAACGAGTGAACAGCCGATGTATGCTCAACGGCTGTCCGAATTCTCTCGCTGGTTTTCATTCACTCTTTCAAGTGACTAACATAGGGAATAGTGATTAAGGGTTTAGGGGGGATTTCTGATTCAGCCAGTGTCTTCAGGATTAAAGGCTATAGGCAGGTGAGGGTTTTTTTCAGAGTTGGAGCCAAACTCTACAGGACAGCGGCTCTCTAGGAACGAACTTGCCTACTCCTGGTTTAGAACAACATGACATAACTTTCTTTTTTGGGAGAACTGTCACTCCCTTGAAGACCTTTAAATGTTATTATAAGATCCCTCCCTGTAGACGCAGCTCAATCAGAGGCTGATTGTTATACTTAGAATACTGTCATAAAGCAGAAGTGTATCATAATAGCTCCCTTTTGCATCAGTCTATATTTAAATATATTTTGTGGCATGTACTGTGTGTTAATGCACAAGTGGCTAAACAAATAGATTTTATAGGTTTGTATATTCATTTGTGAACTTTCTGTTTCATGTTCTGTTTCATGTTCTCTTGTACCTAGTGAGGAACATGCATTAGATCTCTACTCCATGAAGAAGTTCTGCAGTGATAAAATGGTTAACCTCATGACTCCATCTCAGAAAAGGCAAGGCTCAATTGTTTATGCATTAACTTTCTTTTTTCCCCTTTTTCCAGTACACAGAAGGGGAGAGTTGGGTATAAAAGGAAATTAACAAGAACCATCTGATACACTTGACCCTACTGCTACTATATTGGGAAAAAATATTAATTTAAAGGGATACTTCACCGATTAGCTTTGTATCAGTAGAAACCCGGTAGTATTTTCGAATGACCGTGCTTCCCTCCCTCATGTCCCCCTGAGATTTCTGTATTGTGTGTCTGAAAAAAAAACTCTGATGACGCAAAAATCGTCATTTTGCGTCATCGGAGGCTTTTTTGGCCAGAGGCTAGTTCCGCATGTTTTCAACCCGCCCATAGGGGGTGGGATCTCACGATAAAAAAGCGTCTTTTCAGTTTCGAGTCAACTAGTAGCCTAGTTGTATCATTTCTTCCAATACTGCTCTCTGTAACCGGTAGGCGTGGCTTGGGAGTGGCCTCTTAGGGCAGTGAAGCACGTGCATTCTGGGAATTGTTGTCTTTCATCCACATGAGCCAAAAATACATTTTCTGGCTTTTCTCATTCTCAAGGCACCAACTTCTAAAATAATTTCACATTTCTACTACATAAATGACCCAATTTAAATACACATTCATCTTTCCAGCGGTGAAATATCCCTTTAATAATTCACAATTTGACAAATTATTGTTTGTGATCAGTAAAATTATTATTTTATTTTAAATTTGAATTTAATACTTTCATTTTGCAAGGATGCATTAAATGTCACAAAATATTTATATTTAAAATAAATGCTGATCTTTTGATCTTGAAAAATGTGTTACCGTTTTCACAAAAATATGTAAAAAGTTGCACTACTGTTTTCAACAATATAAATAATAAGAACATTTTCTTATTAGCGTGATTTCTGATTATTCTAATTATGAAATTCTAATTTCTGATCATTCAAATCAGGGTAACACTTTATTTTAGTGTCCTTGTTACGTGTTGCATGTAGTTACTATAGTAATTACTATAAATTGTGCATTTGTACAATTGTGCAATGTACAATGCAGTAAAGAAAAGTATATGATCAATTCGTTGACAACGTATGCTTTTACATTGCTTTAACTCATCAAAATAAGTTCAGCAATTTTCTACTTTTTTACAAGTTATACAAGATTCAACTCATTTTAAGTCAGTTTAATGAAATTTAAGTTGAAATGACTTAAACATCCAAGTTGACTGTACTTAATTTAAGGCAGCAGCTTTTTTTTTTTTTTTTTTACAGTGTAACCTTAAACATGCCCTAATTCTAACCCTATATAGTAAGTACATGTAGTTAACTATTAATATCATCATAATCATCATAATCACCCAAATCATCATATTAGAATATTATATTTCTGAAGGATCATGTGACACTGAAGACTGGAGTAATGATACTGAAAATTCAGCTTTGTCATCACAGGAATAAATTACATTTTAAAATGTATTCAAATAGAATAATGGCAATAATTTTTCCCAATATTACTGTATTTTTGGCACTTGGTGAGCATATAAGAGACTTCTTTCAAAAACAATGAAATATTTTACTGACCCCAAACTTTTGAAAGGTAGTACACTATATGGTCATGTGGAAAATGTTGCACTTGCTTTTGACACATGCTTACCAAATGATCCATCTTCTCCCTCTACTTTATACGCATTTCCATTGTGAAGAAGTGTTACAAATGAAACCTGTTGCTTGTCTTCTTAAAACATACTGAGGTGTTGGTCATGTTATGGCTTTTGGACACTCAGCAGTCTGTCATGAGTGAAGGTTTCACTCTGGACAGCGGTTCAGGGTCACACACGAGAGGAAATCCCCCTATGCAGTCTGGACGTCCTGACATTATTCACACTTCCCTTTTCTCTGAAACATCTTCATTTACACTTTGGTACCGTGTTGTGTTTTTTTTTTTTTTTTTTTTTTTTTTTTTTTATATATATACATCATCCTAAAAGTCAGCACCCGTCGTCACCCCTCACGCACGTGCAAACTAAGGAGGAGTTTTTACTCTAAACTCCTTTCCCTGCTGTTTAATGTATTATAATTTCCCTTGCCCTATGCTCTCCCATCTCTATTGACTCTAGAAACACTTTTCAGTAAAATGAGTTATTGTAAAGCTTTAAAAATCGCAACATAAATATTCAGCTCTGATCTGTTGCTGGAACAACACAATGAAGATGTGTTTGGCAACACTGTAAAGAAGCTATGTATTCTCTTTGATAATGTGGCGCACCCAGAATAGCAGTAAATCATGTTTTTTTTTTTTTTTTTTTTTAGGTTTCAGAATCAGTAACACTTTTCACGCCTTTATCTTGTTTGGTTTAACCCTTAAAGACCTAGAACATTTTTGGGGCGCCTGACTCACCTGTACTTTTCTTTGTTTTTCTAACCCATTCTAGCAGCAAGCATCAAGTGCCATATATCATTTTAAACAGGAGAACCTAAAGTTTCCAGCTAGCTAATTTAAAGTCCCAGTTTTACATTTCTTTTGTCAGAGAATTTATGAAATTAACAGGATTTTAAGAAAAACGGCAGCAAAAAATGTGGTGTTTTCAGTGTGAACTCAAACAGAACTTCCTGAAGTTTTGTTTTTTTCTTTTAGAAAGTTAGACTTGGTTGTTTTAGACTTCCAGATGAAATTTTGTCTACATGTAACAATCCCTCAGCAAGTTATAGCCATTTATTATAATATTATTCTAGGCGTTTTTGAGTAAAAACAGATGTATTACATTTACTGACAATGTAGATGTGTCCAAATAAGTTCAGGAAGTAAAGTAAATAGAAAAGTTGTTATATTACAACAGAACACTGAAGCAAACATTTTTCTTCAGAAAATTATATTATAATTTGACCATGAACAACAAATGCAAACAATATAACAAGTAGTGACAACTGTGCAATATAAATACTAATAATACAATATACAGAGTGTAAATGAACAAATGGTTCAAATAATCTTCACAAACTAAATACAAAAAGAAATAAACAGTGCAAATGAAGAAATGGTTCATTGAGGGTAATATACTGAGTGCTAATGAACAAATAGTGCAAATAATCTTCACAAACTAAATACAAATAGATAAATAAACAGTGCAAATGATTCAAACAATCTTCTGAATCGGAATTTTCCACCAGGTCTAACGACTCGTTTAAAAAAATCAATTCTAACACATCCTCCGATTTGTACTGCTGTTTTTTTTACATACTCATGCTCTTTCGTGTTATATGCTCTTTCGTGTTTTGCGCTCTTTCGTGTTTTGCGCTATGGTCAAAAACTTTGCATCCGTTAGTTTTCATGCGTAGTTTTCAATGCATTGCGTTTGTTAAAAATGTATAAAGAAACGTGATTGGTTGTTAAAATCACCAATCACTATGTTTGTTGGTTGAGTTGATGACCGTTTGGACGAATCTGGGCATGGGGGTGGGACTAAGCATCAACAATCGTTCCTGTTTGGCTCAGAGAAAGAAACCACATGTGTTTCCTTGACGAATCACTGCTGCAGATTTTGATGACGCAATCACCGGCACTACGCAGCCTATGAAAGACCAATAGAGACACCCGTGATAACACGGGAAAGCTGTGAATCTCATCTTTACGGTGCATTTTAAAGCATACAGATTGGATTAGCGACTCAAAAGTTATTAAACATTTTAGAACGATAGTTATTTTATGCCGCGGGCGGCCGTATCGGTCTTTAAGGGTTAAAGGGTTAGTTCACCCAAAAAGGAAAATTCTGTCATTGATTACTCACCCTCATGTTGTTCCAAACCCGTAAGACTTTCGTTCATTTTCAGAACACATGAAGATATTTTAATGAAATCTGAGAGCTCTCTGTCCCTCCATTGACAGCTGCGCAACTACCACTTTCAAGGCCTGGAAAGGTAGTAAAGACATCCTTAAAGTAACCCATGTAATTCCAGTGGTTTAACCTCAATTTTATGAAGCGACACGAATGCTTTGCGCAAAACAACAACATCATTTACCACTGTATTTACAAAATGGGGTGGAATAATTCCCTTTTTACAAGATATAAAATATGTCTCTGATGTCCCCAGAGTGTGTATGTGAAGTTAAAGATCAGAATACCCCACAGATATTTTTATATAGCATGTTAAAATTGTCACTTTTTGAGGGTTAGCAAAAACGGACCGTTTTATGTCTGTTCCTTTAAATGCAAATGAGCTTCTGCTCGCAGCACAATGGTCAGTGTCATTTTAACTCAGACAGACATGCACTGGAAATTTCTAAAACTTTTAGGCTTTATGTTCAAACCGGAGTCAGATGATGTCAACGGAGTCAATGATGGAGAGACTCAAGAAGAAGTGACATCATGTAGAATGCGACAGGACATTTCTGAATGGTTAGTTGATGAATTTATGTAGCTTATGTGTAGTGAACTTCTAGTCATTGATTAGCATATTCTGTCATGATAATCTATAAATTGCGTTCCCGGGGGTGGGGTTTATGTAAATTTTAGGGTTTGTGATGTCACTAACCTGGGAGGAATGTCTTGTAGTCCAGCCGTTTGTTGTAGTCCTTAAAAAGCAATTTCTTTAAAAGCAAATATCTCCCTTTGCTTTGAACTTTGAGCATTGTAACTTTGCAGATGTTTCTTCATGCTCAAACAGCAACATTACACACTAACTAAAGTTAGAAAAGTGAAATCATAATCAACCACCCCTTTAATCTACAACGCGTCAACACAACTCGAATGTGTCGTGGTGCTCTCATGAACACGTTGGCGATTAATATTGTGTAAATACACTGGTAAATCATGGGGGGGGGGGGTTTGCGCAAAGCACTCGCGCCGCTTTATTAAATTGACGTTAAACCACTGGAGTCACATGGATTACTTGTATATACTTACTTAATAATCTCTTTACTACCTTTCTGGGGCTTGAAAGTAGTAGTTGCGTAGATGTCATAGATTTCATTAAAATATCTTCATTTTTAACTGAAGATGAATAAAAGTCTTACAGGTTTGGAAAGACATGAAGGTGAGTAATTAATGACCGAATTCTCATTTTTGGGTGAAATAACCCTTTAAAATATTCATGCATTCTTTCTTCCACCTAAATCCTTTTGTTTTTTAAATGCTGATAATTGCCAATTAAGACCAGACTGATGCTTTTTTGCTGTTTTATTTTCAACATCTGAAGTTGTTGTGGGGTTGTGAGGCTTGATTTATTATTGTCTGATGTCAGTATGAGTGACTGAGGTGTTTGTGGATGGTTCAGGTATGTGCAGGTGTTTGGCAGGCTGCTTGCTCACCAGATCCACATAAACACTTCCCCTCTCTTCATCCACCGCGTTCATATCCATCCCATTCCTGACTTCCACCCTACAGGTGAGGAAAATGCCAATATCCTACGTCCAGTATTGAGTATTAGTTCACCCAAAAATGAAAATTCTGTCATCATTTACCCACTCTCATGTCGTTCCAAACCTGTATGACGTTCTTTCTTCTGTTGAACACAAAAGATATTTAAAACAAGATCATTAACAAAAATATCTTCAAAATATCTTCTTTTGTGTTTTACAGAAGAAAGAACGGCATACAGGTTTGGAATGAAATGAGCAAATGTGTGTAAATGATGCCAGACTTTTCAGAATTTTTATTCATTTATACATTAATACTATTTTTAAGCAGTTTTTTTATTTTTATTTACACAACTTGAAATGTTAAAAATGTGACCTAACTTGACCTATTAAACATTTTTTTCCTGGGTTTGTTTGTTTTCAGTGTGTCAGCTGTTTATCAGAGTGTATCATGGCACACAGACAATATACACATCAGGAGTGCAGTAAGACACTGGATATTATATATAAATACAATATTAAAAAGTATAAAAAAAAGAAAAAAAGTATTTGTCCATGTGATCATATTTAGAATATGTGTATATTTAGGGCTTGTGTATAACTCTCAGCCAGGTTGCCGTTGGTCAGACGGACAGTGTGTGTTTTATTCTGGAACCCCCACAGATGATCAATGGTGATTTCATGGTGAGATCTCTCTCTCTCACTCACTCACTCACTCACTCACTCACTCACTCACTCACTCACTCACTCACTCACTCACTCACTCACTCACTCACTCACTCACTCTCTTACGTTGTGTTTTCATATTTTATGGACATGAATTGTCCATAGACAATTATTTTTATACTGTACAAACTGTATATTCTATCCCCTTACACTAACCTTACCCATCACAGAAAACTTTCTGCATTTTTACATTTAACAAAAAAAACATCAAGTATGTTTATTAATCCATTTCCCTCATGTGGACCAAATGTCCCCAATGTAATATAAACCTGTACACACACACACGTTTTGTTTCAATATATTATTGAGAACATTGCAGACTTCCATGCATTTTATATCAGGTTAAGTTAACGATATTTTCCTATCACCTAACCCCGTGGTTCTAAAAGTGTGGGACGTGCAGAGGAACTGCAGGGGGTGCAGGAGATCAGAAAAAAACCCAAAGAAAAACGAAAACTGCCATTGCAACGGCGTTCAAGAGTGTGAATAGCGGTTGGCGCCTTGCCTTTATAAAGCGGCACCAAATGCCAATTACACTGAATCGTTCTTCTTTAACTTGTCACCGTCTGAAAAAAACCCGACATATAAGTTGCTCGCCAGAAAAGCACCTCTTCAGCGAACGGCAGAACAAACTGCTACAGCCACTGATTATATATTGATTGTATATACAGTGAGGAAAATAAGTATTTGAACACCCTGCTATTTTGCAAGTTCTCCCACTTAGAAATCATGGATGGGTCTGAAATTGTCATCGTAGGTGCATGTCCACTGTGAGAGACATAATCTAAAAAAAAAAATCCAGAAATCACAATGTATGATTTTTTAACTATTTATTTGTATGATACAGTTGCAAATAAGTATTTGAACACCTGAGAAAATCAAATGTTAATATTTGGTACAGTAGCCTTTGTTTGCAATTACAGAGGTCAAACGTTTCCTGTAGTTTTTCACCAGGTTTGCACACACTGCAGGAGGGATTTTGGCCCACTCCTCCACACAGATCTTCTCTAGATCAGTCAGGTTTCTGGGCTGTCGCTGAGAAACACGGAGTTTGAGCTCCCTCCAAAGATTCTCTATTGGGTTTAGGTCTGGAGACTGGCTAGGCCACGCCAGAACCTTGATATGCTTCTTACAGAGCCACTCCTTGGTTATCCTGGCTGTGTGCTTCGGGTCATTGTCATGTTGGAAGACCCAGCCTCGACCCATCTTCAATGCTCTAACTGAGGGAAGGAGGTTGTTCCCCAAAATCTCGCAATACATGGCCCCGGTCATCCTCTCCTTAATACAGTGCAGTCGCCCTGTCCCATGTGCAGAAAAACACCCCCAAAGCATGATGCTACCACCCCCATGCTTCACAGTAGGGATGGTGTTCTTGGGATGGTCATCATTCTTCTTCCTCTTACTGATTGTATGGGGTGGACAGGTGTCTTTATGCAGCTAACGACCTCAAACAGGTGCATCTAATTTAGGATAATAAATGGAGTGGAGGTGGACATTTTAAAGGCAGACTAACTGGTCTTTGAGGGTCAGAATTCTAGCTGATAGACAGGTGTTCAAATACTTATTTGCAGCTGTATCATACAAATAAATAGTTAAAAAATCATATATTGTGATTTCTGGATTTTTTTTTGTTAGATTATGTCTCTCACAGTGGACATGCACATACGATGACAATTTCAGACCCCTCCATGATTTCCAAGTGGGAGAACTTGCAAAATAGTTCAAATACTTATTTTCCTCACTGTATTTATATATATTATATATTTATATTATATATATAAATTAAAAGTTATGTTCTGATCTATTATTCTCTCTCACTGTTATATTTTTCAACGATTCAATGACATTACAAAGTGAAACTATTGCAGGTGTTTTTCATTGCACCTTTTCAATGTAAAAAATCATTCAAGTTTTTTTTTATAATTTTTGTGAAATGATGTGGCAGTCAGAGGTTTAAAGGAGGGCGTGACCAAAATAGGTTGAGAACCACTGACCTAACCTGACCCCTACCCCTAAACCACAGAAACAAGTGCAAAACTGGATCCCCCCAAAAAAGCCTTTTGGCTATACTTGTGAGGGCCAAATGTCCTCAATTATATAGTGAAATATTATGACAACCACCTAGTGAGGACATTTTCTTTGTCCTCATTAGTTCAAAAGGCTCATACTTTTTTTTTTTACACTAATCTTATGAAAACTGCATACTGTATCATCTTCATTTCTTCTTTCTCTGCAGATTGCGTGTTATCATAAAAATGTTTCCGTGGGGACTAATGAGACAGTGTTTCGTGTGCAGTTTCACACCGGCGCTTTGTCTGGCGACCAACTTTCCTTGCAGAAACAAGACCTCGATCATGCCAACAAAGGTACCCAAATTGTTTTTTGACAAAAATCATCGCACACAAAGGTGGCCCTTGTGATATCTATTTGCATTAGCAAAATAACAAACCAAATGACATTTATCTTGTAAAAAAATTTCGGTAACACTTTATTTTACAGTGTCCTTGTTACATATGTTATATGTACTTACCATAGTAATAACAATAAATTATGCATAATGACTTGCAACTAACCCTCAACCAAATCCTAATCCTACTCTAACCCTATAGTAAGTACATGTAGTTGCTTAATATTACTCAGTACTTAAATATATAATTACACTGTAACAATGACACCTTAAAATAAAGTGTAACCAAATTTAATTTTTTATTTTATATATGCAAAGCTTTATATTTGGTACAATGTAATTGTTGTGTTCGTGTTGTATTGCAAAACACTTTTGCTGCTATTGAGGTAGGATATGGGTTTGGTGGTATGTTTAAGGTTAAAGGGTAAGGCAAAGGTCAACAGTGTAATTATAGATGTAATAACAGAAATTAAATAGAGCTGTAATTACATGCAGGTTTTTAAAAAATACGAGAACAATGTAAAAACATGTAAGCAATAAGTGCATTCTATCAAATGGTTATTTTATATGTTCGTACATGGTAGATAAAGACACTTTATATAAAGTGGGACTGATACAGTAATAGATACATTGTTCAGATTGATTACTGAAAGTATTTGTACCAGAAATCTGGTCGACAAATGTTGTTGGAAAATGTTCATAGTTAGTTCAATGTTGGCTCTGTTAAAAGCTCTAGCAGCAGTATCTGTAATCCATACGGTTTGGGGCCAACATATGTTTGTAC